>NC_054471.1:93964211-95404211 GCF_017639515.1 Carcharodon carcharias
AATGGCCCTGATGCCTTCCGGATCTGAGACAAGGATCCGTCGTCGGCAGCAGCGTTAAAAGAGCTGTTCGGACCCCGTGCCTTTTTTCCTGTGAGTAGAAAGAAGGAGAGCCACGGTCCATCCTTATGGAAAACCGATCCCGCGACACTCACCGAACGCGCCCCGAGACCCGAACAGGTTGCAGGTTTCACGCAGCGCGACCTTCTCTCTCATCGTAGCACCGAACGCAGGGCAGGGTCGCGTCGGGCTGACGGAGAAGTGCCTCAGGATCGAGCACCTACTCCATCCTACAACTCTACGAACCTGGAGTTGCGTCTGCTTTGTCGGACCTTAGGTACTCTTCCCGACAGAAAACTCGGCCGTGAGCTTTGCCCACGTCCCACCATAGCATCAAGGAGTGGGAAGCATCCCCGCTTCTTCTCCAGCCGGACCCCCCCAGATGCGACGGAACGAGTCCAGGAACCGCTGGTCTTCCAACAACAGGTTATTATAGTGCCTGTACGCGGACCCCGTCCGAGCGCAGAACGAAGTGAGCTCCGCCCACTACCAGACGGTGGTCGTGCACGGAACCTGCTGTATAGAAGCAGCCGGAACGCAGGAAACGTACGCCTTCGAAACGTAAAGGCGGTCGAGTCTGGACGCTCCGACTCCAGGTGACACAAAATGTGAACACGCTGGAGTCAGGATGGAGATTTCGCCAGACATCCACTAAGTCGAAGGACCTGACCAGGTCCCGCAACTTACTCACACCTCGCGGGCAGTGCGGGGTACCGTGACGGTCCGGACCCCCGAGAGGTGCAATTGAAATCCCCCCCGGGACGATGCACTCGCCAGCGTCGATGGAGCCGAGATGAGTGGGACACTTCTTCATAGAAGCTCGCTTGCTGCATGCGTGCCAGGGGAGCGTACACTTTCACAGAAGTGATGCCACCGCCCCCCCCAGACGCACAGTCAGGTGCAGCAACCGGCCTGGCACATGGCTCCTTGAACCCCAAGATCTACGAGCTGAAATGCGGGGCCAACAAGATAGCACCCCGCCAGAATTGGGAGGCTAGGTGAGACTCATGGAGTCCCCCCTCGCCACTCCAGGAGCCCGTGGCTTCGTCTCCGGAACGGTATGGGTTTCTTGCAGGAAGCACAACGCATACTTCCCGTCCCTGTGGTCCGAAGAATGAAGTTCTGGAACTTGCGCTGTGCGGCCTGCTGCCGCGGATGTTGAGGCTGGCTATAGTCGAATTCATTGTCAAAGGTACATCAAATCTTCACCTAATAAGTCATTTAAAATGAAGAAGAGGAATTTTTAGTCCTTCTTTCTCCTTAAGGAGCCCAGCGAAAACGTTTGGACCTCGCCGGGTTCCTATCCAACTCAGGAGACTTGAGAGCCTCGCGGAAGTGGACCAGAACCCAGCGGGGGAAAAAGAATGCCACCGGTCCAAGGCCAACTGAACCCTGTCTCGGCGACCGCGATGACTCGCCAAAAAGTTCCCGGTGTTCCCTGGGGGGATTGGAGGGGGGTGTCAGTGGAGGGCCACCAGGGGATCCACGCCTCGCTTGAGAGCGACTCAGTGTAATCTCCAGGTCACACGGACACACCGTCCTCCTCAGGTCGTCGCCTCCAGCTTCCGACCCTCCGCCGCATTGAGTACGGGGGCTGATTCGGAGCTGCAGCTGGGCCACCTGTACCTCGATCCCACCCCCAGGATCAAGGCCAGAGGGCGTCTCTTGGTCTCCTCTAATCGTTTTGGGTCAGAGTGCAGCTGGCAGTTCTGATGCCCGCTCATCTCCGGCACCGGGTTCGTCCGGGGAGCTCAGGAAATAGCTTTTTTTTTCCCCTGGGGGGACCTAAACTAGGTTTGCCCGGGGGTGCTAAGGTTTGGGAGGGTGCAGGAAGGCCTTCCTTTTCGCCGCCACCCAATGACCCGTTTGACATTTTTTAAATTTTGAAAGTTTTGCATGTCCCCGATGAGCCAGAAGGTACCTCGGGGGTATCGAGGGTCTCTGAGTCGAGGCACCACCTCAAGGGAGGTGCTTCAGTGACCCCCCAAGGGGCCCTGTTCAGGGGACTGCAGAGGTTGACAGGGGTAACAGTGGTGGGAGTCTGTGCAGGGGTTTTGAGTTCCCCCAGAGGACAGGGTGAGATTTTACTTGGCGGAGACGCCACCACCTCTTCATCGGGGGAAGGGACATACCCAACTTCTTCAGTTTGGGCATCACCCACCTCCTCCTCCGAAGCGTGACGTCTCTTCCGGGTCAGGCTGGGGACTAGGGAGACCTCCATTTCCGAGGCCCCCTCCTCCTTGTCCAGCCCTCCCGGACACTCCACCCTCTGGGTTTTGGGTGTCAGATACCCCGGCTCGGGGTCCCGCGTCTTTTCCCCGCCGGCCCCGGGAGCACGCGCAGAAACGACGCCGGGCCCAGCACTCGGCGCCTTAGCACCCACGGGCCCGGGAGCACACGCGGACACGACGCCGGGGCCGGATGATGTCTTTTCCCCCGAGCCGGTGCTTGCAGGTGTTTGGGGGTTTTGGGGCGTTTCAGGGGCCGCCTCCAGGTTGCGGGTCTTCCTCCGCGCCTTCTTACGGCGCGGTGGCTCTCCGCCCGCCTCACCGGCAGCCGAGATGGCAGTGGCCGCCGGCGTCGCTTCCCCTTGCGGGGAGGGGGATGGAGTGGTGGCGGGGGGAGGAGGGGCGGTGCCAGCCGTGGCCGCTTGGGTGGGGCTCGTGGCCTTGGAGGCGGGGCAGTTCTTCCTCACGTGCCCCGCCTCCTTACAAGCATGGCACCGCACGCCCTCCACGGTCCAGAAGACCCGATAGGCGGTCCCCTCAAAATTGATAACGAAGGCCCCCTCCAGGCACTCCTCCCGGGCCAAGCGGACAAATACCTGGCGCCGGAAGGAGTACACATGGCGGAGGGCCGAGTCTTTGAGGCTGAGCGGGATTGGTGCAACCCCCGACCTGACCTCCCCCAATTTATTAAGGTGGGGGAGGAGGAGCTCACTGGATAGAATAGGCGGGACGTTCGAAATAATAATTCTCTGGGCGGTGGCCTCAAGGGGGTCCACCGCCAGAAAAGTCCCGCCCACAGTGAGTCCTTTTTGCAGGGCGAGGTGCACCGCCCGCTCGGACCTCAAGAAGAATATGGCCTTCCCATACATTTTAGAGGCCGCGACAATGGCTGAGGGGCCGACGGCCCCAGCCATAGCCTTTACGCAGGCCTCTATTGTCATTTCAGGGTGAGCATAGCTCTTTACCCCAAGGGCCCTGGTCAGGAGGCGGAATGGTGACAGGGCAGCGGGAGCAGCTGGAGCCGCAGAAGCAACCAACCCCGCATAAGTTTTCTTTTTTTGAGGCCCTGCCACCGGTGACAAAACCGCCTCCACATTAGCCCTCGAGGGCCCGGCCACAGGCGATGGTGAATTGGCCTTAGGGCCAGAGCCACGCCCACCCCGGGAAGGATTGGCCATTTTGTTTTTTTCTTTTTATATTTTTTTTTATATATATAGGGAGGAAAGGGGGTGGGGGAGAGAGGTAGAAACAACCTTCCCTCTTTTAGGCAGGAGAGGAGAGGAGGGAGAGGAGTAAAAGACAGGGAGGCACAGGAGGGAAAGAGGTAAATGTCCAGGTGGGTGTCCTCGATGGTGGATGGACGGTGGGTGGGGGCCTGATGTTCTTCAGGCATGGGGAGGCGATGTCTTCACCAGCTATTGCTGGCCTTACTGGGAAAAGGGCTGGGTTGGGGGGAGGGGTGGCAGAAAGATGGTTTCAGCACACACACACACCCTCCCTCTCTTCCTTCCCCAACTCCTCTGGCAGTCTTCTTGCCTCCCCCTATAAAAACACAGTCCTTAATTGCCCCCACCTTAAACAAAAATACACAGTTCAGACACCCACCTAGGATGTTGTTTTTTTAACTCAGTCCTGGCCTCCTGGCCTTCCTGTCCTGTATCAACAGCAGCAACTGTTCTCTTCTCTCCCTCTCTCTCCTTTGGCAGCACTGGAGGAGCAGCAGCAGAAGCAGCAGCAGCACACAGCAGAAGCAACAACCCCAAAGGCAGCAGCAGAAACAGTTGAAACACTGAGGAGCAGCAACACCACACACCTTCTCTCCTCAGTATCAGGAAACCAACTGAATCCACAATTACCTCCACGAGATCATTAAGAAAATGAACTCTTGATTCATAGTTTGCCATCGTGAGATTTGAACGTTTGATAATCTTTTAAATGAAAACCAAATCAACAAAATTGGGATAAATCAGGCACAGCCCCTAATTCAGGTCAGCTGTAAAACCAAGAACAAAGTTTAAAGGAAACTTACAAACTTTAAATCAAAATGTGATTAAAGGGGTCAACAAAACACCCCAGTCCCCGCGGTGCCCACCGAGCACGGAAGGCCTCGAGAGTGCCAGCAGACACCGCGTGCTCCTTCTCCAGGGACATCCGGCAGCGAACGTAGCCGCGGAAGAGGGACAAACAATCGGGCGGGACTCCCCCGTCGATCGCCCGCTGCCTGGACCTGTTAATGGCCAACTTGGCCAGGCCCAGGAGCAGGTTCACGAGAAGGTCCTCCTCCTTCCCGACCCCCTTCCGCACCGGGTGCCCATAGATCAGGAGCGTGGGGCTGAAGTGCAAACAAAACATCAATAAAAGGTTTTTCAAATAACTAAAAAGGGAGTGCAGCCTACAACACCCTATGTATACATGGTCCACGGACTCCACAAGACCGCAAAAAGGGCATGTGTCCTGAGAGTCCGTGAACCTATGCATCCTCTTATTATAAGGGACTGCTGCATGCAACACCCTCCAACCCAGGTCCCCGATAGAAAGGGGGAGGACACCTCCGTAGAGGGCCTCCCATCGAGGGCCTCCGCCACCGGACGGCAACAAGGCACGCCAGGGCGTGTCCGGTCGACGGACAAGGGCGAGAAAATGGAAGGTGTGCAGCAGCAGTCCATACAAAAAGCCCCTCTTTGCTGTGCCAAAAGGCACAGAGGGCATGTCCCCGAGGCGGCTCATATTGCGGGGCACCAGCACCCGAGGGAGGGTTCGGGGCTTGGGGCCAATGTGGAATTCCGTCCGAACAGGGGAACGCTCAGACGGAAGACCACCGCGCACCTGGGCCACCTCAAGACCCAAAATAACGTCGGGTCCGAGCACGACCGTTCTCAGGTCTTGGATGGCATCGGCTGCGACCTGGACACTCACAGACGCGCGTCGCGCCAACTCCTGCGGGAGCATCCAGCCCAGTCCTCCGCCACCCAGCACGTCCCCGATCCTGGTCACCCCTGCGGCCACAGCCCTCCTCTCCGCCAACCACTGAAAAGGACGGAGGGGCGGATTCCTGAGCAGCGGCTCTCTGACGATAGCCGCTACTCCTGACGGGGGAGAGCTGCGTCGCGAGGCGACCACTTTCCAGACTTTGATCAGGTCCTGGTAAAAGACGGGCAATGCCTGCAAGGAGCCACCGAGGCCCAGCTGTTCTATAAACAGGAGCTGCACGTCATAATTCAGGCCGTGCACCTGACGGAAGAAATACGTCATCAGGGCACACCATCTAGCAGGAGGCTCAACGTAGAGGTATCGCTGCAGGGTCTGAAGGCGGAAAGTCGCCACCTGTGTGCGTAGGCACACTAGCGCCTGACCACCCTCCCTAAGCGGGAGACTCAGAACCTCGGCAGCGACCCAGTGCAATCTTTTGTCCCAGAAGAAGTCGACTAACAATCTCTGGATTCTTGTGACAAAGTCCGGGGGAGGGGTCAAAGTGACCAGCCGATACCACAACATGGCGGCGATCAGCTGGTTTATGACCAGAACTCGACCTCGGTAAGATAGCACTCGGAGCAGTCCTGTCCAGCGCCGCAGGCGAGCGGTGACTTTCGTCTCCAGTTCCTGCCAGTTTGCCGGCCAGGATTCCTCAGCGGGGCAGAGATGGACCCCCAGGTAGAGGAGGCTGGTCCTGCTCCAGGTGAAAGGCCTGAGCTCCTCGGGTAGGGGATCCATCTGCCACTGACCGACCAGGAGTCCAGAACACTTACCCCAGTTGATCCTGGCAGAAGAAGCGGCAGAGTAGACCTCCTGGCACTCGCGCATCCTCCGCAGGTCAGCCGGGTCACTAAACATAAGGAGCACGTCATCGGCGTAAGCCGAAAGGACCACCCATATGCCCGGCCCGCGCAGAACCAATCCCGACAACCTCCTCCGCAAGAGGCGCAGGAAAGGCTCCACGCAAATAGAATACAACTGGCCAGACAGGGGGCAGCCCTGACGTACCCCTCTCCCAAAGCGAAGGGGCGCCGTCAGGGACCCGTTAACCTTCACTAGACACTCCGCGGCGGTGTACAGAAGTCGGATCCGGGCGACAAAATGCGTCCCGAACCCGAAAGCTCGCAGAGTTCCGAGTAAGTATTCGTGATCCACCCTGTCAAACGCCTTCTCCTGATCGAGAGACAGGAAGGCGCTCGACAGACCAGCCCTCTGGGAATGGTGGATGATGTCCCGGACCAGATGGATGTTATCATAAATGGTTCGGTCCGGGACGGTGTAGGACTGGTCAGGGTGGATCATGTGGTCCAGCACGGTGCCGAGCCGAGAAGACATGGCTCGGGCGAAGATTTTGTAGTCCGTGCTGAGGAGGGAGACCGGGCGCCAGTTTTTAAGAAGGCGGAGATCCCCCTTCTTCGGTAGCAGGGCAATCACGGCCCTGCGCCACGAAAGGGGCATCTCCCCGGTAGCAATGCTCTCCCCCAGGACCCCCGCGAAGTCGCTCCCCAAGACGTCCCAGAACGCCCTGAAGAACTCCACGGTCAGCCCGTCTAGTCCCGGGGTTTTGCCCCTAGAAAGACCGTCGAGTGCGCCGGTCAGCTCCCCCAGACTTATAGGGGAGTCGAGCTTTCCGGCGCACTCCGGGCCGACCTGCGGCAGGTCCTCCCACAAAACTCTGCAAGCTTCCTCACTGGACGGATCCGGAGAGAAAAGGGCAGTGTAGTAATCTCGGGCAATGGCCCTGATGCCCTCCGGATCCGAGACAAGTGATCCGTCGTCGGCCAGCAGCGTAAAGAGCTGCTTACGGACCCCCGTGCCTTTTTTCCAGTGAGTAGAAGAAGGGAGAGCCACGGTCCATCTCCTTAAGGAAACAGATCCGCGACCTCACGAACGCGCCCCGAGACCCGACCAGTTGCAGGTCCCGCAGCGGGCCCTTCTTCTCATCGTACACCGACCGCAGGGCCGGGTCCGCGTCGGGCTGACGGAGACGTGCCTCCAGGTCGAGCACCTCCTTCTCCAACTCCTCGACCCTGGATTTGCGTCTCTTTGTCGACCCCTTCGCGTACTCTTGACAGAAAACTCGGACGTGAGTCTTGCCCACGTCCCACCATAGCCTCAAGGAGGGGAAGCCTCCCCGCTTCCTTCTCCAGCCGGCCCAGAAGCGACGGAACGAGTCCAGGAACCGCTGGTCTTCCAACAACAGGTTATTAAAATGCCAGTACGCGGACCCCGTCCGAGCGCAGAACGAAGTGAGCTCCGCCCACACCAGACGGTGGTCCGTGCACGGAACCTGCTGTATAGAAGCAGCCGGAACGCAGGACACGTACGCCTTCGAAACGTAAAGGCGGTCGAGTCTGGACGCTCCGACTCCAGGTGACACAAAGGTGAACACGCTGGAGTCAGGATGGAGATTTCGCCAGACGTCCACTAAGTCGAAGGACCTGACCAGGTCCCGCAACTTACTCACACCTCGCGTGCAGTGCGGGGTACCGTGACGGTCCCGGACCCCGAGGGTGCAATTGAAATCCCCCCCGAGGACGATGCACTCGCCAGCGTCGATGGAGCCGAGATGAGTGGACACTTCTTCAAAGAAGCTCGCTTGCTGCTGCGTGCCCAGGGGAGCGTACACATTCACAAAGTGAAGCACCGCCCCCCCCAGACGCACAGTCAGGTGCAGCAACCGGCCTGGCACTGGCTCCTTGACCCCCAAGATCTCCGGCTGAAAATGCGGGGCCAACAAGATAGCCACCCCGCCAGAATTGGAGGCTAGGTGACTCATGTAGACCCCCCCCTCGCCACTCCAGGAGCCACGTGGCTTCGTCTCCCGGAACGGTATGGGTTTCTTGCAGGAAGCACAACGCATACTTCCCGTCCCTGAGGACCGAGAAGTTCTGGAACCTGCGCTGTGCGGCCCTGCTGCCGCGGATGTTGAGGCTGGCTATAGTCGTCTTCATTGTCAAAGGTACATCAAATCTTCACCTTAAGTCATTAAAAAGAAGAAGAGGACTTTTTAGTCCTTCCTCTCCTTCAGGAGCCCAGCGAGAAACGTTTGGACCCTCCGCCGCGCGTTCCTATCCAACTCAGGAGACTTGAGAGCCTCGCGAGTGGACCAGAACACCAGCGGAAAAGAATGCCACCGGTCCAAGGCCAACTGAACCCTGTCTCGGCGACCGCGATGACTCGCCAAAAAGTCCCGGAGTTCCCTTGGGGGGATGAGGGGGGAGTCAGTGGAGGGCACCAGGGGATCCACCGCCTCGCTTGAGAGCGACTCAGCGTAATCTCCAGCGCTCACCACGGACACCCCGTCCTCCTCCAGGTCGTCGCCTCCAGCTTCCGACCCCTCCCCCGCATTGAGTACGGGGGCTGATTCGGAGCTGCCAGCTGGCCCCACCTGTACCTCGATCCCACCCCCAGGATCAAGGCCAGAGGGGTCCTCTCTGGTCTCCTCTAAACGTTTTGGGTCAGAGGGCAGCAGCAGTTCTGATGCCCGCTCTCCTCCCGGCACCGGGTCGTCCGGGGAGCTCAGGACAAGCTCCTGACCTAAAACTAGGACGCCCGGTGCGAAGGTTTGGGAGGGAGCGGGAAGGCCTTCCTTTTCGCCGCCACCCAATGACCCGTTGACATTTTTTAAATTTTGAAAGTTGCAGTCCCCCGATGAGCCAGAAGGTACCTCGGGGGTATCGAGGGTCTCTGAGTCGGGCACCACCTCAAGGGAGGTGCCTTCAGTGACCCCCGAGGGGCCCTGTTCAGGGGACTGCAGCAGGTTGACAGGGGTAATAGTGGTGGGAGTCGGTGCAGGGGTTTTGAGTTCCCCCAGAGGACAGGGCGAGATTTTACTTGGTGGAGACGCCACCACCTCTTCATCGGGGGAAGGGACACACCCAACTTCTTCAGTTTGGGCATCACCCACCTCCTCCTCCGAAGCGTGACGTCTCTTCCGGGTCAGGCTGGGGGCTAGGGAGACCTCCATTTCCGAGGCCCCCTCCTCCTTGTCCAGCCCTCCCGGACACTCCACCCTCTGGCTTTTGGGTGTTAGATACCCCGGCTCGGGGTCCCGCGTCCCTTCCCCGCCGGCCCCGGGAGCACGCGCAGGGACGACGCCGGGCCCAGCACTCGGCGCCTTAGCACCCACGGGCCCGGGAGCACACGCGGACACGACGCCGGGGCCGGATGTTGTCTTTTCCCCCGAGCCGGTGCTTGCAGGTGTTTGGGGGTTTTGGGGCGTTTCAGGGGCCGCCTCCAGGTTGCGGGTCTTCCTCTGCGCCTTCTTACGGCGTGGTGGCTCTCCCCCCGCCTCACCGGCAGCCGAGATGGCAGTGGCCGCCGGCGTCGCTTCCCCTTGCGGGGAGGGAGATGGAGTGGTGGCGGGGGGAGGAGGGGCGGTGCCAGCCGTGGCCGCTTGGGTGGGGCTCATAGCCTTGGAGGCGGGGCAGTTCTTCCTCACATGCCCCGCCTCCTTACAAACATGGCACCGCACGCCCTCCACGGTCCAGAAGACCCGATAGGCGGTCCCCTCAAAATTGACAACGAAGGCCCCCTCCAGGCACTCCTCCTGGGCCAAGCGGACAAATACCTGGCGCCGGAAGGAGTACACATGGCGGAGGGCCGAGTCTTTGAGGCCGAGCGGGATTGGTGCAACCCCCGACCTGACCTCCCCCAATTTATTAAGGTGGGGGAGGAGGAGCTCACTGGATAGAAAAGGCGGGATGTTCGAAATAATAATTCTCTGGGCGGTGGCCTCAAGGGGGTCCACCGCCAGAAAAGTCCCGCCCACAGTGAGTCCTTTTTGCAGGGCGAGGTGCACCGCCCGCTCGGACCTCAAGAAGAATATGGCCTTCCCATACATTTTAGAGGCTGCGACAATGGCTGAGGGGCCGACGACCCCAGCCATAGCCTTTACGCAGGCCTCTATTGTCATTTCAGGGTGAGCATAGCTCTTTACCCCAAGGGCCCTGGTCAGGAGGTGGAAAGGTGACAGGGCAGCGGGAGCAGCTGGAGCCGCAGAAGCAACCACCCCCGCATAAGTTTTCTTTTTTTGAGGCCCTGCCACCGGTGACAAAACCGCCTCCACATTAGCCCTCGAGGGCCCGGCCACAGGTGATGGTGAATTGGCCTTAGGGCCAGAGCCACGCCCACCCCGGGAAAGATTGGCCATTTTGTTTTTTTCTTTTTATTTTTTTTTAGAAATATAGGGAGGAAAGGGGGTGGGGGAGAGAGGTAGAAACAACCTCCCCTCTTTTAGGCAGGAGAGGAGAGGAGGGAGAGGAGTAAAAGACAGGGAGGCACAGGAGGGAAAGAGGTAAATGTCCTGGTGGGTGTCCTCGATGGTGGATGGACGGTGGGTGGGGGCCTGATGTTCTTCAGGCAGGGGGAGGCGATGTCTTCACCAGCTATTGCTGGCCTTACTGGGAAAAGGGCTGGGTTGGGGGGAGGGGTGGCAGAAAGATGGTTTCAGCACACACACACACCCTCCCGCTCTTCCTTCCCCAACTCCTCTGGCAGTCTTCTTGCCTCCCCCTACAAAAACACAGTCCTTAATTGCCCCCACCTTAAACAAAAATACACAGTTCAGACACCCACCTAGGATGTTGTTTTCCAACTCAGTCCTGGCCTCCTGGCCTTCCTGTCCTGTAGCAACAGTAGCAACTGTTCTCTTCTCTCCCTCTCTCTCCTTTAGCAGCACAGGGGCAAGGCAGCAGCAGCAGCACTGGAGGAGCAGCAGCAGAAGCACACAGCAGAAGCAACAACCCCAAAGGCAGCAGCAGAAACAGTTGAAACACTGAGGAGCAGCAACACCAACACCACACACCTTCTCTCCTCAGTACCAGGAAACCAACTGAATCCACAATTACATCCACGAGATCGTTAGGAAAATGAACTCTTGATAATCTTTTAAATGAAAACCAAATCAACAAAATTGGGATAAATCAGGCACAGCCCCTAATTCAGGTCAGCTGTAAAACCAAGAACAAAGTTTTAAAGGAAACTTACAAACTTTAAATCAAAATGTGATTAAAGGGGTCAACAAAACACCCCAGTCCCCGCGGTGCCCACCGAGCACGGAAGGCCTCGTGAGTGCCAGCAGACACCGCGTGCTCCTTCTCCAGGGACATCCGGCAGCGAACGTAGCCGCGGAAGAGGGACAAACAATCGGGCGGGACTCCCCCGTCGATCGCCCGCTGCCTGGACCTGTTAATGGCCAACTTGGCCAGGCCCAGGAGCAGGTTCACGAGGAGGTCCTCCTCCTTCCCGACCCCCTTCCGCACCGGGTGCCCATAGATCAGGAGCGTGGGGCTGAAGTGCAAACAAAACATCAATAAAAGGTTTTTCAAATAACTAAAAAGGGAGTGCAGCCTACAACACCCTATGTATACATGGTCCACGGACTCCACAAGACCGCAAAAAGGGCACGTGTCCTGAGAGTCCGCGAACCAATGCATCCTCTTATTATAAGGGACTGCTGCATGCAACACCCTCCAACCCAGGTCTCCGATAGAAAGGGGGAGGACACCTCCGTAGAGGGCCTCCCATCGGGGGCTTCCGCCGCCGGACGGCAACAAGGCACGCCAGGGCGTGTCCGGTCGACGGACAAGGGCGAGAAAATGGAAGGTGTGCAGCAGCAGTCCGTACAAAAAGCTCCTCTTTGCCGTGCCAAAAGGCACAGAGGTCATGTCCCCGAGGCGGCTCATATTGCGGGGCACCAGCACCCGAGGGAGGGTTCGGGGCTTGGGGCCAATGTGGAATTCCGTCCGAACAGGGGAACGCTCAGACGGAAGACCACCGCGCACCTGGGCCGCCTCAAGACCCAAAATAACGTCGGGTCCGAGCACGACCGTTCTCAGGTCTTGGATGGCATCGGCTGCGACCTGGACACTCACAGACGCGCGTCGCGCCAACTCCTGCGGGAGCATCCAGCCCAGTCCTCCGCCACCCAGCACGTCCCCGATTCTGGTCACCCCTGCGGCCACAGCCCTCCTCTCCGCCAACCACTGAAAAGGACGGAGGGGCGGATTCCTGAGCAGCGGCTCTCTGACGATAGCCGCTACTCCTGACGGGGGAGAGCTGCGTTGCGAGGCGACCACTTTCCAGACTTTGATCAGCTCCTGGTAAAAGACGGGCAACGCCTGCAAGGAGCCACCGAGGCCCAGCTGTTCTATAAACAGGAGCTGCACGTCATAATTCAGGCCGTGCACCTGACGGAAGAAATACGTCATCAGGGCACACCATCTAGGAGGAGGCTCGACGTAGAGGTTTCGCTGCAGGGTCTGAAGGCGGAAAGTCGCCACCTGTGTGCGTAGGCACACTAGCGCCTGACCACCCTCCCTAAGCGGGAGACTCAGAACCTCGGCAGCGACCCAGTGCAATCTTTTGTCCCAGAAGAAGTCGACTAACAATCTCTGGATTCTTGTGACAAAGCCCGGGGGAGGGGTCAAAGTGACCAGCCGATACCACAACATGGCGGCGATCAGCTGGTTTATGACCAGAACTCGACCTCGGTAAGATAGCACTCGGAGCAGTCCTGTCCAGCGCCGCAGGCGAGCGGTGACTTTCGTCTCCAGTTCCTGCCAGTTTGCCGGCCAGGATTCCTCAGCGGGGCAGAGATGGACCCCCAGGTAGAGGAGGCTGGTCCTGCTCCAGGTGAAAGGCCTGAGCTCCTCGGGTAGGGGATCCATCTGCCACTGACCGACCAGGAGTCCAGAACACTTACCCCAGTTGATCCTGGCAGAAGAAGCGGCAGAGTAGACCTCCTGGCACTCGCGCATCAGCCGGGTCACTAAACATAAGGAGCACGTCATCGGCGTAAGCCGAAAGGACCACCCCGATGCCCGGCCCGCGCAGAACCAATCCCGACAACCTCCTCCGCAAGAGGCGCAGGAAAGGCTCCACGCAAATAGAATACAACTGGCCAGACAGGGGGCAGCCCTGACGTACCCCTCTCCCAAAGCGAAGGGGTGCCGTCAGGGACCCGTTAACCTTCACTAGACACTCCGCGGCGGTGTACAGAAGTCGGATCCGGGCGACAAAATGCGTCCCGAACCCGAAAGCTCGCAGAGTTCCGAGTAAGTATTCGTGATCCACCCTGTCGAACGCCTTCTCCTGATCGAGAGACAGGAAGGCGCTCGACAGACCAGCCCTCTGGGAATGGTGGATGATGTCCCGGACCAGATGGATGTTATCATAAATGGTTCGGTCCGGGACGGTGTAGGACTGGTCAGGGTGGATCATGTGGTCCAGCACGGTGCCGAGCCGAGAAGACATGACGCGGGCGAAGATTTTGTAGTCCGTGCTGAGGAGGGAGACCGGGCGCCAGTTTTTAAGAAGGCGGAGATCCCCCTTCTTCGGCAGCAGGGCAATCACGGCCCTGCGCCACGAAAGGGGCATCTCCCCGGTAGCAATGCTCTCCCCCAGGACCCCCCGCGAAGTCGCTCCCCAAGACATCCCAGAACGCCCTGAAGAACTCCACGGTCAGCCCGTCTAGTCCCGGGGTTTTGCCCCTAGAAAGACCGTCGAGTGCGCCGGTCAGCTCCCCCAGACTTATAGGGGAGTCGAGCTTTCCGGCGCACTCCGGGCCGACCTGCGGCAGGTCCTCCCACAAAACTCTGCAAGCTTCCTCACTGGACGGATCCGGAGAGAAAAGGGCAGTGTAGTAATCTCGGGCAATGGCCCTGATGCCCTCCGGATCCGAGACAAGGGATCCGTCGTCGGCCAGCAGCGTAAAGAGCTGCTTACGGACCCCGTGCCTTTTTTCCAGTGAGTAGAAGAAGGGAGAGCCACGGTCCATCTCCTTAAGGAAACAGATCCGTGACCTCACGAACGCGCCCCGAGACCCGACCAGTTGCAGGTCCCGCAGCGCGCCCTTCTTCTCATCGTACACCGACCGCAGGGCCGGGTCCGCGTCGGGCTGACGGAGACGTGCCTCCAGGTCGAGCACCTCCTTCTCCAACTCCTCGACCCTGGATTTGCGTCTCTTTGTCGACCCCTTCGCGTACTCTTGACAGAAAACTCGGACGTGAGCTTTGCCCACGTCCCACCATAGCCTCAAGGAGGGGAAGCCTCCCCGCTTCCTTCTCCAGCCGGCCCAGAAGTGACGGAACGAGTCCAGGAACCGCTGGTCTTCCAACAACAGGTTATTAAAATGCCAGTACGCGGACCCCGTCCGAGCGCAGAACGAAGTGAGCTCCGCCCACACCAGACGGTGGTCCGTGCACGGAACCTGCTGTATAGAAGCAGCCGGAACGCAGGACACGTACGCCTTCGAAACGTAAAGGCGGTCGAGTCTGGACGCTCCGACTCCAGGTGACACAAAGGTGAACACGCTGGAGTCAGGATGGAGATTTCGCCAGACGTCCACTAAGTCGAAGGACCTGACCAGGTCCCGCAACTTACTCACACCTCGCGTGCAGTGCGGGGTACCGTGACGGTCCCGGACCCCGAGGGTGCAATTGAAATCCCCCCCGAGGACGATGCACTCGCCAGCGTCGATGGAGCCGAGATGAGTGGACACTTCTTCAAAGAAGCTCGCTTGCTGCTGAGTGCCCAGGGGAGCGTACACATTCACAAAGTGAAGCACCGCCCCCCCCAGACGCACAGTCAGGTGCAGCAACCGGCCTGGCACTGGCTCCTTGACCCCCAAGATCTCCGGCTGAAAATGCGGGGCCAACAAGATAGCCACCCCGCCAGAATTGGAGGCTAGGTGACTCATGTAGACCCCCCCTCGCCACTCCAGGAGCCACGTGGCTTCGTCTCCCGGAACGGTATGGGTTTCTTGCAGGAAGCACAACGCATATTTCCCGTCCCTGAGGACCGAGAAGTTCTGGAACCTGCGCTGTGCGGCCCTGCTGCCGCGGATGTTGAGGCTGGCTATAGTCGTCTTCATTGTCAAAGGTACATCAAATCTTCACCTTAAGTCATTAAAAAGAAGAAGAGGACTTTTTAGTCTTTCCTCTCCTTCAGGAGCCCAGCGAGAAACGTTTGGACCCTCCGCCGCGCGTTCCTATCCAACTCAGGAGACTTGAGAGCCTCGCGAGTGGACCAGAACACCAGCGGAAAAGAATGCCACCGGTCCAAGGCCAACTGAACCCTGTCTCGGCGACCGCGATGACTCGCCAAAAAGTCCCGGAGTTCCCTTGGGGGGATGAGGGGGGAGTCAGTGGAGGACACCAGGGGATCCACCGCCTCGCTTGAGAGCGACTCAGCGTAATCTCCAGTGCTCACCACGGACACCCCGTCCTCCTCCAGGTCGTCGCCTCCAGCTTCCGACCCCTCCCCCGCATTGAGTACGGGGGCTGATTCGGAGCTGCCAGCTGGCCCCACCTGTACCTCGATCCCACCCCCAGGATCAAGGCCAGAGGGGTCCTCTCTGGTCTCCTCTAAACGTTTTGGGTCAGAGGGCAGCGGCAGTTCTGATGCCCGCTCTCCTCCCGGCACCGGGTCGTCCGGGGAGCTCAGGACACGCTCCTGACCTAAAACTAGGACGCCCGGTGCTAAGGTTTGGGAGGGAGCGGGAAGGCCTTCCTTTTCGCCGCCACCCAATGACCCGTTGACATTTTTTAAATTTTGAAAGTTGCAGTCCCCCGATGAGCCAGAAGGTACCTCGGGGGTATCGAGGGTCTCTGAGTCGGGCACCACCTCAAGGGAGGTGCCTTCAGTGACCCCCGAGGGGCCCTGTTCAGGCGACTGCAGCAGGTTGACAGGGGTAACAGTGGTGGGAGTCGGTGCAGGGGTTTTGAGTTCCCCCAGAGGACAGGGTGAGATTTTACTTGGCGGAGACGCCACCACCTCTTCATCGGGGGAAGGGACACACCCAACTTCTTCAGTTTGGGCATCACCCACCTCCTCCTCCGAAGCGTGACGTCTCTTCCGGGTCAGGCTGGGGGCTAGGGAGACCTCCATTTCCGAGGCCCCCTCCTCCTTGTCCAGCCCTCCCGGACACTCCACCCTCTGGGTTTTGGGTGTCAGATACCCCGGCTCGGGGTCCCGCGTCTTTTCCCCGCCGGCCCCGGGAGCACGGGCAGAAACGACGCCGGGCCCAGCACTCGGCGCCTTAGCACCCACGGGCCCGGGAGCACACGCGGACACGACGCCGAGGCCGGATGATGTCTTTTCCCCCGAGCCGGTGCTTGCAGGTGTTTGGGGGTTTTGGGGCGTTTCAGGGGCCGCCTCCAGGTTGCGGGTCTTCCTCCGCGCCTTCTTACGGCGCGGGGGCTCTCCGCCCGCCTCACCGGCAGCCGAGATGGCAGTGGCCGCCGGCGTCGCTTCCCCTTGCGGGGAGGGAGATGGAGTGGTGGCGGGGGGAGGAGGGGCGGTGCCAGCCGTGGCCGCTTGGGTGGGGCTCGTGGCCTTGGAGGCAGGGCAGTTCTTCCTCACGTGCCCCGCCTCCTTACAAGCATGGCACCGCACGCCCTCCACGGTCAAGAAACCCGATAGGCGGTCCCCTCAAAATTGATAACGAAGGCCCCCTCCAGGCACTCCTCCCGGGCCAAGCGGACAAATACCTGGCGCCGGAAGGAGTACACATGGCGGAGGGCCGAGTCTTTGAGGCTGAGCGGGATTGGTGCAACCCCCGACCTGACCTCCCCCAATTTATTAAGGTGGGGGAGGAGGAGCTCACTGGATAGAATAGGCGGGACGTTCAAATAATAATTCTCAAGGGGGTCCACCGCCAGAAAAGTCCCGCCCACAGTGAGTCCTTTTTGCAGGCGAGGTGTACCGCCCGCTCGGACCTCAAGAAGAATATGGCCTTCCCATACATTTTAGAGGCCGCGACAATGGCTGAGGGGCCGACGACCCCAGCCATAGCCTTTACGCAGGCCTCTATTGTCATTTCAGGGTGAGCATAGCTCTTTACCCCAAGGGCCCTGGTCAGTAGGCGGAAAGGTGACAGGGCAGCGGGAGCAGCTGGAGCCGCAGAAGCAACCACCCCCGCATACGTTTTCTTTTTTTGAGGCTCTGCCACCGGTGACAAAACCGCCTCCACATTAGCCCTCGAGGGCCCAGCCACAGGCGATGGTGAATTGGCCTTAGGGCCAGAGCCACGCCCACCCCGGGAAGGATTGGCCATTTTGTTTTTTTTCTTTTTATATATTTTTTTTATATATATAGGGAGGAAAGGGGGTGGGGGAGAGAGGTAGAAACAACCTCCCCTCTTTTAGGCAGGAGAGGAGAGGAGGGAGAGGAGTAAAAGACAGGGAGGCACAGGAGGGAAAGAGGTAAATGTCCAGGTGGGTGTCCTCGATGGTGGATGGACGGTGGGTGGGGGCCTGATGTTCTTCAGGCATGGGGAGGCGATGTCTTCACCAGCTATTGCTGGCCTTACCGGGAAAAGGGCTGGGTTGGGGGGAGGGGTGGCAGAAAGATGGTTTCAGCACACACACACACCCTCCCTCTCTTCCTTCCCCAACTCCTCTGGCAGTCTTCTTGCCTCCCCCTACAAAACACAGTCCTTAATTGCCCCCACCTTAAACAAAAATACACAGTTCAGACACCCACCTAGGATGTTGTTTTTCAACTCAGTCCTGGCCTCCTGGCCTTTCTGTCCTGTAGCAACAGTAGCAACTGTTCTCTTCTCTCCCTCTCTCTCCTTTAGCAGCAATGGAGGAGCAGCAGCAGAAGCAGCAGCAGCACACAGCAGAAGCAACAACCCCAAAGGCAGCAGCAGAAACAGTTGAAACACTGAGGAGCAGCAACACCAACACCACACACCTTCTCTCCTCAGTATCAGGAAACCAACTGAATCCACAATTACCTCCACGAGATCGTTAAGAAGATGAACTCTTGATTCATAGTTTGCCATCGTGAGATTTGAACTCTTGATAATCTTTTAAATGAAAACCAAATGAACAAAATTGGGATAAATCAGGCACAGCCCCTAATTCAGGTCAGCTGTAAAACCAAGAACAAAGTTTAAAGGAAACTTACAAACTTTAAATCAAAATGTGATTAAAGGGGTCAACAAAACACCCCAGTCCCCGCGGTGCCCACCGAGCACGGAAGGCCTCGAGAGTGCCAGCAGACACCGCGTGCTCCTTCTCCAGGGACATCCGGCAGCGAACGTAGCTGCGGAAGAGGGACAAACAATCGGGCGGGACTCCCCCGTCGATCGCCCGCTGCGTGGACCTGTTAATGGCCAACTTGGCCAGGCCCAGGAGCAGGTTCACGAGGAGGTCCTCCTCCTTCCCGACCCCCTTCCGCACCGGGTGCCCATAGATCAGGAGTGTGGGGCTGAAGTGCAAACAAAACATCAATAAAAGGTTTTTCAAATAACTAAAAAGGGAGTGCAGCCTACAACACCCTATGTATACATGGTCCACGGACTCCACAAGACCGCAAAAAGGGCATGTGTCCTGAGAGTCCGTGAACCTATGCATCCTCTTATTATAAGGGACTGCTGCATGCGACACCCTCCAACCCAGGTCCCCGATAGAAAGGGGGAGGACACCTCCGTAGAGGGCCTCCCATCGAGGGCCTCCGCTGCCGGACGGCAACAAGGCACGCCAGGGCGTGTCCGGTCGACGGACAAGGGCGAGAAAATGGAAGGTGTGCAGCAGCAGTCCGTACAAAAAGCCCCTCTTTGCCGTGCCAAAAGGCACAGAGGGCATGTCCCCGAGGCGGCTCATATTGTAGGGCACCAGCACCCGAGGGAGGGTTCGGGGCTTGGGGCCAATGTGGAATTCCGTCCGAACAGGGGAACGCTCAGACGGAAGACCACCGCGCACCTGGGCCGCCTCAAGACCCAAAATAACGTCGGGTCCGAGCACGACCGTTCTCAGGTCTTGGATGGCATCGGCTGCGACCTGGACACTCACAGACGCGCGTCGCGCCAACTCCTGCGGGAGCATCCAGCCCAGTCCTCCGCCACCCAGCACGTCCCCGATCCTGGTCACCCCTGCGGCCACAGCCCTCCTCTCCGCCAACCACTGAAAAGGACGGAGGGGCGGATTCCTGAGCAGCGGCTCTCTGACGATAGCCGCTACTCCTGACAGGGGAGAGCTGCGTCGCGAGGCGACCACTTTCCAGACTTTGATCAGCTCCTGGTAAAAGACGGGCAACGCCTGCAAGGAGCCACCGAGGCCCAGCTGTTCTATAAACAGGAGCTGCACGTCATAATTCAGGCCGTGCACCTGACGGAAGAAATACGTCATCAGGGCACACCATCTAGGAGGAGGCTCGACGTAGAGGTTTCGCTGCAGGGTCTGAAGGCGGAAAGTCGCCACCTGTGTGCGTAGGCACACTAGCTCCTGACCACCCTCCCTAAGCGGGAGACTCAGAACCTCGGCAGCGACCCAGTGCAATCTTTTGTCCCAGAAGAAGTCGACTAACAATCTCTGGATTCTTGTGACAAAGTCCGGGGGAGGGGTCAAAGTGACCAGCCGATACCACAACATGGCGGCGATCAGCTGGTTTATGACCAGAACTCGACCTCGGTAAGATAGCACTCGGAGCAGTCCTGTCCAGCGCCGCAGGCGAGCGGTGACTTTCGTCTCCAGTTCCTGCCAGTTTGCCGGCCAGGATTCCTCAGCGGGGCAGAGATGGACCCCCAGGTAGAGGAGGCTGGTCCTGCTCCAGGTGAAAGGCCTGAGCTCCTCGGGTAGGGGATCCATCTGCCACTGACCGACCAGGAGTCCAGAACACTTACCCCAGTTGATCCTGGCAGAAGAAGCGGCAGAGTAGACCTCCTGGCACTCGCGCATCCTCCGCAGGTCAGCCGGGTCACTAAACATAAGGAGATCGTCATCGGCGTAAGCCGAAAGGACCACCCCGATGCCCGGCCCGCGCAGAACCAATCCCGACAACCTCCTCCGCAAGAGGCGCAGGAAAGGCTCCACGCAGATAGAATACAACTGGCCAGACAGGGGGCAGCCCTGACGTACCCCTCTCCCAAAGCGAAGGGGCGCCGTCAGGGACCCGTTAACCTTCACTAGACACTCCGCGGCAGTGTACAGATGTCGGATCCGGGCGACAAAATGCGTCCCGAACCCGAAAGCTCGCAGAGTTCCGAGTAAGTATTCGTGATCCACCCTGTCGAACGCCTTCTCCTGATCGAGAGACAGGAAGGCGCTCGACAGACCAGCCCTCTGGGAATGGTGGATGATGTCCCGGACCAGATGGATGTTATCATAAATGGTTCGGTCCGGGACGGTGTAGGACTGGTCAGGGTGGATCATGTGGTCCAGCACGGTGCCGAGCCGAGAAGACATGGCTCGGGCGAAGATTTTGTAGTCCGTGCTGAGGAGGGAGACCGGGCGCCAGTTTTTAAGAAGGCGGAGATCCCCCTTCTTCGGCAGCAGGGCAATCACGGCCCTGCGCCACGAAAGGGGCATCTCCCCGGTAGCAATGCTCTCCCCCAGGACCCCCGCGAAGTCGCTCCCCAAGACGTCCCAGAACGCCCTGAAGAACTCCACGGTCAGCCCGTCTAGTCCCGGGGTTTTGCCCCTAGAAAGACCGTCGAGTGCGCCGGTCAGCCCCCCCAGACTTATAGGGGAGTCGAGCTTTCCGGCGCACTCCGGGCCGACCTGCGGCAGGTCCTCCCACAAAACTCTGCAAGCTTCCTCACTGGACGGATCCGGAGAGAAAAGGGCAGTGTAGTAATCTCGGGCAATGGCCCTGATGCCCTCCGGATCCGAGACAAGGGATCCGTCGTCGGCCAGCAGCGTAAAGAGCTGCTTACGGACCCCGTGCCTTTTTTCCAGTGAGTAGAAGAAGGGAGAGCCACGGTCCATCTCCTTAAGGAAACAGATCCGCGACCTCACGAACGCGCCCCGAGACCCGACCAGTTGCAGGTCCCGCAGCGCGCCCTTCTTCTCATCGTACACCGACCGCAGGGCCGGGTCCGCGTCGGGCTGACGGAGACGTGCCTCCAGGTCGAGCACCTCCTTCTCCAACTCCTCGACCCTGGATTTGCGTCTCTTTGTCGACCCCTTCGCGTACTCTTGACAGAAAACTCGGACGTGAGCTTTGCCCACGTCCCACCATAGCCTCAAGGAGGGGAAGCCTCCCCGCTTCCTTCTCCAGCCGGCCCAGAAGCGACGGAACGAGTCCAGGAACCGCTGGTCTTCCAACAACAGGTTATTAAAATGCCAGTACGCGGACCCCGTCCGAGCGCAGAACGAAGTGAGCTCCGCCCACACCAGACGGTGGTCCGTGCACGGAACCTGCTGTATAGAAGCAGCCGGAACGCAGGACACGTACGCCTTCGAAACGTAAAGGCGGTCGAGTCTGGACGCTCCGACTCCAGGTGACACAAATGTGAACACGCTGGAGTCAGGATGGAGATTTCGCCAGACATCCACTAAGTCGAAGGACCTGACCAGGTCCCGCAACTTACTCACACCTCGCGTGCAGTGCGGGGTACCGTGACGGTCCCGGACCCCGAGGGTGCAATTGAAATCCCCCCCGAGGACGATGCACTCGCCAGCGTCGATGGAGCCGAGATGAGTGGACACTTCTTCAAAGAAGCTCGCTTGCTGCTGCGTGCCCAGGGGAGCGTACACATTCACAAAGTGAAGCACCGCCCCCCCCAGACGCACAGTCAGGTGCAGCAACCGGCCTGGCACTGGCTCCTTGACCCCCAAGATCTCCGGCTGAAAATGCGGGGCCAACAAGATAGCCACCCCGCCAGAATTGGAGGCTAGGTGACTCATGTAGACCCCCCCTCGCCACTCCAGGAGCCACGTGGCTTCGTCTCCCGGAACGGTATGGGTTTCTTGCAGGAAGCACAACGCATACTTCCCGTCCCTGAGGACCGAGAAGTTCTGGAACCTGCGCTGTGCGGCCCTGCTGCCGCGGATGTTGAGGCTGGCTATAGTCGAATTCATTGTCAAAGGTACATCAAATCTTCACCTTAAGTCATTAAAAAGAAGAAGAGGACTTTTTAGTCCTTCCTCTCCTTCAGGAGCCCAGCGAGAAACGTTTGGACCCTCCGCCGCGCGTTCCTATCCAACTCAGGAGACTTGAGAGCCTCGCGAGTGGACCAGAACACCAGCGGAAAAGAATGCCACCGGTCCAAGGCCAACTGAACCCTGTCTCGGCGACCGCGATGACTCGCCAAAAAGTCCCGGAGTTCCCTTGGGGGGATGAGGGGGGAGTCAGTGGAGGGCACCAGGGGATCCACCGCCTCGCTTGAGAGCGACTCAGTGTAATCTCCAGCGCTCACCACGGACACCCCGTCCTCCTCCAGGTCGTCGCCTCCAGCTTCCGACCCCTCCCCCGCATTGAGTACGGGGGCTGATTCGGAGCTGCCAGCTGGCCCCACCTGTACCTCGATCCCACCCCCAGGATCAAGGCCAGAGGGGTCCTCTCTGGTCTCCTCTAAACGTTTTGGGTCAGAGGGCAGCGGCAGTTCTGATGCCCGCTCTCCTCCCGGCACCGGGTCGTCCGGGGAGCTCAGGACAAGCTCCTGACCTAAAACTAGGACGCCCGGTGCTAAGGTTTGGGAGGGAGCAGGAAGGCCTTCCTTTTCGCCGCCACCCAATGACCCGTTGACATTTTTTAAATTTTGAAAGTTGCAGTCCCCCGATGAGCCAGAAGGTACCTCGGGGGTATCGAGGGTCTCTGAGTCGGGCACCACCTCAAGGGAGGTGCCTTCAGTGACCCCCAAGGGGCCCTGTTCAGGGGACTGCAGCAGGTTGACAGGGGTAACAGTGGTGGGAGTCTGTGCAGGGGTTTTGAGTTCCCCCAGAGGACAGGGTGAGATTTTACTTGGCGGAGACGCCACCACCTCTTCATCGGGGGAAGGGACATACCCAACTTCTTCAGTTTGGGCATCACCCACCTCCTCCTCCGAAGCGTGACGTCTCTTCCGGGTCAGGCTGGGGACTAGGGAGACCTCCATTTCCGAGGCCCCCTCCTCCTTGTCCAGCCCTCCCGGACACTCCACCCTCTGGGTTTTGGGTGTCAGATACCCCGGCTCGGGGTCCCGCGTCTTTTCCCCGCCGGCCCCGGGAGCACGCGCAGAAACGACGCCGGGCCCAGCACTCGGCGCCTTAGCACCCACGGGCCCGGGAGCACACGCGGACACGACGCCGGGGCCGGATGATGTCTTTTCCCCCGAGCCGGTGCTTGCAGGTGTTTGGGGGTTTTGGGGCGTTTCAGGGGCCGCCTCCAGGTTGCGGGTCTTCCTCCGCGCCTTCTTACGGCGCGGTGGCTCTCCGCCCGCCTCACCGGCAGCCGAGATGGCAGTGGCCGCCGGCGTCGCTTCCCCTTGCGGGGAGGGAGATGGAGTGGTGGCGGGGGGAGGAGGGGCGGTGCCAGCCGTGGCCGCTTGGGTGGGGCTCGTGGCCTTGGAGGCGGGGCAGTTCTTCCTCACGTGCCCCGCCTCCTTACAAGCATGGCACCGCACGCCCTCCACGGTCCAGAAGACCCGATAGGCGGTCCCCTCAAAATTGATAACGAAGGCCCCCTCCAGGCACTCCTCCCGGGCCAAGCGGACAAATACCTGGCGCCGGAAGGAGTACACATGGCGGAGGGCCGAGTCTTTGAGGCTGAGCGGGATTGGTGCAACCCCCGACCTGACCTCCCCCAATTTATTAAGGTGGGGGAGGAGGAGCTCACTGGATAGAATAGGCGGGACGTTCGAAATAATAATTCTCTGGGCGGTGGCCTCAAGGGGGTCCACCGCCAGAAAAGTCCCGCCCACAGTGAGTCCTTTTTGCAGGGCGAGGTGCACCGCCCGCTCGGACCTCAAGAAGAATATGGCCTTCCCATACATTTTAGAGGCCGCGACAATGGCTGAGGGGCCGACGGCCCCAGCCATAGCCTTTACGCAGGCCTCTATTGTCATTTCAGGGTGAGCATAGCTCTTTACCCCAAGGGCCCTGGTCAGGAGGCGGAATGGTGACAGGGCAGCGGGAGCAGCTGGAGCCGCAGAAGCAACCAACCCCGCATAAGTTTTCTTTTTTTGAGGCCCTGCCACCGGTGACAAAACCGCCTCCACATTAGCCCTCGAGGGCCCGGCCACAGGCGATGGTGAATTGGCCTTAGGGCCAGAGCCACGCCCACCCCGGGAAGGATTGGCCATTTTGTTTTTTTCTTTTTATATATTTTTTTATATATATAGGGAGGAAAGGGGGTGGGGGAGAGAGGTAGAAACAACCTTCCCTCTTTTAGGCAGGAGAGGAGAGGAGGGAGAGGAGTAAAAGACAGGGAGGCACAGGAGGGAAAGAGGTAAATGTCCAGGTGGGTGTCCTCGATGGTGGATGGACGGTGGGTGGGGGCCTGATGTTCTTCAGGCATGGGGAGGCGATGTCTTCACCAGCTATTGCTGGCCTTACTGGGAAAAGGGCTGGGTTGGGGGGAGGGGTGGCAGAAAGATGGTTTCAGCACACACACACACCCTCCCTCTCTTCCTTCCCCAACTCCTCTGGCAGTCTTCTTGCCTCCCCCTATAAAAACACAGTCCTTAATTGCCCCCACCTTAAACAAAAATACACAGTTCAGACACCCACCTAGGATGTTGTTTTTTTAACTCAGTCCTGGCCTCCTGGCCTTCCTGTCCTGTATCAACAGCAGCAACTGTTCTCTTCTCTCCCTCTCTCTCCTTTGGCAGCACTGGAGGAGCAGCAGCAGAAGCAGCAGCAGCACACAGCAGAAGCAACAACCCCAAAGGCAGCAGCAGAAACAGTTGAAACACTGAGGAGCAGCAACACCACACACCTTCTCTCCTCAGTATCAGGAAACCAACTGAATCCACAATTAGCTCCACGAGATCATTAAGAAAATGAACTCTTGATTCATAGTTTGCCATCGTGAGATTTGAACGTTTGATAATCTTTTAAATGAAAACCAAATCAACAAAATTGGGATAAATCAGGCACAGCCCCTAATTCAGGTCAGCTGTAAAACCAAGAACAAAGTTTAAAGGAAACTTACAAACTTTAAATCAAAATGTGATTAAAGGGGTCAACAAAACACCCCAGTCCCCGCGGTGCCCACCGAGCACGGAAGGCCTCGAGAGTGCCAGCAGACACCGCGTGCTCCTTCTCCAGGGACATCCGGCAGCGAACGTAGCCGCGGAAGAGGGACAAACAATCGGGCGGGACTCCCCCGTCGATCGCCCGCTGCCTGGACCTGTTAATGGCCAACTTGGCCAGGCCCAGGAGCAGGTTCACGAGAAGGTCCTCCTCCTTCCCGACCCCCTTCCGCACCGGGTGCCCATAGATCAGGAGCGTGGGGCTGAAGTGCAAACAAAACATCAATAAAAGGTTTTTCAAATAACTAAAAAGGGAGTGCAGCCTACAACACCCTATGTATACATGGTCCACGGACTCCACAAGACCGCAAAAAGGGCATGTGTCCTGAGAGTCCGTGAACCTATGCATCCTCTTATTATAAGGGACTGCTGCATGCAACACCCTCCAACCCAGGTCCCCGATAGAAAGGGGGAGGACACCTCCGTAGAGGGCCTCCCATCGAGGGCCTCCGCCACCGGACGGCAACAAGGCACGCCAGGGCGTGTCCGGTCGACGGACAAGGGCGAGAAAATGGAAGGTGTGCAGCAGCAGTCCATACAAAAAGCCCCTCTTTGCTGTGCCAAAAGGCACAGAGGGCATGTCCCCGAGGCGGCTCATATTGCGGGGCACCAGCACCCGAGGGAGGGTTCGGGGCTTGGGGCCAATGTGGAATTCCGTCCGAACAGGGGAACGCTCAGACGGAAGACCACCGCGCACCTGGGCCACCTCAAGACCCAAAATAACGTCGGGTCCGAGCACGACCGTTCTCAGGTCTTGGATGGCATCGGCTGCGACCTGGACACTCACAGACGCGCGTCGCGCCAACTCCTGCGGGAGCATCCAGCCCAGTCCTCCGCCACCCAGCACGTCCCCGATCCTGGTCACCCCTGCGGCCACAGCCCTCCTCTCCGCCAACCACTGAAAAGGACGGAGGGGCGGATTCCTGAGCAGCGGCTCTCTGACGATAGCCGCTACTCCTGACGGGGGAGAGCTGCGTCGCGAGGCGACCACTTTCCAGACTTTGATCAGGTCCTGGTAAAAGACGGGCAATGCCTGCAAGGAGCCACCGAGGCCCAGCTGTTCTATAAACAGGAGCTGCACGTCATAATTCAGGCCGTGCACCTGACGGAAGAAATACGTCATCAGGGCACACCATCTAGCAGGAGGCTCAACGTAGAGGTATCGCTGCAGGGTCTGAAGGCGGAAAGTCGCCACCTGTGTGCGTAGGCACACTAGCGCCTGACCACCCTCCCTAAGCGGGAGACTCAGAACCTCGGCAGCAACCCAGTGCAATCTTTTGTCCCAGAAGAAGTCGACTAACAATCTCTGGATTCTTGTGACAAAGTCCGGGGGAGGGGTCAAAGTGACCAGCCGATACCACAACATGGCGGCGATCAGCTGGTTTATGACCAGAACTCGACCCCGGTAAGATAGCACTCGGAGCAGTCCTGTCCAGCGCCGCAGGCGAGCGGTGACTTTCGTCTCCAGTTCCTGCCAGTTTGCCGGCCAGGATTCCTCAGCGGGGCAGAGATGGACCCCCAGGTAGAGGAGGCTGGTCCTGCTCCAGGTGAAAGGCCTGAGCTCCTCGGGTAGGGGATCCATCTGCCACTGACCGACCAGGAGTCCAGAACACTTACCCCAGTTGATCCTGGCAGAAGAAGCGGCAGAGTAGACCTCCTGGCACTCGCGCATCCTCCGCAGGTCAGCCGGGTCACTAAACATAAGGAGCACGTCATCGGCGTAAGCCGAAAGGACCACCCATATGCCCGGCCCGCGCAGAACCAATCCCGACAACCTCCTCCGCAAGAGGCGCAGGAAAGGCTCCACGCAAATAGAATACAACTGGCCAGACAGGGGGCAGCCCTGACGTACCCCTCTCCCAAAGCGAAGGGGCGCCGTCAGGGACCCGTTAACCTTCACTAGACACTCCGCGGCGGTGTACAGAAGTCGGATCCGGGCGACAAAATGCGTCCCGAACCCGAAAGCTCGCAGAGTTCCGAGTAAGTATTCGTGATCCACCCTGTCGAACGCCTTCTCCTGATCGAGAGACAGGAAGGCGCTCGACAGACCAGCCCTCTGGGAATGGTGGATGATGTCCCGGACCAGATGGATGTTATCATAAATGGTTCGGTCCGGGACGGTGTAGGACTGGTCAGGGTGGATCATGTGGTCCAGCACGGTGCCGAGCCGAGAAGACATGGCTCGGGCGAAGATTTTGTAGTCCGTGCTGAGGAGGGAGACCGGGCGCCAGTTTTTAAGAAGGCGGAGATCCCCCTTCTTCGGTAGCAGGGCAATCACGGCCCTGCGCCACGAAAGGGGCATCTCCCCGGTAGCAATGCTCTCCCCCAGGACCCCCGCGAAGTCGCTCCCCAAGACGTCCCAGAACGCCCTGAAGAACTCCACGGTCAGCCCGTCTAGTCCCGGGGTTTTGCCCCTAGAAAGACCGTCGAGTGCGCCGGTCAGCTCCCCCAGACTTATAGGGGAGTCGAGCTTTCCGGCGCACTCCGGGCCGACCTGCGGCAGGTCCTCCCACAAAACTCTGCAAGCTTCCTCACTGGACGGATCCGGAGAGAAAAGGGCAGTGTAGTAATCTCGGGCAATGGCCCTGATGCCCTCCGGATCCGAGACAAGTGATCCGTCGTCGGCCAGCAGCGTAAAGAGCTGCTTACGGACCCCGTGCCTTTTTTCCAGTGAGTAGAAGAAGGGAGAGCCACGGTCCATCTCCTTAAGGAAACAGATCCGCGACCTCACGAACGCGCCCCGAGACCCGACCAGTTGCAGGTCCCGCAGCGCGCCCTTCTTCTCATCGTACACCGACCGCAGGGCCGGGTCCGCGTCGGGCTGACGGAGACGTGCCTCCAGGTCGAGCACCTCCTTCTCCAACTCCTCGACCCTGGATTTGCGTCTCTTTGTCGACCCCTTCGCGTACTCTTGACAGAAAACTCGGACGTGAGTCTTGCCCACGTCCCACCATAGCCTCAAGGAGGGGAAGCCTCCCCGCTTCCTTCTCCAGCCGGCCCAGAAGCGACGGAACGAGTCCAGGAACCGCTGGTCTTCCAACAACAGGTTATTAAAATGCCAGTACGCGGACCCCGTCCGAGCGCAGAACGAAGTGAGCTCCGCCCACACCAGACGGTGGTCCGTGCACGGAACCTGCTGTATAGAAGCAGCCGGAACGCAGGACACGTACGCCTTCGAAACGTAAAGGCGGTCGAGTCTGGACGCTCCGACTCCAGGTGACACAAAGGTGAACACGCTGGAGTCAGGATGGAGATTTCGCCAGACGTCCACTAAGTCGAAGGACCTGACCAGGTCCCGCAACTTACTCACACCTCGCGTGCAGTGCGGGGTACCGTGACGGTCCCGGACCCCGAGGGTGCAATTGAAATCCCCCCCGAGGACGATGCACTCGCCAGCGTCGATGGAGCCGAGATGAGTGGACACTTCTTCAAAGAAGCTCGCTTGCTGCTGCGTGCCCAGGGGAGCGTACACATTCACAAAGTGAAGCACCGCCCCCCCCAGACGCACAGTCAGGTGCAGCAACCGGCCTGGCACTGGCTCCTTGACCCCCAAGATCTCCGGCTGAAAATGCGGGGCCAACAAGATAGCCACCCCGCCAGAATTGGAGGCTAGGTGACTCATGTAGACCCCCCCTCGCCACTCCAGGAGCCACGTGGCTTCGTCTCCCGGAACGGTATGGGTTTCTTGCAGGAAGCACAACGCGTACTTCCCGTCCCTGAGGACCGAGAAGTTCTGGAACCTGCGCTGTGCGGCCCTGCTGCCGCGGATGTTGAGGCTGGCTATAGTCGTCTTCATTGTCAAAGGTACATCAAACCTTCACCTTAAGTCATTAAAAAGAAGAAGAGGACTTTTTAGTCCTTCCTCTCCTTCAGGAGCCCAGCGAGAAACGTTTGGACCCTCCGCCGCGCGTTCCTATCCAACTCAGGAGACTTGAGAGCCTCGCGAGTGGACCAGAACACCAGCGGAAAAGAATGCCACCGGTCCAAGGCCAACTGAACCCTGTCTCGGCGACCGCGATGACTCGCCAAAAAGTCCCGGAGTTCCCTTGGGGGGATGAGGGGGGAGTCAGTGGAGGGCACCAGGGGATCCACCGCCTCGCTTGAGAGCGACTCAGCGTAATCTCCAGCGCTCACCACGGACACCCCGTCCTCCTCCAGGTCGTCGCCTCCAGCTTCCGACCCCTCCCCCGCATTGAGTACGGGGGCTGATTCGGAGCTGCCAGCTGGCCCCACCTGTACCTCGATCCCACCCCCAGGATCAAGGCCAGAGGGGTCCTCTCTGGTCTCCTCTAAACGTTTTGGGTCAGAGGGCAGCGGCAGTTCTGATGCCCGCTCTCCTCCCGGCACCGGGTCGTCCGGGGAGCTCAGGACAAGCTCCTGACCTAAAACTAGGACGCCCGGTGCTAAGGTTTGGGAGGGAGCGGGAAGGCCTTCCTTTTCGCCGCCACCCAATGACCCGTTGACATTTTTTAAATTTTGAAAGTTGCAGTCCCCCGATGAGCCAGAAGGTACCTCGGGGGTATCGAGGGTCTCTGAGTCGGGCACCACCTCAAGGGAGGTGCCTTCAGTGACCCCCGAGGGGCCCTGTTCAGGGGACTGCAGCAGGTTGACAGGGGTAATAGTGGTGGGAGTCGGTGCAGGGGTTTTGAGTTCCCCCAGAGGACAGGGCGAGATTTTACTTGGTGGAGACGCCACCACCTCTTCATCGGGGGAAGGGACACACCCAACTTCTTCAGTTTGGGCATCACCCACCTCCTCCTCCGAAGTGTGACGTCTCTTCCGGGTCAGGCTGGGGGCTAGGGAGACCTCCATTTCCGAGGCCCCCTCCTCCTTGTCCAGCCCTCCCGGACACTCCACCCTCTGGGTTTTGGGTGTTAGATACCCCGGCTCGGGGTCCCGCGTCCCTTCCCCGCCGGCCCCGGGAGCACGCGCAGGGACGACGCCGGGCCCAGCACTCGGCGCCTTAGCACCCACGGGCCCGGGAGCACACGCGGACACGACGCCGGGGCCGGATGTTGTCTTTTCCCCCGAGCCGGTGCTTGCAGGTGTTTGGGGGGTTTGGGGCGTTTCAGGGGCCGCCTCCAAATTTCGGGTCTTCCTCCGCGCCTTCTTACGGCGCGGGGGCTCTCCCCCCGCCTCACCGGCAGCCGAGATGGCAGCTGCTGCCGGGGTCGCTTCCCCTTGCGGGGAGGGAGATGGAGTGGTGGCGGGGGGAGGAAGGGCGGTGCCAGCCGCGGCCGCTTGGGTGGGGCTCGTGGCCTTGGAGGCGGGGCAGTTCTTTCTTACGTGCCCCACCTCCTTACAGGCATGGCACCGCACACCCTCCGCGGTCCAGAAGACCCGATAGGCGGTCCCCTCAAAATTAACTGAGAAGGCCCCCTCCAGGCACTCCTCCCGGGCCAAGCGGACGAAAACTTGGCGCCGGAAGGAGTACACGTGGCGGAGGGCCGAGTCTTTGAGGCCAAGCGGGACTGGTGCAACCCCTGACCTGACCTCCCCCAGCTTATTAAGGTGGGGGAGGAGGAGCCCACATGGTATAAAGGGCGGGACATTTGAAATAACAATCCTCTGGGCGGTGGCCTCAAGGGGATCCACCGCCAGAAAAGTCCCGCCCACAGTGAGCCCCTTCTGCAGGGCGAGCCGCACCGCCCGCTCGGACCTCAAGAAAAAGATGGCCCTCCCATACATCTTTGAGGCCGCGACAATGGCTGAGGGGCCGACAACCCCAGCCATAGCCTTAACGCAGGCCTCAATAGTCATCTCAGGGTGAGTGTAGCATTTTACCCCGAGGGCCCTGGTGAGGAGACGGAATGGCGACAGGGCAGCGGGAGCAGCAGGAGCTGCAGAAGCAACCACCCCCGCATAAGTCTTTTTTGTAGGCCCTGCCACCGGTGACAAAGCCGCCTCCACATTAGCCCTCGAGGGCCCGGCCACAGGAGATGTTGAACTGGCTTTAAGGCCAGAGCCACGCCCACCCTGGGAAGGATTGGCCATTTTTTTTTTTTAAATTATATATATTTTTTAATATATATATTTTTTTTTTATTAAATATACAATGTTCCTCCCTAGGGAGGGAGGTAGTAATAACCTCCCCCTTTTGTACAGGAGAGGAGAGGAGGGAGAGGAGTGAAGGACAGGGAGGCACAGGAGGGAAAAGGGAAGAGTCCAGGTGGGTGTCTCCAGTGAAAGGTGGATGTTGGGTGGGGTGTGATGATCTTCTTGCAGGGGGAGGCGATGTCTTCACCAGCCACCGCTGGCCTTACTGGGAAAGGGCTGGGTGGGGCGGGGGGGGTAGCAGAATGGTGGTTTTAACCACACACCCCCCTCTCTTCCTTCCCCAAACCTTCCTGCAGTCTTCTTTCCTCCCCCTACAAAACACAGTCCTTTATTGCCCCCACCTTACACAAACAATAATGTTGGACACCCACCTAGGATGTTGTTTTCAGACACAGTCCTGGCCTCCTGGCCTCCCTCTCTCTCCTTTTGCTCCACACGGGCAGGTCCAGCAGCAGCAGCAAACACCTTCAAGTGCAGGTCCAGCAGCAGCAGCAAACACCCTCAAGTGCAGGGGCAGCAGCAGCAGCAAACACCCTCAAGTGCAGGGGCAGCAGCAGCACACAGCAGAAGCAACAACCCCAAAGGCAGCAGCAGAAACAGTTGAAACACTGAGGAGCAGCAACACCAACACCACACACCTTCTCTCCTCAGTACCAGGAAACCAACTGAATCCACAATTACCTCCACGAGATCGTTAGGAAAATGAACTCTTGATCTGGGGGTTACAAACCCAGTACCATAACCACTTGGCTATTTAGGCCAAGCATTAAGAAAATGTAACTCTTTTGAGTACAAACCCGTTTCCATCTGTTTCAGATGAAATTACATTGTTTCATAGTTTGCCATTGTGAGATTTGAACTCTTGATAATCTTTTAAATGAAAACCAAATCAACAAAATTGGGATAAATCAGGCACAGCCCCTAATTCAGGTCAGCTGTAAAACCAAGAACAAAGTTTAAAGGAAACTTACAAACTTTAAATCAAAATGTGATTAAAGGGGTCAACAAAACACCCCAGTCCCCGCGGTGCCCACCGAGCACGGAAGGCCTCGAGAGTGCCAGCAGACACCGCGTGCTCCTTCTCCAGGGACATCCGGCAGCGAACGTAGCCGCGGAAGAGGGACAAACAATCAGGCGGGACTCCCCCGTCGATCGCCCGCTGCCTGGACCTGTTAATGGCCAACTTGGCCAGGCCCAGGAGCAGGTTCACGAGGAGGTCCTCCTCCTTCCCGACCCCCTTCCGCACCGGGTGCCCATAGATCAGGAGCGTGGGGCTGAAGTGCAAACAAAACATCAATAAAAGGTTTTTCAAATAACTAAAAAGGGAGTGCAGCCTACAACACCCTATGTATACATGGTCCACGGACTCCACAAGACCGCAAAAAGGGCATGTGTCCTGAGAGTCCGTGAACCTATGCATCCTCTTATTATAAGGGACTGCCGCATGCAACACCCTCCAACCCAGGTCCCCGATAGAAAGGGGGAGGACACCTCCGTAGAGGGCCTCCCATCGAGGGCCTCCGCCGCCGGACGGCAACAAGGCACACCAGGGCGTGTCCGGTCGACGGACAAGGGCGAGAAAATGGAAGGTGTGCAGCAGCAGTCCATACAAAAAGCCCCTCTTTGCTGTGCCAAAAGGCACAGAGGGCATGTCCCCGAGGCGGCTCATATTGCGGGGCACCAGCACCCGAGGGAGGGTTCGGGGCTTGGGGCCAATGTGGAATTCCGTCCGAACAGGGGAACGCTCAGACGGAAGACCACCGCGCACCTGGGCCACCTCAAGACCCAAAATAACGTCGGGTCCGAGCACGACCGTTCTCAGGTCTTGGATGGCATCGGCTGCGACCTGGACACTCACAGACGCGCGTCGCGCCAACTCCTGCGGGAGCATCCAGCCCAGTCCTCCGCCACCCAGCACGTCCCCGATCCTGGTCACCCCTGCGGCCACAGCCCTCCTCTCCGCCAACCACTGAAAAGGACGGAGGGGCGGATTCCTGAGCAGCGGCTCTCTGACGATAGCCGCTACTCCTGACGGGGGAGAGCTGCGTCGCGAGGCGACCACTTTCCAGACTTTGATCAGGTCCTGGTAAAAGACGGGCAACGCCTGCAAGGAGCCACCGAGGCCCAGCTGTTCTATAAACAGGAGCTGCACGTCATAATTCAGGCCGTGCACCTGACGGAAGAAATACGTCATCAGGGCACACCATCTAGGAGGAGGCTCAACGTAGAGGTATCGCTGCAGGGTCTGAAGGCGGAAAGTCGCCACCTGTGTGCGTAGGCACACTAGCGCCTGACCACCCTCCCTAAGCGGGAGACTCAGAACCTCGGCAGCGACCCAGTGCAATCTTTTGTCCCAGAAGAAGTCGACTAACAATCTCTGGATTCTTGTGACAAAGTCCGGGGGAGGGGTCAAAGTGACCAGCCGATACCACAACATGGCGGCGATCAGCTGGTTTATGACCAGAACTCGACCCCGGTAAGATAGCACTCGGAGCAGTCCTGTCCAGCGCCGCAGGCGAGCGGTGACTTTCGTCTCCAGTTCCTGCCAGTTTGCCGGCCAGGATTCCTCAGCGGGGCAGAGATGGACCCCCAGGTAGAGGAGGCTGGTCCTGCTCCAGGTGAAAGGCCTGAGCTCCTCGGGTAGGGGATCCATCTGCCACTGACCGACCAGGAGTCCAGAACACTTACCCCAGTTGATCCTGGCAGAAGAAGCGGCAGAGTAGACCTCCTGGCACTCGCGCATCCTCCGCAGGTCAGCCGGGTCACTAAACATAAGGAGCACGTCATCGGCGTAAGCCGAAAGGACCACCCCGATGCCCGGCCCGCGCAGAACCAATCCCGACAACCTCCTCCGCAAGAGGCGCAGGAAAGGCTCCACGCAAATAGAATACAACTGGCCAGACAGGGGGCAGCCCTGACGTACCCCTCTCCCAAAGCGAAGGGGCGCCGTCAGGGACCCGTTAACCTTCACTAGACACTCCGCGGCAGTGTACAGAAGTCGGATCCGGGCGACAAAATGCGTCCCGAACCCGAAAGCTCGCAGAGTTCCGAGTAAGTATTCGTGATCCACCCTGTCGAACGCCTTCTCCTGATCGAGAGACAGGAAGGCGCTCGACAGACCAGCCCTCTGGGAATGGTGGATGATGTCCCGGACCAGATGGATGTTATCATAAATGGTTCGGTCCGGGACGGTGTAGGACTGGTCAGGGTGGATCATGTGGTCCAGCACGGTGCCGAGCCGAGAAGACATGGCTCGGGCGAAGATTTTGTAGTCCGTGCTGAGGAGGGAGACCGGGCGCCAGTTTTGAAGAAGGCGGAGATCCCCCTTCTTCGGTAGCAGGGCAATCACGGCCCTGCGCCACGAAAGGGGCATCTCCCCGGTAGCAATGCTCTCCCCCAGGACCCCCGCGAAGTCGCTCCCCAAGACGTCCCAGAACGCCCTGAAGAACTCCACGGTCAGCCCGTCTAGTCCCGGGGTTTTGCCCCTAGAAAGACCGTCGAGTGCGCCGGTCAGCTCCCCCAGACTTATAGGGGAGTCGAGCTTTCCGGCGCACTCCGGGCCGACCTGCGGCAGGTCCTCCCACAAAACTCTGCAAGCTTCCTCACTGGACGGATCCGGAGAGAAAAGGGCAGTGTAGTAATCTCGGGCAATGGCCCTGATGCCCTCCGGATCCGAGACAAGTGATCCGTCGTCGGCCAGCAGCGTAAAGAGCTGCTTACGGACCCCGTGCCTTTTTTCCAGTGAGTAGAAGAAGGGAGAGCCACGGTCCATCTCCTTAAGGAAACAGATCCGCGACCTCACGAACGCGCCCCGAGACCCGACCAGTTGCAGGTCCCGCAGCGCGCCCTTCTTCTCATCGTACACCGACCGCAGGGCCGGGTCCGCGTCGGGCTGACGGAGACGTGCCTCCAGGTCCAGCACCTCCTTCTCCAACTCCTCGACCCTGGATTTGCGTCTCTTTGTCGACCCCTTCGCGTACTCTTGACAGAAAACTCGGACGTGAGTCTTGCCCACGTCCCACCATAGCCTCAAGGAGGGGAAGCCTCCCCGCTTCCTTCTCCAGCCGGCCCAGAAGCGACGGAACGAGTCCAGGAACCGCTGGTCTTCCAACAACAGGTTATTAAAATGCCAGTACGCGGACCCCGTCCGAGCGCAGAACGAAGTGAGCTCCGCCCACACCAGACGGTGGTCCGTGCACGGAACCTGCTGTATAGAAGCAGCCGGAACGCAGGACACGTACGCCTTCGAAACGTAAAGGCGGTCGAGTCTGGACGCTCCGACTCCAGGTGACACAAAGGTGAACACGCTGGAGTCAGGATGGAGATTTCGCCAGACGTCCACTAAGTCGAAGGACCTGACCAGGTCCCGCAACTTACTCACACCTCGCGTGCAGTGCGGGGTACCGTGACGGTCCCGGACCCCGAGGGTGCAATTGAAATCCCCCCCGAGGACGATGCACTCGCCAGCGTCGATGGAGCCGAGATGAGTGGACACTTCTTCAAAGAAGCTCGCTTGCTGCTGCGTGCCCAGGGGAGCGTACACATTCACAAAGTGAAGCACCGCCCCCCCCAGACGCACAGTCAGGTGCAGCAACCGGCCTGGCACTGGCTCCTTGACCCCCAAGATCTCCGGCTGAAAATGCGGGGCCAACAAGATAGCCACCCCGCCAGAATTGGAGGCTAGGTGACTCATGTAGACCCCCCCTCGCCACTCCAGGAGCCACGTGGCTTCGTCTCCCGGAACGGTATGGGTTTCTTGCAGGAAGCACAACGCATACTTCCCGTCCCTGAGGACCGAGAAGTTCTGGAACCTGCGCTGTGCGGCCCTGCTGCCGCGGATGTTGAGGCTGGCTATAGTCGTCTTCATTGTCAAAGGTACATCAAATCTTCACCTTAAGTCATTAAAAAGAAGAAGAGGACTTTTTAGTCCTTCCTCTCCTTCAGGAGCCCAGCGAGAAACGTTTGGACCCTCCGCCGCGCGTTCCTATCCAACTCAGGAGACTTGAGAGCCTCGCGAGTGGACCAGAACACCAGCGGAAAAGAATGCCACCGGTCCAAGGCCAACTGAACCCTGTCTCGGCGACCGCGATGACTCGCCAAAAAGTCCCGGAGTTCCCTTGGGGGGATGAGGGGGGAGTCAGTGGAGGGCACCAGGGGATCCACCGCCTCGCTTGAGAGCGACTCAGCGTAATCTCCAGCGCTCACCACGGACACCCCGTCCTCCTCCAGGTCGTCGCCTCCAGCTTCCGACCCCTCCCCCGCATTGAGTACGGGGGCTGATTCGGAGCTGCCAGCTGGCCCCACCTGTACCTCGATCCCACCCCCAGGATCAAGGCCAGAGGGGTCCTCTCTGGTCTCCTCTAAACGTTTTGGGTCAGAGGGCAGCGGCAGTTCTGATGCCCGCTCTCCTCCCGGCACCGGGTCGTCCGGGGAGCTCAGGACAAGCTCCTGACCTAAAACTAGGACGCCCGGTGCTAAGGTTTGGGAGGGAGCGGGAAGGCCCTCCTTTTCGCCGCCACCCAATGACCCATTAACATTTTTTAAATTTTGCAAGTTACAGTCCCCCGATGAGCCAGAAGGTACCTCGGGGGTATCGAGGGTCTCTGAGTCGGGCACCACCTCAAGGGAGGTGCCTTCAGTGACCCCCGAGGGGCCCTGTTCAGGGGACTGCAGCAGGTTGACAGGGGTAATAGTGGTGGGAGTCGGTGCAGGGGTTTTGAGTTCCCCCAGAGGACAGGGCGAGATTTTACTTGGTGGAGACGCCACCACCTCTTCATCGGGGGAAGGGACACACCCAACTTCTTCAGTTTGGGCATCACCCACCTCCTCCTCCGAAGCGTGACGTCTCTTCCGGGTCAGGCTGGGGGCTAGGGAGACCTCCATTTCCGAGGCCCCCTCCTCCTTGTCCAGCCCTCCCGGACACTCCACCCTCTGGGTTTTGGGTGTTAGATACCCCGGCTCGGGGTCCCGCGTCCCTTCCCCGCCGGCCCCGGGAGCACGCGCAGGGACGACGCCGGGCCCAGCACTCGGCGCCTTAGCACCCACGGGCCCGGGAGCACACGCGGACACGACGCCGGGGCCGGATGTTGTCTTTTCCCCCGAGCCGGTGCTTGCAGGTGTTTGGGGGGTTTGGGGCGTTTCAGGGGCCGCCTCCAAATTTCGGGTCTTCCTCCGCGCCTTCTTACGGCGCGGAGGCTCTCCCCCCGCCTCACCGGCAGCCGAGATGGCAGCTGCTGCCGGGGTCGCTTCCCCTTGCGGGGAGGGAGATGGAGTGGTGGCGGGGGGAGGAGGGGCGGTGCCAGCCGCGGCCGCTTGGGTGGGGCTCATGGCCTTGGAGGCGGGGCAGTTCTTTCTTACGTGCCCCACCTCCTTACAGGCATGGCACCGCACACCCTCCGCGGTCCAGAAGACCCGATAGGCGGTCCCCTCAAAATTAACTGAGAAGGCCCCCTCCAGGCACTCCTCCTGGGCCAAGCGGACGAAAACTTGGCGCCGGAAGGAGTACACGTGGCGGAGGGCCGAGTCTCTGAGGCCGAGCGGGACTGGTGCAACCCCCGACCTGACCTCCCCCAGCTTATTAAGTTGGGGGAGGAGGAGCCCACATGGTATAAAGGGCGGGACATTTGAAATAACAATCCTCTGGGCGGTGGCCTCAAGGGGATCCACCGCCAGAAAAGTCCCGCCCACAGTGAGCCCCTTCTGCAGGGCGAGTCGCACCGCCCGCTCGGACCTCAAGAAAAAGATGGCCCTCCCATACATCTTTGAGGCCGCGACAATGGCTGAGGGGCCGACAACCCCAGCCATAGCCTTAACGCAGGCCTCAATAGTCATCTCAGGGTGAGCGTAGCATTTTACCCCGAGGGCCCTGGTGAGGAGACGGAATGGCGACAGGGCAGCGGGAGCAGCAGGAGCTGCAGAAGCAACCACCCCCGCATAAGTCTTTTTTGTAGGCCCTGCCACCGGTGACAAAGCCGCCTCCACATTAGCCCTCGAGGGCCCGGCCACAGGAGATGATGAACTGGCTTTAAGGCCAGAGCCACGCCCACCCTGGGAAGGATTGGCCATTTTTTTTTTTAAATTATATATATTTTTTAATATATATATTTTTTTTTTTATTAAATATACAATGTTCCTCCCTAGGGAGGGAGGTAGTAATAACCTCCCCCTTTTGTACAGGAGAGGAGAGGAGGGAGAGGAGTGAAGGACAGGGAGGCACAGGAGGGAAAAGGGAAGAGTCCAGGTGGGTGTCTCCAGTGAAAGGTGGATGTTGGGTGGGGTGTGATGATCTTCCTGCAGGGGGAGGCGATGTCTTCACCAGCCACCGCTGGCCTTACTGGGAAAGGGCTGGGTGGGGCGGGGGGGGTAGCAGAATGGTGGTTTTAACCACACACCCCCCTCTCTTCCTTCCCCAAACCTTCCTGCAGTCTTCTTTCCTCCCCCTACAAAACACAGTCCTTTATTGCCCCCACCTTACACAAACAATAATGTTGGACACCCACCTAGGATGTTGTTTTCAGACACAGTCCTGGCCTCCTGGCCTCCCTCTCTCTCCTTTTGCTCCACACGGGCAGGTCCAGCAGCAGCAGCAAACACCTTCAAGTGCAGGTCCAGCAGCAGCAGCAAACACCCTCAAGTGCAGGGGCAGCAGCAGCAGCAAACACCCTCAAGTGCAGGGGCAGCAGCAGCACACAGCAGAAGCAACAACCCCAAAGGCAGCAGCAGAAACAGTTGAAACACTGAGGAGCAGCAACACCAACACCACACACCTTCTCTCCTCAGTACCAGGAAACCAACTGAATCCACAATTACCTCCACGAGATCGTTAGGAAAATGAACTCTTGATCTGGGGGTTACAAACCCAGTACCATAACCACTTGGCTATTTAGGCCAAGCATTAAGAAAATGTAACTCTTTTGAGTACAAACCCGTTTCCATCTGTTTCAGATGAAATTACATTGTTTCATAGTTTGCCATTGTGAGATTTGAACTCTTGATCTTGGGGTTACAAACCCAGTACCATAACCACTTGGCTATTTAGGCCAAGCCCAAAATCACTCCTCTGGTTCTGTGATTAATCAACTCCATCTGTTTTTATTCAGATGAAGTTACATTGTTTCATCGTTTTGCCATTGTGAGATTTGAACTCTTGATCTTGGGGTTCCAAACCCAGTACCATGACCACTTGGCTATTTAGGCCAAGCATTAAGAAAATGTAACTCTTGAGTACAAACCCATTTCCATCTGTTTCAGATGAAATTACATTGTTTCATAGTTTGCCATTGTGAGATTTGAACTCTTGATACTCTTTCGAGTACAAACCTGTTTCCATCTGTTTCAGATGAAGTTACATGTTTCACAGTTTGCCATTGTGAGATTTGAACTCTTGATCTTGGGGTTCCAAACCCAGTACCATGACCACTTGGCTATTTAGGCCAAGCATTAAGAAAATGTAACTCTTTCAAGTACAAACATGTTTCCATCTGTTACCTATTCAGATGAAGTTACATTGTTCAATAGTTTGCCATTATGAGATTTGAACTCTTGATCTTGGGGTTCCAAACCCAGTACCATGACCACTTGGCTATTTAGGCCAAGCATTAAGAAAATGTAACTCTTTCGAGTACAAACCCGTTCCCATCTGTTTCAGATGAAGTTACATTGTTTCATAGTTTGCCATTGTGAGATTTGAACTCTTGATCTTGGGGTTACAAACCCAGTACCATAACCACTTGGCTATTTAGGCCAAGCCCAAAATCACTCCTCTGGTTCTGTGATTATTCAACTCCATCTGTTTTTATTCAGATGAAGTTACATTGTTTCATCGTTTTGCCATTGTGAGATTTGAACTCTTGATCTTGGGGTTCCCAACCCAGTACCATGACCACTTGGCTATTTAGGCCAAGCATTAAGAAAATGTAACTCTTTCGAGTACAAACCCGTTTCCATCTGTTTCAGATGAAGTTACATTGTTTGCCATTGTGAGATATGAACTCTTGATCTTGGGGTTACAAGCCCAGTACCATAACCACTTGGCTATTTAGGCCAAGCTTATTAAGAAAATGTAACTCTTTTGAGTACAAACCTGTTTCCATCTGTTTCAGATGAAGTTACATTGTTTCATAGTTTGCCATTATGAGATTTGAACTCTTGATCTTGGGGTTCCAAACCCAGTACCATGACCACTTGGCTATTTAGGCCAAGCATTAAGAAAATGTAACTCTTTTGAGTACAAACCCGTTCCCATGTGTTTCAGATGAAGTCACATTGTTTCCCATTGTGAGATTTGAACTCTTGATCTTGGGGTTACAAACCCAGTACCATAACCACTTGGCTATTTAGGCCAAGCCCAAAATCACTCCTCTGGTTCTGTGATTATTCAACTCCATCTGTTTTTATTCAGATGAAGTTACATTGTTTCATCGTTTTGCCATTGTGAGATTTGAACTCTTGATCTTGGGGTTCCAAACCCAGTACCATGACCACTTGGCTATTTAGGCCAAGCATTAAGAAAATGTAACTCTTTCGAGTACAAACCCGTTTCCATCTGTTTCAGATGAAGTTACATTGTTTGCCATTGTGAGATATGAACTCTTGATCTTGGGGTTACAAGCCCAGTACCATAACCACTTGGCTATTTAGGCCAAGCTTATTAAGAAAATGTAACTCTTTCGAGTATAAGCCCATTTCCATCTGTTTCAGATGAAGTTACATTGTTTCATAGTTTGCCATTGTGAGATTTGAACTCTTGATCTTGGGGTTACAAACCCAGTACCATAACCACTTGGCTATTTAGGCCAAGCTAAAATGTAACTCTTTCGAGTACAAACCCGTTTCCATCTGTTTCAGATGAAGTTACATTGTTTGCCATTGTGAGATATGAACTCTTGATCTTGGGGTTACAAGCCCAGTACCATAACCACTTGGCTATTTAGGCCAAGCTTATTAAGAAAATGTAGTTGCACAGCCTGGGCAAGGGTGTTAATCACTTGTACTTAATGTTCACTATTGTCAATAAACTCCCAAGAATGTCTCCCTGCCAATGGCTCCTTGTTATGATGAGCAGTGTTCGTGTCACTCAGGAAATTGCTTCCTGCACAATAGGAATACTTCCTTGTCAAATTACTCCTTCCAAAGTGTATCACCTCACAATTTTCAAGGTTAAATTCCATCTGCCACTTATCTGTCCATTTGACCATCCCGTCTAAATCTTCCTGTAGCCCAGGACACTCAGCCTCACTGTTAACCAACTGGCCAATCTTTGTGTCATCCACAAACTTACTAATCCTACCCCCCACATAGTCATCTATGTTGTTTATATAAATGAAGGATAATAGGGGACCCAGCACAGATCCCTGTGGTGTGCCACTGGACACTGGCTTCCAGTCACTGAAGCAGCCTTCTGTCAGCACCCTCTGCCTCCTACAATTAAGCCAATATTGAATCCACCTTATCAAATTACCCTGTATCCCATGTGCATTTGCCTTCTTTATGAGTCTCCCATGTGGGACCTGGGCAAAGGCTTTGCTGAGAAGAAGAGTGCAGCAGACGTGCCTGGCTCAGCAAAGGGAGGAGCACCTCCCTCAAGGTGAAGGATTGGCAGGGCCTGCTGCACACGCTGCTGAAGATCCACAGAGAGCTGTAACTCATAGGCACCTCGCTAGACCCAGGGTCTATAGACAGCGCTTGTTATTACTGCGCATGACTGAGAACCAGTGTCGCCTAAGACTACGCATGTCTAGGAAACTAGTGGAACACTGCAATACAGTCCCCAGAGGGTGTCTTGCATCATCATTGTTTGCTGAGCAAGTGCTCATCATCAGCTATGAGCAAATCCCAGTGCTCCTGCTTCCTGGCTTCCATGATCCTGGGTGAAATGCACAAAGTTCTGTGCCTCGCGAAGATGGTGTTCATGACCGCCTGGATACACTTGTGCATGGAGGCTTGCGCGATCCTGCGCAGGTCACCTGTGGAGCCCTGGAAGGAGCCACTGGCATAAAAATTGATCACCGTGGACACTTTCACAGCCGCTGGTAGTGAATGCCCTCCATGTCCCCATGGCACCAAATCCTGCAGCAGGTGGTATCTGTGACCAACCAGTTTCCTAGACATGCGTAATCTTAGGTGTCACTGGTTCTCAGTCATGCGCAGTAAAGACAAGCGCTGTCTATAGACCCTGGGTCTAGCGAGGTGCCTATGAGTTACAGCTCTCTGTGAATCTTCAGCAGCATGTGCAGCAGGCCCTGCCAGTCCTTCATCTTGAGGGAGGTGCTCCTCCCTTTGCTGAGCCAGGCGCGTCTGCTGCACTCTTCTTCTCAGCAAAGCCTTTGCCAAGGTCCCACATGGGAGACTCATAAAGAAGGCAAATGCACATGGGATACAGGGTAATTTGATAAGGTGGATTCAAAATTGGCTTAGTTTTAGGAGGCAGAGGGTGATGACAGAAGGCTGCTTTAGTGACTGGAAGCCAGTGTCCAGTGGCACACCACAGGGATCTGTGCTGGGTCCCCTATTATTCATCATTTATATAAACGACATAGATGACTATGTGGCGGGTAGCATTAGTAAATTTGTGGATGACACAAAGATTGGCAGGGTGGTTAACAGTGAGGCTGAGTGTCTTGGGCTACAGGAAGATATAGACAGGATGGTCAAATGGACAGATAAGTGGCAGATGGAATTTAACCCTGAAAAGTGTGAGGTGATACAATTTGGAAGGAGTAATTTGACAAGAAAGTATTCAATGAATGGCATGACACTAGGAAGTTCTGAGGAATAAAGGGACCTTGGCATGTGTGTCCATAGATCTCTGAAGGCGGAGGGGCATGTTAGTGGGATGGTGAAAAAGGTATATGGGACACTTGCCTTTATCAATCGAGGCATAGATTACAAAAGTAGGGAGTTCATGTTGGAGTTGTATAGAACTTGGTGAGGCCACAGCTGGAGTACTGTGTGCAGTTCTGGTCACCACATTATAGGAAGGATGTGATTACACTGGAGGGGCTGCAGAGGAGATTCACCAGGATGTTGCCTGGGATGAAACATTTAAGTTATGAAGAGAGTTTGAATAGACTTGGGTTGTTTTCTTTGGAGCAGAGAAGACTGAGGGGCGACCTGATCGAGGTGTACAAGATTATGAGGGGCATGGACAGGGTGGATAGGGAACAGCTGTTCCCCTTAGTTGAAGGGTAAGTCACAAGGAGGCATAAGTTCAAAGTGAGGGGCAGGAGGTTTAGGAGGGATTTGAGGAAAAATGTTTTTACCCAAGGGAATTTGACAGTCTGGAATGCACTGCCTGGGAAGGTGGTAGAGGCGGGTTGCCTCATATCCTTTAAACAGTACCTGAATAAGCACTTGGCACGTCATAACATTAAAGACTATGGGCCAAGTGCTGGTAAGTGGGATTAGGTAGGTAGGTCAGGAGTTTCTCACGTGTTGGTGCAGACTCAATGGGCCGAAGGGCCTCTTCTGCACTGTGATTCTGTGATTCTGTGATTCTCCTCTGCTCCCTGTGAGCCATGAGGTATACCACTAAATCACCAAGATCCATGATCCTGATGTTCTCCTCCTGCAGGATCAAAGTGAGAGATGTGTCCGTTAGCATATATTTCCTAAGAACCTCTCTTGATTAAGTCTGAAGGCTCTTTCACACACGCAAGAGACTGCTAGCCATTACTTGTTTGGCCAGTGTATAGTGCGCTCATAGGCTGTCCAAAACCCCGCCCACCTCTGCCCTGCTCCACTTGACTGATTGGCAGCAGCTTTGCCCACTGGACTGCATGCTGTGCTCTCAGCTCAGACGCAGGAATTCTCCTAACTCACAATGCAAGGCTGCGCTGTAAGCTTGAACAATGATAAATACTGGTCCAAACCTTAATAAAGACATTGCAAGGGGCTGTGAGCGCCTCCACCAGTGATTGCACAATGGCCACCTTTCACAAGGGGATTGTACAACTTGCCCAGTCGGACAATTGCTCTGCTGGCCCCTAAAATGCACATTAATTTGCAGTCCTCACCCAAGGGGATAAACGTTCTGGAGCATCTGGTGGCATTTTCATGCTTTTGCGCTGCTTGAGTGGGCAGAAAAGCTTCAGAGGCCAGACACCAAGCATGTCAATGGAGCTACAGCTGAACAGCTGCAGAAGAAAGCTCACTTTTAACAAGCTTTTCCAAGTGTGTGGCAGCTTCCCTCACCACCACCCCACCCCCCCTCCACCACCCCCCCCCCCCCCCCCCCCCACCCCCCCCCCACCGCCTCCCCCGACCACCGCAGCATGTGCTTGAGCACTTCCTTCAGTCTATGTTGTCTTGTCCCCCAACCCTCACTCCAGCCAGCTGGGAGAAAGCAATTTGCCTGTGCCCCTGCTATGAACACACGATGCCTCTTCCTTGATGTCCTATGGTGATGCTTGTGAGCACTGCACAAGTTTGTGTGCACTCAACTCCGAGTTCCCCCCAAAGTTCAGGTCGCCAGGCAGCCTTTTAAAGGCAGTCATGAAGCACATGTTCTGAAGTCACATTGATGTGGGTGGTAAATTTGATGTGGGGGTAAGTGAACAGGCTTATAATGAGATGCTAAAGTATTGAAATTAAGTTTCTATGTGCGGCAAACATGGCCCGCCATTGACGGGTGGAGTGGGCAATCGCAAACTGGTTTCACAGTGATGTAAAACTGATTTCTGGCCTTCTCACCAAATTGTCCGCTCATGATGCCCAACACCAACAGAGCTGTGAAATTCCAGCCTATGCCTTTCTCACAAATGTTTCCAATCTCCAACTGGCTTGAAGATCCTGGCTTGGAATTTTCTCCAGGAGTCGCTCCGAATCAGACGGCTTTAACACTTGTCCACCTCACAAGCTTTCAATCTCTCCTTCTGAGATTCCTTCTCCTTGGATTCCCGAGTACACTCAAACAATGGCCAGAAATTTCCCCCCGTCAGCGGGCTGTGTGGGGGAAGGTGGGGGCCGGCGCGAACCCAATCAGTGTCCTCAATCGGGTCTGTGCAATTAAGGCCCGCCCATCATGACGCATGCCCAAAAGCACTGAGCGCTCCCTGTATGGACGATGGTAGAGGGGGAATCCCTGAATGGTTCCCTGTGCTCTTTCGCACATGTGTGTGAAAGAGCGCAGAGATCTCCTAAATGTGTGAGGAGGTGCCTCAGGGAGATTTATTTCAGTGTTAAACTTTTAAATAAAGGATTTTTAAACTCTTAAAACATGTCCCCTCATGTGACACTATCACATAAACTGGGACATGTCAAAGAATAAATGTATAAATTTTTATTAGATTTTAAAACAGTTCATGAACCCTCATCTCACCCATGGATGAGGTTTCATGAAAAATGCGAAGGTCGCCTGGCCTCTTTGTCTGCCCAACAACATTAAGGTTGGACAGGCAGCTCATTGAATTGAGTTAATTAGTTTTTAAATGGTCTTACTAGGCCTTTAACAGTTCGGTGGGCATGCAGCTGACTTGGCTGCGTGCCTGCCGAACTGAAAACCTAAATGACGTGCAGTGATGTCGGGACGCCTGCCCAATGTCACCGCACGTCATGTTATGCGTCGGTGAGTGGGGGGCAGGGCCCGCTCACCGTCGGGAAAATTCTGCCCATGAGATCATGAGCACACTCAGATCTATGGCTGTGCCAAGCAAAACACACTGCTCTAAAGGTAATTTTGCCCCAAAGGCTCTCCTTACTTAAAGTCTGCACCTACCAGCTCTTTATTTAAGTTTTTAAACCAACCTAACTGGGACACCCACCTGTTCCTGTCTCTGCGGCACTTTTTCACTGGTGGACTCCTGAAACTGACTGGCTCATGAAGAGCTCTTCACTGACCCTTGAACTGATCTGGTGACCTATCAAAATGCTCCCAGAGGACCCACCCTTGTTACTAGGCATGAATCAATGTAACAAGCATTGGAACACCCTGTGCGTTAAATGTTTTATTATTCATGCATGAGATATGAGCATCACTGACTAGGCAAGCATTTATTACCTAACTGCCCTTGAGAAGGTGGTGGTGAGCTGCCTTCTTGAACCACTGCAGACCATCTGGTGTAGGTACACCCACAGTGCTGTTAGGGAAGGAGTTCCATGATTTTGACACTGAAGGAACAGCGATATATTTCCAAGTCAGGATGTTGAGTGGTTTGAAGGGAAACTTCCAGGTGGTCATGTTTCCAAGCATCTGCTGCCCTTGTCTTTCTTGATGGTAGCAGTCTTGGGGTTGGAAGGTGCTGCTTGAGGACACTTGGTGGGCTCTTGCAGTGCATCTGCATTTTGTAGATGGTACACACTGTGGCCACTGTACATTGGTGGTAGAGGGAGGGAATATTTGTGGATTGGGTGCCAATCAAGCGGGCTGCTTTGTCTAGGATGGTGTTGAGCTTCTTGACTGTTGGAGCTGCACTCACCCAGGCAAGTGGAGGGTATTCCATCACAGTCCTGACTTGTGTCTTGTAGTCAAGAGGTGAGTTACTCGCCACAGGATTCCTAGCCTCTGACCTGCTCTTGTAGCCACAGTATTTATATGGCTAGTCCAGTTCAGTTTCTGGTTAATGGCAACCTCCAGGATGTTGATAGAGGGGTATTCAGTGATGGTAATGCCACTGAGGTGATGGGGTGATGGTTAGATTCTCTCTTGTTGAAGATAGCCATTGACTGGCACTTGTGTGGCGCAGATGTTACCTGCCATTTGTCAGCCCAAGCCAGGATATTGCCCTGGTCTAGTTGCATTTAGACATGGACTATTTCAGTATCTGAGTAGTATTGAATGGTGCTAAATAATGTGCAATCATCTCCACTCCTAACAATATGATAGAGGGATGGTCATTGATGAAGCAGCTGAAGATGGTTGGGTCTAGGACACTACCCTAAAAAACTCCTGCAGTGATGTCCTGGAACTGAGCTGATTGACCTCCAGCAACCACAACCATCTTCCTTTGCGTTAGGTATGACTCCAACCAACAGAGAATTTGCCCCTTGATTCCCATTGGCTCCAGTTTTGCTAGGGCTCCTTGATGCCAGACTCAGTCAAATGCTGCCTTGATGTCAAGGGCATTTACTCTCACCTCACCTCGTGAGTTCAGCTCTTTCGTCCATGTTTGAACCAAGGCTGTAATGAGGTCAGGAGCTGAGTGGCCCTGGTGGATCCCAAACTGGGCATCAGTGCGCAGGTTATTGATAAGAAGTGCTGCTTGATAGCATTGCTGATGACCCCTTCCTTTACTTTACTGATTATTGAAAGTTGACTGATGAGGCAACAATTGTCCGGGTTGGATTTGTCCTGCTTTTTGTGTACAGGACTACCTGGGCAACTTTTCACATTGCTGAGTAGATGCCAATGTTCTAGCTGCACTGGAAGAGCTTGGTTAGGGATGCAGCAAGTTCTGGAGCACATGTCTTCAGTACTATTGCCAGAATATTGTCAGGGCCCAAAGATTTTGCAGTATCCAGTGCCTTCAGCCGTTTCTTGATATCATGTGTTATAATCTCCACAGACTGCTAATTTAGCACCCAGGGATACAAAGATCAATAGATTCCAAAACAAAGTGCATGGCCCCTTTAATTTTTTTTTATGCACAACCATGCATGCAGGGCTACTTACATGAAGCCAACTTGTGCATGGCCTACATGCAGCAATGCAGCTTGGAGAGTACATTGCAAACAGCCCAACACAATTCTTTTCACAGTAGAATTAACTCAAAATTTCATATTTAAAACAAACATACTAATGTTATAAAACAAGAGGGAACAGTTCGTCCAGTTGCCTGGTTATGGAGGAAGAGATTAACCTATGGACAGTTTGATCACCAGCCCATTCACCACCTTTACCATCCTCCTCCTTCACCACCAGCAGTTCATAAGTGTAATGGTGAAAACAAAATGCAGCAGATGCTGGAAATCTGGAATAAAAGCAAAACATGCTTGTAAAATTCATCAGGTCTGGCAGCATCTGTGGAAAGAGAAACAGAGTTAATGTTTCCAGTCCGTATGACTCTTCTTCAGAGCTAATTCTTCTGAAGAGTCATATGGACTTGAAACATTAACTCTGTTTCTTTCTCCATAGATGCCACCAGAACTGCTGAATATTATCAGCATTTTTTATTTTTAATTCATAAGTTCAATGTGTACTAACTACAAGATAAATTTGCAGCAACTCACCAAGGCTTCTTCGACAGCACCTCCCAAACCCATGACCTCCACCTAAAAGGACAAAGCAACATGCACAGGAACATCATCACCTACATGTTCCCATTTATTTTGACTTGGAAACAATAATGAAAGTATTATAATTTTTATAATATTTTTCTGGCTTATTATGAAGTTGATTTATTGGGGTAAGCATAGTTGGGCCTGTGTAAGATTTAATTACATTTTGTAGTCAAACACATTCCAGGATTAAATCACCAAAAGAAGCTAATTGCTTGACATGCCAATGAGTAAATAGAATGCTGGCTTAGCATGTAAGCTGTGAAGAGAATTTACATTTTTAGATAAATGAAGGGGTATTTGAATTTCAAAGGGATTTTAGTCTGTTTACAACTAGCCAGATAAGCAAGGCTAAGGAATGTGTTTATTTTTCCCAAAGGTTGCTGGCAATATTGGCACCATGGAAGTTTTTTATGTTATGAGGAAGGTACAGTTTCAAAGACATATGGAAAAATAGAATTTTTAGATTAAAAAACAGAAAAACATATATAAAGGAGAATGAAAGGTTTTGCATCAGAAGGCCATGTAAGATCTAACAGGAGTGTGTGAAATAGCCTTAATGAAGCCTCGAGCATTTGTAATAAGTCTGTTATCTAATGAAAGTGAAGCTGGAGAAAAGCCATTTGGAATTCCACTGTCCAGGGTATTGTGTTAACTTGCTGAGTTTATTTTAAATTTAAAATCTATTGTGGACCTTTGCCTTAAAGGGAGTGTAACTAGGAGTTAGGTTAATTAGGAATTTTAAGAATTCTTCCAAAAAATATTGCTTCTCTAAGAGCTGCATATGTTGTCTCTATCTTTAATGCCCTTATCCAGCTGTCAAAATTATTTTGTTTTACTCTCTCAAACACAATATAGGTTTGCCCAGGATGTTTCCTTATATTCATAAATTTATGTTTGCATGCCTCAGGAACCAACTCATATGCACTCAAAATACCGCATCATAACCCACTAACACTCCTTCTGACAGTGAAACATAAACCTCATGTGCTCTATCTACTAACCTAGACTATAAAAACAATGTCAAGTTTTCTTGTGGCTATTTCATCTGCTTTGTTATCTTCTCAAATAAAATACAGAACACCTTTACATTTCGTTCTTCAAATTTCGGAAGAGCATGGACAAAGTTAAACATCTCCCCATTGGGTTATAGGTTGAAGGCTTTTTCATCATTAGAATTTCCTCAGCATCTGAGGTCTCATTTTTAAAGCCCAGTTTTTAAAGTTGATATTCTCTTTCACTTTTCTTCTCCCTCTCCTCCATTGCTAACTTTTTGCCCTGGAGGTCAATTTCTTGCATTTCCATTTCTCTTTGAAATACTCCCTCTTTTTCTCTTTTCCTGTGGCCTCTGGTTCATTTTATTTTATTTCCATGGCTTGTTCAGATTCAAGCTTCTTCATTTGTAACTGAAATTTCACAACCTCCAGCTGTCATTCACTAGTGTCAGGTAACACTTCCAACTTCAAATGTTGCGCTATCACTTCAATTATCCCTGCTTTACTTGTCCCTACAAGTAACCTCAACTGCAACTTATCCACCAAGTCTGTAAATGTACCCTTAGATACTTCCTGTAACCCAATCAGGGTTACATCTTCTACTTGCAAAAATTTTTAAGCCATGGATACAGCCATTTTTGCAGTCTCACCACTTTAGAAATCCCTTACACCAAGTCCTGAATTCAATATGCTTCTTGTACTTGTATTCAACTCCAAACCAATCAAGGAGTTTCAAATATCCAGCAAGGAGCCCTCAGTTTATTATGATGTGGCAAATGATATGTACCAGTCAGATCAAATCCACCAGGGAAACTTGGTCACACGATCACAATGGTTTTGTAATTGTATTTATTACGAGATATGTGCACTGACTTCAGAAATAATAAGTCCACCAAGACCTTTAGAGGTCTTAAAAATTACATTAAAATATTTCTTAAGAAGGTAAAAAATATAAGACTACAATTACTATTATAATGCCTCCTAAAATTCTTAATTAATCTGACTCGCAGTTACACTCCCTTTAAGGCAATAACCCACAACAGGTTTTAAATTTAAAACAAACTCAGCAAATTAACACATTACCTGGGACAGTGGAATTCCAAATGGATTTTCTCCAGTTTCAGTTTTGTTAGAGAACAGACTTATGCACAAATGCTGGAGGCTTCACTACGGCAATTTCACACACTCCTGTTAGACCTTACATGGCCTTCTGACGGATAACCTTTCATTCTCCTTTACATAAGTTTCTCTCAATTTAATATGTAAATTCTATTGTTCCATATGTCTTTGAAACTGTATCTTCCTCATAACATAAAAACATTTGTGGTGCCAATATTGCCAGTAACCTTTGGGAAAAATAAACACATTCTTTAGCATTGTTTATCTGACTAGTTGTAAACATTCTAAAATCCCTTTGAAATCCAAGTATCCCTTCATTTATCTAAAAATGTAAATTCCTGTATATCTGCCCACCTACTGATTGCACTCCCATGCAACACCTGTGCCTGTTCAACATGAGGCACTGCTCATTTTCGATTTAAAAAACATGGTCACAATCAAGTTTCTCATAAGCTCCCCTATCTTTTCCCCTCTCCCAGTCACTCATTTCTTTCCCCTCGTTACTGTGGACCCCACCTGGCATCAACTTCCACCATCGCATGGTCACCTACCAACCCGAACCCTTCAATCCAGGATGTCCAGACGAACGTGCACATTTCCTACTTCCCAGAGAATCCTCCAACTACATTGACTTCCCTGACCTCCTCCTACCCACCCCCAGGGTCCATGTCTGCCTCCAAGCCCCCAACAGACACACTTGGCACCCCTTCTACCATTAATGATGCAACCTGGCCTTCCCACAATGCCAGCTTCCTATGCCCCCTATTATGCTCACCATTCCTGCCTACCACCCCCACGTTCCATTCGCACCCCAGGAGGCAGTCATTGACTCCACAAACCCCTGCCCCTGGCACATTCACCAGGACATCCTTTCCCCTTACGACCTCCTCCACCCCTATTCTATCTTCCACCTTTACACCCTCCTCCCCCTTGGATACTTTCCCCTCTCTGAATTCCCTACTCTCCCTGGACACCTTCCACTCTCTGGACTCCCTCCCCACCCAAGACACCCTCCCCACTTTGAACTCTCTCTCTTACTTCTTCCTCCCCCCTTATACCTACTTCCCCATTTGCAGCATTCTCCTCCATTACACCTCCCTGTCCCAGTATTCCCTCCTCCCCTGGACACCTTTGACACCCCCCCACCCCCACAACCTCCCCCACCCCCACACCCTTGTCCCCCTAACCTCAACCCCCCAGCACCTTCATTCCCCTGGCCGTCCCGACCTCACATCCACCTCGGTACATCTTCCTCTCCCACTCACAGCGAGACCTTCCTTTCCCCCACCCTTGCCAATCATCCGGAGCAGCCCATATCCAAGAGCGTGAAGTTCCAAAGCAGGCCAGAAGCATCAACAGAAACCTCCAACCTTCCAAGAGCTGCTTCATGGCAGAGCCATGAGCATGAGAATCCGCCCAGCATGTGACGTATGTCTTCCTCCAGAGTCCAGTAGCTATAGGGCTTCAGCATCTTCTGCTCCTCAGATGTCCACGATCTGAGCAAAGTCCTAACAGTGAGTCCTCACTTCTGCACGTCACATTTATCTAGATGTGTCCGAGGCCAGCGTGTCTTCCCGCCAGTGTACTGGTAAATCTGGAGTGGGGGGACGATTCTGGTTGGGCCTTACTTTGTATCCATAATCAAGATGCAAATTGTGTTCATGGCGGCCTCCAGAGAGATTCGTGTTCCACCAAGGCAGATACCATCGGATAATCTCATTGTGATTTTATGCTGGCACGAAACCAACTTCTGCCCCTCACACAGAATTGTTGCCCCCTCCGCCTGCCATGATGCCTGCCATGAACGTGACCAGCCAATTCCGCCCAGTATCCAAGAAAACAGAGCTTTCCACTCATATCCCTGCTCTGGTTTACAGGCTGCAGATGGTGTAAGCATGCACCATAGCTTTACCTTTTTGCCTTTCTCTTTTCTGATGCCCAAGAGGTCCAATCTGGCTGGGGAGTGAGGAAACATCAAAATGAGAGTGATGTTGAAGATACAGTACAGTCATAGTCACTCAATTTCACATTGATAGCTGTTGTGATATGATGTACATGAACCTTAGAGAGACATTTCTTAAACTGCTGTCAATCACTACCACCTTGACATAGGATGCGATGCATTAGTACCATGACTTATACTCAGAGTTATTATGACACAGCTGTTGGTAAAGACTGAGTTGTTCAAATCCCAGAGGGAAACTTGAAACAACTATCATAACCCATTTTTGTAATTTGTATGTTTCAAGCTGCAGACTTTGAATTCAGTAGTAATAACACCACCAAGTCTCAAGAAGTTTTTATAAAACTAAACTAAACATTTATTAATACAAGAAAATTGTTAAGCATATACATGTGCTTACAAAATTGCTACTATAATAACTACAAAAATCTGCTAATTAATCTGACAATCGGTTACACCCCCGGTAAGGCAACAGTAAAGCTCATAGATTTAACAGGCCCTGGATAGTCGCATTCAAAATAAGTTTCTTTCAGCTTTGGGTCCTTGCAGACAGACTTGAGGCATACAGGCTGGAGGCTGTCTCACCCTTGTTGGATCTTAAAATGCCTCTACCTTACACACAATCTTCTTTCTCCTTTATACATGTCTTTCTCTTTGAAAGTAAATTTTCCATTGCATCGCTGGGCTTTTAACTTTACTTCTTCTAACAATAACACCCTTTCATCCCATCAATTTTATCAGTAAACTGAAAAAAATAAACACATCGCTTGGCATCTTCTAGCTAGGTGCAAAGTTTTACCTGCAGCCTTGAATGGTTTCTTTTAAGAAAAGCAAATTTACACTTTACCTTCTGCCCCCCTTGTGTTTACCTAATTAACACCTCAAAACTACTATACATCAAAGCACCCAGGCTAGCTGGCTTTAATCCAATTAAGACACACACAGAGACACACATAGACACAGACATCACTAGAACTCTATTTTAAAATAATTTCCAATAACATAATTATATCTTCTTTACAGAATACAGGCAGCAGCAATCAAGGTCAGACATGTACACATAGCCCACTAGCTAACACTATATGTACATAGTCTTATCTTCAAATAAAAAACCCGGAGTATTTTTTTACTGTGAACCTCTGCAGCCTTTGTCATGAGCTGCACATTGACCAGTTGAGAAACAGGAGCATGAGGAGGCAAAGAGAAGGAAAAGAAAGAGAAGGAAACAGAAGAGAAGAGACAACCTAGACAACCGATTGCTCTCTAGGTTGTCTGCTAAGCACTCATTCGAATGCAATAACACTAACAGCAATCCAATTCGTCATTCAACAGTAACCCCACGCATTACCTTCTCTCTGTCACTCGCGAGCACTGTATGCTCGGCCACAATGCAAAAATAAAAGCCATCACAAAATAAACATTCCAGAACAAATGTAACAATGAACTCATGCCATTTTGTATACAAACATCGACTAATCATCTTTGCCCATTCCATAAGCCTTTGCTTATCCATTCCCCTACACAGTGCTAATGAATTGGCTACAACATGGTTGATGGAAGGCTGATGATTTACAGTGGGAGAAACACCTCAAAGGACTTTATATCAGAAGTTGCATCGTGATTAGGTCCACAAGTGTGTGAATTTCATTCAAATGAGTTTTTCGCAGACAACTCAGGCAACAATTGGTTTTCTAGATTACCTCCTCTTCTCCTCCTCTTAGGGACTTGGGAGTCCTAGTCCAGGATTCTCTTAAGGTTAACTTGCAGGTCGAGTTGGTAGTTAAGAAGGCAAATGCAATGTTGGAATTTATTTTGAGAGGACTGGAATATAAAAGCAGGGATGTGCTGCTGAGGCTTTATAAGGCTCTGGTCAGACCACATTTAGAATATTGTGAGCAATTTTGGGCCCAGTATCTCAGGAAGGATATGCTGGCCCTGGAGAGGGTCCAGAGGAGGTTCACGAGAACGATCCCAGGAATGAAAGGCTTAACATATGAGGAACATTTGAGGACTCTGCGTCTATACTCGATGGAGTTTAGAAGGATGAGGGGGGATCTGATTGAAACTTACAGAACACTGAAAGTATCCGTAGGGATTGTTCCCTCTGGGACACCCTGGTCCACTCCTCCATCACCCCTTACTCCTCAACCCCCACCTATGGCATCCCCCATGCCCACACAAAAGATGTAACACCTGCCTCTTCACTTCCTCTCTCCTCACCGTCCAAGGGCCCAAACACTCCTTTCAAGTGAAGCAGCATTTCACTTGCATTTCCCCTAACTTAGTCTACTGTATTCGTTGCTCCCAATGCGGTCTCTTCTACATTGGAGAGACCAAACGTAAACTGGTCAACCACTTTGCAGAACACCTGCCTTCTGTCCGCAAGAATGACCCAAACCTCCCTGTCACTTGCCATTTTAACTCTCCACCCTGCTCTCTTGCCCACATGTCTGTCCTTGGCTTGCTGCATTGTTCCAGTGAAGCCCAACGCAAACTGGAGGAACAGCACCTCATCTTCCGACTAGGCACTTTACAGCCTTCCGGACTGAATATTGAATTCAACAACTTTAGGTCTTGAACTCCCTGCTCCATCCCCACCCCCTTTCTGTTTCTTCCTCCTTCCTTTTGTTTGTTCCAATAAATTATATAGATTTTTCTTTTCCCACCTATTTCCATTATTTTTAAATATTTTAAAATCTTTTATGCTCCCCCCACCCCCACTAGAGCTATACCTTGAGTGCCCTACCATCCATTCTTAATTAGCACATTCGTTTAGATAATATCGCCAACTTCAACACCTATGTGTTCTTTTGTTCTTTTGTCTGTGACATCTTTCAATGATCTGCTTCTATCACTGCTTGCTTGTCCCTACAACCACACCACCCCCCTCCACTTCTCTCTCTCCACCCCCCCCCCCCACCCCACCCAACCTTAAACCAGCTTATATTTCATCCCTTCCTTGGAGTCACCTAGTTCTGTTGAAGGGTCATGAGGACTCGAAACGTCAACTCTTTTCTTCTCCGCCGATGCTGCCAGACCTGCTGAGTTTTTCGAGGTAATTCTGTTTTTGTTTAGAATACTGAAAGGCCTGGATAGAGTGGACATGGGGAAGATGTTTCCATTAGTAGGAGAGACTAGGACCTGAGGGCACAGCCTCAGAGTAAAGAGAAGACTTTTTAGAACAGAGATGAGGGAAAACTTCTTTAGCCAGAGAATGGTGAATCTATGGAATTCATTGCCACAGAAGGCTGTGGAGGCCAGGTCATTGAGTGTATTTAAGATCGAGATAGATAGGTTCTTGATTGGTAAGGGGATCAAAGGTTACGGGGAGAACACAGGAGAATGGGGTTGAAAAACTTATCAGCCATGATTGAATGGTGGAGCAGACTCGATGGACCAAATGGCCTAATTTCTGCTCCTATGTCTTACGGTCTTATGGTCTTATGGTCTCTTCATTTTCCTCCTTTCCGCCTTCTTGTGCATCTGTTTCTCAACTGTTCTCTGCACAGCTAGTGACAAAGGCTGCAGGGGTTCATGATGGCAAGGTTGTGCAGCATGCAGTAGATCATGATAAATCTTAGCGTCAGCCCTTCCAGATACTGCTGGGCTCTTCCAGAGTGATCCAAACAGTGAAGCCATTTCTTCAGCACACAATAGTCTGCTCCATCACAAGTTCATATGGATACATATCTCTCATTGTATTGTTACAGTCTCGGTGGAGATCAGTAACTTATTTTTTTTAAAAGAAATCCAAAATCCCAGTTCTTTACCAAAAGACTGAAGTTCCACAGGTTAAAACAAGAGAATTTTTATTATAGAAGAGTCAAACAAACCAACCACTAAAACTGACCTTAGATAAGCTCCTATACCCAGAATCAAAATAAGTTAAACATGAATTAACAGGCAAATTGTGGTCAGTTATAAATTACACATTAAGCGACAGATACAACTGAAACTGATCTTACAAATTGGCTCAGCTGTCGACTCAGCCTACATGTCATCGATCTCGGTCACAAAGCCCTTCAAAACCATTTCTCCCTCATGAGGAATTTCAGTTCCTCTCCTTCCAGGAGCTAGTCTGATCCCCAGCCAAGAGCAGCATACAACCAACCCAAATTCCAGAGGCACAGTCTTCATCACAAATGCTACATGTCTGCAGAGCCTCCTCAACTGGTTCAGATGGTGTAGATCCACCAATGTTATCTTCAAGTAACAGAAACAGCTTCAGCAGCTTATTGTGAGCTTCTGGTTCTGGTCTGTCTTTTTTAGCTTTCCTGTGCTGCACCACTGGGCTCATCAACTGCTATTACTGAGCTCAGATGGCTCTATGTCCCTTTGTTTAGCCTCAACCTTTTCTGTTTCTATTTCCTGTTAGGCTCTGCCTCAAGGAAACAGAAACTTTGAAAGCACATGTTCCATCACAGTTTATATTTTGTGTACGTGTGTGAGGGTTGCGCATCAGAGTGATCAGCAATGTGATCAACAATAGCCTGTGTTGCCCAATAGCGAGCCTTTATTCTGCCATGGTGGTTCAAATGCAACTGGTATAGTAGGCTTCCGCAGATTATAGATATCATGACAGCTGTCAGGATGCCAGGCCTTGACTTGCATGATTTGCTGCTTATGGCCACATATTGGACATTCAGACAGTAGAATTCCTTTCTATTCCAGAGTAGGGAAGAGTTAACATCTGGTGCCTATGAAGTAATGTGTGTGCACCATGGGGAAGTCTGCAATCCTAGCAATCTGCTTCTCTCTTAAAGAAGAGAATGAAATCTAGTTAACCCTCTATGACTAGCAAGTCTCAGTTGCCTCCCTTACACATCGCCACATTCACTTTCACATCCACCAGCAATGCGGTCCATGCTCTGCTCTGAAGCTTCAGTAGTGTATGCGGCAGATTTCATTGAGGGCATCCTTGTGAAGCTCACAGGTATCTCACACGTTGTTCCTCGTTGAGGTTCAGGTATGATAATGGGTCTGTGAACAATTGGCAGATAGTGCCTCCAGCTGAGAGATTTTCTCCTCCTCCCTCTTCTAGCAGTTTGTCCTGCTCTGTGTGACCTCTCTTCATTCTTCCAGTCATGCTGTATTCCAAGGGAAATGCCTACTACTGCACTCATGTTTGGGAGAGTCTTGTTTGTGCAGAAGCCTTGAAGTCAGCAAGAAGTCCTTATGCACCTGCCACATCAGTTCCTGTAGATTTTTGCAACTTGTAATAAGTGATGGAAAGTGCCAAACACTTGTACAATTGTAGCAGAACGGCAACTAACCTGAAAGCAGCTATTGATACCCCTTTGAATAGCACAGGTGGTGGAGGGTTGGAGGGTGGGGGTCCTTCCTGCTGCTGTTTAGCTGTGTGAACTTAAGAGAAAGCATTAGCTGTGCCTTTGAGCTCCAAAATGGCACTTGGGTCAGATCACTGTTGCATGCTGATTGATCATGATCTGCCTTCTCTGCGTACTTCCAGGAGGCATTCCCTCTGTGTGCACTAAAACTTTCACCAGTATGGTGGCTGGTGTGATTGACCTCACAAGTTTATGTGTGGAGTAGACTGCAGTTTGAATCTTGAAGGGCATTTGTAGAAACAAAAATGGATGCTAATGAACCCAATTTCTTTCACAACCATTTTTAATATGACAGTTTGAGGCAAATTGAGGTTGCTACATTATAGTTGCAGAAAGCATCAAAGCTTTAGTGATAATAGTTTCCCTCCCCTCAATTCTTCTTAAGTAGATGAAACTTTAACATAATATTTTCCAAGCTTAATGTTATTGAAGCTGCCGCATAAAAGATACATTTCCAGAAGTATAAGCAGCAATTGTGGAAAATATGGCGAATCAAAAATGAATACAGAATGTATGCCAGCTGCAATTTTAAACATTAAGCTATTTTGGAGCCTTTCAAAGGTGCTGCCTTCTTAATTTATTTTCTTTAAGTGGGATTGAGCTTGTCAGCTTGATTTTAAATAGGCTCTGGGGTGCTGCATTCCAGGAAGTTCCTCTTTTGCTGAAGTGAATCCAGATGAATTTACATGGAATTGTGTGCACTTAGAGTGTAAATGCCTGATTGTTGGAAAATCTGTAAATGCTCAGCGCAGAGGATAATCACAATATATCTTCACTGGTAATTGTTCCTGTAAATTGTCATCAGGTTCACAAGTAATCCAAAAGCCTTGACAAATGATCTGTAGACTTGAGTTCAAATCCCACCTCATAGCTGATAATTCAGTTAATTTTTTTTAAAAATTGGAATAAAAAGCTAGCATCAGCAATGGAGACCACAAAATTACCAGTTTTCTCATTAAATCCATCTGGTTCACTGATGTTCTTTCGGGAAGGAAATCTGCCACCTTAACCTGGTCTGGCCTACATGTGACCTCAGACCCACAGCAATGTGGTTGACTGCGAATTGCCCTCTGAAATGGCCATGGAGGCCCTTTAGTTGTAAACTGCTACAAAAAAGCCAAAAAATAATAAAACTGGACAGAGCACCTGGCATTGACTAGTCACCAGACATGACAAAGGCAAATCTATCGCAGCCAAATCTGATAAGTCTTCTTCATATCATCTGCGGGCTTATGCCAAAATTGAGAGGACTGTCCCACAGACTAGGCAAGCAACACCCTGAAACAGTCTTATTGACATGTTAGCCAATGTTAAAGACTACTCCATCAATGTTAAACACCACTCCACCACCATCCCAGGGACAGGACTGACATACCAGAGGTGGTGGCATACAGTCTGTCTGGTCCTACAGCAAGTGATGAGAGAACAAATGCAAGGGAATTACCTACATGACATCGGGGACAGTGCATAATCTTTGTTAAAGTCATAGGGCAGAATTTTCCATGCCTGCTGGCATCAGACATGAGAGGACATTTATGGCGAGAAAGCCAAAATTCAGTTCACAATGTCACAAAACCAATTTGCAATTGCCTGCTCAGCCCGTCGATTGTGGGCCGTGTTTCCCACCCACCATTGCACGTCGGGAATCTCATTGTAATACATATGAATATTATTACAAGGCCAGCTCGGCGGAATCATCCCATCCTGCTGGATCATCCACCCCAACCATGTATCATTGCAGAGCGCTCGCCCAGGTCGCCTGTTGGACTGCCCTGCGGTTAAGGCAGTTTGGAAGAGGGACAAGGACTGCCTAGGGTTGAATGTGGTGCAAAAGCATGTGTGAGTTTTTAAAAATTCATTCACGGGATGTGGGCTTCGCTGACTGGGCCAGCATTTATTGCTCATCCCTAGTCGCCCTTGAGAAGGTGGTGGTGAGCTGCCTTCTTGAACTGCTGCAGTCCATGTGGTGTATGTACACCTGCAGTGCTGTTAGGAAGGGGGTTCCAGGATTTTGACCCAGTGACAGTGAAGGAATGGTGATATATTTCCAAATCAAGATGGTGAGTGACTTGGAAGGGAACTTCCAGGTGTGTTTGACATCAGTTTGCTGCCCTTGTCCTTCTAGATGGTAGTGGTTGTGGGTTTGGAAGGTGCTGTCAAAGGAGCCTTGGTGAATTCCTGCAGTGCATCTTGTAGATGGTACACACTACTGCTACTGTGCATCGGTGGTGGAAGGAATGAATGTTTGTGCATGTGGTGCCAATCAAGCGGGCTGCTTTGTCCTGGACAGTGTCAAACTTCTTGAGTGTTGTGGGAGTTGCACTCATCCAGGTGAGTATTCCATCACACTCCTGGCTTGTGCCTTGTAGATGCTGGACAGGTTTTAGGGAGTCAGCAGATGTGTTATTCATTGCAGGATTCCTAGCCTCTGACCTGCTCTTTAGCCACAGTATATATATGGCTAGTCCAGTTCAGTTTCTGGTCAATGACAACACCCAGGATGTTGATAGTGGGGCATTCAGTGATGGTAATGCCATTGAACATCAAGAGATAATGGTTAGATTCTCTCTTGTTGGAGATGGTTATTGCCTGACACTTACGTAGCATGAATGTTACTTGCCACTTGTCAGCCCAAGCCTGGATATTGTCCAAGTCGTGCTGCATTTGGACATGGACTGCTTCAGTATTGAAGGAGTTGAGAATCAGTTCTGTTGAAGGGTCATGAGGACTCGAAACATCAACTCTTTTCTTCTCCGCCGATACTGCCAGACCTGCTGAGTTTTTCCAGGTAATTTTGTTTTTGTTTGGTACTTGGTTGGGTTGGATTTGTCCTTTTCTTTGTTGTACGAGACATACCTGAGCAAATGCTTCAGCTTTATCTTTTACACTGATGTGCTGGGCTCCCCCATCATCAAAGATGGGAGTATTTGTGGCGCCTCCTCCTCCAGTGAGTTATTTAATTGTCCACCACCATTCACGACTGGATGTGGCAGGATGCAGAGCTTAGTTCTGACCCATTGATTGTGGGATTGCTTCACTCTGTCTATCACTTGCTGCTTATGCTATTTGGCACCTAAGTAGTCCTGTGTCATAGCTTCAACAGGTTTACATCTCATTTTTAGTTATGCCTGGTGCTGCTTCTGGCATTCCCTCCTGCACTCTTCATTGAACCAGGGTTGAGCCCCTTGCTTGATGGTGATGGTAGAGTGGGGCATATGCTGGGCCATGAGGTTACAGATTGTGTACGAGTACAATTCTGCTACTGCTGAAGGCCCACAGCGCCTTATGGATGCCCAGGCTTGAGTTGCAAGATCTGTTCGAAATCTATCCCATTTAGCATGGTAGTAGTGCCACACAAAACGAAGGAGGGTATCCTCAATGTGAAGGTGTGACTTCATCCCCACACCAACTGTGCAGTGGTCACTCCTACTGACAATGTCATGGACAGATGCATCTGCGGCAGCCAGGTTGGTGAGGATGAGGTCAAGTATGTTTTTCCCTCTTTTTGGCTCCCTCACCACCTGGAGCAGATCCAGTCTAGCAGTTATGTCCTTTAGGACTTGGCCAGCTCAGTCAATAGTGGTGCTACCGAGCCACTCTTGGTGACGGACATTGAAGTCCCCCACCCAAAGCCCTTTCTAAACCCTTGCCTCCCTCATTGTGTCCTCCAAGTGGTGTTCAACATGAAGGAGTGCTGATTCATAAGCTGAGGGAGTGCAGTACATGATAAACAGCAGGAAGTTTCCTTGTCCATGTTTGATCTGATGCCATGAGACCTCACGGGGTCTGGAGTCAATGTTGAAGACTCCCAGGCCACCTCCCTCCTGACTATATACCACTGTGTCACCACCTCTGCTGGATCTGTCCTGCCAGTAGGACAGGACATACCCAAGGATGATGACAGTGGAGTCTGGGACATTAATCTGTTAGGTATGATTCCATGAGGATGACTATGCCAAGCTGTTGCTTGACTCGTCTGTGAGACAACTCTGCCAATTTTGGCACCAAGCCCCCAGGTATTAGTAAGGAGAGTCTACAGGACTTAGTTTGCCATTGCCTTTTCCGGTGCCTAGGTCGATGCTGGGTGGTCGGTCCAGTTGCATTCCTTTTTTTGAGGCTTTGTGGCAGTTTGATACAACTAAGTGGCTTGCTAGGCCATTTCAGAGGGCATTTAAGAGTCAACCGCATTGCTGTGGATCTGGAGTCACATATAGGCCAGATCAGGTAAGGGCAGCAGATTTCCTTCCCTAAGGGACATTAGTGAACCAGATGGGTCTTTACAACAGTCGACATGGTCATTATAAGACTTTTAATTCCAGATGTTCATTGAGTTCCAAATACACCATCTGCTGTGGCGAGATTCAAACCTGGTTCCCCAGAACATTACCCAGGATCTCTGGACTACTACTTCAGCAACAATACCACTACGCCATTGTGGAGGGGAGGTAAGCAGCCACGCATTAAGGGAACATTGTATAAAGTAACCATTCCTATACAGCTGAAACAGGCACAGCCAGATTGACATGCTTGGAATCATGCATCTAGCTTATCTGCCCACTTAAGCACCTCAGGTGCATGAAAGTGCCACTAAGTGCTCCAGAGCTTTTCACCCCTCGGGCACAGACTTCAAACTAATGAGCATTTTAGTGGGCTGCAGAACAATTGGACAACTGGGCACATTGTACAATCTCCTTGCTAAAGCTGGCCATGGAGCAGTCACTGCTGGAGGTGCTCACAGTCTCTTGCAATGTCATCATCCTGGTTTGGACCAGTCTCCCATATGGTTCAAGCTAACCGTGCAGCCTTGCAGTGCAGTTTAGGAGAATGTCTACACCCAAGCTGAGAGCACAGCATGCAGTCCAATGGGCAAAGTTGCTGCCAATCTGTCGGTTGGAGTGGGGAGGAGCAGTGTGGAGTTTCAGGCAACCATGCAGTGCACTAAACTCTGACCATCCAAGTGGTGGCCAGCACTCTCCGGGGTGCATTAAAGGGCCTTCAGGCTTAATCAAGAGAGGGTCTTAGAACATCCAAGCTAACCCACACGTCTCTCTCTTTCATCGTGCAGAAGGAGTACATCAGGAGCATGGAGCCTGGTAAGCTAGGTATATGCCTCAAGTGTACAGAGAATGAAGATGGCGGAAAAGAGAATGACCGAGGCACCTGGCTGGGCAGAGGGAGGAGCAGCACCCTCTGGAAGAAGAGGCGGCTGGGGCCCCTGCACATGCTGCTGATGAGCCACAGCGAACCAACACTGGTCAGTGCCTAGCTAGACCCAGGGCCTATAGACGCTGCTTTCATTTCTACAGATGACCGAGAACCGGTATCGCTTGTCTAGGGAACTGGTCGGACCTGCCAGCTGCTGCAGGATTTGGCGCTACAGGGACATGGAGCACATCCACTGCCAGTGGCCATGAAAGTGACCGTAGCACTAAATTTCAATGCCAGTGGCTCCTCTCAGGGTTCTACAGTTGACCTCTGTGGGATATCACAAGCCTCCATCCACAAATGCATCCATGAGGTCACAGATGCCATCTTCGTAAGATCTCAGGTTTACCACAGGTGCAGGGTGCCATTGACTGCACTCACATGCAGTCATTTAGATCTCTATCACAACACATGGTGGACTACATCAACCGCAAGGAGTTCCATTCTCTGAATGTGCAGCTGGTGTGAGACCACCAGAAATACATCTTTCAGGTCGGCACACTGTTTCCAGGGAGTGTCCATGAAACCTAAATTCTCAGCTGGTCACAGATACCTGGAGTCTTCCAGGGTCCACAGAAGCTGCAGGGATGGATCCTTGAGGACAAAGGCAACCCGCAGAGGACGTGGCTGATGACATCCGTGCAGTGGCCTCAGACTGCAGCAGAGCAAAGGTATAATGAGGCTCATCCTGTAGGTTACACCTTGGAGCTAAAAATGAGGTTCCATTGCCTGGATCGGTCTGGTGGAGCCATGGAATACAGTCCACAAAGGATATCATGCATTGGCATTGCCTGATGCGCCCTTTACAACCTGGCATTGCAACGATGTGAGGAGCTGGCTGAGGGGGAGAGGCAGGAGCTGGAAGTCTCCCCCAGTGAGAAGGATGTCGATGAAGATGAGGGTGAGAAGGTCTTTGAAGGCAGCAACAAGGCCCTTGCACTGGGCAAATGAGGCAGGAGGACTTGGGAGGCCCTCATTTCTGCTAGATTTGTGGAGGATGATGATGACATGCTGTGAGGAGACACCATAAGATCCTCACATTGCATCTATGAACATTTGACTCCAGTCTGGCTTATGACAGTGTGAATACCCTCTGTGATAAAGCTCCTGTCATTGAGATGCAGTGGAGGCCCTAATAGTTACTCAATTGCAACACGATGATGAAGACATGCAGTGAGGATACTCCATAGAACTTCACATAGCCTCTGATTTTGTCTGACTCCTGTCTACCTGAGGGCAGCTCGCTTATGCTCTGTGATCAGGGTCATATCATAGAGACGCAACCATGAAACTTTAAATGGACCTGGTTCTTTGTCAGCCTTCAACACCCTGACCCCTTTAGGAGCACAGCGTCACTGGTCACAGATGTTGAAGGGATGGGGGCCAGCCCCACCCTAAAGGTGTTGGGAGCACACAGAGAGAATGATGGAACTCTGTGATGCCTGCCCACAACATTCTGGCAGCAATGACAAGTACCGCCAAGGTGCAGGCATCAGCAGAGTGTCCGGGGAATGCGAGGCCGGACCATCACTTTGGTCTGATGGCTGCACAAGAAACAGGGAAGAGGCCCTTGACTGAGACACCTGCCTATATCTTGTGCAGAAAGGTTTCACATCTGAGTCACATGAACACTACTGATCAGAACAAGGAAACATAGCAGGGATTCATTCTTGGGAGTTTATTGACAATAGTGAACATCAAGTACAAGTGATTAACACCCATGCCCAGGCTATGTACCTACATCTTCTTAACTTTCCTTACCCTGGTCTTGGTGCTCCCGGGACATCCACAGTAGAGGTGGAGGCAGCCTTCTGACTGCTACATCTGCTGCTCTGTGGGCTGAGACCTGGAGGACCACAGCCTTCTTTATGGGCCCTGCTGTTTGGCAGTGGCACCCTCTTCAGCCTGTGGAGCTGGAGCAGCTTAGGTCACAGGAAGAAGGGATGCAGATGGGCCAGATACACCTGGAGTCACCTGGAAAGATGGCCTTGGGGGTGTACACCTGCTGATCCTCCTCCCTATGGGTGCCCAGGGGCCCCAGGCTAACTCCTTGAGGGGAAGGGGGTAGCTGGAGTGAGATTGAGCTGCCCGGCACCCCTTTCGCGTACACACTGTTGGAGGCCAAGTATGGCATCGGCAAGAGAGTTCAGTCCGCACAACAGTGCAGAACCAATGTCCTGGACCAAGGTCTCCATGGTGGCTGCCATCCTACCAGTGTTGACCTTGATTCGTTGGCATGCTGGTGCTATCACCTCAGCCTGAAGAAGGGCAGGCAAACTCCATTGCGCCTTGCAATGTGTGGATGCAGCATGTTGCTGATGTTCCCTAGTTTGCCTTCGCAGCTCCAGCAACTGAGACATTACTGAGTCCAGGGGCTCATCATCTGACTCAGGCTCAGCAGATTTCTGGCCTCCAGCAGTCCTCCGAGTGTTGGAGATCTGGGAAGCCCCTGCCTCCACCTGCTGTGGATCAGAAAGGTGTGGGGTTCTGACAAGATTGTGATTCTGAGGTTACTCTAAAGCTAGATCCCACTGAGGCATGTGTCTCTACACTCATGGAGGGTGTGGGGGAGCACTGTGACAGGTCCTCCAGGTGGCCAGTGAGGATCTGGACCAGTCCTGTGCTGATGGTGAGGTTGGTGCTGCTCTACCAAGTGAGGATCCAGCAGTGCAACATCCATCAGACAACTATGCTGTGAGTGATATGTTCTCTTTAATAGGCCACAGCCATACACTAATTATCTCCCCTGGCTTTCACAGGCACATCTGAGAAACAGCCGATGAAGTCCACATTACGAGGTCTCCAATCAATCCCCAAGGGAAGCTCACAAGAGGCATCCGCTGAAACCCTCCCTGGCTGGAGTCATACCTAGCATAAAGGAAATTGTTTATGATTGTTGGAGGTCAATAATCTCTGCCCCAGGACATCACTACAGGAGTTCCTCAGGGTAGTGCCCTAGACCCAACCATCTTCAATTGCTTCATTAATGACCTTGCATTGATCATAAAGGCAGAAGTGAGGATGTTTGCTGATGATTGCACAATGTTCAGTCCCATTCATAATTCAACAAATAATGAAACTGTCCATGCCTGCATGCAGCACGACCTGGACAACGTTAAGGTTTGAACTGATAAGTGGCAAGGAACATTTATACTGCTCAAGTGCCAGGCAATGACCATCTCCAATAAGAGACAGCCTAATCATCTCCATTTGACATTCAACAGCATTGCCATTTCTGATTCGCACCTCTATCAACATTCTGGGAGCTTTGATTGGCCAGAAACCTAACTGGACCAGCCACATAAATATTATGGTTACATGAGCAGGGATTTGTGTGGTGAATGACTCATTCCTTGACTCCCCCAAGTCTGTCCACCATTTACAAGGTACAGGGCCTGATTGACACAATACTCAAGAAGCTCAGTACCATCCAGTATAAAGCAGGCAGCTTGAATGGTGCTCCATCCATCACTTTGAACATACATTTGTTCTGTCACTTTTCCACGTAGATCCAGTGAATACCATTTACAATATGCACTGCAGCAACTCGCCAAGGCTGCTTCAAGAACACCTTCCAAACCCATGACCTCTACCGCTTGGAAGAACTAGGGTAGTGGGCACATGGGAGCACTACCAACTTCAAGTTCCCCTCCAAGTCATACAACATCCTGACTTGGAACTATATCGCCATTCCTTCATCGTTACTGGATAGAAATCCTGAAACCCTCTCCCTCACAACCTGAATGGTGTATACCTAGACCACACGGACTGCAGCGGTTCAAGAAGATGACTCACCACTACCTTGCCATTGATGGCCATATTCCATGACTGAATGAAAAAAGATAATGGCCAGAATTTTTTTTATGGCCGGTGGGCTGGGCAGGAGCAGTCGGGGGCAGGCGCGGAGCCAATCGTCGCCTGTGATCGGCACCGCACCGCCATTTTTTGGCTGACCCAACGTAATACACAGCTGGTAGCACTCAGCACTACCTGTGCAGGCGGGAGGAGGAGGCAGAGTCAGGGCCAATGCACGAAAGAACACAGCAATCTCCATGAAGCACAGAGCTGCCTCAAGGGGATTGAATGGATATTAAAATAATTAAAGAATTGAGTTAAAAATGTATTTAAATATGTCCCCTCATGAGACTGTGTCACATAAGTGGGAACATGTTTTTATATTTATGAAAATTAACGTATTTATTTAATAAAAGCTTCAGGAAACCTCATCCCGCTCAATAATGAGGTTTCCTAAAAAAAATGAATGCTGCTTGAGTTTTCTGCCTGGCTGCCAACCTTAAAGTTGGACAGGCAGCGTTCTCAAGTGGCTCAATTGATTTCTTAATTGCCTTAATAGGCCATTTACATTTCGGCCGGTGCACAGCCGACTCCGGCGTGCATCCATCGAACGAAATATCACGATGTCGCGCGATGACGTTGGGACAAACACCCGATGTCATCACATGTCATTTCACATGTTGGCATATCGGGCCTGCCCCCGCACGCCAACCAGAAAATTCTGCCTAATGAGTAATTAAAACTGTAATAATAACCGGGTATTCTGTTTATCCAATAATTCATCTTTCTATGCTTCTGACTAAATTATTTTCTTTAGTTTTATAACTTGAATTAAGTGAAGAAAAGGGGACCAAAATTGAAATGAAAGTCGAGATAGGTTTTCTAATTTAATTTCTCGAATGTTATTCAGCTTTATGGAGCATTAACCTGCATCATCCAGAAAATTTTTAAAAAAAGAGTAAATCTTGATCAACAAAATAGTTAGAAGCAAAGGATTGTGTGAGATGGAGAATATTTATAGTTTGTCATATTTGACTTTCTTGTGTGACCCAAGTTATTTTGTTAGTTGCCTCTCACCCTTCTGTAATGCTCCTTTGTTGAACGGTTGTCCCACGGAGCCCGATTAGATGGATATTTCCTTAAAGTGGCAGAGAAACGGTCACGCTCTGATGATGTTAGACAGAGGGAGTCCCCACTGAGAACGTCCACTTCTCACACAATTGGTCTGTTTACAGGTTGATCAGATGCATTTCTTTTGACTGCAGCTGCGGCCATTGAGATCTGCTCTGTTAATGTCATTAAGTAAGGCAGCAACCAATGGTGGCTGCAAGACCCCATTGAAGGGATCAATGATCCATGTCCACATTCAAAAGGAAAATGAAAAAGAAAGACTTGCATTTATATAACACCTTTCATGACCTCAGGATGTCTCAAAGCACTTTACGACTAATTAAGTTCTGAAATGTAGTCACTGTTGTAATGTAGGCAATATAGCAACCAATTTGCACACAAGTTCCCACAGCAGCAATGTGATAATAACCAATAATAGTTCAGTGATAAAAACAAAAAACTGCGGATGCTGGAAGTCCAAAACAAAAACAGAATTACCTGGAAAAACTCAGCAGGTCTGGCAGCATTGGTGGAGAAGAAAAGAGTTGACGTTTTGAGTCCTCATGACCCTTCAACAGAACTGAGTGATTCACTCGAAATGTCAATTCTTTTCTTCTCCACCGATGCTGCCAGACCTGCTGAGTTTTTTCAATGGCTCAGTGATGTTCATTTTGGAATAAATATTGGCCAGAACATCAGGAATAACTCCCATGCTCTTCTTTGAAATAGTGGCATGGGTTCTTTTATGTCCACCTGCGAACAGGGGTGGCCATCTCATCCAAAAGATAGAACCTCCACATTGAAGCATTCCCTCAGTACTACCCTGGAGTGTCAGTCTAGGTTTTTGTGCTCAAGGCTCTGGAATGGGAGTTAAACCAACAATCTTCTGACTCACTTGAGCACAACTTTCAAATAATGTCTCTCTGATAAGTTTTATAGCTTGCAACAACCATACATCAGCTAATGTTCCATCTGCTAGTACCACTTTCCAGTTCACTCAATGCAAACTGCAAGTTAATGCTGGATCTCCCCCCTAAAGAGTTTCAAAAGATGCCAGAGAACCATTCTGTATGTTGGATAAACATTCATTTTATCACATTGTAAGTATGGTATTAGGACATTAGCCCAATAAGATCTATTTGGGCTACTGTACATAATTCAAAGAAACAGAATGCTCATTAAATCATTTGAACTGGAAAAAGGAAGTCAATATTTACAGAGTAAGAAGAAAAAAAAGAGTTAGAAGGGAATACTACTGATTCTCAAGAAAAGGCCTTTAGCTCAGCCATTATTCCTTCTATGGACCATATCAGACATACCCAACTCATTTAATCTCCTGAGCAAAAATCCTCGTCGTCAATGAGGTAAAATTCCATAATATTTCTCCATTTGACATTTACACATTGGCCTACTATACTTTAGATATCAACTCTCTTCCTCCCTCCTCAGCAGCTAAGGAACTATTGGCTGGGATTTTCCGGCCCTGTCACGGGCGGGACCCATCACTGGTGAGGCAGCACCCCAGCCAGAAATCCATTGACTTGCGACGAGATGGGAAGATCCTGGTGGCGGGCGGGTGCAGAAAATCCCGCCCATTATCTTTCATTGGGTATTTAATCATCTCAGTTCAATGTGTTCCTATAATTTTTAATCCTGTTACCAAAAGAGAAGTTTTATTTATATGCAGTTTCGTTTTAATCTAGGACACACTGCCTGAAAGAACGTGGCAAGCAGATTTCCTAAATAAGTGACTGAGAGGTGATGTAATTGAGGTCTTTAAAATTATGATATAAAGAAGATATTTCCGCTCTGTGGGAGAACAGAACTGGAGGTCATACAGTACATACCAGAGAACCATTTATAAATCCAATAAGCAATTCAGGAGAAACTTCCATATTCAGGGTGTGTTTAGAAAGCAGAACGTATACCATCGGAAGTTGTTGAGATGATTAGAATAGAAAACTTGAAGGGGGAGCTAGATTAATATATGAGGGAAAATGAAAAGAAGGACATGTTGATTATATTAGAGTTATAATAAGAAATTTGGAATTTTGCTTGTGTGGAACATAAACACTGTTGAGATGAATAGTTTGTTTCAATGCAGCAGAATTCTGTGTAATGCTTTGTAAGATTTAATAATTATTTTCAAAGCGAATTGGATATATCCTTGAAAAGGAAAATCTTGCAGAGCTTTGGGGATAAAGCAGGGCAATGGGGCAATTTAACTAACATTTTTGAGCCAACAGGCATGATAGGCTGAATGGCCTACTTCTGTTCCATGTCATTGTATGATTTTATGATATCATAATATTCTCTTATAGTCATTTGGTAATACAGAACCTGATTATTGCTGAAAAAAAAGATCTCTAAGCTTTTTGAACTGCACTCATCAGGGCACTCGCAAGAATACCAATATAAGGGGAAAACAACAATTTATACTGTATGTGAAGAGAGTACTGATTAGTTGGCAAGTGGCATTGCCATGGAGAATGCACCACTGATGGTGACTGACAGTTAACTGCCAAGTATTATTTGAAATTTAAACCAGGCAGCTTGACCTTGATTGCTCAAGGCATCACCTTGAGGAATGAGTCAGGAATTGGCTGTCACTTATTTTTTTAGCTGAAACAGGTGCAATGTGTATACATGTTCTTTTTTTCAGCAATATTATCTTATGAAGCTGATACAACCTAAGATAATTGCCTGGGAGGTGGATGTTTTCCAACACTTTAGTGAGTTTAATTCTCAACACAGTAATAAAGGTTCGCAAAATCACTCTATCATGCATATATATTTTAAAAGCAAATTGATAAGAATTGATAACACATTAAAGCCCTGAAGTACTCTGCCACAAACAATGGGATATTGATCCTTCTTATGAATTCCCAAATTTAACACTATACAATGATAATAATGAGGAATATAGGAACTATTAGGATCAGGAAAGGGTCGTGCCCATTCCTTCTTAATTCATCAAACCTATCTGCTTCGATTATCACCATATCCCTCAATACCTGCTCTTGCCGAAATTACATCTATGCTCCAAAATTGCAACAATGTACTCTGCTCGATGGGAACACAAGTTGTTGAATCAAATGCACGGGTCAGTTGCACCATATTTTTATCATTAACCTCAATGACCATATCATTAGAACGAACATGGACCTTCATGCTTGGTGCTTTTATCTGCACTCCATTGAGCATGAGTCCAAAGCAGCATCAGAGCCTCACAAATTGAGAGCCCAAAATTATTTTTTAAGCCAATTTTGCTGCCCACTTCAGCAGGCTTCCCTCGTAATTTGCCCCACAAGTCTGTAACATTACAGTTTTCACGGGCTAATGTGACCAGTAGGACCTTACACACGGTGATGATTTATTGGATAATCACAGACATATTGCTGGAGAGTTTCCATCTATAAAAATAAATGGATGGAATATCATTGATCATGCACCTGTGATTTTCCAATAATTAGCCAACTATGTGCAAGGCCACGTCAGTGGATTGAAGTTGTGAAAAATTCCACCCAATAGTTTTTGGATGAAAAAGTTGAAACTATCTTCCATCCTTATTCATTAGTTCCTGTTTTAATGTGTGTTCTAGGGTGTTTGAGCTCTTCAGCATAGTGAGCGAACTTGCTAGGATCGATTTTGTCGATGTGATGAGGCACAGGACAGAAAGCTGACTCTTGTGGAGAATACCTTCACACAGTGACATACCTCATAGCAATTTGATTCATCGCAGCACTGCATCTGACTGCTGTCTTGTTTGAGAACAGTGGCTCGCATAGAAAGAAATGTGTTATCCTCAAAATGAAATCAAACAAATATATTTCTAACAAATACATGGAAAACACTTTTACACTGGGACATTGTATAATTTAGTGATCCTATTTGGAGTTTTATTACAAAATAAACAATATTTAAACTGTTGCAAGGAGAGCAATCTTGCCAAACTGGAACTGGAAATCATTCTGTCTACTGATGTGCTCCCTTATGTGCGACTGATAACCAGTAACACAGTAATGAATTCCCCTTAGAGTTATAACATCAAAGTCAGGCTTACTGAGTTCCTGCCTAATGGATCTTGCTACATGAAATGGACTTGCAGGGTTTTATTTATCCCACAGGGGAGTGTTGCTGAGTTATAATCATTTATTCTTTCCATTCTTATCTATTATTTACTTGGTGAAGCATCCCTGCTACCGTTTTCTGAAAATGGCTGAATATTCCGGGCATCATGTTACCGAATGGTGGTAAGCTTTGCTTACTTTACTGAAGCTTTTCCAACAAAACCCTTTTTATTTTGTAAAGTAATTGCATTAAAACAATTAGTAAACTTCTCCCTTCCTTACAGTATTTTACATTTCAGTATAAAGTGCATGACACTGTAGCTAACTAGGAAGCAAGACTTTGCAAAGTAGCTAAATATCATAAATTGTCTTCTGAAGAATGTTTCAAAATATTAATACAACAATGGTTTTTAAAAAGGTATTAATGATTGAAGTATATTGCTCCTTTATTTAACATCCATCATTAGTGAGAAGTAGAATATCAATTTCAATTGAAATCTGTTAGTAGAGAAAAATTAAATCTTCAGAATGTTTGTGCTTCTTGTGCTCCCTAAACAAGCACAAATTACTGTAAAGCATTTGCATTTATATTGTTGGACATCTATGTTGAAGCTAAGCTGTGACTGAGCTGATGTTTTCATCTCTGCCAGCAAGACATTGCACTTATTTTTCTGAAATTCCACAAGAGATTGGTTAATGAAAGTGCAGATGTTTTCCTGAATAATCAATTTAAATTTATTTTAGTTGGCGCGTAAATAAATTGAAAACGTTGATTACTGTTGATGTCAGTTTTAAGGAAGTCTTTAAAATATAATTATTGTGCTGCTAGGGTTCAAAACCATAAAGTATCTGATTAATAATGCACACATTGCATTTGTACTTGACTAAGCATGTGCATCACCAAAACTATCAACATAGATAGCATCTTTTGTGTATTATTTGATATACTAGGCTCAAATTTCTATAAAACACATTACTGGAGCTCTAACATGACTCAGCTCAATACTATTATCCTTCCCATCTACAAGCATTCAAAAACTAAGATTACCATCATCTGACCACTAACTGTTGGGGCAGAATTCTCCGGTCGGTGAGCGGGAGGCGGGGCCCACTCGCTTACACATAAAATGCCACGCGGTGACATCGGGTGTGCATCCCTACGTCACTGCACGCCATTTAGATTGTCAGTTGGCTGCATGCCCGCCGAGCTGTCAAAGGCCTATTATGGCCATTTAAATAGTCATTAACATAATTACATGAGCTGCCCGTCCAACTTTAAGGTTGGTGGGCAGGCGAAGAGCCCAGGCGGCCTTTGCATTTTTCATGAAGCCTCATCCACGGGCAGGATGAGGTTTCATGAAGTGTTTTAAAATGTAATAAAAAGTTTTATATTAATTCTTTGACATGTCCCAGCTCATGTGACAGTGTCACATGAGGGGGCATGTTTCAAAAGTTTTTCCTTTCCTTTATTTAAACTTACATATGTCAAATAGATCTCCCTGAGGCACCTCTGTTCGCACAGGGAGCTCACAGAGCTTCCAGGCACGCGTCATGATGGGCAGGCCTTAATTGGCCAGTCCACATAAAATGGCGGCACATCCCCGATCGGGTTTGCACCTGCCTCCACCCATCCCTGCACAACCCCCCCAGTGGGGGAAAAAATTTTCCCTTGATGTGCCTCATCTTCTGTCATACTTTGTGGTATCGACACAGCGGCTCATGGCCCTTCATCCAGGTTCTTCAATAATAAAAACAAATAAGTTTTTATGCTTTGGCACTTGAATATGCAAATGGTGCAATACAAAAACCAGTGGCAGATTTAAATGCTATTCCATCACTAAGATTGTTACTTTTGTCAATATTTGATGACTGATTTGGAAAAAGAGTTTCAACGCTCTGAAGAAGGGTCATGCAAACTCAAAATGTTAACTCTGTTTCTCTCTCCACAGATGCTGTCAGACCTGCTGAGTTTTTCCAGCATATGTTCTGTTCTTGTTTCAGATTTCCAGCACCCACAGTATTTTGCTTTTATTTTAATGGCAATACTTGGCTACTCTGTAGAGGCAGTTTTAACTTTGAGCATTAGGTTAAACAGGTGATAGAGGATTTCCATCGTGGAAAAAGAAAGTGGGAGAGATATAAAATAGACTGCAGATTCATTATCTCATGTTTTCTTTATCACACCAATTTAAAGTTACTTCCATCTACCTCCCTTTCAATTAATATAACACTGGTTATTGTTTAAATTGCTCATATCTATTTGTGATTCCTCTGATGTTTGCAACTTTGAACTTGTAATCTATTGAACTGTCAATTTTTCACTACATATATACTTCCTCCTTTATTGTCAACAAAAATCATTTTTGCCTACTGTCAAAACATTTTGAAGTAAGACAGTATTCAGAGCTAAAGGAGGCAATGTATCATGAGATGGTGATACAATAACAGGGGCTATGAACATAAGATTGTCAATAGAACTTGCCAATACTGTATCAGTAGAAATATTGAGGCGCTAGCATTTCAACAAACAACCGTACATTGACATTAATCATCAGAATCCTATAAACAAATCAAAAAGATCCTCCGCAGCATACTGCAATATGTGAAGCCACTGCTGTCAGTATGTCATTCTGAAAGAAATCTTGGGTCCTACAGAAATGGTGAGTCTGTTCTGTGTTCAGCATGCAGGGACATGCTTGTCACACTCTTAAGGGCCATCTGTTTTTTTTTTTGCAATCATCACTTTTTTTAAGATGCTCATCTTTAAGGAAAATTAAAAATGAACAACAAAGCATCAAATGGAAATCAATATCCCGGGTATCAGACCATTAATTGTCCACTGGATCACAAAGGATATCCTGACTCTATTTTAGGGCATGTCCTTTTCTAACATTGAAATAGAAGCCTCACACACTGAATCATTCTTAAATTTAGTTTTCACGACTCAAACATAATTTCTTAATTTTTATGCCAGGGAAAGGGAGAATGTAGGAGATTAATGTAAGCATGGAAACATTGACCAAGTTCCGCATGTAAAGGTTCATTGAGGCCCTAATATCCAATGCCTTAAAGGTCATCACTTCATATGGACACATGGGAGGTCACCCATTAGCTCATCATCTTTATAATTAGCCAATAAATTTCAAATTTGCCCGCAAGGCCCGCATCCTCAGAATAAAAACACGGGGGAGGATTTTTCACTGAGCAGGCAGGCAAGCACCTCACACACTCAAGCATAAAATGGCACAGGATGATGTCGGGTGAGCGCTGCGATGTCATCACCACTCAGACAATATTTTGGTCAGCGGTCACGCGCGGGTGTTAGCAGTGCGCTCGCCAATAATTAAAGGGCCTATTAAGGCCATTAAAGTCCCGATTAAATGCTATTTTTTGCTGCACATCCAGGCGGGCAGGTGAAAAGGCCAAGTGGCCTTTGCACTTTTTAGGAAACATCATCCATGGACGGGTGAGATTTCCAACAGCAAATAAAAATAAAACATAAATTTTAGCATTTCATTCAGAACATGTCACTGCTCATTTGACAGAGTCACATGAGGGGACATGTTTTTAACAATTTAAAATTGTTTATTTTTAATTCTTAAACTCTTCATCTCTCTGAGACAGCTTCATGCCTCAGGGAGCTTTTCCTGCCTTCATTCACATGCATGCCCAAAGTTCCCCACTTGCCTTCCTCCCCCGGACACAGGTAGTGCTGAGTGCTGCAGTGCATGTTTCATGCTGGGCGGGCCTTAACTGGCCTGTCATGTGAAATCACGGTCCAACCCCAATCGCGGGCAGCGGTCGGCCTCTCGACCGCTCCTGCCCACCCTGCCGAGCCTGCCCAGTGAGGGAAAAACCCTAGCCAAGGATATATTGATTTTGGTTGAAATGTTAGTTTGGAAGAAAAGAACCTGGTGCACTGATTGGATGCTGGAGATTTAGGTTTACGAGGCTCTGTAATAATGAAAGAGCTTACATGGGGTAAAGGGTTACCCAACAATGTGGACCTTCTATCTTGGTGCAGGTCTCTCTGGGAGTACTCATTGAACATGAAGGTTAAGCATCTGGAGTACTGCTCTATTTTAGGGCATGTCCTTATATAACATTGAAATAGAAGCCTCAGTGAGGCTTGTGCACATAACAATAGTTCTGTCCACTACTCAAAATCCTGGTGTCCCAAGACTAGGCTTCATGAATAAATCAACTATTGCTTCCTATATCAAATGAGTTGCTTCGGCTGACTAGATCCACCATCTGTTTCACACTGTGTCCTTTTGATAAGCCTGAGTTTTCCCTTTAACTTAACAACTGTGGAGAATAAGACAGGAGAGTTTGGCGGATGGAAATTTTGTCTTTTGCTTTTCCCATCATGGAACATAGAATATAATGTGCATAACCCTGCAATTTTCACTTCTACTGTTTTAATGCTACATCCTTGCTAACATGTCTTTGCATGTTGCATTTTTACCTGAACCTTTTTTCCTCTATTTCACCTGTCCTCTACATTCATGCCTTCTTGTAATCTTCTTTAAGTCAAAAAAACTTTTTGCGTGCATCCAGTTAGATCCTCATGTGATGAAACACTTGGTACCTCCTTTGCAGATTTGTGACGGTTCTGCCCCACAAAAATTCTGCTCATAATAATCTATAACACTAGCTACCAACACCTATAGGAACTGTTCAGATAATTCCATTTTCCTCAAATATCACAACCATTTCCTTCCAAAGTCATGGCTAGAGTAGCAAACTTTTTGACTGGTTAGGTGATTTATTAACTGTTTGAAAGCATTATAGGTTCATTATTGTGGGGCTATCATCTTTAGATCTGGATTTCATTACCGGAAAGGAAATTGCAACTCAAAGTGTGCAGATTTCAAATCAACATGTGTTCCTAGACTTTTTTAGATAGTTGGTATTTACAATCAAGAACAGGCATGCTTGCTACTTTTCATTTAAACAGAAACATATAGCCCTATGACTGTAAGATTCAATAAAGATTGCAAACTTACAGATATTTGCCTTTGATTGTGCTACTATTTTGGATCAATGATGCACTTATAGTAGATGTGAGTAACAATTACATTGTTTTATTATTATAGAACAGCCAGTTGAAACTTATCATGAACACAATTTCAACATATTTGATTAGGTGCAATTTTTTACATTGAACTTGCACAGCTGAGCGATATTTGTAATAAATGTCTTTGTGTGAAATTCATCTGACTATTAATTTAATGAATGTATTAACTTGTTTAATAAATAGGTTCATGCCTTTGTTCATAGAGCACACAAAGGAAATGTATACAAATGCACCACTAATATAGCATTTTGCAATTTTGGCCCATTCTTGACTTAAAATGGTTAACCCCATTTTTATCTTGATAACTACAGATTACAAAAAATCCCCAGTGAATAATATTATCACAGCAAACAGTGAATGACATGAAAATTGGAAATTTCAATTCAAGAAAATTTCTGTTTCAGTCCTCCCAGCACATAAAATCATATATCAGGAAATTCTGTAGCCTCAGTCCATGATTTCCTATCCATTAAAATTTAGCAACATATAATACCGAACATTCTAATGAATATTTTTAGTAAGAAGATTTGGTTACTGGAATCTTATATATTTTGCACATTGTTGAGAAGCAGCTGATTAAGTTGCAGAAGAGAATCAAAGCAAAACCTTTTCATTTTAAGTGATGCTTGAAAGAAACGTTCACTTGCCTGTCCACCTAGTTCACATTTCATAACATATGGCATCATCAGAGCTGACAGACGTTGAATATTGTCATTCCTTGGATATCACCTGTCTTAAGAATACTCAAGTACCGAGATGCATCTCAGGATGACAATTCAAAGTTGAAAGGAGTTACGTAAATCTTGTTTAAATCATTGGTAAGACCACAATTGGAATATTTTAGAAATTTTAGGCATCCTATTATTTACAATTGTAGAAGTTCAAGCCCCCCAATTTCTGAAGAATATTGAAATGGGATTAGGGTGTTCTATCGACTTTGAGCTCCTAGGCTAGATTTTCGCTGAGCCAGGCCAACTGTGGAGCTTTAAAAATGGCAGGTGGAGCCCAAAAATGAACAAAACACAAAACATATTGTCCAACATTAGACGTGATTCCACTTGTTCAACAATCTTGATTGTGCTAAGAATTACACTGAAAATCAATTTAACGTTATCAGGCAGTCTCACAGTGTGGCTCACTTACGCATGCTAGAAGCCACATGTAATCACACCCAGGGCACTGTCCTTTGCAGACAGAAGGAGCATGTCCACACATTGCGCCCTTGCCAACTAAACAAAAACTTGGGGGTCAGCCATTCCGTGGTTCATTTCCCATGGCAATGCCTTGAACAATCAAAGTTAACCTGCCTGATTTGAATGTGAACAAAAGCTTGACAGTTAACTGTTCTTTGCTGCATTCTCCATGGCAATGCCTCTACCAAATAGAGTCCATTTGCCAACCAATCAGCACTCTCTTCTCATGTAGTATATATTGTTGTTCCGTTTACAATTGATCTATCTTGAGAGCTGTCCTGATGAGTGCAATGGGAAAATCTTCAATACCATGTCCCTTTTTTCAGCAAAACTCAAGTTCTGTACGACCAAATGACTTTTAATAAAATAAGAAACAATGCCAGTAGGCCCATCATGCCTTGTTACTTGCTTATCTTTGTCTGTACTTAGATATGCCTTACAGGGCCCTTAAATAAAAATTAATTAAAACTAACCCATTACCAACTAGCAAAGACTTGCTTCATTCATCACAGATCATATTGTTAAGCAGTGATGTATCAAATCAGGAATGAATTGTTGCCTTATTGACTGTGATGCTCCTTAGTCCTAATCCTGCCGTTAACATGAGGCTGGTCGATCAACATTTTTATATCTGAAATAATAGCTTTTCAAGCAGGTACGTTTGGAAAACTGGATGAGAAGTATTGCATAATGCACAGATATAAATTTTAGAAAATAAATATTTTTGATGGGATTTACTGCGTCCCAGGGAGGTCAATAAATAATTTTTTGACTGGATGTGAACCACAGCAACTTGAACCTGAACACCTCTCAATACTGTCAAAGAAAGCATTGCAAGGGGGAGACAAACACTAATCTGGGAAAAAAAGATCAAAGACATAAAACATGGGCAAAGAGCGGGCATTTCAAAAGATTTCTGAGGACAGGGAGAGAGGTAGCAAGGCAAAGCAATTTTGGAAAAGAATATCAAAAAGATGTAATGACCAAAGGGAAGGCCTCCAAATGTTCTAGGGGGTGCAGGGAAACAGTAATCCAGAGTCAGGAGCAGGGAGAGTGCAGGCTGGAATGTATGGCTGGTGGAGATTACTTAAGGATGATGAGGAATGTCATGGAGATATTTGAAAATGGGATTGAATGTGATTTGCTGGAGCAGAGGGGGACAGTGAAACAGTGAGTGTCTTCAGAAGAAGTGATGGGACTTTATGGGAAGAAACACAGGCCTTTTCTAGATTTGCTGAAATTTGTGATTTCTAATCATTCAAACTTACTGTTAAAACATTCAAACCTGTACTAAGCCATGGGACAAGTATTTATTTAGGTGCAACAGTTGTTAGAATGGGAAGGAGTATTTCCGAAATAGGTTTGTTCCGACATTGGTCATTTTCCATTTTAGATCATTAGACTTTACTACAATAAAAAAGTATTGATTTAACAACACACCATAAAAATCATTGAGGTAGAATGCATAAAGTAACATTCTTCTCCTAAAAATATCCTCATTAATATGTTTATTAATTAATCAGATTATTAATCTTCATACCAAATTTTGAATTTTACATACTCTTACCAAACACTGATCCCTCAGAAAATGTTGCTTTTGTATTAAAAGCAATACACTACAGTCAGTTTAAATTAATTTTTAACTTCACAATTTTTAATCTATAAATCATAAGCAGCATAAATAATAGTTGAATTTATTCATAGTCAACTAGCCAAGCAGGCTATCACTTCTCACAAAGATAACTGACAGTAACTCTCCGCTTTATAAAGGCACACAGAAGTTCTTTTTCACCTTATCTCCAGTTCTCAGAACCCCATTCCTTCCCCGTGAGCCCCTCCCAGATTTACAAAGGGAACCCTCACTGCCTCACCCTCCCCCCACCCCCAACCTCACTCTTTACTTCGCAAAGGTTCAATTCTCCCTCTCACCTGACAGAAACATTCTTCCTTCTTAATGATCTTCCCAAAGCTGGTCCAGCTGCATAGAAGAACTGCGAAGTAAGTTATCAAGGAACTCAAAACAAAATGTTTTGCAGACACACAAATAGAAAAAAAGGAAGGCTGTGATGGGAAGAAGGTCATTAAGAGATAGATGGGGTAATACCACCGGCAATGGTGGAGAGATGGCAGAAATATTAAACATTTCACTTCAGTATGTACCAGGGAGATAGAAAAGGTAGACACAACATTGAAAGATTTGAGGAATAATGAGATAAGTGCACTTAACATAAAAAGGGGATGTGTTGAATAAACTAATGAAACTCAAAGAGGATAAATCTCCTGGTCCAGATGGGTTGCATCCATGAATTTTTTTAAAAGAATCTAGAGATACCAGAGGCATTACTACACATATTTAATAATTCTTTAGAAAAAAAAGTTTAGTACCAGGGGACTGGAGGATAGCGAATAAATTTAAATAGGGAAACAGAATATGCCCAGGGAATTATAGACCAGCCAAGTTAACATTGGTGGTAGGAAAAATAATGGAATCCCTATTGATTGAGAGAATTAAAGATCATCTAGAAGCAAAAAATATAATAATGAACAGTCAGCATGAATTTTAAAAGGGAAAATTTTGCTTGATCAACCTTTTCAATTTTTTTTGAGGAGATAACAGAGAGAGTAGACAATGGTAATACATTAGATGTAATTTACCTGGATTTTCAAAAGGCCTTCAATAAGGTGCCCCATAATAGACTGTTGAATGAGTTCAGAGAGTGTGGAGTCAGGGGAACAGTGATGGAATAGATTGCCAGCTGGCTTCAAGACAGAAAGCAGAGAGTAGGAGTAAAGGGTAGTTATTCAGAGTTGCAGAAGGTGGGATGTGGCGTTCACGGCTATTCACAATTTACATTAATGATTTGGGCTTAGGAATCAAAAACACAATTTCTAAATTTGCAGATGACACTAAATTGTTGGTGAAGCGGGTGAAAATTAATACTGAGGAGAAGTGCCACCAATTACAGGACGACAACAGCACTCAAGAAGCTTGGCACCATCCAGGACAAAGCAGCCTGCTTGATTGGCACCCTATCCACAAACATTCACTCCCTCCATCACCGACGCACAGTGGCAGCAGTGTGTACCATCTACAAGATGCACTGCAGGAACTCGCCAAGGCTCCTTAGAAAGCATCTTCCAAGCCCATGAGCACTACCATTTAGAAGGACAAGGGTAGCAGACACATGGGAACACCACCACCTGCAAGTTCCCCTCCAAGCCACACACCATCCTGACTGGGAAATATACTGCCATTCCTTCACTGTCACTGGGTCAAAATCCTGGCACTTCCTCCCAAACAGCACTGTGGGTATAGCTGCAGCAGTTCAAGAAGATAGTTCAACCACCACCTTCTCAAGGGCAATTAGGGATGGGCAATAAATTCTGGCCTAGCCAGTAACACCGACATCCCATGAATGAATAAAAAAAAGAATAAACTTGCAGAAGGTCCTATAATTGGAATGAAGTTCAAAATAAATAAATGTGAGGCTTCTACATTTTGATAAGAAGAATAAGGAGGTCATTTATTACATGGAAGTGCAAGTTTAGGTGGGGTAGGGGAACAAAGGATTCTTGCAGTACAAATACACCACCCACTAAAAATTTCAACACGTTACCAAGGACTTTAAAACATTAAAAAGCAAACTAAGTACTAGGTTTCATTTCTAGCGTTGTAGAGCAGTAGAATTGAAAAGCAAGAAGTTATGCTAAACCTGTTTTAAACCTTGGTTCAATCATACTTAGAGCCCTGTGAATTGCAGTTTGGTTGCCATATTATAAAAAAGATATTTGAGTAAATTTTTTAGTCAGCAGGCGGGCTCGGCGGAAGCAGGCGGGGGCGGTCACGGAGCCGGCTACCGCCAGCAACGGCTCCATGCTGCCATTTCAAGCGGGCGGGCCAATTAAGGCTCACCCAGCGTAAGGTGCGAGCGGTAGTGCTCACCGCTACCTCTGCGGGGGAGGGTGGGGTGGGGTGGGGAGGATCAGGGCTAGCGCTCTTTCGCGCATGCATGCGAAAGAGCGCTTCAGTCTCCCTGAGGTACCTCTGTGCCTCAGGGTGATTGAAGCATTGTTGAAGTAAATCAATAAATGGATCGAAACTTTAATTAAACATGGCCCTTTATGTGACTGTGTCACATGAAATGCGATATAGAACCATAACAGCACAGAAGGAAGCCATTTGGCCCATCTTGTCCATGCCAGCCCGTGGATACCCAGGTCCCCTTTCTAATCCCACATTCCTGCACCCGACCCACAGCTTACAGCACTTTAGGTGCAGATCCAGGTACTTTTTAGAAGACTTTAAAGTTTCTGCCTCTGCCACCAACTTGGGCAGCAAATTCTAAACACCTATGACCCTCTGCATAAAAAAGTTCTTCCTCATGTCTCCCTTCACCTTCTGCCACTTATCTTCAATCTATGTCCCCTGGTTCTAGAATTCTCCATCAAGGGAAGCAATTTTATCCCATCCACTCTATCTATTCCCCTCATGATTTTGTACACCTCAATCAAGTCAACTCTCAGGCTTTTGGTTCTAAGGAAAATAACCCCAACCTATGCAAACACTCCTCATAGCTACACTTTTCTAACCATGGCAACATTCTTGTAAACCTCCTCTCCACTCTCTCCAGAGCTATTACGTCCTTCCCATAATGTGGTGACCAGAAATGCACACAATACTCCAGTTGTGGCCTCACCAGTGTTTTATACAATTCCAACATTATATCCTTACTTTTATATTCTATACCTCTGCCAATGAAGGAGAGCATTACATATGCCTTCTTACAACCTTGTCTACTTGAACTGCTGTCTTCAGGGACCTGTGTACTTGTACATCAAGATCTCTTACTTCATCTGTCCCTCTTGGTATATTCCCATTTATTTTGTAATCCCTGTAACTGTTTGACCTCCCCAAATGTATGACCTCACACTTCTCTATGTTAAAATCCATCTGCCACTTTACCGCCCACTCCACCAACCCATCTATATCGTTTTGGAGATTATGGCTATCCTCTACATTATCCACTACTCGGCCAGTCTTCATGTCATCTGCAAATTTCCCAATCGTGCCCCCCACGTTCACGTCCAAGTCGTTAATATATAACACAAACATCAAGGGTCCCAACACCGAGGCTTATGGAACACCACTTGAGACAACTTTCCATTCGCAAGGGCATCCATCGACCATTACTCTTTGTTTCCTGTTACAAAGCCAACTTTTTATCCAGTTTGCCACATTACCTTGAATCCCTTGGGCTTTTACTTTCCTGATCAATTTGCCATGTGGGACCTTGTCAAATGCCTTGCTAAAATCCATGTACACAACATCCACTGCACTACCTTCATCAACCCTTCTTGTCACTTCCTCAAAGAATTCAATCAAATTTGTGAGGCAAGTCCTTCCTTTAACAAATCCATGCTGACTATCCCTGACTAGTCCATGCCTTTCCACATGACAGTTAATCCTATCTCTTAGGATTGATTCTACTAATTTGCTCACCACCGATGTAAGACTAACTGGCCTATAATTGTTTGGCATTTCCTTTGATCCATTTTTAAACAATGGAACTACGTTTGCATTTCTCCAGTCCTCCAGTACCTCCTCTATATCTAATGAAAATTGGAAAATCATCCTCAGAGCATCTGCTATCTCCTCCCTGACTTCCTTCAGCAGCCTCGGAAACAATCCATCTGGCCCTGGTGACTTATCATCTTTCAAGGATTTCAACCTTTCGAGTACTTCCTTTCTCTTTATGACTATCCCATCCAATATCTCACACTGTTGCTTCTGGACTACTACATCTACATCCTCCCTTTCCTTTGTAAACACAGAGACAAAATATTCATTCAAAACCCTTCCCACAACCTCTGCATCTACACACAGGTTTCCATCTTCATCTCTGTTAGGTCCCACTTTTTCCTTAACTAACCTTTTAGCATTAATGTATTGGTAAAACATCTTTGGGTTATCTTTAACTTTACTTGCTAATCTTTTTTCATGCCCTCTTTTTGATTTCCTTATTTCCTTTTTTACTTGGTCCCTGCACTTCCCATATTCATCTAGGCTATCTGCAGCGTTTAGTCCTTTGTGCCTATCGTACGCTTTCTTTTTCTGTTTGATCTTCCCCTGTATTCCTCTAGACAAACAAGGAGGTCTAGATTTGGCAGTACCACTCTTATTTTTGTAGGGGACATGTCTATTTTGTACAATTAGGATCTCGCTTTTTAGTGCTTCCCATTGGTTTTCCACTGTTTTATCCTCCAGCAGTGCTGTCCAGTCCACCTCAGCCAAGTCCCTTCTCATTTCTGCAAAATTTGCCGTCCCCCAGTTGAAGACTTTTACACCTGGCTTATCTCTGTCCTTTTCCATGGTAATGCTAAATCTAACTGAATTGTGATCACTGTCCCCAATATGATCGCCAACTGTCACTTCACCCACTTTCCCTTCTTCATTCCCCAAGACTAGGTCGAGAATTGCATCTCCTCTCGTTGGGTTTGTCACTAGTTGGTTGCAAAAATTTTCCTGGACACACTGCATGAATTTTTCTCCCTCAGTGCCCCTTATATTGTTTGAATCCCAATTGATATTAGAATAGTTGAAGTCTCCTACTATTATTGCCCTCTTGTTCTTACAAGCAGAAATTAGCCTACATATTTGTTCTTCTATCTCCCTTTCACTATTTGGGGGTCTGTAGTATACTCTCAGTAGTGTGACTGTCCCTTTTTTATTTCTGAGCTCAATCCATAAAGGCTTGTTTTTTGACCATTTAGTATGTCATCCCTTCTCACAACTGGAATTGATTCTTTAACCATTAGTGCTACCCCCTCCTTTTTTATCTCCTACTCTATCATGTATCATATTTTTATATTTCAGAAAAATGTTTGAAATAATTCATAAAAGCTTTAGGAAACCTCACCCCGCTCGTGGATGAGGTTCCCTAAAAGACATGAAAGCTGCTTGGGCTTTTTGCTTGCCAACCTTAAGGTTGGACGGGCAGCGTTAACAATTACCTTTAATTACTTCTTTAATGGCCTTAATAGACTGTTTAAATATTGGCGGGCACATAGCCGACTGCGGCGCGTACCCGCCAAACGAAACATCGCGATGACATTGGGATGCACACCTGACGTCATCACGCGTCATTTTACTCACTCGCGTGTCGGGCCCACCCCCACACGCCAACTGAAAAATTCAGGCCATAGAGGCACTGACGAGGGTGCAGAGAAAATTTACAAGATTGATACTAATTTATATACATATCAGGAAAGGATTGACAGACAGGGTCATTTTTCTCTTGAAAAAAGAACCATGAGGAGGTGAACCAATTTTTAACCAATCTTTAAAATTATGGAATGTTTTGTTGCAGTGAATACCGAGATAACATTTCCTCTTGTGGGGAAGAGCATAACTAGAGGATATCAACACCAGATAGTCACCAAGAAATCCAATAGGGAATTCAGAAGCAGCTTCTTTACCAAAAGAGTGGTGAGAATGTGGAACTTGCAGCCACAGGGAGTGGTTGAAGCAAATAATATAGATGCATTTAAGGGGAAGCCAGACAAGAATATGAGGGAGAAGAGAATTGGGTTATGATGGTGGATTTAGATGAGAAAATATGGGAGGAGGCTCGAGTGGAGCATAAGCGCCAGCAATGACTGGTTGGGCTGAATGGCCTGTTTCTGTGCCATATATCCTATGAAACCTATGTATCCTAGCTCCTCTTTGCTGGAGTCAGTGTTCCTCATCAATTGTGAGCAATTCCCATTTGCAATTTTCAGTGAGGTTGGCAGAGAATGCAGCAGTCATGATTTCCAGACCAGGTCTCCTAGTGACAGCCAGTTTGCTTCTTCAGGGAAGAAAAAAAAGGAAGATTCATGTGTAGTCTGAATGTCTGGCTATGGCTGTAGATCAAACATACTGGACATGTTTAATAACAGTGCTATTGTATCACCAAAAATGGCATCTAGCCACTGCATGATGACTTTGCTTTAAATATTTGAACATATCATTAAAACAAACTTTTTATTTAGCTTTCATCATGGCCTTGTCAAAAATATTCTTGTATGATCACCTTCTGTGTCTTTTCAAAATATTGAAACAACCAAACCAATTAATGCTTTAAAATGAATGACTGTATTATTATTCACTCTAGTGCATTAAAGTAGGTATTTTAGGAACCAGCATGCTATTTAACTAACTACTTTGGCTCCATTATAACAACATTACACTCAGTGCGCCTCATTATTCATGTGAAATATATTTATTTAACAACTCTAAATGTCCATTAAAAATGGTAAATTGTAAGGGAACCTTGATACTGTTATTAATTATAGAAGTAAAAATCAAATATTTCAACAGCATTAAAATTTTACTCGTAGTATTTAACAATATTGGCAGAATACGGATATTAGTCTGTGATGCTGATATAACTAAAGCAGAAGCGTTGGGCAGAATTCTGTTGTAGAGTCAAGTGTCCCGACAGTGGGACCGGAAGTGTGCAGCAGCTCTGCTCGGAGGCGGACCGGCTGGCTCCGCACAATCATGTGGTGACCAGCCAGTTAGTAATGCAGAGTCGTGGGCATGGCCAATCATGTGGCAGGGACAGGCAGGAAGCCATCAGCCCCATTGTTACCTCATGAGCTCAAAGGTCTAGGCTCAAAGGTTCTCTGCATGACTATGTATTATGACATGTTAGTGCATTAAAAATAGGTTTGGTACGTTTGGCTTCCGGGGCCACAATCTTCCTTCAAACAACCATCAGTTTAATTCACTACTCTCATTCTGCCATGAGGAAGCTGACATTTTGCTGCCCACACAATTAAGTGCTCCTGCCACCTTGTTTCCCCATCCCAGTAGCAGCACTAGATTCTATCCATTGTTTTCTCTGTAAATCAATGGAATGAAAATATAAGGCAAAAATGTAAGCTCGGCAGACGCATGCTTGGTCCACTCAAGCATGAAATGACACGCATTGACTTTGGCTGAGTGTGCTGATGTCAATGAGCAGCCACATGATAGTTCGGTCAGGGGGCACGCCCCAGAGTCTGCAGCATGTCCGCCGACAATTAAAAGGCCTGTTAAGGCCATTAAGTAATCAATTAATGTAAATTTTTCACTGCCTGTCCTACCTAACGGTTGGCGGGTAGGGAAAAAGGCCAAGCAGCCTTTGCAATTTTTTGGAAACCACATCCACAGGCGAGATGAGGTTTCCAAAAGCAAATAAAAATAAAATAGAAACTTTAATTTTTCATTAATAACATGTCCCTGCTCATGTGACAGAATCCTGCAAGGATATGTAGTGGAGAACACAAAGAATGAGCTCAGCTATGCACAGTCCCTTTCCCCATCAATGTATCACACATTTCTCCTGTATTTCTCCATCCACTTGGCTAAATGGATAACATGGGACTACATTCGACTAAGTTCTCAACACCAGGCTGGAAACATCTTTAATCTGCTGTCTTGAAACTGTGGCCTCGCCATTGCCATGGAAGCATTCACCTTCATTTCCTTTTAGTTCTGCAGCCTCCACTTCTGTTGGGGTCAAGGTGCAGACGTCTGTGACGCCTCCACCAATCTTTCACTGATTCCTTATGTTCCCTTAGGGGACATGTTTCATTACATTTTTATTTTTAATATTTTTAAAAATATCTCTTCACTTCCCTGAGGCATTGAGCTGCCTCAGGGAGATTAAGCAGCGCTCACTCACGCGCATGCGCGAAATTTGCGCTAGGCCATTCCTTCTGTGGAGGAAGTCCCATCTTAGAGAGCTGACGGCCAATCTGATTGCCTGGCAGGAGCAGATGGAGGCCAGACTGAAGGTTAAGTCCAGTGTATCAGCGAGCCCTGACTGGCAGACCCGAGCGAGGGGGTTGTGGGGGGATGGTGGGGGGGGTGGGGGGGTGATGTGAGTGGAGAGGCTACAGGGAGAATTAAAGGTGGGGGGGCATATGATGTTGGAATTTGAGGTGGGACCTGTGCCCAGCACCAGCCCATCCAGTAAAAGCTGGCAAGCTACTCATTTGGTGTAAGCTCCCCCTGTCATGGGTAAAATACAAGCAGGATGAGGCACTTAAAGTGGCCATTAATTGGCCAAATCTGGGCCTCAGTAGGGTCAATGGCATGTAGGTCATTCCTTATTCACATCCAAAACCTCCTCCAGCTGCACAATTAACCCTCCTAGATCTCTGTGCTTCTCCAATTGTGGCCTCTTACACATCCCTGATTTAAACACACCCATTGGTAGCTCTGCTATCAGCCCCTAGACCTTAAGCTCTGGAATTCCTCCTCTAAATGTCTCTCTGTCCCCCTTTAAGATGCCCTTAAAATCGCCCATTTTGACACCAAACCTTTGGTCACCTGTCCCAATATCTCATCATGTGGCATAGCACCTTGATGCTTTTTAATCACATTAAAAGGGCCATATAAATGTCTATAGTTGTTGTTGATTATTAAACATGTTTTTTTTACCTGATGATTTGACTTAGACAGCCAGCATGACTTTAAAACATAACAGAAGATTGAGAAAAGACAATACCTGTCATCAAGTGTGTTCCTTCCACTAGTCACAGCCAACCTAATCCATGATGAACTTTATCTGACTCATTTCAGCTGAAGAAAGATCCTGTAATAGTGCTCCTTACCTATCCAAAGCTAATACATAGATATATTATCTATGTAGAATGAAAACCGAAAATGTCAAATGCAAAGCATACGTTCATAAGCATTGGTTGGCAATTTGGGCTCGGATTGAATCTGCTCCATTCATATTTATGTCTGTGAGTGCAGCTTGAAAGTGCCCACAATCAAAGGTAGGTCCACACCACTCCTATGTTAGGAGTTGATTCTATGGAGCTGCTAATCTCTGGGGGAAGATAATTTTAACCTCAAGAGGACATCTTATTTCATTATGTCCTCTAGATATCTGCTCAAGTACTGATATAACTAGTTTTCTTGCATCTCTTCTATCCATTCTTCCCACCATTTCAAAACACCTTGTTCTCTGTCAGACCTTTTCTATAATGGAAACAGGGGTCACTTCTGTCAGCCTCACTAAGAGTTCAAAGTCTCAGAATCACCCTTGCTTCCCTGCTCTGAATCCACTTCAATGCATCCAAAGTCCCTTTTGATTTCAAAAACTCCTCACTTCTACTTTCACCTTGAAGATTCTACAGAAACCCCCCTGGGTTTGGGTTGGGGAATTTAGCTTTACAATATTTTCTGGACAAAAAGGTTTTTCATTAACAAATGTCATCACTTGTGGCAATTGTTGGATAAACATCAGTCGTCTAAAAACAGATTTAATTTCTAAACATGACTTTAGATTTCCACAAAAGTTTTGTGAATGTTGGAATGTTACTAACTAACATTAGCTGAAAGGTTCTTACCCTGAAACAAAACTGTTTTTTTTGCAAACAAAACATTTACAATGGCAAACAAATTTGGATTTATTAAAGAGTTGCAGCTCTTTAAAGTTGCAAAATTATTTCACACATCCCAGTGGACAGGTGATTTATTTTACACATTAACCAATATTAACTTGATCACCATCCTTCTCCACCTGAACAAGAATGACAGGAATTCGAAAATGTGCATTGATTTTTGGACTTATTACGCAAGCTGCACTTTCATGATTTTTTAATTCTAATGCATATTTTACTGAAAGTCTTAAATAATTTTAATTCTGTTTACAGGAAGTAGTTGTCAATTTGTCTTTGCTTTGAAGAAAAATGTTATTTTTTAAAGGTTGGATCCATAACAATTTACAGGAAAAGGTCATGAAATGCAATCTTTCCACTAAATCAGCAATATCATGTTTTGCTCTGATCTTTATCTAATAAAAATATTTCCATGAGTTATCATGCCATTTAATAATTTATTAGCTTGATCTATTAGCTTGAAGGCCAACTTTGGAATCATGTTTGATAGATAGTACTTAACCTGTGACAGGCAATGAAGTGTGCTTTAGCATTTTCTTTTGTATCCAATATATAACCATCACAAATGGCCTTATTAGCTCCTTAGTTTTGTGTGTAAGTTACCCGTTTGACCACCGTCAATACCCCTTTGTTCTTTTGACTATGAGATCGTTGGCAGTCTCTTCTTGGCCTCCACCTATCACTGGCCCCCTATCGAGCTCTACCTGTCCCACCCACCCCCCCTCTACCAGCTTATATTTCATCTCATTTGTATATTTCTTAGTTCTGATGAAGGGTCATTCAGACTCGAAAGGTCAACTGTATCCCTCCCCGCAGATGCTGTCAGACGTGCTGAGTTTTTCCAGGTATTTTTGTTTTTGTTCTAGATTTCCAGCATCCATTATATTTTGCTTTTACCCATTTATCTCATTGCCTTTTAACTCAGTTTTCTTCATAAAGTTAGCAGAATGTTCAACCACAGCTAGAAAATACGTGGTTATGAGCATTCAGGCGACAATGATACAACAACTTCCATGGTCCAAGAGTATAACTGAAGGTGCTGATCGATAAGTTATAAAGAGAAGAAAGACTAGCATCTAACTAACATCTTTCATAATCTAAAGATATCCAAAATGCTTTACAGCCAATGAAGTACTGTTTTAAATGTATCTTTGTTGTGACGTAGGAAATGCACAGTAAGCTTATACAAGCAACAGTGTGATAATGGCCAGATGATCTGTTTTGTTTTCAGTAATGTACGTTAAGGGGAAAGTATTGGTGGAAACCAAGAAGAATTCTCCTGTTCATCTTTGAAGTATTGACCAAAGGATCTGTTCTATCCACTTAAGAGGGCAGACAAGGCCTCAGTTTAACAACTGATCTGAAAGTCAGCGCCTCCAAGAGGGCAGCACTTCTTCAACACTGGGACTATCAGCCCAGCTAAGTACTCATGTTCCTGGAGTTGGAACCAAACTCACAACCTTCTGAATCAGAGGCAAGTGTACTAGCCATTAAACCACAGCAGTCAACTAAGGGAAGAAATGTCCAAGATATTATGGAGCATGCAGAGCATCTTTTTATTTATTATCCATTGAATTTTTAAAAAATTACATTCAAATGGAGATTTTATAAATCCATTGTGCATTTATTTTATGCAATATTGTGAAATGAGCTGACTAATGCACTGAGGTTTCTATAAGGGTCTGATATACACAAAGTTATTGTGGGACTTAGTACAGTATCGCCCACACAGTGATGTAAGAAGACACACGACCCAGACCTAGGGTCAATGTGGCGCTGACCAGAGACGTGTTAAGACCTAGAGATGGAAATAGCTCCATGCCTGTATCCTTTACTGTATATAAGGTATATAGTTACAAGTAGTTAATAAAGACTTGCTGTTAACATACAGAAGACTATAAAGGCTTCCTTAACAGGCACATTCTGTAACCAACACCATCCCAACTGTTTTGTGCTATGATGTGTCTTTGATCGGAGCAATATAGGTTGAAGAGATAGATGAGAATGAATTTCCTATGATTTACACCCAGGAAAAGCTTGACATGCAGGCAAAGCATTGCCATGTAAATATGGTGGTAGGGGCATCCCTAGGCATTTTGCCTCACTTTCTTCTGGTATCACCAGTGTTATGAACAGGTGAGGAGGGATCAAATGGCTCCCCTCTTTCCCTCTCCTCATTTGACAACAACAGATTTTTTTTGTTTAAAAAGGACATAGTTGCCAATTCAGTCAGTATTTAATGTATATGTGTTGTGAAATAAAAGATACAATGGACAGGTTTTCTTGAGTTTTTAAAAAGAAAAGAGGATAGTTTTATTGTACTTAACTCATTAAACTTTTAATTCCAGATATTTATTGAATTAAAATTCCACCATCTGCCGTGGTGTAATTCAGACACAGGTCCCAAAGCATTACCCTGGGTGTTTGGATTACTAGTCCACTGACAATACCACTATGACACCACATCCCTGGAGAGTCTAGTTTTACAGAGTAAGCAGGTGCTTGAAACACACAAAGGTTTTGCTTGCCACATGACCTTTTCTCTCCAACTGTCCAGTGATCTAAATAAGATTTTTTTTTTTTATTCATTCATGAAACGTGGACATCACTGGCTAGGCCAACATTTATTGACCTCTCTAATTGCCCTTGAGATGGCGGTGATGAGCTGCCTTTTTGAACAGCTGCAGTCCATGTGGTGTAGGTACACCCACAGTGCTGTTAGGGAAGGAGTTTCAGGATTTTGACCCAGTGACAGTGAAGGAAAGGTGATATATTTCCAAGTCAGGATGGTGAGTGGAACTTTCAGGTGGTTGTGTTCCCATGTGTCTGCTGCCCTTGTCCTTTAGATGGTAGCAGTTGTGGTGTTTAAGGAGGCTTGGTAAGTTCCTACAGTGCATCTTTTAGATGATGTGCACTGCTGTCACTGTTCTTCGGTGATGGGGGGAGTGAAAATTTGTAAATGGGATGCCAATCAAGTGGGCTGCTTTGTCCTGAATGGGGTCAAGCTTCTTTAATGTTGTTGGAGGTCATGGCTCCTTTATTCCAATTGCAACTTGATTAGATCATGGCTGGGAATTTATTGCTCAGTCAGGGTCCCAATGTCCAAGTGATTATGTCTAATGGTTTGTCTCGACTTAGTTTAGTGCCCAGGTGATTTTCTGGATGCTTAGCTAATGGGATAGCTCCCTTTTATCCTCTTTCAAGGCCATTGTTCCTGGTGCGGCTTATCAGACAGGTTGTCTGCATTTCAGTGGTTTTGGAATGTAGAAGGTACAGTGATGTAAATGTGTAGCCATCATTGACTATGATCCCAAGTCACTAGATTGTGGTTTCAGGTTTTTTTTAATTAATCAGGGCGTTTCCAGCCAGTAAATTCAAAATCATTTTTTGGATATAAAGCATGGTTTCACAACAACAATAAGGGCCTATTTTGAAGGTTACCCAGAAGAAGTGAACTTTAGACCTTGGCCACACCTGGTCTGATTGGAACGTTGCAAAGGGAAAACAGAACACAAACTAATGCCCTTTAAAAAAGTTACAAAAACATTTGGTAATAGCTCAGAGCTGGAAATCTTTTTAAAATATCAGAATCTGGGCCCTTAAATGATCTGAACCTGCAAATACAGATGGATTTGGATCATTGCCAACTGAACTAACTTTGTATACATTCCACCTGGCTCTCATTCATGCAAAAATCTGACAGGAAAATTAATCCGCTATGCCTCCTTTCAAAGTCACTAGCCCCCTGGCCCCCATCCCCTACCCCACCACCACTAACAATGGGGCCTCACATGCAGTGGGCAGCTTATCAAAAAATCACAGACATATTGCTCACAATTTCTCTTAGGAAATGCACCCAAGATGTCTCAATAAGCTGCTTGTGGTTACAATTTAGCTCACGATATTTTCTGTTTCATGTTCTGCTCTTTTTAGCCTCCGTTCCATCCCACAGAGCGGCTGACTGTTTCTTCTCTACCTTCTGTAGATCAGTTCAAGCTACAGCACCAGGCAGTAAATCATATCTTTGAGCATGTTTATATTTCTTTGCCTGTTCTCCTCTTCTCATTTTTCAGCTTTAAATGCGAGCCAGAAATACCAAATTACATTGTATAACCAACATATGAAAAAATCTGAGCCTTTTCAGATCAATGTTGAATATCAGTGCCCTATACCTTTGTGTTCATGCCAACAATACGAGAACTGTTACAGCTGCACTGATCCAATCCAAATATTTGTTTAGAATAGCGGCAGTGAGGATTTACTGACCCCCATCTCCAGCCTGTGAAGTGTTATGATCCCAGCTGATGTTATTACTGGACAAGACAGATCCCAGAATAGAACCTGGCTTGATAGATCTTAACTTTTTTTAAACTGTGGAGGGTACTTACCAAAACAGAATCATGAGAGTCTGCTGTTTACTTTTTAACAGAAATGATAAAACATTTATTAACTATATGACACTAGAAAACAAAAAGGTTGGTAAGATTTCAACACAGACACCAAGGAAAAAATGATTCAAACTCACACTATCCCTTTTATCCCAGCAATCCCCTTACAGACGGAATACTCCAGTGAAGAGGTGCCACTATTTCCACAGCAAAGCTGGAGCTGGTTGAGTTGCAAAGTCTTTTCCAGTAGACTTCTGAACATTCACTTGAAGTCCATCAACAATTGGTATATTCCCTGAGATATCCAGAAAACTCACTCTAAATTCAAAATTACTTTAACTTCAGAGCTATGCATATGAGTTCCTTATCAGTCTGGCACTATTTCCAGCCAGAAAGAGTCTTAGACATTTTCTGTCTTTACTCTGTGGTATACACATGCCAACTAAAATTAAAAAAGGCTTTTCTTGTTTCTCCTTGTATCTCTGTGGACCTCTCTCTGGTCCCCTGTTGCTGGGCAAAAGCACAGGGCAGAATTTTGCCTTTGATGGGCGGGCGGGCCCCACCGGCTCGGCGGTAGGCGGGCAGCTGATCGCCACCTCCGAAACGGGCCCCACTGCCATTTTGAGTGGGCGGGCCGCACGACAGGAATCGATATGCACTTCCTGTACAGGGGTGGGGGGGTGCGGGGGAGGGTTTCCCCAACTGTCAAAGTGCGCTCTTTTGCACATGCGCACAAAAGAGTGCACAAAGTCACACGAGATGGGATATGTTAATAAATATCACATAAACTTTATTAACGCTTTTTAAAACAGACATGAAACCTGGATTACTACCCGAACCACGAGAGAATTGGCATCAGGCAAATAAGATCAGAAAGTTGAATGTTGGGCTCAAAGGGTGGTGTGGTAGAAATGAGTTTCAATTCATGGGGTACTGCCACCAGTACTGGGAAAAAAGGGACATGTACCATTGGGGCAGTCTTCAACTGAACCGTGCTGGAGCCAATGCCAATCATATAAGTAGGGCTGTAGAGGGGACTTTAAACTAAATATTGAGGGCAGGAATCATGTGAGGGTAGATTTAGAAAATTAAGGGGAAAGGGCAAGGCAAGAGATCAGGGTAACGATACAGGTAATGATAACCAGTGTGTGACAGGAGGGGACAGAAGGTGCCAGCTTAAGAGTGCACCAGCAAATGAGGTCAGAGTGTGGAAAGACAGGATTGACAGCTCTGTATCTACCTGCATGCAGAATTCATAAGGAGGTGGATGAATTGACATCACAAATATAAATAAATAAGTAGGACCTGATTGCCATTACAGAGAGGTGTAATGTTGTAAAGTGACCAAGGCTGGAACCTGAATATAAAAGGGTATTTGACATTTCAGAAGGACAGGAAGAAAAGAGAAGGCGGTGGGCTATTGCTGTTATTAGAAAATGAGGTTAGTATGGTAGTAAGATATGACTTTGGTTCAGAACAACAAGATGTAGAATCAGTTTGGGTGGAGATAATAAATAGTAAAGGAAAGAAGCAGGAGTAGTTTATAGGCTGCCTAACAGTAGCTACACTGTAGGACAGAGTATACATGAATAAAAAATGGAAGCTTGTGAGAAAGGCACTGCAATATTCATGGCAATTTTAATCTTCATATAGATTGGGCAAATCAAATTGGCAAAGGTAGACTGGAAGGTGAGTTCATAGAGTATATTCAGGATAATATTTTAGAGCAATCATTCTAGAGCCAACCAGGCTATAGGTTATTTTAGACTTAGCATTGTGTATTGAGACAGGATTAAGAATGACTTCATAGTAAAGGAACCTCTAGGCAACAGTGACCATATAACATGATAGAATTTCATATTCAGTTTGAGGGTGAGAAACGTGGATCTGAGACTAGTGCTTCAAGCTTAATTAAAGGCAATTATAGGGATATGGAGACAGAGTTGGCTAAAGTGGACAGGGAAAATAGGCTAAATGGTAGGACAGTAAAGAAGCAGTGGCAGACATTTAAAGAGATATTTCATACTGCTCATCAAATATATATTCCATTGAGAAGAAAAGACTTTTTGAGAAGGATGCACCATCTGTAGCTAATTAAGGAAGTTAAAGATAGTATCAAATTGAAAGTAAACACATACAATACTATAAAGATTAATGGTAGGTCAAAAAATTGAGCACATTTTAGAAACCAGTAAAATGACAAAAATACTGAGGGATAAATTAGAGTATGAGAGGATGCTAGTTAGAAATATCAAAACAGACAGTAAGTTTCTACAATTATGTAAAAAGAAAAAGAGTAGCTAAAGTTAATGTTGGTTCCTTAGAGGGTGAGAGTGGGGAATTACTAATGGGAAATGAGGAAATGTTGGAAGCATTAAACATACATTTTGTATCAGTCTTCACAGCAGAGGACACAAAAAAGTATACCAAGAATAGTTGAAAATCAAGAGAGATAAGAGAGGGAAGAACTTAAAATAATCGCAATCACTAGAGAAGAAATACTAAGAAAACTAATGGAACTAAAGGCTGACAAGCCCTCTGGACCTGTTGACCTGCATCCTAGGGTCTTAAAAGAAGTTGCTGCAGAGATAGTGGATGCATTAGATATAAGCTTTCAAAATTCCCTAGATTCTTGAAGGGTCCTAGCAGATTGGAAAATCGCAAATGTAACACTTGTATTCAAGAAAGAAGGGAGACTGAAAGCAGGAAACTATAGGCCAGTTAACCTAACATCTGCCATAGGGAAAATGCTCGAATACGTTATTAAGGAGGTAATCGCAGGACATTTAAAAAATCATAATACATCAAGCAGAATCAACATGGTTTTGTGAGAGAGAATTTGCATTTGAATAATTTTTAGGGTTTTTTGAGGAAGTAACAAGCAAGGTGGATAACGGAGAACGAAGTTACACTGTCCTACAGTGTAACTAGTAGAATAAATAAGGGAGAACCAATGGATGTGGTGCATTTGGATTTCAAGAAGGCTTTTGATAAGGTCCCACATAAGAGGCTAATGGGCAAAATTAAAACACATGGGACCAGGGGTAATATACTGGCATGGACAGAGAATTGGTTGACAGGCTGGATGCAGAGGGGAGAATTTTCTCCCCATCGGGGGTGGGGTTGGATGGGAACAGGCGCGGGTGGGTGTGCAGCCGATCGCTGCCCATGATCGGCTGTGTGCCGTCATTTATGTGGGCAGGCCAATTAAGGCACTGTGAGGGCGAGGGGAGTAGACTGAGTTGGGGCCTGTGCTCTTTCATGCATGCGCACAAAAGAGCACAGAAATCTCCCTGAGGCACAGAGCTGCCTCAGCGAGATGAGTTTGATTTTTAAAAATTTACATAAAGGATAAAAAGATTAAGATATGTCCTGTCTCCTCATGTGACAGTGTCACATGAGCTGGGACTTGTCTATGAATTTTATTAAAAATTTTTATTAAAGTTCAAAAACCTTCATGAAACCTTATCCCACCCGTGGATGAAGTTTTATGATAAATGCGAAGGCCGCCGGGGCACTTCGCCTGCCCTTCAACCTTAAGGTTGGATTGGCAGCTCTGTTAATTATTTTAATTGAAATTTAAATGGTCTTAATAGGCCTTTGACAGTTTGGCGGGCATGCAGCTGACTCCGTTGCGCACCCCGAACTGACGATATGAATGATGCGCGCTGATGTCAGGACACACGCCCCCTGCTCATCGACCTGAAGATTCTGGCCAGAGAATGGGAATAAATAGGTCTTTGTCTGGATGGCAGGCAGTGACTAGTGGCATACCACAGGGATCAGTGCTTGGGCCCCAGATATTCACGATACATATAATGACTTGGATGAGGAAACTAAATGCTATATTTCCAAATTTGCTGTTGACACAAAACTGGGCGGGGTTGTGAGTTGTGAGGAGGATGCAAGGAGGCTTCTGGGCGATTTAGACAAGTTGTGTGTGTGGGCAACCATTTGGCAGATGCAGTATAACATGGATAAATGTGAAATTATACACTTCTGTGTGAAAAACAGAAAGGCAGGGTATCATTTAAATGGTAATATATTGGGAAATGTGGATGTACAAAGGGATTTGGGTATCCTTGTACACCAGTCAATGAAACTAAATAGGCTGATGCAGCAAGCAATTAGGTAGGAAAATGGTATGTTGGCCTTCATTGCAAAAAGATTTGAGTTCAGAAGTAGGGATGTCTTACTGCAGTCATACCGGACCTTGGTGAGACCACTCCCGGAGTATTGCATGCAGTTTTGGTCTCCCTACCTAAGAAAGGATATACTTGCCATAGAGGGAGTGCAGTTTCACTAGGCTGATAGCGGGGATGGCAGTACTGTTGTGTGAGGAGAGATTGGTTCAACTGGGCCTGTATTCACTAGACTTTAGAAGAATGAGAGGAGACCTCATTGAAATGTATAAAATCCTAACAGGGCTAGACAGATTAGATGCAGGGAGGATGTTTCTTCTGGCTGGGGAGTCTGGAACCAGGGGCCACAGTCTCAGGATACGGGGCAGGCCAGTTAAGACTGAGATGAGAAAAAATATCTTCACTCAGAGGGTGGTCAATCTGTGGAATTCTCTTCACAGAAGGCTGTGAAGACCAGGTTGCTGAGTATATTCAAGAAAGAAATTGGTAATTTTTTGGATATTAGGGACATCAAGGGGTATGGAGAGAAAGTGAGAATATGGCGTTGAGCCATGATCATATTGAATGGCAGAGTAGGCTCAAAGGGCCGAATGCCCTACTCCTGCTCCTGGTTTCTATGGTTAGATGTGGTCTATTTGGATTTCCAAAATGCATTCAACAAGGTGCCACATAAAAGATTACGATACTAGATCAGAGCACCTGGTGTAGGGGTAACATATTAGCATAGACAGAGGATTGGCTAGCTGACAGGAAGCAAGGAATTAGGATAAATGGGTCATTTTCAGATTGGCAAGCTGTAACTAATAGAGTACCCCAGGGATCAGTGCTGGGGCCTCAACTATTTACAATTTATATCAATGATTTGGAACAAGGGGCCCAGTGTGTGGTCACTGAATTTGCTGATGACACAAAGATAGGAAAGTAAATTGTAAAGAGGACATAAAAGGAAGAATTTTGTCAGTGATGCACTGTTCTTGATGGGAGGCTGGAAGAATATGCCACTTCCGCTCTCCTGCTTTTCCTGCCCAACTCCATTGCCATTAACATAAGACCTGAAAGCACAAAGGTGGCACAGGTGTTTTTCAAAATTAAATTACTGCTGTAAATATTTCATATTACATTGATTGCACTTTATTCATGTGTGTCTCCTCGTTATTTGTAAGACCAGCGTAGTCAGGAAGCTAACTGTACTGGCACGCTGCATAGTTGGAACTCATCAATGGCTACAGGGAAGCTAGGGATAATTCCTTTATTGGAAACAATGTGCTGTTTTTTGTTCACTATTTATTGAATGATCATGTTAGTGTCCAGTGTTGTACTCACCACTCTGTGGGTCATGGCTGAACTTGTAGGCTCAGTTGGCCCTCCCTTCATGCATTGGAAAGGACATTGTCTGAGATGGCTCTCAGCAGGGATAATTGAAATGTTGTAGGTGAACTCAAAGCTCTGTAAGGACTCTGCCAGCCAACATCCTGAGATGGACACACATTTGAACAGCACTCACATTGTCCTTTAGACGCCTCATTTTCTTACCTAGGCTGACTGTTCCCACCACCCTCCCCACTACACCCAGGACACCAGACTCTTCCCAATTCACTCCTCCATGCCCCTGCCCCTCTGTCCTCTCTTGGATTCCTCTTCCACTACTCCATGCCATCACTGCCCTGGCCTCACTCCACACTCTCCCCCATCCCTGTCATCACTGACTCACCCTTGCCAGTCCCAAGCCTCATGCAAGCTGCCATTCTTCTTCTCTCCTCTCTTGTGCCATGGAGTACTACAAGGAAAACCACTGATCTTACACACAACTGCACAAAGCTAACTGGTGCACATCACCTTTAAACAAACATGAAGCGAATGCCATGGGATCCTTGTGCGCCGCTGACTTTATCTGGAACTTAGGATGTAATTTTAAAATGTTTTATGCTAATAAGTATTCATGGCATGCAAATGCTTTACTAGTCCAAACCCGCCACAGGCCGCAAACACGCCATTGACTTTATCTTCATCTCAATCCATCATTGTGAAACTGAGATTTTGCATCCATCTAATTAAGTCATCATGCTACATTTCCCTTTCTTGCAGGCTCCAAAAAGCCCCTCCCAAAAATCTGCAAAGGGATACAAATAGATCAATGAATGAGCAAAAATTTGGTAGATGGAGTTTAAAGTGAGAAAATATGAGGTTGTCCACTTTGGCAGGAAGAACAGAAAAGCAGAGTATTGTTTGAATGGTGAGAAACTGTAGAAATCTATGGTACAGAGGGATCTGGCTGTACTCTTACATAAATCACAAAAAGCTAGCATGGAGGGACAGCAAGTGATTGGGAAGGTGGATGGAATATTGACCTTAATTGCAAGGAAATGGAGTATAAAAGTAGGGTATTGTTATTGCAGCTGTATAGGGCCTTAATGAAATGGCATCTGGAGTACTGTGTATATTTTTGGTTTTATACTTGCATTAGAAGCTGTTAAGAGAAGGTTCACTAGACTGATTCTTGGGGTCGTCTTATCAGGAAAGGTTGAGCAAGTTGGGCCTATACTCAGTGGAGTTTGGAAGAATAAGAGGCGATCTTATTGAAACACATAAGATCCTGAGGGGGCTTGACAGGGTGGATGCTGGGAGGGTGCTTCCTCTTTTGGGGTAGTCTCGAACACAGGAGTACAGTTTAAAAATAAAGTCTCCCATTTAAGCCGGGGACGAGGAGGATTTTTTTTTCTCTCTCAGATGGTCATTAGTCTTTGGGAATCTCTTCTCTAGAGAGCAGTGGAGGCTGGGTCATTTTATTAAAGGCTGAATTAGATTTTTGATCAGCAAGAGAGTCAAGGGTTATGGGGAATAGGCAGGAAAGTGAAGTTGAAGCTACAATCAGATCAGCTTTGGTTTTATTGAATAGCAGAGCAGGCTCAAGGGACCAAATGACCTACTCCTGCTCCTATTGCTTATGGTCTTATGAGCAATGAGGGTGCCCCATAGTATTCGAGTTAGGTGAAAGTTTGGAGAAACTTGGTCCTCAGAAGCTTTAAAGAAGACAATCTTATCGTGGTATGCAAGATAGTAAAGCATAAAGAAAGGTAAATTGTGAACTCAGGACAAAGGAACATAGGCTCAAAGTCACCAAAGGTAAGTTTAAGATTGATGCCGGGAAATTCTTCTTCACACAGCAGATTGCTCAACACATAGAAGAAACTCCAGTGTAGAGCTGGTGAGGTGGAAGCTTCCAATCATTTTGGATGAGTCAGCTATATGGGTTCCCCTCTGCTGAATGCCCAGTGCTGCATTACGTTGACAGTGAATGAATTACAGCGAGATGGGCAGTTTACCTAAGCTGCAGTTATCCTGTGATCTTGTCAAAAATGAACAAAATGTGACATTCCAGAGAAATTTTAGTGACATCAAGAGTAAGTGTAGAAACCATGGTTTTTAAGTAACAAAATGTAATCAGTGAGTCTAGCTTTAAAGAAATTCCTTCAAGAAAGACATATGGCTGCACTGCTACATTGCACATTGGGTTATTTCTATTTGTTGCTTGAGACGCTTTAGTTTGCTTGCTGATCATTGTAATGAATAATACTGTTAGAGGAAATCATCTGTCACTTTCAATTTATTGGTTCCAGAAATTATAAAAATAGAAGTTTGCAATGATAGGGCACCTCTCCAAAATTGTTAATTTGCCTTAGGAATTAAACAGGAATTATTTTTAGGGTTTTTTTTTTAATTTATTGGACATGGGGAAAGCTAGTAACATTTATTGTATTAACTAATTGCCCTTGAGAAGGTGATCATGAGCCACCTTCTTGAACCACTGCAGCCTATGTGGTGAAAGTACTCCTACAGCACTGCTAGGCAGGGAGTTCCAGGATTTTGACCCAGTAACAATGAAGGATTGGCAATATATTTCCAAATCAGAATGATGTATGACATGTAGGGGAGCTGGCAAATGGTGCTGTTGCATTGTGCCGACTGCCTTCTAGGCGGTAGAGGTCGCATGTTAGGGAGGTGCAGTTGAAGAAGGCTTGACAAGAGCTTCAGAGCTCTGAAGAAAGGCCATATAGACTCAAAACATTAGCTCTGCTTCTCTCTCCATAGATGCTGCCAGACCTGCTGAGTTTTTCCAGCATTTTCTGATTTATCTCAACCAAACCCTGTTGCTCAAACCAAGTTCCGTTCACTCATCACCTTTTTGCTTGCTGCCCTACATTGTTTCCTGGTCCACAACAAATCAATTTTAAAATTCTCATCCATGTGATCCATGCCCCCACCCCACCCTGTCATTGTAACCTCCAGTCTTACAACTCCAAGATCTCTGACCTCCACTAATTCTGGTTTCCTCACGTCCTTTGCTTCACCATTGGTGCCATGCCTTCAAATGCCAAGGTCGTAAGCACTGGAATTCCATCCCAAAACCTTTCTGCTTCTCTCTCTTCTCCTTTAAGTCACTCTTTAAAATGTACCTCTTTAGTCAAATGTCCTAACAACTCTTTCTTTGGCTCAATGTCAAATTTTGTCCCATTATTCAGAATTTTTCACTCGCCACTTGGGCGCGTGCCCGGCCCACTCAAGCATGAAATAGTGCGTGATGACGTCAGGCAAGCATCCCGATGTCATCGCGCACTTGTGCGATATTTCAGTCGGCAAGCACACGCGAGAGTCGGCAGCATACTTGCCGACAATTAAGAGGCTATTGAGGATATTAACGTAGTAATCAATGGTGGTTTTTCATTGCCTGTCCAACGTTACTGTCGGCAGGCAAAACGGGCAGGCGGCCTTTGCCTTTTTGAGGAAACCCCATTCAAGGGCGGGATGACATCAGCCATATATTCAGGTATCTGAACCTGATACGTGGACATCTTTTTCGGCATTTGAAATTTTTTATTTATGAGTTTTGAATTATTCAGTTCCCTGAGGCAGCTTTCTTCTTTCAGGGAGCTTACTGTGAGCTCTCCCCAGCGCCTGGACTGACTTCAATGCTCACCCTCCTCCTGCCCTCATGCCGACAGCGCTGAGGATTTTAGTGCACTTTTCATGCTGGCTGGCTATTAATTTGCCAGTCAGCATGAAATCATGCTTGGGGGCCGATTGCAAGTGGCGGCCTGTTTCCCAGCCACTCCCAGGTCCGCCCACCGTGCCGCACGCCAAACTCAAAATCCTGCCCATTGTGCTTCTGTGAAACACCTTGGAACATTTCACTATGTGAAAGGCGCTGTATCAATTCAAGTTACTGTTATTATTCCTGGACTTGTAGTATCTAAAAATTAAATAGCACAGCTGAGCATATGGGCTCTATTTTGCATGATATTGACGAAAAGTGCATTCAATGGGTACAAACAAAGCTTTGAACTTGATAATTATTTCCACATTGAATATGTGATTCTGTCATCGCACAAAGCAGGAGTGTTGTCTCTATTAACTTCAGTAGCCTCCAGATCCTGTTTGACCTCGAACCCTATGAAGTCCATTAGGTTCCACTTCTCGTGGTAAAACAGTTTATAAATTGTGTAGCACCATTTCCAGAATCTGGTCTCTGTAATACAAAGAAAAAACCAGATGGTATCACTTGAGATGAAATTTTTCACAAGGGCTCTTGGTTGCGCAATATATACATATTACCAGTCCTCATGGAATGAAATGTAAAATGCTCTGCTAACTGAAGTTGGAAAAGTAGAGGGAGTACTTCTGTGCTGTCACTTCTGTGTGCGTATAAGGATAGTAACTGAATATTTTTTTCTCAGCTACGACAAAGCAGGCCTATATTTTCTAGCCTGTTGTGATTGTTTAGACAGATCCTCATGACCTGGAGCAATTATGGTTTTATTTAGTGTGTAATGTACCTTTAAGAATAATACATGTTAGGCAAGATCACATGATCTGTAGTAGCCAATAGGAGAATAACACAAGCCACCTCAAGAGGCAGAGTAGAGATTGAGTTAGAGTTGTAAGCACACATATAGTTGCTGCTGAATATGTTGTAAATAAACGTACTGTTCCCACTGAAGAAATGCCTGCAGATCAACTCTATCACTAATGCTACAACTCGACCACCCCACAACAAGCTGGGGACGAGAGGGACAAAATAAACTTTGAGGGTAAACTAGCAAGTAATATAAAAATGGACAGTAAGAGCCTCTTTAAATTTCCTAAAAAGGAAGAGGGAGAACAAAGTCAATATAGGCTCCTTAGAGAATGTGGCTGGGGAAATAATAATGAGGAACCAGGAAATAGCAGAATAGTTGAATAAATACTTTGCATCAGTCTTCATGGTAGAAGACACTAATAGTTTACCAAAAATACCAAATAATCATGGGGCAAAAGAAGGGGAAGAAATAAACACAATAACTATCACTAGAGAGAAAATACTAGGGAAACTAATGAGGCCACAGACAGCTGGGCCTGATGGGTTGTATCCTAGAATATTAAAGAAAATAGCTGCAGAGATAATGGGTGCACAAATCATAATCTTCCAAGAATCCTTAGATTCTGGAAAAGTCCTGAGGATTGGAAAACTGCCAATGTAACACCTTTATTCAAAAAAGGAGTGAGCCAAAAAACAGGTAACTATAGGCCATTTGGCTTAACATTTGTCATTGGGAAAATGATAGAGTCTATTATAAAGGGTGCAATAGCAGAGCATTTAGAAATGCATAATATAATCAAGCAGAGTCAGCATGGCTTCATGAAGGGGAAATCATGCCTGACAAATTTATTAGAATTCTTTGAGGAGGTAACAAGTAGGATAGGTAAAGGGGAGCCAGAAGATGTAATATATTTGGATTTCCAAAGGGTATTCAATAAGATACCACACATAAGGCTACTTAATAAGATAAGAGCCCATGGTATTAGGGGAGGCTATTAGCATGGATAGAGGATTGGCTAACTAATAGAAGACAGAGAGTTGGGATATAGGGGGTATTTTCAGGATGGTAACTAGTGGACTGCCACAAGGATCAGTGCTGGGGCCAGAATTATTTACAATATATATTAATGACTTGGATGAGGGAAATGAATGTGCTTTCGCCAAGGTTGTGGATGACACAAAATAGGTGGGAAGGCAAGTGGTGAGGAGGACACAAAGAGTTTACAGAGGGATATAGACAGGTTAAGTGAGTGGGAAAAAAACTTGGCAGATGGAATATAATGTGGGAAAATGTGAAGTTAAGCACTTTGGCAGGGAGAATAGAGGAGTTGAATATTACTTAAATGGAGAAAGACTGAAGAAAGCTGCAGCATAGAGGGATTTGGGGGTCCTCAGGCACAAATCCTATAAAGCTAACATACAAATTCAGCAGGTAATAAGTAAGGCAAATTGAATGCTGGTCTTTATTTCAAAGGGAATGGAGTATGAAAATAGTGAAGTCTTGCTAAAACTATACAAGGCATTAGTTAGACCATACCTGGAATACTGTGAACAGTTTTTGTCCCCTTATCTAAGGAAAGATATACTGGCATTGGAGGCATTCCAGAGAAGGTTCACTAGATTGATTCCAGGTATGGAGGGATTTTCTTATGAGGAGAGGTTGAGTAGGTTGGGCCTGTATTCTTTGGAGTTTAGAAGAATGAGAGGCAACCTTATTGAAGATTCTTAGGGGGCTTGACAGGGTAGATGCTGAGAGGCTGTTTCCCATTATGGGAATTCTAGGGCCAGAGGGCATAATCTCAGAGTAAGGGGTTGCCCATATAAGACAGAAATGAGGAGGGATTTCTTCTCTCAGACAGTTGTTAATCTGTGTAATTCTTTACTGCAGAGGGCTGTAGAGGCTGGGACGTTAAGTATATTCAAGGCTGAGATAGACAGATTTTTAATCAGTAAGAGAAGCTAGGATTATGGGGAAAAGGCAGGAAAGTGGAGTTGAGGATTATCAGATCAGCCATGATCTCACTGAATGGCAGAGCAGACTCTTTGTTCCAAATGGACGACTTCTCCTACGTCTTATGGTCTTATAAAACAGGGTTGAACAGAAGAAATCAAGTTAAAAAGAAAGAAGATATACCCACCAGGTATGCTGTCACTTTAAGTTAAAGGAGAAATGGGTCCCGATCCAAATGGCTGATAAATCTCCCAGAGCACCCGCAACATTGAAAGAATAGTACCAGGGTTGAAGAACCCCTGAGTGAGAGTCCACAGGATGGGTGAGCAAAACATTGGAAAAGGGAGAGAATCTGTACTTATATAATGGAATTGGTGGCAACCCCATAGACTTAGTAGGTTAGAGAAGCTGGCACACAGCTTGCAAGTTAAAAAGAGGGATGGGCAGTCAGAGCAGGGAGCAGTGCTGCAGTTTTAAATTTGAAAGAAATAACAACCCTGCAGAATCGCCCAGAAAAGGGGAGAGGAAATCATTGCTGTACTTTTTATCGAACAGGAACAAAGTTGTCCAAAGTTAAAAGAGAAGAAGGCCCAAAATCACTGGATCCTGCCAAAACTAGAAATGCATGGGAAACAGCAGAGAAAAGCTGACAGCTGCAGGGACAGCGTGAGTTAAAAGAAAGGTAACTGCTCTTAAAACAGCAATAAATTTAAAGTGGTAATACAAGAAAAAATGGCTCTGGACTGAAATTTAAAAGGGACCCCAGAGAGAGGGCAACTTTGCGGAAGTCAACAAGAGACCCCAGAGAGAGGACAACTCTGCCGAGGGGAACAAGAAACCCCAGAGAGAAGGCAACTCTGCTGAAGGCAACATGAGACCCCAGAGAGGGGGTAACTGTGCTGAAGGCAACAGGAGACCCCAGAGGGAAAGCAACAAGAAATCAAACAGTTGAAAGAACAGTTGATTGTCGTTCAAGATCAAATGCAAAAGGAATGCGTAATAATCATTCAGCAACATGAAGAAATTAAGGCCATCTTAAACAGTAGAATGCAGCAGAAGAAACGTGAAGAGGGCTCAGGAAAAGCCTTGGTAATTGGAGAGGGCTCAGGGGAAGCCTTGGTGATCAAAGAGTGTTCAGCGGAATCAAGGGTTATGAGGAAAAGGCAGGAAAGTGGAGTTGATGATTATCAAATCAGCCATGATCTCATTGAATGGCGGAGCAGACTCAATGAGCCAAATGGCCTATTCTGCTCCTATGTCTAATGGTCTTATGGCCTAATGGAAAATCCTGATACTTAGAGAGGGCTCAAGTGAAGCCCTGGGAGTTGTGTATAGCTGGTTACAGCCAGGAGACAGGATGCAGATAAATTCCAAGGGAGGGCCAGCTCAGTGAAGCTAGCTGTCCAGCAAAGAGCTGAAGAATCAGCTAAATGAAGCCAAAGAAGCTTTGGAAGCAAAAGTCACAGAATTTCCCCAGAAGCAGACAGTTAATGACATTTTGGGAGACTCAGTCACTGAGCTCAGACAAGTTGAGCTTGCAACTGAGAGAAGTTTGGCCAGTAGTGAAGTCAAAAAGAAGGCCAAGATGAAAGTCTGCACTAGAAAGAAGATACAGAAATACTAATAGGGCTTTAATTCTGGCAGCATACGAATACACTTTCATACGTAGGCCTGGCAATCAAATTGCAAATGCCGACACCCTTAGTTATTTGACTTCACAAGAAAATGATGAGCACATCCAAGTTCCACAGAAACTTGTGTTATTGTTAAATTTCTTAGATTCCTTGCCAGTATGTGCTCGACAGATCAGAGACTGGACAAGTCGGAACCCGATCCTATCTCAAGCATGAGAATAAGTGCTACATGGTTAGACTCAGGAGCCTGTATCTGATGAAATGAAACTGTACTTCAACAGAAGACATGAAATAACCAGCCAGGATGGCATCATGTTGTGGGGGCATGAGTGATAGTTCCTCCAAAAGGAAGGGAACCACACACTGCCCATCCAGGAATTTCCCGAATGAAGACCATAGCACACAACTGTCTATGGTGGCCTGGGATGGATGGTGAAATAGCAAGTTTAGTAAAGCACTGTGTGTAATGTCAGCAACTGCCAATTTGATTTTCCCAATCTACATGGAGATTAAAGTCACCCATAATTAATGTACTACCTTTTTTACACACCTTCATTATTTCCTGATTTATTCTCTGTTCAACTTATTCCATCTCGTACTATGAAAGCTACCCCACCACCCTTTCCTTCCTGTCTGTCCTTTTGAAAAGTCACATACCCCTGAATATTTAGTTCCCAGCTTTGATATCCTTGTAACCATGTCTCCAAAATGGCTAAAAATATCATACCTATTAGCCTGTATTTGTGCCGTTAATTCATTTATTTTATTCCGAATACAACATGCATTTAAGTAAAGAGCCATTAGTTGTGCCTTTTTACTACTTTTTCCCCCTTTGACCCTATTTGTTTTTTTTTTATTTTTGTACACTTTGTCCCTTCCTGTCACATTCTGGGTATCATTACCTAAGTAGTTGCCCTGCAATGCCACCATATCCTTTTGCTTTGTAAGCATACGTATCCCCTCTCCAGAACCTTCCCCCACTATGTGGAGTTTAAAGCTCTCTCTACAGCCCTAGTTATTCGATTTGCCAGGACACTGGTCCCAGCATGGTTCAAGTGAAGCCCATCCCACCAGAATAGCTCCCAGTGCCCCATGAACTGAAACTTATTCCTCCCACACCAATCTTTGAGCCACACATTTACCTCCTTGACTTAATTTACTCTATGCCAGTTTGCCTGTGGTTCAGGTAGTGATCTCAAGATTATTACCTTTGAGGTTCTGCTTTTTAATTTAGCTCTTAGCTGTTCAAATTCTATCAACAGAACCTCCTTTCAATGTAATTGGTACCAACATGGATGACAACAACTAGTTCCCTACCCTTCCACTCAAAGTTCCTCTCCAGCCCCGAGGAGATGTCTTTAACTCTGGTACTGGGCAGGCAACATAGCCTCCGGGACTCATGCTCAGGGCTGCAGAGCACAGTACCCATCAGTTAATTATACTGTCCCCTACTACTAATACATTCCTATTTCCCTCCCCACACTTGAATGGCTCCCTGTACTGCGGGGACGTGGTCAGTTTGCTCATCCTCCCTGCAGTCCTGCTCTCGTCCACACAACTTTCAAGAACCTCGTAACTGTTGGACAGTTTCAGGGGCTGAAGCTCCTTGAGCACTACCCCCTGGGTCCCCATACCTGCCTCACCTGCAGTCACACCCTCCTATCCCTGATCAGACCAAATTCGAATTATCTAACCTGTGGGGTGTGGCTGCCTCCTGGAGCAAAGTGTCCAGGTAACTTTCCCCCTCCCTGATGTGGCGCAATGTCTGCAGCTCAGACTCCAGCTCCTTAACTCATATCCAAATTTCATCGAGCTGCATACACTTACTACAGATCTGTTTGCTCCAGACCACCTTGGTGTCCAGCAGCCCTCACATGCTGCAACAGCAGCACAGGGCTGCCATCGCTATCGTATTTTATTTAATTTATTAATTATTTACTCTAGTATTGCTGCTCTTTACACTTTATTGAATTTAATTATTTACATCAGTATCAATCCTATACTTAACAGGCTAATTTTAAGAAAGAGAAAATAAAGAGTAGAGATCTAAACGCTAACTATAGACATTAATTTTAATCTGAAGACTAGAAATACTCACCAATCCAATTCAGCGATCAGCTGCTCTCCACGCTCTTTTTAAATGAAGTCTCCCTGCTATTTTAAATAAAGTCCACACACTCACCCACTGTCTTTTTTAAATGAAGTCCACACACTCACCCACTGTCTTTTTTAAATAAAGTCCACACGCTCACCCACTCTCTGTTTTAAATAAAGTCCACACGCTCACTCACTCTCTGTTTTAAATAAAGTCCACACGCTCGCTCACTCTCTGTTTTAAATACGCTTGCTCACTCTCTGTTTTAAATAAAGTCCACACGCTCACCCACTCTCTGTTTTAAATAAAGTCCACACGCTCACCCACTCTCTGTTTTAAATAAAGTCCACACGCTCACCCACTCTCTGTTTTAAATAAAGTCCACACGCTCACTCACTCTCTGTTTTAAATAAAGTCCACACGCTCACCCACTCTCTGTTTTAAATAAAGTCTACACACTCACCAACTCCCCAGTAACAGTCACCAGTTCCTCTCCAGCTCGATTCCTCCCCCAGTTTCCAAGCCGTGGGGCATGAGACAGGCCTCAGTGAATCTGGGGCACTGGGTGTCAACAAATTTTGAACTAATCCATATGTCTTACCCCCACACGTGGATAAGAGGGTTGCGCGCTTCTTCTCCACCCCTGCAATGCCAATCACCTGGAAGAAGAAAACGAGGTGTTCAACATAATGAGACCAATTATCCGAGGCTGGATCGAAAGGTTCAGTTCTTCCAAATTGTGGCATGTTCTGAGGGGATTGTTTTGATGATCAGGACAGAAATTTTTCTTTATTTTCAATTATGGCCCAATTTTGGTTCTCTTGATTTCCTTTGTTCTTTCTTACTTTTTCTCGTCCTCAGGGGTCTCTTTTTTGCTTTTTACTCTTGCTGCCAGTTTGTTGGATCCTGTACCCTGGTTTGTTGGGACTTAATGATCCGGGTTGCATGCTTGTTTCAGGATGACCGAGTTGGTACCAAAGACAGAGATCAGTAGATTGTTCTTAGAAGAGACACATTCTGTTTATTTATAAAAGGAACTCAGCAGTTACAGTGGGAGAGAGGGTATACATAAAAAACTTCAAGGAACGACCAAAGTGGTTACCGGGTGAAATACTTATGATGACTGGACCTCTATCTTACCACGTGGAGGTGGAAGGCCAGACCATCCATAAACATGTGGACCATTTAAGGAAGAGAGAGACAAATCACAAAGGTTTGGTTCCACCAGTGATCATGACTGGGTCTGCATATCCTGTTGAGGATGCTCAACCCAGGACAGGCATGTTTGATGTTCCTGTGAGAGTTGAGGATACAGAATTGCAAGTGCCCGCCGAAGCACCTGATGTTCAGGCAACTCCAGAAAAGAAGGTTCCTGACAAAGGATCTGAAGTTGTGGAGCTGCGATGTTCCACACCTACCAGGAAACCATCTGAAGGACTGAACTTGTAAATTCCTTACCCAGTGTAAATATTATGTTGTCTTGAAAAATTTGCACTTGTAAATATAATATTTATAGCTGAGTTAAAGGGGGAGGAATTTAGTAATTATGGTTTTATTTAGTTTGTAATCTACCTTTAAAAACAATACTTGTTAGGCAAGATCATATAATCTCTAGTAACCAATATGAGAGTAGTGTGTGCTACCCCAAGAGGCAGAGTAGAGTTAGAGTTGGAGTTGAAAGCACACATATAGTTGCTGCTGACTACACTGTAAATAAACTTAATGTTCCCTCCCAAGAAGTGTCTGCAGATCAACTCTATTACTAATAGTACAACTCAGCCACCCCACAACATAACCATTTTTAAACTTTACCTAAAATAATGTAAACTTGGCCCCATCATTATTAAGAATTTGCTTGAGGTCTGAATTTTCTTGGCTAGACATTCCAATCAATATAAGATAACTGGCTCAGTACTTTGCTTGACCGCTTTCTTTAAAACACTTTCATTTTGGGGTAAAAACAAAGAAATGCTGGAAATATTCAGCAGGTCTGACAGCATTTGTGGAAGAGAGAGAGAGAGAAAGAGAGGTAGAGTTAACATTTCCGGTTGATGGCCTTTCAGTTCTTGCAAAGGAATAAAGAGCAGAGATGTCCTTTGGCTGTAGGCAATTGGATTTCTCTCTACAATGGTCAGCAAGAACAATAGGGACTGCTAGGCCTCCTATTTTCTCAGATGCCACATCAGAGGACCTGATGCAGCTGCTCAGTAGGGGGAAAGGGGTGTTCTTCCCTGTACCGCCAGTATCACAAGCATCTTTCTCCTCCTCCAAACATAGCAGCTCACATCATTTTATTCCTATTACTGCTACTGACACATTCTGCACCAGCCTCTCCATAATGAATTCCCTCTCGCCTCTGGATTTTATTTCTTGCAGTCAAACCCAAATGTATATCACAATTATCTTTGTCACCATTGGGTTTCTTGACGTAAACCCTCAAGCCTATATCTGGGGTCCTCACGGTCAATCCCAAACCTTGTCTGTCGACTGGCACAACTACTGACTCCAGCTATCTCCCAGTAAGAGCCCCCTTTCAGCAAGTCTCCTGAGACAAATGCTATTCCTTGCCAAATTCAAAGACCCCACTGCTGCTCCCCTATTTTTATACTGTTTTTTTCAGGCAGCATTTGCGATATTCATTCCAAGTCTGAGCACCTATGGAAATATAACTAACAACTTACCTCAAATATTTGTAACTCCTGACCAGTGCAACATGTGTCCCAACTACAACCTCAGTTCACTTCTGTGTTTTTTACTCTCCATAAGCTACATCACAGGATTTTACACTTAAAGAAATGCCAACTTAAAGATTTCTTAACAACATTCCAAGAATGCTTACAAATTAAGACTTTTCATCACTAAACCTATGTATAGTACAATTTGATAACTTAAGCCTTATTAGTTACACAAATGTCTCAACGAGGTGAAGCCTAAGTCACAGATTCATAGTGAAACAGATGGCACTTCACATACTACTCCTCAGTCAGGCTGGGGTAGGAAATGTGGTCTGTAAATAGTAGCAAGGTTTCCAGCACCCTCACTTCCTTCACCTGCTTCTACCAACATCCCCTGGCCTGTGCACCTTTCCTCAATGTGCCCTCAGCCTCCATCCCAGCATTAGGCTCAGCAGGACATCCAGGCTAGAAATAATTATAATGAAGACAAAGCACATTCAGAGACCTGCACCTCCAAAATGTTCCTCTAAGATGTGATTAAACACATCCGCTTCAACCAAAACTGCCAGGAAAAGCCCACAAGCCCACCAACTTCCTAAACTGACGAATAGAGATTAAACATAGTGGAGGTGTTGATTCCATTCAATAGAGCTTCTGCTTCCTGGGGCTGTTCCCTGTTTTGCTGACTAAGCTTAAAAATTAGTGATTCGGGCGATGACACAGATAAAATACCTTGGAGCAGGATTTTCAGGTTGTCGGGCAGGTCCGGCGGATGAGCTCCCGGGAGTGGCCGGGAAATGGCCCACCGTCCACGATCAGCCCCCAACCACAATTTCACGCTGGCTAGCCAATTAATGACGTGAATCCACAGGATATAAAATCCTGCCCTTGATTCAAATATTTTAATTGGATCAACAGCGACTTTAAAGCACCTTAGATGTGTAAGGGATACTATAAGTTAGTCGGTGAAATGTATTCTCTATATATTGGCACCCAATAAAATGTTTGACCCCCCCGCAACCTAATATCATGCCCAAGTTATGGGCAAATCAAATTCAGTTTCTCCTCTACTTGGTTGCATCTTATTCAGTTCCAGAGGGTGGAATTTTCCGGTCCTGCCAGCTAGAGGTTTTGTGGTGGGCAGGAGCGGAAAATTCAGATAGAGGCCAAAAGTCAGAAGCCCGCAGGCAGGAAATCGATTCAGAATTTTCCCCTCACCACTTTCATGGTGGGTTGGCTTTCCTGCCATTTGCATGCATTATTATGTCATGAACACTCATTAAAATGCTACTTACTGGAATCACATTCCCCTCCCAATTATGTGCCAGACCAGTAGGAGATTAAACCAGTCTAAATCACAGCCAGGTATAAGTGGCATGTAGCTGTCTGCCCTCAGTTTGCTCGTGACTGCGAGGTGAGTGTGACATTTAGAGCCCACCTGCAATAGCACTGCTCCGGTTCCTCAGCCATGGTAGTGTGACACCCACACTAGTGGTGATGTAGGTTTGGTCTGCTCACAGTCCATGCCTCCTATTCCAGGGGGCAGCACTCAGTGTGTGCAGCAGCTCTCAGGCGAGGCTGCACTCTGAAACAGTGACCAGTATTGTGGCCAGGGTGGGGGGGGGGGAGGATGGGAGAGCATGGAGGTTAATGGGCTATGGTGGGGTTGGGGAGAAGGATGAGAGAGACATGGGGGGTCAATGGACTATGGTGGGGTTGGGGGAAAGGATGAGAGAGACATGGAGGTTAATGAGGTATGGTCAGGTTGGAGGGGGGAAGGATGACAGACATGAAGGACAATGGGGTATAGTGGGGTTGGGGCTGGATGGGGTATGATGGCATGCAGAGAGGAAACCGAGAGTAGGGAAGCTGCAGCCCGACATGGAAGACTAGAATGTAGACACAGAAGGGTTGGATGGGAATCAAACTGTATGAATGAGAAGGGATGCACACACACTCTGGAATAGGAGTGGGGGGGATTGTGTTATTGTGCGGGATGGGTTGCACAAAGACTCATGGGTTGTGGCGGGGCTGATGGAAGGGAGACTGCATTGTGATCAATCATGAAGGAACAGGAGAGCTCATTGCCAGACAGCCATAGTCCCCAGTCTGGGGCCAAGAGGTCGGAGTGAGAGATTAATGGCAGTCCTGTGTCTTTGTGCACCTCATAGTCAAGGTTGTTAAGATCCCATCTGATGTTACAACTGGGCAAGCCAAATCCCAGGGTGGATCCCAGTTTGATAGATCCTAACTTTTATTTTTTGTTTAGATATGTGAAGAGTAGCTACTGAACAGAGTCACAGGAATCAGCCAATGAACTTTTAACAAAACTTTTAACTATTAAACCAGAAAGGGTAAACTATATTGCAATACTCCTTCACCAATAATTATACCTTTACAGATATATACAGATTCATAAAGATAAGACAAGTTACCAAAGCTATTTTATACTCTAATGTTCACAATAAGTACAAACACAGTAAGCCAAAGACAGTATGGAGAGGTAGGAGTCATGTGATGTGGAACCAGTAATATTGCCTTGCAGTACTGCAAAGCCAGTCAGCCATTTTATCATCTAATTAGTAACATCACACACAGACAAGGAGCTCTGGCCCAAGGTTGGAAACCTGCCCCATCTACACTGCTTCTGCTGGAAAATCTGGGCCATTGCTACTAAAGTCAATACCACTGGAAAAGTGAATTATCCAGCGTCAGTTTTCAGCTCACTGACCTCCGTGAAGGAATACCTCATTGGACATTGATTCTGGACTTTGGAACTCAAATGAGACTTTTTTTTTCTCTCTGTTCTTTCTGCACTGTAAATCCTTCTTTTCCTATTCCGATTTTACTGTATGAATGGAGAGGAGGCAACGTTTCGACCCTCCCATTTTTTGATTGTGTGCAAATAAACTAACCCTTTGAATTCACCCTATCTCGAGTTTACTGTGGGATCCTTAATAGAAATTTGGACCTCATCAAAACTGAAGTGTTGGGAAATACACCACCATTTAAAAAGGCAAATCAGAATCACCTTTCTGTTTACAATAGATGGTAAGAGGAGAAAGTTCCTCCTTTAACACCAGGCAGAAATTTTAGCTTGGCTGGCAAGCGCGCGCCCGACCTACTCGAGCGTTAAATAACACGCAATGATGTCGGCCGAGTGTGCCAATGGCAACGCGCACTTTGCATGATATTTCACTAGGCAGGCATGTGATAAAGATGGAGGCATGCTTGCCATTAATTGTGAGGCCAGTTAAGGCCTTTGAGACACCAATCTTCCCCAATTTTATGTAACCCATTTGATTTTTCGGCTATTGCATGGGCAAAATGGGCAGGCAGGCAGGCCACAATTAGCAAAAACTCATCCATGGGCAAGATAAGAAGGGTCAGTGGCCTTGTCAATGTCAGTAGTGAGGAGGTTTGGGTCAAACTTGCTGCTGGTTGCCTCTGTGAACTGGACAGCTTCATCTCGCTTCAGAGCTGCATTCTGAGCATTTTTAGGCTTCATTTATGGACTTATTGTTGTCTTCCAGGCCCCTCAAGGATTCAGATTGTGTGGACCCTCCCAGGTATCAGACAGCCTTCCCTTACCCTGCAAATGGAGATTGTGGTCTTTGCTGGAGGCCCTCTGAGGAAGAAGGGAGGAGGAGAATGGAGAGAAGGCCAGGTGTCCCAATGCAATTTCCTGTTGGAGGACAGGCACAGACACAAGCGGGAGCAGGGCCAACAGGAAGTCCAAGATGGAAGGGGCCATAGAAGATGCCATTCTCCTGCTGCCAGGGTTTATAGGCAGTGATGCAGCTACCTCAATATGTCTGAGGCACAATGTCGGAGGAGACTCCATCTCTCGAGGGAGACAGTGACCTCCATTTCTCAGATGACTGGGCCTGAGATCATCTCCGATTGTGTGGGTGGACACCCCATGCCAGTGGCGATGAAGGTCACAGTGGCCCTCAACTTCTCTGCCTCTGGCTCTTTCCAAGGCTCAGTGGGGGATCTATGTGGAGTCTCCCAATCAGCTGTCCACAGTTGTATCAAGCTGGTGACAGAAGCTCTGTTCAGGTTAGCATTGACTTTTATTCATTACCATCTGGATGAGGCCAGCCAGGCTGAGCGAGCCAGAGGATTAGTGGCAATTGCTGGGTTCCCCTGCGTACAGGGTGCAATTGACTGCACACGTGGCCATCAAGGGGCTAGCATGTGAGCCTGGTGCCTTCATCAACAGGGAGGGATTCCACTTGATGAACGTGCACATAGTGTGTAATCACAGGATGCTGCTTCTTCAAGTCTGTGCAAGGTACCCTAGCAGCTCCAATGATGCTTACATCCTAAGGCACTCCCAGGTGCTGAGGTTCTTCAGTGCTCCAGCCTTACTGGATGGATGGCTGTTGGGTGTCGAGGACTATCCCCTCAAAACAGAGGAGATCGAGGAGAAGGACTCTTGCGGTCAACAGGAGGAAGAGCATCCAACAGCGGGTGGTAGTGAGAAGTGACTGAAGTATTCTGGGAGAAGTCACCACAGACACCGCGACTCAGAAGGGGATCAAGGAGGACTCACTGTCAAAGAACGGAATAGCCCCAAACATTACATTGCTGTAGTGTTTCCTCCCTCCTCCTCAAACCAAAAAATAAGGGGAGAGGCAATACTTTCAGGAGTGCACCAGACCTGCAAGGGGCACTCTTCTGAAAGTGGATTTTTTAAGAAAGCAGCTGATTGGTGAAAAAATCCTGGTGAGTTTTTTTTCACAATCTAGTAAAGTTATACATTGCTTAATACTGAGGTAGGATCTTTAAAAAAGTATAGATTAGTGCTGTACAAGTATAATTAGTCAAGAAACAAGGTTCCTAGCTAAAATAACTAAGGCCCCAGGCTAGCGTATTTTTTTAAGGGAGTAACTAGCTTAATCGAGAGGGACATCATGGCAGGAGATCTCAGATCCATGATATGCTCCTCCTGCAGGATGTGGGAAATGAGGGACACTTCCAGTGTCCCTGTTGACCATGTGTGTGTGGAAGTTGTGTCCAAATGCAGCTTCTAGCTAACCGGATTTTGGAGCTGGAGCTGCGGGTGGACCATTGTGGAGCATCCGCGATGCTGAGCAAGTCATTGGTAGCATGTTTAGCGAGGTGGTTACACTGCAGGTGAAGATTACACAGGCAGAAAGGGAATGGGTGACCATCATGAACAGTAAAAGACTCAGGAAGGTAGTGCAGGAGTCCCCTGTGGTCATCCCCCCTCTCTAACAGATATACCACTTTGGATACTGTTGGGGGGGATGGCCTCTCAGGGGAAAGCAGCAACAGCCAAGTTCATGGCACCGTGGGTGGCTCTGCTGCTCAGAGGGGCGGGAGGAAATCAAGTGGCAGGGCTATAGTGATAGGGGATTTAATAGTTAGGGGCACAGACAGACGCTTCTGTGGCCGCAAACGTGAATCAAGGATGGTATGTTGCCCCCCTGGTGCCAGGGCCCAGGATGTCATGGAGCAGCTGCAGGACATTCTGGGGAGGGAAGGTAAGCAGTCAGTGGTCATGGTACATGGTACCAACGACATAGGTAAACTAAGGGATGAGGACCTGCAAGCTCAGTACAGGAAGTTAGGAGAGAAATTAAAATGCAGGACTTCAAATGTAGTAATCTCAGGATAACTCCCAGTTCCACTTGCTAGCGAGAGCAGGAGTAAGAGGATAGAACAAATGAACACATGGCTGGAGAGATGGCGAAGAAGTGAGGGATTCAGATTCTTGAGGCACTGGGACCGTTTCTGGGGAAGGTGGGACCTGTACAAACCAGATGAGTTGCATCCAGGCAGAGCTGGGACCAGTGTCCTTGTGGGGGCTTTTGCTAGTTCTGTTGGGGAGTATGGCAGGAGGATGAGATCCCAGCAATAAGACCAGATAGGTCAGATTCAGGTCAGAAAAATTGAGGTAGAACATTAGCCAGGGACATTGTGGTAGATATGGAGTTACACGAGAAGCAAAGTTTAAAAAGTGTCCAGCAAGGGAAATTGACGGGGTTAAACTGTTTATACTTCAATGCAAGGAGTATTACAAACAAAGTAGATGAGTTAAGGGCACAGGTAGATACATGGCTGCAGGAAGTCATTGCTATAATGGAGACCTGGCTAAAGGTGGGACAAAACCGGCAGCTTAATATCCTTGGTTATGGAATCTTCAGAAACGATAGAGTAGGAGATATAAAAAGGAGAGGGAGGGAAGCACTAATGGTTAAAGAATCAATTCCAGTTGTGAGAAGGGATGATATACTAAATGGGTCAACAAACGAGGCTTTATGGATTGAGTTTTGAAATAAAAATGGGGCAGTCACACTACTGGGAGTATACAACAGACCCCCAAATAATGAAAGGAGATAGAAGAACAAATATGTAGGAAATTTCTGCTTGTAAGAACAAGAGGGCAATAATAGTAGGAGACTTCAACTATCCTAATATCAACTGGAATTTAAAAAATATAAGGGGCACTGAGGGAGAAAAATTCATGCAGTGTGTCCAGGAAATTTTTTGCAACCAATTAGTGACAAACACAACGAGAGGAGATGCAATTCTAGACCTAGTCTTGGGGAATGAAGAAGGGCAAGTGGGTGAAGTGACAGTTAGCGACCATATCGGGGACAGTTATCACAATTCAGTTAGATTTAGCATTACCATGGAAAAGGACATAGGCGTAAAAGTCTTGAACTAGGGGAGGACAAATTTTGCAGAAATGAGACGAGGTGGACTGGACAGCACTGCTGGAGGATAAAACAGTGGAAAAGCAGTGGGAAGCACTAAAAAGCGGAATCCTAATTGTACAAAGTAGACAGGTCCCCTACAAAAATAAGAGCGGTACTGCCAATGCTAGACCTCCCTGGTTGTCTAGAGGAATACTAGGGATGATCAAACAGAAAAAGAAAATGTACGATAGGCAGAAAGAACTAAGCACTGCAGATAGCCTAGGCGAATATAGGAAGTGCAGGAACTAAGTAAAAAAGGAAATAAGGAAATCAAAGAGAGGGCATGAAAAAAGATTAGCAAGTAAAGTTAAAGATAATCCAAAGATGTTTTACCAATACATTAATGCTAAAAGGTTAGTTAAGGAAAAAGTGGGACCTATCAGAGATGAAGATGGAAACTTGTAATGGGAAGGGTTTTGAATGAATATTTTGTCTCCGAGTTTACAAAGGAAAGGAAGGATGTAGTGATAGTAATCCAGGAGGAACACAGCGAGATATTGGATGGGATAGTCATGAAGTGAGAGGAAGTACTCGAAGGGTTGAAATCCTTAAAAGTTGCTTAGTCACCAGGGCCAGATGGATTGTTTCCGAGGCTGCTGAAGGAAGTCAGGGAGGAGACAGCAGATGCTCTGAGGATGATTTTCCAATCTTCACTAGATACAGGGGAGGTAGTGGAGGACTGGGGAAATGCAAATGCAGCTCCATTGTTTAAAAATGGATCAAAGGAAATGCCAAACAATTATAGGCCAGTTAGTCTTATATCGGTGGTGAGCAAATTAGTAGAAGCATTCCTAAGAGATAGGATTAACTGTCATGTGGAAAGGCATGGACTAGTCAGGATTTGTTAAAGGAAGGACTTGCCTCACAAAGTTGATTGAATTCTTTGAGGAAGCAACAAGGAGGGCTGATGAAGGTAATGCAATGGATGTTGTGTACATGGATTTTAGCAAGGCATTTGACAAGGTCCCACATGGCAGATTAGTCAGGAAAGTAAAAGCCCATGGGATTCAGGGTAATGTGGCAAACTGGATAAAAGGTTGGCTTTGTAACAGGAAACAAAGAGTAATGGTCGATGGATGACCTTGCGAATGGAAAGTTGTCTCAAGTGGTGTTCCACAGGGCTCGGCGTTAGGACCTTGCTGTTTGTGTTATATATTAACGATTTAGACGTGAACGTGGGGGGCACAATTGGGAAATTTGCAGATGACACAAAGTTTGGCCGAGTAGTGCATAGTGTAGAGGATAGCCATAATCTCCAAAATGAGATTATAGATGGGTTGGTGGAGTGGGTGGTAAAGTGGCAGATGGATTTTAACATAGAGAAGTGTGAGGTCATACATTTGGGGAGGTCAAACTGTTACAGGGATTACAAAATAAATGGGAATATACTAAGAGGGGTAGATGAGTGAGAGATCTTGGCGTACAAGTACACAGGTCCCTGAAGGCAGCAGTTCAAGTAGACAAGGTTATAAAGAAGGCATATGGAATGCTCTCCTTCATTGGCAGAGGTATAGAATATAAAAGTAAGGATATAATGTTGGAATTGTATAAAACACTGGTGAGGCCATAACTGGAGTATTGTGTGCAATTCTGGTCACCACATTACAAGAAGGACGTAATAGCTCTGGAGAGAGTTCAAAGGAGGGTTACAAGAATGTTGCCAGGGTTAGAAAAGTGTAGCTACAAGGAGAGATTGGATAGGTTGGGGTTATTTTCCCTGGAACAAAGAAGGCTGAGAGGTGACTTGATTGAGGTGTACAAAATTATGAGAGGAATAGATAGAGTGGACAGGATAAAATTGTTTCCCTTGATGGAGAATCTAGAACCAAAGGCCATAGAATCAAGATAAGTGGCAGAAGGTGTAGGGGGGCATGAGGAAGAACCTTTTTATGCAGAGGGTAGTGGGTGTCTGGAATTCGCTGCCCAAGTTTTTGGTAGAGGCAGAAACTCTAAACTCTTTTAAAAAGTACCTGAATCTGCACCTTAAGTGCTGTAAACTGCAGGGCTATGGTCCGGATGCAGGAAGGTGGGATTAGAAAGGGCACCTTGGTGTCCTCGGGCTGGCATGGACAAGATGGGCCAAATGGCCTCCTTCTGTGCTGTAACTTTTCTATGGTTCTAAAAGTTGGCTCATGACGCCTCTTCCGCCACCCAAGAACGGAGGCCGAGCAGCGGTACAATAGAAGCCATGCATCCACAAGGGCTGTGGTAGAGAAAGCCACAGGTCTTCTCAAGGTGCACTTCCGATGCCTGGACCGTTCAGGGGGTGCACTGCAATACCCTCCAGCTCATGTGTCACTAGTAGTGGTGGCATGCTGCGCTCTCCACAATTTGGCACTGGCAAGGGGGGACCCAGTATAGGAAGAAGATCTTGACGCAGCTGCACAGGCCACAGATGATGGGTGCAGTAGTGAGTCCAAGGGCAAGCACAGTCAGGAGAACGCTGAGGGGATAGACAACCTCCAGGGATGCAGGGACACTGGGGAGGCTTTAATCCAACGCTCCTTCAGCTAGCCTACCAAATAAGAACCACCACCATATGCCAGGGCTGCAGGGTCCAAGCTCGATCCCTAGAAGCGTTTCCCTGGCCACCAACATACACTCTGTGTTTTTGCAATATAGTTTCAAGAGATACACGTGCATCATTACATAACGGCCTTCCCTGCGCCAATAGAACAAATGAAGCATACAGAGGCCAATAGCACAAAATAACATCTCATTTAAATGTCAATGTGAAACAGAGCTGAAATTAACATAAACCGGCATTTCTAATCACATCATTAAAAAAGTTCAAGCAAATGGGGAAACAAAATATCACCCAAGTTAAGTCCGTCTTGTGCTTAATGTGCTTTACATTTACGTTTGAGGGTGCTACGTCTAGGTGCTCCACTCTCACTGGCACCAGCATTGGAGACAGCCTGCTCACTCTGCTGTCTTGTTGTCTTTAATTACCTGAGATGGAGTGGCCAGTGGCACGGCTGGCATCTGCCCAGTTGCTGCAGCCTCATCAGATGTCATAGTCGCTGGCAGAGGGGCGGAGGAGCTGCTGCCGTCATCCGGAGCACCCTGAAAAGAGCCTGCATAGAAAACAAGCAGCTTGTGCACCAACGTGAGGTCATCTTGGACGTCCCTGCTCACCATTGATGGCCAGGCACCTAGCTGGGATACTAGGTGCCCTATCCATCTCCCATATTGACACTGACCACCTGAGGTCATAGCCTGTGTATGGGCTTGCAGGTTCAAATGCATCCCCAGGGACCCCTGATTGAGTCCCTGGAGCAGCCTCTCCATCAGAGTCATCACTCTCACCATGGAGGGGGCATTGCGCTCGGCCATGAGCGTCAACTCAGTGATCATGCTCCGCAGGGACTCCTCCACAGCGGAGACTATGGCACGCATACACTCATTTATCTCCGCCAGATCCTCTCGCACACCCTGCTGGACTTCCAGCATCTGCTGCTTAATGGACGACTCCAGAGGACCATCATCAACCTTTGACAGAGCGTTGTACTGGTCCCCAGCAGTCCTCCAACTGCTGGAGCCCTGGGCACTCTCTGCCTCCGCCTGCGCCTCAAGTAAGTGTGAAGTGCCCTCACCAATGTGCACTGAGATTTGAGATGGTGACCTTATGCCCACCGGGGCACTTGTATCTGTGCTAGTGCCTGCTTGACAGAGAGGGTGTGATACATGTGAGTGCTCAGCATGGTTGTCCTCTGGGGTCAAGGGTGGGCCTTCAGGCTCCTCATAGCAACCACTTACTGGTGAGCCGAAAAGGGAGAAGAAGGACATGTCATTAGTTTAAGTCATTACACTGTCACTGTGCATGCCTGACACCGAGATCAGGGTGCCCTTGTCTTTCCATTATCACTGGGGACTCCAGGTTCGAGGCTCACATCAATATACAGGCTACACTAGAATTATTGCAATAGCCGACATTCTCACCTCCATGCACTGCACTCTTACCTTCGTCTGACACCCCAACCTCACCACAGCCGCTTAGCCGAGGTGCATGGCGCCTCTCTAGCTCCAGGGCCTCCTGCTCATACCGCCTGAGGATTAGGAGGTGCAGGGGTCCCCCGCCAGTCCGCGACCTCTCAATATTTTTATGGGATATCCTCTCCTGAAAGGATAGAGGAGCATGGGTTAGTCAACCCTGTACCTGCAGTTTGGCTAATCCCACCTAAGGAAAACTTTGCAGGGCTCAACCAATCCATGATCCGGGAGTCACAAGGCACTCAGTCCATGCAGCCAGGACTTGCCCCCTTGGCCAGATGCTGCCTCATTGACATTTGCCACTCACACTCTACCACCTCTGAGGTACACAGGGGGATGGGCAGCTCTTAACTGCTCTGCAAAGTGACCCATGCCAACAAGGTACTCACCCTTCCCGATCACAGCAGATTGTTAAAGTGCTTCCGGCACTGCACCCATGTGCACCTCACCACGTCGTGGCTGCTGACCCTGGATGCCACCCCCTCCCAGGCTTTTTTGGTGAAGTGAGAGGGACTCCTCCTCCCATCTCTGGGGACAAGTGTTTCCCTCCTGGCTGCCACCTCCTCCAGGAGGGCTGCAAGGCACTCATCTGAGAAACGCGGGGCCAACTGCCCCGTCGGCCTGCCCTCCTGCCTGTCGTTCCAAACGCAGCAGGATCCATCTTCACTTCCGCGTCCTTCCGTGGCAGCTTTCCAGGGGCTGCCTGGGTCGGTTTTGAATTGGACACCGGGTCGCCTTTGGACCCAGCAGACATCATGCCCCCACCCCCGCCCACCCCTTCTCACTGATTCCCCAGATGCCTTTCACGCTGGGTGGGCCTTATTTGGCTTCCTGGCCACCATTACCTGCCCCCGCTGAGTCCGCAGGCCAAGGGTAAAATTCTACCCACTATATTTGCCCAGTACTCATTAATATGTTGCATTGATCAGTCCACAGAGAGAAGGAGGATTAGATAATGGAGCCTGCACTCAATGCTGCCTTCTTGATGGGAGTAACCCTAATGAGAAGGGCCTGACACCACCTAGTGCAGCATCAAGAGAAATCCTAGCCTGAGGTCCCTGGTCCAGGGGAGCTCCAGCAAGACCCAGAGGATGAGAAGGTTAGGCCCATCCCATGGAGGTGATTCGCATGGCCAATGGTCTACCGAAGAAGACTTTCCTATCTGAAGGTGAATGAAAGACAATGCTGTGCACATCTGTGCTTGTCAAGAGATGTGGTGGATCATATCTGCCACATTCTACAGGAAGACCTAACACCCCATGGACTTGGAGGACAATCCCAGCCAGTGCCCCTGAAAGTCACTGCTGCGCTCAATTTTTTTTTGCCTGCAGATCATTCTAGGAATGCAAAGGGAACATGTGCAGCATCCCACAATCCTCAACACATGAATGTTTCAAGGAGGTGACAGATGCACTCTACAGTAAGGCTCATCATTAGAGTTCACACTCAATGAAGCTAGTCCGGCTGCCAGATTTCTGGGGCTTGCAGCTACCTCAGGCTTCCCTAGACTGCAAGGTGCTATGTATTACACACATATGGCTTTGAGGGCTCCATGGCAGCAGCCCCTGATGTTCATTAACAGGAAAGGGTTCCACTCCTTGAACGTTCGACCGGTGTGCAATCATCAGAAGCACATCACGCACGTTTGTACCAAATGCCCTGGTAGTTCCTTTGACTCATACATCCTAAGTCACTCCCAGCTGCCTCACATATTCGAAGGTTCTCAGCAATTATAGGGCTGGCTGCTTGGGGATAAGAGGTCTCTGCTCAAACGATGGCTCAAGACACCCGTGCATCATCCTCAGAGTCACTCAGAGGAGAGATATAGCGCAGTGCGTAGCTCGACATGATCCATCATCGAGCAGACCATTGGCACCCTGAAGATGCACTTCCAATGTTTGGACCACTCAGGTGGGTCTCTGCAGTACACTTCAGAGATGATGTCCCACATCATCGTGATCTGTTGTACCCTTCACAACCTGGTACTTCAAAGGGGGATCCCTTGTCAGAGGGAGACATGGAGGAGGTTGAGAGCTCCTTAGACAATGAAGAGCAGGAAGGGCAGGAACCTGAAGAGGGTCAGCTTCCATGTGAGAATGCCATCGAAGAAGCACAAGATGGAAGACATGCCTGTTCTACACTGATAAGCACAAGATTCCAGGAGGCGTAAGATGCAGGCAACAGGACACGGCTACATTTGTTCTGTCCCTTAGTGCCATGCCAGCGCACTGAAAGGGATTTACAACCAGTCACATCGAGTTCAGCATTCGGACTTCAACCCTCATGATTCATCAGGCCCTAATCTTTGATAAGGTCAACAACGAACCAGTGTATCCATGCACTCTGGGAAGTGAAAGTTGGCACAACAGCACAAACACTGTGTCAAAGGACTTGATGCGGTTTTCCCTACCTTAATGAGACACTTCTAGCGGACACTGAAATATGCGCATGGTTGGAGAGACTGTCTTGGCTGCAGGTCTTGTGCTTTGGTACTATCAATGAAGGCAGCCAGCTCATTTTGAGAAACAAATACAGCTAACCCTCTAAGGCCACTGAGCACACCTAACTCCATGATGTGTTGTAAGGAGTAAAGGTTACAAAGGCATTTTGAAAACAGTTCCAGTAAAGAGTTTGACACATCTCCCTGAAATAACACAAGGGTTGAGTAACTATCATGAGTCAGCTACACATCACATGAATATGAGGCTCACAAAGGTAGACGATTGCTGAGTGGGAGCTTGGCTCACCCTTGCAATAAGAGGACACATCGATGCATATGTACAACATTTTCAAATGACAAGGTCATTCTCATGAACAGCAAATATATTTACAAAGGTGCATGATGTATACAATGATTGAACCCCCATGACCCAGAAGTGATGTCAAAGTTTCCTAATTTTTTTAACCCTACCCCGATGTCTCGGTGCATCCCCGACATTCACAGCAGAGGTGGAGGCAGCCTGCTGACTGTTACATCCTGTTGTCTTTGATGACTTGGGTAGCTGCACTCTAGAGGGCTGAGACCTGGAGGGCCCCGGCCTGCTTTGGGTCTGCTGCTGTGGGGCAGGTGCTTCCCCCTCAACATGTACAGCTGGAGATGATGGGGTCACCGGCAGAGGGGATTGGGATCCACTGGACACTTTCAGAGTCACCTGGGTGGATGGCCTCAGGGTCTCGATATGAACATATGAAATAGGAGCAGAAGTAGGCCATTCAGCACCTCAAGCTTGCTCCACCATTCATTAAGATCTTAACTGATCTGTCTGTGTTTCGAATTCCACATTCCCATCTTTCCCCAATAACCATTCATTGCCTTGCCTAACAAGAATCTATCTACCTCAGCCTTAAAAATATTCAATGACCCCACCTCCACCACCTGAGGCAGAATTCCAAAGTCGTACAACCCGCTGAGAGAAAAAAATTCCCCTCATCTCTGTTCTAAAAGGGCGACCCATAAGTTTAAAACAGTGCCCCCTAGTTCTGGACTTAGTCACAAGAGGAAACATCCTTTCTACCTCCACCTTGTCAACACTATTCAGGATCATATATACTTCAATCACGTCATCCCTCACTCTTCTAACTCCAGTACAAGCAAGCCCAGTCTGTCTAACCTTTCTTCATAAGACATCTCAGTCATCCCAGGTATCAATCTAGTAAACCTCCTCTGAACCACCTCCAATGTATTTATATCCTTCCTTAAATAAGGAGACCAAAACTGCACACAATATTTGAGATGTGGTCTTACCAATGCCCTGTGTAACTAAAGCATAACATCCTTAGTTTTATGTTCAACTCCTCTTGTAATAAAGGATAGCATTCCATTGGCCTGCTTAATTACTTGCTGCACCTGCATACTAACTTCTTGTGACACATGCACACTAGAAAACCTAGAACCCTCTACAGCTCGGAATTCTGCAGCCATTCTCTATTTAAGTAATACTCAGCTTTTTTATCCTTCTTGCCAAAGTGAACAACTTCACATTTTCCCACATTATACTCCATCTGCCATATTTTTGCCCGCTCACTCAACCTATCTATATACATCTGCCACTTCCTTCAAGTCCTCTTCACAACATACTTTCCTACCTATCTTTATGTCATCTGCAAATTTAGCTATTATGCCTTCACTCCTCTCATCTAAGTCATTGATACAATTTGTAAAACGTTGAGGCCCCTGCAGGACTACACTTGTCACATCCTGCCAATCAGAAAAAGACCCATTTCTGCATACTCTCTGTTTTCTGCCAGCCAGCCAATCTTTTATCCATGTTAATTTGTTACCCCTATACCATGAGCTTTTATTTTCCACAATAACCTTTGATGTGGCACCTTATCAAATGCCTCCTGGAAATCCAGGTACAGCATGTATAGCATGTAGATAAAGGCTCCCCTTTATCTACAGTGCATGTTACTCTTTCAAAGAACTCCAATAAGTTGGTTAAACATATTTTCCTTTCACAAATCTGTGCTGATTCTTCCTGATTGCCTTGAGTTTCTCTAAGTGCCCAGCTATAACCTCCTTATTGATCGATTCGAACATAACAGATGTCAAGTGTACTGGCCTATAGTTTCCTGTTTTCTGCTTCCTCCCCTTCTTGAATAGAGGGGTTATATTTTCTAAGTTCCAGTTTGATGGAACTTTTCCAGAATCTGGGGAACTTTGGAAAATTAACACCAACACATCTACTACCTCATGAGCCACCTCTTTTAAGGTCCTAAGATGAAGTCCATCAGGACCCGGAGACTTGTCAGCTCACAGCTCCATCAGTTTGCTCGGTACCACTTCCTTAGTGATTTTAATTGCACCAAGTTCCCATCTCCCTTCCACCTCCTGACTTACGGCTATTTTTGGAATGTTTTTGTGTCCTCTATATTGAAGGCAGAAGCAAAATATTTGTTCATTTCATTCGTCATTTCCTTATTATCTATGATTAACTCCCCATTTTCACACTCTAGAGGACTAACATTCACGTTATTTACTCTTTTCCTTTTTAATTACCTCTAATAACTCTTGCTGTCCATTTTTTACATTTCTATCTATCTTCCCCTCATACTCTAATTTCTTAGTCCTGATCAACCTTTTACTCATCCTCTGCCATTCCAGTTGCTGGTCTTCTTCCCCATGAGTGCCATGGACCACTGTCTGACTGCCAGAGGAGAAGGGGCTCCAGGAAGGAGGTCAAGGTGCCCAGCGCCCCTCTTGCCTAGCCACTGTTGGGTCCCACCCATGCCTGTAGCAATAGGACAAAGGTGCAATCATAAATCCAGCAGGATCTGCTGGACCAAGTTCTCCAAGACAGCTGCCACCCTCCCCATGGTGGCCTTGAGGCGCTTGCATATCAGATCCATGACATCAGCCAGAACGTGGACAGACTCCTCCATCCTGTGCTCTGGTCTGTTGACTGCTTCTCGCAACTCTACCTGTTTTTCTACCACCTGTCATTGCATCTCCAGCATGTTAGAGATTGCTGCTTGCAGACTCAATGGGTACTTAACCTCCACCTGTCCTCCGAGTGACAGAAACCTGAGTTGTCACTGCCTCTGACTGCTGTGGAGATGTGTCAGTGAGGTGTTCCCTAGAACATAACCCAGAGCCTAATCCAGACCCACTGTGTCTCTGCGCTGGTGGAGAGTACAGTGAATGCAATGATGGTTCTTCATCTGATACATCCTCAACATCCTCCTCTGAGGTAGCCTGGGGCTGGACTTATGGTCTGTCTCGAGCTCTGACTGGGCCTGCTGGTACCTGTAAGAGAGAGAAGATAGATTTAGTTCACCAGCAGGCAGAATACAACATTGCCTGTCACTAACTGTGATTATCAGGATGTGATCAACTCATGGGGGGCTCATACGTACTGGCTTGCTGGGACAGGCCGATCTTGCCTTCCCCACAGGAATGATCTTTGTCTTTGACTGCCAACTCAACAGCATCCTCCTGAAACTGGGACAGCTCCTGGACGTCTGTCACCCCTCCTCCCGTCTGGGATATCAACCCACGGTTGTGGGCAAGCTTGGCCTGCATGAAAATAAATGGAATGGAATATGATGAGAAGAGGTGGACGAGAGGTTGTGAATATACAGGCTGCTTTGTGTGTGCTGAGCCTTTCCCAGTCGAGGCTGAGGATATAGTTTGTGTGAGGCCCCTGAGCAGTGGAACGCTTTGACTGCACGATACCATTATGAGAGTGTGAGGTTGGAGTAAGCTGGCTTACCATGACAAAGTGGATGAGATCATTCAACCTCTTCCTGCACTGGATGGCGTTTCTTGGGTGGATGACCTCCCTTGCATCTGTCTCCCAAGCTGGCGAGCTGATGCTGGTGGGCCTCTGGAGCTGTCCCTCAGGTAGAGGACATTCTAGTGCCTCAAGGGAGTCATTGCTAAACCTGGGAGTGGCTTTATTCTTCAGTGGAGCCATATCAAGAAGTTTCCTGTGCACAGCTGGCCTGCTGAGAGTAATGTGTTCGGGTGGCATTTAAATACGGCGGCCAGACGTTCGCCCCCATTAGGTAACAGCGGAACAGACGAGTCAGTGCCTGCCCCACCACTTGATTTGGAGAACTACTCGCCGATGCATAATTAATAACTTTCAGAGCATGAAATCAGGTACAATTTCCCATGATCCAGTGCCGCACAGTGAAACCCACATGCCCCCACACTTAGTCTCCGGAATGGAAAATTTCACCTATAGGCCAAAATTTTCATTCTGGCAGGCGGGTGGAGCAGGAGTGGACGTGGGCGTGTGTGGACCTGATCAGCACTTTGCGCGGGCGGGCCAATTAAGGCCGGCCCAGCACATTTCCAACTCCCGTGGATAGCAGGAGTGTGTGGGCTGCAGTGGGCCAATGGTGACCCAGCAGTCTGTTTAAAAGAAGGCCTGGAAGCCTCCTGTAGGCTACTCACAATAGCCACCTAGAGATCCAACCGCAGGGGGTCTGCTCAGCTGGGCACTCTGGAGGGGAAAGGCAGAGGAGCAAGGCAGCTTGCAGGGTCTGCCACAGGAGCAGGGCAGGCTGCAGGGGAGGCCAGCGGGGCGCCAATGTGTCCTTCACTTTTCTGATGACTGCCTTGCTGCCCTCCTCGAGGAGGTGACAGCACGGCAGGAGGTGTTGGTCCCCCAGGCTGGGAGGAGGAGGCCCCCCCGCATGAGCAAATGTGCCTGGGAGGAGGTAACGGAAGTGGTGAGCTCCTGTGACGTGGTGCAGCTCACCTGGATCCAGTGCCATAAGCGCTTCATTGATTTGTTGCACTCTGGAAGGCTGAGTATCATGTTATCATTGGGCATTTAACCCACCAAGTAGCCTTAGCCTTTTAGGCTCCCCCCACAGGTGTTACTGTCATGACTGCATTGAATCATGTTGGGCATTTCTTGTATGCTGGGCGGGCAAGCAGATAGTGCCCATGCTTACATCAGCCTGAGTAGTTCATGAGGAGATGAGTCCTCCCCTGCGCCATGTGTTGCTCCTAGTCTGGGGGCAACCTGCAGGAGATGCAGATAGGCACATACTCAGAACTCCAACACGTGTCCTATTCACAGTGATGAGATTGTGGAAGGGGAGCCTCAAAGTCTCGTGGCCAAGAGTCTTCTGCTGCCCTCAATGCTGCACCTAGTTGTGCCTCCTTGCCATGGGAGCTAAAACCGTGTGTTTCCTAAAGTGATGTACGCAGAATGTGTCCAAGACGGCCGTTGGGGAGATGGGTGGGAGCAGGCATACTATCTTTGTGTGACTGATCAGCAGTAGCGTGGAGAGGAGGCACTGGAGGCCTGAGATGCACCACCATGGTTGGAGTGCAGCGTGCGCATGCAGAGACAACACGCAATAGCTGCAATGAGTGGGCTTCTCTGTTTTTCAGGAGATGAATGCTCACAATACATGTGAGCATTAACAGACTGGAGGAGGCCATGCCCAGCTCATGATTTTAAGCCGTTTCGAGCATGAGGCCCTGGAGCTTAAGAGGTGCCATGCACCCAGGGCCACAGGTGTCAGTGAGGCTGGTGGAACGGCCAGGTATTTGAGGTCAACGGTGACATCCGCTCTGTCTTCCCACTACCCAAAGCACTGATGATTGTTTGATTTGTTATTGTTGCAACATTGCTCATTCACAGACTGATAGAGTCTGAGGTGTGGGCCATAGACAAAAGTCCCTTGGCCCTTTGAAGATCCGTGTGTCCAGCACCTTCCAAAGTCACCTTATCCCATTTCTGACTACTATCCCCATGGCCTTGTATGCCATGGCATCGCAACTGCACATCCAAACACATTACATGTTAGGAGGGTTTCTGCATCCACCACCCTTTCAGGCAGTGTGCCCCACATTACTGTGTGCAAAAGTTCCTCATTACCTCACCTGGCAACCTCATGCCCCTTATCTTAAACCAATGCCCCCTGGTTACTGATCCCTCTGCCAAGGGGAGAAGTTCCTTTCTGTAGACCCTATCTATGCCCCTCATAATGTTATAAAGCTCAATAACGTCACCCCTCAATCTCCTCTGCTCCAGGGGAAATATCCCCAGTCTATGCCACATCTCCTCATTAATCAAACTCTCCAGCCCAGCCAGCATCCTGGCCAACGACCTCTGCACTCCCTCCACTCCAATCACATCCCTCCCATGAAGCGCATTTCATAACTGCCCACAGAACTAAAGCCGTGGCCTAGGCAGCGTTTTCTCCCTGCTCCTATATTTTATTCCACGGCTAATAAAGGTAAGTATGGCATTTACCTTCTTAAACGCCCTTTGTACCTGCCCCACTACCTTAACAGGCCTGTCGACATGCCCAGTAAGGTCCCTCTGATCCTCCTTACTTTCCACGGTCCTACCATTCCTCGTGTATTCCCATAACTTGTTTCTCCTGCCCAAATGCATCACCTCACACTTATCCACATAACATTCCATGTGGGATTCCTTGGGCCATCTGACCAGCCTGTCTGTATCCACCTGTAATGTTTGTCTCCTCCTGACTATTTGCCACCATGCCAATATTCGTCTGCATAAGTTCTGGAGGGTTGAGCGCATAATGAGCCAGGGGGAAAGGGATGAAGTGTGTCACTGTGCAGACGCTAACTGATCCACTGTCCTTGTTGTTCGTTTCAGCATCATCAAAGTCTGTCCATCAGGAGCAATTCCAGATACCCCCTCTCACACCTGAGGACCCTCAACTGTCACCTGCATCACACCATTTCTACGAGGCAGGCACCAGCACAGATACTAGCACCTCAGTGGGCAGAGCAACATCGGCTCATGTCCCAAGGCACAGTGGAGAGGGCACTTTACAATCGCTGGAGGAGCTGGCAGAGACAGAGAGTGCCAATGGCGCCAGCAGTTGGAGGACTGCAGGGGACCAGGCACATGCTCAGTCAGTGCCTGATGATGTGCCTCTGGAATCGTCCGTGATGCAGCAGCTGCAGGAAATGCGGTTGGGTGTGCAGGAGCATCTGGGAGTGTTACATGAGACTATGCTTCGCTTGGTGACCGTGATGGAGTCCACGCAGAGCATCAGTGATGCAATGAGCCTCATGTGGAGAGAGTGGTGACCCTCATGGAGAGGGGCTTCCAGGAGAACAAGGAGCTTCTCCTGGGGTTACACTCAGACCTGCAAGCTCTCACAGTACCAGTGGCCACAGCTGGTCATTTGCCAATGTGGGAGATGGTCTGGGCTTCAAGCTTCCCAGATCGTTGCTCATCCATCCACGCTGAGCAGGGAGGTCCGGGATGACCTCATGTCGGTGGAGCAACTGCATGTCATGTCTACGGGCTCCTCTAATGGTGCTCCAAATGAGTTCAACAGCTGCTCCGCCCCTCTCCCAGTGACTATTTCATCGGGTGAGGCTGCGACACTGGGGAAATACCAACTGTGGACCTGGCAGATCCCTCCCAAGCGGGACCAGCACAGGCTCCACGGACCAGAGGACAACCGCCAAAGTCATTGAGGCCAACAGGATAGCAGAGACAGCAGGGTATCTCAGAAGCCACTCCAAGCAATGGGGTGGCACCAAGACGTAGCACCCATAAACATAAGCATAAGGCACCTCAGGCACACCATGGGTTTATCACTGGTGCTTTTGTGTTGGCTCTTTATTAGGGAATTATTATTTGTTTATGGTTGAAAAACGTTTTGCTTTCATTTTGTGTGACCTTATGATGGTGAAAATTAAAACCATATGTGTTACCATGACTGAGGGTGACTCCTTTGTTCTGCATTTGTATATTTTAGATACATGAGTGGACATTGAAGTTTATGTCCAAAGCCCTTAGTTGTAGCTAATGAAGTGGCAGATTTAGCACTTAAGTGCCGAAGATGGAAGCACCAGGCAAGGCTGGTCCTGCTGATCCATTTGTGTGGAGCCAGCTGAAGGTTCATTGGATTAAAGTGTCCAGGATATCCCTGCCTCCTTGGTGTAGTCCCAGGTCAGCGTTTAGCCCCTCATCATTCCCCTGTGCCTCTTCATCCTCAGAATCAGCGCTAGACACATCGTGTGCAGCCGCATCCACTGTGTCAAAGTCTTCATCGTCCACTGCGTCCCCTCTTTCCAGCACAAGATTGTGCAAAGTGCAGCATGCAAACCGCTATCACCGAGACACGATCTGGGGGCTACAGGAGTGTGCCCCGTGAGCAGTCCAGGCATCGGAAGCGCATCTTGAGAAGACCAATGGTTCTCTCCACCACAGCCCTTCTGGAGGCGTGGCTCCTATTGTAGCGCTCCTCAGCTTCTGTTGTTGGATGGCGGAGAAGTATCATGAACCACCTTCTGAGGGGATAACCTTTGTCACCCAGCAGCCATCCATCAAGCCAAGTAAAAGCACTGAAGAGCCCAGCACCTGGGAGTGTCTGAGGATAAAGGCATCATGGAATCTGCCTGGGTACCTTGCACAGACTTATAGAATCTGCATCCTGTGATCACACACTACAAGTTCATGGAGTGGAAGCTCTTCCTGTTGACGGAGGCACTGGGCTCACCTGCTGGCGCCTTGATGGCCACATGTGTACAGTCTATAGCACCCTGGACACGGGGGAAGCCAGCAATGGCCACGAAGCCTCTGGCTGGCTGTGTCTGACTTGCCTGGTCGCCGCGGAAGTGGATGAAGGTCAATGCACATCTGAACAGAGCATCTGTAACCTGCTTGACACGAATGTGGACAGCTGATTGGAAGACACCACTAAAATCACCCACCAAGCCCTGGAAGGAGCCAGATGCATAGAAATTGAGGGCAACTGTGACCTTCAGAGCCACTGGCATGAGGTGCCCACCCACACAGTTAGGGGAGATCTCAGGGCCAATCATCTGACAGATATAATTGACTATCTCCCTTGACAGACGGAGCCTCCTTTGGCACTGCACCTCAGTCATATTGAGGTAGCTGCTTCGCCGCCTGTATACCCTGGCAGCAGGATAGTGGCGTCTTCTGCGGCCCCTTCCACCTTGGGCAACCTGCGCCCTTGTGCCCTGTGCCCCTTGTGCCTGCGCCTGGCCTCCCAAAAGTGGCTCCCCTTGAGGCTAATTGTCCACTCCTGGCCGCCTCCATATTCTATCCTCCCTTCCTCCTCAGAGGAGCTGCCTCCAGTGGAGATGTCAGAACCCAAACCCAAGCTAAACGGAGGCCTCCGGAAAGCTGCAGGTTGGAGAAAGATTACTGACTGCAGAGTGCTGACCTGAAGGTTCAAAGTGCACAGAAAGCTGCTGGAATTCATTCTGAACTGCTACAGATCACACAGGAAAGTTTAAAAAACTTTCTGCAATAAATACTCTCAGACCAGATTGACGACCCCACTGAGCCCTCTTATCCCGCCCGAGGATGAGTTTTATTAAAAAGTCACTTACCCACCTGCCCATTGCGCCGACCTGAAGATTGCACGGGCATCAGAAAATCGGCATCGATTGCCGATTTAAGAGCCTTAACTAGCCTGTTAATTAATGGCGGGCACATGTCGAACTTCATTGCATGCCCGCCCAGCTAAATATCACGATGGTGTGCAGTGACGTCGGGATGCTCGCCCAATGTCACCGCGCGTCGTTTTAAGCGCTGACATGCGGGGCCCGCCCCCCACATATCACCCAGAAAATTTTGCTCATAGTCTTTAAGCTCTTTCCCAGTAGAAATTTTATCAAGCTTCATTTTTTGCAATCTTTTTCAGGTCAATTTCATAAAATGTGAATTCAACAATTAAAATTTTGATTGTGATTCAAATGGCGAATCAACTATTATATCAAAGTGTTATTTATATATTTTCAAAGTGGACAGCAGCAGCTTATTTCTCACTTTTATTTGTACAGTCAGGTCTCAAAACTTTGTAAATTGCTATTTTGCTGCCTCTCACACTCTTGCTGCCACCTGTAATGTGGAAGAGGAGTAGAATATTTATACGAAAACTAGACCACAAGATTTTACACAACCCTTCTTTTTAATCAGCCCACATTCCAAACCCACAGACGATTTCTTAGTAATTTATGTAATCATAAATAAGAAGGTTTGGCATTGTTGCAAGCTAGCCCTTTACGCAGTGATGTTTCAGAGGTGTAGATTTCTCCTCTATGTCACTGTACCAGTGCCGCTCTTAGTGCTGGTTGCTTATGAATGTGCTAGAAATGTATATAATTCAGGAAGCAAATAAGGATATGGGGACAAGGGAGGTGTTAGTCAATAGTTACTGTGGTGATTGTAATGAGTTGTGTTGGACATCTCTTAGTTTTTTAACAATTAGGGAGACTTTTTTGTCTTTTTGAGCTAAAGAAGCTTGTTTCTCCCATTGTTCTGTGGTCTTGCTTGTTGAAAATGATTTACTTTTAGCATCTGCTTGTTACATACAGTCCCCACCTTGGGATAAATTTTTGGAAGAAAATTGTTTTATATTCGAAGGTTTGTGGTATATTACCTGCGTTGTTTATAACACCAATGAGAAGGTTGGGGCACTTTGTGAACATCTACCTCATCCACACATAGGGCAGAATTCTTCCGTCGGGGAGCGGGGGCGGGACCCGCATGCAGACGTGTAAAATGACGCGGGGTGACTTCGGGTGGAACTCCCGACGTCACCCCACGTCATGTACATTTTCAGGTCGGCGGGCATGCAGCCAAGTCAGTTGCGTGCCTGCCAACCTGTCAATGGCCTATTGAAGCCATTAAAAATTCAATTTAGCTCATTAATGGACCTGCCCGTCCAACCTTAAGGTTGGTGGGCAGGCCGGGAGCCCAGGCGGGCTTGTGAAAAAACATGGAACCTCATCCACAGGCGGGATGAGTTTTCATGAGGGCTTTTAAATTTTAATGAAAGGTTTAAATAAAAGTTATGGACATGTCCCAACCCATGTGACAGTGTCACATGAGGGGGCATGGCAGGGAAAATTTTTTAACTCCTTTATTAAAAGTTTCAAAATGGAGTCGATCTCCCTGAGGCAGAACTTGGACTCAGGGTGATCTGTGCGCTCTTTCGTGCACATGCGCAAAAGAACACACTCCCAGCTGAGGAAATCGCCCCACACCCACACAGCAATCGCATAGTGCTTCCTGGCAGACGTCACACTGGGTGGTCCTTAATTGGCCAGCCATATAAAATGGCGGTGTGCCCCCGACCAGGGCAGCCCACTCATGCTCGCTCCTGCTCTTCCCTCCCAACGGGGGGGGAAAGTTTTTCCCAGAATCACCAACTGAATAAACGCAGGAGGGCCAGAATTTTCGCTGGTCGGGATGGCGCACGGCCAACCCGATCCAGCGTAAATTGACGCGCGATGATGCCAGGCGAGTGTCCCGATGTCATCACTCACTTTCGTGATATGTCGGTCGGTGGGCGTGCTTGGGAGTCGGCAGCGCATCCGCTGACAATTAACAAGCCTATTAAGGCCATTAAAGAACCAATTGAATTAAATTTTTTGCTGCCCGCCTAACCTTACAAAAAGACCAAGCGGGCTTTGGATTTTTTTAGGAAACCCCATCCACGGATGAGATGAGGTTTCCAACAGCTATTAAATGTTAAATAAAAATTTTAACATTTCACTATTAACATGTCTCTGCTCATGTGACTAGGGGACATGTTTCTCAACCTTTTAAAATTCTTTATTTTTTATTTTTAAATCTTCATCTCCCTGATGCAGCTCTGCGTCTCAGGGAGCTTTTTCAGCATGCACCCCCGCACATGCGCAAACTTGCATGCTCGCCCTACTCCCCCACCCCCCAACATGGGCAGCGCTGAGCGCTGCGGTGCGCATTACACATTGGGGGCCTTAATTGGCCCACCAGCATGAAATCACGGTCGTGGCCCAATCACAGACGGTGGTCGGCTTCCTGCCCGACCCCATTGAGCCCGCCCAATGAGGGCAAAATTCCGCCCGAGGAAGCCTTAGGACAACCTGCACAATATTTTTCTGAACACTTATTCCTGTATTTTAAGTTGTATTTCCACACGTTGAACACAGTCAGACATTAACATGCTATTGGTAGAGACTGCCTTCATGCAGCTTGCAAACTCATCTTTGGTCCCTCATCTCAAAGAGTTCTGACCATGATGTTTATTTTTAGATTTCGGGCAGCAAGCAAAGTAACTTCAATCTCCTTATTTACTCTATCAAAACCCTTCATGGTTTTGACCACGTCCATTAAATCTCACCTTAAACTTCTCTGCCCTAAAGGAGAATAACATCTGCTTCTCCAGTCTCCATGCACAATTGGAGTTTCTCATTCCTGATACCATTCTAATAAATCTGCTTTCTACAACACTTGTGTCCTGCATATTTATATTGTTCTATGCTTGAATGCAAGAATTGAGCAATGCTTGTGTTGTAGGGTGGCTGAGTTGTACTATTAATGATAGAGTTGATCTGCAGACACTCTTTGGGTAGAAACATTAAGTTTATTTATAATATGCTCAGCAGCAACTATACGTGTGCTTTCAACTCCAACTCTAACTCTACACTGACTCTGAGGTAGCCCACGCTACTCTCCTATTGGTTACTACAGATCATGTGATCTCTCCTTAACAAGTATTATTCTTAAAGATACATTATATACTAAATGAACCATAATTACTACATTCCTCCCCCTTTAGCTCAGCTATATCTATATTTACAAGTATGGGTAAGGAATTTACAAGTTCAGTCTTTCAGGTGGTTTCCTGGTATGTGCGGAATGTCGCAGCTCCACGACTTCAGATTCTTTGTCAGGAACTTCCTTTTCCAGAGTTGCCTGAACATCAGGTGTTTCAGTGGCACTTGCAGTTCTGCATCCTCAACTCTTACAGGAACATCAGACATGTCAGTCCTGGCTTGATGATTTGTCTCTCTCTTCCTTAAATGGTCCACATGTTTACGAATGAGCTGGCCTTCCACCTCCATGTGTTAAGAGGTCCAGTAACCATGCCTATTTCACCCGGTAACCACTTTGGTCCTACTCCGAAATTTTCCACATATACCAGCTCTCCCACAGTAAATTTCCTCTCGCAACTATGCCAGTCGTGTCTAGCTTTCTGGCTTCCCTGACTCCTTTCCAGCTTCCCCTCTAAATTTGACATTATTAAGATCAATCACATCCTGAGATGGCATTTCAACAATAACAATAATGTGTGACACCTGTTGTCATTTGAGGGGTAGTCCTGTAATGAAAGGAAAACGTGCTAGCTTGATTGCCAAGGAATTACCAGTTAGCTTTCTCATGTCTACCTTGAACGTTTGAACTGCCCTTACAATCAGTCCATTTGAGGAAGGGTAGTACGGTGCAGTTTTCACATGAGTGATACCATTGAGGCTGATAATCCGTTGAAACTCAGCACTCATAAATGCCACGCCATTATCAGAAATGACTACTTCTGGTAGCCCGTGAATGGCAAAACTCCATTGTAGCTTCTCAGTTGTAGCGGCCGACATTGGTGACTTCACTTCATGTATGTCCAACCATTCTGAATGGGCATCGACAATAAGCAGAAACATTGTTCCCAAGAAAGGTCCAACGTAGTCAATATGTAACTGCACCCAGGGTCTACCTGGCCACTCCCATGGAGTGTAACGGAGCTGTCACTGGAAACTTTTGCAGTTGCTGACATTGCACACAGTGCTTTACTAAACTCGCTATTTTGCCATCCATCCTAGGCCACCATAGATAGCTGCATGCTATGGTCTGCATTCGACAAATTCCTGGATGGGCATTGTGTAGTTCAATTAAAAGTGGTTCCCTTCCCTTTGGAGCAACTATCACTCATGCTCCCCACAGTAAAATGCTACCCTGGCTGGTTATTTCATGCTTTCTGTTGAAGTATAGTTTCATTTAATCAGACACGGGCTCCTGTGACCAACCATGTAGCACTATCTCGTACTTGAGATAGGACCGGGTCCCGCCTTGCTTGGTCTCTGACTTGTTGAGCACATAAAGGTGGGGAATCTAAGACATTTAACAGTAAAACAAGTTCCTGGGGAACTGGGATGTGCTTATCACTTTCTTATAAAGGCAAACGACTAAGGGCATCAGTGTTTGTGATTCGATTGCTAGGTTTATGTACGAAGGTGTATTTGTATGCTGCCAGAATTAAAGCACATCATTGTATTCTTGCTGGGGTATAGGAGGTATAGCCTTGTCCTCACTAAAAAATCCTAGCAATGCTTTGTCTTCTGAAACGATTGTAAAATGGCAGCCTTGTACATACTGTTGAAATTTCTTGACATCAAAGATGATGGACAGGCCTTCATTTTCTATCTGTGAGTATCCCTTTTCCACTGTGGTGAGTGTTCTTGATACGTAACCTATTGGCCGTTCCGTGCTGTTGTCCATCTGATGAGAGAGCACTGCTCCCAATCCGTAGGGAGATGTGTCACATGTTAGCATCAATTTTTTTGTCTGGTCATAATGCTTTAATAAATTGGACAAGTGCAACAATTGTTTCATCTTTATGAAAGCTTCTTTCTGGGGCGCCTTCCAAGACCAACGTTGGTTCTTTTTGAGTAGAGAATGCAGGGGGGTGAGCACTGTAGACAAATTGAGTAAAAACCGCCCAGAAGAACTGATCGTTCCGAGGAATGATTTGAGCTCTCAGGCGTTCTTTGGCACAGGTGCCCCTCTTATCTCTCTCACTTTCTCCTCAACCGTGTGGAGGCCTTGTGAATCTATCTGGTGACCTAAATAGATTACCTCCCTAACTTGGAATGTGCACTTTTTTTTTAAACACACTCTAGTCTGCAAGAAATGTTTTAAGACTTCCTTTTAATGTTGCCAAATGCTCTTTTTCAGTGAATCCTGTCACCAATACACTGTCTAAATAGACTACAACCTGTGGCAGTTCCTGCAGTAAGCTTTCCATTGTTCTCTGAAAGATGGCACAAGCGGAGGAGAGACTGAAAGGCAATTGTGTATATTGGTACAACCCTTTGTGGGTATTAATTGTGACAAAATCCCAGGAGGCATTATCCAATTCTAGTTATTGATAAGCATGACTTATGTCAAGCTTTGTGTGCATGGTCCCTCCTGCCAGCTTGGCATACAGGTCTTCAATTTTTGGAATGGGGTGCCTGTCTAGCTTAGCTACTTTATTAACCGTCAATTTGTAGTCTCCACAAATTCGGACACTTTGGGCGGGTTTAAGGTTGGGGACTATGGGTGCTGCCCATCCTAAGAACTGAAAAGGTTCAATAACGCCCAGTTTCTCTAGTCTGTTCAGTTCAATTTCCCACAGGGCATATGGCACTGGTCTCACCTTCATGAAGTGAGGTGTTGCTTCCGGATCCACATGAATCTTGGCCTGCAGGCCTTGGATTTTCCCCAGTTCATCTTTAAAGACGGTGGTGTACTTTCTAAGTAGCTCTGGTAGCCCACTTGCACTCAATTGGAAAATTTCAGATCATTCTAACTTAATCTCGTTTAAACAAATTCATCCCAGGATGCTTGGCCCTCACCTGCTACCATCATCAAGGGTAGCTTTGCTGATTAGTATCCATAATAGACAGCTACTCTGCTTATGCCTTTTACTTGAATGTCTTCACCTCGTATATGTTTTTAGCTTAGCGGCTGTTTCTTCTAAGCTTAATTGGTGTTCACCATTATTCAAATATCTGAAGGTATGTTCCCCAACTACTGTAGTGGAAGTTCCCGTGTCCACTTTCATTGTAACAGGTTTGCCATTTACTTTCACTGTAATGAATATTGGTTCTGTCTTTCCAACTTTCAGGTTAAACAATGAGTAAATATTTGAATTTGTTGTTTCAGTCTCTTTTACATTGTAGATTTCATTGGTCTTCTTCTTTTGTTTACAAGCCTGCTTGAATCTTTCCTTGCTCATTATATGTTCATTTCTTTGGCAATAGTAGCATTCGATCTTTTTAAACTGCTAATCACTTAAAGACCGATTGTTTCTACCTCTATTAAAATTACTCTTTGATTTCGCTGCTAAGTTATTTTCTTTATTCTTTGGCTGTGGCGGGGGGGCTATTTCTCGCTTCTCAGTCGAGTCTCGCTTTTTTGCGTTACTTTTGGCTGCGGTTTCCCACCCGATGTGGCAGACAGCGCCATTTTGTGCACCATGAATTGCCTGTGAATTTCTTTCAGTACTTTCCATAGCCAAAGCTATCTCTAGCACCGTCTTGAAATCCAGATTCACTTTGGACAATAATCTTTTCTGAATAGTGTTCTCTTTCACACGACGCACTAAACAATCCCTGAGCATATCGTTCAGAGTGGTACTGAACCCACAATATTCCATTAACTGCTTCAGATTTACCACAAAGCATGCAATTGTCTCACCCAGGCCTCTATTTCGTGAATTAAGCCTGAACCTCTGCCTTGTGACTGAGGGCTTAGGTTGAAAGTGACCTTTCATGAGATCCACCAATTTATTGAAAGTCTTCAAATCTGGGACACTGGGTGCCGTTAAACTTCAAATCAAACCGTAGGTTTTGCCCCCACAAGTACTCAAGAGAATTGCTCGCCTCTTCCCTTCCCCCATACTTTCATTCGTTTGAAAAAAGGACGTGAGGCATTCTGTGTATTGAGATCAATCATTTGTGGCTAGTTCAAAAGGATCAATTCTCCCAAATTCTGGCATTTTGAGAGAGGATAACTTCTTCAATTCTACAGAGCTTGCTACTTACAATCACTAGGCGAAGTACAGTTCCGGATTCTTTCTAGCTTGATTTCTTCTGTTCAATCCTATTCCACCCTCATCGCCAGTTTGTTGTAGGGTGGCTATGTTATGCTATTAATGATAGAGTTGATCTGCAGACTCTTTTTGGGTGGAAACATTAGCCAGAATTTTGCCCTTGACGGGCAGGCGGGCCCAACCAACTCGGCAGCGGGTGGGCAGCTGATTGCCACTGCCGGAATGGGCCACGCCGCTATTTTCCATGGGCCAGCCAACTAAGTCCCGCCCAGCGGGTTAGCAGGAAATGGCAATCTGTATAAAGAGTGGCCAGGCAGCCTGCTTGAGGCGGTGCACCATGGCCACTTGGGGAGAGAGAGGGGCAGCTGGATTAGGACAAGAGCACGAGCAGAAGGAGAGGAGCAGGCTGCAGGAGAGGCCAGCGGGGGGCCAGTGTGCCCCTCGCTTCTCTGATGCCTGCCTTGCTGTCCTCCTCCAAGAGGTGTCCAGCCATCGGGATATATTGTATCCGGATGATGGGAGGAGGAGGGCCCCCCAAGTTACCAGGCAGGCTTGGGAGGAGGTTGGTGATGCTGTAAGCACCCATGATGAAGTGCAGTGGACAGGCACACAGTAATGCAAGAGATTCAATGATATGCTGCGCTCTGGAAGGGTGAGTACCATGTCAGCCTTGGCCATTTGACCCAGAAGGTAGCCTTAGCCTTTGAGCACCCCCACATCTTGCTGTCGTTACTGCATTGGGCATTTGGTGCACGTTGGGTGGGCAAACAGGTACTGACCATGCTTACATCAGCCTTAGTGGTTGAGGAGAAGATGGGTTCTCCCCGCAGCATTTGTTGGTGCTTGTCACATTTGAGTAGTCTGGGGGCAACCTGCAGGTAATGCCGCTAGACACATATTCAGAACTCCAACACATGTCTTATTGATGGTGATGAGATGGTGGAAGGGGAGCCTTAAGGTGTCATGGCCAAGAGCCATCTGCTGGCCTCGGTGCCGCACCTAGTTGCGCCTCCTTGCCATGGGCGCTCAGACCCATGTGTTATTCAAAGTGATGGACGCCAAATGTGTCCAAGGTGGCTGTTGGGGGAGGGGGTTGCGATCAGTCCCAGGGGGACTGATTACCAGTAGAGTGGACAAGAGCCACTGGAGGCCTCAGGTGGGCCACTGTGGTTGGGGTGCGGCGTGCGCTTGCAGATTACATGAGCGATCAGCCCTAATAAATCCTCTTCTCTGTTCTGCAGGTAAAAACTGAACATAAGCAGCAGGAGTGCCAGAGGACTGGTGGTGGGCATGCTCTGCTCCAGCACCTCACCACCTACGAGGAGCAGGCCATGGAGCTGGAAAGGAGGCAGGCGGTCAGGGCGGCAGGTGTTGGGGAGGCTGGGGTGCAGCGGCCAGGTATTTGAGGGCCACAGTTCCATCCACTCTGTCTCCCCACCATCCAAAGCACTGATGGCTGCTGCAATCGTTAATGCAGCAACACTGCTCATTCACAGACTGAGACGCTCTGACATGTGGGTCATACGCAAAGGTCCTTCATCCCCTTGAGGAATCGTGTCTCCACCACTTTCCAAAGTCGCCTTATCCCATTTGTCACCACTATCCCCATGGCCTAACATGCCATGGCATCGCTGCTGCACAGCCAAAGACTTATTGCATCTTAGGAGGGTTTGTACCTCCACCACCCTTTCAGCCAGTGAGCCCCACATTACTCTGCCCAAAAAGTCCTCAGCACCTCAGCTGTCACCCTCATGGCACTCAACTTAAATAAGTGCCACCACGTTACTCATCCCTGCACCAAGGGGAAATGTTGCCTTCTGCCCACCCAGTCTATGCCCCTCATAACGGTATGAAGGTCAATAATGTGACCAGTCAATCTCCTGTGATCCACGGCAAATGTCGTAAGTGTTTGCGATGTTTCGTCAACACCGCAACTCTCCAGGCCAGCATGCATCCAGGTCAGGAACCTCTGCACTCTCCCCACTCCAATGGCACATAACATGCCATGTGGCATTCTTTAGGCCATCTGACCAGCCTGTCTGTATGCTTGTCTAATGTTTGGGCCTCCTCTTGACTCTTTTCCACCCCACCAATGTTCGTCACCTAGGGATCTTGAAGGGTGAGCAACTTATGAGGCTGGGGGGGAAAGGGATGAAGGGTTTAACTGACTGAACGCCAACTGATGCACTGTCCTTGTTGTTAATTTCAGCATCACCACCAGATGACCACGCCCAAAGACACCGCAGCCCCCCCTCCACACCTGATGCCCAAGATGTGCAACTTGCGGCACATCACTTCAGCCAGCCAGGCACCAGCACAGACACAAACAACTCGGTGTGAAACTTACAGTCGGCTAATGTCCCAGGTCACAGTGGAGAGGGCACTTCACAATCACTAGAGGAAGTGGGAGGGACAGAGAGTGCCAATGGCACCAGCAGCTGGAAGGCTGAAGGGACCAGGCACATGCTGAGTCTGGCACTGATGATGTGCCTCTGGAGATGTCACCAATGCAGCAGCTGCAGGACAAGCGGCAGGAATTGCGTTTGCATCTGGCAAGGTTGCATGAGGGTGTGCTTCAGTTGGTAACTGCGATGGAGGTGTCCAGGCAGAGTGTAAGTGAAGGCATGAACCTCAGGACAGAGCTTCAGGCTTCCTCCACTGCGAGATTGGCAGCTTTCATAGAGAGGGGGTTCGATTGGATTGAGAGTCTTCTGATTGGGTTACGCTCTGACCTTCAAGCCCTCACAGTGGTATTGGCCACGGGTGGTCATTCCCAATGTGGGAGATGTTGTGGGCACCAAGCATCGGCATTGGTGCCCATGCATCTGCGGTGATCAGGGAGGTCCAATGGGTCCTCATGTCGGCGCAGCAGCTGCCTGTCGTTGCTGCGAGCTCCTCTCAGGGTGCTCCGGAGGAGGGCAGCACCTCCTCCGCCCCTCTGCCAGTCAGCATTGCTTGCGTTGAGGCTGCACCAACTGGGGAGGTGCCAGTTCTGGAACTGGCCACTCTCTCCCAGGCGGGTCCATCACAGGCTCCATGGGCCAGAGGATGCCCACCAAGGTCCTCGACGCCAACAAGACAGCAGAGTCAGCAGGCTGTCTCACAAGCCACTCCAAGCAATGGGACGGCAGCTAGACATATCACCCACAAACGAAAGCATTAGGCACGTTAGGCACTCAACGGGTATGTCAGTGGTGATTTTGTGTTGGCCTTAGAATAGGGAAAAATATACTTAAGTTTGCAATAGAGACATTGCTGTTTTTTTGTTGGACATAATAAAGTCCACTTTTCTGACCATGGCTGAGGGTATTTCCTTTGTGTTGCATTTGTCTTTTTCACAGACATATCATGAGTGTTTGAGTGGACATTGATGTTTCTGTACTAAGCCCTTAGTTGCAGCTGATGAGGTGCGAGATGTAGCGCCTAAGTTCCACGTGTGGAAGCGCCAGGCAATGCTGTTCCTGCTCATCCATGTGTGTGGAACTAGCTGAAGGTTCTTTCGATTAAAGTGTCCTGGCTGTCCCTGCCTCCTTGGTGTTGTAGCAGGTTGGCGTGCTTCCTCATCCTCTGAGCCACTGCTGGATTCATCATGTGCAGCCTCATCCACTGCATCCCCCCTTTCCAGTGCAAGATTGTGCAGAGCGCAGCATGCTACCACTTTCACTGAGACGCAATCTGGGGGGTACTGGAGTGCGCCCCCAGAGCAGTCCAGGCAAGGGAAGCACATCTTGAGAAAACCGATAGTTCTCTCCACCACAGCTCTTGTGGTGCCGTGGCTCCTAATGTCGTGCTCCTCAGCTTCTGTTCTTGGATGGCAGAGAGGCATCATGAGCCACCTTCTGAGGGGATAGCCCTTGTCACCCAGTAGCCAACCATCCAGCCGAGCTGGAGCACTGAACAGCCCCGGCATCTGGGAGTGTGTGAGGATATAGGCATCATGGGAGCTGCCTGGGTACCTTGCACAGACTTGCAGAATCTGCATCCACTATCTGCACATTCATGGAGTGGAAGCCCTTCCTGTTGACGAAGGCACTGGGTTCACCTGCTGGCGCCTTGATGGCCACATGTGTACAGTCTATAGCACCCTGGACGTGGGGGAAGCCAGCAATGGCCGCGAAGCCTCTAGCTCGCTGTGCCTGACTTACCTGGTCGCAGCGGAAGTGGATGAATGTCAATACCAGTCTGAACAGAGCGTCTATAACTTGCTTGACATATTTGTGGACAGCTAATTGGGAAACACGGCAAAGATCACCCACCGAGCCCTGGAAGGAGCCAGAGACATAGAAGTTGAGGGCAACTGTGAGCTTCAGAGCCACTGGCATGGGGTGGCCACCCACACAGTTAGGAGATATCGCGGGGCTAATCATCTGACAGATATAGTTGACTGTCTCCCTTGAGAGTTGGAGCCTCCTTCAGCACTTTCTGAATTCTCTCCCCATTTAGAAAATAGTCTATGCCTCTATTCTTCCTACCAAAGTGCATTATCTCACACTTCCCCACATTGTATTCCATCTGCCACTTCTTTGCCCATTCTCCTAACCTGTCCAAATCCTTCTGCAGCCCCACGCCTCTTCAATACTACCTGTCCCTCCACCTATCTTTGTGTCATCTGCAAACTTAGCCAGGATGCCCTCAGTTCCTTCATCTAGATCATTAATGTATAAAGTGAAAAGTTGTGATCCAGCGGAACTCCACTAGTCACTGACCGCCATCCTGAGAAGGACCCCCTTAACCCCGCTCTCTGCCTCCTGCCAGACAGCCAATCTTCTATCCATGCTAGTACCTTGCCTCTAGCACCATGGGCTCTTATCTTACAGAGCAGCCTCCTGTGCTGCACCTTGTCAAAGGCCTTCTGGAAGTCCAAGTAGATAACATCCATTGGCTCTCTAACCTACTTGTTACTTCCTCAAAGAATTCTAACAGATTTGTCAGGCTTGACCTCCCCTCGATGAAACCATGCCCGATTTTACCATGCACTTCCAAGTATTCTGAAATCTCATCCTTAATAATGGACTCTAAAATCTTACCAACAACCGAGGTCAGGCTAATCGGCCTGTAATTTCCCATCTTTTGCCTCACTTCCTTCTTAAACAGAGGAGTTAATCATTACTTAGACAGAGGATTATGCACAGTATATGGCAGATGATGGAACAACAATTCTATAATTATCTGCTTCATAATCTTTTCAGTGGCCAATGGCTCATATATCATGTTGTTAACAGAATGGCACATCACCAAGAGAAAATAACAACTGTTTTGAAAAAAAATCCATTTTCTACAGTAAAAACAGATTTTTCCCATGATGCAGGAATGGTCGACCTTTTCTGAAGTCAGCAATGGTTATTTATACCATTTTCCCTGCAGACAACATAGTGTATAAAATGCAAAATATATGCACTCCACAGGTGGGGTGGAACTTGCCAAAGGAAAGTTAACAAGACCGAGGTGTAATCATTGACTCATTGCTCATTGTATCCAAATCGTGCAAGAAGACCGTACGAGAAGCAAATAGAACATTGGATTTTATTCCAAAGTAAGTTGAGTTTAAATCCCTAGATGCCTGATGAGCACAAGTCCATCGCACACATGTCCAGCATGACTTTCTGAGAAGCTAACTTTGTGCAATCTGGATTTAACTTTGGTATATTGTTTGTTAGGCCTCTCAGTTAAACTTGAGGCATCTAATTCTGGTCCTGTTGATTAACATTGAACATATGAGATATCTAATAGTTTTTTTTCACTAACAGACATGTATAGATTGTAACTATACCATTGCCGGCACACACATTGTAATCCTATTAGTCCTACATCTGAGAGTCCATCTGTCTATATCTATTTTCCAAATGAAAATGATCAAACAATTTGTCGATAACTATTCTCTTCAGTACGCTTAAGGCTGATTCAATTGTAAAGATAATGTATTGAAAAATATCCAGTTTATGAAGAAACCAAAAGGAGATCAGTTTATTATTTTGCTGGAATAATCTGTTCATCCTTAAGCATGATTCAGATTTCCCTGCAATTTGCTGTTTCCCTCTGATTGTCTTTGGCCTTCTCCATCTTTTGGCTTCAAGTGTTGCTTTACCTAAGCTCAACACAAAAATCAAAAGCACGAACGACAACTTCATGTGCTTTGAAAGGAGCTTCAACTGTGAGTCACATGAATCAACCATTTAGGGCAAAATCGGCCCATATTTGCACTAAGTGCAGTAGTGGGTGTGAAAATAGATATTTTACCCGTTGGCCGCAATGGCGGGTTTTTGCACCATATTGTCCCCTTCCAACCTTTTCAATAATGCATCAAGGGATAAATTCAGGATTGCTGGTGGGCAGTCTCGGATTTTCCCACCATGCTGTGACCTCAGTGCTCCCTCACTCTGGGCGCCATAATTAAAGCGCACCAGAGCACAGCCTACTTCATGGGCAGGACATTGAGGTCGGCGAGCTGGGCCCACTCAGAACTCCCGACATTACCCCGCGTCATTTCAATTTTCAGGTAGTCGGGGGTGCAGCCAAATCAGCTGTGTGCCCGCCGACCTGTCAACGGTCAATTGAGGCCATTTAAAAACTAATTCAACTAGTTAATGGACCTGCCCGTCCAACCTTAGGGTTGGCAGGCAGGCCGGGAGCCCTGGTGGGCCTCAGAAAAAGCATGAAACCTCATCCATGATGAGATTTCATGAGGGTTTTAAAAACTTTAATAAAGGTTTGATTGAAAGTGATGGACATGTCCCAACTCATGTGACAGTGTCACATGAGGGGACATGTCAGGGAAATTTTATTTTTCTATATTTAACATTTTTGAATTTGGCGCCGATCTCCCTGAGGCAGCACTTAACCTCAGGAAGATCAGTGTGCTCTTTCACAGACATACGCTAAAGAGCGCACTGCTGGTTTAGGGAATCCAACCCCCACCCCCCCGCCTGCACAGGGACTGCATAGCACTTCCTGGCAGATGTCACACTGGGCAGGCCTTAATTGGCCTGCCCACATAAAATAGCGTTGCTCCCCCAATCAAGGGCACCAATTGGAGGTGTCCCTGTACACACCCGCTCCTAAACTTTCCCCCCAACAGGGGGAAGATTCTGCCCCTTGTCTACAGATCAGGACTGCTCCAAGTGACAGATGTCCCCGAAAGCAAAGGTGTCAGCAGTCCTCAAATTTTGTGACGCCTTTCTTAGGTGTCTGCTGGATGGGGTGGAAGCTGCCACGATGTCCTCTACCCCACTTTGGCTGCAGGAGGTCCACAAGAGTCCAATCCAGCCTGAGAGGCGGTGGCAGCAGCAGTCGGCACTACCAGAGCACAGAGGAGGTCAGCCATCCAGTGCAGGAAGAGGATGAATGTTCTTGTCTGTTCTACCAGGGTAAACCAATCACCTCATCATTCTTAACTCACACTCACAAACCCATCACACATCCACAGGGATCTCGAACCTCAAGGGACAAAACCACTAACTCTCACACACACCCTCACATCTCCATCAGGCTCATATTCTCTAGAGCTAGCGTCGTCATCCTGTCCATGTCTCCGCTCACCACACAAACATTCCACGCAATGCCATGTGTCCTGCTCACACTCTCTCCATCTGTTTTCATGCCGGAGAAGCCTGTTCACATCAGCAGGGAGAGGTTCCAGACCAGGGGTGGAATGGCCCACATTAAGCCCCTCACTCACTTTGAGGAGCGTGTCATTGCGCTGACTGGTGAGGACATGGACCGTGACTGTGGTGATTGTGAGGTCAGCAGTGAACACCCACTTGAAGATCCTGCACATCATCCCTCTCTCAACGCAAATGTGAGTGCTCTCTCTCTTGCTTTTGACTCTGCTGCCATGCACTAATTATCTCTACTTTGGTTCACAGGGAGTTCTGCCAAGCGACCGACACCCTGAGCCAGCCAGTCCCTTAGCTCCATCCAGGTCACCAACTCTAACCAAAGGATATTGAAGAGCAGAAAATAAACAACCTGGAAGACCCTCACAGTGCTTACCCACACCCTCCACCAGTGCAGAGACACACATCTCAGTGGGACCTAGATCTAGAGCAGACTCAGGTTCACAATCTGGTGGTGAATGCACAGATACATGTCCACAGCAGCAGCAGGCAGGTTCTGCGAGCTCCCCGGCACTTGTGAGGTCCAAGTCAGATGAGGACTCTCTGGATTTAGCCTTCAAACTCATCCTGGAGAGTGAGTAGAAAGCAGGGGAACATCATTCAGAGCTCTTGGAAGCCCCCAACAGAGTGGCATGTGAGTCGGAAGAGTGTGTCTGCCTACTCTCTGATGAAGTGGTGCCCACGTGTGTCTATATGGAGGTCTCCATGGGAGGATGGTGGATACCAGGGAGGTCCTAGTCCAACAAAATGTGTAGTTGCCCACAGACCTGCACTCCATCGCAGTAGCCATAGGTGAGTTCCTGCAGTGACAACATGTGAGGGAAACAAGGCACCTCGACATTCCCCCAGGTGCTCTGTCCCCTCAAGGGGTCAGGCCGGGGCCCTTAGGCACCCGAAGAGAGGAGGAATGGCAGCTGGACACCCCTGGGTCATCCACTCAGGAACCTCAGAGGCTGTCCTCTCCCTCCGAATCCCCTTTTCCTGTGACCCCTTCAACCTCGTCCTCTGTCACTGCAGAGGGAGCAGCTGGCCCACAGTAGGACAGCCAAAGCAAGCCAGGGCCCTCAAGGCATCGGCTCTCCAGAGGATGCACACCGATGTGATCAGAGGCAACAGAGCCAACCATTACACAGGCTGTCCCCACCCCTGCTGCAGATGTCAGGGCAGCACCTAGAAGGAGTGGTAGGCCTAGAAAAGTTAAGAAATTCTAACCACAAGTGAGTGCATGGGTGAATACATTTTATCATTTTAAAATCTGAAAATATATTCACTTGCCCTGAATAACGTGTAATATTGTCTTTCAGTCAGCTTCGGTGACAGGCTTTGCAAATGCTCCTGCTACATCCAACCCAGTTCAGCTGCATGCAGCCAGATCACGAGTGACTCTGGGAGGAGAAGTGTGAATGTGGCATAGCCTTTCAAAACCTTTCAGAACCTTCATCCATCACACTCATCTTACTGTCCCGAGCATTTTGAATGCTGCCTGCTGAGGTTCTCTTTCAGTTGTCCATCTGAGCTGAGCTGCATCTCCGCCCACTCCCATGCAGCACCTGTGCCCATCCAACACAAGGCTCCACTCACTTTTCATTTCTGCAAAGTGGTAATTGTCAAGGATATCATTAGCTCGCCTGTCCTCCCCCCAGTCACCCATGCCCTTTCCCCACTCACTGTCAACCCCACTGGCATCACCTCCCAGTTCCCCACTGTTTCCTACAAACTCAAACCCTTGTCATCCCAGGATGTCTAATTGAATGTGTACGTTCCCCACCTTCCTAAAATCCCACCCTCAGCCACAATGACCTCCCGGATCTCGTCCTTCCAACCCCCATGGCCCATGTCCACCACCCACTTTTGCTATCCCTTCTACCGCTACCGATGCAGCCTCACCCTCCCATGCTATCAGCTCCCTCCGCGCCCCCTCTCTTACTCACCATTGCCTCCTACCACACCCACCCTCAGTTCGCTTCCCGGGTGGCAGTCATTGACTCTACAGACCCCTCTCTTGCACATTCACCTGCACATGCCCCCTTCTCCCATCTCCACCCTTACTCCCTCCTCCACCCTTATTACTCCCTGTAGTCTTACTCCTTCCTCTCCCCCCCCGACACCTTCCCCTCTTCGAACCCCCCTACACACACCCTCCCTACCCCCCAGGACACCTTCCCCATTCCAAGCTCCCCACCCATGTCCTTCCTCCCCCCTCACACCTACCTCCCCATTTATGAACATACAAACATATGTACTAAGAGCAAGAATAGCCCAATCATGTCCCGCCATTCAATAAGATCATTGCTGATCTGATTGTAGCCTCCCACCTACCCCTGATAACCTTTCACCCCCTTGTTATCCAAGCATTTATCTAGCTCTGTCTTGACAATATTCAAAGACTTCCACCGTCTTTGAGGAAAAGAGTTCCAAAGACTCACAGCACTCAGAGAACAAAATTCTCCTCATCTCTGTCTTAAATAAGTGATCCTTTATTTTTAAACAGTGACCCCTAGTTCTAGATTCTCCCAAAATGGAAACATGCTCTCTGCATCTAATCTGTCAAGACCCCTCAGGATCTTAAAGGTTTTGATCAAGTCACCTCTTACTCTTCTAAACTCTAGTACATAAAAGCCTAACCTGTGCAACCATTCTTCATAAGACAACCCACCCATTCCTGGTATTAGCCTAGTAAACCTCCTCTGAACTGCTTCTAATGCATTTACATATTTCTGTAAATTTATTCATTTATTTTTATATTCACTCATAGGATGTGGATGCCATTGGCTGGGCCAGCATTTATGGTCTAACCCTAGATGCCCTTGAGAAGGTAGGGGTGAGCTGCCTTCTTGAACCACTGCAGTCCATGTGGTGTGGGAGCACCCATAGTGCTGTTTGGAAGGGAGTTCCAGGATTTTTACCAGCGACAGTGAAGGAACAGCAATATACTTCCAAGTCAGAATGCTGAATGAATTGGTGGGAAACTTCCAGGTGGTGGTATCCCCATCTATCTGCTGCCCTTGTCCTTCTAGATGATAGTGGTTGTGGTTTTGGAAGGTGCTGCCTAAGGAGCCTTTGTGAGTTCCTGCAGTGCATCTTGAAGATGGTACACACTGCTGCCACTGTGCATCGGCGGTGAAGGGAGTGAATGTTTTTGGATGTGGTGCCAATCAAGCAGGCTGTCCTGGATTGTGTCAAGCTTCATGAGTGTTGTGGGAGCTGCACTCATCCAGACAAGTGGGGGGTATTCCATCACACTGCTGACTTGTGCCTTGTGGATGGTGGACAGGCTTTGGGGAGTCAGGAGGTGAGTTATTCGTCACAGGATTCCTAGCCTCTGACCTGCTCTTGTAGGCACAGTATTTTTATGGCTAGTCCAGTTCAGTTTCTGGTCAATGGTAACCCCAAGATGTTGATAGTGGGGGAGTCAGTGATGGCAATGCCATTGAACGTCAAGGGGTGATGGTTAGATTCTCTCTTGTTGGAGATGGTCATCACCTGGCATTTGTGTGGCGTGAATGTTATTTGCCAACTGTCAGCCCAAGCCTGGATATTGTCCAGGTCTTGCTACATTTGGACATGGACTGCTTCAGTATCTGAGGAGTTGCGAATGGAAGGAAGGTCATTGATGAAACTGCTGAAGATGGCTGGGATAAGGACCCTACCCTGAGGAACCCCTGCAGTGATGTCCTGGAGCTGAAATGACTGACCTCCAATAAACACAACCATCTTCCTTTGTGCTAGTGATGGCTTCAACCAGTGAAGAGTTTTCCCCCTGATTCCCAATGACTCATTTTGCTAGGGCTCCATGATGCCACAATAAGTCAAATGCTGCCTTGATGTCAAAAGCAGTTATTCTCACCTCATCTCGGCAGTTCAGCTCTTTTGTCCATGTTTGAACTAGGGCTGTAATGAGGTCAGGAGCTGAGTGGCCTTGGCAGAACCCAAACTGGGTGTCATTGAGCAGGTTATTACTAAGCAAGTGCCGCTTGATAGCAGTGTTGATGACCCCTTCCATTACTTTGCTGATGATCCAGAGTAGACTGATTTGGCGGTAATTGGCCAGGTTGGATTTGTCCTGCTTTTTGTGTACAGGACATACTTGGGCAATTTTCCACATAGCCGGGTAGATGCCAGTGTTGTAGCTGTACTGGAACAGCTTGGCTAGGGGTGTGGCAAGTTCTGCAGCATAAGTCTTCAATATTATTGCCAGAACATTGTCAGGGCCCATAGCCTTTGCACTATCCAGTGCATTCAGCTATTTCTTGATATCACATGGAGTGAACTGAATTGGCTGAAGACTGGAATCTGTGATGCTGGGGACCTCTGGAGGAGGCCAAGATGGGTCATCCACTTGGCACTTCTGGCTGAAGATTGTAGCAAATGCTTCAGCCTTATCTTTTGCACTGATGTGCTGAACTCTCCCATCATTGAGGATGGGAACTCACTCTTCCTCCAGTGAGTTGTTTAATTGTCCACCATCATTCATGACTGGGTGTGACACAACTGCAGAGTTTAGATCTGATCTGTTGGTTGTGGGATCGCTTAGCTCTGTCAATCACTTGCTGCTTATGCTATGTGGCACGCAAGTAGTCCTGTGCTATAGCTTCACCAGCCTGACACCTCACTTTTAGGTTTGCCTGGTGCTGCTCCTGGCATGCCCTCCTGCGCTCTTCATTGAACCAGGGCTGATTCCTCATCTTGACGGTAATGGCAGAGTGGGGGATATGCCGGGCCATGAGGTTACAGATTGTGTTCGAGTGCAGTTCTGCTGCTGCTAATGCCCACAGCACCTCATGGATGCCCAGTCTTGAGTTGCTGGATCTGTTCCAAATCTATCCCATTTAGCATGGTGGTAGTGCCACTCAACACAATGGAGGGTGTCCTCAATGTGAAGGTAGGACTTCGTATCCACAACGACTATACGGTGGTCACTCCTACCAATACCATCACGGACAGGTGCATCTGCAGCAGGCAGGTTGGTGAGGATGAGGTCAAATTTTCCCCTCACCACTTACAGCTACCGAGCCACTCTAGCATGGGCATTGAAGTCCCCCACCCAGAGTGCATTCTGTGCCCTTGCCACTCTCAGTGCTTCATCCAAATTGTGTTCAACATGAAGGAGAACTGATTCATCAGCTGAGGGAGAGCAGTACATGGTAATCAGCTGGAGGTTTCCTTGCCCATGTTTGTCCTGATGCCATGAGACTTCATGGGGTCCAGAGTCAATGGTCAATGTTGGGGACTCCCAAGGCAACTCCCTCCCAAATGTATACCACTGTGCTGCCATCTCTGCTGGGTCTGTCCTGCCGGTGGGACAGGACATAACCAGGGATAGTGATGGTGGTGTCTGGGATATTATCTGCAAGGTAAGATTCTGTGAGGATCTCTATTTCAGGCTGCTACTTGACTAGTCTGTGAGACAGCTCTCCCAATTTTGGCACAAGCCCCCAGATGTTAGTAAGGAGGACTTTGCAGGGTCAACAGGGCTGAGTTTGCCATTTTCATTTCCGGTCGATGCCAAGTGGTCCATCCAATTTCATTCCTGTTTTGAGGCTTTGTAGTCGTTTGATACAACTGAGTGGCTTGCTAGGCCATTTCAGAGGGTGTTCAAGAGTCAACCCCATTGCTGTGGGTCTGGAGTCACATGTAGGCCAGACCAGGTAGGGACGGCAGATTTCCTCCCCTAATTTGTGAACGAGATGAGTTTGTTTACAACAATTGACAATGGTTTCATGATCATCATTAGACTTTTACTTCCAGATTTTTATTGGGTTCAAATTCCACCGTCTGCCATGGTGGGATTCCAACCCCAGTCCCCAGAGCATTACACTGGGGTTCTGGAATACTAGTCCAGTAACAATACCACTACACCATCACCAGTACTCCAGATGTGATCTCACCAGTGCCCTGCACAACTAAAGCATAACCTCTCTTCTTTTGTATTCAATTCCCCTTGCAATAAGTGATAACATTCTATTACTTTTCCTCATTACTTGCTGTACCTGCATACTAGCTTTTTGTGATTCATGCACTAGGACAGCCTGATGCCTCTGAATCTCAGAGCTCTGTAATCTCTCACTGTTTATACAGTCCGCTTCTTTTCTATTCTTCCTGCCAAAATGGACAATTTTGCATTTGCCCATGTTATACTCTATTTGCCAGGTCCTTTCCCACTCACTTAACCTATTTAAGTCAATTTGTAGCCTCCTTACATCTTCCTCACAACTTAATTTCCTACCTATCTTTGTGTCATCAGCAAATATAGCAAACATTCCTTCAGTCTCTTCATCGAAGTCATTTATATAAATTGTACAAGTTGAGGCCTGGGTGGTGATCCCTGTGACACACTTCTCGTCGCGTCCCGCTAACCAGAGGAAGACTCATTTATGGCTACCCTCTGCTTCCTGTTAGCCAGCCAATCTTCTATCCATGCCAATATATTACCCCCTACACCGTGAGCTTAAATTTTCTGCAATAATCTTTGATGTGGCACATTATCAAATGTCTTCTGGAAATCTAAATACAGTACATCCACTGGTTCCCTTTTATCCAAAGCACATGTGACTCCTTCAAAGAACCCCAATAAATTGGTTGAATATGATTTCCCTTTTACAAAACCATGCTGACACTGCCTGATTGCCTTAAACTTTCCTAAGTGCCCTGCTACAACATCTTTAATAATAGTTTCTAACATTTTCCCGATGACATATGTTAAGCTAACTGGCCTGTAGTTTCATGCTTTCTGTCTCCTTCCCTTTTTACAACATTCTCCCCCATTACACCCTCCTCCCCCCATTATCCCTCCACCCCCAGGCACCTTCCTTCCCCTTCCCAGCTTCACCTCCCCACTCCCCTCCTGCGTGCACCTTCCTCTCCCCCTCGCACCTAGACCTTCCGTTTTCCCCCACCTTGCTGATCATCCAAAGCAGCCCATGGCCAAAACCGTGATGTTCCGAAGCAGATTCAAAGCATCAATAAAGACTTCCCACCTTCCGAGAGGCGGAGAAGCCAGGTCCACGAGAATCCACCCAGCATGTGATGCACATGTTCCTCCAGGGTCCGGTAGCTGTAGGTCTCCAGCACCCTGCTCTCCTCGGATGTCCACGATCTGAGCAAGGCCCTAACGGCAAGTCCCAACTTCTGCATATCTCATTTGTCCATGCATGTTCTGGGGCATCGGCATAAAGGCAAATCAGGCATGGAGGGACCATTCTGGTCGGGCCTTACTTTGCATCCAACTACCAGAACGCAAATTGGGTTCACGCCGGCCTCCAGCAGGATTTGTGTTCTGCCATGACATGAAACTGATTTTTCCCTCATGCTGAACTGTCACCCCCGCCCACCACGACGCCCACTGCCAACGGGATCAGACAATTCTACCTTTCAGCATATGAATTATAATGAAAACCAATGACCGGAAAATCACAAACAGATGGACCTTGATTTCTAATATATGTTACCAGCAAGAGAGAACCCCACAATCAGCCTGGATTTGTAAAATTACTCCTTACAACACTCCTTCCTCTTGGACACCCTCTAGTCTTTTGGTCAAAATATTCACTTCAGAGCCTTTTCACTTTATCTAGGTCTCTCATTTTTCTGCTCTATCTTTCTCATTCTATGCTTTCTTCCTTTACAGAGCTTTTCACTTTTTGACTTTCCTATAACTTTTCAAAATATTGACAGATATAACTCCTACATAATTTACAACATTTTAAGTCTTTGTGCAGTATTTTAAAGCTCATTTAACCTATTAAACCTATTTGTGCATCTTTGAACATTTGACCTGTACTTGTTTCCTATTTCCACTGTTTTTGGTCAGTCTTATCAACAGCTTTGCTGCCCTTTTCCAACCAGTTTCTAAAATGTTTACCTATCTTTCCCTTTTAAATGTTGATTGATCAGTTCTATGTTACTAATGTTTTGGTGCTTTAATATAAAAATTTGCATTTATACAGCACCTTTACCCTGGACAATTGTCTCACGATGCTGAAAAGAGACATAAAGAGAGAAAAAAATGGAGAATCTGAGGACAGACAACCAAAGGTTTACAGAAGCATATGTGTTTTAAGGGGAGTCTTAATAGAGAACAAGGAGGTGGAGAGGCAAACAGGTTTAGGAGAAGAATAAGGTGCCGAGGCAACTAAAACACAACTACCACTGGTGGAACAAAGAGAGGGTGAATGCAGAAGAGGTGAGAGTTGGAGGAACAGAGAATTGTGGGCAAGGGTGTGGTCTGTAGGGCTATCGGAGATTATGGAGATAGGGAGGAGAAAGGTCATCAAAACTTTAAGCACAAAGATAATAAGCAGAATTGTCCCAGATTTGTGCTAAGTGAGGTAATGGGTGGGAAAAAAACGTTATACCCGCAGGCCACAATGGCAGCTTTTCACACTATCATCCAAATCCCACCTTATTAACCACGCATTTCCACGAAACACGTCATTTCACTGGAGGGCCAGCTCTCATTTGCCGGCCACACCGTCACCTCGCTGCTTCCACATGCCGGGTGCCATAGTTAAAGTGCAGCTGCACGTGCACCTCTCAGCGTTTCCAGCCCAGGAGTGCTGCACAGGAGACATAGCCCTGAAAGACAAGAAGACTGCAGCTCCCCCGATTCAGTGACTGGTCCCTGGAACGCCTTTTGGACGCCAAAGAGGCTGGCCGTGATGTCTTCTACCCCAACTCTGGTCGCAGGAGGTCCAACAATCTCACCATTCCAGCTTGGTGGGCGATGGCAGTGGTGGTCAGTGCCAATGCTGCACAGAAGATGTTGGCCATTCAATGCAGAAAGAGGATGAATGATCTTATCCGTGCCGCCAGAGTAAGGCAACTATTTCATCACTCTAAACTCATACACTCAAACACATCACACATTACTGGCATCTCAGTCACTGGGCGGAATCATTCCAGATTTGCACTCAGTGCGGTAGCGGGCGGGTAAAATGACATTTTACCCATCGGCCACAATGGCGTATCATCCATATTCATGCTGTATCATCCCAAACCCGCCGCATTGATTATACGTTCCCAGAAAACACGCCGTTTCCAGTACGAGTGGGGTCTCAGTCACACGCCATGCCATCACCTCACCACTTCATCAAGCCGGGCCACATGTTTAAAGTCCAGCCGCACACACACCTCCCAGTGCTTCCAGCCCAGGACTGCTGCAAAGAAGACATAGCCCCAAAAGGCAAAAAGACTGCAGCTCCTAGGTTTGTAATCCACCCCTCAAGTGCCTTTTGGATGCCGTGGAGGCTTGCTGCAGGCAGCAACATCACCAATCCAGCTTGGGAGACAGTGGCAGCGGTGGTCAGTGCCAACACCCTGCAAAGGAGGACAGCCATCCAATGTCACTACAGGATGAATGGTCTCATCCGTTCCACCAAGGTAAGTCACTCTTCTCATCACTCTCAACTCACACACTCACAAACCCATCACACATCCACAGGGCCCTCACTCACTGCCAGTTCAAGGGACATCACCATTCACTCTCTCACAATCACTGTCATTGTCCTCATCCTGTCCATGGGACCACTCAACACCCACACATGCCAGGCATACTTACCATCTGGCCCAGCAGGTGTCCAGCTTACACTTCCTCTATCTCTATCCATGCAGGACAAGCTGGCACACAACAAGAGGGAAAGGTCGCAGCCCAGTGGAGGAATACTTGAAATCAAGATCCTCATGGACTTTGAAAACAGTGCCATCCAGCTGGCTGGCAAGGGTCTGGACTGTTCATGTGCTGACAGTGAGGTCGGCGCTGCTCTACCAAGTGAGGATCCAGCAGTGCAATATACATCACTCAACCATGTGAGTGATGTGTTCTCTTTCACAGGTCATTGCAATGCACTAATTATCTCCCCTTGCTTTCGCAGGCACATCTGCCAAATAGCCGACAGAGTCCACAACCCAGGGCCTCCTGTCAAGCCCTGTAGAAATCTCTGAAGAGGAATCTGAAGGCACCCTCTTTGAAGTCCTATCACAGTGCTCACCCACACCCTTCACCAGTGCAGAGACACACAGCTCAGTGTGACTTAGCTTTAGAATAACCTCGGGATCACAATCTGGTGTGCGTATCACACCTTCTGATCCATAGCAGGCAGTGGCAGGGACTTCCCAGGTGTCCGGCACTTAGAGGACTGCTGGATGTCAGAACATTGCTGTGTCTGAGTCAGATGACGAGCCTCTGGACTTGGTCATGTCACAGTTGCTGGAGCTGCAAAGACAGGCTCAGGAACATGAGGAAAGGATGCCTGCTGCATTCCTCAGATTGCAAGGCATGATGGTGGATTAAATCCACCTTTAGGCTGAGGTGATAGTGCCAGCATGTCAATGCACCAGCGTCAACACTGGTAAGATGGTGACTGCCATGGAGACCTTGGTCAAGGACTTCGTTCCTGCACTGCTGCACGGGCTGAACTCCATCGCTGCACAAGATAAAGGCAGGTGTCTCACTCCAGGGCCTCTGCCCTGTGCTCTGTGCAGCCTTCAGATCAAAATGAAGGTCCAGCCTCACACTTCCTGGACACTTTGCTAATGCCTGCACCTCAATGATGCTTGTCATTGCTGCCAGAATGTAGTGGGAAGGCATCACAGAGTTCTCTCATTCTCTCTGTGTGCACTCAGCACCTTTAAGGTGGGGATGGCCCCCATCTCTTCAGCATCTGTGACCAGTGATTCTCTGCTCCTGAAGGGCTCAATGCTGAAGGAGGACAAAGGATCAGGTGCTTCTAAAGTTTCATGACTGTGTCTCTATGATGTGACCCTGATCTCAGAGTGGAAGCAAACTACCCTCAGCTAGACAGGGGTCAGACATTCTCAGAGGCTATGTGAAGATCTATGGAGTGTTCTCACTGCATGTTGTCATTATCCTCCTGCAACTGAGTGACTATCAGGGCCTCCACTGCATCTCCATGCTAGGACCATTCTCACAGAGGTTATATGCACTGCCATAAGCCAGACTGGAGTCAAAAGTTTAAAGATGCAATGTAAGGATCTTATGGTGTCTCCTCACTGCATGTCTTGCATAAGTCTAGCAGCTATGAGGGCCACCCGAGCATGCCTGCCTCATCTGGCCAGTGCGAGAGCCTCATCATCGCCTTCGAGGAACTCCTCATCCTCATCACCATTGAGGTCCTCTTCACCAGAGGAGACCTCAAGCTCCTGCATCTCCTCCTCAGCCAGTTCCTCTCTCCAGTGCAGCACCAGGTTGTCAAGGACGCAGCAGGCAACAACAATGCGTGACACCTTCCCTAGACTATGTTGCAGGGCTCCACCAGACCGGCCCAGGCACCAGAACCTCATTTTCAGCAACCTGATGGTTTGCTCCACCATGTTATGAGTTGCAGCATGAGCCTCGTTATACAGTTGCTCTGCTGCAATCTGAGGCCGCCGCACGGGTGTCATCAGCCACAGCCTCTGAGGCACCATCCCTGCAGTCTCCGTGGGTCCTTGAAGACGTCAGGGATTTGTGATGGACTGAGAATGTAGGAGTCTTGTACAGTCGCTGGAAACCATGCGCAGACCTGCACGATGTGTTTGGGGTGGTCAGACACCAGCTGCACATTCAACGAATGGAATCCTTTGCAGTTGACATAGTTGACCGTATGTTGCGATAGAGGTCTTAGCGCTATGTGAGTGCAGTCGATGGCACCCTGCACCTGTGGAAAACCCAAGACATGGGCAAATCCAATTGCTCTTGCTCACTCTCCTGGTCCCGGGCAAAATGCACAAAGCTGTGTGCCCTCACAAAGATGGCATCCGTGACTACATGGATGCATTTTTGGGTGGAGGCTTGTGATATCCCACAGAGGTCACCTGTGGAGCCCTGAAAGGAGCCACTGGCATAGAAATTGAGCGCCACTGTCACTTTCACGGCCACTGGCAGTGGATGCCTGCCACGTCCATGTGGTGCCAAATCCACAGTAGCTGACAGATGCGACCAACCAGTTCCATAGACATGCGCAGTCTTTGGCAACACTGGTTCTTGGTCATCTGCAGGAATGTGTTATGATGTGGCAGATGATGTGTGTCAGGTGGATCAAATCCACAAGAGAAACTTGGTTGCGCTATCACAATGGTTTTATCATTTGTATTTATTATGAGAAGATGTTTTCACTAAATTCAGAAGGAATGAGTCCACCAAGACCTTTAGAGATTTTAAAAACTAAATTAAAGTATCTATTAACAAAATAAAAGATTTCAAGCATATGCATAAGACTACAATTACTTACTACTATAACAAATCCTAAAATTCCTAATTAACCTGACTGCCAGTTACACCCCCTTTAAGGCAACAGTGCAAAATAGATATTAGATTTAAAACAGAACCAGCAAGTTAACACAGTACCCAGATGACAGTGGAATTCCAAATGGCTTTTCCCCAACTTCAATTTTGTTATATAGCAGGCTTATGCACAAATGGCTGGGGGTGTCATTAAGGCTATTTCACACACTCCTGCTGGATCTTACATGGCATTCTCCCACATAGCCTTTCCTTCTCCTTTATACATGTTTCTGTCTTTTTTAATATGTAAATTCTATTGTTCCATATGTCTTTGAGACTGTATCTTCCTCATAATATAATACTTTCATGTTGCCAATATTGTCATTAACCTTTGGGAAAAATAAACACACCCTTAGCCCTGCCTATGTAAACAGACAAAGATCCCTTCATTTATCTAAAAATGCAAATTCCCTTCACACCTTACATGCTAAGCCAGCATCCATGTTTACTCAATGGCATGTCAAGTACCTAGCTTCTTTTGATGATTTCAAGCTTGCGGTCTACTTGATTCCAAATGTAATTAAATCACATGTTCAGATCCAACTATACTGAACCCTTATTTCAAAACCTACTTCACGATACACCAGAAATATATTATGAAAATTATTAAATTTTCATCACAAATGAAAGATGGCATCTATTGACCCTGGGTCTAGCTGGGTGCCGATCAATGACTGCTCACTTCAGCAATCGGCAATCTTTAGCAGATTGTTGTGGGAGCCCCAGCCACACTTCTTCCGAAGGGTGCTACCCCTCCGTCTGCACAGCCAGTCGCTTCAGTGGCTCTCTTCTCCATCGTCTTTGCTCTCTGTACGCTACAAGACATATAGCTAGTTCACCAGGCTCCATGAATCTGATGTACTCCTCCTGCAGGATGAAAGAGATAGACATGTGGTTTAACATGGGTGTACTAAGAACCTGTCTTGGTTAAGTCTGAAGGCCCCTTAATTCACCCAGGAAAGTATTGGCCACAGCTTGGATGGCCAAAGATTATTGTGTTGCATGGCTGCCCGAAACCTCACCTTCCTCCTCCCCACTCCAACTGACCAAGGCAGCAGCTTTGCCCATTGGACTACATGCTGTGCCAGGTCTGAGTCAGATGACAAACCTCTGGATTCAGCCTTCCAACTCATTGTGGAGAGTCAGCAGAAGAAGGGGGAACATCACACACAGCTGTTGGAAGCCCTCAACAGAGTGGCTCGCGAGTTGGAGGAGTGCACCTGCCTACTGTCTAATGAAGTGGTGCCCACATGTGTGCTTACAGAGGCCTCCTTGGGAAGGATGACGGACACCATGAAGACCCTGGTCCAGCAGAACGTGGAGATGTGTGCAGACCTGCACTGCATTATGGGAGCCATGGATGAGTTCCTGCTGTAGCAATGCAAGAGGGAAATGGGGCACCACAACATCCCTCCAGGTGCACCTTCCCCCAAAGGAGTCAGGCCTGGCCCCCCGGGCACATGAAGGGATGAGTGCAGCTGGACACCCTTGGATCAACCAGCCAGTAATCACAGAGGCTGTTCTCCCTCCAAGTCCCCTTTGCCTGTGACCCCCTCAACCTGATCCTCCAACACTGCAAAGGGAGCAGCCAGCCAACAAGTGATCCTGGAGGGAGAAGTGTATATGTGGCAGGGCCTTTTGGAGCCTCGTGCAAGTGCTCTCCCACACACATGGATTCTTCCCATATCACACTCACCTCAATGTCCTGAACATTTTCAATGCTGTCTGCTGGGGTTTGCTTTCAGCTGTTCATCTGAGCTGACCTGCATCTCCACCCACCCACTGACCACACTCCCACGCAGCACATGTTTTCACCCACCACGACTGTTGTTTTACTTTTGACTTGGACATCATTGACTCCCCGGTCCTATCCCCTCCAGCAATCACCATTTCCTTTCCCCCATCACAGTTGACACCCATGGCATCACCTTCCACCTTCCCTCCATGGCCTGCCAACCACAACCCTTTTCTTTTGGGGATGTCCAGGCAAATGAGCATTTTCCCTTCCTTCCCAAAAATCTCACCACCATCCACATTAACATCCCTGGCCTTCTCCTTCCCACCCCCACGGGTCTTTGTCTGTCTCCGAGTGCCCACCAACCACCCTCGCTGTCCCTTTTACCGATACTGTCGAGGCTTCACCCTCCCACTCCCTGCCTCACTTTGCCCTCGGTCATTCTCACCATGCTGTAGTACCTCACCCACCCTCAGTTTGCTCCCCAGAAGACAGTTATGGAATCATCAGAGCCCTCCCTTGCACATTCACCTGGACATTCCTCCCCCTCTGGAACCCTTCCCACCTTGGAACCCCTTCCGCCTTTGGAACCCCTTCCGCCTTTGGAACCCCTTCCCCCTTTGGAGCCCCTGCTCCCCTTGCAACCCTTTCCCCCAGAACTCCCTCCCCAACTGGAGCCCCTTCGACCCTGGAGTTCCTTCCCCCCACCCTAACCCCACCTGACTCCCCCCTCCTCACCTTAGTCCTTTCCCCTCAGACAGACTCCACTCCCATCACCCCCGCTTAGTCCTTTGTTCCCTTGAGCTCCTTCGGCACTCTGCAGTCTATCCTCCCATCCCAGACAGGGAGGGACCCCTCTGTAAGTCTTTTGGCTCTGTTACATCTATAGGGAAATGAGTCATTCCCATCACCGTACTTTCCCACTTGCTATTTTTCTCAAACAGTGTATCTATGTTCACTTCTCTTATTGTAGTCACTGGCTGTATTTAACGGTGGTCATCGTATGCAACATTTTTCCTTTTTTTGAAAAATGGCTGCTTCATCTGTTTTGACGGTTTATGAATTTAAATTCTATCAGTTGCTATAAACAATGGCTTCTCAACATGGTTTTCTTCTTATTAACTTCATTGGTGCAACAGGGTGAGAGATGGTATCAAAATATGACATATCAATGAATAAATAGTCTTACAATCTATCGTACAGGTTTCTGGAAGTTGTGTGCAAATGTGCATGGTGGAACATGTAGCCTGCTGTTTTGTGTCCTTCAGTTAACACTGTTTAGCCTAGATTGGGAGTTTTAAAACATAGGGCAGAATTTTGCCCTTGGCAGGCGGGCTCGGGCAGAGGCGGTCAGGAAGCCGACTGCCGCCTGCGATCAGCACCACACCACAATTTAATGCTGGGTGGGCCTTAATTGAAACGCGAACGGCTGCGCTGAGTGAGTCAAGGGGGTGGAGGTGGGCAGGGGACTGTGCACTGGCCAATGCGAACTTCATGCATGTGCACTATTGGGTGCTACATAATTTCTCAGAGGCACAAAGCTGCCTCAGAGTGATGAAGAGATTTTTTTTTAATTTTAAAAATAAAAATAAAAATGTAATAAATAATGTCCCCTCATGTGACTCTGTCACATGGGCAGGGACATGTTATTAATGAAATATTTCAGTTTTCATTTTATTTTTATTTGCTTTTGAAACCTCATCCCGCCTGTGGATGAGGTTTCTAAAAAAATGCAAAGGCCACTTGGTCTTTCCACCTGCCCGCCAACCATTAGGTTGGACATGCAGCAAAATGTTTACATTAATTGATAACTTAATGGCCTTTTCATTGTCCAAGCTATCATGCAACTGCACGTTGACATTGGCATACTCAGCCAATGCCAATGTACGTCATTTCACGTTCAAATGGGTCAGGCGCATGTCCACCCGCTGAGCAAATGTTTCTGCCCATAATTACCAGTCTCTGACAGTTACGGGTATTTCAAATGCAGAAAGTGCCATTGTATATGTAAGGTTCACTCATCTTCTGTTGAAGCATCCTTAAAATGATACAATTTAAGCTTATTTGATATCATCATGAGTAATGACTCTGGGCAGGATTTTATGGCCCTGTTTCAGCGGGGACGGGGCTGTAAAATGCGGCGGGCCATTATAAACCCATTGACGACAGCGGGAACGTAAAATCCCACTGCCGTAAAATTCTGCTCTCTGTGTGTGCTCATCAAAAACAGATAAGTTGGTGTTGGAACATTTCTGGGTAGTTAGCAATCAGCACTATTTGGTCAAGACTTGTGTCATAAAAATATAATAATTTTCAGAATATTATTGTGATTTATTGTCAAGGTAGGTTAATAGTGGGGTTTGGCTTAGTTTCTCTGTGTGATGTGCATGTGTGTGGGATTTAATTGAATTGGAAGCAGCTGGTCTGGAGCTTTTGAGTGATCAAAAGGGAAGCTAGGTTTGAAATGTTAAATATGTAAACACAGCTGAAGTTTTAGAATGTGAGGTCTGAGGAACATTTGCATTTTTAGATAAATTAGAGTAGTTTGAATTTCAAAGAGCTGGTAAAATGTTATACTTAGGCATAAGAAGTTAAGCCAAACAGTGTGTTTATTTTTCCCAACGGTTACTATGAAAGATTTATATTATGAGAAAAATAAAGTTGCAAAGACATATTGGCACAATGGGATTTATATTAAAAAGTGAGAAAAATGTATAATGGAGATCAGGTTATGTGAAAAGGAGAATGCATTCTAAGATCTAACACAAGTGTGAAAAGCCTCCAGCCTCTGTGCATTAAGTTGCTGTCCAAAGCTAAGAGAATTCACTCTGATTATCATTGTCAAGGGTATTGTGTGCTTTGCCTGGGGCTGTTGAAATCTATTTTGTTTTACTATTGCCTTAATGAAGATGTAACTGGGAGCCACATTAATCAGGAGTTTTAGAAGTTATTATAGTAGTAATTTGTAGACCTATGTATGTTCTTAAAATCTTTTCCTCTATTAATAAATGTTTAATATAGTTTTGTAAAAACTTCTAAGTGGAATTATTACTACTGAATTCAAGGCATGCATCTTGAAATAAAATACAAAATTACAAAACAGCTGTGGCAGCTGTTTCAAGTTTCCATCTGGGATTTGAGCAGCTCAACGTTCACCATCCATAACAATTGCCATAACAATTTCTTCTACTACATTTTAAAAACAATATACTACAACTAAATCACAGCCTCAAAGAAGAATCCTTTATTGTACTCCAATGCGAACTTCTCCATTTTTTCATTCCAATGGTCTATATTGAATCCACTGGGGCAGATTGTCAAGGCAAATGTAAAGCATGGTCAACTACTGACCCACACAGGTTTTTCACATAGAAATGTAAAATCTTTCCTGATAATCTTTAAGTTTAAACCCATAAAACTATAAAAAGAATCAGAGGAATTCAATAAATCAGTACATGATAACAGAAATAAAGGGAAATAACCTGAACATATCAAAATGTCAATTACAGCAATGTTTAGATCAGCATATAAGAATACTATATAAAGCTCCATATTATGCCCTAGTCACACTGGTAATGTTTTAATATAGTGAATAAACAAAGAATAAATAAATCTTGGTGATGCATTGAGCAAATAGGCAACTATATTCAGCCAATTTGCAATGATTGCTTGACATCGCTTTTTGTCAAATACTGGGAAAGAATTTCTTCTCTGGGTTTTCAGTAATGAAATCATGAACACATTTCCAAAGAATGGTTTTGCTACTCTGTCATATATTGCACACATAGGAAAGGTTTCCCTTAATTGAGATGTTTAAAATTATGAGCAGCCTAGATAGAGTAAATAGGGATGACCTATTTGCCATAGCAAAAACCAGAGGGCATTGATTTGTAGTAATTGCTAGAAGAATAAGGGGGGAGATGAGGAAACAGTTTTTCACCCAGAGGGTGGTACAAACTGGAACTCACTGCTTGGTAGAGGCAGATTTGAAAAGTTGGATGCCTACTTAAAGAGCTGTGACCTGCAGGGCTACCGACCGAGTGCAGGAAGGTGGGATGGATCTCTAATGAACACCATGGCTCATGGTGGGCTGAATGGCCTTTTTCTGTTTCAAAGGCCAGGATTTCCCAGTTGGCGAGTGGGGGGAGGGGCCCACTAGACGACACAGAACTCCCGACGTCACCCTGCCCCATTTCAATTTTCAGGTAGACGGGGGCTCAGCAGAATCAGTTCTGCACCCGCTGACCTGTCAATGGCCAATTGAGGCCATTGACAAGCTCATTAACATCAGTAATGGACCTGCCCATCCAAACTTAAGGTTGGCGGGCTGGCGGGAGCCCTGAAGGGCTTCCAAAAATGCATGAAACCTCAACCACAGGCGGGATGAAGTTTCATGTAGATTTTTAAAAATTTAATAAAACTGTAACTAAAAGTGATGGACATGTCCCAACTCATGTGACATTCACGAAAGAGCTCACTCTCAACTTAGACGCATAGCGCTTCCTTGTGGACGTCACGCTGGGCGGGCCAATTATGGCCCACCCACATAAAATGGCAGTGTGTCCCTGATTGGGGGGTGCCGATCGGAGTTGTGCCTCTACACGCCCACTCCTGAACTTCCGCCCCAATGGGGGGAAAATTCTGCCCATAAATCTTCGAAGCTATCTATGATTTCTATTTTTATTGTGGTTTGATATTACGATCAATGTTAACTCTACCTGGCTGGTAATTAAAAGCAAAAATGATTACTTAGCTGCTCAGATCCAGATTATTTGCAATATTAACCTGCAGGGATTCACAGGCAGACCAGGAACACATCTCAACCAGACCAGTTCTTCATAAATTTATGCAACTCAGGGATGTATTACTTCATTTAGTCCCTGGTGCAGTTTTAACTGGAAAGCCCAGTTGGTCTGAGACATAGGAAGACCTTCAGGTAAATCTAAAACTTGCCTCTGTGAGGCAAAGAGAAGTAAAAGTGCTCCCTGTTTAGACTCCCTCTACCCTGTGTTTGTGAGTCATCACCCAGTGCTGTGGCCTCCTGCTGTCACTGGCCAGCAGTAAAATCAAGCCAGGATGGCTCCCACCTGACAATCTGTACCAAGATAAAATTCACTTCCATTATATTGCCTGCCTTTCTTCTAATGTAATTTTGTAGCCACATATGGGATGATAGCCTCAAGTGGGCTGATGATCTGCATCAAGTTCACTACCATGGCACTGCATGAAACAAGTTTTAAGTGAGTTTTAAAGTGATTCTTCCCACTTTTTGCTGAAAAGCTTTTATTCCTTGGAAGTGGCACCCCAACCACTACGTTAGACAATCACTCCCTCCACCACCAACACACAGTGACAGCAGTGTGTACCAACTATATTATGTACTGCAGCAACTCACCATGGCTCCTTCGACAGCACCTTCCAAACCCATGACCTCTATCCCCTAGAAGGACAAGGGCAGCAGCTAGAGGGGAACACAATCATCTGGAAGTTCCCCTCCAAGCCACACACCATCCTGACTTGGAAATATATCACCCTTCCTTCACTGTCGCTGGGTCTAAATCCTTCAAACTCCCTTCCTAAGATCACTGTGGGTGTACCTACACCACAAGGGCTGCAGCAGTTCAAGAAGGGGGCTCACTACCACCTTCTCAAGAGCAATTAGGGGTTGGCAATAAGTGCTGGCCGAGCCATCTAAACCCACCTCCTGTGAAACAGTAAAAAAATGCAGGTGACTTCCTGTAAGCTTCACCCCACTTTGGAACTCACCATGTCAAGAGCTGCTGGCACAGATCTACACCTAACTTCTCATAGCACTAGATTAACATTTCCTACATTATTGCTAATTCGTGGTTAGCTTGGCAAAAGATGTTGGCCATTATGTTTTAGAATTAATGGCATTTGGCCAATATAAACTAAAATAATACTGAAACAAGACTGTTACTTCAAAGGAAAAGTTTGGCAAAGTTTGGGGAACAATTAATTTGTGAGAAATCCACCTCAGGTCCAGGATTTCACCACTAGAGGCAGCCCAACGGATGGGCAAAGTGAGACACTGGAGACTTATTCATGCAGACAAGGAAACGAGGCATCAATGTTGTTTTTCAGCACACAGATACGCAGACCTGCCTTAATTACACAAGGATTTGTAACTGCCAAAATTGGATAATGGCCAGTGAAATGGGTGGGATCTTCTTGATCGCCGTGAACTCATAAGTTTCTGCACATAACATTCATTAATTAATGTTAGGAGAATGCAATGAGAGAGTGCCTGAATGTAGTACATCTCTTTCATTGATTCTTTGAGTAATGCAATTACTTGGGCTCTTTCAAACATGGGGCGGAATTTTCCGTGCCTGCTGGTAGCGGGCGTGATAGGTGGTGTGCACGGACAATATGGCGCAATCGATTTCATGACATCGGGAAGGCAGGTCGCAATCATCCACTCAGCCCGCCATTGATGGGCCATGTTTCCTGCTAACAGTCATTGGGGAGTTCATTGTAATACATCAGCATCTCATTAAAAGGCCATCCCACCAGGGTCTTGGATCCCCACTGGATTGCCCATCCACGTCAGTGGAAAAGCACATCAACGTGTTTCAAAACAGCACACAGGTGGCATGCACTTGGCAGCCTTCACTTTGGGGGAACTGGAGGTGAGTGAACAGTATCATTTTCCACTGCTTGCCAGGGTCGCCTGTTGCTCTGGAGGCTTCAGGGTTGCAGGGGGGGTGCCAGGGTGAAGTGCCACCTTGTTGTTGGTGGTGGGGGGGTCCTCTGGGGGCAACTGCTGTCCAGTCTTGGAGGTGACTGTTGTCAGGATGTATGATGTGTCCGGGGATAACTTCTGCCTAGCTCAGCGGTGGCTGTTGCACTCTCGTCGGGGGGTGGTGGGGGTGTCTGGGGGCAGCTGCTGCCCAGCCTCAGAGGCAACCTTTGTCAGGGGAGGGGGAGCATCTGCTGCCCTGGAGATGGATCCTGTGCACAAGAAACAGAGGTTAGGTGTAGGGTAGGCGAGGGAAGTGGCCATGCAATGGGGGCACATGTATAAACTGACCATTCCTCTGCAACTGAGACAGATCCGGCACAGACACAGCAATATGATTGGGGTCGGGCTCCTAGATTGCCCGCCCATGCAAGCAACGCGGAGGCAACAAAGTGCCACTAATTGCTCCAGACCTTACGCCCCCACCACCCCCCGGCACAGACTGAGAGTTCACGACCACTTTACTGGGCTGCGGAGCTGTTGGACTGCACACATTGTACAATCTCCTCACCAACACTGGCCATGTAGCAGTCACTGCTGGAGGTGCTCACAGCCCCTTGCAATCTCAGCATCCTGGTTTGGACCAGTGCCCCGCACCATGTCACAAGTTGCCAGGGCAGCCATGCAGCGCACTCATCCCTGGCCATCTGAGAGGTGACCAGCACTCTCCGGGAAGCATTAAGGGGCGGTCACACAGGGCCAGGAAAGGTGCTAAGTACAGTCATGATAACCACGTCTCTCTCTCTTTCATGCTGCAGAAGGACCATGTCAGGATCTTGGATCCTGGTGACCCAGCTGTACACCTGATGGTCTACAGAGAGTGAAGAAGATGGAGAAGGGAGCGACTGAGGCTCCTGGTCGCACAAAGGCAGGAGCCGCAACCTCAGGAAAAATGGCTGTTGGGGCTCCTGCACATGCTGCCCACGCGCAACAGTGAGCCATGACTGGTCGGTGCCTAGTGACACCCAAGGTCTATAGACACCACATGACATGTCTGCAGATGACCGAGAACCATTGTCACCGATGACTGCGCATGTCTCGGGACCTGGTGGCTCACATCTGCCATTTACTGCAGGACTTGGCGCCAAGGGAAGCTGGAGGGCATCTACTATCCGTGGCTGTGAAAGTGACTGTGGCACTCAATTTCTGTGCCAGTGGCTCCTCTCAGGGCTCCACAGGTGACCTCTGTGGGATCTCACCAGCCTCCACCCACAAATGCATCCACGGATTCCATCCTCTCAAGGGCACACAATTTCGTGCATTTCATCCGGGACCAGGGCAGCCAGGATGCAAGGGCCTTTGGATCCTCTCAGATTTCAGGATTCCCACAGGTGCAAGGTGCAATCGACTGCACCCATGTGGTTCTCAGGTCTCCATCACTGCACACGATTGGCTACACCATCCACAAGGGCTTCCACTCACTGAATGTGCAGCTGGTGTGCGGCCACCAGAAATGCATCCTACTGGTGTGCGCATGAGTTCCAGGGAGTGTGAACAACGCTTATATTCTCAGCCGGTCACAGATCCCTGGAGTCTTTCAGGGTCCACAGAGGCTGCAGGGATGTCTTCTTGGGGACAAGGGATACCCACAGAGGACATGACAGATGACAACCATGAAGCAGCCTCAGGCTGCAGCAGGCTCATGCTTCAGATCGCAACTTTGTGGAGCAGACCATCAGGATGCTGAAGGTGAGGCTCCGGTGCCTGGACCGGCCTGGTGGAGCCCTGAAAGACAGTCTGCAGAGGGTGTCACGCATTGGCATCACCTGCTGCACCCTTTACAACCTGGCGCTGCACCAGGGAGATAAACTGGCTGAGGAGGAGATGGAGGAGCTGCATGTCTCCTCCGATGAGGAAGATGCTGATGGATATAAGTACGAGGAGCTCCTTGGAGGCAATGATAATGGGGATGAGGCCCTCACACTGGATAGATGAGTCAGGTGTGCTCGGTAGGACCTCATAGCTTCTAGGTTTGTGGAGGAGGATGACGACATACAGTGAGGTTACTCCATAGATCCTTACATCGCAGTTGTGAACATTTGTCTCCAGTCTGGCTTATGGCAGCGCAAATACCCTCTGTGAGAATGCTCCTGTCATGGAGATGTGGTGCAGGCCTTAATAGTCGCTCTATTGCAGGAGGGTGATGATAACATGCAGTGATGTGACTCCATACATCTTCACATAGCCTCTGAGAATGTCTGACTCCTGTCTGGCCGAGGACAGCTCGCTTGTGCTCAGTGATCAGGGCCATATCATAGAGATGCAGCCATGAAACTTTAGAAGCTCTGATACTTTGTCCATCTTTAGCATCTTAGCCCTTCAGGAGCTGGAGCACGGCCTCAGTGGCCACAGATGCTGAAGAGATGGGGGCCAGCCCCTCCATAAAGGTGCAAAGAGCACATCAAGAGTATGAGAGAACTCTGTAGCACCTGCCCACTACATTCTGGCAGCAATGACCAGCACTGCTGAGGTGCAGGCGTCAGTAATGTTTCCAGGGAGCATGAGGCTGGACCATCACTTTGGTCTGAAGGCTGCACAGAGCACAGGGAAGAGGTCCTGGACTGAGACACTGGCCTTTATGTTGTGCAGAAATGCTTCACATCTGAGTGACAAGAATACTGCTCATCGGAACAAGGAGCCAAAGGCAGGGAGACATTCTTGGGAGTATGTTGAGCATACAAGTGGTTAACACTCATGCCCAGGCTGTGCAACTAATTCTCCTTAACTTTCCTAACCCTGCCACTACATCTTGCTGCTTCCAGTGGAGGCAGCCTGCTGACTGTGACGTCTTGTCTGTGATGACTTTAGTGGGTGTCCTCTGGTGGCCCAAAACTTGGAGGGCTCCGGCATCCTTTTGGGGTCCTGCTGTGTAACAGTGGCACCCTCCTCGGCCTGTGGAGGTGGAGTTGCTGAGGTCACAGGAAGAGGGGAGTTGGATTGGCTGGACACTCTTGGAGTCACCTGGATGGATGGGCCCAGAGTGTGCACTTGCTCATCTTCCACCCTATAGGTGCTCGGGAGGCCCCAGGAAGATTTCTTGAGTAGCAGGTGTAACTGGAGTGAGATTGAGCTGACCTGCACCTCTTTCGCAAACTATGGCATCAGCGATGGAGTTGAGCATGTGCAGCACTGCAGGACCGAAATCCTGGACCAAGGTGTCCATGGCGGCTGCCATCCTACCAGTGTTGCCCTCGGTATGTGGGCATGCCAGCACTATCACCTCAGGCAGAAGGCGGGCGGACTCCTCCATCATCTTGCAATCTGAGGAGTGCAACGGACATCACTTCCTGATGTTCCCTAGTTTGGCTTTGCACCCCCAGCAACTGTGACATGACCGAGTCCAGAGGCTCATCATCTGACTCAGACTCAGCAACATTCTGGCCACTAACAGTCCGCTGAATGCCAATCGCCTGGGAAGTCCCTGCCTCTGCCTGCAGTGGATCAGACAGTGTGATGTGCTCACCAGATTGTGATCCAGAGGCTACTCCAAAGCTAGGTCCCACCGAGGTGTGTATCTCTGCACTGGTGGAGGGTGTGGGTGAGCGCTGTGACGGGTCTTCAGAGAGGCTGCCTCCAGATTCCTCTTCAGAGGTTTCTTTGGGGCTTAATTGGAGGCCCTGGGTCATGGACTCTGTTGGCTGTTTAGCAGATGTGCCTGTGAAAGCAAGGAGAGATAATTAGTGCATGGCAGTGGCCTGTGAAGCAGGATACATCACTCACGGCATGGTTGTCTGATGGATGTTGCACTGCTGGATCCTCACTTGGTAGAGCACAGCCGACCTCACCATCAGCACAGGAATGGTCCAGATCCTCACCAGCCAGCTGGGTGGCTCTGTTTTCAAAGTCCGTGAGGACCTTGATTTCAGGAATTCTGCCACAGATCTGTGACATTTCCCTCCTGTTATGTGGCAGCTTGTCCTGCATGGATAGAGATCGAGAAAGAGTAAGCAGGATGCCTGCCAGGCCAGATGATAAGTGTGCCTGGCCTGTGTGGGTGGTCAATGGTCCCATGGATGGGATAAGGACAATGACAGTGTGTGTGACAGAGTGAATGGTGATGTCCCTTGATCTGGCAGTGAGTGAGGGCCCTGTGGATGTGTGATGGGTTTATGAGTGTGTGAGTTGAGGGTGATGAGAAGAGTGACTTACCCTGGCGGAACAAAGATCATTTGTCCTCTTGTGGCACTGGGTGGCTGTCCTCTTCTGAAGGCCGTTGGCGCTGACCACCACTGCCACTGCCTCCCAAACTTGATTGGTCACATTGTCGCCATACTGCAGCCAGAGAATAGGTACAGGACATCCCAGGTGGGCCTCCACAACAACCAGCAGTCGCTCATGGGTCCTGTTGTTGAAGCAGGGAGCTGCGGTCTTTTTTCCTTTGCTGACCATGTCTCCCGGGCAGCAGTGGTGAGCTGGAAGCAATGCGCGCTGTGCTTGCGGCTGGACTTGAAAGATGGCGCCCGGCATGATGCGGTGGCGGAGTGATGGCCGGCAGACGAATGAGAGCCCAGCCACCATGGAAAAGGTGTGTTTCCTGGGAGTGCATAAATAATGAAACAGGTTTGGGATGGTGTGGCGTGAAAACCCGCCATTGCGGCTGACAGGTAAAACCGCCACTACCTCCGTGCAAATCTGGGAAAATTCCGTCCATCTTCTGTTATCATATAAAATTGGAAAAAAAGGTCATGGTGGAAAGCCACGCACTCTCCACAGGAAGATTAAGTTGCTACAGTAACATGTTGGCTTGGCTAAGGCATGTAAAACTGTGCTTCACCTATAAAAAAGGTCACCAGACACCAGTGTTTTCCACTCTGCTTATTCTCTAACAGTGAAATATAAAGAAGAAACACATGCAACATTGTATAAGTTTGAAATTTGGCTAGTTCCAGTGTAAGAGATGAAAAACTACCATATTGTCAACAATGTGTCTATTATTTATTCATTGTTTAAGGTTTTTCCACAAAATATACTCACTTAGTTAATCAGGATCTTGGATCATACACAATTTGCTGAGATCTATAGCTGTATGAGTTGAGAGTGCAGGTCACAACAGGAGCAGCCCCAAGTATTTAAACAGGAACACAGCACAGCAGCTGCAGAGAGCGGTGGAAGGCATAGAAGGGGAAAAAATTGTAAAATGGCAACAAAGCACAAGGAGGGGCAGCAAGGTAAGTTTACACTTAAACATTTAACTTAACCCACCTAGTAATTAAATTAGATCAAGTATTTATTTTAATAACAAATAAATATTGATGAAAAAAGAGGCATTTTGTCAAAGCTTTTCATCTTGCGCTCATCAGAACAAACAACTAATTCCCTGACATTGATATTTTCTTGCGAATTGACCTGATGTATGTAAGGCAAAAAGCTTCGATAAAATGTTTCTTTTTCAGCAATACAGTAAAGTCCTGCCTTTCATGTCATCCTTATTCGCTATGTACTTTGTACACTGCATCGCCCATCATATGAGCAATGTTCGCTTATCTGTGCTTGAAATGTCCTAATCTCTGCACTGATTCTTTGATAGGTACACCTTTTGAGCACAGCTCGAGTGTGGGATTGGTTAATTTACTATGAGGGAGGAGGAATAGACTTAATATTTCCGTGGAGTGTCTTTTCTGAGAGAGTAGCAAGGCTCTGGAATATAATACATGGTGGTGAGATAGGTGCTGACTCTCCGAATACTTTCAGAGGCAACTGGGCTAGTTCCTGCCGAGGACAGAAACCACATAAAACAGAATGTAAGTGTCTTTATAAATCTTTGTAATCCTTATTTCGGATGAGCACTTTGGCTGGTTTCAGTGAACCGAGTGGGGGATCGGAGAGGAATTTTCCTGGATATAAGACCATAAGACATAGGAGCAGAAATTAGGTCTATCGGCCCATCGAGTCTGCTCCGCCATTCAATCATTTTTCAACTATGGCCCCAGTCCTAGACTCACCAATCAGTGGAAATGGTTTCTCCAGATCTGCTTGACCAGCTCTCCTTAATATCTTGAAAACTTTGATCAAATCACTCCTTCATCTTTTAAATGCCAGGGAATACACCCCTGGTTTGTGCAATCTCTGCTCATTATTTGACCCTTGAAGTCCAGGTATCATTCTGATAAATCTACACTGCACACAATCCAAGGTCAATATTTCCTGCTCGCAGCACACTAAGTGTGGTCTAACCAGGGCTTTGTATAGCTGAAGTACAACTTCTACCCCCTTATATTCCAGTCCTCGAGATATAAAGGCCAACAGTCCATTAGCCTTTTTTGATTGATTTCTGTGCCTGTTAATGTCATTTTGATGATTTATGTACCTGGGCCCAAAACTCCGTTTGGCCCTCCACTTTTTAGAGCTTGTTATCATTTTGAAAATACCCTATTTTATCCTTTTGAGGTAAAAAATTAATGATCTCACATTTGCTAGCATTGAAAACCATTTGCTACAATTTTGCCCATTCACTTAAACTGTCAATGGGCAGAAATTTCCATGCCTGCTGGCGTCGGGCATGTTTGGCAGCATGAGTGGACAATATGGCGAGAAAGTCAAAAATCAGTTTCATTGTATCGTGAAACAGTTTGCAATTGTCCACTTTGCCCATCAATGGCTGGCTGTGTTTCTCACCAACGGGCATTGGGAACTACATTGTAATACCCCTACATATCATTATAAGCCCATCTCACTGGAATCACCCCCCTCACGCTGAATCATCTGAGCACAGTGGTATGATGGCATGCCGAGGTGTTTCAAAATAGCATATTTAAACATGCACTTGGTGGGCTGCACTTTGAGGGGAATTCAGAGGTAAGAGCACAGTAACATTGTGCAACACCCATGAGGGCCACCTGTTGGGCTTCAAGGTTCAGGCATCATGCATCCAGGCGAGGGCACAGGCAAGTCATTTTTTCCCAGCTGGCTGACAGTGTGGTGCCAGGGCAAGGGCTGCCCTACGGCTGATGCAACTTGGGGGCAGGGTAAGGGCTTCACTGTGATTGATGGTAGTGCACAAGCATGTGCAGGGTTGGGGTGTGGAGGGTAGCCACACATTAGGGAAACCTTACATAAAGTGACCATTCCTCTGCAGCTGAGGCAACTCAGGCACAGCCACATTGACGTGATTGGATTTGGGCCTCGAGCTTATCTGTCCACTCAAGCAACACAAAATAATGAAGGTGACACCAAGTGCTCCAGGGCCTTTCATCCCTCAGGCACAGACTGCAAACAAATGAGCATTTTAGTGGACTGTAGAACAGTTGGATGACTGGCACATTGTACAATCTCCTTGCTAAAGCTGGCCATGGAGCAGTTACTGTTGGAGGCACTCACAGACCCTTGCAATGTCATCATCCCGGTTTGGACCAGTCTACCCCATAGTTCAAGCTAACAGCACAGGTTCGTAGCGTGGGTTAGGAGATGGTGTAGTGGTATTGTAGCTGGACTAGTAATCCAGAGACCCAGGGTAGTTTTTTGGGGACCAGGTTCCAATCTTGCCATGACAGATGGTGGAATTTGAATTGAATAAAAATCTGGAAGTAAAGTCTAATGATGGCCATAAAATCATTATTGATTGTTGTAAAAAATCATCTGGTCCACTACTGTCCTTCAAGAAAGGAAATCTGGCCTACATGTGATTCCAGACCCACAGCAATGTGGTTGACTCTTAAATGCCCTCTGGGCTGGCATTTTGCAACAAACCACTATAAAGTCACAAAAAAGGAATGAAACCAGACGGACCATCTGGCATTGACCTAGGCACCGGAAATGACAACGGCAATCTCAGCCCTGTCAACCCTGCAAAGTCCACCTTACTAACATCTGGGGACCAGTGCAAAAATTGGGAGAGCTGTCAAGCAATAATATGACATTGTCATCCTCATGGAATCATACTTTACAGATAATTTCTAAGACACCATCCCTGGGGTGGCAGGACAAACCCAGCAGAGGTGGCAGCATAGTGGTATACAGACAGGAGGGAGTTGCCCTGGGAGCCCTCAACATCGACTCTGGACCCCATGAAGTCTCATGGCATCAGGACAAACATGAGCAGGGAAACCTCCTGCTGATTACCATGTACCGCCCTCCCTCAGCTGATGAATCAGTTCTCCTCCATGTTGAACACCACTTGGAAGAAGCACTGAGGGTGGCAAGGGCACAGAATGTACTCTGGATGGGGGACTTCAATGTCCATCAGCAAGAATGGCTCATTAGCACAAATACTGACCAAGCTGGCCAAATCCTAAATGACATAGCTGCTAAACTGGTCTGCAGCAGGTGGTGAGGGAACCAACATCCTCACCACCTGCCTGCCGCAGGTGTATCTGTCCATGTCAGTATCGGTAGGAGACCACCGCATAGTTGTTGTGGAAACGAAGCACCACCATCACATTGAGAATACCCTCCATCATGTTGTGTGGTACTATCACTGTGCTAAATGTCATAGATTTTGAATAGATCGAGCCAACTCAAGACCAAGCATCCAGCCTCCAATAACACGCGGTTACTGATTAACAATTTTCATGAAAATATGGACAAAATTGCTAATTTAAAATCACAAAACATCCATAGAAATTTCAGGTTAATGAAGTAAAAATGTAGGCAACAATTTTATCTGGGAGGTGCCCTGGGAACAGGGCTGGGGTTTCTGATATCATATGGGAGATGTAAAAATGTTTGAAGTGTATATGCAGTAATTGTTTGACACAGCCAGCTCATTGTTTCCAGGTTTGGTGTCCAATGAGCAGCAATAGGCATGTTGAGGACTCGAATGATGCGAGTGCAACTCCAATATTTAAAGATGCAAAGATGTGATACACCTCAGAGTTGGCATGTGGCACGCACAAAGTGACATGCATGCTGTCAGTGATACCCTGCACCATGAGGAAGACTACAGTCCTCACCACTGTCTGGCAAGAGACATTAAATGCCAGCTTTAGAATCCTAGAATCATAAAATGGATACAGCACAGAAATCAAGGCAGCATTTGGCCGAGTGTGACATCAAGAAGCCCTAGCAAAATTGGAGTCAATGGGAATCAGGGGGAAAACTCCACTGCTTGGAGCCCGACCTATCACAAAGGAAGATGGTTGTGGTTGTTGGAGGTCAGTCATCTCAGGTCCAGGACATCATTACTGGAGTTCCTCAGGTTAGTGTCCTAGGCCCAGCCATCTTCAGCTGCTTCATCAATGACCTTCCTTCCAACATAAGGTCAGAAGTGGGGGTGATCGCTGATGATTGCACAATGTTCAACACCATTCATGACTCCTCAGATACTGAAGCAGTCCATGTCCAAATGCAGCAAGGCCTGGACAACATTCATAAGTGGTAAGTAACATTCATACCACAAAAGTGCCAATGACCATCGCCAACAAGTGATAATCCAATTATAGTTATAGTTATTCTAGTTATGAGGAGAGATTGGATAGACTGGGGTTATTTTCCCTGAAGCAGAGGAGATTGAGGGGGGACATGATTGAGGTGTATAAAATTATGATGGGCATAGATAAGGTAGATAGGGAGGAACTTTTCCCCTTGGTATCAATAACCAGGGGACATTGATTTAAGGTAAGGTGCAGGAGATTTAGAGGGGATGTGAGGGAGAATTTTTTCACCCAGAGAGTGGTGGCGATCTGGAACTCACTGCCTGAAAGGGCGGTAGAGGCAGATACCCTCATAACATTTAAGAAGTATTTGGATGTACACTTGCGATGCCATGGCAGACAAGGCTATGGGCCTAGTGCTGGAAAATGAGATTAGAATAGTCACATATCACCACCTTCAACACCTCTATGTCCTTTTGTCTGTGACATCTTTTGGTTATCTCCACCTATCACTGGCCCTCTATCCAGCTCTTCTTGTCCCCCCCCCCCACCCCCACAAACCACCTTATATTTCACCCCTTTTCTATTTTTCCTTAGTTCTGTTGAAGAGTCATGTGGACTCGAAACATTAACTGTGCTCCTCTCCACAGATGCTGCCAGACCTGCTGAGTTTTTCCAGGTATTTTTGTTTTGTTTTGGATTTCCAACATCCACAGTTTTTTGCTTTTATCTTAGAATAGTTAGGCACTTGTTTGACCAGCGTAGACTCGATGGGCCGAAGGGCCTTTTTCTCTGCTGTAGGCCTCTTTGACTCTATGACTCTAATCATTTCTCCTTGCCATTCAATTGCATTGCCATTGCTGAATCCCTCACTATCAACATCCTGGGAGATACCATTGACCAGAAACTGAACTGGACCAGCCATTTAAGTACTATGATTGCAACAGCATGTCAGAGGCTGAGAATTCTGCAGAGAGAAAATCACCTCCTCACTCCCCAAAGCCTGTCAACCATCTACAAGGAACAAGTCAGAAATGAGATGGAATACTCCCCACTTGCCTGGATGAGTGCAGCTCCTACATTCAAGAAGCTCAACACAAAGCAGATTGATTGGCATCCCATCCACCACCTTCAACATTTACTCCCTCCACCACTGATGCACAGTGGCAGCAGTGTGTACAATCTAAAAAATGCACTGCAGCAACTCACCAAGTCTCCTTCGACGGCACCTTCCAAACCCGTGACCTCTGCCACCTAGAAAGACAAGCAGCAGATGAATAGGAACACCACCACCTGCAGATTCATCTCCAAGTCACTCGCTATCCTGACTTGGAAATATATCACCATTCCTTCACTGTAACTGGGTCAAAATCCTGAAACTCCCTCCCTAACAGCACTGTGGGTGTACCTACACCAGATGGACTGTGGTGGTTCAAGGAGACGGCCCACCACCACCTTCCCAAGGGCAACTAGGGACGGGCAATAAATGCTGGCCTAGCTAGCAATGCCCAGATCCCATGAAAGAATTTTTAATAAGAAAAGCACGCTGAGAGCCAGCTGGAGTTCAGTATCAGTATAAGCACAATAAGGCTTCACAGCATGTTGCAGACCCTGTTTAAGTTTTGCAGTGATCCTGCTGTGTAAAATTCTGTTGATGTCTAGGCATGTCAATGGGAGCAGGAAATAGCATCTTGCAGCGGCTTGAAGGAGCTACAACACAGACGTGCCCAAGAATTTTCTCCTTTCAAAAATGTTGGTGAAGGACTCCTGTGGGAGTCTCACTTTGTGGATTCCAATTGGTGCCTGTGAGGTAGCATTGTGCTTCTTACACCCCAACCTTCATCTGGAAGTATTCCTTCGCTGACATATATTCAGCTCATTAAAAAACTTGCATGGAATATATTTGCTTAGATCTTTTGAAACACAGTGAGCAATGTTAATGGAGATCTATTAGTAATATTTATGGGGGAGAAAAGGGGCCTTTTCCTTTCATGTGCACTGGTCATCGCATTCATTACAGGCTCCATGCCAGCACCTGGATTTTATTGCACATCATAGTTACTAAAGCTAACTTTGTACTCTTAGCTCTCTTTTCTGAAATACAGCAGCCCAAATAATGGTCACAGGTAATGCTGCCCTGTACTGTGATACCTCTAACGTTCAAGAAGGAGATTGCTGCACACCCCAAGAGGAGAAGCTATTGAGGTGTTGGAGGTAAGGAAATGTTACCTTCCTTATTTTTTATTAACTTTCCAATTGGAAAAAAAACATTTTAAACTGTTCTTTTGTTTTCAAGTCTTTTGGTATCTTTTCTTCAACTTGCCTAAGTTTTTATCCTTAAGAATTGAAAACAACAAAAATCATGAGTAACATCAACATCAAAGAAAACCATTCTCATCAGGGAAGACAGTATTTTAGATTAAACTCCAATTTTTAAAAAAACTTATTAGCATTTTTCTCAAAGCTATTTTTCGATCCCTGACGTTTTCTACTTAACCTCTGTTGGGCTTTTTTCTGAGAGATTCTGAAGTATTTTGTTTTGTTTGGAGCCCAAGGCTTACACACAAATCCGAAGAACCAATATATATATATAAAAGCTGGGTAGGATTTTTTACTGTGATATTCATTAAGCAAATTAAACTACACTAATTCCAATATTAAGCTTGGTTAAAGCATAAAATAATCCTCAAATGGTCCATCTGAGATGATTGCATTTCACGGAGGTCTGATCTGACTGGGATTGTTTCTCTTCTTAGTTGCTTGGGGCTGTCCTGTAGGTTTCTTATTTCTTCTGATATTGTGTCCTGTCCTCTAGAAGAGCCCCCTCTTATACCCCTTCACCATACTTATTCCTCTCATACCCAACTGTGGCGACTCATTGGTGGCCAGTGGGTGTGTGATCAGCCCTTCATTGGTTAACTTTAACAGTTGCTATGCTGGCAGAGGTTTCACCCACAGATGCATTCTGAGATCGAAACTGTCTCCAACCAAGGTTAATTGCAATTGAAACTGTCCCGGGGGTTCCTGCCCTCTCAGCCTATTTGCCTCTCCAGACAATGAAGCAATTTTTCAGTTAATTACATTCCCATTACACACATAATTTCGATATCACGCAGTTTTGTAGACTATCAATTGTCTCAATACGCACATAGTTTTGGTATCACCAGTTTGTGACGTACAAATTTCTTGAAGAAAACACACTGCTTATAATGTTTTTATAGTCATAACAGTCATTTGGAAAAACTGTCATTAAGTCCACATCTTTAACTTAAAATGTAATTCCACTTTTTATCCCAACTCTGGGTGCACAGTCTTAATGCAAAATAACGAGGCTCAACAATCACAATCGCACTCCCACTTTCATATTTTCATGCAATTTAGAAATATTGATTCCAGTAATTTGTTATGAAGTCAAAGTGTCAAAATGTTTTGTGATATTCCCAAATCTTGAGCCAACACAAAATTTAGAGTTTAACTAGTTCAAAACCAAACATGATTCAAATTTATTACAAAAAATACACAAGCATGTACATACATAGGGAGGCGAGTAACAAAATCTTGCATCCAACACTGAAGGGGAGATTACCAAGGGCAGAACATTTAGGTCGGCAGCCAGGTGCACGCCCAGCCCAATCGAATGCAAAATCGGGTTAGATGATGTCAGGCTAGCGTCCTAACATCACCCCGCGCTCGCGCAATATTTTAGTTGGCGGGGGCTCGCAAAAGTTGGAAAGGCACCTGCCGACAATAAAGAGGCCATTTAAGGTAATTAAGGGTTCAATTGTCTCCAATTTTTCATGGTCCGTACAACCTTACAGTTGGCGGATGGGCGAATCGGGCGGGCAGAATTTGTATTTTTCTTGAAACCTCATCCAAGGGCAGGTGAGGTTTCCGGTATTAAATGAAAGAAAAATAAAAATCTGTGGACAGCATTTTTATCACGGGTACGTTCAGGTGACTGACTGTGATGCTTGCACATGTTTTAAAACTTTGTTTAATGCTTTTTGGGTCTTCAGCTCCCTGAGGCAGATGTCTGCTCGCCCATGCCTGCGCTGTTGTCAGCACCCACCCTCCTCCCACCCCCACCGCGACAGTGCTGAGCTTCTCAGCATGCATTTCACGCTGGCTGACCATTAATTGACCAGCCAGCGTGAAATCGTGGTTGGGGGCCAATCGCAGTCGGTGGTCCATTCCCATGCTAATCCCAGGCCCACCAATCGCTGTGGAGGGAAGGATGTATGCCAATGATACACAATTTTTTTTTAAAGATGAGCTTTCCAAATAAAATAAATGTTACACCCACTTAATCATTCAGTCAGGAAATTTTCACAAATTCACAGGCTTTTGCACAAACTGAACATACTTTTAAGTTTAATTTTTCTCAGCACAGAAGCTGGCTATCAACTTCGGTGATGGTTTCAACTTTAAGTTTATTTTCTTTTGTCCTCACTCTAGTCCCCAAGCAGTGTGCACAATTCAGATTGGGACTCCACTGGGTGCCTCCTTTTACCCAATTTAACCTTGCCCAGGGCAACTTGACCCTGGACCCAACTGACTGTTTTCTTGCAATGAGTGCCTGTCCAGACTCATAATAAATGAGATTAAGGCCTGTTTTTTCGTTCCTGGGTCAAGTGCGCAGAGTCGGGACATTTCCCGGCTCCACAAACCCAACCCAAGAAATTGGGAAAGCCCGGAAGTAGGGGTTTTCATTCCAGAGGGGTAAGCTGGATTAGAAGCTGGGCCCATCTCCCCAGAAGCAGTGCAAAGGCTGCCAGCTGTGGAAGTAGGCAGCCACAAGGTCTGCCTTCACTGTGGCAGCCAGCAAGCACTGTGTGAAAAGTTGAAAAGCACAAAAAAAAAACCCTCCAGCCCTCACCCCTCATACCCCTCATTCCCCCACACTCTCCCCATGCTTCATCCATGCCACCTCATGCCCTCCCACCCACTCCGCCATGGACCTCCATACTCCTTATTTCATCATTTGTCCCTCTACTGACCACCCCCCCAGCCCCTCCTAGCCTCTATGCAAACCCATGTCCCTCACTCATCTCAATGGCCCTTTATAGCCCCTATGCCAACTTAGTGCCAACTCATGTCAACACATGTGCCCCCTAACCCTTTCCCTTTGCCTTGCTCCCTCCATGCCAACTGACCTAGTATCCACAATGGACAAATCTCAGGACCCATGCTGACATAAAATAAAGTTATGGAGAGGATCTTTTGGTTGGCGAGCGGGGGCTGGGCCCACTCACCGACATGTAAAATGATGCGGGATGACATCGGGTGAAACTCCCGATGTCACCCTGTGTCATTTCCATTTTCAGGTCGGTGGGGGCGCGGCTGAGTCAGCTGCACGCCCTCCAATCTGTCAGCAGCCTATTGAGGCAATTTAAAAAGTAATTAACATCCTTATTGGACCTGCCCGTCCAACCTTAAGGTTGGCTGGCAGGCTTAAGAAAAAGTATGAAACCTCATCCATGGGCGGGATGAGGTTTCATGAGGGTTTTTAAATATTTAATAAAAGTTTCAGTAAAAGTGATGGACATGTCCCAACTCATGCGACAGTGTCACGAGGGAACATGTTAGGGAAATGTTGCTATCATTAATTTAATATTTTTAAATTTGGAGCCAATCTCCCTGAGACAGCACTTAGCACGTGCGCAAAAGAACTTACCCTCGGCTGAGGGAACTCCCCTCCCCCCGCCCGCATAGGTAGTGCATAGCGCGTGGCCCGCCCACATAAAATGGCGGCATGCCCACAATTGGGGGTGCCAATCAGAGATGCACCTGCACTCGCCCACTCCTGCACTTTGCCCCTAACAGGGAGGAAATTTTCCCCTATGGGTCTATTGATGACATCACTATTTAGAAAGATGCTCTAATTGGTAAAGAAAATAATAAAAATAATTTAATGCATTGAAATTAACTTAAATAATCCCTTATGAAGCAAACATTTCACTTAAGTACCTAATCTCTTATGAAAAAAAAAATTTTTATTCCATAACCATTTGGAGCTGCCAATCAAACTGCTCACTTAACAAGCACCCCACTGTGATAATGTTAGGGTGTAAAATCAGTCATGCAGCACAAGTCCTATAATAATAGACCTCAGGCTTATGTCAACAGGCAAAATGAAATAGCCAGCACTGTTTTTTTTTAAACTCCACACATTTTTTTAAATTTATAGCTCAGCACAGTTAAATCCCTTGACAGTTTTGACAGTTTCAATGAGCTTTGACAGTTCCAGTGAGTTTTGACAGTTGTTTAACAGCTTCAGCAGTTCTTTGAAAGCTTGACAGTTCTTTGACGACTTTGGCAGTTCCTATGAGTTTATGCATCTTTTAACATACATTAATGCCTAATTTTAACAATCCCAGAGGGCACCTAAAAGTGACCCTATACCATTATCAGAAGGGCACCCGATGTCTCTAAAAGGGTACTCTAGCTATCCAAATGAATCCACAACCTCTCTGTCTGCACAAAAACATAGGCCTAAGTCACTGGCAGATATCTTCTCAAACTCCTCATTCTTTGAAGACAAAACACAGCCATGCTTGGTGCCTGAACTCTTCGCTGCCTACACTACCAACCGTGGATGTCAAAATCTAAAATGAGCAAAGACTCACTTTGGACAGGCACAAGTGCTGCATGGGAGTGTAATCAGTGGGTGGGCAGAGATGCAGCTCAGCTCAGATGAACAACTGAAAGAGAACCTCAGCAGGCAGCATTCAAAATGCTCGGGACAGTGAAATGAGTGTGATAGATGAAGGCTCCACGTGCATGGGACAGTGCTTGCACAATGCTCCAAAAGGCACTGCCACACACCCTTCTCCATCCAGAGTCACTCGTGGTCCAGTTGCGTTCAGCTAAACTGGTAGTCCCGGGGTGGGTGGGGGAATGCAGTGTGAGGACTCGCAAAGCCTGTCAATAAAGCTGAAATACAACATTGCAAATTATTCAATGAAAGTGAATATGTTTTCAGATTATAAAGTGACAAAATGTGTTCACTCATGCAACTACTTGTGATCAGAATTTCTTAATTTTTCTAGGCCTACCACTTCTTCTAGGTGCTGCCTGACATCCACAGCAGGGGTGGAGATAGCCTGTGCAATGGTTGGCCCTGTTGCCTCTGATGACTTTGGCATGTGTCCTCTCGAGAGCCAAGGCCTTGAGGGCACCGGCTTGCTTTGACTGCCCTCTTGTGGGTCAGTTGCTCCCTCTGCAGTGACAAAGGGTGAGGTTGTGGGGGTTACAGCAAAGGGTCCTCAAAGGGAGCACACAGCCTCTGAAATTTCTGAGTGGATGACCTATGGGTGTCCAGCTGCTGCTCCTCCACCCTTTGGCTGCCAAAGGGCCCTGGCCTGACTCCTTGAGGGGAAGATGCACCTTGAGGGACACCAAGGTGCCTCGTTTCCCTCTCACGTTGCCACAGCAGGAACTCACCTATGGCTATCACAATGGAGTGCAGTTCTGCACACACTCTACATTCTGCTGGACCAGGGTATCCATGGAGCCTGATATCCTTCCCATCGAGACCTCAATGCACGTACATATAGGCACCACTCCATCGGAGAGCAGGCAAAAGCATTCCTTTGACTCGCGTGCCACTCCATTGAGGGCTTCCAACAGCTGTGCGTGATGTTTCCCCGCCTTCTGCTGACTCTTCACAATGAGTTGGAAGGCTGATTCCAGAGGCTCGGGCCTTATAGATAGATGCCTCTTCCCCAGCAGTCCGCATGCCAGGGAGCTCGGCTGAACTTGTCTCCTCCAGCTTCGGACATGTGTCCGTGAGGTGACTACCAGATTGTGAACATAAGCCTGCTCAAGATCTAGGTCCCACCGAGGTGTGTGTCTCTGTACTGGTGGAGGGTGTGGGTAAGCGCTGTGACAGGTCTTCCAGGCTGTTTATTCCCAGCTTTTCAATGGAGGAGGTGTCCTCTTGGCTGGAGATGAGGATGTGGATGGAGCTGAGGGGCTGGCTGAGGGTGTCGGTCCCTTGACAGAGATCCCTGTAAACCAGAGTAGAGATAATTACTGCATGGCAGCAGAGTCAAAAGCAGGAGAGAGAGCACTCACCGTTGCATTGAGAGAGGGATTCAGGATCCTCACGTAGGTGTTTGCCACCAATGTCACCACTGCAGGCAATGTTCATGTCCTCACCAGTCAGTGCGATGGTACACTCCTCAAAGTAAATGAGGAGCCTAATGTGGGTCACTCCACCCCTGGCCTATTCTGAGACAACTTCTCCTGCATGAAAACAGATGGAGAGAATGTGAGCAGAATGCATGGCACTGCATGGAATGTTATGTGGTGAGCGGAGACATGGACAAGGTGAGGACACGAGCTCCAGAGGGTATGAACCTGATGGAGATGTGAGGGTGTGTGTGAGAGTTAGTGTTATTGTCCCTTGAGATTTGAGGTCCCTGTGGATGTGTGATGGGTTTGTGAGTGTGTGAGTTGAGAGGATCCGAATGGTGGAATGGATGAGACCATTCATTCCCTTTCTGCACTGGATGGCTGACCTCCTCTGTACTCCAGTAGCACTGACCACCACTGCCACCACCTCCCAGGCCATATTGGTGACCCTGGGGGCTTCCTGCAGCCAGAGTAGGGGTAAAGGACAACGCGGCGGCCTTCCACTACATTTCGCAGGCGCCACAGAGAGGCATCACTAAATTTGGGGGCTGCCGTCTTCTTTGCTTTCATGGCCATCTGTCGCCTGGAGGAGTCCTGATCTGTAGACATGAAATAGGCTGTGCTCTAGTGCACTTTAAATATGGCGCCCAGAGCGAAGAAGCACTAAGATCATGGCATGGTGGGTAAATCTGAGTCCGCCCGCCAGCGATCCAGTATGTTCTCCATGAATGCATTATTAATGAGGCAGGACACACCACCAGGAAGGGGATAATACAGTATGAAAGCCAACATTGCGGCTGATGGGTAAAACAACTTTTTTCACACCCGCTACAACACTTAGTGCAAATCTGGGATGATTCTGCCCACAGTTTCCCTGGTTTGCATGTCCTTATTCCTCAGCCTTTACTGCAGAAAGCTCCTAGGGTTCAACCATTGGCCTGTCTCTCCAATTGTGGGAAGCTATGCTTTCTAAATAAATAATAATGAAAAAATACAAGACATACAAAAATAATCCCAGTTCACGTTAAAACCATGTTTGGCCTTGACTCTGGCAGTGCATAGCCTTAGTGGTACAAGATCTACCCGGGAACTCTGGAACTTACTAAAATTCAGAAGACTTCTATCCACAGAACAAACATAACCATTAACTTTTTGTGTTTAGATTCTTATTTCTGTAATCCTGCTAATTTGGCTTTCATTTTAAGCAAATTTTATTTAAGTATTTCTCCTGGTATTATTATTATATTGTATGTTATTTTAATCTCCAAGTATATCTGATAGCTTCCATTATTTGCTATTCGGTGCTCAATGCAGCTTTTCACTGGGAAGGTATATAAGTTTATTCTCTCCTCTGCAATGACATGGCATAAATTGGTTGAAACTTGGCTGATGATCATTGTCTTGCTGTAGCAAGAACCAATTCCAGTACACCTGTGGTACTGGAAATCATCGTTGGGGATGGGAAAATATGTTGCGATATCAGTCAAAAATTAATTTACTCGAAATGGAATTAATAATTGATTAAAGTTTAATTATTAAGAATATTTTTGATTACCATTGCACTTTTAGTTAATATTGATGGTGTTTTTGGCTCCAGATGCAATATTTACTTGGCATAGTACCACTGAGTAGGTTACGGTTAACTACCAGCACAATCGAATTTCAGGCATTCACTTAAGGTTATCATTCCTTTGTCCATGTTTCCTGAGTGCTTGCTAATCTTCCAGCTGCTATGCAGAGCACATTTTTGCAGCTTTTATTATTGATTAGGAACATAGGAACATAGGGACAAGAGGAGGCCACTCAGACTATCGAATCTGCTCCGCCACTCAATTTGATCATGGCTGATCATCTACCTCAGTGCCACTTTCCCACACTATTCCCATGTCCCTTGATGCCATTAGCTCCAGGAATCTATTGATTTCTGTCTTGAACATGATTAATGATTGAGCTTCCAAAGTGCTCTGGGGTAGAGAATTCCAAAGATTCATTACCCTCTGAGTGAAGAAATTGTTCATCATCTCAGTCCTAAATGGCCTACCCCTTATTCTGAGACTGTGTCCCCTGATTCTAAACTCAACAGCCAGGAGAAACATGTTATCCACATCCACCCTGTCATGCCCTGTAAGAATTTTGTAAGTTTCACTGAGGTCACCCCTTGTTGTTTGTTGGCCAGGGGCTGCAGCCGAACTACTGACGCAGGCAAAAGCAACTTTTGACCTGAAGTAACCTGAGTCCAGTCACTGGTCTGAGCTGGCTAGAACCGGTTTTGACGTAGCTGAGTGTCTTGAAGACAAAGGAAATGTGATGAGACAAGTCCTTATTTAGAAAAGGAGGAACGAGGTGATGTTACCTAAGTCTTGGAACAGAGCCACTGGGAATATGCCACAGACCAGGCAAGCAGGCCTAAAGCAACGGGAGAGAGACAGCACAGCTTGGAGAGATAAGATTTCGGAATAAGACTGGAAGGATTTCAGACATGGAAGCAGCGAGACTACGGAGGCCAACCATCGCAGAAGCAGAAGCACCTATGCAAGAGAGAGAGAACGGAACGCCTGGCCAGCGTCAGCTCTCCTTTTCGGGTATTAGCTTTTACATTCTGTGACCACTCAGGGAGTGTCAGAGAAACCTAGTGGGTGTGCGTTTAGATCCTAGCTTTGGGTATAAAACTGCTTAACCTGCTGTAAACTGCATGTTTATTTTTAACCAGACATATAAGCTATATGTAGATGATCTAACGATGTGAATAAAGCCAATTTAGAGTTAAGAGAGAATTGATTCTTTTCCTCTTTGTACTAAGCCAACAACCGTTACCAGTGACTTCCGGCAACATTGTTCATAACTCCAGGGAATACAGACCCAGTCTCCTCAATCTCTCCTCATAAAACAATCCTGGCATCCCAGGGATTAATCTAGTGAACTTCTATGGCAAATATATCCTTCCTTAGATAAGGGGAACAAAACTGTGTGCAATACTTCAGGTGAGGTCTCAGCAAGAGACCTATATATATAGGTCTATATAACTCCCTATATAACTGCAGGAAGACATCCTTACTCCTGTACTCAAATCCTCTCGTGATGAAGGCCAACATTTCCTTTGCCATCCTGATTGCTTGCTGCACCTGCATGCTAGCTTTTAGTGACCCATAAAGAAGGACACCCAGATCATTTTGGACACCCGCACTTCTCGACCTCTCACCATTTAAGAAATATCCTGCCTTCTTGTTTTTTCTACCAAAGTGAATGACTTCACACTGATTCACATTATATTCAATCTGCCATGTTCTAGCCCATTCACTTGGCCTGTCCAAGTCCTCTTGAATCCCCCTGGCAACATCCTTACACTTACATTCCCACCCAGTTTGGTCTCGTCAACAAGCTTGGAGGTATTACAATTGTTCCTCACACCCAAATCATTTATATAGAATTTGAACAGCTATGGACCTAGCATTGGGCCTTGTGGTAGCCCATTGGCAACAGTCTGCCATCCTATGCTCTGCTTTCCATCTGATAACTAATTTTCGATACATACTGGTACATTTCCCACAATCCCAGCCTCTTTTGTCAGGCCTTATCAAAACCTTCTGAAAATCCAAATATACCACATCCAGTGGTTCTCCTTTATTTATGCTACAACAAATATCCTCCAAAGTTCCAACAAGCTTGTCAAACATGACTTCCCCTTCATAAATCCATGTTGACTCTGCATAATTTTACTTCTTTTCTAAATGTTTAGTTATCACATCCTTTATAATTGATTCTAACAATTTCCCTACCACTGACGACAGACTAACAGGTCTATAGTTCCCTATTCTTCCTGTTCCTCCCTTCTTAAATAGTGGGGTTACATTTGCTGCTTTCAGTTCACAGGAGCCTTTCCAGAGTTTATTGAATTTTGAAAGGTAACCACTAATGCCTCCATTATCTCTCTAGCCACCTCCTTCAACATTCTGGGATGAAGTTCATCTGGTCCAGGGGATTTAAACAACCTGCAATCCAGTTAACTTTTCAAGTCCTATCTCTTTACTAACACTAATTTCTCTTACTTCCTCAGTTTCACAAGTCCCTTGGTCGCCTAGTATTTCTGGGAGATTTTCTATCTTCTTCTATGAAGTCAGAAGCAAAGTAACTTTCAGTTTCTCTGCCATTTTGCTGTTTTCCACTATAAGTTACCCTGTCCCCACCTGTAATGGGCCCACATTTGTCCTAGCCAATCTTTTCCTTTGCACATATCTAAAGAAGCTTTTACAGTCCACCTTTATGTTCCTCACTAGTTTGCATTCATATTCTCCTTTACCTTTCTTAATCAGCTTCTTGGACCTCCTTTGCTGGTTTCTAAATTGTTCCCAATCCTCAGGCTTACCACTTTTACTGGCATCCTTGTAAGCCACTTCCTTTGATTTAACGCAATCTTCAACTTCTTTTATTAACCACGGTTGATTTGCCATTCCCTTTGGGTGTTTGTTCCTTAGAGGAATGTATCTACTGTAGACCATGTAGTATTTCTTTAAATACTAGCTGTTGCTACTGTCAATTCTTAGGAATAGAATAAACCTTAAATATTTACTAGATACTCACCAAACAGCTGGCTTCTTCTCCAACCAATCAAATTGCTTCTTTGCTGTGATGCCACTATTTGTTTCTTTCACCCTCCTTTCGAACTCAGGCCCGTTCCGAGCAGCTGACTGATGTGCCTCCCCCACTCCCAGCCAGGTGCAGGCCTCAAGCCTCGGTCCCAATTTATATTCTCCCACTCCGGGCTTCTTTACGGGTCTGTACTACCTCTCCAACTCCCAGATTGTGCAAGAGGTCTTTGAAATTGAAATTCAACAAAAACCCCGGACATAAAACTCCTTGGTCTGGGATGGGACCTGGTATTGCTGAGTTCCCATTACCTTTCTTAGCTCAATGAAAAATTACGACAAGAAAAAGAAAAAATTTTCACTTATGTAGCATCTTTCAGGACACCTTTACAGACAATGAAGTTCTTTTGAATAAAAACAATAAATAATTTTGAAAAATAAGCACTTTATTGCTATGGGCTTGGACTATAAGAATGAGGATGTCTTACTGCAATAATATAGGGCTTTGATAAGGCCACACCTGTACTATGTACAGTTTTGGTCTCCTTATCTAAGGAAGAATATATATGCCTTTGGGGGTGCAATGATGATTTACTACATTGAGGAGAGGATTGTCCTATGAGGAGAGATTAAGTAGAATGGACCTCTACATTCTCTGGAGTTCAGAGGAACGAAAGTTGATCTTATTGAAAGGTATAAAGTTCTTAAAGGGTTTGACAAGATAAATGCTAAGGGTGGAATTTAATAAGGGCTGCAGGGAGGTGTGGGGGGTGTGGGGTGGGGGGTCCCATATCCACCAATAAAATTGGAGGCACTCCTGCCTACCCAATCTCTGGGATCCCCAACAGAATTAAGTCCCTAATTAGCACCAGGAATCCTGCCGCTGGGGCACCCAGCTCCATGGGGGACATTTAATGATTGTGCTTCCTCAGTAGGGAGAGCTCTCGAGAGCTGCCAGCAAATGAGAGGCTGGCAGGTCTGCATTACCTGCAACGCCACTGAGAGTGATGTCTGCTGCTGGTAATAAACCTGGGCTTTCAGCGGGGATTATCATGGGATCCCTGGAGAAAGGTAAATGAGGGCGGAATGGGGGCCGCAGGGAGGGATTCTCCTGTGAGGGTTGGGTGGGGGATCAGAGGGAAGGGCAGGGGTGGCTCGTCTTAGGCCCTCCCATTCCTGATGCAGGAATGCTTGATCAGGCACTAAGTGCTATTGAATGACAGATGCACCCCCCCACCACACACCCACCCCCCACCCCACCCCCATCACCATCCACGATGCTGCAATAAACCCAACAGGGTTTGCTTATTGGTCTTCCCACATGGTGAATCCCCTGGCCACTGCTGGTTATATACAGCAGCAGCAGGATGAGGCCCTTAAGGGGATATTAATTGCCCACTTAAGGGCACCCGAGTGGGAAGGCCAGCCACAAGTCTCCCCGCCCCAGACTTAATTGGGGTGAGGTGGCAGGGTCCTCACCCCAGACCTTCCCACATGATCAAACAGAAACACCACCTCAGAGTTGGCCTCTGGAGGGTGATAATAAATTCTGCCCTAAGAAGCTGGCTTCCTGGGTGGCGAGTCTAGAACTAGGAGGCATAGGGCTAAATTTTCCATTGGGACCACAACGTCATGTCCATAAGGAGACAACAACCAACCTAATTCGTCAATGTGCCCGTTGGGAGGTGGTTCCTTAATTGGCTGCCCCTGCAATCTCTTCCTGTTAAGGAGGGTGAACAGGTTCCTGCGGCTGGAGGTCCACTCAGAAAGCCCACAGCACTGGACAGCCAGCAGCCTCATGGGAGAGGTGGGCCCTGCCAAAATGAAGCTGCTTCAACACAGAGGAGTCTGCAAGTAAAGAGGCCCGAAGCTGATGGGGCATTCAGGGTGAAGGGAAAACACTTCCACAGAATTAGTTTCAGATGCAGTTGTGGCCTTCCAATCCCACAGCACCATCATTGAGGCATGAAGCCTCTGGTTCCGATGGTTCCCAACCTGTTCCGCCTTGAATGAGTTGACAGAGTCAGCAGAGCTGGGGTAAGGGAATATTGCTGCTCTGACAGTGGGAACCTATTGACTCCATTGCAAAGATGGAGGTGGGTTCTTAATGACCTTAACTGGCTACCCACCTCCTGTAGCAGTCGACTAACCCAGTTCACAGCATGCCTCAGAGAAATTGCCCTGAAAGTGGAAATCCATTGGCTGATTTCCTGATACAGTCCATTCCTCTATATTCCCACCCTTTGCCCCTTCTTCACTTGTGGGCTTGTGAATTTTTGGTATTCTCTACCCCAGGGCGTTGTTGATGTGCAGTCATGTTGTATATTCAACCCTGAAATGAATAGATTTTTGAACACTAAGGAAATCAAAAGATATGGGAATCGATCTAGACAGTGAGTTAAGATAGTAGATCAGCCATGATTTTATTGAGGGGCAATATGACCTACTCCTGCTCCCATTTCTTTCCTTATATTAAGTGCAGTCAAAGTTGCAACATAAGAACGTATGGAGCAGTTTGCACAGTCCCGCAAACAGCAATGTGATAATTTCCAGATCATTTAATTAAGTTGGTTTAAGGATCAATGTTGGTCAAGACACTGGGAGAACTCCTCTGCTCTTCTTTGAAAAGTACCATGGGATCTTTTACATTCACCTGGGATGGCAGATGGGCCTTTGTTTAACACCTCTACTGAAAGACAGCACTTTCGATCATGCAGCCTTCCCTCAGTACTCAACTAGAGTGTCAGCCTATATTTTGTATCAAGATTTGATAGAGGTATTCAAAATCCTGAGTGGTCTGGACAGACTGGATAGGGAGAAACTATTCCCACTGGTGGAAAGATCAAGAACCAAAGGGCACAGATTTAAGGTAATTGGCAAAGGAAGGAATGGCACATGAGGACAAACTTTTTCACTCAGGGAGTGGTTAGGATCTGGAATGCACTCACTGAAAGAGTCACGGAGTTAGGTTCAATTGAGGCATTCCAGAGGGAATTGAATAATTACCTGAAAAGGAAAAATGTGCAGGACCACGGGGAGAAGGCGGAGGAGTGGCACTAGGTGAATTGCACATTCAGAGAGCCATCACTGACACAATGGGCCAAATGGCCTTCATCTGTGCGGTAACCATTCTATGATTCTGGAATGAGCCTTGAATCCACCCTTTCTGATTCAAAAGTGACAGTATTACCAAATCAGCCAGGAATGACAATGGACACCAGTTGGCACGTGCAACTGTTCTTCGCTGGAAACAGGCTGAGAAGAATTTCTGCCCCTTTGACTGATTTTAGTTTAGTGAATCACTGTGAGGTTCACTTAAATAATATTCAATAGTTGATTCTCACTGAGGCCTTGTCAGTCACAAGTGATTGCATTTAGCAGAAGCTCAAGCTGAGCATTTCTGTGCAGTTTCTACTTGAGCTTTTCCTGTATAATTAGCATGCTCTGCCTTAGCACTCAAACAGCTTAGGTTAAATTATAACTATCACGAGCATTGAGATTAATTCTAACATGTATAAATCGACATCACACAATTTAACCAGTAAATTGCATTCAGATGGCTTCATCAATAGGGGGTTATATGGCCTTCTGCCCCAAGGATCTAAGTCCAAATTTATTTCTGACCGATAGAATCAAGATTTCCTGGCTCTAAAGGATTCAGAATAAACTAAAGGCAATGAACAGCAGTAATGTGCATTGTCGGCATTTCAGATTCATCAGAAGTACGTTGCATACACTATAGGCATTCTAGCTTTGTAAAATGAGTTAAAAAGCCTCAATTCAATTGCTAATGAATCACTAAATGGGCATCCTCTCACACAAACAACTACAGGATGGCCAACGGAAGTGACAGCAAAAAATCATATTCGTGCAAAAGAGCAAAGGTGCTATTTTGAAAGAAAGACAGGAGAGATAGAGTGAGGGGGGCTTCAACTTGTACCAAATCAGACTGACTGAGCTGAGAGTGGTTGATACTGACACACAAGAGTATTGCATTCCCCAGCACCAACATCCCTCAATTTGAGAAATAGAAAATGAAGCATGGTCAATACAACAATTCTTTAAAGGGAACAATCTCATATAATTTGATAATAAACCTAAAATTATTGGTAATAATAATGCAATAATTTGGATGCTCTTAGCATTTTCTTCAGACAGACTTTAAAATTGAATGCAAGGCCCACTTCACTATATTTATCAACAATCTGGAGGAGCGCACAGCTCACAATTAAATCACAACTGAAACCAAATTGTGCGGTGCCATCAGCAATCAAAAGAGAGAAATAGATTGCAAAGGGATTGACTGAGACTGGAAAGTAGGCCCAAGACAAGCTTCGCTAAATACCAAAGTTTCCGTGCACTTTAGTTTGCGAGGAAAGTCATATGCCTAAGACATAGCGGGTGCTTAACTTTTCCAACTATGACATTTATTGTGCAAGCACCCATCTCCCTTTCACTTGTTCATTCTCCTTCGCTTCCTCTCTCAGGCACAGCATAATTAAGATAATTATTTTGTTCTGCCACAAGTCTGTTTCCATATGGACAGGCCAAGATTTGCCAGCTAGGCTATGGAATGGATTGTACTTTTTAAACAGTTGCCATTTTCTCAGGAAACCAAATTTACACTTATTGTATATTTTGTAAACAAAAGCATGCAAACCATATTATGATGGGTGCATTTAAATAACAATATCATGCTTCATTAATTTTGAACAGGAAGAATGCTAGCCAGCACTACTTGTGCTGTTCATTAGCACTTCACTTAATTGGGGGCTTGAAAATAGTGTATGCACAATGTTATTTAAAGGCAGTCTGCGCCTATTTAGTCTCCCAGATCAGTCTGCTGCTTCCTCCTGCTGCAGCTTCTATAGGTCTTCTTGTCAGATTACGATTTCCATGAATGAATAAATATAATGCCAAAAGCCCTTAAATGGCTCAGAATCTCCTTCAGTATTTATAAACTTTTTGAAAAGATTTAAGATGGAAGAAAAACCATAACAATATGCAAGCAAAATATCTCCTCCAAACTTTTGTACAAATACCTGAAAGAAATTGAAGAGCACTTTAAACATCACTGGAAATGGTCACTTCACAGAATCACAGAATCACAGTGCAGAAGAGGCCCTTCGGCCCGTTGAGTCTGCACCAACACATGAGAAACACCCAACCTGCCTACCTAATCCCATTTACCAGCACTTGGCCCATAGCCTTGAATGTTATGATGTGCCAAGTGCTCATCCAGGTACTTTTTAAAGGATGTGAGGCAATCCACCTCCACCACCCTCCCAGGCAGTGCATTCCAGACCGTCACCACCCTCTGAGTAAAAAAGGTTTTCCTCACATCCCCTCTAAACCTCCTGCCCCTCACTTTGAACTTATGTCCCGTCGTGACTGACCCTTCAATAAGGGGAACAGCTGTTCCCTATCCGCCCTGTCCATGCCCCTAATAATCGTGTACACCTCGATCAGGTCACCCCTCAATCTTCTCTACTCCAATGAAAACAACCCAAGTCTATCCAACCTCTCTTCATAACTTAAATGTTTCATCCTAGACAACATCCTGGTGAATCTCCTCTGCAACCCCTCCAGTGCAATCACATCCTTCATATAATGTGGAGAACAGAACTACATACAGTACTCTAGCTATGGCTCACTGAGGTTCTATACAACTCCAACATGACCTCCCTACTTTTGTAATCTGTGCCTCGATTGATAAAAGCAAGTGTCCCATATGTCTTATTCACCACCCAATAACATGCCCCTCTGCCTTCAGAGATCTATGGACACACACGCCAAGGTCCATTTGTTCCTCAGAACTTCCTAGTGTCATGCCATTCATTGAATACTTCCTTATCAAATTATTCCTTCCAAAGTGTGTCACCTCACACTTTTCAGAGTTAAATTCCATCTGCCACTTATCTGCCCATTTGACCATCCACTCTATATCTTCCTGTAGCCCAAGACACTCAACCTCACTGTTAACCACCTGGCCAATCTTTGTGTCATCCACAAACTTACTAATCCTACCCCCTACATACTCATCTATGTCATTTATATAAATGACAAATAATAGGGGACCGAGCACAAATCCCGGTGATACGCCACTGGACACTGGCTTCCAGTCACTAAAGCATCCTTCTGTCATCACCCTCTGTCTCCTACAAGTAAACAAATTTTGAATCCACCTTATCAAATTACCCTGTATCCCATGTGCATTTGCCTTCTTTGTAAGTCTCCCATGTGGAACCTTGTCAAAGACTTTGCTGAAATCCATATAAACTACATCAACTACACTACCCTCATCTACACACCTGGTCACCTCCTCAAAAAATTCAATCACTTCCCAATTTGTATTGACCATGATTAGTAAATGGGATCAGGAAGTGATGGGCAGAGATGAAAATGGTGCTAGTGGTCCTAGCTGAGTCATTTGACCCCTATTAATGTGTATGTATGAGTCCCCTGCCTGTTTCAGGTGGGAGCTCTGGACACCAATGCAGCTCAAACTCAGTAAGTGTTTTCCAGCTGACAGACTATTTTGGTCCTGTTACTACACAAACCGGGCAGTAAGGGCACAAAAATCACTTTTACAATGTGTCGATGGAACAATGGTAAAATTAGCAGATTACTTTACTGAAGGTTTTTTGGGAGTTTGTTCCCTCGACTTCAATCTCCATTAAGACCGCCAGGAAAGAGAATCCAGGCCGGGCCCACTGTTGGAGCTGGAATGCTCTACTAGTAGAAGCTGTGTCACATTAGCTGTAAATACAAAGTATAAATTAAGACTGTCAATATTTTTGGATCAATATAACTACAACAGTGAAATACCAAAAGAAGCAACTGCAGTGAAAGCTGTGTTGCTATTTTGAGCCTGCTCCTAATGCACTGACACCAATCAGTTAGCTTAAATGTGGTGAGAAATGAGCTTAACATTTACTGTACCAATTAAGGACTATCTGCTGTCTGAATGCACTGTTTGTTAAAGGGCAGGCATTATACTTTCATAGTTGAGCTTGAAAGAAATCTACATTTTGGGATTAACATGTCTAAAAGTGAAAGGTATTGTACCTGCCTTTTTTGTTCTCTCCCTTATTCAACAATAACAGTTTATATTTAAACATTACCTTTAATGTAATAAAATGTCCCAAGGTGCTTCAAAGGAGCAATATAAAAAAAAAATCTGACACTGAGCCACATAAGGTAATGTTATGTCATAGGTGCTCTGCCCAAAGGGAGCTTATTGGCCCCTTGTCTGCTGGTGCTTCATCCTGAGCTGTTTTCTTGGGCAGTTTTTTTGTGTCAGTGGTGGCTTGCCATTGCCTCCCAGGCTGTAGGATCGGAATCACTTCCAATTGGGAAATTTATGGAACATAATTTCAAACCCATGGACATGTTTTGACCTCATGATTAGAATTATAATTACAAAAGATAAGCTGCAGTCAGCAGTACAGGGCTGGGCAGCAAGGGACATTTAGTAAAAACACAGTGACTTATCAAAAGGGTTTGGGCATTGACTAATGCAATCAAGAAGCCTGATTACCCAATACAATGGCACAAATGGCATATCATCAATATAATACACTCAAGAAAGTATGCAACTAAGGTCTGCATCACAGACAATAGTACTGGAATAGGGTCATTCAAACCCTCATTAGTTTTGGAGCTAGGTGTTATTACTGTGCTACCTCAAACAGAAAGAGAATTGCTCATACAATGAGAAGTGATAATTCTCGTCTGGATACCTTTTCCATGGAAAACCCCGTATTGCTTCAGCCAGCAGGAGTTGATGACATTTGTCTGGACTTTGCGTGAAATCAACTAAATGGATGTTGAAACAACAGGAAAAATGTTTTGATATGTCTGAGTTAAATTATAAAAAACAAGCAGATCTGAGTACCTGGGCTGCAGTTGGAAGGAGCGTGAAGGCTGGTCATCTTGGCTCAAGCCTACATTCTACACCGGACAGACCAGCCGTGTTGGGGATTGTAATTTTCAGCCAAATCATGGTGATATTGGTCTGAGGGTTTTGTGAAGGTTTGGGGTGAAAACCTGGTGTTTTTTTGCCGGTACTTTGTAACTTGTTTCAGCCATATCTTGATGATATTGGTCTGAAGGTCTTTCTCTTAAGGTTTCAGGACAAGATGTAGTGTTTTGCCCATGTTTAAGCCCAAGTCACGGGGACTTCGTGTCGGGTACTGGGATTGGGTTGTTTTAAATTTTGCGGTTTTGTGCTGTCTGGTTGTGGGTCATTCAATAAAGCAATTGTAAATTATCAGGAGAAACTCGTCTCACTGGTCATTCTGTTCAAGTCATACACTTGTGAATCAGGTGTCATGAACTTGAGTATGATGAGGGTCTCAGAGGGAAAAGGGGAACCTCAACAAGGGTGAGCAGGCAGGTCTCAAGTCTACTTCAGCCAAAATGGGAATCAAATCCACAATATTGCTGTTATTCTGAACCACATGCTAACTATTGTTGCAGCTTGAGTTTAGGATCTAAATGCAGTCTCTTTAGGTTTTGCCCGTTACCCTAAGAATGATACCATAGACTGTTATTCATAAAAACCATTCTTGTTTATTTACAGATCTATATACATCTCAGTACATTACACAAGGTTATATTACTGCTTCCCACAAGATTTCACTCTCTTAGTCATGTGACATTGCATCATAATTACATCAGTATCAGGTGGTCCTGATGTTAACCCTTTACTCAACTACCAACTAACCAACTGAACTAACTGGCCTCTTATAAAGAGATATTAGGTCAGAAAACCAAAGATTTGGTGGAGTAATTAAAATTAGGGATGCCCAAGGGGCCAGAATTAGAAAAGTGCAGATATCTTGGAGTGTTATGGGGCTGGAAGAGATTACAGAGGTAGGGAGGGGTGAGGTCATGAAGGGATTTGAAAACAAAGATGAGAATTATAAGATCAATGCATTGTTTGACTGGAGTCAACGTAAGTTAGCGAGTACAGGGGTCATAGATAACTGTAGCTTGGCACGGGTTGAGATGTGAGCAGCAGAGTTTTGGCTGACCTCAAGTTTACGAAGTGTGAAATATGGGAGACTAGCCAGGAACAGGTGTTTTATAAGGTACAGTTTCAGACATAAATATCACTCACACTTACACTTTCTGAGAAATTGAACAACAGGACTACTTATTTCTTTGATTATCTTTGTACCATGAGGAAACATTTAGTCTCCTCCTAGTAGATTTACTAGTGCTGAGCTGCACTTATTTGAATTGAGAGCCTCATATAATAAGTTTGTAAGTAAAAATTATTTTTGGCAGTTAACAAATAGGTAAGTTCCAAAACTCTTCCTAAACTAAGATTTTACTCTCCAAGCCCACAACAAGTACAGATGCAGAATTTCAGCATATGCACTCCAAGGGCTCTGATGACAAGCCAGAAAACCAGGGTGACACCACCTCAGCCGTTTTGGGGAGCCCTGACCAGAATCTGTTGCAATCAGGCAGTTAATGAGCTGCCTGTCAAGGCTCCCTTCCCTTTAAGGGATGATATCTCCCTTCTAACAGCTGCCAGCCAATAGGAGAGCTGGCAGCCCTTCAGACTCAGCAGCACCACCAGAAGCCATGACACTGTTGGGATTGCAGCCAGCCAGGGGAGGGATGGGGGATGGTTGGTGAGGGTGGAGGGTATTGATTCCACGGGTGTGGGATTCTTGCTGATGGGAGGGCCCCTGTAAGCCATAGGGTTTTACTGTGTGGCCTCCCCATGGGGCAGAGGGACCCCCACCACTGGTAAAATGGCACTTAAGGGCCTCAACTGGCCTCTGGGTGGGAAGACCATTCTCTACCTTCCCAACTGTTGAGAGAATTCTATGGCATTGGGAAGGCGACTGGCAATACAACTCCCCTCCCTGTTCTCTGCCCACCCCTGCCTCGCAACCCACAACTGATAGCCCTATTAAATTCTGCCCTAAGTCTGCATCATTATTTAGAACAATCACATGGTGAGATTTAGTTACACGAACATCCAGTGTCATGTTTGACAAATTTAAGTTTTTTATATTCATTCATGGGACGTCGGCATCGTTGACTAAGCCACCATTTATTGCCCATTTCTGGTTGTCTTTGAAAAGGTGGTGGTGAGCTGCCTTTTAAACCATTGTAATTCATGTGGTGAAGGTACTCCTACACTCATAAACATTTACTGGTTTATGATACTGTTTATTATCAAAAAGACTGCCCTCTTGTTAACTTACAAGCTATTTATATAAATGATTCAATGCATAAAATGCATTACAATAGCCACATTCACAAAACAATTCAAAATTTTATTAACAACAACAAAGACCACATGCATTTATATAGCACCAATAATGTAGTATAACATCCCAAGAGACCTCATAGAAACAGTATCAAATAAAACTTAACACCAAGCCACTTAAGGAGATATTAGGATATTAGATATTAAAAACTTGAAAGTTTTAAGGAGCATCTGAAAGGGATAGCGAGAATGATGGTGAGTCAGAGATTGTAAGGGAGGGGGTTCCAGAGCTTAAGGCCTCAGCAGTTAAAGGCATGGCTATTGATGCTGGAGTGACTAAAATTAGGAATGCACAAAAGGCCAGAATTAGAGAAGCGCAGAGAATTAGGAAGGTTGTAGGGCTGGAGGATAATGCAGAGATAAGGAGGAGCAAGGGCATGGAGGGATTTAAAACAAGGGTGATAATTTTAAAATAGGGGCATCACTTAACCTACAGCCAATGTTGCCCTTCAGATGGTGGTGGTGAGCTGCCTTCTTGAACTGCTGCAGTCCATGTGGTGTAGGTACACCCACAGTGCTGTTAGGGAGGGAGATCCAGGATTTTGACCCAAGTGGTGGGGAATGAGGCTTGGGTGTGATTTAGAGCAACAGTTTTGCATGAGCTGAAGTTATGCAGAGTGGAAAATGGGAGATTGGTCCAAAGCGTGTTCAAATGGTAAAGTATGGAGGTAATCAATGAAAATTATTTGGAACAATTGTTATCCAAAATGCTCATATACAAGATATTGTTTTGAAAAACAAAAGGTATTGAAGCATTAATGAGCCAACATTTAATAGCATGACAAGGGGTGTTTGCAAGTTTAATTCTTTGTCCACTTAGATTGTAATAACTGATGAGCAGTGAATTACCAAAAAGAAGCTTTGGAATTTGCCAGGAACACATAGGAGAAACTGAGGAAAATGACTGCTGAGCACCTTCCAATGACTGACTACAGAGCACTTTTCTAGTGGCCTGGGAGAAGCTTGTGCCTCCACCATAAAATTGTAAAGTCATAAACATTGCAACATCCAATCTGTGACTACTCGTTCACCCGACCTGACCATCCCAACCACCCCTCCCCTGACCTGACTATCCCATGAGCCAACCCAATTACCCACCCAAACTGACCCCCTTCCCAACTCAGCATGGCCTGACTTGACCTCCCCCAACCCCATTCCAGCAACTGGCCACCAGGCTACACCCAGACCCAACTACCCAACTACCACCTCACTCAGTCTACCCATCTCACCCACCTACCACCTTACCCACCTGCCAACTCACTCAATCTACCCATCTCACCCACCTATTATCTCAACCACCTGCCACCTCAATCTACCCATCTCACCCACCTACTACCTCACCCACCTGCCATCTCCCTCAATCTACCCATCTCACCCACCTGCTACCTCACTCACCTTGCCATCTCACCCACCCTGGCACCTTATCCACCCTACCACCCAACCTACCTGCCACCTAACCCACCTACAACCTCGCCCATCTCCCTATTCACTCTTCCATCCATTAACATTCAATCTGGGCTTTTAAAACTTACTATATGTCAGCCAGTGCTTTAAAAAGGGGCATGCCCTGTATTCCCCCACTCCACTCCGCTTTGACGGAGTTTCCCGATGGATGCTATGCTGCACATTTCTGTGGAAGCCAGAATAGGAAGGTCCCGGTAGAAAGGTCTGGGGAATTTTCAAATGCAGGGGGTAATCCAACGATCATTGCCAATGTCCATTAAATTGCTGCACGGCTAATGGTGTGGCAGAAGACCACAGAGCAATAAAAAGCATCACAGTGATCCAGAGATAGGGGCGCATTGAGAATCACTGATCTTGCTCCTTCCACAAATTGTGCAGCAGTTTTACTGTCCACTTCTTATGACGGGCAAATCGTATTAACCCAATGCAACCACTATAAGCAGTATGGACTGTACAGCCCTTCATAATTTTGAATATATCTGTCATCTGACCCTTCCAGAAACAATTATTCGGGGTAGAATTAATAGTTACATGGAAATATGTGGATTGACTCGAAAGAGTCAGCATGGATTTGCTAAACGAAAATCGTGTCTCACTAACTTGCTGGAGTTTTTTGAAGAGGTAACAGAGATGGTTGGTGAGGGCAAGGCCATTGATGTGGTGTATATAGACTTCCAAAAGGCATACCATACCGTGCCACATAACAGGCTTGTAAGGAAAGTTATAGGTCATGGAATAAAAGGGACAGTAGAAACATGGATACAAAATTGGCTGAGGGATAGGAATTAGAGAGTAATGGTTAATGGATATTTCTCAGGCTAGAAGAAGGTTTGTAATGGAGTTCCCCAGTGGAAGGTATTGGGACTCTTGCTTTCCCTGATACATATAAATAATCTAGATCTTGGTGTACCGGTGGACAATTTCAAAGCTTTTGTCAACACAAAACTCAGGAGAATTGTAATCTGTGAGGAGGAGAGTGTAGAACTTCAAAAGAACATTGACACATTGGTGGACTGGGCAGATAGGTGGCAGATGAAGTTCAATGAAGAAGGGTCATACGGACTTGAAACGTTAACTCTGTTTCTCTCTCCACAGATGCTGCCAGACCTACTTAGTATTTCCAGCATTTTCTGTTTTATTTCAGATTTCCAGCATCCACAGTATTTTGCTTTTATGCTAGTCAGGTATGTTCTCTTGCAATCCTTTGCAACTCTCATCACTATATTAGGTCACCAACAAATTTTCACGGACACATTAATCACTAATTGTACATTATATACATAGATCATATATAATGATCTAAGATTAGCTCCTGCATCAATCTCTGTGAAATACTACTTAACGTATCTTTCCAACCTGGGAAATGTATTTTCATCCTGCCTATTGTCTTCAGTCTTCTAACCATCTGATTCATGTGTCCTTATTTCCATTATCTTCTCTTGTGTGATACTTTGTCAAATGCTTTTTAGAAAATCCATATAAACCTTCTCTTGGCTGAAGAAGCATCTGGTCAGGATGGTACATAAGGAAGAAGAAACATTGTAGAAAAGAAGTGGAAATACTTGCACCTCTAAAGAGTCAAAGCATTAAGAGGGAAATTGAAATGAATGTGTATTTCATATTAACTTATATATAGATTGATAAAACATGCTAGAAATTATTACAGATCAATTAAATTTCAAACTGTTTCAAATATGATACTTATTTTAAAGAATATGTATCAAAATCATTCATTCCAATTGGTGGAGGATCACGAACCAAAGGACACAGATATAAAAGTGAATAGCAAAAGACCAAAGGCGACATGAGGAAAAACATTTTTATGCAGCAAGTGGTTAGGATCTGGAATGCACTCCCTGAGATTGTGGAGGAGACAGATTCAATTGTGGTTTCCAAAAGAGAATTGGATAATTATCTGAGGAGAAAATAGTTGGAGGACTACTGGAAAAGGCAGAGAAGTGGGACTAGGTGAGAACCAGCACAGACACAGTAGGCTGAAGGGCCTCCTTCTGTGCTGTAACCATCCTATGATTCTCTTATTTACAGTTTTAGTGCATTTTTATGACTTAAAAGGGAAAAATAACTATAATATACTATACTGCTTCAAGAAGCAGAAATATAAATATGTCTGGCCTTTCAAGGCTTAATTCATCCATAAAAAAAGGCACCTTTTTAAAAAACCTTTCATGGGCACCACTGGCATGGTCAGCATTTGTTACCCATCCGTAACTGTCATTCGGACCATGATGGTGAACTGCCTTCTTGAACTGCTGCTCTCCATCTGGTGTAGGTCTACCCATAGCGTTGTTATGGAAGGGAATTCCAGGATTATAAGCCAGCGACAGTGAAAGAACAGTGATATAGTTCCCAGTCAGGATGGTGTGTAGCTTGGAGAGCTTGCAGGCAGTGGTGTACCATGCATCTGCAGCCCTTCTCCTTTTAGGTGGTAGAGGTCACAGGTTTGGAAGACACTGTCAATGGAGGCTTGGTAAGTTTCTACAGTGCATCTTGGCTCTGGCACATACTGCTGCCACTGTGCATAGGTTATGGAGGGAGTGAATGTTTTTCATGGGATACTTCGCCTTTTATGCTGTTGAGCTTCTTGAGTGTTGTTGGAATTGCACTCATCCAGGCAAGGTGGAGAGTATTCCATCACACTCCTGACTTGTGCCTTGTAGATAGTGGACAGCCTTCGAGGAGACAGAGTTACTCACTGCAGAATTCCCAGCCTCTCACCTGCTCTTGCAGCCACAGTATTTATATAGTTAGTCCAGTTAAGTTTCTGGTCAATCAGTGAAATTAATGTTGTTGAATGTCAGGGGAGATGGTTAGATTCTCTGTTCTTTCTCATTGGTCATTGCCTGGCACTTTTGTGGTATGAATGTACACCATTTATCAGCCTGAATGATGTCCGGTTCTTGGTGCATATGGATACGGACTGTTTCGGTACCTGAGGAGTTGTGAATGGTGCTGAACATTGTGCAGTCATCAGGGAACATCTAACTTTATGATGGAGGGACGATCATTGATGAGGAAGCTGAAGATGGTTGGAACACCACCCTGAGGAACTCCTGCAGTGTTGCCCTGGGACTGAGGTGATTGGCCTCCAACAACAATACCCAACGTCCTTTGTGCTAGTAATGACTCCAATCAGTGGAGAGTTGTCCCCCTGAATCCCACTGACTTCACTTTTGATAGGGCTCTGTAATGCCATAGTCAGTCAAATGCTGCCTTGATATCAAGAGTAGCCACTCTTACCTCACCTCAGACGCAGTCAAAACTTTTAGAAATTCATTACCACCTGCCAAAATGTTAATCCTCAGCTAATTCAAATGTAGATCTTTGACGTAACATTAAAATATTGCCATATGATATTTATATTAACCTGGCATTTTAAAGACTATTAAAGGTTTCAAGTAGATATGGAAATGATTGGGGAAAATAAGAGCTAAAGATGCTAATTTAGAGGAGGGCTAATTTCAGTGAGGTGAACAGGGATCTGGCCCAAGTGGATTGGAATCAAAGTTTGGTAAGTAAAACTAAATCAGCAATGGGAAGCCTTCAAGAAAGAGCTAATTCTGATACATTCTACACACATTCCTCTGAGGGGGGAAGGAAGGGCATCCAAAGTTAAGGTTCTCTGGATGACTAAAGGAATTAATATTAAAATGAAACAAGAAAAGGAGGATCATGGTAAATGTCAAATATTGATAGTGTAGAGATTCAAACTGAATACAGAAAATGCAGAGGAGAAATAACAGAGGGGCAATCACTACTCCCTCTCAGTTCCTTCATCATTCTCCTTTAGCTGTCCTCTCAACACAGACTTCTCTTCTCTTCCTTACTTCCTTTAACATTCCATTCAGTTCTCCCTCACGACTTAAACCTGAGGGTATGAGATGATTAGCAGCACCCTCAACTTCAACTTGTGTTCCATCTCCCCTTCTCCTTCTATCCAATATCCTAAAAGAGGCTTTGCTTGCTTTCAAAAATCAACTTTAAAAAATATTTAAATCAGCATGAGGAAACATTCTACCTCTTCGCTCTAACTTTATGATGCTCTGGCTGTCATTCTTCCTCTGTCATTTGTATTATTGTCTTGTTGTATTGGAGTACTTTCAAATCCCAAATTCCCAAAGACTGCTGGCTACAAAACATTCTGACTTTATTGTAACATATTTACAGTTATGAGAACATCTTACAATAGCTTATGACCATACTTACACTCCTGAAGTCTCAGATCACATAAGTATATGCCACTTCCTTCCATGGCATCATAGATTGTTACAGTTAACCCTTGGTGGGCCAATATACTCCATTATACTACATCTCCGTCCAATTCTCTGTCCAGACTTCAACGTTCTCTGACTCTGCTGGAAACCCAATGCTTCAGTCTCCTAGTCATCCTAAACATTTAAGTATTCTGTAGTCCCAGAGGAAATGTAGCCTCTATTTGCTCTCTCAGGTAAATGTCATTTTTCTTTCTCTCTCCATGTTCCCTTCTCATTCTCTTTTCTCTCTCTTTCATAATCCCTTACATCAATAAGTGTTGTGGTGCCTTCACAAGTCGACCATACCTGGTTCTCCTCACATTTGTAGGAAATACGATCTGGGGTTTGTTTTAATTTAATTGTAAGACTTAGTCTGTAATTGTAATTGACCTAAGTTGGGAGAGCTGATCTAAAAGAGACTTTCAGTTCAGACTAACTACAGACCACACTAGGTATGAATGTGTTTTCACAGGCTTCATGGAATTTATTAAGTTTATCAAATAAGCACAAAAATGTAATACTTAACAACAGGCAGTGATACATAGTCACATTCACTGTGGGACACTGGTCCCCGACCTTCAGCTGGCTGCAGTGCTCGTCTCTTGATTGAAGTCTTTCGAGGTCTTACAAGTTCTTACTTTTCCAGCCCTGGCTCTGTGCCATATTAAGTAAAATTCCTTTTTTGACCATCTGATTGGTCAGTTGTTCTGCCAAGGTTGTACCTTGAGCTTGCATGTATTTCAAGATCCTCAAGACCATATGTCTCTGCCTCTATTGTTTGTCTTCAGTCTCACACTTGCTTGATACTGTTAACTCTATGCAACTCTATGCAATTCATGCCTATTGTTTTCATTACCTCCTGCTGCTGCCTGGTCGCTTGCCTACCAATGACAGCTTAAAAGGATCAATATGTGCAGAGTCTGTTCCCACAGCTCTTTTTCAAAAAGGATATGCTTACAGTCTTTTACTGGACAAAGGGTCCAGAGTTTCCCTGAGGCTGTCCACAGTTTAAAACATTTCCAATAAAGTTGTGCATTATTTGAATTAACCATCTTACATCGCTTATTGGCATTTCATATCACTTGTACAAAACTTTAGCTAACATTCAACTGAGCTTATTCATCATGCTTTGTGGTTATGTCACATACAAAATACAATTTTAACACATACACTTAAAGATATGACAACTAACTTCAAAAAGTGCTATAATTACAAGAAGAAAGCTTAATCCTACAGCACTCACGTTCTGATGTCAGTCTTATGGACACTGTTGAACAGAATTCGAACTAGTAAATGATTCGGGATCACCTGCTTTGGTATCTTCTTTCATTTATTATGATTGTGACCACTCTGGTGTCTGGTTTTCATACTATCGCTCAATTGCATTCAAAAGTCTCCTGTTTCTTCTTACTCTGCCCAGTTCCATCTGGACAATGTAAAATCTCGGGTATTGTGATTTCTCCACTATGTCTCCTTGTCTCAATTGATCTCTGATCCAAACCTGTTCACCCAGTTGAAGAACTAATAATATTCTCATTCTGTAATGACTATCATAGTGTTTCATCTGTTGACTTCAGTAAGTTTCCTCTCTTTCTCGTACTTTCTCTAAGTCGGTGTCTTTGACCTGTGGCATCAATGTATGTGGGAAGGTAGGAATATGTGTCCGCAACCTCAAACTCGGGTGGAGCTAATCCATTCTGCAGGGGTGAGGAGCAGTAACTCAAGAGCGCTAGTTGAAAATCCTCATTCTTTTTCAGTAATGCCTTTACAGTTCAGACACCAATTTCCTCTTCTCCATTAGTCTATATAAACTTTGGTGAACTTGTGTGAATAAATCCAAATCATTCTGTAAATTCTTGAACTTCTATATTCACGAATCGTGGACTGTTATCTGATATTTCAATATCAGGAATCCCCTGGACTGCAAAAATTTCTTTCATTATCACAGCCTCTGATGTGTGACCATGTAACTGATTCACTTCAATCCTACCTCAAGTAGTAATCTACAGCTGTTATGGACCGTTTCCCTCTATGCTCAAATAAATCCATTCCTTGGCATTCCCATACCTTGCTGGAAAAGAAGATGGTTATTTTCTGTGAGTTAAACATTGGGATATAGTTTCTACCAATGAGTTTGAGAGCCCTGGCCACCAAACCACATATCATACACTGGCTCTGCAGTTAAATGACCCTGATATAGGCATTGTAAGACCTCAAGGCTTAATACTCTTGGGATTACTATTCTGTCATTGTTTAACAGTAAATCATTGATCTCAGGTGTGCTCACTGCTTGAAACACAGTCTCAGGATAGTGTGTTATATCTGTTGGCCATCCTCTAATACAAAATTCTCTGATCTGCTTATATTCTGCATCTTTTTCTGAACTTCTCTGATTTCACTCAATCTTTGTATAGTTGCTGGTAATGTATGACTGTCATTATAGCAAATTCTTCCACAAATTCGATATTATTTATCTGAATTTGTTGTTTTAATGCATGATAATGCATCTGTTGTGCTTCGTTGTTTCCCTTGAACATATATTGAATGGGTATCAAACCTCATGGGCAGAATTTTCTGCCTACAGGGCAGGCGGGCCCGACCCAATCTCTGGCAGGCTGGGAGCCGATCCCCGCCGCCATTTTATGTGGTGGGGCCAATTAAGGCCTGCCCAGAGTGACATCCGCTGGGAAGCGCTATGCGCTTCCTGTGCGAGTAGGGGGGATTCCCCAAAAGTGAGAGTGCACTCTTTCGCGCATGCGCACAAAAGAGCACACATTTCCCTGAGGATACGTGCTGCCTCAATGTCACATGAGATGGGACATGTTCATGAATTACACTAAAACTTTATTAAACTTTTTAAATCCCTGCATGAAAACTCATCCTGCCGGTGGATGAGTTTCATGTTTTTTCTAGTTCCCACCGGGGCTCCTGGCCTACCCACCAACCTTAAGGTTGGACGGGCAAGTCCTTTAATTGTTTTAATGATCCTGTCCACGGCCTCAATTGGCCATTGATAGGTCAGCAGGCACACAGCTGATTTTGCTGCGCCCCCGCCTCCTGAAAATTTAAATGGGGCGGGATGACTTCAGGGGTTCCCCCGATGTCATCCCACATGATTTTACGCGTCGGCGAGCAGCCCTGCCCCCTGCTCACTTATGGCAAAATACAGCCCCATCAATCTTAATTTAAGCCTTGAACTCATGATAGCATTGCTGCAAGCTCTTTCTAATTCAATAGTGTGGCTAAAAGTTTATGGTTTGTTTCTATCGTAATGTGTAAACCTAAAACGTAGTCAGCAAATCGCTATCATGCACATGTGGCTGTTAATGCTGCCTTTTCGATTACTGCATAGCTCTTCTCTGTATCTGTTAATGACTGCGATGCAGAATAGACCAGTCTGTATTTTCCATCTCTTTGTAACTGGAAAAGTACTGCGCCCAGTGCTGTAGAGGATGCATCCGATGATATTATTGTATTTAACTCCGGATCGTAATGTGCTACTATCTCGGATAACATCAACCTCTCCTTTATTTTGTCAAATGATTTCTGATGTGCTTCTTCCCAAAGCTGTTCATTGTCTGGCGTAACAACTGACAACTTAATAAGTGGCCCATTGAGCTCTGTTTTATATTTAGAAATTTTCCCACTTGATTCACCATTCCCTTGAACCTTTGTAACTCTGTGATGTTTCTTGGAGCTGACTCTGGTCTTCAGTGGATCAACCTTTACTCCTGTTGCACTCGCTATGTGACCATAGCTGGTTGGTAGAAACGTATTGGCTTGTATTATGACTCCCTCTCAAATTGCTACTTTTAAATTGCAGGATCCTGCAATTGGTTGAGGCTTCTACCTTAGGGACTTATGCAATTCGGGGCCCTATTTTTGTTTGCATCTACCTGACTGAGGCCTGAGCAGGGTTGTTACCATTGCTTATCTGCCAGGATGAAGCAAGTTCATCGGCAGAAGAGGTGCGTGGTAATTGGAAAAACTTTCCTTTGTGGGGTCAGGCGGAATAGGAATTCACCTGCAGACTTCTCTATCCTCGACTTGCCCTCTCCCGTTCAGCAAGACATTTCCACTACGTTCCACTTATCATTTGTCATGTGATTGCGTTTGATTTCATTTTTCATTTGGGTGTGCACCTAAGGTACCCTAACCTATGGGGCTGGTAAGAGCTGGAAGGTGAAATTCGACTGGATGGCTTTTTTCAGTTGGCATGGACACAATGGGCTGAATGGCCTCCTTCTGTGCTGACAATCTTTCTACTGTTCTATATTTCTTACCTGGAACTTATTTTGTGTTGATGAGCCTTTCTTTGATATCAGCTTTGATGGGGCAGATGGTGGTATAGTGGGAATATCAGTAGACTAGTAGTAATCCAAAGGTCCAGGCCAATCCATTGGGGACATGGGTTCAAATCCCACTGTGGTAGCTGGGGGAATTCAAATTCAATTAATAACATCTGGAATTGAAATGTGAAGGATTAAGATCTCACCCTGTATAACTTTCTTATGAAATGTGCTCATTGCTATTTCAAAAGATGTCAAACTGAACAAAAACCGAAAATGGCTTAATATATGCCTGTCTATGACCCCAAACAAAAGGAGCTACTTGGCAGTATTGGAGAAACTCGCACTTTGTTATCCCTGAAGAGCCACTAACATCTGCCCTGTGGGCTGCATAGACCAAATTCAAAGAGGGCTTTGAATTACAAAGGCCATCTACATTTCATAACCCAGGCTAGCAAACTCGGGCCCTGCTCATCTGCTAAGACAAAAAGCCCCACAACCTTTCTTTCAATTATTAACGGTTGAGACATTCCACAAGCTCGGGAACTCAGACAAGAGATACACATCCTTTGTCAAAGACAGTGTGGAGAGGTACGAGTCATGCAACATGAACCTTGGGTGTGTGGAACCAGTAATATTGCCTTGCTGCACTGCAAAGTCTCAGTCTGCTTTTTTATCATCTGATTAACAGCCTCACAGAGAAGGGGCTCTGGCCCAGGTTGGACATCTGGCCCCATTTACATTGCTTCTGCTAGAAATTCTGTACTATCGCCTTCAAGATTCATTTTTGAATGCCTATCTCATCATGTGACATCATCACCACTGGAAAAGTGAATTATCCAGTATCAGTTTTCAGCTCACCAACCTGCATGAAGGATACCTCATTGGACTTTGAATCTGGACTCTGGAACTCAAGTGAAACAATGCTTTTTTCTCTGTCGTGTCTGCACTGTAAACCTTTATTTTCTCTATTTCTCTTTTACTGTATGAATGCAAAGGAGCCAACGTTGTGATCCTCCTCCCCCTATTTTGAGCGCGTAAATTAAATAATCCTATGAGTTCATCCTATCTCAAGTTTGCTGTGGGGTTATTTATAGAAAATTAGATCACATCAAAACTGAGGCATTGGGGAATATGCCATTGCTTATAAAGGGGGGACCAAAATCAGAAATGCCTTCCTGTTTACAGGCAGGTGATGAGAGGAGGAATTAGTGCAGTTTAAATTAACCCCCTCCTGTCCATAATGAGTCTAACCTCTGTGATGGTAACCATGGCAGCCATCATTTATTGCTGTAAAAACCCAAGGGGTTTAATAATGTCCTTTAGGGAAGGAAATCTACCATCCTTACCTGATCTGGCCTACTTGTGACTCCAAACCCACAGCAATGCCCTCTGAAATAGCATAGCAAGCCAATCAGTTCAAGGGCAATTGGGGATCGGCAACAAATTCCTACATCCCATGAGAGAAATTAGCTGATGGGGCATCCAGGAGCCCAAACTTCCTCTCTCAACGCCAGCTTGATTCCAAAGGGCAGCTAACTGGCAGTGGTCTGTAGATGCTGCCTAGAGTAAAAATACAACAGGTCTCAAATTTAGGCCAGCCAGAACACCTTGCAATTGTCTTTTCCTGTCTGCCCGAAACACACCGGGGATTAAAAATTGACCACTGACTGTCTCAGCTCACTCAATGTGAATATTACCTGAGTAAAGCTTTTGACGCGTCCTCTGATTTGGTAAATAATTTTGAAAAGCAGCCGAGGAGGATAATTTGGATGTTATCCAGCAGTTCAGCATGCAAAATGGTGCATTGATGAGGGTAAAAATATAATGTCCAAGTCTAGACTTTCTGGAGGGGTTGAATATTTCAAGTAAAAAACTTATAGTAAAGTAACAAAAAAAATAGAAACATGAGAAACAAAAACATCCCAAGGCATAATAAAAAAAAAATCAACGCTGGACTGAAGAAGGAAATATTAGGAGCAGTAAATGAAAATTTGGTTAAAGAGGTGTTTTTAATGAGCATAATATAAGAGGCTAGAGGCAGGGAGGGATTTAGGGACGGAATTCCATCAGGTAAGCTTAAGACAGTTGAAGGCATGGCTGCCAATAGTGGGCTGAAATTATTAATGAAGATTTTACACATGACACCAGAATCAGGGGAACAGGAAGTTTGAGGGGTTGCAGAGCTGGAAGATATATAGAAAAGTTACAGCACAGAAAGAAGCTATTCAGCCCATCGTGTCTGTGCTGGCTGAAAAAAAACTAGCCACACATTCTAATCCCACCTTCCAGCACCCAGTCCGTAGCCTTGCAGGTTACAGCACTTCAGGTGTAGACCCAGGTTCCTTCTAAATGAGTTGAGGGTTTCTGCTTCAACCATCAATCCAGGCAGCAAATTCCAGACACCTACCATTCTCTGAGTGAAAAAGATTTTCCTAATATCCCCTCTAATCCTTCTATCAATCACCTTAAATCTGTGCCTCCTTGTAATTGCTATCTCTGCTAGGGAAAACAAGCCTTCCCTGTCTACTCTAGGACCCTCATAATTTTGTACACCTCATTCAAGTCACCCCTCAGCCTCCTCTAGCTTAAGGAAAACAATCCTAGCCTCCCTAATCTTTACTCAGCTGCAATTTTCCAGCCCTAGCAACTTTCTTAAATCTCTTCTGTACTTTCTCGAGAGCAATTGTGTCCTTCCTGTAATATTGTTATGACTAGTCCCCGGACGAGGTCCCCCAATTTGTTATGATCCCAAGTTGTTAACTTCCAGAATGGGACCCCAATTTTGTTATACTCCTGGGTGAGGAGAAATGAATTGGCTCCCTTCTTTATTCAACCCCCTTGGTTGGTCACAAGGTTAATTTAAAAAGAATCCCTTCCCTCATGGATACCTTTTCCCAGTTCAAATGTATTTGCTTCAGAAGGAGTCAATTTAACCAGGCTTTCTTGAGTCAAAGAAAGAGTAAGTTTATTAGTTACTAAAGCCATAGGAAAAATAATTTTTTAAAAAACATAACATATATACATAAAGATCAGAAATGAGAAGTTGAGTCCAAAAATAAAAATTTAAAAAGATATACGTATCAGTCTTTGGCTTTTCCATGAGGAGTAGATGGCAAAACATTGGAGCCATCAAGTTGGTTGATTCCAGTAAAGCTGACATTCATAGTTCAGACACTTGGTTTTGAGACACTTGGTTCTGCAGGTTAGCTGAAGGAGTTATCCTGTTTTCTTTTTGATTGTGGCTTTGTTGACTCGTGACTTGCCTCCAGCCAAAAAAAAAAGCAGACTTTTACCTGCAAGCTGCAGGGATGCCTAGTTGCTGTTCTTCTTCTGTGACCTTCACAGCCCACACTTACACCCCAGAGCTAGAAAACACCAATCAGGTGCACAGCTGGCTTCTTAATCCCTTTTATGTATTTCTGGAAGGGAAAAACAAACATGGCTTTTGCCCAGATCATGTCCACATTCTGAGATATAACTCAACAGGAAGTGGTTGAGTTATACTGAGATGGGAATCAGTCTCCATTGTATCTGCAACCACAAGAGATTAATGTTCAGTCTATTGCATTGCATCTCTCCTTTTCAAATGTCTCTGTCTGAAGTGGACCTTGACACCTTTTTAGGTGTGACATTCCAGGGCCTCTCTGGACTTGTTGGTCAAGTATAATCCACACAGGACTTTTCCAGAAAGTGGTTACTGTACAATCTCAGCCAAATTTTGCTTGTATGTCCTTTTTCAATAAAACAATCTTCCTGAAAAGGTTCAATATGCCCAAAGGTAATTCGGACTGTGATCCACTGTCATGAAAATGTGGTAACCAGAACTGTACACAAAACTCCAGCTGTGGCCTAACCAGCATTTTATACAGTTCCATCAGTATACCCCTGCTTTTGTATTCAATATCTTGTGCAATATAGGAAAGTTTTCCATATGCTTTCTTCACCACCTTATCCACTGTCCTGCCACCTTCATGGACCTCTGGACATGAACTCCAAGGTCTCTCGCTTCCTTTACCCCTCTCAATATCCTCCCATTTGTTGAGTATTCGTTTGCTTTTTTTGCCTTCCCAAAATGCATTACCTCGGCCAATTACACGGACGATTTTTGTGTCATCTGCAAATTTCCCAAGCATGCCTCCCATATTTAAGTTTAAATCATTAATATATACAATGAACAGCAGGGGACCCAACACTGAGCCCTGTGGAACACCACTGTATTCCTGTCACTGAGCCAATTTTGGATCCAACCCGCCACATTCTCCTATAACCCATGGGCTTTTACTTTTCTGAACAGTCCCATCTGCCATGTGGGACTTTGTCAAATGCCTTACTAAGATCCTCGTAGATTGCATCCACTGTACTGCCTTCACCAATCCTCCTTGTCACTTCCTCAAAAAATTCAATTAATTTAGTAAGGCTTGACTTTCTGTTAATAAAACCATGCTGACCGTTCCTGATTAATCCTTGCCTTTTTAAGTGACAGTTTATCCAGGCTCTCAGAATTGATTCTAATAATTTGCCCACCACTGAAGTCAAACTGACCGGTCTATAATTATTTGACCTACCCCTCGCACACATTTTAAATAATGGTACAATGTTCGCAGCCCTCCAATCCTCTGTTACCTCACCTGTATCTAGTGGGGATTGAAAAATGATCCTCAGGGCATCCACTATTTCCTCCCTGTCTTCCTTTAACAGCCTGGGATACAATCCATGTGGCTCTGGTGATTTATCCACCTTCAAGGATGTCTGGCTCTCCAGTATTTCCTCTCTCGTTATGCTTATTGTATCTAACATTTTACACTCCTCTATAACTAAAATGTCTGCATCATCCCTCTCTTTTGTGAAGACAGAGACAAGGTACTTATTAAGAACCCTGCTTTCTTCTGCATCAATGCATAAATTACTTTGTACATCCCTGACAGACACTATCCTTTCCTTAGTTATCTTCTTGCTCTTAATATACTGATAAAACATCTTTGGGTTTTCCTTGATTTTACCAGCAAAAACTATTTCATATCCTGTCTTTGCTTTCCTGATTTCATTTTTACTCCATCCACCCCTTATTTTCTATACTCCTTGAGGCTTTCTAACATATTAATATTTTTGTGACTGTAATAAGCTTTATTTTTCTGCTTTATCGTACCCTGTATGCTTCTAGATAACCAAGAGGCTCTCGATCTGGCAGCACCACCCTTTTTCTTTGTGGCCAAAAGTCTACACTGACCCCGTGGAATCTCGCTTTTGAATGCCTCCGAATGGTTTTTCACTGATTTCCCTTCAAATAGCTGTAAACAGTCCACTTGCACCAGATCACCTCTCGGCTTCATAAAATTTGTCTTTCCCCAATTTAGAACTTTTACTCCTGTTCTATCTTTATCCTTTTCCATAATGATGCTAAATCTAACTTATTATGGTCACTATCTCCTAACTGCTACTTCATCCACTTGCTTCATTCCCTAAGACTAAATCTAGTATTGCACTTCCTCTCTTTGGGCTTATAAAAAAAGTTCTCTTGAATGCAGTTTAAGAATTTTGTGTCCTTGGTGCCCTTCACACTGTTTGTACCTCAATTGACATTAGTGTAGTTGAAATCCCCAACTATTACTACCTACCCTATTGTTTTTGTACTCAGAAATTTGCCTCCATTTTTGATCTTCTTGCTCCTTCTCACTATTTGCTGCCCCTTTTTTATTTCTGAGCTCAACCCATAAAACTCAACCTCATTCGATGATTCATTTAGTATATCATCCCTCCTCACAGCTGTAATTCATTCTTTAAATAGTAATGCTATACCCCTACCTTTTTTAGCCCTTCTCTTTCCTGCTTGAACACCCTTATCTAGGGATGCTGAGTTGCCAATTTTGCCCCTCTTTAAGCCAAGGTTCCATTACAGCTCAATAATCTCATCTCTAATTCCTTAAACTCAGCCTGCAGGTCCTCATCCCTTTTCCTACCAATATTGTTGATACCAAATGATATCATGCTGCCATGTGTCTATCTGGGCCCTCAGCACATTGACCTTGTTTGCTATACTCCTTGCATTTAAAGATACACCTTTTAACGCTATCAAATTCCTGTCCTCTACACTTTTTCACCTTTGCTTCTTCTGTCTTGCAGAGTCACTCACAAATTTTCTGTCTCCTGCTCCCTGCTCTGAATTTGTCCTATCGAAATCTGCCCTCAGGTTGCCATCCCCCTACCAATCTAGGTTAAACCCTCCCCAACAACACTGGCCAACCTCCCTGCAAGGACATTTGTCCCGGTCCAGTTCAGGCTTGTACAGATCCCCCCCTTCCCCAGAATCGGTCCCAATGGTCCAGAAATTTGAAACCTTCCCTCCTGCACCATCTCTCCAGACATGCATTCATCTGGTGTATTTTCCTATTTCCATACTCACTAGCACGTGGCCTTGGGAGTGATCCGAATATTACTATCTTTGAGGTCCTGCTCACTAACTCCCTAAACTCAGCCTACAGGTCCTCATATCTTGTCCTACCAATATTGTTGGTATCAGTGTGGACCATGACCTCCAGCTGTGCATCCTCGCCCTCCAGAATGCTCTGTAGCCGCTCAGTGATATCCATGACACTGGCTTCAGGGAGGCAACATACCATCTTGGAACCACAGAAGAGCTTATCTGTTACTTGAACCAATGAATCCCCAACCACTACTGCTCTTCCCTTCTTCTTCCCTCCTGCACAGCTGAGCCATTCATGATGCCACGAACTTGGTTCTGACCGCATTCTTCCAAGGAACCAATGCCCTCTCCAGCATCCAAAACAGAAAATTGATGAGCAAGCAAGACTTCCAGGGACTCCTGTGCTATCTGCCTGGTTCTTTTGGACTGCCTGGCAGTCATCCATTCTCTTTCTGCCTCCATGTTCCTAGCCTGCAGTGTGACCACCTTTCTGAACGTGCTATCCACATAGCTCTCAGCCTCGCGGAAGCAGCACAGTGACTCTAGCCGCCACTCGAGTTCCAAGACCTGGAGCTCAAGTTTCTGCAGCTGGTGATACTTCCCGCACATGTGGTCATCTAGGTCACTGGTAGTGTCCACAACTCCCACATATTATAGGACATGCATTCCACATGACCAAGTTGCCCTGCCATATCTTAACTTCACTTCACTTACATTAACTTTCTTTTACTCTGGTTTACTTATATTTATTTTACTTGGCCTTAACTTAATCAAACTTACAATTATTGATAACCCTTACTAAATCCAACTAATGCTTAACACACTTTTTGAGTTGCAATAAACCTTACTTAAAGCATCACTTTCCCCCGTGCACCAAATTCCCATGTGAACCTAATTCACTACTCACTCAGTCTTCGTCTCACTCAGACGTAGTCTCCTGTCTCATCTTGCACCCCTCAAGATGTTACAGATATAGGAACGCCATAAAGAAAGTTAAACATGTAAATGGGAATGTTAGATTTCAGGTATTGGGAAACCATAAGCTAATGTAGGTCAGTAAGGACTGTGGTGATAACTGGGCAGAAATTATCCAACATAGGATACAGACAGAGAAATTCTGAGTGAGCTGAACTTTACCATGGTAAAGAACGGGAGGATGATCACAAGAGCATTGAAATAGTCTGGATGCAAGTAAGGTGTGTATGAGATTTTTAGCAGCAGATAGGCCAAAGCAGCAATGCATTCAAGAGGTGTATCAGAGGTGTATGTAGGCTGTCTTTGTGATGGAATAGTTATGGGCATAGAAGCTTAGCTTGGGTTCAGTAAGATACCAAATTTACAAATGTCCGATTCAGTCTGAGACAGCAGCAAGGGGAGAAAATGGAACCAGCAAGAAAGAATTTGTGGCAGAAGTTGACTATAATGGCCTTGGTCTTCCAAATGTTTAGAGGTGAAGTATTAGAGGGGAATAGTGTGGTAATTTTGTCAAAGACTGCAAAGAGATCAAGGATGCACCATGGTCACAGGTGTATTGGCTATCATTCGCAACTTTAGTGCTGTGGCAGGTGCAAACTTCTAATTGGAGAAATTCAAATATGTAGTTGTGAGAAAGATGGACGTGGATCAGGGAGGCAACATGTCCAAGGGGCCTGGAGACAAAAGGAAAATTGCCAAAATTGTGTAAGGCCAAAGGGGCTGAGGATATGTTTTTGAGGAATGGGTGATGTAGGTTTTAACAGGGTAGGTAATAATGCTTGAAGAGAGGGGAGCATTTATAAAGCTAGCTAGTATTAAGAACAGGAAAGGAAGTAGGGATTCCTAGTTTAGTAGGAATTAGGTCAACTGAGCAGGAAACAGGAGGAGAAGGAGGAAAAGACGGGTCTCATGGATAAGATAACCTTGGGGAAAGGCAATTGGGGAATTGGGTAAGAAACTATTCAATGGACAAGTCAATGGATGCATTTAATTATGTTCTTGTGCTATATAAAATTTATTTTAGCTTAAAATCTGATTTTGCTCAGAAGTAATTTCAGTCATTGAGAAAATATACAGGTAATTTTATTTTCAAAAAGTATTCTGAGTGATTGTTTTTAGAATAAGTAATACAGCATAATATCATGGCATGACAGAAAGTCATGAAAGATCAGTAATTAGATTAACAGAGGAAATCCCGTGAAAGCACCTACAAAATTCACAAGGAAATGTAGCAGGTAAATGTGGACATTTGTAGATTTGAAATCCCGTAGAAAATGTTTACATAGCAGTTTTCAATGCAGCGTGTGACCATCTCAAAATCTCAAGATGTTATAAATTAAAACAAATAATGGCACAGAAAGAATTAATGGTGAAAATAATTTCACTGCATTGCTGTTCCTGTCACTTTGCCATCTTCCATTTATGACATTGTGATGTGCCTTTTGGGGCTATTCAAAATAATTATTTTACAACTGTAAAATGTATCTAAAAATGATACATGTATAGCATGATTATATACAGCAGGCAGTCCAAAGTTAGAACCTAAGTTGCAATGCACGAATGCCATGATCCAGCACAGAGCTTCCCTCCCAATTAGTTCAATTCTCATGTTAACAGAGAGCTGGCAGAAGTGCTGCTTCTCTCTACACTAATAAAATTTGAAGTGTGAATTATACTCTGCTCAGGACAAAGCCCAAGAGATGTGACACTCTTCTGATAGAACAGATCTTACCCTCTGCACCTTCACACTTAGGTGCTGGTAAAGAGTGCCCACCCAAATTGTTAACCTAGAAAATCCTCTCAGAACTCTGTGTTCTTCTGCTTCTGCCCTTGCGCTTTCGACCCTCAATATCGGCAACCTGCCATTAGTGGCTGTGCTTTCTGACATCTATGCTCTACACTCTGGAATGTCTTTGCTAAACCTCACCAACTCTCTCTGCTCCTTTAAGGTCCTACTTAAAACCTATCTCTTTGACCAAAGCTTATAGTCATCCCTTCTAAAGGCAGTTTCTTTGGCTCAGCATTCATTTTTGTCTGATTATGTGAAGCATCTATCTTGAGATGTTATTCTATGCTAAAGGTGCCACATAAATAAATGTTACTATTACTTTCAGAATCTAAGTTTTCTGTTTTCAGATGCCAACAGATTTGCTACATATTTCCAATGTTTTGTGTTTTTTCTCAGATCTCCAGAGTTTGCAGTTTTTCATTCTATTTCTCAGGTTTATTGTGAGCTTCTATTCTCCACCATAAAAGAGTAACTTTCTATATATAATCCCGCAACTTATAAAACAAGATATATTACAATGCTCTTAAGTAAATGTAAATTGTTTAATCTATCAACTATATATTTTATTTAGGTTATTGCCTGATTATATGGAAACAAGAGAGGAGATATAACACCATGGGATAATGGAGTTATGCAAAGAATAAATAGACTAATCATTATCTCTACAATTCAGTTGATCATTATGAATACATATTATTCAATGAAAAAATATGGTATAGGAAAAGTGCAAATACCCTAGGAGCACAGAATTCTAGCAAGGTCTTAGTTTGAGATTATAATGAATATACTTATGTAGATTACGTGTTCAAAGAGTGTCATAACCTCAGCAGCTAATTGGAGAAAGCACCAAAGTAGACTTTAGTCACTAATGCGGAACAAATTGGACACTTTTGGCTTTGTTTCCATGACCACCAGGTCTGGCATAGATACTTTCACTTTGACACCAAATTTCAGAGAAGATGCTCAAGTTCCTGATTAATGATTTGAGTAAAGCCTTGACCCATAAAAACTTTGCTAATATTTATAATCCTACTTTGAGGAAGTAGAAAACACTTAATCAAGGTTAAAAACAAATCCTTTATTACTTTCGATTGACATTCATTTTATATTCCTTTTATTCTCTCGAATTTGATGCATTCCTGGCTGGAGTCCCACATTCTACCATCCGTAAACTTGAGTTCATCCAAAACTTAGCTGCCTGTGTCTTAACTTGCAGTAAGTCCCATTTGTCTATCACCTCTGTGCTCACTGGCTTTACATTGGCTCCTGGTCAAGCAAACTGGCTTGAAAATTCTCATCCTTGTTTTCATTCTGTAATTTCCTCCCAAACTCTCTTAGATATCTGCACCCCTCTAATTCTGGACTCTTCTGCATTCCCAATTATAATCGCTCCACCACTGGTGGCAGTGCCTTCAGTTGCCAAGCCCTAGGCTCTGGAATTTCCTCACTGCGCCTCTCTGCCTCTCTATCTCCCCTTTAAGAAATTCTTTAAAATCTACCTCTTTGAGCAAGCTTTTGGCTATCCGACCTAATATATCCTTCTCTGCCTTGGTGTCATACTTTGTTTTATAACGTTCAGAGAAGGTTCACTAGATTGATTCCAAAGACATGGGGCTTGTCTTATGAGGAGAGATTGAGCAGTTTAGGCCTATACTTGCTAGAGTTTAGAAGGATGGGAGGAAATCTAATTGAGGTATATTAGATGCTAAAGGGGATAGACAAAGTCGACATGGAATGGATGTTTCCCCTTGTGGGGCATTGTAGAATGAGAGGCCATTGTTTTAGGCTAAGGGGTGGTAAATTTAAATCAGAGATGAGGAGGAATTACTTTTCTCAAAGGGTCGTGAATCTGTGGAATTCACTACCTCAGAGTGCAGTGGATGCCAGGACGCTGAATAAATTTAAGGAGGAGATAGACAGATTTTTAGTTAGTAATGGGTTGAAAGGTTATGGGGAGAAGGCCGGAAATTGGAGTTGAGGCCAAAATGAGATCAGCCATGATCGTAATGAATGGTGGGGCAGGCTCGAGGAGCTGAATTGCCTACTCCTGCCCCTAGTTCTATGTCCTTATGCTTCTGTTAAGCCTCTTAAGGCATTTCATTATGTTAAAGGTGCTACATTTATATAAGTCGTTGTTGTTGAACCTTTTCATCAAAATTAATGAACGGAAAATTGAATCATCATGATTTGTTGAGGAGGTTACTACATAACCAAATGGTAAAATTGCTTTGTGACTCGCTGTATATACCAAGCGAATGAGTGGCATCTAGTGGGAGGAGGTAGGCTAGTCATCAACATTTTTATAGAACATAAGGTCAGAGATCCGTTACCTTCGAACCTAGTTTAAGAACAAGCTGTTTCTTTGGTAATCAATACATTTATGAAGGGCAGCGGGAGTTGGGGTTGATTGGTTAGTATGGATCCTTTAAGACGAATATTCCCTCTCAGGGGATTTTCTACGGCAATTAATTCTTCCATATAATATGCAATCATTGCTTAAACGGTACGATTTGATAACCGGCGGAAGTTCGAATGAAAAGGCCGCACCGAACAGAACCCCCACAGTGAATCAGTCCCCATGGTTTGTGTGTAACGTTAGCAAAAGTCAACCGAATGACTCTCACCCAATCGCTGAATGGCGCTGTTGCCAGTTTCCTCAGCTTGCCCGACGCCACCGTCTGTGTTTTCTCTAATTCCATATTTGATGTACAAAGCATTAGGGGGTGGGGGGGGGGGGGCTTCATTAGGGGGTTATAATAAATGGAAAGTTATTTTCAATCACTAAAATCACTATTTCGCAAAGAGTCGGGCAATAACTAATCATATCTTGTTTTGCACAGACCCATTTGTTTAAAGGGAGTGGTAGACACGCTTTAAGTAAATTGGAAGGGTAACAAGATTTCAAGAAGTTATACCAGCTACCCCGACCACTATCCCCTAAGAGGATGGAGCCTCTACGTTACGGGATAACATCGATGTCATTTCACCTTTAAATAGTTGTATATGGACGGCTGATAAACTACATCGTTTTGTGCATTTATACACACACACACTTCCCGCCGAGTTTAACTGTTATCCTTATCATAGCGTTTCCAATAATATGTCACATCGGAAATTAGACTTGGAGAAATAAATATGTTTATCAGAAATCATATCCTGGGTCTCATCAAATAAACAGCAAGGGATAGGAACGCAATGCCAGTTACCGGTTTTCCGATTTAAGAAAGAAAAAAGGAGGAAAAAATAAGTTCCTGGTATCCACGCAGCGTTGTCAGTCAGAGACCGTCACATCATCATCCGGCTGACGAAAATAATGCAATTCAAGGAGTGCTTGATCGGGAAGAATGATTTTTTCGAATAGCGTTAACACGTTTCCAATTAAAGAAACGCCGGGGTAATCCGGTGGGACCGATTACGTCGGCAAAAAGTCAGTAAAAGGCTGGGAAAGATCTAACGAAAGTTACCGAGCAAAGGTTGCCAAGTGGACTTTTATTGTTTACCACCCACCTCAAGTCGATAATATCATATTGAACTACCATATGCATCATATACTATATAAGGGCCTGCGTTTACAGGCACGGCTGAAATGGTGTAGTTTATGGAATAAAGTGCACACCGGGAGAAATTATTCATTTCGTGAGCAAGTTTCTACCTTGTCTGAACGGCGACAGAATAAAAAAGGACACGAGTTGCGAGGAGAGGCAGTAGGGTATATTTTGTGAAGCCCGGTTTAAAGGTAAATGCATGGGGTTATTTTTATTTGAAATGGATATATAGATTATATAGATAGATGCTACTTTGAGTTTTGTTGCTGCAGTTAAAGCAAAGCAGAAAATGCTGGGTGCTATTTTTCTGGATTTACCAGCCATCCCTTGCAAAGTGGCAGAACAACAGCAGGATTGTGTGCATTTCTGCCACTTTTACTAAATGGACATCTCTTTTTTTAAAAAAAAGTTTAAGCAGGGATATTCATATAATGACAATCCCAACAAGCTGCGATTCGGTGCTACCGGGTTTTAAAGCATGGGAGAGTTGGTCTCCCGTCCGGTAAAACCAGTAAAGTGATAGCTGCAAATTAGAGTGAGGAGCGCAGTTATGAGTGGCTTGGCATAACCGAGCGGTTGTCTAACGAAGCTGTTAAAGATCATCATACCGCTCTTTTTTCTCTTTTAGTGCCACCAGTCGCGGCTCGGAGGCTTGAACCTGATTTCAACAGCAATGAACGGACTGAGGTCGCCCTTTTTCTTTGGACTTGTACTTCTAATAATCACAGCTGGATTTTGCAAAGAGAGGACAGATCTCACGGAGTTACGGGAAAACAAAACCCTATTTAACTTAATATTGGAAATCATCAATCAGTTACAAAAACAGCACGAGGAAGAAACCAACGAGGTGAACTATTTCCCACAAGGTGTCGATTATACTTTTGATTCTCAGGAACTACCCGACAATGATGTCTATCATAAGGAGGAGAGGGTTGGTAAGTGCCTTTGGTCCATTGATTTACGTTGTTTCCAGAGTACCTATCAATCTACCGATGGATATTTTTGGTGTCACTAAGTTAAGACCGCACATAATGGACGGCAATCCATTGATCTTTTACCAAATAGAACCGGGAAGAGAACACTGAACTCCCGGGTGCCCGGGGCAGCTTACTGGCATCTGTGGACGGGTGAACATAATCGATTGCTGTTGTCGTCCCCTGGGAGCGCGAATGGTCAAGGAGTTTGCTCGCATTTCTAATGCTAGTTTAGAGTGGAGATAGTGAGGGAGTGGGGGGAAGGGGGTTGAGGGGGCGCTGGGTCTGTGGGACACAGAGTGTCGAGCCAAGCTGAATTCAGAGGAGGAACGAGACTAAACCCAACAGGCAATTCATTACAAATGCAGCCAGGCACACTTTGTGAATGAATACCAGCGGGTGACTTGAGGACACTGACCGTCGGCTTTTCAGTAGATCAGAGGGAGAGTCGGTGTGTTTTATTACCAGGGCAGCGCCTCAAACTCTCTCAGGCTGTCTTCGCAGGCTGGCCACATGACGAGGGAACGTTTTACGTTGATGAGGCTGCAATCGGACTAATTGTTCCCTTCACATAATTTCACTATTATTAAATCCGTCTATCCGCTTTGGACGGGTTACACAAGGAGTTAGAGAGCTATCCCTCCAAAATATCATGAGGCAATTAAAAACCAACAACATTGTCTGCTTTAACAAGATCGGCAGCTCCACCGTGAACCATTGTTCCGAATTTCCATAAACTGGAGCTTTCTGAATTCACTGCAGCTGCTCTCCGAACACTGAAACAAAAGGACAACGCTATCGTTTCGCCCTTTAGCGTTCCTGAGAACGGCACATCTGCTTCTCTGCCACATACTTGGCGAGGGCAATAATGAAAATCAATCATTTATGAGGTTGCGCGTCGGGAGGACAAATGTGAAACCGTCACTCGCACACACATGTAAAAAAAAACCCGTGTAAACATCGTTAAAGCGTCTTCTCCAAGTTAGCAAAGTTTAGTGGATGTATCGAGTTAACGTAATCACAATAATGCCGTTAATCTATATCTATTTTCCAACAGAGATAGTGCCCAGAGATCTGAGGAAGATGAAAGACAAGTTTTTAAAACACTTAACAGGTCAGAACTGTTGCTTTCTGGTCTTGTACTTATTGCGTGTACAGGTTGCAGGTTTTAACAGTTTACTGGCTTCCTTTCCAGGTCCTCTTTACTTCAGCCCTAAGTGCAGCAAACACTTCCACCGGCTGTACCACAACACCAGGGACTGCACCATACCAGCATGTAAGTGCCATCCCTCTCTGTGCCCCTGTTTCTCAGTCAGACCGGCCAGGCTACATTTTACAGTCAAAGTGATTTATTTTAGGCATTTGCCTGTAGTTACGTTTGGCGTTTTCCTAAAGTGCATTTTTAAAAAAATTTAAACAATGTGTTCGATATCCGAAATTTGAAAAAAGTGAAACTGCTGGAACCTCAGCGGGTCAGGCAGCGTTTGGGAGGGTTAACCTCACAGAATGACGGCCTTTCATCAGCACTTCTTGGGTGCTCATTATAGGGGTCATGAGATGCACGTTCAATAGTTTCCTCTTGGAGCTTCTATTATATCGAAGCTGCATGAATACGTTCCTCTCTAGCGGGGGAGGACGATTTGTATTGGTTTAGGTGGAGATGTCACAGAAAGGCATTGCTGTCGCTGCTGTTCAGCCTGAATCCCTCTCACGGCGCCGCATCCAATAGCTGACTGACGGCATTGACACCCAGGAGTGCGTTTCATTTTTGGAGAGGGGGCAGGCTCTCCATTCTTATCAAAATTTACCTGTGTCCAGCTGACATAAATCTGCAATTTCTGACGGATATGGCAACTTAAGTCAGCGCAGCTCCGAGGGAAGCCATACAAAAGGCTCCGGAGTGGGTGGCAGTGTGAATTAACAGGCGAATCCCAGTTTGCCCATCACTGCCTAGACGTCTTAAACTTTAGTGTGTGTTGCACTGTCGGTTAGGGGAAGGAGTGTACTTTACCGCATGGATGCAGGTAAGGGAGAATGAGGTCCAGGCTACACTGAGACACTGAGATGCTAGTGGTGGTTATTTGTTGCAGAGGTAATTTCCGATGCCCCTCCATACCAACCCCACCCCCTCCCCCACCCCCCGGCAAACTTTGCTCAGGTATCCCTGTTATGATGTCCTAAGAAGCAGCTGCCGTGTTAGATTCGATCAGGTTGAGGGATGGGGCCCAGTTGGACTCATGAAACATTGGCTGCCAGCACACCAGAATCAACACTAGCAGTGACATGCTTGTCACACGTACAACTGATTTCGCTCAAGTTTTATTCCATGAAACGTCATTCTAGCAAGTCGGTATTTTTTGCCGTTCTAAAGCTATTTTTTTAAACAATACCTTAAAAATGGTGAGCATGAAAATTACACCACGATCGCTTTCAGATGATATCAGGATCGCAGACTCGTTAGGGAGCAGAAGGAGGCCATCCGGCTCATCATGTCTGCGCCGGCTCTCTAAATAAGCATTATGAATTAGTGCCATTCTCCTGCCTTTCCCCCTTAACTCCGCGCATTGCTTCTATACAAATAATCATCCAATGCCCCCTTGAATGCCTTGATTGAATTTCATCGTTAGGTTAACGTTTTGCATGATTGCTGGAATGGATTTTTTTTTCAATGCAGAGACGCTACGAGAGCAGGTTGTAAAAATAGAATTGCCCTGTCTGTTTACTCACATCCTCTGGATTCACGCAAATCCTCAATAACTCCATAAGAGGTTCCCTATGGAAAGAGTATAGAGATTCTCACTAATAGTGTAGTCAATTTCTATATGTTTTATGAAGACGGAATAAACGTGCTTGCAGAATTCAGTGATTTATCAGAGGCCAAGAGAAAACTATTCAGACCGCTTCAAGTTCTATAGTCAGACTGTTCCCAAAGGAAATATTCATGCAAAGAGAGTCTAATCTATATGGAAGAGAGCATTTCGGACCATGTGTTCATGTATGATGTTTGCTATTGTATGACAATATTCTCTTTTCGTAGATTATAAAAGATGTGCCAGACTTCTGACAAGATTGGCAGTCAGTCCGATGTGTGTGAAAGGCTAAATTCGATTACTGGTAAGCGCTATTAACTTACTGACGCCCTGTGATATTTAAACAGCTTTACAGTGAAAGGCGGTCATCCCAAAGTTTCTGTTCTGACATTTTAGGGGATGGGGGTGCGGTGGGTGGGAAGAAGTGTCTGCGTGGCAGTCTGGAGATAGCTGCTGTGGAAGGAACTACTCCGTTAGTAAATATATTTTCTTGCATTAATCGGCCACTACATGCAGACCATATACTCAAATGCAGGTCTGTCATCCAGCCAGAATCGATTAGCTGTTAAATGCAGCACTTTAACTCGCATCCATTCCAGATAGATCTCAAATCGTTACCAGTAAAACCCGCCTGTGCTGCTTTCCGTTCAGCTCATCCTATAAGTTTCTTACTTAGCCTGTAAAGGTCCGCATTTAATTCAGCTCCAGTATACTTTAAACATCTTTTGAAGGCGCAATCAATGCAGGCGAGTTTTAAAATTACCCTCCTAGTATTTGATAGCTGCTAAATGTTCTAAAGGTATGAGAACTCGCACAAATCTGTGCCTAAAAAGCCTAGTTTTGCTCTCTTCCACTTACAACGGACCAAAATTACATTAGATCATCCCTTAAAGTGCAAATCGCTTCAGTACTTAAGGTCTCTTGGCAATGTTTTGCCATCTTCCTGGTTTACTGTGCTATGCACGGCAACACTTATTGCCATGGCTACGACTTAATTAAAGATTAATAGAGATGGCAGCAAGTTGAGATTTAATGGAGATGGCGCACATCATTTTATAAAACTTCATAATCACTTGGTCGGTCCGCGCATCTTGTAAACGAAGGAGCCAGCCCTGAGTTATTAACATGCGATCGACTAAACGCTGAACTTGCACGCCTCCACTAATCGCTGACACACACGATGCCATTCAGCGCTCGAATGCATGGGTTAGGAAAGGACACAGCAGATACCTAAAGAACATGTAGTCCAGGAGGAAACAGGCAATAATCACCAGTCACATTTGGACAAAATAACAGGCATCATATGCATGACTTACTTCCATTCGGGCATTTTCAGGCTCCTGTAATACCCTGCAGATTCACAGGATAAATAGGAGGTGGGATTGAGAAACATACAGAAATACAGATGGTAATACTCGTCTAGGAGTGCATAATTCAGTGAGAAAACAATAAGTTCCTTTCATTATTGATAAGCATTCAGCTTTATAACAGAGTGAGGATATAATTTTTCGATTGTAGTATGGAACTTGAATTCCAGTTGTATTTAGCCTTGGTGAGTTCCACTAACTAATCATTATTTATACATGGCACTTTTCTAATTTTGGCTTTTTTGTATGTTTTAAGTTTCTATGAATGATATTCCTTCCTTAACAACTCTTTCTGTCAGAAGGGTGCAATGGGTTGATTAAGAAATTTAGTTGCAACAATTACATGACCACTATTTTGATGGAGGAATGATTCAACTGTAACATATAAGAACGTTTTTCCTTAAGCTGCCATGCCTCACTGCCATGTAGCTGTGCAGCTGATTAAAACACAACCGCACCCAGCAAGCAAGTTGAGTAGCCAGCAAATTAGGAACTCAAACTTACTTAGGAATGCAGTATTTAACAAATCTCTGCCATTAAGTAGCTTCATTGGATGGACTGGAACAATATACCATACATCTGGTACTTTATGTAATGGAACTGTTAGTGTAAAGCACTGAATAGTAACTGCTAAATTTATGACACATGGGGAAACTTGCAATCCACTCATGCACCATGGTAATGTGGGACTACTTGGGGTGTAACGACAGTAGCAGCAGAAGTCTGACCACATGGTTGGACAATCTAAAGCTGCACTCTATTCTATGGAATTGAGCCCTGACATTGAGCATTAACAAGAGAATCAATTACCCATGGTATGTGCACAATTTCACATTAGTGGTGAAAAGTACTAGAATTTGCCATCATTTTCACAACATAAATGGCATTAAGAAACATTCACACCCACGAACTAACCTATAAAATGAACCAGATCAGGTTCCATGGATAAACCTGTGACAGTTTTGCACAACTTAAAAAGAACTTATGCTACTTTTTTTTAAAAAAAGATCCCTGAAAAGTAAATAAAATGCAACAATCTTGTTTTACAGATGAGAACGTTAAGTTAAGATATCCCCAGAACCAAGAAAAGTGCCTTGGAAAACAACAGGGAAATACATTGATCTCAATACCTTTATAACATATTCCATTGTGAACAAAGATTTATTTTTGCAAACTGATGGATTACCTCCATAAACTCCTTAATGTGCATTTTGTATGTTGTCAACATTATTTCTGTAATTCTGTACATTCATATAAATAACTGCCAACGTTACAAAGGCTGAACATTTAAGAAAATAATAACACTTCACTGTTTTTCTGTGTAATGCTGCCAAAAAATGCACAAATGCTTTCTTGTTCAACAACTGATGTTTGGAGCATTCTTTTGTATTAAATATTGAGACACTCAGATACTGTTCAAGACAAGGCCAATGAATCCTCAATTTACTGTAGGATTTTTTTTTCATGCTTCAGAGTGCTGGTTACCTTTACTTGTCATATGTAATGCTTATGCAGTCTAAAACCATTTGCTGTGTCATAACACTGCAAAATATTGATATAATAGAATGCTTTGGTTTGCCCTCTACCCCAAGGGATAAGTTATGGTTTGCATGACATTTTTCCTGCCTTTGTCTTTACAAAATTTAATATTTTAAAACTACACTGTTAGGTTAGTACATTGTTGGTTATGGTTTACATTCCCTGAGCTGAAAAAAAGTTTGTGAGCAATTATCTTTTCTCTACCACAGTGGAGTGTCATTTATACAGAAACATACAAGATAATGTCATTAGTCACTGTACATTAAGATTTATAAACATTCCAGCTAACATGTGCAATATGTATATATTGTAAAGACCTGAATATATATCAGTTATAAAATAAAGTGTTTGGTATTTCACACAGACTAGACTGAGTGCTCTTTGTATACATTCTCAGGTTGTTACTACACCATTTTAAGTAACTTTTTCCAATCATTGATTTACAATAAAAGATCTCAGTTTTTGTGAACTAAAGACAGACCTTGGTTTACCCAAATCATTGCACTTTTCCTAAAGTAATTCAAATAAATGAAAGTGCACAATATTCAATTAGAAGGCAATATATATGATACAGTCATATTCATCTGTACAAAATTTAGGATGTATTATTCTGAATAAGTGGTCAAAATCTACTTATGAAAGAGTCTGATGCAAGCAGTTCCCCAAGGGAGGATGACACTTGGAGTCATGTTTCATGGTCTAGTTTTAGTCCCAATACTTGATACATTTGTGTTTAATAGCCATTTTCAAAGTTACATTTCTGTCCAATGTACCTTTTGAATCAATTTAGTCTTCTGCTCTTTATATTTTACCATTAGACACCAGATTAGCAACTATTACAGAAGTGAACAGGATTAATACTATCTCATTCAAATTACATCCCTGGCATTATTTTTAATGCAGCGCCAACAACAAATAAGCAGTAGAATGCTGCTTATTCTACAGAAACCAAGAATATAACAAAGATACTGAGGTCACCTGGAAGATATAATCTTGAATTGTGTCAGTTTGGTTCAATTAATAATAATCTCACTTCAAGTCATGTGGTTGCTGGTTAAATATCCACTCCAAGCCTTAAACACATCGTTAATGTTGACTCAATGCAGCATATAAGAAAGTTCTAGATTCTCAGGAGTGCCATCCGTGGATGTTAAATGACTGCTTGTTTAGGTAGTTTTTAATAAATCCATCACACTATTTGAAAAAGAGGAGGGAATTCTAATTACCTATCCAAGATACCTCTCTTGATCAATCCTCAAAACAGATTAACACACATTCTATGACTGATTGTGGGATCTTGCTATGTATGAAGTGCCAAACATCCCCCCCCCCCACCAATAAGATTAGTCATTGCACTTTAAAGTAATTCATGTTATGTGGTACATTTTGAAATATTTCTAGTTGTGTTGAGGCACAATGTAAAAACATCAATCCACTGAAAATTCTATGCTTGAAACTTTAAAGAGCAAACTAAGTAAAATTACTCAGCCTACTTTAGTACCATCTGAATTCTAATAACAGGTAAGAGCTGATTATCCTGTCAGCTTTTCTCAATCACTAGAGATCTTATAGACAATTAAGTGCTCGGAATTAGCACACCATGACTGCCTTATTTAAACTCATTCATAGAATGTATGCATTGTTAGCAAGACCAGCATTTGTTGCCCATCCTAATTGCCCTTGAGAAGGTGGTAGCAAGCCACCTACTTGAACCTCTGCAATCTCTGTGATGAAGGTATGCTCACAGTGCTGTTAGGAAGGGAGTTCCAGGACTTTGACCCAGCAATAGAGAAGCAATGGTGACATAGTTACAAGTGAAGGTGATCTGTGACTTGGAAGAAACTTGCAAGGTGATTGTGCTCCCATGCGTCTGCTGCCCTGTCCTTCTAAGTGATAAAGGTTGGGGGTTTGGAAGCTGCTGTGAAAGCTTGGCGAGTTATTCCAGCACATCATGTAGATAGTTCAGACTGCTGTTGGTCTGGGCCTCCTGAGCACGCCTGCATCGTCACCGTCTATGCGCTTCCTGTGCGGGGGGCCGGGGGAGGGAATCCCCATCTGTCAAAGTGCGCTCTTTCACGCATGTGCACTGCTCCCTGAGGCACAGTCCTGTCTCAGGGAGATTAGTGACGGGTAAGAATAGTCAAAAAATAGAATAATTAAAAAATTATTAACATGCCCCCCTCATATGACAATGTCACACGAGATGGGACATGTTAATAAAAATGACATAAACTTTATTAGACTTTTTTTAAAAACGGACATGAAACCTCATCCCGCCATTGATAGGTCGGCGGCTGGACAGCTGATTTCGCTGTCCAACTGCCTTGCTAAAAATTTAAAGAGACCGGGATGATGTCGGGGGTTCCTCCCGGCGTCATCCCGCGTATTTTCCCGTCGGCGAGCAGGCCCCGCCCCCAAATCGACAACGGGAAAATTCAGGCCAACATTTCAGGTCAATAACTTTTCATCAGAAGTGAAATGTGGACTCTGTTTCCCTCTCCACAGATGCTGCCCGACCTGCCAAGTTTTTCCAGCATTTTCTGTTCTTATTTCAGATTTCCAACATTCTTGTAACAGTGTTTAATCTACTCCTATTTCTTTTTCTTTATACTGCCACATTAAATTTGAGCGATCGAGGGGGGATAAAGGTAAAGTACTGCAGATGCAGGAAATCTGAAATCAAACAGAAGATGCTGAAATCATGGAGCAGGTCAGGCAGCACCTGCTGGGGAGAGAAAAAGGCTTAGGGGGAGGAATCTTCTCAACTTGGAAGGTTCTCAGATATTGGGACCATATACAGATCCCAACCTGGATGATGTCCGAGTCAGGCCAACATCTGCACTAGTCCCGGAGACAGCCAATTAACAGGCCAGAAGATCACGTTCATCAATTCTTTTGAGACCATCAAGAGGAAGACAAAAGACTGGCCTGGGTGGGGAGATGATGGAAAAAGAATTTCATGTGAAGCTATCATTGAAAGAACTATTTAATAACGGTTTCATCTTTTTATTACTTTATATGTGAAGAATAGTTTGTGAGCTCTTCCAATTAGAAATGCTAGCTGGGCTCCTCAGGTGGAGGGACAAATCGAACATGTGAGGATGTGGTTGGATGGCAGCCGCACCAGGAGAGGTGAGCACTGCCAATGTAGGCGGGAGACCATGAGGGTGCCTTAAGGTGAAGGCACCTTCTGAAAATTTCTTCAAAAGTTGTAAGTGCATGTGACCACAGCTGTCAGGTCACCAGTGTGGCCTTAGTGGCCTCCCAGCCTAATTCCGAGAGGCTGTCTCCAGGCCCCTGCTCAGTTTCAGCCTCAGTGAGGAGCCCAACTGTCGGTGGGAAGATCCTAGCAGCGTCACCAATTTGCCCCACATGGGAATTTAATGATTTGTTTCCTGCTGCTCCCACCACTGCAGGTAGCCTGTGCCAGACAGGTTCTGCCTCTGGCAAGATCATTCAAAGCAGGATGTTTCAGGAAGACACCCTGGTGTGACATGACATGACTTTGCTTCCAGCCCCGCCTCCACACTTGTCACCATGGGTCTGGGTAGACTCTGTTAAATGTTTTAGGTCAATGACCTTTCATCAGAATTGGAAGACGTTCCATATAAATACAGCCTAGACCAGCCACATAAATAATCTGATTACAAGAGCAAATCAGAGGCGGGGTATTCGATGGTGGGTGATTCCCCAGAGCCTTTTCACCATCTACAAGGCACAAGTCAGGAGTGTAATGGAATACTCCCAACTTTCCTGGATGAGTGCAGCTCCTACAACACTCCAAAGCTCAACACCATCCAGGACAAAGCAGCCCGCTTGATTTGTCTTGGGCTACAGGAAGATATAGATGGGATGGCCAAATGGGATTAAGTGGCAGATGGAATTTAACCCTGAAAAGTGTGGGGTGACACACTTTGGAAGGAGTAATTTGACAAGGAAGTATTCAATGAATGGCATGGCACTAGGAAGTTCTGAGGAACAAAGGGACCTTGGCATATGTGTCCATAGATCGCTGAAGGCGGAGGGGCATGTTAGTGGGGTGGTGATAAAGGCATATGGGACACTTGCCTTTATCAATTGAGATATAGATTACAAAAGTAGGGAGGTCATGTTGGAGTTGTATAGAAACTTGGTGAGGCCACAGCTGGAGTACTGTGTGTCATTCTGGTCGCCACATTATAGGAAGGATGTGATTACACTGGAGGGGGTGCAAAGGAGATTCACCAGGATATTACCTGGGATGAAACATTTAAGTTGTGAAGAGAGATTGGATAGAATTGGGTTGCTTTCATGGGAGCAGAGAAGACTGAGGGGTGACCTGATCGAGGTGTACAAGATTATGAGGGACATGGACAAGGTGGATAGGAGCAGCTGTTCCCTTAGCTGAAGGGTCAGTCACAAGGGGGCATAAGTTCAAGGTGAGGGGCAGGAGGTTTAGGAGGGAAATGAGGAAAAACTTTTTTACCCAGAGGGTGGTGATGATCTGGAATGCGCTGCCTGGGAGGGTGGTGGAGGCGGGTTGCCTCACATCCTTTAAAAAGTACCTGGATGAACACTTGGCACGTCATAACATTCAAGGCCATGGGCCAAGTGCTAGTAAATGGGATTAGGTAGGTCAGGTGTTTCTCACATGTCGGTTCAGACTCGATGGGCCGAAGGGCCTCTTCTGCACTGTGATTCTGTGATTTGCACCCCATTGAATGCCTGAAACATTCATTTTCTCCATCATGGGCACACAGTTGCAGCAGTGTGCACCATATATGAAACGCACAGCAGCAACTTTACAAGGCTCCTTCAACAGCACCTTCTACACCATTGACCTTTACCATTTGGAAAAATAAGGACAGCAGATGCATGGGAACACCACCATCCAAATATTCCTCTCAAGTCACTCACCATCCTGGCTTCTAACTATATCACCGTTGCTTCGCTATCGCTGGGTTGAAATCCTGGGACACCCTTCCTAATTGCACTGTACCATATGCACTGCAGTGGTTCAAAAATGTGGTATATCACCATCTCCTTTCTAAAGAGCAATTAGGAATGGGCAATAAATGTTGGCCTTGCCAACGATGCACACATTCCAAGAACAAATTAAATAAAAACAGCTATCAAGCAAGTGCAGGGCCAGGAAATGTGGTTTCAGTGTTAGAACAAAAGGGAAATGTTTGTGATATGGTGGAGGGCAAGAGTGACAAAAGGGATAATGGTGCAAGGCAAAAAGAAGTGATAATGGGACAAGTATAGAAACAAAAAATGGGTTTAGTGGTACCATATAAATAGTCACAGCAGAATAACAGTTGGTGGAATGGAAGCACGGAAAATCTGGCCAAACGGAGAAGACTCCCATAAGTGGAAAATGTGGTCAGCGAAAGGCAAGTTGACTCCAGGATGTGAATGTCTAATAGAGGATCCCCATCCCAAGTACTAGTCCACACCTCTTCCACTGAATGATCATGAAAGGGCTTGTTTCCTGCTCAGCAAGCTAAATATAGAGCAAAGTTTCATGTCTTTAAGAAATACTGTATTATCATATACTGTGTATATACAAAACCATACATAAAGAAAAGCCACATTTCAGTTTGCTTATGGGAATACTTCTTAATGAAGAATACAATACAATACAATGGTAAGGCTCAAAAGAAGAGTTCTGACTACACAATATAAACACTAAGCCCTAGTCATGTCAATGTAAATAATGCAGTTGATACCTGTGGCACTGTTCAATTGGGACATTAATGGCTGTAACTCATTTCCTTTGTCCGACAAAGCAGCAGGGTGCCTTCAACAACATCTCCTTGAAATTAGTAAGAAGGTGGGAAAAATCTGGTGAAAATAACTTAAATCTGAGGACAAAAGCAATATGGGCCAGGATTTTGCCCTCGGCAGACGAGCTCAGCTGGGGTGAGTGGGAGCAATAGGGGAGCTGCCCGTGATCAGGGTCCGACCACAATTACACATTGGCGGGCTAATTAAGGCCCACCCAACATGAAACACGTGCTGCAGTGCTCATCACTGCCTGTGTGAGAGGGGGAGGAGGGCTAGTGGGGAACTTTGTGCATGCATGCAGATGTGCGCAGGAAAAGCTCCCTGAGGCACAGAGCTGCCTCAGGGAGGTGAAGATTTTTGAATGATGGATTCCACCCGTGGATGAGATTTCACAAAAAATCCAAAGGCCACTTGGTCTTTTCACCTGCCCGCCAACCATAAATTTAATTCAATTAGATCTTTAATGGCCTTAATAGACCTGTTACTTGTCGGCAGTGCGCTGCCAGTTCCCACTCGCACCTGCCATCCGAAATAGCACGCGAATGTGTGATGACGTCGGGACACTCGCCCAATGTCATCGTGTGTCATTATATGCTTGTTTGGGTCGGGCGCATGCCCACTCGATGAGCATAAAATGCTGGGCATGAGTATAAAGTCCAGATTGAGGTGGGGAATAAGGGAAACATCAATGCTCAGCTTTAAAACAGATGTATACAAGAGCTATTAAAAATAAAATACAGGTAATACTACTAAAGAACAATTAAACCACCTGTACAGCGATGTACAGAGAACTCTAAATAAAATGGTGGAACTGGACACAATAATGTGCAGTGAGGATCTAGATGTAGTAGTAATAATTGAAACATAGGGCAGAAATTTTCATTCATCAGGCGGGCGCACGCCCAGCCTGAACAAGTGTAACATGACGTGCGATGGCGTTGGGTGAGCGTCCCGCCGCCATTGTGCAGTCGCGATATTTTGCTTGGCAGGCGTGCAAGGGAGTTGGTAGCACACCCGCCGACAATTAACAGGCCAATTAAGGCCATTGACAATCTAACTGAATTAAATGTTCCACTGCCAGTCCAACCTTATGGTTGGCCTTTGCATTTTTTGCGAAACCTCATCCACGGGTGGAATGAGGTTTCGATCCATCATTAAAAAAATAAAAAACTTTCAAACTAACTTCTAATATGTCCCTGCTCATGTGACAGTCACACGAGGGGACGTATTTTGTAACATCTTAAAATTCTTTATTTTTAATTTTTTTATATCTTCATCTCCCTGAGGCAGCTCTGTGCCTCATGGAGCTTTTACTGCGCGCACCTGCGCATATGCGCCAAGTTTCCCCATTCACCTCCACTGCCTCCCCCACCCCGCCACACAACCGCTCCCACTCACCCCCACCGAGCCTGCCCAATAAGGGCAAAATCCTGGCCTTAAGTACACAAAGAATAGGGCTGGCAACTAAATGTTGCAGGGTATAATGTAATCTCAAAAGATAGGGAAGGAAGACTGGTGAGCTAGTTTAACTATTTAGAAACAATATAATGATATCATCAAAAAAGGACATAACAGATAGAAGGTTAAAAACAAAACACATGTGGATTGAAATAAAAGATAAGACACGATCATTTCACACTAGCAGGGGCATACTACAGACTATCTAATAGTGAAAAAGAGATGGCGTAAAACAAAATATGAAATGAGTAAAGAATGTAAATAATAATCATGGAAGATTTTAACTACCCCCAAGTAAACTAGCAAGAAGAGATAACAAAAGGGGTGGAGGGTTTAGAGTGCTTACCATGTGCTGGACTCCTTTTTTTACCTAGTATCTAAAAAGTCCAACAAGAGAGGGAACACTGCTAGATCTAGTAATTGGAAATGAATCAAAACAGGTAAGAGAGCTAGGAGAACATTTAGGCAGCAATGATCAGAGAAAATAAGGTTTAAGATTAAGAATGAGAAGGACCTAAGTAATAAGGAGGCCAAATTAATACATTCAAAAAAGCTGATTTTAAGGGGATGAGAATGGAACTAAGGAAAATAAACTTGAAAATTTACTGACAAACCAAAAAAATTGAGCATCAATGGGTAACATTTAGAATAGTGATCAATCAAGTGAGGTGAGAGTGACTGCCCTTGACATCAAGGCAGCATTTGACCGAATATGGCATCAAGGATCCCAAGCAAAACCGGAGTCAATGGGAATCAGGAGAAAACTCTCCACTGGTTGGAGTCGTACCTAGCACAAAAGAAGATGGTTGTGGTCATAGAAGGTCAATCTTCTCAGCTCCAGGGCATCACTGCAAGAGTTCCTCAGGGTAGTGTCTTAGGCCCAACCATCTTCAATTGCTTCATCAATGACCTTCTTTCCATCGTAAGGTCAGAAGTGTGGATGTTCGCTGATGATTGCACAATGTTCAGCACCATTCGCTACTCCTTAACTAATGAAGCAGTTCATGTTCAAATGCAAAAATACCTGGATGATATCCAGTATTGGACTGATAAGTGGCAAGTAACAATCGCGCCACACAAGTGCCAGGCAATGAGCATCTACAACAAGTCAGAACCTAACCATCACCCCTTGACATTCAAAGGCATTACCATCGCTGAATCCTCCACCATCAACATCCTGAGGATCCGAAACTGAGCTGGACTAGCCATATAAATACTGTGGTTACAACAGCTGGTCAGAGGCTAGGAATCCTGTGGTGAGTAGCTCACCTCCTGGCTCTCTAAAACCTGTCCACCATCTACGAGGCATAAGTCAGGAGTGTGAATACTCTCTATTTGCCTGGATGAGTGCAACTCCAACAACACACAAGAAGCTTGATACCATCCAGGCAAAGCAGCCTGCTTAATTGGCACCCCATCCACAAACATTCATTCCCTCCACCACCAACGCACAGTGGTAGCAATGTGTACCATCTACGAGATGCAATGCAGAAACTCATCAAGGCTCCATAGGCAGCATCTTCCAAACCCACAACCCCCACCATCTAGAAGGACAAAGGCAGCAGGCACATGGGAACACCGCCACCTGAAGTTCCCCTCAAGCCACTCACCATCCTGACTTGGAAATATATTGCCGTTCCTTCACTGTCACTGGTTCAAAATCCTGGAACTCCCTGCCTAACAGCACTGTGGGTGTACCTACATCACATCAACTGCAGCTCACCACCATCTTCTCGAGGGCAATTAGGGATGGACAATAAATGCTGGCTTAGCCAGCATGCCCACATCCCAAGAATGAATTTTAAAAAGTCCACAAAATATATATCCTACTAAAAACCCAGAACAATCAAGCCAGTAATGACACATTATGCATAAATAAATAAGGGCAAAATTGAAACAAAAGGAAAAACCATTAATTAAGATTAAGGCCGCAAAAGAAGAAATAACAAAAATGAATATAAGGACAGGAAAGAAGTAAAATAAAACAATGAGGAAAGCAAAGAGAAATTACAAAATTAAATCATCAAGGAATACAGAGAAGTAAAGTATTCTTCGGACACATAAATTACATAGGAATGCAAGATTAGGAGCAGGAATAATCCTTCAGATGTGCTCGCTAATTCAATAAAATCATGGCTGATCTTCTGTCTCAGCTCCACTTTCCTGTACTATCTCGATTGCCCTAATTACCTTGTACCCAAAAATCTATTGAACTGTGTTTTGAATATACTCAATTACTTAGTAGCCACTGATTTCTCGGTACAGAATTCCAATGACTCACAACTCTTTGAGGGAAGAAATTTCTCCACACCACAGCCCTAAATGATCAACCCCATTTTGAGACTGTGACCCCTGCACAGGGGAAATCATTTCTCAGCATCTGCACTATCAAGCTCCTTAAGAATTTTATATGTTTCAATTACATCACCTCTTATTCTTCTGACCTTCAGGGAATTTAAGCCTAGTCAAGTCAATCTCTATTTGTAGGGCAATCCCTGCATCCCAAGAACCAGTCTGGTGGGCCTTCATTGCACTCCCTTGAGGACAAGTATACCCTTCCATAGGTAAGGAGACCAAAATTGTACACAGTGCTCCAGGTGTGGCTTCTCCAATGCCCTATCTAACTGTAGTAAGACTTCTCTACTCTTATACTCCAATTCCTTTGTAACAAAAGCGAAGATACGGTTTGCCTTTCTAAATGCTTGCTGTACCTTCATGTCAACATGTTGTGATTCATCTACAAGGACACCTAGATCCCCCTAAATGCAAACATTTCCCAGTCTCTCACCAATTAAAAAATATTCTGCTATTTTTTATTTTTCATACCAAATTGGATAACTTCACAATTCACCACATCATATTCCATCTGCCATGCTCTTGTTCACCCACTCAACCTGTCTAAATCTTTCTGCAGCCTTTTTGCTTCTGTCTCACAGCTTAGTTTCCCATCATCAGAAAACTTGGATACATTACACTCGGTACCCTCAACAAAGTCATTAATATAGATTGTAAATATCTGAGCTCAAATACTAATCCTTGCAATACCCTACTAGTTATAGCCTGCCAACCCAAAATATCCTGATTATTCCTACCCTCTGTTTTCTGTTCGTTAACCAGTATTCAAACCGGGTGAATATATTACTCCCAATCCTGAGTTCTGATTTTGTGTAATAACATCCTGTGCAGAACCTTATCAAAAGCTTTTGGAAATCCAAATCACCACTTCCACTGGTTATCCATCCTATTAATTACATCCTCAAAAAACTCTACATGGTTTCCCTTTCATAAATCTATGTTGACTCTGCTTAATCGTATTATGATGTGGAAGTCCTGCCCCCATTTCCAATAGATCAATTTTTTGCTGGTAGGGGAAGGGGGTGGGGCATGATTCACGCAGGAGGAAAACACAAACTCAGCAGGGCTATTTGAGCTCAGTGCTGATCCCATTTTGGCTGTTCTAAGGGCCTTAACCCAGAGTCACAAATTGATGGAGTAGACATAAATGCTGTTGAAGGGCAGATAAGGTCTGTGGAACTGTCATGGTCTGAAGTTGTTTAAATCCCTTGCTCTTTAAACTTTAAAATAAAGTGGACTGCAGCTGTCTTAGAGAACTAACAAAAAGTCTGGACTGCTTTGATTGACAGGCCATGTACTACAGGTTAGGAAAAAAAAGTAGCACCTGTTAAGCATTTTTAATAGAGTTCTTTACTGACATTTCCCCAAGAGCTATCATTATGTCATTATGAATGCTGGGCTGAAAAACTACAATTATCTCAGCAGGGGGTTCCGCGTTCACAGTCTGAGTTCTTGTTTGTTTGTTTTGCTAACAGATTAACCACTTAAAGAGATTTAAAAGCTTTGAATGGGTTTCTTGAATGCAAGGTTTTTTCACTATCCAGTGTGCAGGAGTGAGAGTTGAATTAGATTGATGGAAGTTTCTTTGCATCTCTACATAGCTCTTGAGGTCTGCTCAGAGAAGGTACTATGGAGGTGACATGGGTGTTTATGAAGGGTTAACGGGGTAGGTGGGTGGGGTGCATGAATTGGCATTTAATTAGCATGGAGGGTATGGGGGTCTAAGGGTGGGTCAGGGGATGAGTAGGTATTGAATTGGCATGGCAGGTATGAGTGGTCAAGGGGAGTGGGTGGGAGGATGTTGGTATTGAGATGGCATGGAGGCTATGAGGGCCTTAGAGGGAAGGGTTTGGATGGGAGGGGTAAGAGGTGAGGGCTAAAGGTCCTGACAGTTTCTGAAACAACCAGGACAAATCCCAGAGAACTGAGGCAGACCTTCTAACCAGGCCACCTCAGCATTCACCTGCCCTTGTGGCCACCTACCATCTGCTTCTGGGGCTGTTGGGCCTGACTCCATCCTAGCCTACCCACCTCCCCTCAGCAAAACTCATGCATTTTGATGTACTTTTTCCTGAGGTGGTTTGGCGACTGGGAAAATTCTCCACTTGAGCTGCATACCTCGGTAGCGAAAATCTGGCTCTATATCTTTGACCAAACTTTTGGCATGACCTCTCCTAATAACGTCCCATGTGGCTCAATGCTAAATTTTGTTCTGGGTGCACATCTTAGGAAGGATGAAGGCATTGGAGGGAATGCAGAAGAAATGTTCAAGAATGGTTCCAGGGATGACCAAGTTCAGTCATGAAGATAGATTGACGAAGTTGGGACTCTTTTCCTTGGAGCTGAGAAAGCTGAGAGGAGATTTGATTGAAGTATTCAAAACCTTGAGAGGTCTGGACAGAGTTGACAGGGGAAAACTGTTCCCATTCATGAAAGGATCGAGAATGAGCAGTCGCAGGTTAAAGCAATTGGCAAAAGAAGCAGAAGCAATATGAGAAAAAACTTTTTCACACAGCAAGTGGTTAGGGTCTGGAATTCACTGTCTGAGAGTGTGGTGGAGGCAGGTTCAATCGAGGCATTCAAGAGGGGATTAGATGATTATTTGAAAAGAAACAATTTGCATGGCTACCAGGAGAAGGCAGGAGAATGGCACTGGGTGAAATGCTCGTTCGGATAGCTGGTGCAGACACATTGGGCCGAATGGCCTCCTTCTGCACTGTAATAATTCTGTAATTCTGATATACTGTGATTTGCCTGACAATGCTCCTATGAAGCAACTTGGAATGTTTTATTACATTAAAGGTGCTCTTTAAATGCAATTTTCCATTGCACTACAAGCGCCTGCCTTGGCTTGGTGTAGAACTCTTGATTATGAGTCAGAGGTGATGGGTTCACTCCTCACTCTAGAAATTTGAGCACATAATTAAGTCAATTAAGTCAAGGCAAAATACTGCGGATGCTGGAAATCTGAAATAATTATGCTAGAAATATCCAGCATGTCAGACAATACCTGTGGAGAGAAAAAAACAGAAATAATGGGGGAGATTTTAGGGCTCACTGCTGAAGGCTGGTGAGGGTGAGGTGGGGGGGGGGGTGGTGGTGTGGAGGGCATGTAAAATAAAACCGGTGGCCAGCCCACTGCTTTGCCATCCACTCCCGATCTGTCCCCCATATTATGATGGGCAGACACGGCCTCAGCCAGCCTGCCCAGCCATCCTTAGGCCTATTGAGGGCCTGGTTGCCAATTAAGGGCTACTTAAGGGCCTATTTCTGCCTCTGCCACCATAATATGGTGGGTGGGGAAAGGTGGGAGAAAGTGGCCAGCGTGCTACTTTCCCGACTTGGGGTAAAAGGTGAGAAGAAAGGGGGGTGGCGGGGGGTGTTACCTCCTTTGGGGGGGTCCTCTACTGCCCATCAGGGAACCCCCCTGTCCAAGATGGTACCTCCCCCTTTTGCACCTCCCACCCATGGTCTCTCGAACAGACCCCCCTCCCCCTCGTCACTAGGGCCCCCAATCCCTCTCTGACCATAAGCCCCACACTTACCTAAGTGCAGTATGCATGTTCTCTTCTTGTTGGGATAGCATTGTAATCCTAGCAGCAGTCACTAATGCGTTCTAGCACTGCTGGGACTACTCAGCCACTGGCCAATCAGGTTGGCCGGCAGTGCTCGATAGTGGGACTTCCTGTCCCTGAGGGGAAGAAGTCACATTCCAAGTTCTTTAAGGCTGCCCACTGCATATTATCACTGCAGGGCAACCCTTTGCAAAGTTGGCAAGCTGCCAACCTGACTTTTCTACTAGGGGAGGGGTGAGAACACCACACACCCCACCCCCCCGCCCCCCCCCCCACCATCCCCCACTCTCTTGAGTGGGCAAGAATCCTTTTATCAGTAAATTGTAATTCCAGTGATTGGAGGAATTCAAACATGGAGTTCAGGGAAAATGGGCAAGAATTTGGGAGCCGACTACACATTCAAAGACCTTGGAGAGGAAAGGGTTTTTGGAGATTGGAGTGGTAGTTTGCTGGCACGAATGGGAATCTGTTCAGTCATGATCGCGTTGAATGGGGGAGCTAAATGGCTGACTTCTGTCCCTTGATTTATGTCCCTTGATAGGAAGCATTTGTAAGAATAGGACCAACAGTGGAAAGCCAAGCATGTCAGGTGTTTTTTATTCTTTCATAGAATGTGGGCCTCACTGGCTAGGCTAGCATTTTGCCCATCCTGAGTTGCCCTTGAGAAGGTGGTGCTGAGCCACCTTCTTGAACCGCTGCAGTCCATGTGGTGTAGGTACATCCACTGTGCTGTTAGGAATGGAATTCCAGGATTTTGACCCAGCGACAGTGAAGGAACTGCGATATATTTCCAAGTCAGGATGGCGTTTGGCTTGGAGGGGAACTTGCAGGTGGTGGTGTTCCCATATATCTGCTGCCCTTGTCCTTCTAGGTGGAAGTGGTTGCAGTTTTGGAAGGCTGTATGAGAGATGTTCTATGTCCACACACTGGGACTCACACACCACTATATGCAGACAGAGGTGACCATGCAGGTCATACTTTGGCAATTGATACATGCAAAGAGAGTTTCCAATTATAGAATATCACACTTTCAGGGTACAGAGTGTAATGTATCCAAGTATAGTTGTATGAAAAAGATTGAGTAAAATCGAGTGTAGTAAGGTTGGCTAAATCTACCAATACCTGGCAATGACTGTGGGACACTGTCATCACAGGATCTGAGTCAGCAGAAAGCCAAACGAGGAAGTGCCATCTGCTGTAAGAAAACAAATTACCATGTAGAATAGGGCTGGCATATCCAATGACATGAGTGAAACAGCAGTGAGGTAGTATCAACAGATATGAAGCTGAAACTTAAATCCTCTGGTTTGCAGACATGGAGTTAATGCTTGGAAGTCACATAGAAAGAAATTCTCCTAGCCAGTGTTTCATACAATAGTGCCTTCCGCAGCCATCAAAAAGGGTGGCAAACGTTGAGCTGCTCTTTTATTGATCTGCAGAATAATTTCTGTGCCTTGGCTTTCCTTATCCTTCATTGTTGCCTGTCACTTCTTAGTCCCTTCTTTTTCACCTTTGACAAAGGCAACAAGTGAGTTTGTATATCTCCTGAACTTATCACAAGTCTTTCAAAACTTTTGTCCTTTTGACATTCACCGTTAAATGGTCTTATTCTCTTGAAATTTCATTTGCACAGGATTTTCTGCTTCCATTAGAGTGCTCCTTATAGTTGTCCATTTTTGCAATTGAAACTAAACAAGTCCACAGTCTTGAATGCCCTACCCTAATTGCCCTTGAGAAGCTGGTGCTGAGCTGCCTTGTTGAACTGCAGTAGTCCACGTAGTATAGGGACAGCCACAGTGCTGTTAGGAGGTTCCAAGGTGTTGACCCAGCAACAATGAAGGAACAGTGATATTGTTCCAAGTCAGGAGGGCATGTGGCTTGGAGGGGAACATGCAGGTTGTGGTGTTCCCATGCATCTTGTACTCCTAGGCAGTAGAGATCACGGGTTTGGAAGATGCTGTCAAAGGAGCATTGGTGGGTTGATGCAGTGCATCTTGCAGATGGTATACAGTGCTGCCACTGTGTGTCAATGGTGGAGGGAGTGAACGTTTAAGGTGGTGGATAAGGTGCCAATTCAATGGTAACCCCACAGGAAATTGATAATGGGGGATTCAATGATGGTAATGCCATTGAATGCTAAGGGGAGATGTTTAGATTCTCTCTTGTTGGAGATGGTCATTGCCTGGCAGTTGTGTGGCATAAATGTTACTTACCATTTATCAACCCAACCCAATGGTTTCATGGTCATCATTACACTTCTAATTCCAACGTATAGATGGAAAGAGTACATCGGAGGCCTGCATGACAAAGATGGTAAACCAACAGAACTAGATCCAGAAAAAGAAGATGACATTTTCCTGGATGATTCAGCACCTGATCTTCTGCAGTGTCTAAATATTTAGAACTATAAAAAAACTGAAGCCAGGAAAAGCAGAAGGATGTGATGGAATCCCTACAGAAAGGATAAAAAGATTCAGAGAGAAGGCAACAAGAGAATTAATTGACTTGTGCAAGGAAAGTTACACTGAGGGCCAAAGGATTTTGAAAAGCACAATGGTCCCATTGGAGAAGGCAAATAGGTTGGAAGCCAAAACAAGCCACTACGTAAGACCATAAGACATAGGAGCAGAAGTTAAGCCATTCAGCCCATCGAGTCTGCTCCGCCATTCAATCATGGCTGATAAGTTTCTCAACCCCATTCTACCGCCTTCTCCCTGTAACCTTTGATCCCCTTACCAGTCACGAACCTATCTATCTTGGTCTTAAATACACTCAATGACCTGGCCTCCACAGCCTTCTGTGGCAATGAATTCCATAGATTCACCATTCCCTGGCTAAAGAAGTTTCTCCTCATCTCTGTTCTAAAAGGTCTTCCCTTTACTCTGAGGCTGTGCCCTCGAGTCCTAGTGTCTCCTACTAATGGAAACATCTTCCCCACGTCCACTCTATCCAGGCCTTTCAGTATTCTGTAAGTTTCAATCAGATCCCCCCTCATCCTTCTAAACTCCACTGAGTATAGATCCAGAGTCCTCAAACGTTCCTCATATGTTAAGCCTTTCATTCCTGGGATCGTTCTCGTGAACCTCCTCTGGACCCTCTCCATGGCCAGAACATCCTTCTTGAGATACAAGGCCCAAAATTGCTCACAATATTCTAAATGTGGCCTGACCAGAGGCTTATAAAGCCTCAGCAACACATCCCTGCTTTTATGTTCTAGTCCTCTCAAATAAATGCCAACATTGCATTTGCCTTTCTAACTACCGACTCAACCTGCAAGTTAACCTTAAGAGAATCCTGGACTAGGACTCCCAAGTCCCTTTGCACTCCAGATTTCTGAATTCTCTCCCCATTTAGAAAATAGTCTATGCCTCTATTCTTCCTACCAAAGTGCATGACCTCACACTTCCCCAGATTGTATTCCATCTGCCACTTCTTTGCCCATTCTCCTAACCTGTCCAAATCCTTCTGCAGCTTCCCCGCCTCCTCAATACCACCTGTCCCTCCACATTTGTATCATCTGCAAACTTAGCCAGGATGCGCTCAGTTCCTTCATCTGGATCATTAATGTATAAAGTGAAAAGTTGCGGTCCCAACCCTGACCCCTGCGGAACTCCACTAGTCACCGGCCGCCATCCTGAGAAGGACCCCCTTATACCACTCTCTGCCTCCTGCCAGACAGCCAATCTTGTATCCATGCTAGTACCTTGCCTCTAACACCATGGGCTCTTATCTTACTGAGCAGCCTCCTGTGCGGCACCTTGTCAAAAACCTTCTGGAAGTCCAAGTCGATAACATCCATTTGCTCTCCTTTGTCTAACCTATTCATTACCTCCTCAAAGATTTCTAACAGATTTGTCAGACATGACCTCCCCTTGATGAAACCATGCTGACTTTGCCCGATTTTACCATGCACTTCCAAGTATTCTGAAACCTCATCCTTAATAATGGATTCTAAAATCTTACCAACGACTGAGGTCAGGCTAATCGGCCTGTAATTTCCTATCTTTTGCCTCACTCCCTTCTTAAACAGGGGGGTTACATTAGCGATTTTCCAGTCCTCTGGGACCCTCCCTGACTCCAGTGATTCCTGAAAGATTGCCACTAACGCCTCCACTATCTCTTCAGCTATCTCCTTCATAACTCTGGGGTGTAATCCATCTGGCCCAGGTGATTTATCCACTTTCAGACCTTTCAGTTTTCCTAGCACCTTCTCCTTGGTAATGGCCACCATACTTATCTCTGCCCCCCGATTCTCTTGAACTTTGGGGATGTCACTCGTGTCTTCCACTGTGAAGACTGACGCAAAGTACCTATTCAGTTCCTCCACCATTTCTTTGTTCCCACTACTACTTCTCCAGCGTCATTTTCCAGCAGCCCAATGTCCACTTTTGCCTCTCTCTTACCCTTTATATATCTAAAAAAAACTCTTGCAATCTACTGTTAAATTACTGGCTAGTTTACCCTCATATTTAATCTTCTCCCTCCTTATTTCTTTTTTAGTTGTCCTCCATTGGTCTTTGTAGGCTTCCCAATGCCCTGGTTTCTCACTGCTTTTCGCCCCATTGTATGCTTTCTCTTTATATACATAGGCTATGATCAGTTCAGTTTTAGAGAGAGTTGTGAAAATAAAGAGGCTATAGCTGTGACAACAATGTTAAGTGAAAGAAACATAGAATACCAGCAAGAAGTGTACACCTGCTTTGTGGATTATGAAAAAGCTATTGAACAGGCAAATTGGCAAAAGCTTTTGAAAGTGCTGGAGTTGCTTGGAGAGATAAAAGAATGATTGTAGCTCTGTATGTGGGACAGACTGCTACAATCATGACAGTGGTGAATTGGTACAATCATTGGAGAAACTGAAACTGGTGTAATCAGGTTGGGGTGAGATAAGGCTGTCTACAATCACCATTGCTCTTTAACATCTATGCAGAAGCCATGATAAAAGGAGGCTAAAAGCAGGAATGTGGTGGTGTAATGCTAATATCACTGGACTAGTAATCTTTAGGCCCAGGCTAATGTTCTGGGGACACAAGTTCAAATCCCACTATGGTAGCCAGAATAAATCTAGAATTGAAAGCTACTCTCAGTAATGGTTACCATGAAGCTTCATTTTTTGTTGTAAAAACCTGTCTGGTTCACTAATAATCTTGGTCTGGCCTATGTTTGACTCCAGATCCATAGCAATGAGATTGACTCTTAACTGACCCCTGAAATAGTCTAGCAAGCACTCATTTCAGGGGCAATTAGGGATGGGCATCAAATGCAGGCCTTGCCTGTAATGCCCACATTCCATAAAAGAATAAAGGCAAAAAAAAAGCAGTGGGTAATGTAAAGAGAAGTGTCAAAATAGGAGGTAAGGCAATCTGATTTGCAGATGACCAGGCCTTATTGGCTGGCACAGCAGATTCACAGATACCAATGGATAGAATAATTGAAGAGGTGAAAGCTTACAGAATGAAAACTAATGTAAAAAAGACCAAAGTTATGAAGATTGGAAGGTTATAGCTGTTGAGATGACAAAAGTTAGATATTTAAACAATAAACGAATGTTGGGCAGGGAAACATGATTCTTCTTTACACCAGTATTAGGAAGTAAAGATGGTTTAAGTAAGCTATATTTGTATTTGTGGGTGTTAGGAGTGAGTTTTAGCTTTAATGCTTAAGTTTGATTTGTATTTCTGTATCTGTGTGTTAAGGAAGTTGAGTTTTATTTTCACTTTAAAAAGTGCCTGCATTTCAGATTAGAGTTTTACAACTCTAGGCTAAGTAAAGCAAACAAAAATACAGAAACCGGGCTGTTGCTTAGCAACAAGGGTCCTGAGAGGCAGATCCCTCCCACAGACACACAAAGAAGAAACTAGAAAACAGCAGTTTTGATTTGGAAGCTATTTGAGTTCAGTTGGTTTTGAAAGTATCTGCCAGGAGAGACTGGAGCAAAGGGGACAGTCCCAAGCTAAAGAAAAGACCCCAAAATCCAGGGGAATGGAACAGGAGAAAGTCCCAAGCAGATCTTAAAGTCAAAGGGAAGTACAGGAATCTGGTAAAGGTCCTGTTAAGTGAAGTTAAGAGTGAGGGGCAGAGAGAAATGCTCCAAGCTTCAGATTTAAAGAGCCAAAGGCTGCAGAAAGCAGAAAGCAGATTTAAAGCAAGAACAGCTTGCAAGAGGTCAGAAGGTGCAAAGAGATGGCTAAAGGTCTGTAACTCTTTGCTATGGGCACGTGAAGCAGTAGTGTACTGTTGACAGCTGAGTTGGTGAGAGAGAGTGCATGGAAGAAAGCTTGAATGCATGTGGTGACCCAGGGGAGAGGAACATTGGAAGGAGAGTTCAAAACCCTCAAGGAAAACGCCTGAGAGAAAGTGTCAATTTGTCAGAAAACTCCAAACCAAGTTCTTGGATATTGGAAATTGGAGACTCTCATGTGAAAGACGGAGTTCAGTGAGATGGGTTGGCTCATGGTGTGGCAAGCATCTATGGGTAGATGAGGAGAGATCCACAGCATATGTCAGGGGTGGCATCTATCATTTGGTTTCAGAGTGTGGTGTATCTGACCACAGGTTGCCTTACTTACTGTGAACAATAGCGTATAAGATAGCTTTTGTAACTTGTGTTATCCTTACGAATCTGTTTATGTGTAAGGGTATAGTTGTGCGTAAAGGAATATTGTAACGTAGTTCATTTTTTCTTGTAAAATAAATGTTTTATTCTTTTGTTAAAAGTTAATTAGCTGACTTTGGTGACTATGTTCAGTGGCCACTCTCCACGTATCTAGACAAACAAATAAAAGTTGGGATCTATCAAGCCAAGTTCCACCCTGGGATCAGACTTGTCCAGTGATAACCTCAGCTGGGATCATAACACCAGTCAGAAATAAAAGAGTATAGGTGCCTATTGTCAACATTTCTAAATAAAATTGTTCTGTTATAAGTTAATTATTGAGAAACACAGTAGGCTACTGAACTCCCTGCCTCGTTTTCCTTACAGTGTAAGGAAATTTAGACAGTCATCCAAATGGAGATAATCATACAATATTGTACCTTATGACATCTTTATCACAGTCCTTCCAAGGAGTGGCAATTACTGGCGAATTGCCTTTCTGCTCCTTTTTACTTGCATTGGAATGGAGGTGCACATTTCTCACCCAGAGTCTGACCTAGGCCTGGTGAGAAATGTGCAGGGGGTGGTCAGTATCATTGCTACCCAGGAGTTGGATGTGATTTTAATATTTCTAACTTTTTCTGGGTAATTATTCTGCTGAGAGGGTTGGAACCATACGATGTCTCCAATTTAAATCAGGGTTTTGCAAGGTTCCCTGTGTAAGGTAACAGCCATCAGAACTTTAAACCTCCCGGACAATTCCCATGCAGTCCTTGCCTCGGAGCTTCCGGGGTCCCTGAGTGCATCTTCTGCAGTATCTCTGGGATACAACCCCACCCCCCACCACCCCACCCCAGGGAACAGAGCCTATGTCTCTAGGTTGAATGAGGCTTTGTTGTAGATTTGAAACCAGTTTTGAAGAAGGTATGATCAAAGGGTAGATGTGAATCAACACAAAATTATACACTACATTATAGATAAGACAAAATGATTTGTATCTAGCTGTAGAGCTATATTCAGGTAGAAGATCTCACATTTATCTGCCTTCAACATAGAAATACATCATGCCAAAAATAAGAAAGAATTGCATTTCTTTGGCCTTTTACAGCCTCAGGACATTCCAAGCACTTCACAGCCTATCAAAAATTTGTGAAACGTAGGCCAAAGTTTTCCAATCCCTCACACTGGCGGGATCTTCCGAACCCACCAATATGAAGGGAGATTTCAATGGCTCACCGGCCCCGCCGCGGGGGTGGGGATGGAAAATTCCTGCCATAGTCACTATTATAGTGACTAAAAGTAGAAAGATAATAAAATGGGGATCTGTGACTTCAGCATGAAGTCAGCTTGGTATGCCATGTAGCTACTTTGAATTGCACAGCTGCAGACAATAATGCTTCATAAAATATGAATATAAACAACATTCCCTTCTGTTGGCTGTGCATGGTTGGCTTGTTGCACTGGGTGGTCCCTTTAAGACTAATGTATGGCCATGGATGCACACATTTTAAAGGAAACATTGCTTGTGCATGTCCTGCACAGCACATTGCTGATTGCTGTATGGCTGCACACCCACAGCTTAAATGGACATTGGAGATAACTTTATGCAACTTGCACCTGGGGTGAATTCAGAGAAGCCCCTTTTCATATTGACTCGCAAATTGATCACAGGGTGGATAGAATAACTTTACTTGATCAATGTAAATATATTTAGACATAGGTTATTGGTGAATGAGTTTGCCTTAAGTTTTACTTGTAAATGAAGCAAATAATTGCCTAGATTGGCAAATACCCTTGTTCTGTCTGTACAAAAGCTTAAGTGCTACAAACAAACAATGAAAAATTATACTTCCTCTCCATAAAGGGAACATGTGATGGCAGAAAAAACTGTTGTACTTTTATGGAACAGATGAAATTAAAACAAATTTAGGAAAAAGATTCAAATTCAGTCCTAGAATTGGTCTATCTAAAGTGCCTAGTACAATAAGGAAGGTCAAGCATGAAGTTTTGCTGCTTTGTTTGCAAATGTAAGAGCAATAAATATGATGGATTTCGGAGGAAGGAAGTGAAAATCACATAAGATCATGGGTTCAAATGGGTCAGATGTGAGTTTGTAAAGCATACTGTTCAAGTCTTGCAGATAAATTAAAGCTTAAGCTTCCAGGCATCTTTCATAAACTTCGATAACATGAAATAAATCTAAAAATGGTTGGGTTGCACTAAAATGTAGTACCCAGGCTTACTTACACATTGTTACCCTATTACCACTGCACTGGTTCTTGCATTGACCATTGAAGCCATTAAGCCAACCTGTAAGTCTAGTTTAGCAGAAAGTCATTGACACAAATATTGCAATAAAAAGAAACTTTGGACCAAAGTTCCAAATGTGATGTAAGTATTGATTAGAATTCCAGACATGTTATTCTACTGAATGTTTAGTCAATCCCTATAGCTTCTTTTAAATGAAGGCTTATGAAGATTACCACTCTGACAAGCTTCCCTTGTGGCTTCAGCAAAGCTGATGGAAGGCTACTTTTGCTCTTCTGGGGATCTTTGTAGTGGTCACTTCTAAGAGTTCAAGCCCCTGAGTGCCCAGCTGCTTACTGCAGTTGTTAAGCTGCTGCCAGAGCAGTCTGGCCCAGCTGGCTTTCATGCACTATGTTTGGTATTAGTTTAGGGAGTGTGAGGAAGCTGATATCCTTAGAGAGGGTAACATGTGCCACTTTTGTCAAGCTGTTGTTATTCCCAAGGGGTGGGGGATGTGGTTTACCACTTCCACCGACTTATGGGGGAAGAGGCTGCAGAAGATGGACGATGCTTTGAAACCTCCTATCAAATGTTCTATCCCTTCAAGGTGTAAAATTACTTTTGGTAGACCTCTTTAAATAATTCTTCTGTCTTAACTCTAATGTACCAGACAAAGAGACATCCAGTATCGGCGAGTAGGCAGACCAGCTAAAAATTGGACTGTCCGGTATAACACTGGACGAATGGCCTCCCTAGTTTCAGCACTCTAGTGAAAGTATGAACCAGTCTGCTTCAGCCTTTGTAGTGCCACCTTACATAATATCAGCACTCAAAAGTCCACTTTGGTGAATATGACCACTTACGAGGATGATGCATACACAGAACCAATTTCAACAAATACTCACAACACAAATCAATGTTCATGGCCTTTTCAGCTTTGCTGGAAGCTGAAATGTGTGTCTTGCAAACTCTGGGTTCAATCCTTTGTTCTGTATTTGAGAGGCAATGGCAAAATAATTCCTTCACCAACGTAGAGTATATTTTCCTTAAAGTTGTTATGGTCTTTATGTTTGTTATCTGATTTAAGTCTACATGCCAGGGTTCGGGACATCTCCTCAGGGCTGAGAGGAACATGCAATGGGAGGGGGAGGATCAAGTTATCGTGCTCCATGTAGGTGCCAGCAGCATAGGTAGAACTAGGAAAGAGGATCTGCATAGAAAGTATGAGGATCTAGGCACTAAATTGAAAAGCAGAACCTGAAAGGTTATAGTCTCTGGATTATTACCTGAGCCACATAACATTAGCATAAGTTGCATAAAATTAGAGCGATGAGTACATGGCTCAAGGACTGATGTGAAAGAAGTGGGTTCCAGTTTGTTTGACACTGGCACCAGTACTGGGGAAATTGGGGGCTGTAACATTGAGATCATCTACACCTGAACCATGCTGGGACTAGTGTTTTTATGAGCCGCATAACTAGGGAAGTAGATGGGTTTCAAACTAAATAGTGGGAGCAAGGGATCAAATTTGGAAAAGTGTGGTATATCAAAGAGTAGAGACAAGGTAAGAGAGCAAAATAGTAATATGGAAAATGAGGGTCAGAAAATGGCAGGAAGGAGCAGAGGGAAAAAACCTAAGAATGCATCAAGAGTCAAGGTTAGATGTTACAAAGACTAAACTAAAGGCTCTGTATCTGAAAGAGTGTAGCATTCATAATAAAGTAAACTGATACCATACATTGAAGTAAATAAATATGATATGATAGCTATTGCGGACATTTGGCAGCAAGATGACAAGGATTGTGTCCTGAATATTGAGGGAAATATGACCTTCAAGAAGAATAGGAAGTTAGGTAAAGGTGGAAGGGTAACACTGTTAATCATGGGTGGCATTTGTGCAATAGATGACCTTGGTTTAGGAGATCAGGATGTAGAATCAGTTTGGTTGGGGATGAGGAATAGTCAGGGAAAGAAGTCACTAGTGGGAGTGGTTTACAGGCTCCCTAACAGTAACCACAATGTACGAAAAAGTATACAAGAACAAATATTGGGTGCATGTGATAAAGGGATGGCAATAATCAAGCATGTCTTTAATCTAGATATAAACTGGAAAAATCAGATTGGCAGTAGTAGCCTGATGTGGAGTACTTAGAATGCCTTTGAGATAGTTTCTTGGAGCAGCACATTCTGGAACCAACCAGAGAGCAGGTTATATTAGATTTGATATTGTGTAATGTGACAGGATTAGTTAATGATCTCAGAGTAAAGGCACCCCTGGGTAGCAGCGACCACAATATGATTGAATTTTACATCCAGTATGAAAGGGAGGAGTGGGTCTAAGATTAATATTTTAAACTTAAATAAGGGCAACTATGTGGGCATGAAAACTGAGCTAGCTGAATTGAACTTGGATACTAGGCTAAGGGATAGTTCAATAGAGAAGCAGTGGCAGACATTTAAAGGAATATTTCACAATACTCAGAATAAGTTTATTCCTACTATAATGAAAAATTCTAATGGGAGAACCCAACATCCGTGGTTAACTGAAGAAGTTAAGGAAAGCACCAAATTTAAGGAAAAAGCATATAACTACGCAAAGACAAATGTTAGGTCAGATGATTGGTCAGAATATAAAGAACAGCAGAAAATGACGAGAAGGTTAACCAGGAGAAATAAAGTAGAATATGAGAGGAAGGTGGCTAGGAATGTAAAAACGGATAGCAAGAGTTTCTACAGGTAGTTAAACAGGAGAAGAGTAGGCAAACTGAGTGTTGGTCCTCTAGAGAGTGAGAATGGAGAGTTAATAGCAGATAATAAGGAATTGGTGGATGACATGAACAGATATTTTGCTTCTATTTTCACTACACAGGGTACAAAGAACATTCCAGTAATAGCTATAAATCAGGAGGTAGAGGGGAGAGAGGAACTTGGTGAAATTACAATCACTAGGGAAGCAGTACTGAGCAAACTGATGGAGCAGCAGACTGACAAGTCTCCATGTCCAGATGGACTTCATTTAAGGGTCTTAAAAGAGGTGGCTAATGAGATGGTAGATGCATTGGTGCTAATTCTCCAAAATTCCCTAGATTCTGGAAAGGTTCCATCAGACTGGAAAGTAAGCAAATATTACCTTTCTATTGAAGAAGGAACGAAGGCAGAAAACAGGAAACTACAGGCCAGTTAGTTTGGCATCTATCATGGGGAAGGTGTTAGGATCAATCATTAAAGAGTTTATATCTGGGCACTTAGAAAAACTCAAGGCTATCAGGAAGAGCCAGCATGGTTTTATGAAAGGGAGATCATGTTTAACTAATTTATTAGAGTTCTTTGAAGGACTTACATGTATGGTGGATAGCAGGGAGCCTGCAGACATACTGTATTTGGATTTCCAGAAGGCATTTGATAAGGTGTTACATCAAAGGTTATTGCAAAAGATAAAAGCCCATGGTGTAGGAGGTAACATATTAGCCTGGATAGAAAACTGGCTGGTTGGCAGAAAACAGAGGGTATCCAAAGAGTGAAGTCCTGCTGGGCTCTGTGCTGGGGCATCAACATTTTACAATTTACATCAACGAGTTAGATGAGGGGAGCGAAGTTATGGTAGCTAAATTTGCAGATTATATGAGATAGGTAGGAAAGTGTGTTGTGAAGAAGACATAAGGAGCTTGCAGAGGGATATAGATAAGTTGCGTGGTTGGGCAAAAAACTGGCAGGTGGAAAATAATGTGGGAAAATGTGAAGCTGTTCAATTTGGCAGAAAGAATAAAAAAGCCGAGTATTACATAAACAGAGAACGACTGCAAAATTCCGAGGGGCAGAAGGATCTAGGTATCCCTGTGCATGAGTCACAAAAAGTTAGTATGCAGGTACAGCATGTAGCCAAGAAGGCTAATGGAATGCTATCTTTTATTATGAGAGGAATTGAACATAAAGTAAGGACGTTATGCTTCAGTTATACAGGCATTGGTGAGGTCACATCTTGAATACTGTGTGCAGTTGTGTTCAAGGAAGGATGTAAATGCATTGGAGGCAGTTCAGAGGAGGTTTACTAGATTGATACCTGGAATGAGCAGGTTGTCTTATGAGGAAAGGTTAGACAGACTTGGTTTGTTTCCACTGGAGTTTAGAAGAGTGAGGGGTGACCTGATTGAAGTATATAAGATCCTGAACGGTCTTGACAAGGTGGACATGGAAAGGATGATTCCTCTTGTGGGTGAGGGTCACCTTTATAGGGCAAAGATGAGAATTTTTTTCTCTCAGAGGATTGCGTGATTTTGGACCTCTGCCTCAGAAGGCAGTGAAGCAGGGTCATTGAGTATTTTTAAGGCAGAGATAGTTAGAGTCTTGTTAGGCAAGAGTTATCAAAGGTTATCGGGGTAGATGGAAACGTAACTCAAAACACAAACAGATCAGCCATGATCTTATTGAATGGTGGAGCAGGCTCGAGGGGCCTACTCCTGCTCCTATTTCGTATGTTTGTATGTTCATATGTGACCTTACTCTTCAGCAACAGCTTGTTTGAAGCTGTAAAGTCTATTTTGTATTGTTAAGTATGCTGTTTTCTTTTTAAAGTAAACTTTCTCTATCAATTTACTAATCGAGAGTCCATCTAACCTTACGGTTACACCTTGTTCAAACCAAATGGTTTATTTGATTTTATTGGATTAATTTGAAGCCAGGTAATTGCATAATTAAGGGTTAAGATGAATGAAAATAACCTATTTGTAAAGGAAACCGATAGAGGACAGTTAATGGTCAGGCTTTTTACTGATATTTCTGGTGAGGAGAATGAGGACATCACCAAAAGTGTGCTTCGATGGCCCTCCTTCTTGTGATTCTCCTCTCACCTTCATTTAATTTTTCATTGGCTGATGGTGCCTCTTTTTGCTATGCCTCCTCCAACTCTAGTCCTCTTTGCATTGCCAGGCAGTGCAGAATGCAGCCAATAAATACCTTGGCTTTACACATTGTAGCACGCTCTCAGAGCTATCAAAGCACTTGGACCATTGCTTCAAAATGACAATGTTCTATGACGTTCCACGTGGTCCCATGACTGGTATTGTTCAGGTGCGGTGGGATTGGAGAGAGGTGTCAAAAACAATGCATGTAAGGAGAATCCCTTGTCCACTAGTAGCTACCCTCTGGTGTTCCTGGATGGATTAAAAGGTGAATTGATGGATGAGTGTTAAAGGATGGAAGTAAATGGCTGCTGCCAGCAAAACTATCACAGATTTGAATTATCTTTGATAATCATACAACAATTGAATACTAATGGAATAGAAACTCTTCCTGTTGAGAAATAATTTCCTGATGACATGAAAATTACTGGAGTGCAGAAAATTAGACTCTGGACATCTTTTACAAATCCAACAGCTCTCACAGTCTGCTTATTGCTAACCATTGGTAAGGAAATGTCCTGGTTTGCTCTGCCAAGTAGGGCCCAGGTGATCTGAATGATACAGTTGTGCAATGCAGACTGCAAGGTGAGGTGATGTCGCTTGTAGCAACTTGAAAGAAGCCTGGGCCGAAAAAGTGAAGACTTTGGGCTGAATTTTGCTGGCTGCTGGGCCCGCTTGCCGACATGCAAAATGACATGGGAAGACGTCAGGTGGAGCCCCTAATGCCATCCTGCCCCATTTAAATTTTCAGGAAGGCAGGGGCACAGCCGAATCAGCTGTGCACCCACCGACCTGTCAATGGCCAATTGAGGCCATTGACAGGGTCATTAAAACAATTAAAGGACCTGCCCATCCAACCTTAAGGAACTACTGGCGGGATGAGGTTTCATGTAGGGCTTAAAAATTTGTAATGAAGTTACAGTAAAATTTATCAACATGTCCCATCTCACATGACAGGGACATGTTAAGGATCTTTTTTTCTATTTTTAATATTTGTACAACTTTCAGTGATCTCCCTGAGGCAGCACTTAGCTTCAGGGAGATGTGCACTCTTTCATGCGCATGCGCGAAAGAGCGCACTCTCATATTTGGGGAACTCCCCCCCACCCGCCCACACAGGACGTGCATAGCTTAATTGGCCCACCCACTTAAAATGGTGGCAGGGCCCGCTTCTCCGGCAGGGATTGGCTTCCCACCCGCTGGAGATTGGGTTGGGCCCACCCACCCGACAGGCAGAAAATTCTGCCCTTTGACTTTTCCAGTTACTGGCAAAAGTACAATTGTGTGTAGTATATTTCCAAGGCAGCTTGGGCTTCCAGTTTGCTTCTTCCAGCTTTATTCACTCTTATGACTGGGATTTTCTGTGCCCACTGGCCTCGGGCATATTCGGTGGTGTTAGCTGACAATATGACAAGAAGGCCAAAAATCAATTTCAACGACATCACGAAACCAGCTTTTGATTGTCCGCTCTGCTTGCCGATAGCGGGCCGCATTTCCCGCCATTGGACATTGGGACCCTCATTGTAATATATCTACATACCATTATAAGACGAGCCCGCTGGAATCGCTGTTCCACCCCACTGGATCATCCACCTATGACCCATTTATAAGGCGCGCACTTGACGAGCTGCACTTTGAGGGGAACTCAGAGGTGAGTGCATAGTAATGCTATAGTGCGCTCACCCAGGTCTCCTGTTGGACTTCAAGGTTCAGGTGCATTGTGGGGGGAGCAAGGGCTGCCCTGTGATTGAAGCACATTGGAGGGGTTGGTGGAAAGGGCTGCCCTGCGGTTGAAGCAACTTGGGGGGAGAGGGGTGTTGCCAAAGGGCTGCCCTGCACTTGAGGCGATTTGGGGCGGGGGCGGAAGGGCTGCCCTGCAGTTGAAGGTAGCACACAAGCACATGCGGGGTTGGGGGGGAGCTGATAGGCGAGGGAAACAGCCACACATTAGGGATACCTTGTATAAAGTGACCATTCCTCTTCAGCTGAGATGGTTCAGGCACAGCCACATTGATATGGTTGAAATTGGGCCTCTGGTTTATCTACCCACTCAAGCAATACAAATTGCAACCAAATGCTCCAGAACTTTCCCCTCCCCAGGCCAGTCTAATGAATGTTTTAGTGGACTGCAGAACAGTTGGATGCCTGGGCACGTTGTACAACCTCCTTGCTAAAGCTGGCCATGGAGCAGTCACTGCTGGAGGCGCTCACAGCCCCTTGCAATGTCATCATCCCAGTTTGGACCAGTCTACCCTATGGTTCAAGCTAACAGTGCAGCCTTGCAGAGTGGGTTAGGAGAATGCCTGTGCCTGAGCTGAGAGCTCAGCATGCAGACCAGTGGGCAAAGCTGCTGCCAATTGATCATGTAGAAGGTGGGGTGAAGGAAGGTGGAATTTCGGGCAGCCATGCAGCACACTAATCTCTGGCCATCCGAGTGGTGGCCAGAACTCTCTGGGAGGCATTAATGGGCCCTCAGACTTAACCAAGTCAGGTTCTTAGTATACCCATGCTAACCCACGTGTCTCTTTCTTTCATCCAACAGGAGGAATACATCAGGATCATGGAGCCTGGTGACCTAGCTGTATGTCTCATGGCTTACAGAAAGTAAAGACGATGGAGAAGGGAGTGACTGAGTCACCTGGCTGTGCAGAGGGAAGAGCAGCACCCTCTGGAAGGACAGGCAGCTGGGGCTCCCGCACATGCCGCAGGAGGGCCAAAGTGAGCCATTGTTGGTTGACGCCTAACTAGATCCAGGGTCTATAGACACCCATCTTTCATTCCTGCAGATGACTGAAAACCAGTGTCGCCAAAGATTGTGCATGCCTAGGGAACTGGTCGGTCACATCTGCCAGCTAGTGCAGGATGTGGAGCCATGGGGCCATGGAGGGCATCCACTGGCAGTGGCTGTGACAGTGACCGCAGTGCTCAATTTCTATGCCAGTGGCTCCTTTCAGAGCTCCACAGGCAACCTCTGTGGGATATCACAAGCCTCCATCCACAAACGCATCCATGAGGTCATGGATGCCATGTTTGTGAGGGCACACAACTTTGTGCATTTCGCCCAGGACCAAGGCAGCCAGGATACAAGAGCGATTGGATTCGCCCAGATCTTGGGCTTCCAACAGCTGCAGGGTGCAATTGACTGCACTCATGTAGTGCTCAGATCTCCATCTCAACACAGGGTCAACTATGTCAACCGCATTTGCTGAATGTGCAGCTGGTGTGCGACCAACACAAACGCATCCTGCAGCTCTGTCCACGATTTCCAGGGAGTGTGTATGTTGGTTACAGATCCCTGAAGTCTTCCAGGGTCCACAGAGCTGGCAGTGTTGGCTCCATGGCCGATGACACCCATCCGCCGGCTACAGACTGCAGCAAAGCAATGGTATAACAAGGCTCTTTTTAAAAAATTGATTCATGGGATGTAAGGAATCGCTGGCTAGACCAGCATTTATTGCCATCTCTAATTGCCCTTGTTCATTGCTGTGAGGGCCAGACCAGGTAAAGATGAAGGACAGTAGGTTTCCTTCCCTAAAGGATATTAGTGAACCAGATGGGTTTTTACAACAATCGACAATGGTTTCATGGTCATCATTAGACTTTTTAAGTACCAGATTATTTTATTGAATTCAAAGTTCACCATCTGCCATGGTGGGATTACCCTGGGTCTCTGGAATACCAGGCCAGTGACAATATCACTATGCCACCGCCTCCCCCTGCAGCTCATGCTGCAGTTCACAACGTGGTGGAGCGAGCCATTGGGATGCTGAAAATGAGGTTCTGGTGCCTGGACCAATCTGGTGGAGCCCTGCAATACAGTCCGGAGCAGGTGTCATGCAACATCATTGTCTGCTGCACTCTTTACAATCTGGCACTGCAATGGGGAGGAGACGGAGGAGCAGGAAGTCTCCTCCGATGAGGAAGACATCGATGGGGATGAGGGTGAGGAGGTCCTCGAAGACAATGATAATGGGGTTGAGGTTCTCACTGTAGACAGATGGTGCAGGCGCACTCAGGAGGCCCTCATGGCTGCTAGGTTTGTAGAGGATAATGATGGCATGCAGTGAGGAGACACCATAGAATCTCACAGTGCATCTATGAATGTTTGACTCCAGTCTGGCTTATGGCAGCTCGAGTACCCTCTGTGATAATGCTCCTGTAATGGAGACGCAGTGCAGGCCTTAATAATCGCTTGGTTGCAGGAGGGTGATGATGACATGCAGTGGGGACACTCCATAGATCTTCACACAGCCTCTGAGAATGTCTAACTCCTGTCTGGCTGAGGGCAGCTCACTTGCGCTCTGGGATCAGGGTCATATCATAGAGACGCAACGATTAAACTTTAAAAGCACCTGATCCTTTGTCTGCCTTCAGCATCTGAGCCCTTCAGGAGCACAGTGTCACTGGTCACAGATGCTGAAGAAATGTAGGCCAGCCCCTCCTTAAAGATACTGAGAGCAAACAGAGAGAATGATGGAACTCTGTGGCGCCTGCCCACAACATTCTAGAAGAAATGACAAGCACCATCGAGGTGCAGGCATCAGTAATGTGTCCAGGGAGTGTGAGGCCAGACCATCACTTTGGTCTGAAGGCTGCACAGGGCACAAGGAAGAGACCCCTGGACTGAGACACTTGCCTTTATTTTGTGCAGAAAGGTTTCACATCTGAGTAACAAGAACACTGCTCATCAGAACAAGGAGCCATAGGCAAGGAGACATTCTTGGGTGTTTATTTACAATAGTGAACATTATGTACAAGTGATTAACACCTGTGCCCAAGCTCTGCACCGAAATTTTCTTAACTTTCCTAACCCTGCAGCTATGTCTTGGTGCTCCGTGGATATCCACAGTGGAGGTCGAGGCAATCTGCTGACCTTGGTGGTTGTGGTCTGGAGGACTGAGACCTGGAAGTTCCTGGCCTGCTTTCAGGGTCCTGCTGTGTGGCAGTGTCACCCTCTTTGGCCTGTGGATCTGGAGCTGCTGAGGTAACAGTAAGAGGGGATTCGAATGGGCTTCACACTCCTGGAGTCACCTGCGTGGATAGCCCCAGGGGGTACACTTGCTGATCCTCCTCCCTATGGGTGCCCTAGGGCCACTGGCTGAATCCTTAAAGAGATGGGGTAGCTGGAGTGAGATCAAGCTGCTCAGCATCCCTCTCGCATACATTGCTATTGGTAGAGCAGTGCTGACCTCACTGTCAGCAAAGGAATGGTCCAGATCCCCGCTGAACAGCTGGATGGCTCTGTTTTCAAAGTCTATGAGGACCTTGATTTCAGGCATTCCTTCACCAGTCTGTGCCCTCTCTCTTTTGTTGTGTGCCAGCTTGTCCTGCATGAATAGAGATGGAGAGACTGTAAGTGGGATACCTGCCAGGCCAGATGATGAGTATGCCTGGCATGTGTGGGTGGCAAGTGGTCCAATGGATGGGATGAGGACAATGAATGTGTGTGTGAGTGAATGAATGGTGATGTCCCTTGAACCGGCAGAGCGAGGGCCCTGTAGATGTGTAATGGGTTGTGAATGCGTGAGTTGAGAGTGATAAGAAGAGTGACTTACGGTGGAATGGAGGAGATCATTCATCCTCTAGGGGCACTGGGTGGATTTCCTCTTTTGCAGGGCATTGGCGCTGACCCCACTGCCACTGCATCCCAAGCCGGATTAGTGAGTTTGCTGTCCATCCCGCGACCAGAGTGGAGGTAAGCGACATCATGGCAAGCCTCCACAGCATCCAAAAAGCACATGAGGGATGTGTCATTTAGCCTGGGGGCTGCAGTCTTTTTGCCTTTTAGGGCCATGTCTTCTTTGCAGCAGTCGTGGGCTGGAAGCACTGAGAGGTAAGTGATCGGCTGGACTTTAAATATGGTGCCCGGCTTGATGAAGCAGTGATGTGATGGTGTGGCTGGTGAATGAGAGCCCGTCCGCCTTGGAAATGGCGTGTTTCCCGGGAATATGTAATTAATGTGGCGGGTTTGGGATGAAATAGCTTGAAAAGCCATCATTGCGGCCGGTGGGTTAAACTTCATTTTACCCACCTATTACTGCACTTCGTGTAAATCTGGGATGATTCTGTCCTATGTATCAGTAAGCACTCACTGTATGTATAATGGATGGTATATATGGTTCACTCCTTTTGATGTGTGAACAGTTGAAGGGAGAGGAACAGCAGCACATGGTCCAATTAGATGATATTGGGTGATAGGAGCTGCTTATCGAAGGCCTCACCCAGGCCAAAAGGCTATAGGTCAAGAGTTAGTTTCTTGGATATTTTTGAAGTATAATCCACCGGTCCAGCAGGCAGTAGATCCAGTTGCAGCAGGTTGAATAGGTCAGCGACAGCCTGCCTGCTGAAGCACAGCCTATTCCTACCATGTCTCTTTGCAAACCAAACACCTTACCACTTACCTTAAAATGCAAATTTCATTCACACCCTATCTGCTGAGACTTCATCCTAGTTCACACATTAGCATTTCACATGTCCTTTTACACAGAACTCTTTTGATAATTTCAACCTTGAAGGCTATCTGCCCCTATTTTAATTAAATCAGCCACACGCATGTGACCATCCACACATACACACCAATATAAGCTTATCTTACAATATCTACCAATAAATTATGAAAAATATGATAGTTTCATGATATCTCCATCATTATGGAAGAATGAACTGTTGGTATGATGTGGCAGATGATGTGTGCTTGGCAGACCAAATCCACAAGGGAAACTTGGTCACACTATCACAACAGTTTTGTTATTTGTATTCATTATGAGACGTGTGCACTGAATTCAGAAGTAATAAGTCCACAAAGACCTTTAGGGATTTTGAAAATTAAATTAAAACATTTATTAACAAAATATAAAAGATTTCAAGTACATGCATAAGACTACAATTACTTGCTACTATAAAAACTCCTAAAATTTCTAATTAACCTGACCCCAAGTTATACTCCCTTTAAGGCAACGGTTCAAAATAGATTTTAGATTTAAAACAGAACCAACAAGTTAACACAGTACTTACTTGACAGTGGAATTCCAAATAGCTTTTCCCTAACTTCAGTTTTGTTATATAGCAGACTTATGCACAAATGCTGGAGGCTTCATTAAGGCTATTTCGCACACCTCTGTTAGATTTTACATGGTCTTCTGACACATATCCTTTCATTCTCCTTTATATATGTTTCTCTCTTTTCAATATGTAAATTATATTTTTCCATAAGTCTTTGAAATGGTATCTTCCTCATAATATAAAAACTGTCATGTTGCCAATATATTGTCAGTAACCTTTGGAAAAATAAAACATTCCTTAGCCTTGCTGTTTGGCTAGTTGTAAACAGACTAACATCCCTTTGAAGTCCAAATGGCTTCATTTATCTAAAAATGCAAATTCTCTTCACACCTTACAGGCTAAGCCAGCATCCATGTTTACTCATTAACATGTTAAGCACCTAACTTCTTTTGATGATTTCAAACTTGCAGTCTATCTGACTCCAAAAGTAATTAAATCAACACAGCCCCAACTATATTTTACCCCCATCAACCTACTTCACAATAAACCAGGAAATTATGAAAATTACTACACTTTCATCACAACTGTCATAAATTCAAAAGACGGCTTTATTTTCTCAACTCATCTTACATTACTTACAATACTTATTTCTATACACAAACTATTACATTACCAGGTGCATTCATTAACATGACAATCTATACACATCCTTTGTATCAAGGGGTTATTTCAGTCCAGTGTCCACGTTTTAAATGTCCAATTTCCTTTCAACTTTAATCTCTCAACAATGCACCTGCAATTAGATTTTCTTGTCCAGCCACACGTATAATCTGTAAATTAAATGGTTGCAGTAATAATTCCATCTGAACAGTCTAGCACTTTGGTCTTGAAATTTGTTCAGAAATTTTAAAGGATTGTAGTCTGAATAAACAATTGTTTCTCATGAATTGCTTGCAACATAAACCTTGAAATGCTGCAATGCTAACACCAGATCCAGAGTCCCTTTTTCCATAGTTGAGTATCTTCTCTGATGTACATTCAGCTTCTGTGAAAAATATCCTACCAGCTTCTCAATTCCAGTTTCATCTTCTTGCAACAACACAGCACCAACACCCAAATCATTTGCATCCACCACCAATTAAATTACTTGACATAATTAGGTACTGCCAAAACTGGTGTTGGTGCTGGGAAATTCACAATGCCTTTACTTTCACATCTCTTGGAGCCACCTGACCATGTCCAACAGTATGGCTTAGATTGTAATTTGCGCTTTTGCAAAGTCACTCTTAACAAAGTTCACCACAAAATTAGCTTCTTGCAGTCAATAAAACAGTTCCTTCAGATGTTGTAAATGCTCCTCCCACATTTGACGGAAAACTACCAAGTCAGCAATATAAACAACACAATTGCTCAATCCTGCAATTACTTTGTCAGTCTTTGAAATGTTGCTAGTGCATCCTTCATACTAAATGGCATAATTTTAAACTGATATAGTCCATCTGACATCGCAAAAGCTGATATCTCTTTTGCTCTCTTCAATAACAACACTTGCAAATATCCTAGCAGCAAGTCGATCTTTGTGATTAACTCTGATTGTCCCACTTTTTCAACACAATCTTCCAACCATGGAATAAGATATTAATCCACTTCTGTCACTGAATTTACTTTTCGATAATTCACACACAGTCTTTGTGTTCTATCTGGTTTCGGTGCCATCACAATATGCAAACTCCAGTTACTGCAACTAGTATGAATTCAATTTATTTTTGCATTTGAACTAATTTTACTGAATTTAATCGATAAGGGTGTTGCCTTATTGAAACTGAATCTCACACATCGACATCATGTATAGCTAAACTTCCCCATCTTATTCCCATAAATAGCTTTGTGTGATTGCAATAGCTTTTCCAAATCACTTTGACACTTGTCTGGAAGGTAACTCAATATTATATTTAACTTTTTAAGTACCCCTCATTGTCCAATTTGATTAGAGGAAAATCAATTTCAGAGTCTGTCATTTCTCCCTTTTTCTCCTTATCTCCCTCCTTTTGGTTATCCTCCCTTTAAAAGCACTTTTCAAGTATATTTACACGGTACACCCTCTGCTTCCTTCTTCTATCTGGAGTATTTATTAAATCATTTACTTCACTCAGTTTCCTTACAATCCTATAAGGTCCACTAACCCTCTCCTTTAATGGCTCACCTAACACTGGGAACAAAATTAACATTTTCCCCAGCAACAAAAGGCTTTATCCCTCTTATCTGCCTCTATCTGTTCCTTAGTGAACTCACATGCTCTATTCAATCTTTCTCTGAAGTTTGTCACATAATCCAGGAGAGTAGCTTTCGAATTCTGACCCACTAACTTCTCCCAAATCAACTTAAGTGGCCCCCTTACTTCATGATCATAGGCTAACTTAAAAAGACTAAACAATATTGATTCAATAGGAGCACCCCTAATAGCAAATAACAAGAATGGAATCCCCTGATCCTAACCCTGTGGATAGACTTGACGATAAGCTTTTGTGATGTTTTTGTTTAATGTTTATGCTTTTTTTGTAAAAGGGTATTTTAGTTAAAAAGAAGTGCAATATAAAAAACCTGCCAGTAGGTTTACTAAATAGTAAATCTGTAGTAACCAATAGGAGAGTAGCACAGGCTACCTCAACAGACAGTGTAGAGATGGAGTTGGAGTTGAAAGCACACGTGTAGTTGCTGTTGAGTATGTTGTAAATAAACTTAATGTTTCCACCCAAGAAGTGTCTGCAGTTCAACTCTACCACTAACAGTATAACTCGGTCATCCCTACAATAAACTGGCAATGAGGATAAAATAGAATTGAACAGAAGAAATCAAGTTAAAAACAAATTGGCACTGTACCTTGTCCAGTGATTGTGAATAGCAAGCTCCATTATAATTGAAGAAGTCACCCTCTCTCAAAATGCCGCAATTCAGGAGAATTGATCCTTTTGAACCAGTCACAGATGATAGAACTGCCTCACTTTCTTTTTTCAAGCGATCAGGATTATAGAGGAAGAGAAGAGGCAAGTGATCCTCTTGATTACTTGAGGGAGCAACATCTATGGTTTGATTTGAAGTTTGCAGACACCCAGAGCCCCAGATTTGAAGAATTTCGATGAATTGGTGGATCACGTGAAGGGTCACTTTCAACCCGAGCCCTCAGTCACAATGCAGATGTTCAGGTTTAATTTGCGAAATAGAGCACCGGGTGAGACAGTTGCATGCTATGTGGCAAATTTGAAGCAGCTAACGGAACGTTGTGAGTTTGGTACAACTCTGAACCAAATGCTCACAGATCATTTAGTGTGTGGTGTGAAAGAGGGCACAATTCAGAAAAGATTATTGTCCAAAGTAAATCTGGATTTCAAGAAGGCACTAGAGATAGTGCTGGCCATGGAAAGTGCAGTAAGAGATTTAAAAGCAATACATTGCTCACAAAATGGCACCATCCTCTACATCAGGCAGGCAACCTCAAGTGAAAGTGGAGGGAAAAAGCGAGACTCTGCCAAGAAGCAGGAAACAACACCTGCTAGCCAAAGAATAAAGAAAAATAACTCAGCAGTGAGATTGAAGAATAATTTTAATAGAGGTGGAAACAATCAGTCTTTTAGTGATTGGCAGTTTTAAAAAATTGAATGCTACTATTGTCACAGAAATGGACATATGATGAGGCAGTGCAAGGAAAGATTCAAGTAGTCAAAAGAAGAAGCCCAATGAAATGTACAATGTAGAAGAGCCTGGAACAGCAAACGTTGACATTTACATGTTGTTTAACCTGAAAGTTGGAAAGACAGAACCAATATTTGCCACAGTGAAAGTAAATGGCAAACCTGTTAAAATGGAAGTAGACATGGGAGCTTCCACTACAGTAATTGGGGAACGTACCTTCAGATATTTGAATAATGGTGAACATCAATCAAGCTTAGAACAAACAGCTGCCAAGCTAAAAATATATACGAGGTGAAGACATTCAAGTAAAAGGCATAAACAGAGTAACTGTCCATTATGGAAGCCAACTGGCGTAGCTACCCTTGATAGTGGTAGCAGGTGAAGGGCAAAGCCTCCTGGGACAAAATTGATTAAAGGAGATTAAGTTATAATGGGCTTAAATTTTCCAGCTGAGAGCAAGTGGGCTACCAGAACTACTTAGAAAGTATGCCACCGCCTTCAAGGACGAACTGGGGAAAATCCAGGGCCTGAAGGCCAAGATTTATGTGGATTCAGAAGCAACCCCTCGCTTCATGAAGGCGAGACCGGTGCCATATGCCCTGCGAGAAAAAGGTGACATTAAACTGATCAGGCTAGAGAAATTGAGCATTTTACAAGCTGTTCAGTTCTCAGGATGGGCAGCACCCATAGTCCCCATCCTTAAACCCGACCAAAGTGTCTGAATTTGTGGAGACTACAAACAGACACTTAATAAAGTAGCTAAGCTAGACAGGCACCCATTCCAAAAATATGTATGCGAAGCTGGTAGAAGTGACAACGCACACAAAGCTTGACATGAGTCATGCTTATCAACAACTAGAATTGGATAATGCCTCCTGGGAATTTGTCACAATTAATACCCACAAAGGGTTGTACCAATACATACGATTGCCTTTAGGTGTCTCCTCAGCTTGTGCCATCTTTCAGAGAACATGGGAAGCTTACTTCATGGACTGCCCCAGGTTGTAATCCATTTAGACAATATATTGGTGATAGGATTCACTGAACAAGAACATTTGGTGAACTTATAAGACACCTTAAAACATTTCTTGCAAGCTGGAGTGCATCTAAAAAGGAAAAGTGCACATTCCAAATGAGGGAGGTAAGCTATTTGGGTCACCGGGTAGATTCACAGGGCCTCCATCCAGTTAAGGAGAAAGTGAGAGCCATAAAAGAGGCACCTGCACCAAAGAATGTCTCAGGGCTCAAATCATTCCTAGGAATGATCAAATATTACGGGCGGTTCTTACTCAGTTTGTCTACAGTGCTGGCCCCCCTGCATTCTCTACTCATAAAGAACCAATGTTGATCTTGGGAGGTACCCCAGAAGGAAGCTTTCATAAAGGTGAAACAATTGTTACACTTGTCCAATCTATTAATGCATTATGACCAGATGAAAGAATTGGTGAAGCATCTCCCTACGGAGTGGTAGCAGTGCTCTCTCATCGAATGGACGACGGCATGGAATGGCCAATAGGTTACGTATCAAGAATACTCCCCACAATGGAAAAGGGATCTCACAGATAGAAAAAGATGGCCTGTCCATCATCTTTGATATCAAGAAATTTCAAGAGTTCATACACGGCCATCATTTTACAATCATCTCAGACCACAAACCATAGCTAGGGTTGTTTAGTGAGGCCAAGGCTATACCATCCAAAGCCTCAGCAAGAATACAACGATGGGCCTTAATTCTGGCAGCATACAAATACACTTTCGTTCATAGGCCTGGCAATCAAATCGCAAACGCCAATGCCCTTGGTCATTTGCCTTTACAAGAAAATGATGAGCCTGTCCCATTTCCACAAGAACTTGTTTCATTGGTATATTTCTTAAATTCCTCACTGGTATATGCTCAACAGATCAGAGGCTGGACAAGTCGGGACCCAGTCCTATCTCAAGTATGAGAACAAGTGCTACGTGGTTGGTCACAGGAGCCTGTATCTGATGAGAGTGAAACCGTGTTGGTGAGCAAGTTCTGTAAATATGTGCACGATGACGTTGTTACTAATTTGAGTGTACTGTCTGGTGAAACTTAGGTGGTTAGCAGCATCTAGTTTGCAATGCAAAGATTTGGGGCCTAGAAAAGAAGAGTGTTTTGATCTCTTATCAACCTCATACAGGGCCTGTGACATGTGTATCTGCCTGCCCAAACAATGAGAATCTCTTCCTCTCTTGTGCTCAGGACAGGAGATTTTTACTACGGGATAGAAGAAATTCCAAATCAGCATTGCGGATTGAAATGGGATAATTGCGCTGTTCTCCAACCAATATTATATGACAGCCACAGAAAGAACAAGTCATTGCTTTTGGAATTGCAAATGGAATAGTTGGTGTAAAAAGCTTACAGGAACAGACTGATTCCATTCAGACATCAGCAATACATTCACGGACTACCAGAAGTAGTCGCTTCTGATAATGGCACAGTATCTATGAGTGCTGAGTTTCAATGGTTTATCAGCCTCAATGGTATCATGCATGTAAAAACTGCACTATGCCACCTTTCCACAAACGGACTGGCTGAAAGGGCGGTTCAAACATTCAACCTTGGCAACCAAGCTGGTGTGCTTTCTTTTTCATTACAGAACTATCCCTCACACAACAACTGGTGTCACGCCTGCTGAGTTATTGTTGAAACGCCATCTCAGGACGCGATTGAGCTTAATAATGTCAAATTTAGAGGGGAAGGTGGAAAGGAGTCAGGGAAGCCAGAAAACTTGACATGACTGGCATAGTTGTGAGAGGAAATTTACTGTTGGAGAGTTGGTATACGTGCAAAACTTCGAGGAAGGACCAAAGTGGTTACCGGGTGAAATAAGTGCAGTGACTAGATCTCTATCTTACCACATGGAGGTGAAAGGCCAGATCATCCGTAAATATGTGAACCATTTAAGGAGGAGAAAGACAAATCATCAAGGTTTGGTTCCAACAGCGATAATAGCCAGGTTTGCGTTTCCTGTTGAGGATACTCAACCCAGGACTGACATGTCTGATGTTCCTGTAAATGTTGAGGATACAGAACTGCAAGTGTCAGCTGAAGCACCTGATGTTCAGGCAACTCTGGAAAAGAAGGTTCCTGACAAAGAATCTGAAGTTGTGGAACTGCGATATTGCACACATACCAGGAAACCACCTGAAGGACTGAATTTGTAAATTCCTCACCCAGTATAAATATTATATTGTCTTGAAAAATATGTACTTGTAAATATAATATATATTTGGTCGAGTTTAAGGAGGAGGAATGTAGTAATAATGGTTTTATTTAATGCGTAATGTACCTTTAAGAATAATGCTTGTTAGGAAAGATCACATGATCTGTAGTAACCAATAGAAGAGTAGCGTGGGCTACCTCAGCAGACAGTGTAGACATAGAGTTGGAGTTGAAAGCATATGTGTAGTTGCTGCTGAGTATGTTGTAAATAAATTTTATGTTTCCACCCAAGAGGTGTCTGCAGTTCAACTGTATTACTAACGGTACAACTTGTCCACTCTTACAACAGTGGACTAAGAAATGAAAGAATTTAGCATAGATTGTTAGCAGTGCAAGAGTTGACACTGAAGAAAACATCCGAGATTGCACAAATCATAGAAATGGCAGAGAAAAAAGCTGGGGATTTGAAAGAGCATTCTAACAATGCCAAAGATAAAATAGTAAAGTCATGGAATGCTCGCTTCCAAACCTGTTGTCGCTATTGTGGGGAAAAAGGACACATACAGCGTACATGTAGATCAAAGGCTGATCACAGTAAAGCAGTACCGTCAAGAAAAGAGCATCACAAAAAGCACGCGGAAAAGTTGTGCTTGAAAATAAACAGTAAGTTTAAAAAGACACATTACTTGGAAACAAAATGTAAAAGTAATGAGAGTCCAGACACGATAAAGTGAAACCAACAGTGACAATGCAGAAGAGCAATTGTATTGCATTCAGTCTGATCTGAAACTAGATGAAGGGCTAAAAGTTGCTAGTGCCTTGAATGGTAAAATGGTTGAAATGGAGGTTGACACTGGAGCATCTGTTTCCATTGCTTCAGAGAAGACATGGGAGAAAATTTTGAAGAAATGCCCACTGGAGAAATCCCACCTCTGGCTTAGTACCTACACTGGTGAACCTGTGAATATACTTGGAAAAATGTCCATTCAAGCTAAATATGGAAATCAAATAGCAAAGTTGCCATTTATCATTGTGAAAGGGGATCATCCATCGCTTATGGGCTAAAACTGGCTAAAATAAATTTGGTAGGACTGGAATAAAATAAAGTGCAACCCCATGTTGCAGTCCTTGTTAGACAAACACACTGATGTCTTCAAAGAAGGTCTTGGAGTTATTAAAGGCATTGAAACCAAACTTGCTGTCAAGGCCGAAGTTTCTCCAAGGTTCTTCAAATCACGTTCAGTCCTCTACTCAATGCGACGGAAAAAATGGGCAGGAACTAGAAAGACTTGAAAACTTTCAGATAACTGAGAAAGTTGACTGTGCAGATTGGCAGCTCCCATTGTCCCAGTAGTGAAGGATGATGGGTCGATCAGAATATTTGATGACTATAAAATCACAATTAATCCTTTCCTGGAAGTGCATCAGTACCAAGAATTGAGGACTTGTTTGCTGCTCTGAATGGAGGTGAATTATTCACAAAGCTTAACCTATCACAGGCATTTTTGAAAATGCAGTGTCATCGCTAGTCTTATTCCAGCAGGCCATGGACAAAATAGGGCCTCTCTGGTGCAATTTGCTTCCAAGATGACATGCTCATCATCAGGAAAAAGCTCCCAACCCATTTAGAGAACCTAGACAGGATCCTGCATAGACTGGAAAAAATATGGCATCCACTGTGAGAAATCCAAATGCTAGTTCCTGAAGCCCTCAGTGGAGTACCTGGGATATGCGATCAATGAAACTGGCCTCTCAACCTCACCCAGAAATGCACCACCGCCCAAAAATGTAAAGGAGCTTTGTTCGTTTTTGGGACTTATGAATTTCTATGGCAAGTTAATTCCCAGTTTGACTACCAAAGCACTGATCGCTGTGGCACTCCACTAGTTACAGGTTCACATCCTGAAAACGCGCCCCCTTATCCCAACTCTCTGTCTTCTATTAGCTAGCCAATCCTCTATTCATGATAATATACTACTCCCAAAACCATGGGCTCTTAAATAGCCTTACGTGTGGTACCTACATCTTTATGCAATCCAAGTAAACAAAAATATTTTTATATTTTCGCCTAAGTTTCCCTCATTCCCAAATGTCCAGCTATTGGAATTTCATGAGCTACTCTCAATATTTCATTTCTGTATCCAGATGGTATAACGATTTGATGTAATACCTCCCATTTTGCATCTGCTGAAACCTGAGACGGCCTCCACTTCCTCATTAATGCATTACCTTTAAGGTGATAACATTCTGGAATACATTCGGCCTCTGCTTCCAAATAAGCTGTCTGATACAACTTCTTTATTCATGAATCCTTCTGCTGTAACTCTACCACTTTAACTGAACGAAACATTTCTGCCTCATTCCCTTCAACCTTCTCTTCCTGCACAATCTTCTCAAAGGCAGATCCAGCTAATTGTATGTCAGCATCATTTCCCTGTCTTTTAGATTCTTCCTCTCCCTGTTTCAACCTGTGAATTTGTGATCTCGTTACTACAAAATTTGCAAACATTTAGGATGTTCTTTCTGCAACATCTCTATTGAATGCAACTCCACAGGCTGCTCAACTACTGTAGGCATCACCAACATCTGTGCCCAATTTATATCATTACCTAAGATAACTTGAACCCATGCAATGGCCAATTTTTCAACTACTCCAACAATCACCTCACCTGCTTTCAACTTACTTTTTAAATTCACCTTCTACAATGGAATAGGTTTAGCATTTCCATGAATTCTGCTTATGACCACTCTTTCCTCAATAATTCTTGTGGACAACAAATAACGCTATTCCATAACATTTAGGATTGAATAGTCCGTGTATCCCTTTAAACTTTAATATCTTTGCCTGCTCCACCCTGTACACATGGAAAGATTTTCCCTTCACACACAAAATCTTTAAACATTTCTGTAACCTGTCCTTCAGCTCTCCCTTGGGTAAATTATGAACATATTTCCACTTCTTTACCTATTATTGATTCTTCCTGCCTCATGTGTACACAAACCACTGCTTTTTCCTACTTCTGGACCTCAGAATCCACATTACTCTTATTTCCAGAACATTTCTGTGTTCCAACTACTGCAATAGGTGTTCTCTATAACCTACAATGCATTTGACTTTGTGTGCCCCACCTTATTACAATGAAAACACCTAAGTTTTCAAGTGTCACTTCCTCCCCCAGCACCTTCTTTTTTGGTCTGAAGAGAAATTTTCTGAAAATTTCCAACTGCTCCTTCTCTTCCCTGACCAACTACCTTCCTGTCACCTTCCCATCTTCTACCCTTCTTAGATTTAAAAGGGTGATGCAAAAAAGGTTTAGATCTATGGATCAGTTCATAACAATCAGCTATATCTGCTCCTTGTCTTGCCATTTTAACCCTCTGTTCTTCCACATGAGTTCTAACCACAGAAGGAATTCAATCTTTAAATTATTCCTAAAGAACTACTTCTCTAAGAACTGTATATGTTGCCTCTACCTTTAATGCCTGTCTCCACCTGTCAAAATTATTTTGTTTTACTCTCTCAAATTCAATATAAGTTTGACCAGACTGCTTCCTTATATTCCTAAATTTCAGTCTGTATGCCTTAGGAACTCAAGATAGCTTTTCTAACTGCTTAATAATCCACCAATACCTCTTCTGACAGCGGTGCATTTACCCCATTAGTTCTACCTACCAACCTAGACTGTAAAAGCAATGTCCAGGTTTCATGTGGCCATTTCATCTGCTTAGCTGTCTTCTCAAACAAAATAAAGATCGCCCCTAAATTCTTTTTCTCAAACTTTGGAACAGCCGGCACATATTTAAGTATCTCCCCACTGGGCTTTAAGTCGAAAGTGATCATTTCCACATTGGAACTTCCCTCGGCATCTGAGATCTCTTTTTGAACTTCCATCTCTTTAAGTTGATATTCTCTTTCTCTTTCCTTTTCTCTTTCCTCCATTGTTAACTTCTCTCTCTGGAGGTCAGACTTTTTCATTTCCATTTCCCTTTGAAATGCTCTCTCTCTTTCCTTTTCCTTTTCTTCTAATTCTAGTTTTTTTAAATTTCCACTGCTAATTCAAGTTCAAGCTGCTTCATTTGTAACTGAAGTCTCATTACCTCCAGCTGTAACTCACTCATTCCAGGTACCCCATCTGATTTCAAATGTTGCACTATAACTTTAATTATGTCTGCTTTACTTGCCTCTGCGGTTAAACAGAACTGTAACTTATCCGCCAATTCTGTTAATTGACCCTTAGTTACTTTTTATAAACCAATCAGGGTTATATCTTCTACTCCCAGAAAAGTCTTAGCAATGGTTAAAGTCATATTTGCAGCCAAACCACTTTAAAACACCTCAAAACCAACTCCTGAGTTCAATGTTCTTCTCTTACACGCAGCCTTAAGGTTCACCAACTCCAAACCAATCAAGGAATTTCAAATATTCCCAGATCAACCCCCAATTTTGTTATTTTACAACAGGTGGTATTTGCCAGGCTGACCAAATCCACAAGGGGAACTTGGCCATGCTATCACAATGGTTTTGCAATTTGTATCTATTATGAGAAGATTTGTGCACTGAATTCAAAAGTAATGAGTTCACTAACATCTTTAGAGATTTTAGAAATTAAATTAAAACATTTATTAACAAAAGAAAAGAATAAAACATATACTCAAGATTACAATTACATGGTTACTTAATATTATAACAATTCCCAAAATTCCTAGTTAACCAGACTCCCAGCTACACCCTTTAAGGCAACTATCCAAAATAGATTTTAAATTTATAGTGACAATCCAGCAAGAATACCACAAACACCCACTCAATGGAAATCCAAAGGCTTTTAACACAACTTTGGTTACTGGAATAGCAGACTTCTGCAAAGTGGCTAGAGGCTTTTTCTCAAGTCTGTTTCACACGGTGTCCCTTTCAAATATTACATGGCCACGCCCATAGCATTCCAATCTTCTTTAAATATATTTCTTCCTCTTTAATCCGTAAATATATTGTTCCTCCATGTCTTTGGAATGTACTTTTCCCATAATATAAAAATCTTTTATGTCATCATTATGGCCAGCACTTTTGGGAAAAGTCAATGTAATAGCCTGTCTTATTTATCTTGTTAGTTGTAAACATCCTACCTCGTCTCTTTGAAAGCCAAACGCCTCTCCACTTATCTTAAAATGCAAATTTCATTCAAACCCTATCTGCTGAGGCTTTACCCTAGTTCACTCATTAACATTTCACATGCCCTTTTACATCTAACTTTTTTGATCATTTCAAACTTGCAGTTTATCCATCCCTATTTTAATTAAATCAGTCACACAGACAGAACCATCCACACACACACACACACACACACACACACACACACACACACACACACAAACATAAGCCAGCTTTACATTATCCCCAATAATATTATGAAAAATAAATTAGTTTCATGACAAATGATAGTACTGCTTTAAAGCCCCAACTGCAATAGTAGATATGCGTTTTCTTTGTCACTTGTATTATCTAGAGAGCTCTATTTTTTCAAGAGTTCAAATACTCCTCTATTACCATGTAACATTCCACACATTTTCCCAGACTCACCACAGCTATGGACTTTACAGTTGTGGTTCATAAACAAGTATCACAGCTGAAATTATTTTGCAAAGCTAAGTATATTTTGCAAACCCTTCCACTAAAATTATACAATACCCTTTTCAGGTTAACCCTTTAACTGCCTTTGCACCATTTCTAGTTATGTCTCTGATCATATGCATTACCAGCAGTAGGTATATCTGCATGATGGCACTGCTAAAGTCAACAACTCATTAAGTAGGGGCACACATTCAGATACTTTTACTCTGGCGCAGTGTTGGTGTTTCCTTCCTTCATTTCATTTTTATATTCTGTTGTTACAGACAGGGTGAGAGAGAACGGCTGTATTCCCTGATCCCGTTCCAACCATCTGCATTCAGTAAGCTTTTGATTGGAAGATGTATGTGTGTTTTTAACCCCAAGTGTGTGAACAATTTAAATAATCAGCAGCAAGTTTTCCATGGGTTTAAATAAAGAAGATTTTTATTCACACGCTTATCCTGAAATATTAGCCACAGCACTCACTCACACATTCAAACATACTCAAGGAAAGTACTGTTGAAGAGAATAGTACAGTTTTACGGGTTATGAGCAAAAATAATAGTTTATAATTCACGCGAATGTCTTGTTCTGGAAAACAAATGTTTGACGAAAAAGGCGTCTTCATTCCTGAAAGATAATTTAGGTGAATTCAACAGCTGAAGTCATGTGCCAAAATCATTTCAGGATTCTCTCAAAGGAATGGACTTTCTGCGGGTTATAAAGTTTGTTGTTTGGAGACTTATTGCCGAGTTAGTTTGCTGTATTGGTGGACTCAAGAAGGAACAGGTTTGGAGATGTGATGTTACAGCTTCTGGTTCCTTTAAAGTTACTGCCCTTTCTGCTGCTTCTGTTTCTTACTTTCTGCAGTCAGCATTTAAAGATTACAAAGATTCAAACATGGCTGCCTTACCATGGGATTCCTCATGATGGCAGTTCCTCTTCCAAATATGGTGGTGGCCTTGGGTTGATTAGCCACATCCTGGTTTATTGTTTAAGACCTTTATGCTTATTTCAAAAACAACCCATTCAATTTGGAAAAACTCAGCAAGTCTGACAGCATCTGTGGAGAAGAAGACAGAGTTAACGTTTCGAGTCTGTATGACTCTTCATCAGAACTGTCAGAAGTGCTGTCAGACCTGCAGAGTTTTTCCAGAAATTTTTGTTTTTGTTAAGCTTCCCTCTTAGTATAAATTAACGGTAGTTTGTGTTCACCCTGCGCAAGCAGCTAACAAGATGTTACTTTACTAATTTAATTTTAAAAAAAACTTTCCAAAAACATCATGAGTTTCCTTCCCTCTAATTCCATTACCAGGTACACATTTCAGCGTGACATTCTTTGCAGTAATGGACACCTTGGCTGCCGTGGTTTTCAGTGATTGATCTTTGCACTTTTTTCGGCAGGAGCAGTGGGAAGGTAGGAGGCCAGCTGCTGCTGCGATACTTGGATACATTCAGTTTGGACTCATGCAGTTAGCAAGAATCATTGTAATATTGCCCGGCCTGCTGAACGTTTCCCCCATTTTCTATTTAAATTAATCTCTTGCTGGTTTGATTCTTGTAATCACTGAAAAACTAAGATAAAAGCAAAGAACTGCGGATGCTGGAAATCCAAAACGAAAACAGAAACATAAATACCTGGAAAAACTCAGCAGGTCTGGCAGCATCGGCGGAGAGGAGCACAGTTGACGTTTCGAGTCCTCATGACCCTTCAACAGAACCAAGAACTAAGAGTTTTTCCAATCATTGAAAAACAGACAGTTTGACTTACTTAAATCTTCTATTCTGTTGCAATGCCATAAATTCCTTGAAATATGAAATAATACTGAGCACAGGATCTGTACAAGTCTTTAAAATATCCTCAAGAATGTCACACTCAAATGAGCAATCTATGAGATTGAAGTGAAGGAAACATATAAGTTTACTGGAAGTTTTTAAAATAAACTAAATTAGTAACCTGTTTTGAGCCTATTAAATAACTAAATATGGTAAGAGTGCTCTTAATACTGATTTGTTCAACACTGGTTTGTATTGGATGTAATCTGTAAACTGATTTGGTATATATGCCATTAACAGGTAATCTTTAGCCATATTAACATATTTCAGTTGGCACACACCTGAATGTTAGTAGAGTTACACTTGACCTTTATCTCTAGTTTACCTGCTTTGCCTCATCATTGTCCACATCAATTAAATAGTCCTCAACTTGCTACTAATTATGTTTTCTTAGAAGCATTGTTAAGGCACTCTTTACGTAAAACACTTCTGTATTGTGAGTATTTTATAGTATTATAGTTTAGATGGGGGATCTGTGGCTACTAATCAATTGAAAAGAGATTCTTCAACCAAATATGTTTGAGAATCATTTCTTTTTTTTAGCAAAGACATACATGTCCTTCAGGGGAAAAGATTAAACGTTATAATAGGAGGTGCAAAAATGTTAATCTTCAAATCCCCAATTATTTTGGCTCAATATTCTATAATACAAGTAGACATCAGCAAAGAAAAGGTCATGGAAAATAAGTTTATAAGATGCTTGTGGCATTCCCTAGAATCCTCACAGAAATTAGAAGGAAACAAATGGGAATCTGGTTAATATTTTTGGAAGATGCGGAAACACTCTTACAGGCCATGGAGAAACAACATCAAAGCTTATCTTATTAGCATTTTAACTACCCATGTCCTCAACACCTTTTAAAAAACATGTATGAATACATACATACATTAAAAAATCAACATTTAAAAGCAATACAAAATACTAAGGATCTTGGAAATCCAAAACAAAAACAGATATTTCTGGAAATACTCAGTAGGCCTGTCAGCATCTGTGGAGAGAGAGACAGTGACCCTTTGTCAGAATCTCATGATCAAATGTCAGTGACCTGAAATGCTAATGCTGTTTCTCTCTCCCCAAATGCTGCTGGGTCTGCTGAGTATTTCCAGGATTTTCTGTTTTTATTTAAAAGCAATCCTGAGAAGAATGATCAAAAATCCCAAAGCATGACAATGTTTTACAATTACCAGGACACACATTTCAATAAACAAAGTCCTCAACTCTGTAACAGGCCATGCCTCTGAGTCACAAGGTTCTAGGTTCAAGTCCTATTCCAAAGTTTGAGCACATAAAATCAGTGTGGACAGTCTGGTGCAGTACTGAGAGCATGCTGCAGCATTGGAGGTGACACCTTTCAGATGACACATAAAACCAAGATCCTGATCTGCCTGTTTGGGTGAATGTAACAGATCCCATGGCACTATTTTGAAGACACGCAAGGGAGTATCCTGGCCAATGTTTATCCCTAAATCTAGATCGCCATAATCAACAAATTATCTGGTCATTAGCAATTGCTGTTTGTAGGAGTTTGCTAAATGCAGAATAGCTGCCATGTCTCCCTCATTACAATAGGGAACACACTTCAAAAGTGCTGTGAGGGCCTAAGACCTCATCCTGTATTTTTTATAAAATATATAGAGCTATGTTCATTGCCAATGCTAAAAATTGCAAACTGGACAAATACATAAAAAGGCTGAATCTATGTCTGCCTGTGACCCTGAACAAAAGAAGCTATCTGGTAGTATTGGAAAATCTCACACTTCATTATCCCTGAAAAGCCACTAACAACACACTGTGGGCTGCCCAGACCAAATTCGAAGAGTACTATACAAAGGCCTTCTGCATTTTCATAACCAGGCTGGCCAACAGGAGTTTGTTCATCTGATAAAACAAAGGGACCCACAACCTTCCTTTCAGTTCCTAATGGTTGAGGCATTTCACAATCTCAGGGACCCAGACAAGGGATAAATGTCCTTTGTCAAAGACAATGTGGAGAGGTGGGAGTCATGTGACATGGGCCTTGTGGAACCAGTAATATTGCCTTGTTGAACTGCAAAGTCTCAGTCTGCCATTTTATCATCTGACTAGCAGCATCACAGACAAGGAGCTCTGGCCGAGATAGGACATCTGGCCCCATCTACACTGCTTTTCCTGGAAATTCTGTACCATCGCCTACAAGACTGATTCGTCTCTGCATGCCTATATCATTGTGTGAAGTCAACACCACCAGAGAAGTGAATTATCTAGCATTGGTTTGCAGTTCACTGACCTCCGTAAAGGAAGAACCTCATTAGAGTTTGATTCTGGACTCTGGAAGCCGAGCGAATGAATATTTCTTTTCTCTATGGTCTCTGCACTGTAAAACTTTCTTTTATCTATCCCTATTTTACTGTACGAGTGCAAAGGAGGTAACATTGCAACCGTCCTCCTGCATTTTGAGTGTGTGCAAATGAAGTAACCCTTTGAGTTCATCCTATTGCAAATTTGTTGTGGGGCTATTAACAGAAATTGGATCACACCAAAACTGAGGGGTTGGGATACACACCACTGCTTACAATGGAGGAAGCAAATTAAAAACACCTCTGTTAATGGATGGATGGTGAGAGGAGAAATAATGCCATCTAAATTAATCCCCCTCCTGTCCATAACAGTAATCATTGGCTATAAACAGCTTTGAGACATCCAATGGACTTTGAAATTGTTATTGAAATGCAAGTATTTTTTTCTTTCTTTATCTACATCCAGAAAGGCCACATGAGTTAGCTATTGTGACCAAAGTGGCTTGGTTGGCCAAGAATAAATTTTAAAACATGAGAAAATCTGATTTCCCCTAATCAAAATTTGGAACCTACGAATGATTTCTGACAAGAGGAAAACCACTGGAGTACAGTACACAATGAGGCAGATAGTAATTCATGATTCCCATTTCATACTTTATGGGCAGAATATTGCTGTCGGCATGCGGGGGGCGGATCTAACACGCCGACATGTAAAATGACTCAAGATGATGCCGGGCGTATGTCCCAATATCATCACCCGTCATTTTGATATTTCATCAGCGGGCATAAGCCAGAGGCGGCTGCACACCTGTCGAACTGCCAACAGCCTATTAAAGCCATTAAAAAAGTAATTTAACTTATTAACAACTCTGCCTGTCCAACCTTAATGTTGGCAGGCAGGTGAAGAGCCCAAGCAGCGGGATGAGGTTTCCTGAAGGTTTTATAAAATAATTAAATAAATTTTGCAATATTTACAAACATGTCCCAGCTCATGTGGCACTGTCACATAAGGGGACATGTGTAAATAATTTTTTACTTTATTTTCTAAAAAAGTTTTATTATCTGAGCGCAGGCCCCGATTTGTCCTCCTCCCCCTGCCCGCACAGGTTGCACTGAGCACTAGCGGCTGCGGGTTACACTGGGCAGAACTTAATTGGCCGACCTGCTTAAAATGGCGGTGCACAGCCAATCGTGGGCGACGGAATAGCAGGAGTTTATCAAATGTTACATGGCCTCTCAACCAATCATAAATCACTACTGTCCAATATTTACAGTCTCTTAACAAAATGGCTGAACATTATCAAGCACACATTTCAGTATTAATGAGATGATCACAAATATAAGTGCAATGTACAATGAACATTAACTTTCTTGTGGTGTAAAATAATACAGGTTGAACTTCGATATTGGTGGAATAAATCACAGATCACATCAAAGAGTTTCTTTGATGCAGAATACAACGATGGAAACTCCAGGAACATAGGTGGTTATTAACATAACGAAGAATCAGCCAATTTGCCTGATAGTAATAAATAAAGATTACCCACCTTGTTGTAGCTTCTTCATTCTTCAAATAAAATGTACTCTCTGTGCAATGTAAGAATAAAGCCCAAGCTCAGTAAGGTTTGGGGGAAATTCTGCTGCACATGCATATAGAAACATGTTCCTGATAGCTGATGCTACACTAGACCTCCTATTTCCACATCATATAAAGTCCTAGTGCATATCCCATTATGGTATACTTTATCCTGAGCTCAACTTTAAACGACTCAATTAACATTAACTTGCTTGCCCCACAACGTTAAGGGATTTCAAAGTGAAGTGGGACTTTAAGAAAGAAAGAAAAATTCCTTTGTTCTGTGATTTCAATGTAATTACATGGCATCCAACTCACAACCGCAGAACTTGCTTTGTTCCACTTGAAATTATTTGTACATCTCTTACAGTCATGGACAGATGTGGGATACAATTTTATCCTTTTATCAGGCTTCAAGAGTATTTTGGGAAGTGCGAACAACATGGGACTAAAAAAGTATCACATTCTGTGTCAAATATTTTCCAAACATTCTTCATATGATTGTTTTACTGTCATCAAACCAAGTGACGTTTTTAAGTCTACAGAGTTTCCCCAAAATATTCAGTTCCTTGCTTTATTTTGCCACTAAGAGGGCCAACCACAGAACCCACAGGCCCAACAAACCTCTATTGCCCAACCCTGCACCCTTGCTTTCCCTTGTTCCCTCCCTCCATGCCCTGCACAGCTTGACTTCCTTCCCCAGGCAGCCTCCCTCCTTGCCCCGGATAGTCTGCCTTCCTTCCCCAGACAGCCTCCCACACTTAGCCTGCTTCCCTTGTCCAGCCTCCGCTACACCCTACCCCATTGGTTTTGCCTCCGATGTTCAATCTTTGCAAATCTTGGTCTACCAGCATCCAATCTCAAACAAGAGGGTACAAGAAATATTACATCCCTGTAGCACCATTGGGAGAGAGCTATGATCACTGATTGGAGAACATTTATTTTTAAAATAAAGATGACTCTAAATAGTAAGCTTCTTCATTTTGCATCCTCCAGACACCAGAAGCAGAACAAATTGGCACATGTATGGGAGGGAAGTGAGGGGGCTGGTGGGGTTGGCGGGGCGGGTGGGGGGGTGGGGGCATAAGGAAGCAAGTTCCACTGTACAGAAATTGTAACACCAGCTGTCAGGATCAATCTGCTAAAGACAATGTCATATGTTGCAGTTACATCCTGACAGGAGTGTTTAGTAAATGTGTGAGGATTGCTCTGCATGTTAGCCTTGCATAGTTTCTCAATTGGAGCCTTGAGAAATCCATGAAGCAGCCATGGATTGGGTGGATTGACCATTAAACTATCCTCTTGGCTTCCTCCCTGCGGGCCTGAAACAATGTAGATGGATTCATAAATTTATTTGATTATGTGTGACTCAATCACCAGCTTACCTCATACAATTTCACTACAGGGAAATAGCCTAACAACTCAGGGATATGTATCTAAAAATTAAAATGATGTTTCAGTTCTGACTTTTGCGGCAGAAGATAAAATAATGAGATAATTTCTTGATCCAAAATCAAATTGGGAAGAGAACTTAGGCAAAAGCTACAGATAAAGCTCAAAGATACTTTGTCAAGACAGAGACTGAAAAACAACAAAGGCCTTCAAATAAATCTGTTCAGATCACAAATTGTGCAACTATCATAACAAATTCAGTATTCCCAGAACTTAAAACTTGACTTTAAAAGAGGTTCAAATGGCTGATAACATAAATTTGCAAAGGACTGAATTGTGATGCCAATTGAGAACAAGCAAAGGCCTATTTAGGCTGAATTACCATAAAACAAAGCAAAAGATGATCCTCTGAATATTAGTTCCAAATATAACATGAAAGAAAGAAGCTATTATAACATAACCCCAAATTTTGGGAATAGAATAGAATAACGAACATAGAAGAATCTTACGCAGGCTAATCAAGACCATCTACTGTCAATGACAGTACTGTTTTAATGCAGCAGGTGATGTGTGCCAGGCGAACCCAAATCCACGAGAGAAACTTGGTTCTGCTGTCACAATAGTTTTGCCATTTGTATTTATTACGAGAAGACAGAGCACTGAAATCAGTAATGAGTTCACTAAGAGCTTTAGAATTTTAAAGTTTTAAATTATAATATTTATGAACAAAAGAAAATATGTCAAACACGTACATAAGATTCCAGTTACTTAATGCTATAGTAAATACTAAAATTCCTACCTAACCTGACTCACAAATACATCCCCTTGTAAGGCAACAGTCCAAAATAGATTTTAAAGTTAGAAAGATGGGCCAGTCCAGTTATCACCTTTAAGAGCTAGATGCAGCAGACTCATACAGACATGGCTGCAGGCTTTTCTGAGGCTGTTTCACAAGCTTCTGCTAGATGTCACAGGCCCACCCCCTCTCCCCCGAACATAGCCTTTCATGTTCCCTTATATATGTTTTCTCTCTTTTTAATCTGTAAATTCCATTGTATCATATGTCTTTGAAAATGTACATTCCCATGACATAAAATTGTCATGGTGCTAATATTATCAGTAACCTTTGGGAAAAATAACCACACTGTTTGGCCCCAATTCAATTAAAACACATACCGCGCACACGCACAAATATATCCAAACCCCACTATTAACCTACTTTTACAATAAATCACAACAATATGAAAATTATTATACTTTCATAACAACCCCCTCCTTACGGAAAAATTAACCATTATAATTTTAAACACGGCTTCATTTTCTCAACCCATCTTAGGCTACGTACTATACATAACTATATGCTCAAACCATTATATTAACAGGTGCTTGCATTGACATAACAATATATAAAAGTCCTGTGTATCAAGGAGTCATTTCAGTCCAGTGTCCAGGTTTTAAATGCCCAATTTCCATTAAGCTTTAAACTCTTGACAATGCACCTTCAGTTAGATTTTCTCATCCAGCCACATGTATAATCTGTAGATTAAATTGTTGCAGTAGTAAACTCCATCTGAACAGCCTTGCGCTTTGGTCTCAAAATCTGTCCAGAAATTTTAAAGGATTGTGGTCTGTATAAACAATTCTTTCTGATGAATTGTTTGCAACTTCAAAATGCTGCAAAGCTAACAACAGACCCAGAATTTCCTTTTTGATCATTGAATATTTTCTCTGTCGTATATTCAACATCTATGAAAAATACCCTATCGGTTTCTCAATTCCAGTTTCATCTTCTTGCAACAGAACAGCCCCAATGCCTACATCACTCAATTCAACAGCCAACTTAAATCACTTGGCAGAATTGGGTACTGCCAAAATTGGTGTCATAGCCAATACAGTTTTTAAACTGTCGAATACCTTCTGACACTCCTGTGTCCATTGAAACTTCTTGTTCTTTTTTTAATAGTTCAGTTAATGGAGCAACTACACTGCTAAAATTTGGTACAAATTTCATGTAAAACCCACTCATGCCCAGCAATCTCAAAACATCTCATTTTGTTGTAGGCATGGGGAAATCCATGATATCTTTGACTTTCAGATATCTCGGAGCTACCTTACCATATTCAATGGTATGGCCTAGATACGTAACTTACAATTTGTGAATTCACTTTTAGCCAAGTTCATCACCAAATTCTTGTAGTCAATTAAATAATTCCTCCAGATGTTGTAAATGCTCCTCCAATGCTTGACTGAAAACTATCAGGTCATCAATATAAACAGCACAAATGCTCAGTCCCACAATTACTTTGTTTGTCAGTCTTTGAAATGTTGCAAGTGCATTTTCATTCCAAATGCAGTTAAACTGATTTAGTCCATCTGGTGCCACAAAAGCCGATATCTCCTTTGCTCTCTCTTAAAACGGTACTTGCCAATATCCTCTCTAGCAAGTCAACCTTTGTGATAAAATTTGATTGCAATCTTCCAACTGTGGTATGAATCTGCTTTTGTCACTGTATTCACCCTTTGATAATCCACACATAGGCCAGGGTTTTTCATTTGGCGGGGGGAGCATGAGCGTGTGTGGGTGGGTGGGGACCCAATCGCTGCCCGTAATCGGGTCTGCACCGCCATTTTACATGGGCTTGGCATGGTGTCTGTGGTGGAGGAGTCCACGTGAACGTTCGCCGAACCAATGAGCCACAAGTCCGAGCGTCAAGCATCCTCCAGGGTGATAGTGGTGAGTCTCGTGGACAGCCTACACCAGGGGACCTGCCAGGGCTTCCTGGGGATGCACTCTGACCAGCAAGCCCTCACATCAGCAATGACCTCAGCTGGTCACTGCCAGTGTGAGGGATGGTGTGGGCATCAAGCTTCCCACCTCGTTGCACATCCATCCATGGTGAGCAGGGAGGTCCAAAGCAACCTCATGTCGGCGCAGCAACTGCCTGTCATCTCTGCGGGCTCCTCTCAGGGCGCACCAGATGAGGGTGGCAGTTCCTCTGCCCCTCTCCCAGTGACCGTATCATTCGGCAAGGCTGTGACAACTGGGGAGATGCCAGCTGCGGAACAGGCAGCTCCCTCTCAGGCAGGGCCAGCACAGACTCCATAGGTCAGAGGACAACTGCCAAGGTCATCGAGGCCAACAGGACAGCAGAGTCAGCAGGCTGTCTCAGATGCCACTCCCAGTTAAGGGGCAGCACCAAGGCGTAGCACCCGTAAATGAAAACACAAGGCACACCATGGGTTTATCACTGATGCTTTTGAGTTGGCCCGAGATTAGGTCCTCATGATTTCTTTCTGATTGTTTACACTATTGTTTTCTATTTGTGACAACTTCTGCTTCACACATTATATGTCAGATGTGTGACCATGGCTGAGGGTGCCTCGTTTCTTCTGCATGTGTATGTTTAAGAAAAGCGTAATGAGTGATTTGTTGGACATTCAGCTTTATGGTAGCCCTTAGTGCTGTTGACCTGGCAGATTTTGCACTTAGGTTTTGAGTATCAAGGCGGCAGCCTAGGCTTGTCCTGGTGCTCCATCTGTGTTGTGCTAGCTGAAGGTTCATTGGATTAAAGCATCCTGGGTGTCCCTGCCTCCCTGGAGTAGTCCCAAGTCAGCATTTACACCCTCAGCAAGGCCCTGTACATGTTCATCCTCAGAATCACTGCTGGACTCATCATGTGCAGCCGCAGACACTGCTTCGATGTCCTCATCATCCTCTGCAACCCCACTTTCCAGTGCAAGATTGTGGAGAGCGCAGCATGCAACCACTATCAGCGAAATACGATCTGGGGGCTACTGGAGGGCGCCCCCTGAGCGATCCAGGCATCGGAAGCGCATCTTCAGAAGACCGGTGGCTCTCTCCACCACAGCCCTTGTGGAGGCATGGCTCCTATTGTACCGCTGCTCAGCTTCTGTTCTTGGATGGTGGAGAAGTGTCATGAGCCACCTTCTGAAGGGATAGCCCTTGGCCCCCAGCAGCCATACATCAAGCTGTGCTGGAGCACTGAAGAACCCCGGCACCTGGGAGTGTTGTGAGGATGTAGGCGTCATGGGAGCTGCCTGGGTACCTTGCACGGACTTGCAGAATCAGCATCCTGTGATCACACACTATCTGCACGTTCATGGAGTGGAAGATCTTCCTGTTGACGAAGGTACCGGTCTCACCTTTTGGCACCTTGATGGCCACATGTGTGCAGTCTATAGCACCCTAGACATGGGAGAAGCCAGCAATGGCCGCGAAGCCTCTGGCTTCTGGTCCCAATGGAAATGGATGAAGGTCAATGCACGCCTGAACAGAGCATCTGTGACCTGATTGACACAAGTGTGTACAGCTGATTGGGAGACACCGCAAAGATCACCCACTGACCCCTGGAAGGAGCCAGAGGCATAGAAGTTGATGGCAGCTGTGACCTTTAGAGCCACTGGCATGGGGTGTCCACCCACACAGTTAGCGGAGATCTCAGGCCCAATCATCCGACAGATATAGTTGACTGTCTCCCTTGAGAGTCAGAGCATCCTTCAGCACAGCACCTCAGTCATATTGAGGTAGCCGCTTCGCCGCTTGTATACCCTGGCAGCAGGATAGTGGTGTCCTCTGCGGCCCCTTCCACCTTGGACTACCTCTTGGCCCTGCACCCCTTGTGCCTGCACCTCTCCTCCCAAAGATGGCTCCCCTGGAAGCTGAATGTGCATTCCTGGCCCTCCTTTCCTTCTCAGAGGAGCTGCCTCCAGTGGACAGATCAGATCCCATACCCAGACTGAGGGAAGGCTTCCTGAAACATGCAGGCCCAGAAAAGATTCCTCACTGCAGAGTGCTGACCTGAAGGTTAAGAGTCCAGAAAAAGCTGCTGAGATGTATTCTGAGGTACTGCAGATCACACGGGCAAGTTTGAAAAACTTTCACCAAAAAATAATTCAAAGAACAGATTCACAACCCCACTGAGCCCTCTTATCCTGCACGTGGATTAGGTTAATACAAATGTCTCCGACCCACCTGCCCGTTGCGCCCATACACCGACCCGAAGATCGCATGGGTGATGAAAAATCAGCATCTATTGAAGACTAAAGGGCCTTAAGTAGCCCGGTAATTAATGGTGGATGCGCGTCGGACTTCATCACGCGCCCGCCCAACAAAATCACGATGGCGCGCAGTGACGCTGGGATGCTCGCCCGACATCACCAAGCGTCAGTTTATGCACGGATGTGCGGGGCCTGCCCCCCGCACATTAAACAGAAAATTCTGCCCATAGTCTGTGTTCCATTCAGTTTCAGTACCCACAATAGGTGAACTCCAGTTACTGCAACTAGGTCAATGATGTTATTTTGAAGCATAAATTCAACTTCTTTCTATACTTGTGATAATTTTGTTGGACTTAATTTATAAGGATGTTGTCTTATTAAAGGCGAATCTTCTACACTCACATCGTGCGTAGCTAAATTTGTCCTCCCCAGCTTATTCCCACAAATATCTTTGTGTGACTGTGATAGCTTCTCCAAATCACATTGACACTTATCTGGACAGTAACTCAAAATTACATTTAAATTTTCAAGTACCCCCTCATTATCCAATCTACCTCTCTCTCCTTATCTACCACCACAATGCCTTCTTTTGATCATCTTGCCCGTCAAAGTACTTTTTAAGCACAATTACATGACACACCTTCTGCTTCTTTCTTCTATCTTGAGTATCTATTAAATAATTTACCTCACTCAGTTTCTTTACAATTCTGAAAAGGCCCACTATAGATAAGAACATAAAAAAATGGGAGCAAGATTAGGCCATTCGGCTCCTCAAGCCTGCCCCACCATTCAATAAAATCATGGCTGATCTGCCCCAGGCCTCAACTTCTCTTTCATGCCAGCTCCTCATAGCTCTCAACTCACCGATATTTAAAAAATCTATCTACCTCCTCTTTAAATACTTTCAGTGATCTAGCCTCCACAGCTCTCTGAGGTAGAGAATTCCAGACATTCACTACCCTCTGAGAGAAGAAATTCCTTCACATCTGTTTTAAATTAAGTCCCCTTATTCTGTAACTATGTCCTCTATTTCAAGATTACCCCACTAGTGGAAACATCTTCTCAACATCTACCCTGTCAAGCCCCTCAGAATCTTGGTCATTTCAATTGGTCATTCTTCTAAACTCTAATGAATAAAGGCATAACCTGTTTAGCTGTTCTTGATAAGTCAACCTGTTCATCCCAGGAATCAGCCTAGTGAATCTCTTTTGAACTGCCTCCAATGCCAGTATATCCTTTCTTAAATGCAGGGACCAAAACTGTACACAGTACTCCAGGTGTGGCCTCACCACCATCCCTTACAGTTGTAATAAGACTTCCTTATTTTTAAACTCCAAACCCCTGGCAATACAAGCCAAAATTCCATTTGCCTTCTTAATTACTTGCTGCACCTGCATGCTAACATTTTGTGTTTTATGCACAAGAACACCCAGATCCCTCTGTGCTGCACTATTTTGGAGTCTCTCCATTTAAATAATCGTCTGCCTTTTGATTTTTCCTACCAAAGTGCATGAACTCACATTTTCCTACATAAAACTCCATCAACCAAGTTTTTTCCCCTCTCACTCAACCTGTCTATATCCCCTTGTAGATTCCTTATGTCCTCATCACAACATACCCTCCCACCTATTTTTGTATTATCAGCAAATTTGGATACATTATACTCTGCCCCTCCTCCAAGTCATTAATGTAGATAGTAAATAATTGATGCCCTAGGACTGATCCTCGTGGCAATCCATTAGTTACAACTTTCCAACCTGAAAAAGACCAATAAATTTGGACTCTGTCTTCTGTGTATTAAACAATCTTCAATCCATGCTAATACATTACCCCCAATACCGTGAGCTCCCATCTTGTGCAATAACCTTTTATGGTGGCACCTTATTGAATGCCTTCTGGAAATCGAAATACATTACATCTACTGGCTCTCCTTTATTAACTCTGCTTGTTATATCCTCAAAGAACTCTAGCAAATTTGTCAAACATGATTTCCCTCTCACAAAATCATATTGACTGATTGTGTTAAGCTTTTCTAAATGTCCTGCTATGTCTTCCTTAATAATGGGCTCTAGCATTTTCCCAACAACAGATGTTAGGCTGACTGGTCTAGAGTTCCCTGCTTTTTGTCTGCCTCCCTTCTTGAACAGGGATGTCACATTAGCGGTTTTCAAATCTACTGGGCCCCTCCTGGAATCCAGCGAATTCTGGAATATTTCAACCAATGCCTCCACTTTCTCTGCAGACACTTCCTTTAAAACCATTGGATGCAGGCTATCAGGTTTAGGTGACTTGTCTCACTTTAGTCCCATTAGTTTCTCAAATACTTTGTCCCTTGTGATAGGGACTGTTACATGATCTTTCCTCCCATTAGCTCCTTGCTTATCTGATATCTTTGGGATGTTTATAGTGTCCTCCAACGTGAAAACCAATGCAAAATATTGGATTATATTATCTGCCATTTTCCTGTTCCGCGTTATCAATTCTCCAGTCGCATCCTCCAAGGAGCCCACGCTCACTTTAACCACTCTCTTTTTATATATCCATAGAAGCTCTTGCTGCTTGTTCTTGTATTTCTTGCCAATTTACTTTCATAATCAATTTTCTCCCTCTTTATTAGCTTTTTAGTTATCCGCTGATGGTTCCTAAAAAATTCCCAATCCTCTGGCCTACCACTAGTTTTCGCCACTTTGTATGCCTTAGTTTTTGATTGGGTACTCTCCTTGACCGCCTTTGTTAACCACGGGTAGTTCATCTTTCTCACTGAGTCCTTCTTTTTGGCCAGGATAAATGTTTGCTGAGCGTTATGAAATATCCACTTAAATATCTGCCACTGTTCATCCACTGACCTTCTTCTTAGTCTATTTTCCCAGCCCACTTAAGAAAACTCTTTCTTCATACCTCTGTGATTACCCTTATTTAAGTTGAGGACACTGGTTTGAGACCTGAGTTGCTCGTCCTCAAACTGAATATGAAATTCTACCATGTTGTGATTGCTACCCCCTAGAGGATCCTTAACTACAAGATCTCTTAATCATCCTACCTCATTATACGTTACTAGAACTAAAATAGCCTGTTCCCGGGTAGGTTCTGCAACTTATTATTCTAAGAAACAACCCCTGATACACCCTACAAATTCGTCTTCCATGTTACCACTGCCAATCTGATTTGTCCAGTCAATATGCAGATTAAAATCACCCATGACAATTGTAGCATCTTTCTTACATGCCTCCATTATTTCCAGATTTATACTTTGTTCTACAGTAAGGTAACTCAGGGGCCTAAAGACAACTCCCACCCCTGACTTCTTCCCCTTGTTATTCCTTATTTTTACCCAAACTGATTCCACATCACGATCTATGGCACTTATATCACTACTCACCACCAAACTGATGCCTTCCTTTATTAGCAAAGCTACCCCACCTCCTTTTCCTTTTTGCCTATTTTTCTGGAACATCGAATACCCTTGAATATTGAATTCTTAGTCTTGATCACCCTGCAACCACATCTCTGTAATAGCTATCAAATCATATCCGTATATTTCTATTTGTGCTGTCAACTCATCTATTTTGTTACAAATGCTGCATGCATTCAGATAAAGAGCCTTAAGCTTCAACTTTTTACCATTATTACTCATTCTCATTCTAATTTCTGCTGCATTCTTCTGTTTATATTTTCTGCCTCTTCCTGTCACACTTTGATTTTCATTTGCCTCTTCACTACCCTGCACCTCTGCTCTCTCGTTTATTTTAGATTTTCTAAGCTTCCCTTCAATTGACCCCCCCACCACCCCACCCCACTAATTAGTTTACAGTCCTATCTACAACCTTAGTTATATGATTCGCCAGACACTGGTCCCAGTAAGGTTCAAATGAAGCCGTCCCAATGGAACAGCTCTATCCTTCCCCAGTACAGGTGTCAGTGCCCCATGAATTGGAACCCTTTTCTCCCACACCAATCTTTGAGCCACGCATTAATTTTATTTACCCTACTCCAAATTGCACATGGCTCAGGTAGTAATCCAGAGATTATTACCTTTGTGGTTCTGCTTTTTAATTTAGCCCCGGACTGCTTGTAGTCCCTCAGCAGAACATCTTTCCTACTCCTATCTATGTCATTGGTACATACGTGGACCACGACAACTGGATCCTTCCCCTCCCACTCCAAGTTCTTCTCCAGCCCAGAAGAGATGTCCTTAACCTTGGCACCAGGTAGACAACACAGCTTTCGGGGCTCTCTGTCTATGCTGCAGAGAACAGTATCTATTCCCCTAACTGTGGTATCCCCTATTACTACTACATTTCTCTTTCCTCCCCCCACTTGAATGGCATTCTGTGTCACGGTGCTATGGTCAGTTCGCTCATCCTCCTGCAGTCTGTGTCCTCGTCCACACAGGGAGCAAGAACCTCGTACCTATTGGACAAGGACGCTGGCTGACACTTCTCCAAAACTAAATTCTGAATCTCCATACCTGCCTCACTTGCAGTCACACCCTCCTGTCCCTGACCATGGACCAAATTTTATGTAATTAATCTAAGGGGTGTGACTGCCTCCTGAAACACAGTGTCCAAGTAACTCTCCTCCTCTCTGATGTGTCGCAGTGTCCACAGCTTGGACTCCAACTCATCAACTCTGAGCCGAAGTTCCTCAAGCAGCCAACACTTGCTGCGATGTGGTCGCCGTGGATCGCACTGGCATCCACCAGTTCCCATATGCTACAGCAGCAACACATCGTCTGCCCAGCCATCACTATTCTATTTAATTAATTAATTTGGGTGTTAAATATTTTAAAAGTGAATTTCTTAACTGTACTCTTCAGCTGTAATAACATCTCCTGATTTAAACCACTGGCCAATCAAAAGAGATACAGAAGTGTTACCCACCAATCACCTACCTGTTTTCCTGTGATGTCACACACTGGCTCTCACATGTAGAAACAGGTTGAAGGGACTCTCTGCTGCCGGTTTTTATCTTTGGCCGCTGCTGCCCTTCTCATGCAGATCCACTTTCCGTGTCCTCCCGGCTCTCCTCTCGCTGTTTTAAACTGTAAAACTCTCGGCTCTTCTCTCATTGTTTTAAACTGTGAAACTCTCGGCCCTCCTCTCACTATTTTAAACTGTGAAAATTCTGGCTCTCCTCTCGCTGTTTTAAACTGTAAAACTCTTGGCTCTTCTCTCACTGTTTTAAACTGTGAAAATCCTGGCTCTCCTCTCGTTGTTTTAAACTGTGAAAATCCTGGCTCTCCTCTCACTGTTTTAAACTGTGAAAATCCTGGCTCTCCTCTCACTGTTTTGAACTGTGAAAATCCCTGTTCTCCTCTCGCTGTTTTAAACTATAAAAATACTGGCTCTCCTCTCACTGTTTTAAGCTGTAAAACTCCCTCAGTTACCAATTTCCAACTGAAGCTCTCTACTACAGCCAAACACAGCACTCCAGTGCAGACAAAGTCAGCACTATAAGCTAGCCGACTTTTATGCTCTCTGAACCTAACCTCTGAAAACCTGATTAAGCCAGTTATCGAATTAACTAGTTGCAGTTGCACACACAGCCTGTATGAGCTCTGTTTTAAGGCTGGACTAAAACTCACCTTCTTCCAGCCCTAACAGCAATTTTTAGTTAATTGCTAAGTTAAAGAAAGATCAGACTTTAAATAAAATTTAAACCCAAATTTAACCCTTAAACTCCCTCAGTCACCAAACTCCAACTGAAGCTCTCTACTGTAGCCAAACATAGCACTCCAGTGCAGACAAAGGCTAAATCTTGCATTTAAGGATAACAAAATTAATACTTTTCCCCAGCAACAAAACTATGAGCTCTAGGTCTCCTATCTTCCTTCACTTGCTGTGATATCTTTAAATTTTCCCTAACCAACTCACATTCTCTGTTCAATCTTTCTCTGAAGTGTGAAATATAATCCAGGAGTGTAGCTTTCAAATTTTGATGCACCAATTTCTCATGAATCAACTTTAGTGGTCCCCTTACATCATGACCATAGACTAATTGAAAAGGACTATATCCAGCATTAGGAACATCCCTAATAGCAAATAACAAGAATGGAATTCTCCTATCCCAATCCTGTGGATAGTCCTGATTATAGACCATCATCATGGTTTTTAAAGTTTGATGCCATCTTTCCAAAGCCCCTTGTGATTCAGGATGGTAAGTTGTTGACTTAAACTGTTTTATCTCCAAACTGCTCATTACTACCTCAAGCAGCTGTGACATGAAATTTGAACCCCGATCTGATTGTATTTCTTTTGGTAAACCATATCTGGTAATAAATATAGTCAGCTCTTCCAAAATTCTCTTTGTTGTAATATTTATCAAAGGTATCACTTCAGAAAACCTTGGAGACACATCCATTATTGTCATCAAGTACTGATTTCCACTTTTAATCTTAGGGAGGGGTCCTACACTATCAATCATGACCCTAGTAAAAGGTCCCCCAAATGATTGAATTGGGATTAAAGGTGCCGGCTTAATCACTGCATGTGGTTTCCCTATCACCTGACATGTATGGCATGACCTACAAAATTTGACTGCATCTCTATGTAATCCAGGCCAATAAAAACATTTTTATATTTTTGCCTGTGTCTTTCTAATTCCTAAATGTCCCCTTATTGGAATTTCTTGAGCTATTCTCAGTATATCATTTCTATACCCAGATGATGTAATAATTTGATGCACTTCTATCCAATTTTCATCTGCTGAAAGTTGATACGGTCACCACTTTCTCATTAGCACATTACCCTTTAGGTAATAACATTCTGGAATTCACTCTGCCTCTGTTTCTGAGTAAGCTATCTGATATAACTGTTTTATTTGTAACTTTACTAACTGCCTTGAGCTAAACACTTTAGCTGCAAGCTCTTCCATTCTCTCTTATTGAACAATCTTATCAAAGACAGTGTCAGCTATTGAATTTCAACACCTTTTCCCTTCCTTTTAACATCATCTCCTTCCTGTTTCAACCTGTAAGTGTGTGATCTTATTACTACACAACCTGCAAACAATCCAGGATACTCTTTCTGCAACACTCCTGTTGAAAGCACCTCTGCAGGCTGCTCTACTACCATAGGCATCACCCACATCTGTGACCCAGCAATATTATTACCTCACTAAAGTGAACCCCTGCCATGGGCAATTTTTCCACTACTCCAACAACCACCTCATCTGTTTTCCACTTACTCTTTAAATTTACTTTCTACAATAGAATAGGTTTAGCATTTCCATGAACCCCACTTATTTTTCCCTGTAATTTCCAACAAATTGACTTTTGTGCCCAACTTATTATCACCTGTTCCTGCAATACTCCCTCTAAACAACAAATATCACCATTCTGTAACATTAAGGATTGACCAGCCACTATGTCGCTTAAAATTTTAATATATTTGCCTGCTCCACCCTGTACACATGGAAAGACTTCTCCTTCACCTACAAAATCTTTGAACATTTCTGCAACCTGCCCTTCAGAACCTCCTTGGGTAAATTGTGAACACATTCCCACTTCTTTACCTATCATTGATTCTTCCTGCTTTACCTGCACACAACCTACTGTTTTTTCCTGTGCCTGAACCTCAGAACCCACAGTAATTTTACTTCCATAACTTATCTGCATCTCAATAATTGCAACAGATTTTCCCTGTAATTTCCAACATATTGGCTCTTGTGTCCAACTTTATTACAGTGGAAACACCTCAAGTTTTGAGTGTCACTTCTAACCTCAGCACCTTCCCTTTTAGTCTGAGATAAAAAAACTTCCTGGGAATTTCCACCTACTCCTTTCTTCCCTGATTACCTACTTTCCTTTCACCATCCCACTCTCTATCCTTCTCTGATTTAAAAGGGTGACAAAAGAAGGTTTAGATCTATGACTAACTCATAATCATCAGCTATCTCTGCTGCTTGCCTTACCGTTTTAACCCTCTGTTCCACCACATGAGTTCCCACTACTGAAGGAATTGAATCTTTAAATTCTTCCAAAATAATCACTTCTATAAGAGTATTATTATTTGTCTCTACCTATAATGCCCATATCCACCTATCAAAATTACTTTGGCCAGGATTTCTTGGTCGGCGAGTGGGGGACGGGATCCGCTCGCCAACACGTAAAATGATGCGGGATGATGTCGAGCGGAACTCCCGATGTCACCTCGTTCCATTTAAATTTTCAGGTAGGCAGGGGCTCAGCAGAATCAGCTGAGAGCCCGTTGACCTGTCAATCGTCAATTGAGGCCATTGACAGAGTCATTAAAGTAATTAATGGACCTGCCCGTCCAACTTTAAGGTTGGCAGGCAGGCCAGGAGCCCTGGCGGACATTAGGAAAAGCATGAAACCTTATCCACAGGCAGGATGAGGTTTCATGTGTGCTTTGAAAAATGTAATTAAACTGTATTTAAAAGTGATGGACATATCCCAACTCATGTGACGGTGTCTGCCATCTCAGGTGGATGCAAAAGATAGCCTGGCACTTTGTTAATGAAGAGCAGGGGAACTTCTCCCAGTATTCTTGCCAACATCAACCCCTCAACCAACATTGCTAAAATGGATTAACTGATTATTTATCTCATTATCACATTTGTGGGGTCTTGATATGTGCAAATTGACTGCTGTGTTTTCTACATTACACAAATGATGCCAATTCACTGGTTATAAACAGCTTTGGAACATGCTGAAGTAATGAATGGGGCTATATAAATTCATGTCCATTTTTCCTATAATGTGGGAACTATGGTGTAACTGTTTATAATGTATGTGTTTTGTGTAATGAAAGCAGATTTTGCAAGTTGAGGCAGCATGTTTAGATGGCAAAGGTTTTATGCAAGCATTTATTGATGATTGCATTTTACACATTATTTGAAGCCTTTGATAGTTATTGCAGTCTTTCTCAACTGCAGAGGCAACAACAATTTATATCTATATAGCACCTTTAATGTAATGATACATCTGAAGGCATTTCACATGTGCATTGTAAAGCAAAGGATGACACTGAGCTATATAGGAGATATTAGGTCGGGTGATGAAAAGCTTGGTCAAAGAGATAGTTTCAAGGAGTGTTTTACAGGAGGAAAGTGACATAGAAAGGCAGCGAGGTGGAGGAAGGGTATTCTAGAGCTTGGGGCCAAAGCAAGTGAAGGCATGGCCACCAATAGTGAAGCAATTAAAATGGGGGATGCATAAGAGTCCAGAATCAGAGCAGTGCAGATATCTCAGAGGCATGTGGGACTAGAGGAGATTACAGGGAGGGGTAAGGCCATGAAGGGACTGAAAGGGAGCCAGCACATAGGGTATACTATTTTGATGAAACCAAATAAACAAATTTAACAAATCAAGGTACAAATTAAAAGGCAGCCCCTTAAAGGGATATTGTGAAAAGAAAGACAAAATCTTAAAGGAAACTTACATTAAAGCGTGATTAAGGGGGTCGATAAAGCAACCCAACCCCCGGGGTGCCCACAAGGCATTTAAGGCCTCCATTGTGCCGGCAGTCACTGCTTGCTCCATCTCTAAGTACACCCAGCCACAAATGTAGCTATGGCAGAGGGAGTAGGTGAATGGGAAGATGTGAATTAAGAGACGGGCGGCAGAGTTTTGGATGACTTCAGGATTGGAGGTTATAATGTGGGAGGCCAGCTAGGAGTGGATTGGAATAGTCAAATCTAGAGGTAATGGAGGCATGAATGAGGGTTTCAGCAGCAGATGAGCTGAGTCAGGGGCAAAGTTGGAGGTGGAAAAGGGGGTTTAGTGATGGCATGAATATGAGGTTGGAAGCTCATGTCAGGATCAACTGTGACACAAAGGTTTTGAATGGACTAGCTTAATCCCAGGCTGTTTGCCAGGGAGAAGGGTGGAGTCGGTAGCTGGGAACCGGAGTTTGGAGTGGATAACGAAAACAACAGCTTCAGTTTTCTGTTACAATCTTTGTAGAGGTCAATAACTTGCAAAAAAAAAGAAATTCAAACTTCTAGCTAATAGCTAAAAGGATGACCAAATTTCACATTTTAAGACATTTACTGTAACAAAAGAATAAAAGCACTCCTTCTAAACACAAAAAGTTGTCTTTGTAGACAACTTACACTTTAAACCGCAGAACAGAATACCCCTCTCCATTTTTAGCATAATCGAAAAAACACACTTCACATATATACATTACACTGTCCTTTAAGTACACATTCAATTCCCACAGAATCAATCTAAAATGATTCTTAGCTCTTGAGGGTTTACTTCTGCTCTTATTCATTTCTCATCCTGGTAACTTCTAATCCTGGAACTGTCCTTCACGATGAGAGTTTTACTGGAAATCCTCTCTCTAGTACAAGATAGGTGAACCTTCTAGCCTCATTTTGACACTTCAGGTATTTGCTCTTTTCAATCAGAGCACATGTGTGCACTTGCATTCCTGCGTGGCAAACCACAGAGACTTTTGACCTCTAGCTGCTCTCTCTCTCTCCTGAACTGTGCCAGACAAGTCTGTCTGTGATATTCAGTGATATTTTAGGAAAGCCTGTAAACTGATATCATAAGTTTCCCATCTCAAAGCTCATTACTATGGCAACATAAATCACATGAGTCTTGTATCCAGGTAATGATTCTGATTACTTATCCTTGAGAGCCCAACACTCATTTATCTTGGAACTAAATGAAGAGTTTAAAGCACAATCATTTACAACTCGACCTTCTCACCTTTTTGTGGGGTTTTGGAGACTCATAATCTATCTACTGTTAGTACACAAATTGCTGGCATTATCTCCATGTATAAATACCTTGTACCTCCTTCCCAGTAAAACTATATGAGCCCCCTTTAATCTCAAACAATCAAATCAAACTTACTGTCAGGCAGACTTCAGAGCAAGTCATACGACCCCCTTCATTTTACCTCAAATTAAAGACATATTCCCAAAACATACAACCTTATAAACATCATAATGCTAATTCTTCTCAGTATTTTGTTGGGATGCAGTCGTGTCACAAGCGCACATGTGAAAACTAAATTAAATGCTGTGCATTTGGATGATGTCACCAAGGAGCAACATGTACATACGAACACACAAACATATGAATTAGGAGCAGGAGCAGGCCACTATGCCCCTTGACCCTGCTCCTCCATTCAATAAGATCATGGCTGATCCGATTGTAACTCAACACCTCATTCCTGCGTATCCCTGACTGTACCTTTTCACCCCCTTGTTAATCAAGAATCTGTCAAGCTTTGTCTTAAAAATGTTCAAAGGCTTTGCTTCCACTTTCTTTTGAGGAAGAGAGTTCCAAAGACTCACAACCATCTGAGAGAAAAAAATTCTCACTTCTGTCTTAAATGAACGACCCCTTATTTTTAAAGAGTAACCCCTAGTTCTAGATTCTCCCACAAGAGGAAACATCCTCTCCAAATCCACCTAGTCAGGATCCCTCAGGATCTTAAAGGTTTCAATCAAGTCACCTCTTACTCTCCTAAGCTCCAGTGGATGCAAACCTAACCTGTCCAAGCTTTCCTCATAGGGTATTGCTGGTGTTAGTTTTGTAAACCTTCTCTGAACTGCTTCAAACGCATTTACATCGTTCCTTAAATAAGGAGACCAGTACTGTACACAATACTCCAGATGTGGTTCCGCCAATACCGTGTACAACTGAAACATAACCTCCCTACTTTTGTAATCAATTTCCCTCACAATAAACAATTACATTCTATTTGCTTTGCTAATTAATTGTTGTACCTGCATACAAGCCTTTTGTGATTCATGCACTAGGGTACCCAGATCCCTCTGAATCTCAGGGTTCTGCAATCTCTCACCATTTAGATAATAAGCTTTTTTATTCTTCCTGCCAAAATGGGCAATTTCACATTTGCCCACATGATACACTTGGGGGAAATGGTGGCTTAGTGGTATTGTCACTGGGCTAATATTTAAGAGACCCAGGGTAATGCTCTGGGAACCTGGGCTCAAATCCCACCATGGAAAATGGTGAAATTTGAATTCAATAAAAATTTGGAATTATAACTCTAATGATGATCATGAAACCATTGCTGATTGTCATAAAAAACCATCTGGTTCACTAATGTCCTTCAGGGAAGTAAATCTACCATCCTTACTTGGTCTGGCCTACATGTGATTCCACAGAAGTGAGATTGACTCTTAAAATGCCCTCTGAACAAAAGCAACTAGAGATGGGAAATAAATGCTGGTTGAACCAGTGATGCCCACATCCAATGAATGACAAAAAAACTCAATTTGCCAGATCTTTGCCCATTCACTTCACCTATCTATGTCCCTTGTAACCTCCTTACGTTCTCTTTGCTATTTACTTTCCTACCTATCTTTGTGTCATCAGCAAATTTAGCAACCATATCTTTGGTGTCCTCATCCAAGTCCTCATCCAAATTGCAAAAAATTGAGGCCCCAGCACTGATCCCTGTGGCACACTACTTGGCACATCCCATCAACCAGAAAGAGATCACTTATGTCAACTCTCTGCTTCCTGTTAGCTAGACAATCTCTTATTCATGCCATTATGTTACCCCCCTACACCATGAACTTTTATTTTCCACAATAACCTTTATCAACTGCCTTCTGGAAATCTAAGTACAAAGTTAATTATATATTTATTATTGTATACGAATAAATGACAAAATTTGTCATGACTCACTGGGGATGGTGCACTGTAATATCAAGCCCCACTGTTCCCCGAGTCGCGACAAATGTGAGAAGTTTGACCAAACCACCAGATTGCCCCAATTCTACCTAACCGTTTAATTTAGGTTAACAGAATACAAGCACCAGCTTTGTAAACTTAGTAATTAAATAACTCTTTATAGAATAAACTGTCATTAATCAGTGGCAAAAGAAAGAAATATGAACTGCTAATTTCTAACTCAATAACCTAAACTCTACCGCTTCTTAAATCCCTACACTCACACATACAAGGCACATAAGACACATGGATTTTAAAGGTGGGACAAAACTGTTAAATAGCACCAATTCAAGAGTACAGGATTCAATGGGTTGATTTTGGCTGAGGTGTTCCAAATTCCTTTCAGTTCTTGTTGATGACTCTAGGTGGTCTTCCAACACTTTCAGTATTTATTTCACTGGCTGAGCACTTGCCTTTCAATGTCTCTAACAGTGATTTCCCCCCTTTGTCTCTTGACAGGCATTTTCAGAAAGAGAGCAGGTGAAAGAGATATGAGGAGAAAAAGCCAGCTAGCTATTATTGTGGAATTACTGGAATCTTTCACACATAGGAGAAAGAGGTTTTCTTTCAGGCTAGGAGCTATCCTGCTGCACTGCCCTCACACAAAACCTGATCATCTGGTCAGGAGCCAATTAAAATGTTGCTGCCAGGCAGCTCCCTTGGCCCAGGACTCCTTTTCAGCACAATCCTATCTTTCATGGCACACTGTTCAAGGACTGCAACATTGGGCAACATTTTCCCCCCGTCAGGGGGGATGTGCAGAAATGGGTGGGCAGGTTCCCAATCGGCACCCCAAGTCAGGGGTGCGCCGCCATTTTACGTGGGCAGGCCAATTAAGGCCCGCCTAGCGTGACGTGTGCCAGGAAGCACTATGCGCTTCCTGTGCGGGCAGGGGGATGGGGATTCCCTGAGCAAAGTGCTGTCTCAGGGAGATCGGCTCAGACTTGAAACTTTAATTAAAGATGAGGAAAATATTTTGCTGCCATGTCCCCTCATGTGACACTGTCACATGAGTTGGGACATGTCCATTTTATTTTAACACACTCTGAAAGTTTAAAATCCCTCATGAAACCTCATCCTGCCCGTGGATGAGGTTTCATTCTTTTTCAGAAGCCCACCAGGGCTCCCGGCCTGCCCGCCAACCTTAAGGTTGGACAGGCAGGTCCATTAATGGCTTCAATTAATTTTTTAATGTCGATAATAGGCCATTGACAGGTCAGCGGGCCGCAGCTGACTCGGTTGCGCACCCACCGACCTAAGAATGTAAATGACGCGGGATGACGTCGGGACGCACGCCCGTCATCAACTTGCGTCATTTTATGTGTCAGTGAGTGAGCCCCAACCCCGCTCGCCGAACAGAAGATTCTGCCCATTATATATATCTCTCATCCTGTGGCAGTGGACATGTCTTTCAACCTGCAGCCATTGTAATTTTAATCCACAGTCCAACAGATAATAAAAAGATATGTTCTTTACAACAGTCCAACAGAATTAAAAAGATATGATCCTTACATGCCTCCATCCTTAAAAGAGATGAAACACCATTTCAAAAATGTGTTTCATCACAAGGTATGTGACACATGGACCACAAAACATGAGAATTACTTTCATTCAGCCTTCCTCCCCCTTATACAATGTTATATAATCTTCTGCATTTCCTACCCCTTTAACTTATTTTAGTTTTTTACACATGGCTCAATGCATCCATGATCAAATTATCTTTACCGGCAATGTGAACAATCTTTACATTGAATGGTTGAAACAATAGGCTCGATCTAAACAGTTTCGCAATACCAGTTTTAAACTTTTCAATCAACGCCAGCGGATTATAGTCAGCGCAGATTAGTGTTTCTTTGTTATCATGCCGGACATAAACTTCAAAGTGTTGAAGAGACAACAATGCTAGAGTTTCTTTTTCTCCTGTGGAGTACTTTCTCTGATATTGATTCAGTTTCTTGGAAAAGTACCCCACTGGCTTCTCTATTCCTAATTGATTGTCTTGCAATAGGACTGCACCGACCCCCAAGTCACTAGCATCAATTGCCATTTTAAGAGGTTCGGTAAAGTCAGGGATGCCATCACTGGCTCATTTATTAAGATTGCCTTCAGCTGTTCAAAGGCTGCTTGGCATTTTGCTGACTATGCCATTTTTGCCTGTTTTCTTAAATTGGTGAGAGGTACAACTATTGTGCTGAAGTTAGACACAAACTTCCTATAAAACCCTCAAATTTCCAAAAGTCTCAGGATTTCTTGTTTAGTTTTAGGAATGGGAAATTCTATTAGAGCATTCACTTTTGCTGTTCTTGGCAGCACTTGCCCCTATCCTATGATGTGACCTAAGTAAGTTACCGTTGCTTTTGCAAATTGGCTTTGGGCCAGATTTATGACTGAGCCAGCCAACTGCAATTGCTTCAACGTGTCTTCTAATTGTATTACATGTTCTTCGCATGTGCTGCTATATATTACGACATTGTCTAAATAAACCACACAGGTAGGTACTTCAGCTACGGCTTGATTCATAAGTCCCTGAAATGTAGCTGGGACATTTTTAAACCCAAATGGCACGCTTAGACATTGATACAACCCATTTTGTGTAACAAAGGCGGATATTGCTTTAGCACTTGATGTTAATGGCACTTGTCAGTTCCCGTTCAATAGCTCAATTTTGGAAAGAAATGAGGCACTGCTAACCCTATCAATACAAACTTCTAACCGAGGAATTAGGTATGAATCTGTCCTCGTTACTACATTCACTTTCCAGTAGTCTATACAAAATCTAATAGATCCATCCGGCTCAGGAACCAATACTACCAATGAACTCCAGCCACTTTGGCTAGGCTCAATCAATTGATTGTCCAGTATATATTGGGTCTCTGTTTCTAACTCAGCTTGTTTTTCTGGGATCAACAGATAATGATGTTGTTTTATCGGCACTGAGTCTTCTATGTCCACGTCTTGTTTAGCTAACATAGTACATCCAGGTGTATCCCTACAAATTCCCTTATACTTCCTAAGTAAACTTAATAGATCTTTTCTTGGTCCTTACTCTAAATATGAGAACACAGTGTCTCAATGTCCCAGTATTGTCATATTGGCTGGTCGAATTGAAAGAGGTTCGCTTTGGACACTGTCTACTTCTCCTTCTATGTTACTGCCTCTGTCATCCTTCACTACTCCTACCACCTGGACACTTGCTCTGACTTAACATCTTCTCTGTGATGATATTTCTTCAACATGTTTATCTGACATAACTGTTTCTTCTTCCCACACTTAGGAGTATCCACCAGAGAAGTCACTTTACTAACTATCCTAACTATCCGGTAGGGCCCATTGAATTTTGCTTTCAGGGGTTCACCCTGCAAAGGTAACAATACCAATATTTCATCTGCTGCTTGGAACACTCTAGTTGTAGCATGTTTGTCTGCCCATTCTTTCATTTTGGCTTGGAAAAATTTTAAGTGCTCTTGTATTATTTTGCATGCTCCTGTGAGTCTTTCTAGAAACATGGAAATGTAATCCAACATGGAGGGCAGAATTTTACGAGTCGGCGAGCGGTGGCGGGACTTGCACGCCGACATGTAAAATGATGCTCGGTGATGTCGGGGGAACTCCTGACGTCACCGTGTCCGATTTAAGTTTTCAAGAAGGCAGGAGCACAGCAAAATCAGCTGCATGCCCGCCGACCTGTCAATGGCCAATTGAGGTCATTGACAGCGTGAAGTAAGAAATTAAAGGACCTGCCTGTCCAACCTTAAGGTTGGCGGGCAGGCCAGGAGCCCTGGTGGGAAGTAGAAAAAACATGAAACCTCATCCATGGGTGGGGTGAGGCTTCATGTAAGCTTTTACATTTTTTAATAAAGATTGTGTAAAAATTATGGACATAAGACCATAAGACCATAAGACACAGGAGCAGAAATTAGGCCTTTCGGCCCATCGAGTCTGCTCCACCATTCAATCATGGCTGATAAGTTTCTCAACCCCATTCTCCCACTTTCTCCCCATAACCTTTAATCCCCTTACAAATCGAGAACCTATCTATCTCGGTCTTAAATGCACTCAATGACCAGGTCTCCACAGCCTTCTGTGGCAATGAATTCCATAGATTCACCACTCTCTGACTAAAGAAGTTTCTCCTCATCTCTGTTCTAAAAGGTCTTCCCTTTACTCTGAGGCTGTGCCCTCGGGTCCTAGTCTCTCCTACTAATGGAAACATCTTCCTCATGTCCACTCTATCCAGGCCTTTCGGTGTTCTGTAAGTTTCAATCAGATCCCCCCTCATCCTTCTAAACTCCATTGAGTATAGACCCAGAGTCCTCTAATGCTCCTTATATGTTAAGCCTTTCATTCCTGGGATCATTCTCGTGAACCTCCTCTGGACCCTCTCCAGGGCCAGCACATCCTTCCTGAGATACGGGGCCCAAAATTGCTCACAATATTCTAAATGTGGTCTGACCAGAGCCTTATAAAGCCTCAGCAGCACATCCCTGCTTTTATATTCTAGTCCTCTCAAAATAAATGCCAACATTGCATTTGCCTTCCTAACTATCGACTCAACCTGCATGTTAACCTTAAGAGAATCCTGGTCTAGGACTCCCAAGTCCCTTTGCACTCCAGATTTCTGAATTCTCTCCCCATTTAGAAAATAGTCTATGCCTCTATTCTTCCTACCAAAGTGCATGACCTCACACTTCCCCACGTTGTATTACATCTGCCACTTCTTTGCCCATTCTCCTAAATTGTCCAAATCCTTCTGCAGCCTCCTCACCTCCTCAATACCACCTGTCCCTCCACCTATCTTTGTATCATCTGCAAACTTAGCCAGGATGCGCTCAGTTCCTTCATCTAGATCATTAATGTATAAAGTGAAAAGTTGTGGTCCCAACACTGACCCCTGCGGAACTCCACTAGTCACCAGCCGCCATCCTGAGAAGGACCCCTTTATCCCCACTCTCTGCTTCCTGCCAGACAGCCAATCTTCTATCCATGCTAGTACCTTGCCTCTAACAACATGGGCTCTTATTTTACTGAGCAGCCTCCTGTGCGGCACCTTGTCAAAGACCTTCTGGAAGTCCAAGTAGATAACATCCATTGGCTCTCCTTTGTCTAACCTACTCGTTACCTCCTCAAAGAATTGTAACAGATTTGTCAGGCACGACCTCCCCTTGACGAAACCATGATGACTTTGCCCGATTTTACCATGCACTTCCAAGTATTCTGACATCTCATTCTTAATAATGGACTCTAAAATGTTACCAACAACCGAGGTCAGGTAATCGGCCTGTAATTTCCTATCTTTTGCCTGACTCCCTTCTTAAACAGGGGGGGTTACATTAGCTATTTTCCAGTCCTCTGGGACCCTCCCTGACTCGAGTGATTCCTGAAAGATCACCACTAACCCCTCCACTATCTCTTCAGCTATCTCCTTCAGGACTCTGGGGTGTAATCCATCTGGCCCAGGTGATTTATCCACCTTCAGACCTTTCAGTTTTTTCCTAGCACCTTCTCCTTGGTAATGGCCACCATACTCACCTCTGCCGCCCGACTCTCTTGAACTTTGGGGATGTCACTCGTATCTTCCACTGTGAAGACTGACGCAAAGTACCTATTCAGTTCCTCCGCCACTTCTTTGTTCCCCACTACTACTTCTCCAGCGTCATTTTCCAGCAGCCCAATGTCCACTATTGCCTCTCTCTTACCCTTTATATATCTAAAAAAACCTTGCAATCTTCTTTTATAACATTGTCACATGATGAGACATGTAAGGGAAATTTTATTTTTTTAATTTTGTCATATTTGTGTTTACAGATGATCTCGCTGAGGCTGCACTTAGCTACAGGGAGATGAGTGCGCTCTTTCGTGCGCATCTGCGAAAGAGCGCACTCTCGATTTTGGGATTCCCCCCTGCCCGCACAGGAAGTGCATAGCACTTCTGCGCGGACGTTACGCTGTGCGGGCCTTAATTGACCCACCCACGTAAAATGGCACCGCGCCTCTGATGGGGGGGGGGGCGCTGATCAGAATTGCGCTCGTATGCGCCCGCTCATCAACTTCCCACCCGACGGGGGGAGAATTTAGCCCGGAAGATTCGTCTTTCTGCTTTCGGAACTTTTCCTTACTGACATTTAATGGACTTCTTATTTCATTACCATAGATCAAGATGAATGGAGTAAATCCAATGGATTCATTTGGAAAATCTCTGGTAGCAAATAGTAAGAAACTTAATCCTTTGTTCCAATCCTTTGCATATTCATGGCAATAGTTCTTAATCGTGGTTTTGAGAGTTTGATGGTATCTTTTCAAAGCTCCCTGTGTCTGTGAATGATAGGCAGTAGACTTTATTTGTTTGATACCCAAATTGCTGATTATGTCGCAGAAAATTTTAGACATGAAGTTAGAACCTTGGTCAGATTGTATTTCAATTGGTAGGTCATAACGAGTGCAAACCTGAGTTGACTTTTCCACTACCACCTTAGCTGTAATTGTCCTGAAAGGAATAGCTTCTGGAAATTGGGTTGTCATGTCCATGATTGTAAGGATATAGTGATGCCCTGCTCTCATTTTGGGTAATGGTCCTACGCAATCTACTAATACCAAACTGAATGGTTCTGCAAAAACTGGTATGGGTATTAGAGGTGCTGGTTTGGTCACATGTTGAGGTTTACCTACTACCTGCCATGTATGACACATTTTACAAAATTGCACTATGTCCTTATGAAGTCTTGGCGATAAATGCTTATTTATCGATGCTTGGGTTTTCTGTATTCCTACATGTCCTACCATAGGGATTTCATGTGCTACTCGCAATATCTCATGATATTTGGGCAGTACCACTATCTGATGAACAAACATCTATTCCTCATCTACAGGTCTGTGAGGGTGTCTCCACTGCCTCAACAGAACTCTATTTTTAATGTAATAGCACTCCAGGACTCCTTCTGCCCCAGCTTCAGTGTGAGCTGACTGCTAACTTGTTTATCTCTGGATCTGCTTTCTGAGCCTCAGTTAATGAAGACATGCCAAATACTTCCTTTGAATTACCCTCTTCCTTTAAGAAAGTTTTTGCTGCTCTAACATCTGTTCATGGTATTCCTTTGACCTCTGGTGATGGACTTTGTTTAGCCATTGCTGTGGTCACCACACACAATGGAAAAATACCAGGAACTTGTTCTTTTAACTGCTCTGTCTCTTTAGCTTCTCTCGGACTTTCCGTAATTATGGGAGAAAGCTATAATCTTCACTCCTGCCAAAATCATTCCCCAGGAGTAAATCAACTCCGTCTGCAGGTAATTTCTTAACCACTCCAACAACCACCGAACCAGACAACAAATCACTCCAATTGCACTTTGTACAATGGAACCGGGATATACTCTTCACTTATCCTGTTTACCAATATTTTAGCTTTCATTGAACTCGCTGGAGGGATAACTAGGTCCTTCTCCAGCAAAAGGGTTTGAGAGCTCCTGCGTCCCTTAATATAGTTATGGGTTTAGCAGCATCATTTGATAAAAAAGGCGTTATCTTTCCTTTAGACAAAAACCCTTTATATCTTTCATCTACCTTATTCACTTCACCTGCATTCACAGCAGTGTTTACCTCCAGACCCTTATTTGTAATTAAAGCTACAATTTGATCCGTGTAATTTTTTTTTGAGTTCCCTTTTCAAACTCATTCTTACGAATTCCAACAAGTCCCAAGGGCTTCCCTTGCAACTTCCAGTATTCTGAGCAAATGTGTTCCATTCTATTATAATAGAAACACTTAGGCCTTTGAGTTTCACCTCCACCCTCAGTACCTTCCTTTCTGAAATGGGAAGGAGATCTCATGATATTCTCAGCTATCCATTCTTTACCCTGGCTACTTGCCTTCATTTCACTCTCCCATTTTCTATCCTTTTTAAATTTATGAGGGTGATGGAAAAAAGGTTTAGTTTTATGGATCAGGTCATAATTGTCAGCCATTACTGCTAGCAGTTGCAATCCTTTGGTCTTCAACATAGGTTCTTATTACAGAAGTGAGGGAGTCTCTGGTCTGTTTGAGAACTTCATGGGTAGTTTCAAATCCAAATGCTCGTATCCACCTTTAAACCTGCTTAATCCTTTCAAATTCAATGTAAGTTTGCCCAGGCTGTTTCCTTAAATTTCGAAATGTTTGTCTGTATGCTTCATGGTTCTACTCATATGCACTCAAAATGGCCTTTTTCACCACATCATAATCCCTAGAAACCTCCTTTGACAGGGAAGCATAAATTTCCAGTGTTCTACCTGTCAGTTTGCTCTGCATGGGCAATGTCCAGTTTTCCTTTGGTTAGTTCAGCTATCTTAGCTATTTAGCTATCTTCTCAAATGAAATAAAGAATGCTTTAACATCTTTTTCTTCAAATTTTGTAAGAGATTGCACAAATTTAAACATCTTTCCACTGGATTTTGATTTAACTGTCAGAATTTTAAGCTGGAATTCTCTCTCTTTTTCTCTTTCCTCCTTTTCTAACTTCACCATTTTAAATTCCCTTTCTTGTTTTCTTTCTCTCTCTCTTGCCTTTCTGCCTGTTCCCTTTGGAATGCCCTTTCTCTTTCCTTTTCTTCTTCTTTCTCTGCCCTTTCTTTCTCTGCTACCTCTAGTTCCAATTTTCATGTTTACATCTGAATTTGAGCCCATTCCAATGAAGCACCCCTTAGAGAACTCCATCTCTTGGGTAATCCTTCCAATTTCAAATGCTGTACCATCTCTTTGATTATCTCTGCCTTCCTAGCTTTGGCAGGCAGTCCTACTCTTAATTTACTTGCCAATTTGATTAACCTGGCTATTGGGATCCCTTGTAAAATTGTCAGGGACATCTCTTCCACTTGTAGGAAAGCTTTAGCAGTTTCCAGTGCCAAGTTACTTTTGACAGGACAAACCTGGTGTTTTCTTTTAGCTTTTATTACTTACTAAATCTACACCCAAATCATCACTGTCTTTTGTTCCAAAATATCCTAGGCCTGAGCACCCAAACTTTGTCACGACTCACTGGGGATAGTGTGCTGTAATATCAAGTGCCACTGTTCCCCAGGCCATGACAAATAGGAAAAGTTTGACAAAACCACCAGATTTCCGCAATTCTACCTAACTGTTCAATTTAGGTTAACAGAATACGAGCACCAGTTTTGTAAACTTAATAAGTAAATTGAACAAACTGTTGTTAACCAGTGACAAAAGAAACACATATGAACTGCTAATTTCTAACTCTATAACCTAAACTCTACCCCTACAATACACATTCAAGGCACATAAGACATACACAAACATGGATTTTAAAGGTGGAATAAAACAGGTCAATAGCACCAATTCCGAAGTACAGGATTGGATGGGTTCATTTTGGTCGATATCTTCCCAGCTCCTTTTAGTTCTTGTTGGTGACGAGGTGGTCGTCCAGCACTTTTAGTATTTAGTTCACTGGTTGAGTACTCGCCTTTCACTATCTCTAATAGTGATTCCCTCCCGTTACCTCTTGACGGGATTTTCAGATAGAGAGCAAGTTATAGAGATACGAGGAGAAAAAGCCAGCTAGCTATTATTGTGGAATTACTGGAATCTTCCACACACAGGAGAATGAGGTTTTAGGTCTTGTTCCTTTTAGGCTAGGAGCTATCCTTCTGCACTGCTCTCACACAAAACCTGGTCAGGAGCCAATTAAAGTGTTGTTGCCAAGCAGCTCCCTTGGTCCAAGAATCCTATCTGGCACCATCCTGTCTTTCATGGCAAACTCTGTTCCAGGACTGCAACATTGTATATATCTCTCATGCAGCCCCAGTGGACACGTCTTTCAAGCTGCAGACATTGTAATTTTAATCCACAGTCCAACAGAAAATAAAAAGATATGTTCTTTAAAACAGTCCAGCATAAAAAGAAAGATATGTTCCTTACAATGAGCTTTTATTTTCCTGAATAACCTTTGATGTGGTACCTTATCAACTTCCTTCTGGAAATCTAAGTACAGTGCATCCACTGGTTCCCCTTTATCCACAGCACATGTGATTCCTTCAAAGAATTCCAATAAACTGGCTAAAAATGGTTTCCCTTGCACAGAACAATGTTGACTCGGCATGATTGCCTTGAATTTTTCTAAGTACCCTGTTATAAAATCTTTAATAATAGCTTCTAACATTTTCCTGATGACAGGTGTTATGTTAACTGGCCCATAGTTTCCTGCTTTCTGTCTCCCTACCTTTTCAAATAAATTTGCTATTTTCCAATGTATTTGGAACTTCCCAGAATCTAGAGAATTTGGAAAATCAAAACCAATACATCACCCATCACACTATAGCCACTTCTTTCAAGATCTTAGGATGAAGTCCATCTGGACCTGGGGATTTGTCAGCCTGCAGCCCCAACAATTTGCTCAATACCACTTCACTGGTGATTGTAATTTTCCCGATTTTCCCTCTCCCTTCCATTTCCTGATTTACAGCTATTTCTGGGATGTTACTTGTGTCCTCCACAGTAAAGACCAAAGCAAAAACCTGTTTAATTCATCTGCCATCTCCTTACTTTCCATTACCAATTCCCCAGATGCACTTCCTATACAATCAACGCTCACTTTGTTAACCCTTTTCTTATTTAAATATCTAGATACTCTTACTATCTGTTTTTATGTTACTAGCTAGCTTTCTCCTATACTCTAATTTTTCTCTCCTGATTAATCTTTTTGTCATTCTTTGCTGTTCTATATACTTTTTCCAATCTTTTGACCCGCTACCCATCTTTGCACAATTATATGCTTTTTCTTTAAGTTTGATACTGTCTTTAACTTTTTTAGTTAACTTTGGAAGGTGAGCCCTTTTCCTTGGAATTTTTCTTTCCCATTGGAATGAATATATTCTGTCCATTCTGAAATATCCCTTTAAATGTCTGCCACTGAACCTCCAGTGCCTATCCCTTAACCTAATTTGTCAGTTCACTTTAGCCTAGCTCTACTTTCATGTCCTCATAATTTCTCTCGTTTAATTTAAAAATGTTAGTCTTGAATGCACTCGCCCTCAAAATGAATGTAAAATTCAATCATATTATAATTGCTGCTACTTAGGGGTGCCTTGACTATGTGGTTATCAATTAATCCTATCTCATTGCACAATACCCAGGTCTAGTATAGCCTGCTCTCTGGTTGGCTCCAGAACACGCTGTTCTAAGAAACTATCCTGAAAACATTCTATGAACTCATCTATGCTACCTTAACCCATCCTTAGGTTAGCTGAATCATGCTGGTATAAGTGCCTCACAGGCAGCTGTTAGAATCATATCTCTTCAAGACTGAAGTTTGCTTTTACAAAATGCAAGAACCTGACATGATCTGGTCATCTGGGTGCCAATCTGGGAATTTTTTTTAAAGAAGATCATAAGTTCACCTTGGAACTGTTAACAAGCTGGCCTCTTCCAAGAAATCACCTGACTTATATAGTTCTTGAGAAGGAGTTGTTTTGTTTCTGTTGAGCTGCAAAGAGCTTTAATTAATGAAGCTGGGACACAAAAAAAACAATCACATGGGGAGAGAAAAAAAAGCTTAAGTTGTGAACCTTCCTGTTTTGGAGGCAGTCTGGTTGGAGAACAAGCTAAGCAAGGAAGGCTGACTCTTTACCTTGCCTGAAATTGTGTGTGGCTATCAAACTATAGCCAAAGAACCCTCATCTGAGTGTGACTTGTCTGCAGTTGGGCCTACAACACTAAAGGGAAGGTGATGGCACAATGGTTTTGTTGCTGGACTAGTAATCCAGAGACCCAGGGTAATGCTCTAGGGACCCAGGTTTGAATCCCACCACAACAGATGGTGAACTTTGAATTCAATAAAAATCTGAAATTAAAAGACTAATTGATGACCATGAATTGATTGTTGTAAAAACTCATCTGATTCACTAATGGCCTTTAGGGAAACAGGCCTACATGTGACTCCAGTGCTCAAGACTCTGAAATGGCCTAGCAAGCCACTCAGTTGCATTAAACCACTATAAAGCCTCAAAAAAGGAATGAAACCGGAAAACCTGGCAATCAACCTAGGCAGTGTAAAAGGCAATGGCAAATTCAGCCCTGTCGACCCTGGAAAGTCCTCCTTATCAAAATTGGGAGAGCTGTCTCACAGGCTAGTCAAGCAACAGCCTGACATAGTCATTTTTACGGAATTATATCTTACAGACAATGTCCCAGACACCACCATCACCATCCCTGGGTATGTCCTGTCTCACCTGGCCTGCAGATCAGGCCAGCAGAGGTGGTGGCACAGTGGTAGGCAGTTGGGAGGGAGTTGCCCTGGGAGACCTCAACATCAACTCTGGACCCCATGAAGTTTCATGGCATCAGGTTATACATGGGCAAGGAAACCTCCTGATTACCACTGCTCCTCCATGTTGAACACCACTTGGAGGGAGCACTGAGGATGGGGGATTCTGGGTGGGGGACTTCAATGTCCATCACCAAGAGTGGCTTGGTTGTACCACTACTGACTGAGATGGCCGAGTCCTAAAGGACATAGCTGGTGGTGAGGGAACCAAGAGGGAAATCATACTTGGCCTCATCCTCACCAACCTGCCTGCTGCAGATGCATCTGTCCATGACAGTAAGGGTAGGAGTGATCACTGCATCATATAGTCGTTGTGGAGGCTTCACATTGAGGATACCCTCCATTGTGTTGTGCGGTACTTCTACTGTACTAAATGGAATAGATTTCAAACAGGCCCAGCAACTCAAGGCTGGGCATCCATGAGGTGCTGTGGGCCATCAGCAGCAGCAGAACTGCACTCGAACACAATCTGTAACCTCATGGTTTGGCATAGCCCTCTTCTACCATTCCCATCAAGCCAGGGGATCAACCCTGGTTCAATAAAGAGTGCAGGAAGGCATGCCAGGAGCAGCATTAGGCATACCTAAAAATGAGGTGTCAATCTGTTGAAGCTACAACAAAGGACTACTTGTGTGCCAAACAGCAGAAGTAGCAAGTGATAGACAGAGCTCAGTGAATCAACAACCAACAGATCAAATCTTAGCTCTGCAGTCTTGCCACATCCAGTCATAGATGGTGTGGACAGTTAAACAACTTGGTGGAGCAAGAGGCTTCACAAATATCCCCAAATTATGGAGGAGACCAGCACATTAGTGTAAAAGACAAGGCTGAAGCATTTGCTACAATCTTCAGCCAGAAGTGCCAAGAGAATGATCCATCTCGGGTTCTTCTGGAGGTCCCCAGCATCACAAGGAACAGGTCTTCAGCCAATTCAATTCACTTCACATGAATCAAGAAATGACTGAAGGCACTGGATAGTGCAAAGGCTATGGGCCCTGACAATACTCTGGCAATAGTACTGAAAACCTGTGCTCCAGGGGTTGCTGTGCCCCGAGCCAAGCTGTTCCAGTGCAACTACAACACTGGCATCTAACAGGTTATGTGGAAAATTGCCCAGGTGTATCCTGTACACAAAAAGCAGAACAAATCCAACCCGGCCAATTAGCATCCCATCAGTCTACTCTCTATCATTAGTAAAGAAGGGGACATCAACAGTGCTATCAAGTGGCACTTGCTTAGCAATAACCTGCTCACTGATGCCCGGTTTGTGTTCCACCAGGGCCACTCAGCTCCTGACCTCATCACAGCCTTTGTTCAAACATGGACAAAAGAGCTGAACTCCCAAGGTGAAGTGAGAGTGGCTGTTCTTGACATCAAGGCTGCATTTGACTGAGTGTGGCATCAGGGGCCCTAGCAAAACTGGAGTCAATGGGAATCAGGGGAAAAACTCTCCACTGGTTGGAGTCATGCCTAGCACAAAGTAAGATGGTTGTGGTTGTTGAAGGTCAGTCATCTTAGCTCCATGACATTACTGCAGAAGTTTCTCAGGGTAGTGTCCTCAGCTCAGCTATCTTCAGCTGTTTCATCAATGACCTTCCTTCCATCATAAGGTCAGAAGTGGGGATGTTTGCTGATGATTGCACAATGCTCAGCATAATTCGCAACTCCTGAGATACTGAAGTAGTTCATGTCCAAATGCAGGAAGACCTGGACAATATCCAGGCTTAGGCTGACAAGTGGCAAGTAACATTCACACCACAAAAATGTCAGGCAATGACCATCTCCAACGAGAGAGAATCTAACCATTGCCCCTTGACGTTCAATGGTATTACTACCACTGAATCCTGGGGGTTACCATTGACCAGAAACTGAACTGAACTAGCCATATAAATATTGTGGCTACAACAGCAGGTCAGAGGCTAGGAATCTTGTGACGAGTAACTTACCTCCTGACTCCTGAAACTCTGTCCACCATCTACAAGGCACAAGTCAGGTGTGTGATGGAATACCCCCCACTTGCCTGGATGAGTGCAGCTCCCACAACACTCAAGAAACTTGACGCCATCCAGGAAAAAGCAGGCCACTTGATTGGCACCCCTTCCACAAATATTCACTCCCTCCACCACCGATGCACAGTAGCAGCAGTTTGTACCATCTACAGGATGCACTGCAGGAATTCATCAAGACTCCTTAGACAACACCTTCCAAACCCACAACCACTACTACCTAGAAGGACAAGGGCAGCAGATACACCACCACCTGGAAGTTCCACTCCAAGTCACTCACCATCCTGACTTGGAAATGCACCGCTGTTCCTATACTGTCACTGGGTCAAAATCCTGGAACTCTCTTCCTAACAGCACTGTGGATGTACCTACACCACATGGTCTGCAGCAGTTCAAGAAGGCAGCTCACCACTACCTTCTCAAGGAAACTAGGTATGGGCAATAAATGCAACCAAGCCAGCAAAGCCCACATCTCGTGAATGAACAAAATAAAAAACACATTTGGTGGGAACTTCCAGGCCTCTACCGGGTCCAGTGGCCCATCTGCACACAAGAGAAACCCAGGTCGGCAGCATCGAGACCCTGCGGACTTCATCCTTTATTTTATAATGTCCGTCCTCCAAATCCCATCTCTGCGGAGAGACTCTATCTGTTTGACCTTTGATTGTCTGTGTATGCATGCGTGTGTGTGCTGGGGGAATTCTTTAGGAAGAGATAAGATAGTTAAACTTCCCGATTACAATTGTGTATTAACCAGTACTTGCAACTTGTTAGAAGTTTTGTTTTCAAAATAAATTAATCATTGAGTTTTTGAAAGAAGCCTGGTCAGAGTCTTTTTCATTCTGGGTACTAGAGGTATAGGTACCCAACTGGTCTTTCTGGTGAGAAACTTAAACACTTAAAATAATGATACAGCCTACAGAGTAGTAGGACTTGAGTTTGCGCACTCCTCCCATCCCTGTCGTAACACAGCTAGGTGAGTGGCTGCAGAGACCCTGGCCACATCAGGCTCCTCCTCCTCTAGTTATTCTTTCTTTTCCTCTTCCTTCTGTGAAGATGCAGAGCAGTCCTCCCCTTCCTATTCCTGCAGCTTTGTTCCGCTCTGCAGCATTATGTTGCACAAGACACACAAACTACTATCATTCAGGAAACCCTTGCATACTGAAGGGTGTTCCCCCAATCTGTTCAGGGGTCTAAATCACATCTTTAGCAACCCAATGGCTTGCTCAATGGCCACTCTTGTGCTCATGTGGCTTTCCTGGGCATCAATAGTCAGACTCTTCACAAGTGTCAGCAGTCACGTCCTTCGAGGGTAGCCCTTGTCTTCATGGTGCCATACATTGACTTCACTTAGAATTATAAACACATGTGGAAGACTTGACTGGTGCAGAATGAAAGCATCATGACAGCTTCCAGGATATCTTGCACAGATAAGCATAATGATATTCCAGTGGTTACATACCAATGGAACATTGATGGAGTGGAATTTCCTTTTACTTGCCAAATACTCTTGGTTGATCTGCAAGTGCCTAGATTGCCACATGTGTGCAGTCTGTTACTCCACTCCCTGTACTTGTGGGAATAATCATTGCTGAAAATCTGATGGCTCTCTTGTTCTGACTTGCCTTATCAGTGAGTTGCAAAGTTGATGCAGTTGGCAGCCCTGGCAAACATGGCATCAGTCACCTGGACAACACTTATGGATCCCTAGAAACAAAAAAGAAATTTCGGGCTGTGGTGTCCTTGGTTGCCATTGGCTGTGCATTCCACCTGGCACTATTTGAAGGAAGTCTTGTTCCAGAAAGCTGCAGATGTCAGCAACAACCTACCATGAAAGTCTGAGTCCCCAGAGGTACTGCTTTTCAGTCATGTCCAGAGTGCTGATCCTCTGTCTATATACCCTCTATTGGGGGTATCGCTCCCTGTGAGTAGGAGTTGTTCATCTGCTCTGTCCAGTGCATTGGCAGCTGGCTGAGGAAAAGGCAGCTCTTGATCCTCAGAGACCCAAGCTAGGTTTGCATAAGATGCCCCGATGCTGCTAAGATTGACAGTTGAAAAGTGCAGATCAAAGTCAAAAAACTCCAAGGTAGCAGAATTTGCCTCCAAAGTCTTAGAAATCACCTCTAAAGCAGTGACAGCACATGCTGAGTAAAAGTCTGTAAGTGAAAACCTTTCATTTGAGCAAGGAAGCAGTTGTCCTAGTTCAGTATTTAAAGGCTGAAAAGCCTGTCAGGTTCAAAGCTTCATTATTTGCAACAGCTGTGCTCTTGCCTTGTTGACCCTGGCAAGTTTCAGACAGCTTGGGAAACCTGTGCGCTGGCAGTTAAAGACAGAATCCAAAGTTGAATTCTCAATCAATTGGCTTTTTATGTATTTTAATTGCAAGCACACTGGTTCCATGGGCTTCAAAACGTGCTATGAGTTAAAAGCAGAAATCATCAGATTGGGAGCACAGAATGAAATGATGAGGAAGGAGTGTGATGAGGAACAAGGACTAAGTCAGGAATTTGGTGCAGGTGGGCAAGGAGGTGCTCCTTTTTATACTTTTTTCAGCCTGCAGTGGCTGTTGGGTGTTCTTCTTTTGTCTCCAAGCTAGGAGATTGTAACTTGCTATTACTTCATCTGTGTAAATTAATAACTGATTGACTAATTAAATAAACAAAGTTGGATAGACTTGGCAGGAATGGTGGTGCACCATGAATGCAACATGTGGGAATCTGTAGAATGCTTTGCAATCCCGAACAATTATATCTGTGGTAGGTGTCTGCAGCTTGAGTAACTTCAGCTCACAGTTGCTGAGCTGGAATCTGAGTTGCAGATATTGTGGAGCATCAGGGAGTGGGAAGAGTTACCTGAACACTTTGTTCCAGGAGGTAGTCACACCCTTTAATTTAGGTAGAACTTTAGAGTTGATCAATAGTCAGAAATAGGGGGTTCTGACTGCGAATCAGGCAGGTTTAGGGATCCAGCAGGTAGTGATGAAGGAGCCTCAGTCCTTGACTTTGACCAACAGGCACAATGTGTTTGCTACCTGTGTGGCAGGTCAGAAAGACTTTAGGGTGGATGAGCAAACTGACCATGGCACCATTGTGCAGAATGACATTTAAGTGGGGGATGTGAAAGGAATGTGGCATTGATAGGAGACAATATAGTCAGGTAATGTTTTCTGCAGCTGTGATTGGCAGCTCCGAAGGTTGTGTTGCCTGACCACTGCCAGGTTAAGGACATCTCCTGGCAGGTGGAGACAAACTTGCCGAGTGGACGGAGGATCCAGTTGTCAAGGTCCATGTAGCAACCAACAACAGAGGTAGAATTAAGAATGATGTTTTCATGGTAGGTTGATGCTGACATCTGCAGCTTTCTGGAACAAGACTTCCTTCAAATAGTGCCAGGTAGGATGCACTGCCAATGGCAACCAAGGACACCACAACCCTAAATTTCTTTTTTGTTTCTAGGGATCCATAAGTGTTGTCCAGGTGACTGATGCCATGTTTGCCAGGGCTGCCAACTGCATCAACTTTGCAACTCACTGATAAGGCAAGTCAGAACAAGAGAGCCATCAGATTTTCAGCAATGATTATTCCCACAAGTACAGGGAGTGGAGTAACAGACTGCACACATGTGGCAGTCTAGGCACTTGCAGATCAACCAAGAGTATTTGGCAAGTAAAAGAGAGAATTTGAGGTCTAAATTAAAATGCAGAGCATCAAAGGTAATCATCCCTGGATTGTTGCCTAAACCATGTGCCAAATGGCATAGGTCCAAGCAAATTAGGGAATTAAACACGTGGTTCAAAGAGTGGTGTGGAAAGAAAGGGTTTGATTCATGAGGCACCAAAATCAAGAAAGAGAGTATTCCATTGGGATGGGCTCCACTTAAACCTGGCTGGGATCAGTGTCCTGGCAAATCCTCGTGTTGGAAGGGGATCGTTTCAGGTGAAGGGATATTTAGAAATTCAGAGAGAGAAGTCAAGGCAACAGAACAGCACAGTGATATGGCTAAAGGCAAGCAGAGTGGGGCACGAAGGGACAGAGTTTAACAGTAATTGTGATTCAGCGAGTAAGGGCCATACAGATCATGGTCGTAAACAAATGAAATTAAGGGCACTTTACCTGACTGTGCGAAGCATCTGCAATAAGACAGATGAAGTGGTGGCACAAACGGAGATAAATGTTTTGAAACTAATCACCATTACAGAGATGTGATTAGGGTGACCAATGCTGGGGAAAAAATATTTCAGGGTACAAAATATTTTGAAAGGACAAGCTGAATGACAAAGAGTAGGGATACTCCTGATGGTAAGGATAACATAAGGGTCTTAGTGAAGAAAGACCTTGTCTCAGAAGATCATGAAGTAGAATCAGTATGGGTGGGTATTAAGAATAGCAAGAGTCAGAAAATTAGAATAGCAAGGTAGCAAGCAGAAATTACTGGTGGAAGTAATTAAAGGACCCTTTACAGTAGTTGTACCATTGGACAGAACATTCTTCCAACAGTGAACGTTGAGGTGTTTGTCACTGCTGCGCTTTAGGACCCATCGGAAGTCCTGGCATGCACACAAGCACTGTAATCACCCGGGAAGTTTAAACCTCCGATGGGTTGATTTGTGCTGCTTGGGACCCTCTATAATTATCATTTATGCTGATCCCAACTTGGGCTACAGATGTGCAACTGACCCAGATACTTACCCTAGAATTGTTACACTCTGGTGTAACTCAGTGATTAACAGCATAATTCAACCCACCACCACCACACCCCCACACACACACATGCCCCATAAACCCCCTCCCGACTACTGACCCGACCACCCACCCCTGAACATCCTCGACCTGACTGCCCATACCACCAGTGCCCCACCGGCTCAACTACACATGCCACAAACAGACTGCCTACATGTCCGACTCACCCACTGAAAATAGTTGATGCTGTAAAAAGGGTTGTGTCCTTTGAGCTGCTCCTCTTCGCTATTCCTCTCTGTGTATACCTGTACTGAAGCATCACTGCTGCAGCCGGGACAAGAGGTCCTGGCTGGAAAGACACAAAAAGATCTGGACACAGCAATCTTCACAATCAGCGGTGATTGCCACAGCATCATTGGCTGCAAGATCTAGATCAATGTACTTATTGTGGGGGACTTTAATCTTCTAGAAGATAAGTCTACAGGGTGTCTTTATGACAATTCATTGTGGAAACAACTAGAGATAAAGCTGTTTTAGATCTAGTATTGCGCAATTAAGCAGGGTTAATTAGTGATCTCATTGTAAAAGATCCACTGGGAACTCATGATCATAATACAATTGAATTCCATGTTGTTAATCTCTGGTGTAACTCTTATAGAGTTGCAAAGAATAGTAACAAATCTAAGGATTGGAGGTGTTTTAGAAACCAGCAAAGGTCCACCAAAAAGTTGATAAGGGAATGAAATAGAATAGGAGAGTAAACAGGAAGGATAATAAGAACAGGTTGCAAGAGCTTTTACAAGTTGTTCTGCTATGACAGATGGTAATTGCCAGGCTGAACAAATCCCAAAGGGAAACTTGGCCAAGTAATTACAATGATTTGCAACTTGCACTTTTATTATGAGAAAGTATGTGTACTGAAGTCAGAAGTAAAGAGTCCACTACCACCTTTGGAGTTTTTAAATATTAAGTTAAAACATTTATTGACAAAAGAAAACTTAAACATACAAGATTACAGTTACACAGTTAAATTTAGTCTTACAACATTTCCCAAGAGACTGCTACTTGGCTAGAATCTCAAAATAAACACCCTTTTCAGGCAATAGTCCAAATAGATTCTTAATCTATAAAACATCCAGTAATATTACCACAAGGCACCCTCTGTTGCTATAAGGGAGGAATTTCACAGTTTTTCTCTTCCTCTCACTCGACAATGGAATTCTAAGGCTTTTAACAAAATCTTGCTTTCTGCAACAAGCAAGCACTTCTCTGGGGTGTCTAGAAGCTGATACTTCACGGTGCACTCTTCAAGAACTCATATGGCCACTCAACATACAGCTTTCAATTTTTCCTTAAATATATTTTCCCCCTTTTCGTCTTTAAAACCCATTGTTTAAAACTTTCTTTGCAGAATATAAAAATCTTTCACAATGTCATTATGGCCAGAACTTTTGGTAAAAAATAAACTTAATTACTGCCTTATTTATTCATGATTTTGCCAGTTGTAAAAACCTCACATCTCTTTGAAATTCAAACAGCTGGCACTTATCTCTTAATGCAAATTACCATTCATACCATATCTACTGGGATCTCATCTTAGGTCACCTATCTCCATTTCAAAATGCCTGCATTTACACCTAACCCATTTGATGATTTAAACTTTGCAGTCTGTCTTCAGTTTAATTAAATTAGTTACACACACACACACACAGCCCCCACAAGCTTGCTTCAGGATCCCACAGTAACATTAAGAACAATGATATTCACTTTATACCTCCATCCTCATAGAAAAATGAAGCATCATAATTTTAAAAGATGGTTTCATTTCCTCCACCCATTTCGCATTACTTATTATACTTATCTCTATACACAAAACTACTAGGTACCTGCATTAACATGACAATGTAAACCAATCTTTGCATTAACAGAGGTCATTTCAGTCCATTGTCCATGCTTCAAATGTCCAATTTCCTTTAAACTATAAACTTTTGACAATGCATCTGCAATTAGATTTTCTCATCCAGACACATGTATATTCTGTGAATTAAACAGTTGCAGTAACAAACTCTATCTGAACAGTCTAGCACTCCGGTCTCAAAACTTTTCCAAAATTTTTAAAGGATTGTGGGTCTGTATAAACAATTGTTTCTGAAGAATTGATTGCAATATAAACCTCAACTTGCTGCAACGCTAACACCAGAGTCTCTTTTTCGATATTTCTGGGGTACATTCAGCTTCAATGATAAAATATCCTACCGGCTTTTCAATTCCTGTTTCATGTTCTTATGACAACACAGTGGGTGAGTCGGACATGTAGGCAGTCTGTTTGTGGCATGTGTAGTTGAGCCGGTGGGGCACTGGTGGTATGGGCAGTCAGGTCGGGGATGTTCAGGAGTGGGTAGTCGGGTCAGTAGTCGGGAGGGGGTTTATGGGGCATGTGTGTGTGTGGGGTTGTGGTGGTGGTGGGTTGAATTATGCTGTTAGGCATTGAGTTACACTAGAGATTAAGTAGTGTAACAATTCTAGGGTAAGTATCTGGGTCAGTCGCACATCTGTAGCCCAATGTTGGGATCAGCATAAATCAGCATAATTATAGAGGGTCCCAAGCAGCACAAATTAACCCATCGGAGGTTTAAACTTCCTGGGTGATTACAGTGCTTGTGTGCATGCCAGGACTTCCGATGGGTCCTAAAGCGCAGCAGTGACAAACACCTCAACATTCACCGTTGTGGCCATTGGAAGAATGCTCTGTGCAATGGTACAACTACTGTAAAGGGTCCTTTAATTACTTCCACCAGTAATTTCTGCTTGCTACCTTGCTATTCTAATTTTCTGACTCTTGCTATTCTTAATACCCACCCATACTGATTCTACTTCATGATCTTGAGACAAGGTCTTTCTTCACTAAGACCTTTATGTTATCCTTACTATCAGGAGTATCCCTCCTCCTTTGCCTTTCAGCTTGTCCTTTCAAAATATTTTGTACCCTGCATAAATCACCAACTTAAACTGCTTGGCATAATTAGGTGCTGCCAAAATTGGTGTAGAAGTCAATACAGTTTTTAAACTGTTAAATGCATTCTGACACTCCTGTGTCCATTGACATTTCTTGTTCTTTTTTTAGTATTTGCTTGCTCCCCCCGTACACATAGATAGACTTTCCCTTCACATATCAAATTTGTAAACATTCCAGTAACCTGCCCTTCGGAACTCCCTTAGGTAAGTTGTGAACGCATTCCCGCTTCTTTAGCTACCGCTGATTCTTCCTGCTCTACCTGTACACAAACCACTGGTTTTTCTTGCCTCTGGATTTCAGAGTCCACAGTGTTGCTATTTCCAGAACTTTTCTGAGTTCCAATTACTTTTCCTTGTACCAAACCTGTAACTTCACGTGTCCAACCTTATTACAATGGAAACATTTAAGCCTTCGAGTGTCACTTCGACCCTCAGCACCTTCCTTTCTGGTCTGAGGAGCAATTTCCTGAGAATTCCCTGTTGTCTCTTCTCTTCCCTGACTACCTGCCTTCCTTTCACCTTCCTATTTTCTATCCTTCTCAGATTTAAAAGGGTGATGTAAAAAAGGTTTTTATCTATGGACTAGCTCATACTCATCAGCTATCTCTGCTGCCTGCCTAGCTGTTTTAACTCTTTGCTCTTCCACATGGGTTCCAACTACTGAAGGAAGTGAATTGCTAAATTCTTCCAAAAGAATTGCTTCTCTAAGAGCTGCATATGTTGTCCCTACCTTTAAAGCCCATATCCAATGGCCAAAATTACTTTGTTTTACTCTCATACTCAATTTAAGTCTGTCCACGCTGTTTCCTTACATTCTGAAATTTCTGCTTGTACGCCTCAGGAACCAACTCATATGCACTCAGAATAGCCTTTTTTACTGCATCATATTCCCCAGATACTACTTTTGACAGTGATGCATATACCTCATGAGCTCTACTTACCAACCTAGGCTGTAAAAGCAATGTCCAGATTTCTTGTGGCAACTTCATTTGCTTGGCTATCTTCTCAAACAAAATAAAGAATGCCTCTACATCCCTTTCCTCAAACTTTGGATGAGCCTGCACAAATTTAAACATCTCTCAACTGGGTTCTGGTATGGAAATAATTCCTTTCCCACCTTCTGGTGCCTCTATTTTAACTGCTAGCCTTTTAAGCTGGTGTTCCCTTTCTCTTTCCTTCTCTTTTCCTCTGTTGCTAACTTCTCCCTCTGGAGGTCAAGTTTTCTCAGTTTCATTTCTCTTTGAAATGCTCTCTTTTTCATTTTCTCTTTGCCTCCAATTCAAGTTTTTTCATTTGCAACTGAAGCCTCACTTCAAACAGCTAACACTTCATTCCTTACTTATCCCCTAATGCAAATTCCCATTCATACTGTATCTACTGGGGTCTCATCTTAGCTTGCCCATCGCCATTTCAAAATGCCTGATTTTACACCTAACCCCTTTGATGGTTTAAATCTTGCAGTCTGTCTTCAGTTTAATTAAATTAGTCACAGACACACAACCCCCACAAGCTTGCTTCAGTATCAGACAATAAAATTAAGAAAAATGATATTCCCATTGCAAAGCACGGCCAAAGATGTACTGGTTAGGCAGATTAGCTAAGGTAAATTGTCCCCCGATGTGTGTGTGTGTTGTGTGTGAGGGTGTATGCCGTGATGGATTGGTGTCCTATCCTGGGTATACCCCACCAATGCGTCCATTGCCTGTCAGGATAGGCTCTGACTCCCTGTGACCTTGAATTGATACTCCCTTTACAAAATATATAAAAAGGAAGAGGGTAGCTTAGTAAAGGTTGGTCCCTTAGAAGCAAAGACAGGAGAAATTATTATGGAAATTGAGGAAATGGCAGAGATTGAACATATATTGTCATGCTACAATTGTACAAGGCTTTGGTGAGATCATACCTGGAGTATTGTGTGCAGTTTTGTTTTCCATATTTAAGGAAAGATACATTTACATTCAATGCAATACAGCAACTGTTCACTAGATTGGTCCTAGGGATGAGAGGGTCGTCCTATTATGAGAGACTGAATAAGTTGAACATATATTCTCTGGAGTTTAGAAGGATGAGAGGTGGTCTCATTGAAACATACAAGATTCTGAAGGGATGTGGCAGGGTAGACTCAGAGCTTGTTTCTGCTGGCTGGGGTAGCTAAACATGGGGGCACAGACTCAGGATAAGGGGCCGATCATTTAGTACTGAGATTAGGTGAAATTACTTCATTCAAAGATTGCGTATCGTTGAAGTTCTTTAATCTAGAGGATCTTATACAGTCACTGTTCATTAAGCTCCAGAAGAAACCAAAAGCCCTAGTGTGGTCAGAGCACAGGGCAATAAGCCTCATGAACCATATGATGAAAACGATAATTATTTGAGAAAGAAATGGTCAATCTGTAGAAGCAGAGATACATGAGTTACGCCAGTCAGGAGTCAGACCAAAGAAAGGAATAAGAGAAGGCATCTTTAACTTTTGCGTAGTCATTGAAAGGTATTTGGAAATGCAAAAAACCTATATATGTATGCTTTAAGACAATGGGAAGGCATTTGATAGAGTTCACTATCAGAAATTAATGGAGTGCTTAAACAAACTAGAAATTCATAGAAATGATAAAAGGATAATTTAGAATCTATATTGGAATCAATCAATAGTGATGAGACTTGATAGTGGCTTGTCAGACAGCTTCCCAATCAAAAGGAGTGCACCAGGCATGTGTTATGTCCCCCAAATACTCAACCTGTACACTAGAGCTATCTTCAGATATATGGATCACAAATAGTGATAAGCAGAGACCTAACACCAGAAGTAAAAATTGAAGTAACTGGATAAGTCCTGGAAAAAGTGAAAACGTTCACATACCTTGAACAGCTTATGGGAGACATAATTATGATATCCGAAGGAAAATTCAGATAGCCAGGACCAGCTTTGTCAGAACAAAGGATATGTTAACATCAAAGAAACTGAATCCGGTGATACATTTTGTCATCTATATTATATGCCTCAGAGGCATGGAAGTATAGATCGATGGTAAACGTAGGAGAGAGAAGCAGAGGAGAAAATAGGTGATAGATATAACGGGCTGGATGCAGCTGCCTCTTATGGAATGTAAGGGTAGCAAAGAGGTGGAAATCCATGGCAGTTAACCTTCTGGGAAAAAGATAACACCAACAAACAAATGAATGCCAGAGGGTTGTGGATGCTCCATTGTTGAATATACTTGTGGCTGGGATGGACAGATTTTGGTCTCTCAGGGAATCAAGGGATATGGAGAGTTGATGGGAAAGTGGAACTGAAGCCCAAGATCAGCATAAATGGCGGAAAAGGCTTAATGAGCTGCATGCTCTAGTTTTGTGTTCTTGTGTTCATTGGGTTGCTGGCAGCTTCCTTACAAGCTAGCAAGTTATTTTGATATTTTAGCTCCCCGTATGTACTGACCTGCCTGCCCTCTGCTTGCAGGTTAAAATTCGCCCTAAGTCTCTGTGCCTCTTTCACCTCCTTTTAAGATGTTCCTTGAAATCTACCCCTCACCGGTTCAAATATCCTTAAGTGATTCTGTGTCAAATTTTGTTTGATAAACATCCTAAGCCATGTCATGGGAATGTTAACTTTGTTAAAGGTGCCATATAGCTTCAAGTTGGTGTTGTTTATATTCAAGCGTAACACCTGTTTAATCTACTTTTGTACAGGCTGGGGACATCCTCAAAAATTTTAATAACAGGATGCCCAACATAGGAGGAACATATAAGCAAGGTTACAAAAAGCCATAACACAATGATGTAGGGTCCGGGGTTTTGTTCAAATCAGGAATGAGAAACCACATAAGATAATGCCTATCTGCGAGGTCATTTTTATACCTGTGCCCAGCACACATTCTCCAGAACTAGGGTGCACTCGTATATGGAAGAAGGGAAATATGTAAGTGCTTAACCATGAATGGCAGAAAATAGCCACAGAAAGAAGGCATAGGTGAAGAAAAGCATTTTATTGTAGCTGTCAAACCAAACATTTGTTAATATTAGATCCTGTATTCTCACTGCAGTTTAACATCATTTTAAATCAATCAGGCAATCCGAATTTAACAAAAGATAACCAACTGAAAGATAGTTTCAGCTTTCATACAATAATTACATTAAAGAAAAATGTAATGGACAATTCTCTACAGGTTTTGGGATGCTGTGAAACTTCATGTTAGTATAGTTCAAGGCGGCTGCTATGTAACTATAACAAAAATACCGTATAAAGTGGAGGTATCCATAAACACTAACATATCAAAGAAACTTCATTGTGTGACTTAAGAATGTTGTCATGCATATTTGTTCATTATTTCTGAAATACAAATCAATTTCTCCACCATAAGAAAAGCAAATCGACAGCAATACTCTTAACAGTGCCACACTGTCCTGAAACTTCTTTTACTGGCAGTTTCTGACAACAGACCATCATCTACAAGTTTGAATGTGATTTTTTAAATTGGTGTGGATGAGTCCACATTCATATCCCTACACTACAGAGAAAAACAACTGGTCCTCCAGTGTATATTAAATAATGAAACATTCGAAGCTAAAGCATTTTTTTTTTTAAATATTCAATTTTGTTTTCTGTAAGTTTGAAAGCAGCGATATTGACAAGATTTGTACTCATTGAAAATTATTTTTCTGATACATGATAAAACAGTCCTGAGCACAGTTATGTGGAAGCCTCAAGGAATGCTGTGCAACATCTTAAACATTGTTGGTATACTTCTTCAAAATCCACTTCACTTCCCTGGGAATAAGAAAACAAATAAAGATTAAAAATAAACCTCAGCAGACATATTCACTATTAGCACAGAAAATGGGAATGAAAAAACAAGCACCATTCCACCTTTCGAGCATTTTTGATATTTTAAATTCTGTGCACAACTTACATAATAGGGATCTTGTATGATGAGATGATTCTGTGGGTCAAATGATCCAAGAAGTTTTATTTCGGATTTGTATTTCTTCACCTTTTCAGCCTTCCTTTTTAAATCTCTGCAAATTTATCAAATATAAACTAGGTTTCCTTTACAGATTTAAAATGGATCATTTCAACAATAATTTCAATTTTAAGTTATTTCCTCCTCATTCTTCAATATTGGCAAATGAAAAATGCAGCTATTATACATAATTTAAGAGACACTATTTAAAATAATTAACTTTTGATAAAACTGTTACCTTTCAGAAGGGTCAAATCTTAAAATGAATCTACGGTATACAATTTGGCCATGGAATAACAAATCTATTATTTTCTTTCAATTGAATTATATATTTAATTCAATTTTAAAATGTGAAATAATGAAAGGCTTCATGCAACCTTATGTGAAATACAGCCATGGTCATCCACTTGATAGACCTTATTCTGTAAACCTGTTCACAAGACTCAAGGTCTTTATTCAGTTGTACCCACAGTTACTAACTATCAATGATCCATCAATGAGGAACATGATTAATTGTATAGGTCTGTATTCTAATTTATTTTCCAAATAAGAAAATCTGTCGTACAGAACATGTATGAAGCAGATATGATGCTCAAATTAAGACTCATTGAAAAAATAGTTGCAACCCCCAATATCTCTTCCAATCCAAGATGCAGTTACACTTTGGTCGGTAACTTCTGAGCTCCAGGTTCTTGTAACTGGGGGATACCCCAAAGGTGCGCTGGGAAATTGCCACCACACCCCAACCCCGACCCCCAACTCCAGGTAAGTGGCCTGGGAAGTGCAAATTTCTAATGGGCAACTGTTCTGCACTGAGAAGCATCCGAAAATGTGATTTAAATCGCAAACTTCAGGTGGTTTCAACTGTCTTACATCAATAGATAACCAGAAAAAGTTAGGAGAATCGAAACCACTTCTAGCTTCTGGGTAACTATTTTACAGACTCACACCGAACCCTCATGGGACTTCCCCGGCTACCCACACTACACCAAACCACCCCCACCCACCCACCCCTCTCAACACCACAGGCCACCACCTGAATCTCCAGGAGACTCCCCCAACACCCTTGTCCGCATCTCCCCACCACCACACCTCCCCCAAACCCCCGGCTACCTTCCCTCCCCCACAGGACTTTCCACAGCCCCCAAATCCCCAGGGCACACCCCCATCCCTGGGCTACACCCCCTCCCATGGGACTTTCCCAACAACCAAACCTCCAGGGGACTCCACCCCCCCTCCCCATGGGACCTCTCCCCCCGACTACTTGCCCCTCCCCACGAACACTTCCCAAACCTCCAGCTGATTCGCCCTCCTCCCCGCCTTGCCGAGTGCCCAAACCACCTGACTGTCTGACTGCCGTCCCTTCACCCCCTACAAATTCTAATCAATCACCTGGCTACCTGGCTTGAAGGTGGCTGGAACTTTAAAGCTACCTGATATACAGCAGCTGGTGCTGTAAAAAACAACATGGCCTCATTGCGTCCGTCACTGAAGCCTTCAGCCTAAGGCTTCAGAAGTATGCTGCTCTACATAGTTCATGCCCGACCTGAGTCAGGAGGTCAGGTGAGAAAGGATCGGAGAAATCTGAAGGTAAGAAAATAGGAACGGAGTGGCAATCCAATCTCTGATTGCCACTCCACGGAAGTTCAGGCCTTGCTTGTTTAAAGTTGGTGCAAAATGGTTTTCAATTTGATAGATAAATTGATAGCATAAATCCTGCATCAGCTTTTGACTTGGCTGCAGAATGAAACATAGCAAGGCTTCAGGGAAGCTGTAGTTTCGCACTGCTTCAAATTACCCTTGCATGTACATCCAAGACAGTGTAAACCATGATTGGGCTTCCTCGGCATATTATAATTTTTAAAAAAGTTTAATATTGAATTAAAATGTTTAGAGAGTAAAGATTCCGATTGGGATGGGACAATGTTATGCATTTGTGTAAGTAAGTTAGGAATAATCTTCTAAATAGGGCAATTGAAGTTTCAGCCAAGCAGCAACTAGGCAATGTTAACAAAGTCCTGCCTAGCTAGAGCCTAAACTGCAGCTGCTCATCACAGACTGATATTTCTGACAAAGAAACAAACTTCAAAAGTAATAACTGATTCAAATGGACAATAAGGAACTACAAAAAACTATGAAAGTAAAGTGATATCACAGTAATTCTCTTCAGAGTGAATAACCTCAGTATGTTTAGGAAGAACTCACAACAGACAGAATATTTAAAAAAATTGACAGCAGTGTTAAAAACTCCAAAACCAGTTTGAAAAATAAAAACCCAAAAAGTAATCAAAAAACATTTCGTCTACAAATTTATGTTATCCCAAAATCCACCACTAGCATTTACAATAATACTAGTCTGTTGTATTAACAGACAAGAGGAGAGGGTTTTCTGGGCAGGAGAGGGCAAAATCTCAGAGATGCTAGTTCTAAGTATTGTTCTAAATGCTGACGTTGTAGAAGAGCAAATATAGGTGTTGTGGTATGTGTAGCAACCACTTGAGAAAAGAACAAATTAAAGCTCTGCTTAGCTCTGTATAGTTATGCCATTGGAACCTTTCATCCACTGATACATACAACTGGCAAGTTGGGAGCCTTTAATGTATATTCCAGACTTGCAAAAATCTGACTTGGTTGAAATCAGATACTGCCCTCTAGTTTCCAGTGAACATTATCAAATCTTACAGCAGAGAGGTGGGCTTTGTATTTCTGCCAGTGCTTTGATAAAGCTATCCAATATACCACAAAGTCCTGGCAAACATCAATGGCTTGTCATGACTATATGTTGCACCCACTTCTTGGCTCCAGATGAATTTCAACTAAATCATAATTTTGTATTCGCAGGTTATGGACAACAGACTAATCCAGAAAAAAATGACATACTCTATTCCTTTGTCAAAGTAGATCTATCCAGGCTTGGCTCCCTTGCTTGAAATACTGTGAACAACATCTACAAGGAGAACAGTCCTAGTCCTATCAAATGCTGGTTGAGGAAATTGAATTGGAGGAGCTGAAACATTTTGGCGCTTTGGAGTTGCAGAATTCCCCTTCCTGCTTCTCTGTATTCCTTCGTGATTGTTGTGGTTAAGTAAATTTTCTCACCATGAGATGAGAGTTTACCTCCTTGCATAACATGTCCAAATGTAAGAAGCCTATTCTAGTGGCAATACTGATTCTAGTGTCATAGATGACTTTTCAGTCTCCAGATGTGGATCCCCATTCAACCAATGCATGTATTTTGATAAATTATTGCATTAAGACTCCAAATACTCTTTTCACTCTTATTCATGCAAGTTCCTATTTTAAGGGTCAACTTAAATATAAATGTTTTTCTGCAAATCAAATAATATATATATATATATAAATACTGTGTCCCCAAAGTATATTAACTTTCATAATATTTTTCTGGTTTATTGTGAAGTAGGTTTATGGGGGTAAGTATTATTGGGTCTGTCTGTGTGATTTAATTACATTTGGAGTCAAGTAGACAGCAAGTTTAAATCATCAAAAGAAGCTAGGTGCTTGATATGCTAATGAGTAAATACGGATGCTGGCTAAGCATGTAAGGTATGAAGGGAATTTGCATTTTTAGATAAATGAAGGGAGATTTGGATTTCAAAAGGAATCTTAGCCCGTTTATAACTAGCTAGATAAGCAAGGCTAAGGAATGTGTTTATTTTTCCCCAAAGGTTATTGGCATCATGAAAGTCTTTATATTAAGAGGGAGATCGTTTCAAAGACATATGAAACAACAGAATTTACATATTAGAAAGATAAACATATATAAGGAGAATGAAGGGCTATGTGAAAGGAGGCGGCCATGTAAGACCTAATAGGAGTGTGTGAAAAGCCCTAATGAAGCCTCCAGCATTTGTGCTTAAGTCTGTTGTCTAACAGAATTAAAGCTCAAGAAAGGAGCTTTGATAAGTTAGATGATACATACTACTACCATGGTGCGTTGGTGGTGGAATGGATGTTGAAGGTGGTGGATGGGCGCCAATCAAATGGGCTGCTTTATCTTGGATGGTGGGAAGCTTATTGAGCATTGTTGGAGCTGCACTCATTCAGGAAAGTGGAGAGTATTCCATCACACTCCTGACTTATGCCTTGTAGATGGTGGACAGGCTTTGGGGAGTCAGGGGGCAAGGGACTCTCCACAGAATTCCTAGACTCTGACCTGCTCTTTTTGCAACAGTATTTATATGGCTGGTCCTGCTCAGCTTCTGCTCAATGGTAGCTCCTAGAATATTGACAGTGGGGAATTCAGCAATGGTAATGTCATTGAATGTCAAGTGGAGATGGTTGGATTCTCTCTTGCTGCAGATGGTCATTGCCTGGTGTGACTGTTACTTGTCACTTAGCAGCCCAAGCCTGAATGTTGTCCAGACCTTGCTGCATATGGGCATAGACTGCTTTAGCATCTGAGGAGTCGTGAATGGTGCTGAACTTTGTGCAATCAGCGAACATCCCCACTTCTGACCTTATGATGGAAGGAAGGCATTGATGAAGCAGCTAAAGATGGTTGGGCTTAAGACACTACCCTGAGGAACTCCTGCAGTGATGTCCTGTAACGGAGATGATTGACTTCCAAAAACCACAATAATCTTCCTTTGTGCTAGGTATTACTACAAACAGTGGAGAGTTTTCCCTGATTCCCACTGACTCCAACTTTGCTAGGGCTCCTTAATGCCACACTCCGTCAAATGCTACCTTGATGTCAAGGGCAGTCACTCTCACCTCACCTCTGAGTTCAGCTTTTTTGTCCATGTTTGAACCAAAGCTGTAATGAGATTCAGTAGCTTTGGCGGCACCCAAACTGAGTGTCAGTAAGCAGATTATTGCTAAGCAAGTGCCGATTGATATTTTCTTCCATCACTTTACTGATGGCGAGTAGGCTGATGGAGGGTTAATGGGCCAAATTGGATTGTCCTGCTTCCTGTGTACTGGGCATGCCCGAGCAATTTTCCATATGGCCGGGTCGAAGCCAGTGTTGTAACTGTATGGAACAGCTTGGCTCTGGGCACGTCAAGTTCTGGAGCACAAGTCTTCAGTATCATTGCCAGAATATTGTCAGGACCCATACATAGCCTTTGCACTATCAGTGCTTTCAGCCGTTTCTTGATATCACGTGGAGTGAATCGAACTGGCTGAAGACTGGCATCTATGATACTGGGGATCTCCGGAGGTGGCCGAGATGGATCATCCACTTGGCACAAGTGGCTGAAGATTATTGCAAATGTTTCAGCCTTATCTTTTGCACTGATGTGCTGGGCTCCTCCATCATTGAGGATGGGATATTAGTGGAGCCTCCTTCTCCAGTGAGTTGTTCAATTGTCCACCACCATTCATGGCTGTATGTAATAGGACTGCAGTGCTTAGGCCTGATCTGCTGGTTGTGGAATCACTTAGCTCTGTCTATCACTTGCTACTTCTACCGTTTTTAAAAATATATTCATTTGTGGGATGTGGGCTTCACTGGCTAGGCAAGCATTTGTTGCCCATCCATGGTTGCCCTTGAGAAGGTGGTGGTGAGCTGCCTTCTTGAAGCACTGCAGTCCATGTGGTGTAGGTACACCCACAGTGCTGTTAGGAAGGGAGTTCCAGGATTCTGACCCAGTGACAATGAAGGAACGGCGATACATTTCCAAGCCAGGATGATGAGTGACTTGGAGGGGGACTTCCAGGTGGTGGTGTTCCCATCTATCTGCTTCTCAAGGGCAATTATGAGTGGACAGCAAATGCTGGCCTAGCCAGCGAAGCCCACATCCCATGAAAGAATATATAAAAAAACAAATTGCATAAGCAGCAAGTGATAGACAGAGCTAAGCGATTCCACAACCAACGGATCAGATCTAAGCTCTGCAGTCCTACCACATCCAGCCATGAATGGTGGTGGACAATTAAACAACTCACTGGAGGAACAGGCTCCACAAATATCCCATCTTCAATGATGGAGAAACCCAGCACGTCAGTGCAAAAGATAAGGCTGAAGCATTTGCAACAATCTTCAGCCAGATGTGCCAAGTGGATGATCCATCTCGGCCTCCTTCAGAGGTCCCCAGTACCACAGATGCCAGTCTTCAGCCTGTTCGATTCACTCCATGTCCTTCTAGATGGTAGTGGTTGTGGGTTTGGAAGGTGCTGCTGAAGGAGGCTTACTGAGTTTGGCATGCAAGTAGTCCTGCGTTGTAGCTTCACCAGGTTGACACCTCATTTTTAGGCATACCTGGTGCTGCTCTAGTCACGCCCTCCCTTCACTGAACCAGGGCTAATCCCCTGGCTTGGTGGTAATGGTAGAGTGGGGCATATGCCGGGCCATGAGTTTACAGATTGTGGACGAGTGCAATTCTGTTGCTGCTGATGGCCCACAGCACCTCATGGATGCCCACTCCCGAGTTACTAGGTCTGTTTGAAACCTATCCCATTTAGCACAGTGTTGGCGCCACACAACACGATGGAAGGTATCCTCAATGTGAAGATGGGCCTTAGTCTTCATCAGGACTGTGCAGTGGTCACTCCTACCGATGCATCTGCAGGACAGGTAGATTGGTGAGTATGAGGTCTGGCACATTATTTCCCCTTGTTGGTTCCCTCACCACCTGCCACAAGCCTAGTCTAGCAGCTATGCCCTTTAGGACTCAGCCAACTTGGTCTGTACTGCTGCTACCGAGCAACACTTGATGATGGGCATTTAAGTCCCCCACCCAGAGTACATTCTGTGCCCTTGCAATCTTCAGTGTTTCCTCCAAGTGGTGTTCAACATGGAGGAAATGCCGATTCATCAGCCGAGGGGGTGTGGTATTTGGCAATCAGTGGAAGGTTTCCATGCCCATATCTGACCTGATGCCATGAGACTTCATGTGGTCCCGAGTCAATGTTCAGGACTCTAAGGGCAACTCCCTCCTGATTTTATACCATTGTGCCGCCACCTCTGCTGGGTCCGTCCTGCCAGTGGGACAGGACATACCCAGAGATGGTGGTTGTGTCTGGGGCATTATCTGTAAGTTATGACTCCGTGAGTACAACTATGACAGGCTGTTGCTTGACTATTCTGAGACAGCTCTCCCAATTTTGGCACAAGCCCACAGATGTTAGTAAAGAGGACTTTGCAGGGTCGGCAGGGCCAAGTCTGCAGCTGTGGTTTCTGGTGCCTAGGTTGATGCCAGGTGGTCTGTCTGGTTTCATTCATTTTAGACTTTTTAGCAGTTTGATATAGCTGAGTGGCTTGCTTGACCATTTCAGAAGGCATTTAAGAGTCAATCACATTGCTGTGGTCTGGAGTCACATGTAGGCCAGACCAGGTAAGGGCGGCACGTTGCCTTCCCTAAAGAACATTTGTGAACCAGATGGGTTTTTACAACAATCATTCAACTATGGTTCTTTTGGTCATCACAAGTCTTTTAATTCCAGATTTTCATTGAATTCAAATTCGAACCCGGCTCCCCAGAGCATCATCATCCTGGGTCTCTGGATTTATAGGCTTTAAAAAGAGCACGGACAGCAGCTTATGGTTAGTTGGATTGATGAATATTTCTAGTCTTTAGATTAAAATTAAAGCCTATAGTTAGTGTTTAGATCTCTAGTTTTTATTTTCTCTTTCTTAAAAATAGTCTGTTAAGTATAAGATCGATACTGGTGTAAATAATTAAATTCAATAAAGTGTAAAGAGCAAGGATACTAGTGTAATTAATTAATAAAATAAATAAAATAAGGTAGCAATGGCAGGACGGGTGATGTGTTGCTGCTGTAGCATATGGGAACTGCTGGACACCAAGGTGATCTGAAGCAAACACATCTGTAGTAAGTATTTGCAGCTCGAGGAACTTCGGATCTGAGTTAAGAGCTGGGGTCTGAGCTGCAGACATTGCACCACATCAGGGAGGGGGAAAGCTACCTGGACACTTTGCTCCAGGACACGGTCACACCCCACAGGTTAGGTAATTCAAATTTGGTTTGTGATGATGGACAGGAGAGTGTGACTGCAGATGAGGCAGGTATGGTGACCCAGGGGGTAGCGATCAAGGAGCCTCAGCCCCTGAAACTGTCTATCAGTTACGAGGTTCTTGCAAGCTGTGTGGATGAGAGCAGGGGCTGCAGGGAGGATGAATGAATTGACCACGGTGTGGTACAGGGAGCCATTCAAGTGGGGGGAAGGAAATAGGAACGTGGTAGTGGTAGGGGACAGTATAATTAGGGGGATGGATACTATTCTCTGCAGCCGTGAGCATGAGTCCTGAAGGCTGTGTTGCCTGCCCGGTGCCAGGGTTAAGGACATCTCCTCAGGGCTGGAGTGGGAGGGGAAGGATCCAGTTGTCATTATCCACATTGGTACCAACAACGTTGATAGGGCTAGAAAGGAGGTTCTGCTGACAGAATTTGAACAATTAGGAGCTAAATTAAAAAACAGAACCTCCAAGGCAATAACTCAGGATTACTACTTGAACCATGGGCAAACTGGCATAGGTTAAATAAAGCCAAGGAGTTAAATGCATGGCTCAAAGATTGGTGTGGGAGGAATGGGTCATGGGGCACTGGCATCAGTACTGGGGTAGAAGGGAGCTGTTCCAGTGGGATGGGCTTCACTTGAGCCATGCTGGGACCAGTGTCCAGGTGAATCAAGTAACTAGGGCTGTAGAGAGAGTTTTAAACTAAACAGAGGACTAAATAGGGGGTGAAGGGGGAGGGGGGGGTGAGGAAAAGCGTGTTCTGGAGAGGGGATAAGTCCGCTTACAAAGCAAAAGGATATGGCAGCATTGCAGGGCAGCTACTCAGGTAATGATACCCAGAGTGTGACAAGAAGGGGTAGAGTGTACAAACATTAAAAAAAGCATTAAAGAGGGTCAAAGGGGGAAAAATGGTAAAAAGGCACAATTAATGGCTCTTTACTTAAATGCATGTAGTATTCGGAACAAAATAAATGAATTAATAGCACAAATGGAGATTGATGGGTGTGATCTTATAGCCATTACGGAGACATGGTTACATTGAGGTCAAAGTTGGGAACTAAATATTCAGAGATATGTGACTTTTTGAAAGGACAAGCAGGAAGGAAAGAGTGGTGGGGTAGCTTTGTTAGTACGAAATGGAATAAGTACAATAGGAAGAAATGATCTTGGATTGGAAGATGTGGAATCCGTAAGGGTGGAGCTAAGAAATAACAAGGGGCAGGCAACACTGGTGGAAGTAGTCTATAGGCCCCCTAACAGTAGCTATGCTGTCAGACAGAGAATAAATCAGGAAATACCGAGGGCATGTAAAAAAGGCAGTATATTAATCATGGGTGACTTTAATCTCTATGTAGATTGGGAAAATCAAATTGGCAGAGGTAGCCACAAGCAATTTATAGAATGTATTCAGGACAGTTTCCTAGAACAATATGTTGTGGATCCAACCAGAGATCAGGCTATTTTGGATCTGGTAATGAGGCAGGTTTAATAAATGACATCAGAGTAAATGATCCCCGAGGAAACAGTGACCATAACATGGTGGAATTTAGCATTCAGTTTGAGTGAGAAACTTAGTTCAGAAACATCTGTGCTAAGCTTAAATAAGAGTAATTACAAAGAAATGAGGGCAGAGTTGGCTGCAGTGGATTGAGAAAGGAGTTTAGTAGAAAAGAAGGTTGATGAACAATGGCAGATGTTTAAGAAAATAGTTGATAACTCACAACAAAGATATATCCTAGTGGGGAAGAAGGATTGTAGGAAGGGGATAAACCAACATTGGTTAACCAAGCAAGTTAAGGATAGTATCAAAGAGAAAGAAAAAAAATATACAATGTAGCAAAGATTAGTGGTAAGCCAAAGGATTGGGAAAGTTTTAAAAACCAACAGAAGATGACCAAAAAAATAATAAAGAGGGAGAAAATAAAGTTTGAGGGTAAACTAACAAGTAATATAAAAACGACAGTAAGAGCTTCTTTAAATATATAAAAAGGAAGAGAGAGGCCAAAGTCAATATAGGCTCCATAAAGAATGAGGCCGGGGAAACAATAATGGGGAACCAGGAATGGCACAGAAGTTGAATAAATACTTTGCATCAGTCTTCACGGTAGAAGGCACTAATAGCATACAAAAATACTAAATAATCATGGGGCAAAAAAGGTGGGGGGAAGGAAATAAATACAATAACTATCACTAGAGAAAAAGTACTAGGGAAACTAATGGGGCTAAAGGCCAATAAGTCACCTGGACCTGACGGGTTGCATCCTAGGATATTAAAAGGAAATAATTACAGAGATAGCGGATGTACTGGTGGTAATCTTCTAAGAGTCCTCAGATTCTGGAAAAGCCCCAGAAGATTGGAAAACTGCCAATGTAACACCCTATTCAAAAAGGGAGGGAGACAAAAAAAAAATAACCATAGGCCAGTTAGCTTAACATCTGTTATTGGGAAAATGTTGGTGTTTATTATAAAGGATGTAATAGCAGAACATTTAGAGATGCATAATCTAGTGAAGCAGATTAGCATGGCTTAAAGAAGGGGAAATCATGACTGAGAAATTTATCAGAATTCTTTGAGGTGGTAACAAGCAGGATATATAAAGGGAACCAGTACATGTAATATATTTGGACTTCCAAAAGGCATTTGATAAGGTACCACACATAAGGCTACTTAATAAGAGCTCATGGTGTTGGGGGTAGTATATTAGCACGGATAGAGGGCTGGCTAACTAATAGATGACAGAGAATTGGGATATGGTGGGGGTGGGGGGGGTGGTATGCCTTTTCAGGATGGCAACCTGGAACTAGTGGAGTGCCACAGGGATCAGTGCTGGGGCCACAATTATTACAATTTACAATGATAATTATTTATAAATGACTCGGATGAGGGAAATGAATGTATTATCGCCAAGTTTGCGGATGACACAAAAATAGGTGGAAAGGCAAGTGGTGAGGATGACACAAAGAGTCTACAGAGGGATATAGACAGGTTAAGTGAGCAAAATGTGGCAGATGGAATATGATGCAGGAAAATATGAGGTTATGCACTTTGGCAGGAAGAATAGAGGAGCTGAATATTATTTAAATGGAGAAAGACTGAAGAAATCTGCAGCACAGAGGGATTTGGGGGGTCCTTATGCATGAATCCCAAAAAGCTAGCATACAAGTTCAGCAGGTAATAAGTAAAGCAAATGGAATGTTGGCCTTTATTTCAAAGGGAATGGAGTATGAAAACAGGGAAGTCTTGCTAAAAATATACAAGGCACTAGTTAGGTCACATGAAACATATAAGATTCTTAGGATAGATGCTGAGAGGTTGTTTCCCCTTTTGGGAGAGTTTAGGACCAGAGGGCATAATCTCAGAGTAAGGGGGTGCACATGTAAAACAGAGATGAGGGGGAATTTCTTCTCTTACCGCAGAGGGCTGTAGAGGCTGGGTTGCTAAGTATATTCAAGGCTGAGATAGACAGATTTTTAATCAGTAACAGAATCGAGGGTTATGGGGAAAAAGGCAGGAAAGTGGAGTTGAGGACTATCAGATCAGCCATGATCTCATTGAATGGTGGAGCAGACTCGATGGGGTGAATGGCTCACTTCTGCTACTACGTCTTATGGTCTTATAGTCCAGTGACAATACCACTACGCCAACACCTCCCCCTAAATGGTCCTAATGGTGATGGTGGTGTCTGGAATATGATCTGTAAGGTACGATTCCGAGTGCGACTATGTGAGTCTGTTGCTTGACTGGTCTGCGCCTCTGGATTACTAGCCCGGTGACATGACCACTCTGCCACCACCTCCCCACAAAGGAAACTTATATGATAACTGGAAGCTGCATATCAAGTATCATTAACAAATGAGATACAATGAATGCAAACTTAAAGTCTAAATTATTTGATGCCAAGAAACAAAAATCTCAATTAAAAACACAAAGGGCACTTTAAAAAAGCCTGACTCAATTATAAACCATAACACTTTCATTAAACTAGGACAATGGTTGATAAAAATATTTTACTCACCTCAAATTGCTTTCATCCATGCATAGCATGTAATCGAATGTTAAGAAATCATTCTTGGTTACCTAGGAGTTTAAAAAAATACTTAATGTCCTGTTTCTTTTCAACTACTATATTCTGTAATAGAATCATTAAGTTTTGATTAATTATCAACAGATAAACTATTATGTTTTCATGAACAGACCAGTAAAAAGCCAGTGGTATCAGTTTACAAATTGAAATAATTATTTTGGTCAACAGGCATTGCTAAGCTAAAATTAATTTTAAACTAGTCTGTATCATATCCAGCCTAAGCAGCAGAATGCCGGGTAGATATTTATGTATTGAGCCTTGTGCGTCAGCCACGGTTCACTTTCACCTCATGTCAGGTCATGGATTCAAGTTCCATCTCACATCTTAATCTTGGCTGATACTCCTGTGCAGTATTGAGGGATTGCTACATGCCCGCTTTCAGATGAGACATTAAAACAAGATCCAGTCTGTTGTTTTATCTGGACACAAGATTCCATAGCACTATTCAAAGAGCAGAGGAGTTCCCCTGGTGCCATGATCAACACTAATCCATCAATCAACACCAATCAAACAGTTTAATTAGTCAGTTCTGTCATTGTTGTTTGGGGGATCTTGCTGTGCGCAAATTAGCTACCACCTTTCCCTGCAATATAATAGTGACTATGAAGTGTGTCATGGAAAATGCTTTATGTGCAATTTACTTCCTCCTTTCTTTAATATATGTTATTGCAAACAAAAACGTACTAAAATTATGCATGAATACTGGTTCATCTGTGGTCTTGGTCGAAGTAGGATTCATGGTAGTACATTGGGAAGATAATTCTAAATTTTATAGACTGCAGAGTCATTTGTAAAATAAAATCAAAAATTAAATTCTGAATTGAGGAGTTATCCTAGTCGAGCTTTTTTTTTTGAATTGCTATATTGCACACTATTTCAGTTTTCAAGAGTACAACATCAAATGCCTACTCAGACATCACCGTTCAGTTACATAAACAGACATTTGGGCAAGTTTATGCAGTTTCTTCCTGTGTACCATTCTGCCAAGGAAATCAACTCATCTGCCATGAAAGAGTCACCTTGATGCTCAACTATTTCAATGTTCTCATGGCAAACTCCTATCCTTCAAAAGGTTTCAAAGTACAAGGCCAAAGGCAGTGGTTATGAGACAAAAAAAAATAAAAGACATGTCTTGGGGAGGTGTGAATAGCAAGATCAGAATAGCTGCTGTTCAAGGGCAAAAGAAATGAGAGAATACAAACTACTAAGCCAGCAAAGACAAACAAAACAAAGGCCGAGCTTACAATCTAAAATTGTTGAACTCAATGTTGAGTCTGGAAGGCTGTAAAGTGCTCAGTCGAAAAGTGAGGTGCTGTTCCTTGAGCTTGCATTGGGCTTCCCCTTGCATTAACAAAATATGCTGTCACTATAAATATGTACATTTTTAAAATATACAAGAACTGGGATAATACACTAAGTCAAGAATTACAGGACTACATTAATTCTTAAAACACTGGTCAGAATTTAGTCGTCCCAGCGGCCGACCTGGAAGTAGGTGACTTCGCCGCTAGTGGCAGGAACAGCTGCCCAACCACAACCTTCTACTCTTCCACTTAACCCCAAGCTCATCACCCAGACCTCCAACCTGAATCATTTGTCCTGATCTGTGATCATCATTAAGAAGGGAGCATCCAACTTGGACGTGGCTTGGACCAGACAAAGGATGGCTCCATGGTTCTGTGATGCTTCCCTGCAGGTTCTCCTCCAGGCTGCCAGGGCACAGCAGGTGCTCTTCCCTACCTCAGGCATCAGGAAACCCTCCTGTCTGACCCAGGAATCCTGGATGGAGATTGCAGTGGAGATTGGCAGCCATGGGATCTACAGGTACAAACAGATGTAATGTGGAGAAAGGCTCAATGACTTCCACCTCACTGCCAGGGTAAGTATGGCAGAATGGTGAGGACAATGTGACTCATGAGGGCAACAAGTAATGTCTCTCAATCAGGGAAGGGCGCAGGCAGGCAGGCAAAAACAAGCATAAGCCTCAGAGGCGAGGAGGCTCTTGCTTCCATCATTGTACAAAGTCTGTGAGTGTGGAAGCTTGGCAGGATAACTGGGAGGCCCCATTATCTGACAGGAAAACATGATAAAAAGGTCATAAATTGTTCATTGAGCAGAAACTCATTCTCCCCTTCTGTCTCCAGGAGAAAATGACAAACAATGGGCAAAGACAGGTGGAAGAGTGCCCAATATTAGAATGCCCACACCTGTGGAGGAAGAGGCAGCTGAACTGGTCAGAGTGCAGGACAGCCATACAATCACGGACAGCAAAGATGTGCAGAGAGGAAAGAAAGAGTTAGGGGGCCTCGATCTTGGTATCGACCACAAGGCAGAAAGGGATGTCAGAGGGATGGGAAGAGCAATTGTGAATAACATGAGCCTAATTCTGTGTTCTCTAATACGGGTCTTCGCAACAGTGAGAGAAAGCCTGCTCCTTCGTCCATGGCCCTGCAATATGTACAGTGCAGGAAGGGGGCAAGGTGCCTGAATCTCTCTCTAGGTACGCTTCCTGTTGTCAGGGAGGTGCCATTGCCTCCTATCTGGTGCAGGAGTCTCAACAAGCTGACCTGCCTGCCCTGCTGTTGCTTCCACATCCTCCTCGTCAAATAAGGATTGTGTCTCCACTAGTTCTGTTCAAGGCTTCCACCACCACCACCCCCTCCCCCAAAGCATAGCAGACAACGATAATACTGGAGACCCTCTAAGCCTCAGATTGTGGAGCTCTGCTAGAACAGTCCAGGCACTGGAATCTCATTTTCATCAAGCTGATGGTCTGCTTAATCGACACCTGTATTGATTCACAGCATTCATTATAACGCTCCTCAGCGGGAGGTTAAGGGTGCCTCACTGGTGTCATTGGCCAGGTCTTGAGCAGATAGCCAGTTTTGCCCAGAATACATCTCTGCGGCACCTGGGAGTGGAGTAGAACATAAGCACTATGACAGCTTCTGAGGAACCGAGCAGACACTGAGAGGATACTTCTCCTTTGATCGCACACCAATTGAATGTTAATGGAGTGGAACCCCTTTCTGTTGATAAATGCTACAGGCTCATTCCAGGGAGCCCTGATTGCCGTGTGTGCAATGACCCCCTGCACTTGTGATGGTCCTGAAGCCCAAAGATCTTCCTGCTTGGCTCTCAGAGGTCGTCCTGCTTCACGCAAACACTTTGGCCCTTTTAAACAGGGCATTTGTTAGCAACAACTGACTGAGATGCCGCACATGTCCCCAGTGGAGCCCTCGGCGCAGGAGTTTAACATCACTATCACCTTCAAAGCCACATGCTTTGGGTTCCCGTTGAATCTAGCAGCAGATAACAGGTCAGTGACGGCCTCTCAAGAAATCTGCAATCGGTGCTGGCATCGTCTCTCTGATATTTAGAGGAAGCTGAGGTGAGACCGGTAGACCCTGGGATGTGGCAATGACCTTTGTCTGACTGGCACCTGGCTGGTTCACGCTGAACCACCCCTCAGAGTTTGAACCAGTTGCAGGCTGTGTCCCTTGATAGCCACTTGCCACTTGTGCATCTGGGTCCAGTTCTAGCCTCCTTCTGCACTGCTCCTACTCTGCTCGGTGTCATGAAGAGATATTAGTGTGTATGATGTTACTGGAATTTTGTTTTTTTAAATATAGAATTCTAGCGGGGATCTGTGCTGAGGTGTGTGTGTGTGTAAGTGTCTTAGCTGGATTAAAACCAGCTAGTCTGGGTGCTTTGATGTATAGTAGTTTTGAGATGTTAATTGGGTGAACAGTAAGGTGAAGTGTTCACTTGCATTTGTTGAATAAACCACAAGGCTGTGGGTAAAATCTTGCACCTAGCTAGAAGAACAATGAGTTTATTTTTTTCAGTTTACAAATAAAATTGGTGCTATGAAAGGGGTTTTATTGTTAGAAGAGCTGAAGTTCAAAAGACCGAGTGATACAATGGAAAATTTATATTCAAAGGGAAAGCTAGGTATATAAAGAAATGAGTTTGTCTGTGTAAGATAGAGGCATTTCAGACTTAACCAGCATGTACACCACCAACCAACTTACAAAGGAACCTCATCTGGAATTCGTAAGGTCAAATGTGCTTTGCCTAGTGTCTTTTTAAAGTTTATGGGTTACTGTTGCCTTAGCGGAGATTTACGTGGGGGTGATTAATTTGGGGATTTGTTAAAAGTAATTATAGTAGTAATGTGTAGCCATGTGTATGTGCTTAATTTGTTGTTAAATTAATATATGTTTAATTTGGTTCTATATAAAAGTCATGAGACTCGGTGGTCTTTATTCCTACTGAATTCAAAGTCAGCATTTCAAAATTACAAATTGCAAAAATGGATTATGACAGTTGTTTCAACTTTCCCTCTGGGCTTTGAACAAATCAGCCGTTGCTATCAGCTGTATCATAATATCCGGGTTCCAGGAACACAGTGGATGAGACCCACATTGGCTCCAAAACCTCTAAAGATGTCAAGACCCTGGCAAAGAAATGTTCTTTACTGAGTCCTTGGCCTTCAGGAAACACCTGCCTCCTGTGTTTGAAGCACCTCTTCCGCAGTCACCAAGCTCCTACAGCCAGTAAAATCTGGTCTTGTCCTCCCCAAGATGACCCACATCCTCCAAGAAATGACCCTCAATCACCCGGCACTAACCCTTGTCCTCTTCCATGATGAATCACAGCCTCCTCTGTCCTCTTCAAAGAAAAAGGCTGGGTTGTGGCAGGCAGCACCAAGTAGCTCCCCTTCGCATGCTCACTGCCAGCTTAAAATGGCCAGGGAACCTAGTGCCCGTGATCCCCATGCGCCTCACACTTAAGTCCAAAAGTTCCACTTAATCATAATGTTAATGAATGACAATAATATGCAAAGCCATTGAAATTACCTTCCCACCACTTGATGATAGTACTGCTATCCTGTTTCCTCCCCATTGCCAGGATAATTTGGGCCTTTCATTCTGAAGAGCTGGTATAGCACCTCCCACGTGATTCAAAGGCATGTACCCCTCCCCCGTTTCCTTGGTCAGCATTAAAATTTGTCCATTTTGTTCACACTTGAACAAAAGAACTGAACTTGAGGTGAGATAAGTGTGACTGACCTCGACATCAAGGCAGCATTTGACTGAATGTGGCATAAGAAAGCCCTAGCAAAACTGGAGTCAATGGGAATCAGGGTGAAAAGTCTTTGCTGGTTGTAGTCATACCTAGCACAAAGGAAAATAGTTGTAGTTATTGGAGGTCAATTACCTCAGGCTCCAGGAGTTCCTCAGGGTAGGGTCCTAGGCCCAGCTATCTTCATCTGCTTCATCAATGATCTTCCTTCCATCATAAAGTTAGAAGTGGGGATGCTCACTCGTGATTACACAATGTTCAACGCCATTCGTGACTCTTCAGATACTGAAGCAGTCCATGTCCAAATGCAGCAAGATCTGGACAATATCCAGGCTTGGGCTGACATGTGGCAACTAACAATCATGCCACACAAGTGGCAGGCAATGACTTATCTCCAACAAGAGAATCTAACCATCACACCTTGACATTCAATGACATTACCATCGCTGAGTCCCCCACTGTCAACATCCTGGGGTTTACCAATGACCAGGAACTGAACTGAACTGAACTAGCCATATAAATACTCCAGCTACAAGAGCAGATCTAAGGCTAGAAATGCTTTGCCAAGTAATTCACCTCCTGACACCCCAAAGCTTGTCCACCATCTGCAGCCACATATGTTAGGAATGTGAATGCTCTCCACTTGTCTGGATCTGTGCGGCTCCAACAACATTTAAGAAGCTGGACACCATCCAGGACAAAGCAACCCACTTGTTGTGGAAGGAATGCCATTCACTCCCTCCACCACCAATACACAGGGGCACAGTGTGTACCATCTACAAGATGCATTGCAGGAACTCACCAAAGCTTCTTAAACAGCATCTTCCAAACCCACAACCACTACTATCTAGAAGGGCAAAGGCAGCAGACAGATGGGAACACCACCACCTGGAAATTCCCCTCCAAGCTGCTCACCATCCTGATTTGGAAATACATCGCCGCCCCTTCACTGTTGCTTGGTCAAAATCCTGGAACTCCCTCCCTAATAGCACTACGAGTGTACCATCACCACATGGACTGCAGCATTTCAAGAAGGCATCTTACCACCACCTTCTAAAGGGCAATTAAGGATGAACAATAAATGCTGGCTTAGGCAGTGACACCCACATCCCATGAATGAATTAAAAAAAAACTCATATCAACAGCAACCACAGATATTTACATAGTGTCCTTAATGTAATGAAATGTCCCAAGGCACTTCACAAAAGCATAAAACAAAGTATGATGCTGAGCGACATAAGGAGATATTAAGTCAGAACGCCAAAAGTTTAGTCAAAGAGGTAGGTTTTAAGAGGAAGGTTTTAAAAGGAGGAAAGGGAGGCGGGGAGGTGAAGAGGTGTAGGGAGGGAATTCCAGAGCTTGGGGCCTAGACAACTGAAGACACGCCCACCAATGGCAGAGCAATTATGATCGCGAATGCACAAGGTCAGAATTAGATGAGTGCAGATGTCTTGGTGGGTTGTGGGGTTGGAGGAGACTACACCGACAGGAAGTGGGTAATCATGTAGGGATTTGTAAACAAGAATGAAAATTTTGAAATCAAGACATTGCTTAACAGAGAGTCAATGTAGGTCAGCCAGCACAGGGGTGATAAGGATGTCCAGCTATGAATGCTTTTTAAAAAATAGATTATCTTGTCGTTTGTGTCAAAAATGACAGTTTACCAAAAGCTCTACAGTCTAGGAGCCAACACTTAGCTGAAATTTTTAAATATACAAACCATTATCCAGGCTGATTTACAAGACCTACACTTAGATCATTCCCACATCAGCACAGCTAAGATTGCAAATTGTGCAGCAAGGAAAAATCATTAATACTTTCCTTCACTCAGGGGTACTACAAGCTATTATCCAACACCCCTGCGGCATCCTATAAAACAGGTTTGGTTTTCCTATATTCCTTTTTTAAACATTTGAATTTGTACAGTTCATTTCAATATTTTATTGTTTCCAGTCTTTCTTAAATGACGGACTAACTGATTGGATAACTAATTCAGTTTGCTTGCATATTCACTAGATGGGTATGAAAGCTTGTCATTACCAATCAGCAACGAAGTAACCATACAAAAACAACCTGCCGAATCACAATTCCTCCGCATGCATTACCAATCTAAAATCAGTAGTTGTTACAAAAATCAATTAATTTGATCACTCAATAATTTCAGTGGCTGTCTTGCATTTTGTTTCATCACACATTACATCTCTAGCAGTGGTATGTCACCATTAGATTACAGTATGTGATCTTGCATTCCTATTTAGAGAAAGAATTAAAGCCACATGGAGTGTGCAAAGATGATGCTGTGAAGAAGAACTATAGTTATATAGTGTCATGGTTTTTGGGATTTTCTGTTAGATTCCTTTTGGTCAGCATTTTCAGTCACTCCAATTAGTTTCTCTAAACTAGGATTCTCTATGTCATGGAATATACCTTTTACTACCTAACATCTCATTAAACAATGAGATGATCTGACAATTGTAACAGAGCATTACCATATACCAGCTGCTAATCTGTTGCAAGTACCACCACACCATTCTTGTTTCTTTATCAGATGCAGACTGACAACTTTCAATCAGGATGAGGCAAAGCTTCAACAAACTGGGTTACCTTTTACATTAAAATACATGAAAGAACAATATGCCAGTTTTCACAATGAGAGCAATCCATTTCCCACACTCATTGATTATGGAAAATTATAAGATGCAACACCCTAACATCATAAATGTAGATTCACTTTTTGATTTCTCGCTGAGGCACTCAACCTTAGCTAGATCAGAATGCCTTTAAAATGCAGGAAGCTTTCTGCTGGCTCCCTGTTGGATAATCACTCATTCTGACTCTGGGGCACAGCGCAAGGGACAAGTCACCTGACCATGTCTATGAGATGTAGGATTCACTGCACTTGTCCACTTTAGCCCTTAAATCCACCACAACAGATTAACTGAGGTAGAGTTCAACAGCTTCAGACCATGAACTTTCTCCTTTATCTTCACCCTTTATCCCTTTTTTCAAAATTCTTTATTTTTATCCATTTATTTTTATTTATTTCCATTTTTATCCATTATTTTATCCCTTTTTTATTCCCCCTTTATTCCATATTCTATCCTTTTCCCCACCACCACCCCCTCCCTAACCCCAAAAGGGTCATCTGTTACTTGTTCCATGTTGTTCTTTCACAGAGTGCTTACCCTTGTTCTGCTATTATCACATCCTGCTTTCTTACCTTATGCCACTATCAGCACCTTTGCTTTTAGCCCTTACCACTACCATTAAATACTCCCTTTGTCCATGACATCTTTGTCAATCTCTCCTTGGCCCCCACACATCACTAGCATATTTAGCTTCACCCCCCCCACCTTAAACAGTTTAAATTTCATCACATTCCTACTTCTCTTTAGCTCCGAAGAAGGGTCATACGGACTTGAAATGTTAACTCTGTTTTGCTCCCTACAAATGCTGTCAGGCCTGCTGAGTTTTTCCAACATTTTCTGTCTTTGCAACAGATTAATTGGTAATTTATCTAATTTGCTTCTAGAAATTTTCATTAAATTTTCTGTATGAAAAGTCTATGTCACACCTATCTGGTGTCAATTGGCCTGACCAAGTCATAATTTCTGGCCTACAGCCCAATTTAAATAAAAGGGGAAATTCTGATGTCAAGAATAGCACTCCTGGGAGCTTGTCTACTGGTGGTTCCTGCAGAAGTTTAAAAGTCAGCTAAATTAATGGACTCTAAACCTTCATTCTCTAATTCATGGAGGAGGATGGCAAAGTAGAGAGTAGCTGCCAGCTTCAAGTTTGTGATGACATTCTACTCCTGTTCTTCCTTATGTACCTCCTATTACTTGACAACAGACTATTACTTTAGTGCATCACTGCTTCAACTGAAGTAAACTTTGCTTCTCAGCAACCTTTTCAACCATTCTTCTTTATTTAGCTATGATCAGAGGAAACAGAATCAGGCATCAGTGGAACTCCCTCTGCCAACCCTCAAGAGCATGTGCTGTAATGCATCCTCTCTAACATGGTTCAGCCCAGAGTCTCCTGGAGATTGGGGTATTTTTAACTTTCCAGGACAGGTGGGGATACTGGAGTTGAGGGGTTAAAACTAAATCGGAATGCAATCTGAATCAGCTACTTATGATTTTGATGGAGGGAGTAAATCCCCCCATTGTTATTGGGGCCAAAGGTTCACAGGCTTTTAATTTGTGCTAGTTGATGACTGTGAAAGACTTCTTACTACTCAATATTTTGTGTGACATCTGCAATATAAATTGCAACAATGTCATGGACGGCATCCACTATTCAAGATTTATATTGCATTTCTTGGAATAATTTAAATAGGCATCTATTTTCAAGTGATACTACTTGTGATTTTTATTAATCACCACAGCTTGTCCACTTGGAAAATACAATTCTTATTACGTTTAGTTTCATGATACAGCTCCACAGAATGCAGATACAATCAGTGTATGTTATAAACTTACATTTTAAACATAATTTAAATACACAAAATAAAAATCTTCCCCAATTTAACAAAATTATAACCATTTAAAGAAAATGCTGTTCTTGACTAATGCAGGCATGCATAGTGATTTTGGAGTTCCATTTGTATTTGTTCAGGAAATAAAACTACAGAATAGAACAGGGTGATGTTATTCACTAAACTAATTTGTCAAAATTCTTTCCACAACAAGGCTTCAGATTAGTTTAACCTTAAGACGTACTGAACTGACAGGCACTAAACAATTCCACTGCATCAGTCCTTGGGGAAAGAAAGAATAACGTCATCAGTATGTCAAGGATTTACATTAATCCTATCTAAATGGCACAGAAAAATAGAAAAGGTACAAATGAATAGCTCTTCGTAAGATGAAGTAAATATAGCAGCAAACTATGTAAACCAAGATAATATTAACGTAATAAACCACACAAGTTCACATCAACAAAATTACCAAAAGCTAATGACAACCAATACTCATACTTTATTTATTTTGACTAGTTTAGATTGTGCAGTTTTGTTGTGAAACAAAATCAATGACAAACAAAAAGTAACTGAATTATTACTGAAAGTTACAGAAAGCTGCATACTCACTTCTAGATTAAGATTGAAAGTATGCAAAACTGATGGAATTAAAATGTTCTCTTGGTGATTAAAGATTATAATTAAAAACAAAATAAAGTTTAGGCAGACTTAGTCCAATTCCTATCCACTAAACATTGCAGTTTCAAAAACAATATTAATTAGTATCAGAGTAATACAATTGTTAGGCATTGCCTACATTGTAACTGTAAATTATTCCCTAAGGGAAGATTTTTGTAAAGCACCTATTCAAGACAATTCAACAATATAAAGCACATTAATGCAAGCATTTGTTTTCAAATTATGAACAATTTAACTCCCAGAGACACAAAATATTTAAAATTCAGATTTGCAGAGGTACACAAACGTTTAAGAACATCGGAACTGCTAGACAAAAAGTGACTTAGATTCTATCCAGTTCATCTTCTGTTATCCTGGCAGTCACATGATACAACAATAATACAGTTGCTGACCTCTATCAATTAGTCTACAAAAGACCCAGGTATGATATAATGAAAACCCCAGCAGTGAAGCACCTCGGAAATTAAAATCACTTTTCTCCTTCTAAGCATACAACAGTCACATGTCATGTTTGTCTTAGTTACTGGGTAGAATAGGATCTGGTATAGGTTTACATGACTGCACGCCAAATAATTTTTTTCTCTATTCTTTCATAAGAACATCGCTGGCAAGGCCAGCATTTGTTTCCCCATGCCTAACTGCCCTTGAAATGAGCAGAATGCAAAGCCATTTCAGAGGGCAGTCAAGAGTCAATCACAGCAATGTAGATTTAGAGTCACACGTAGGCCAGACTGGCTAAGGATGGCAGATTTCCTTCTCTGAAGGGCAAAAGATGGGTTTTTACAACCAATGATAGTTGTCACTGTCATCAACTAGCTTTCAATTCCAGATTTTATTATTCAAATTTATATTCTACCAGCTGCCATGGTAGTGTTTGAACCCATGCCCCCAGAGCATCAGCCTGGGACTCTCTATTACTAGTCCAGTGACATTACCACAATGCAGCAGTGTACATCATCTACAAGATGCCCGCCCTCGCCCCAGTTGAGGCTCACCCGACCTCCATACTGAGGCTGGCAGGAAGACTTCCGGTTCGGGGGGTGGGTGAAAAACCTTGCCCCCTCTCTCAAGATTGCAGTCAGGTCGCAGGCAGACAGAATGGTGGCAGGAGAGCTATCTTGGAAATGTTATGGGCCACCCCCACCAGCAAAGTGCTGTAAAATTCTGCTCATGGTTTCTTGGGACAAGATACAAATTAAGTTATACGAGATTTAGGACAGACGCTTGAGGTTTTTTTTTTAAATTTTACAGAGGGCAGTGAGGCTGTGGAATGCATGGCTAAATTTAATGATAAAAACAGAAGCTACATCAACTTTAAATCATGGGGAAAAAGAATGTGGAAGGAGGACAGGCACATGGGATCCAGACTACTGCTCATATTGAAAATGAACATCAACATGGACTGGATCGGTTGAAAAGCCTCAGTTCCATGTTGTATTTTCTAAAAGAATCAAAAGGAAGGACTAGTGTGAACAAGGCTGATAGCTTGCACTTATAAAGCACCTCGTCATATCTTTCAAAGCAGCCAAAATTGCTTCTCAGAGTGTTACTTCATGATGCAGTTACTGTTATTTTGGGAAAACCCTGATAAAAATTTAAAATGTACGGGCCCATTAAACATCTTGGAAAGTCAAGATGCTGATTAATTAATGTAGAACGTTCCTAAAGACATGAGTTTGCAATATACTTATGAAAAATTGCTTCACTGTGTTAAAATAATAAATATTCATATAATAAAATGAAAATGAAGACGTGCAATTATATAGCATTTTTTATAACCACCTCACAAAGTGCTTTTGAAGTGAAATAATGCAGGAAATGCAGCAGCCAATTTAACACACAGCAAACTCCAACAAATAGCAATATAATGATGACCAGATAGTCTGCTTTTGTGATGTTGATTGAGGGATAAATATCAGCTAGGACACTAGGGAGAAAACCCCATGCTCTGGAGCAGTCAAGTTAAGGAACAGAATTCAGAATTGGGGAGACAATGGCAATAGTAACAACGTCATTGGACAAATAATTCAGAGGCTCAAGCTAATGCTATGGGAACATGGGTCCAAATTCTACCATGGAAGCTGACGGAATTTGAATTCAATTATTAAATCTGGAATATAAAGCCAGTTTCATTAATGGTGGCCATGGCAACTATCCTTGATTGTTGTAAAAACCATCTGGTTCACTAATGCCTTATAAAGAGAAGGAAACGTGCTGTCCTTGCCCAGCCTACATGTATATCCAGACCCACAGAAATGTGTTTGACTCTTAATTGCTCTCTGAAATGGCCTAGCATGCCACTCAGTTCAAGGATGATTAAGAATGGGCAATAAGCACTAACCTTGCCAGAAATATCCACAGCCCAAGAAAGAATAAAAAGAAAATTTTTTTAAAAATTGAACAGTACTCAATTTTTAAGAGCACACATGTACAAAAACTTCACTGAACAGTTACCACCTAAATCCAACCATGAATGATTCAGGCAAAAATGAATGAGGAAACTACCTTGAAAATCAGTCTCAAAAAGGGTTGCTTTAGAAATTTAACTAGATGCAACATGACTGGGGATTTAACTCTAGCATTAAAACTAGGCAACAGTATTGTCTTCTATTAATTTACATCTGTACGTTGTCTATTATATATTTTAAGTCACATAATAGTAATGCCATTTTGGGTGACACACTTAAACAAACGTATAAAGAAATTCATTTGTGAAGTACAGAGAAACTCTCCAGGGCCAGAAAGTACCAAAGCCACAATGTCTACATGATGTACAACTCTTAATTAACTATCCCATCAAATGATGCATGGGAGTCTGATTGCCAGCCAGAATACAGTTACATTTTTATTTAATTTTATAGCCTTAAATGGACACAGAACACCTCTGCATTTTAGAAGAATACAGTATATTTTGTATAACAGGGCAGCGTTTACACTGATTAAATCAGTGCAATTTAAACAGAATCAGCTCTAAAGTTGGCAGAATTTCTACAATATTTTATGCAGGTTCAAACCACTTTGCCAACATCAGATGCCAACATCAGGTCCTCCCCCTCCCTTAAACGCACAACACTGGCTAAACCCCCTGGCCAAAATAGTGGTGATGGTGCTTTTCCACTTGTTTTCCCTGGCTCATAGGAATCACTCATTACCCATAAAACTTATGCATGAATAAATTAAAATTAATCAATATTAATGCTCTTAAAAGGTAAAATACATGACAGCAAAAATTTTGTAGAGAAAGAAGTCTTTATAAATCAATTTGTACACTATCCAGATTGAAATCACTCAATGCTCTTAAAACTTATACATTAATTAAAATAAATTTAAATCAATCTGACTTATGATCTGTGTGGGCTAAAAGCACCATTGTCTGAATAATATTTTGGTAGGCAACTTGTACTTTAACTACAGAACTGAACTTAACAACTGGAAAACCCACTATCAGAGATAGCTACAGCGTCCTTTAAATGGAATTCAATTCTCCCAAAATCAGCCCAAAATGACCCTTAGATCCCGAGAGTTTACTTGAAGCTTCTCTTTTTCCAGCCTGAAAATTTTTAACTGAGAATTGTCCTCCTTGGTGCAAGTTTTCCCAGGAGGCTTCTCCCTCTAACTAATGCTAGGTAAATTTTCCAGCTTTATTTTAACTCCTCATGAATCTAGTCTTTGCAATTAGAGCATGAGCTTCCACCTGTATTCTGGTGTAGTGGCCCATAGAGACTTTGACCCCTAGTTGCTCGCTCTCACTTGGACTCTGGCTGACTAACGGTGTCTGTGAATTTTTGGGGCTATCTTAGAAACCCTTCCCATCTCAAAGCCCATTTTCATGACAATATGAATTATATGGGCCTTGGCTTTGTATCAAGGTAGAAATGCTGATTAACTATCTTTCGTCTTGTTGGAACTAAATGGACAATTTAAGCACAACAGTTTACACCCCAACATTTTCAACACTTTTCTGGGACTTTGGAGACTCCCAGTCTATCCACTGTTAGTACACACGTTGCTGCTATTGTCTCCAAGTGTAAACACTTGCACTTTCTTCCCAGTAAAATAATCTGTGTCCCCTTTAATTCCTAACAATTAAACCACTCAGGCCTGCTGTCAGGCAAACTTCAGAACAGGTCACATGATACCCTTAATTTTTACCTTAAAAACATAGTCCCAAAAACAATCTTATATGCCTCAGAATTATAACAGTGCTTTTTAAGGCCAGGAACACAACAGTAAGTACTTTCACGATTTGATCTTCAGCTTCACTCTGAAAGAAATCTTTTCTCACTGGCTTTAGTATCCTCTAAGACATCAGGATGTGTCTATCAGTTAGCCTATGATTGACCGGAGGGTGTACTCATTTTCAGCCACTGGACTTTGAATTGTAAAAGAACATGCTGGCATATAGTTTTACCTCCACAAAATAATTCAGTTCATCATGCTGCACAGAATGTTTCTGTGCTTATAAAACAGTATATCCTACAGTTTACTGTCAGCATTGATGTGGAAACTTGCTACTATTGTACAATACGTTCAACACATATTTGAAGAGGCATTTGCTCGTTTTAGAATTAAATTGAAAAGTTCAGAATTTACTTCAAAGTAGCTCCTGTCAGGAATAAGCATCGACATTGCAAGGAATTCATGCTTATATGCTGAAAGATCAAGAAAAGATGCTAAATTGTTTGATTATCATGTAGCATATGCTATGATAGAAAACAGGAATCAGGCTGGTACTTTTTCCAATGTAAACACAACAAACGAAACAAAAAAAAAGGTAATTTTCCCCTTCACACTCATTTCTCCAAAGTACCAACTTTCCCACAACAGAAAATGCTGGAAGTACATTGAAGTTTTCAGTATCTGAAGGCTCACATCTGAAATGTATCACCAAAAAAAACCCTTTTCCAAAGAAGGCGCGCTCCACAACATTAAACTTCAATTTTCTTTCAGACGTAGGCTGCCTCTGCTGCTTATTTCCAGAATTTTTCATTTTGGACACATTGTGTATGCTAGAAATCAATGCTTTTTTTTTCGCTTTTGAAGCCAGTTCATTTAATCTCCTGAGGTAGATAAAGCTCTGTGAAATCTCTGCTTAGCTTTAAAAAGGAAGAACTGCATTTCTATAGCATTTTCACATCCTCAGGATGTCACAAAACACTTTACAGTCAGTGAAGTATGTGTGAAGGGGAATTGTTGTTGTAACAGAAAGTATAGCAGCTAATTTTCATTCAGCAAGCTCCCAAAAAATAAGCAGTGTTAATGACTAGAAGTTTTGTTTCAGCAATGATGGCTGAGGAATAAAAATTGACAAGGACATCAAGGGTAATTCCCTTATTCTTCTTTTAAATAGAGCCACAGGGTCTTATACACCTACCTGATATGTATGAGGCCTTAGTTTCAAGTTTTATCTGAAAGATGACACCTCTAACAGTGCAACTCCCCCTTAGCACTGCAAGTTTCAGCCGATATTTCTAAGTTCAAGTCTTTAAGCCTTCCAACTCAGAGGCTTTTATTAAGCCACGCTGGCATCATTTTCCAAATCGACCAGTATTACGCAATCCTATTATTTTCAGTACATTGAACAATTATGCAAACCAGTAATCTGCGCTAGAAAAGAATGAAGTATCCAATTGTACTATTGCTATTAATTAATCTAAACATTTTTTTAAAAACAGACATTTTGTAAGTTAAAAAAGGCTGGTTGGTCTACCTGTCTTGCCTTATGTGTTGTCTCAGTGCCATGCTGTCTTAAACAGTTTAGAGCCCTTGAGTCTGGGGAGTTCCCAACATTGAAGTCAATTACACCAGCACTGTCTATCATCCACTGTAATAAGAAAGAAAATTGATAGCCCACAATAAAACAAATAAAAACTGGGATACAGTACCTGCCTGGCAACATGATTCGTGGTAATGCCATGTTTCATCAGACACCTTTGGCCCCGTTGGTCAGCAGGATTCCCTATTTCATACGTTGATGTTGCTGCACTGTCTATTTTCCACTGGAAGAAATACAAGTGCCATGCTGTTTGTTTCCCCATGCAGTCATTTAATGATTATGTTATCAATTATATGAATTAAGATTTTAAAGTGGTATTAACTCCCAACTTCACTAGAACCAAGCTTCAATATAATTGTTATACTGTAACTTGAAGAAAGTCCGAATCATGATATTTTCATTCAAATGCAGCAGTTGTCACAATAGCACCATTAAATTGGATTTGCACTTAAAATCACTGAAATACAAGATGAATCATTGCAAACTTTGTTCAGACAGGGTTGTGAATTTCTCCCTTCAAAAAAATTAAACGGTGAGTTAGTGCTGTCCCAACATTACTAGAATACACCTGTATCAATGTATCAAAGTGTGTTTTTAAGAAGTATAAAAGTTCATTGAAGATTTTGTAACTTTTAAAACATATCTTCCAGCTCTAGAATCACAAAATACTGAGCTAAAATGTATTTGGACTACTTTCTATAAAACATAAATGAGGCAATACAAAGAAACACTTTGTAGCGTTCAGTCGATATAAACCACTGACAAAAGTGTAAACTAAGGTGCAAGATGCAATGTAAAGTGGTTAATTGACAACTGGGAAATGAAAGGGGAAAAAAGACCTTGAATTCATTTTCAACAGTCACAGCAAGGATAGACAAGAGCAATGCAGTGGGCGTGATAATACATTTTTTAAGTTCAATCTTAGGAGGCGAGCATCATTGCAAAGCATTTGTTGCCAGTTCCTAACTGTCCTTTGTCAGGTGGTTGTGAGCCTCGTTCTTGAACGCTGCAGTCCATGTGGTGTAGATACCCTCAGTGCTGTTGGAATTCCAGGGTTTTGACCCAGCGATAATAAAGGAATGGCAATATAGTTCCAAGCCAGGAACAGTGCGTGGCTTCAAGGGGAACGTGGAGATGGTGGTGCTCTCGCTCATCAACTGCCCTTTCTTCTAGGTGGTAGAGATTATGGATTTGGAGGGTGCTTAAGAAGCAGTTTTGGCAATTTGCTGCAGTGCATCTTGTAGATAGTATACACTACTGCCACTACTTTGATAGTATGCCAAAGGTGGAGGGAATGCGTGTTTAAATTGGTGGATGGGATGCTAATCATGTGGGCTGCTTTGTACTGGATAGTGCGAAACTTCTTGTGTTTTTGGAGCTGCACCCATCCAGACAAGGGGAGAATATTTCTTTACACTCCTAACTTGCACTTTGTAAATGGCAGACACCTCCTGACGTCCCAAAACCCGAGTTACTCGTCACAGAAATCCCCAGCCTCCGACCTGCTCGTGTAGTCACAGTATTTCAGTTCCAATTAAGTTTCTGGTCAAAAGTAAGCAATAGGATGTTGATGATGGGAACTCAGCAATGGTAATGCGATACATCCATTCCTTCACTGTCAAAATACTGGAACCCCCTTCCTAACAACACTGTGGGTGTACCTACACCAAATTGACCGCTGTTCAAAAAGGTAGTTTACCATCACATTCTCCAAGGCAATTACAACTTCACAATAAATGCTGGTGTAGCCAGCAACACTCATATCCCATGAAAGAATAAATAAATATTTCCAAATCAGGATGGGCTTATAGAGGAATTTGCAGGTGGTGGTGTTCCCATCTGCTACCCTTATCCTTTTGGGTGGTAGAGGTTGTGGCTTCGGAAGGTACTATTGAAGGAGCCTTGGTGAATTGCTGCAGCACGTCTTGTAGCTGGACATACTGCTGCCACTGTGCATTGGTGGTGGAGGAAGTGAATGCTTAAGATGGTGGATGAGGTGCCAATTGGCTGCTTTGTCCTGGATGGTGTTGAGCTTCTTGAGTGCTGTTGGAGCTGCACTCATCCAGGCAAGTGGAGAGTATCCCATCACACTGCTGACTTGTGACAGGCTTTTCAGAGTCAGGAGGTGAATTACTCACGACAGAACTTTCAGCCTCTGACCTTCTGTTGTATCCATAGTAATTATATGGCTGGTCCAGTTCAGTTCTGGTCAATGGAAACCCCCAGAATGCTGATGGTGGGTGATTCAGCGACGATAATGCCATTGAATGTCAAGTGGAGATGGCTAGGCTCTCTTTTGCTGGAGATGGTCATTCCCTGGCACTTTTGTGGTACGAATCATATTTGCTTCATTACGCCCAAGCCTGAATATTGTCCTGGTCTTGCTGTACGTGGACACAGACTGCTTCAGTATCTGGGAAATTGCGAATGTTGCTGAACATTGTGCAATCATCAGCAAACATCCCCAGTTCTGACCATTCCAACCACAATCACTTTCTTTTGTGCTATTATGGCTCCAACCAGTGTAGAGTTCACACCCCCACACCCACCCGCCATTGCAAGTGATTCTCTGACCACGATGGGGCAGCAGAGCAAAGGGACATCAAAATACTGATACATAAATTGTTAAAAGTTTGAAATAGCTATAATGATTGCAAACAAAAGCAGAGAGGTGATCTTAAATTTATATAGAACCTAGGTTCGACCACAGAGTACCGTACACAGTCCTGATCGGTATACAGCAAAAAAAATGATTAAAATATCTGAAGTACAGAAGGGATTTCCAAGGATGTTACCAAAATTGGGAGGATGCAACTATGCTGAAGGATTGATCAGGTTGGGGATCTTTTTTCTGGGAAAAAGGCTAAGAGACTTGAGAGAAGACTTCAAAATCACAAAGGTTCCAAACAGGGTGGATGTGGAGAAACTCTTTCCAAATGTGAATCAGTCCAGAGCAAGTGGACTTCAATATAAGTTAACTACCAATGAAAAAATAAAGAATTTCAGACAATTGCTTTCCTTAGAGAATGGCGAAGATCTGGGACTCACTGCCACATGGGATGGCTTTATATATACACATGAGAAAGACTGGAATAGGGGGACAGTGGGAAAGGGTGGGAAGAAGTAATTAGAGTGAGAGGAATTTCATGTGGAATATAAACAGTGGCAGTGATCACTTGGACTAAATGGTCCATGTCTTTGCTATCGATTAAATGCAAGAAATGGCTTTTGGGAAACAATCAGAAAAATAAACTTTTACTATTATTGTGATTCACAAGTACATAATATGTAAAATACATAATTGTTGCATGAAGGATTGGTTATCATGTAACACAATCTCGCTGTATTATGACCAGCAATGGTATGAAATTTAAGTGCAAGCTTGAACCATACATAATTTTCCTGCATGGTATCAAATCAGAAACCCTGCATGTGTCCACTGCTAGTAAATCCATCAGTGCAGATTCAGCACAGAGTGGCAGCAGGGAAATGGTATGAAGCACAGTAAATGACACAGCCAGCTTATGCTCTTGATCTGACCACTTATGAAAGATTATTTAATTCCTAAATAAAGAAGAGCTCTTCTGAAAAAGTGAGTAGGACTTACTTTGTTTATGACACCCTGGTCTGTTGCCAGCTTTCTGAAGATGGCTTCAGCAATTGGAGATCGGCAAATGTTGCCTTAAAAAAAGGAGTTTAAAATATGCTTGTATGAGTTCTCCCAAATTTTATATTTTACAAGTAAGTATAGCACAGTTTTAAGTATATAGAATTCCTGTACTTAAGGCACCAAAACAGATTAATGATTTGCATGCTAATTCAAATTCTATACAGCTCCAGTCGTTGTCGATAATCAAGGTACATATACGAAGTTTCTCAGAGGCGAACTTATTAAGCAGTAATTTTTATACTTAGTTCTTGCAGGCAGAATCACTGTATAAGCCATATAATTTCATTCACACCAAGAAGAACTACTGTACTATTAAAGAGCTAATATCAGCATTGTGTTTCCTCAGCACAAGTCTACCTTAGACAAAGCCAACTGTGATTTATGCCCCAATCTATATTCAGATTTGCTGACTTGACAGATGGGATGAGATCTTTTATCATCTGCAGTATCAGGTCATAGGATTAGGAGGATGCCATTTAGTCCCTCAAACCTGTTCCTGTCAATCAATAAATCAGACCGTAGCTGATCTTTAAATCCATTTATTCAGCTTTGATTTCTAACCACCATTGACATACTTACCTATATCCTACTAAATCTGATCTAAAGTGTCCCTCCATATGCCAGAGCCATCTTATGGGGGCACAAAAAAAGCAAGCATTTTTCACAAATTGAATCTTTACTGGACTGTATGGCAGGAGGGTTGGTGACCAGAGGAAGCTAATTCAAGGCAGAAAGTCCAGAGAGGACACAAAGAGATTCTTTTTTTACATAGCAAGTTATGATATGGGTTGCACTGCCTAAAAAGGTGGTGGAAGCAGACTGAATAGTAACTTTCAAAATAGAGCTGAATAAATACTTAAAGATAAATTTGCAGGTTCAAGGTGAACAACTTGGATTTACATATCACCTTTAACATAATAATACATCCCAGGGTACTTTACAGGTGCATTATCAAACAAAATTTAATACCAAGGCTTCCTGATAAGGCATTTATCAGGGCAGATGATCAAAGGCTTGGTCAAAAAGGTAGATTTTTAGGAGCATTCTAAAGGAGAAAAGAGAAGCAGAAAGATTAAGAGGGAATTCCAAAGCTTAGAGCCTTGACAGCTTAAGGTATAGCCACCAGTGGTAGAGCAATTAAACTTTGGCATGCTCAAGAGTCCAGCAATCTCAGAGAACTGAAATACTGAAGGAGATAACAGATATAGGGAGAAGCAAATGGGAAGGCTTTAAAAACAAGGATGAGAATTTTAAAAATCGAGATGTTGCTTAACTGGGAGCCAATATAGGTCAGTAAGCACAGGGTTATATGGAATTGGCGTGAGGACACAGGCTGCAGAGTTTTGGATGACCTCAAGTTTGAAGGGTAGAATATGTGCGACCAGTCAGGAGCACATTAGAATAGTCAACTCTAGAGATAACCAAGATTTCAGGAGATTTCCAAGAAAATTTCAGCAGCATAGACAAGGGTGGAATCAAGCAATGTTCTGGAGGTGGAAATAGGCAGTCTTTGTGATGGTGCAGAGGACAGGATGTACAAAGAGCCAGGGAGTTTGACCAATTGGGTATCTATACCAAAAAACCGGCAGAAGCACGGTGGGCCCAATGGCCACCTCTTGCTCTGTACGATTCCTTTGAATGAAAGAAAGGTCAATGTGATCACCAGCTGTTGACAGAGACCCAATGAAGCGGTGACAACAATTCGTACGGTTTAAACCCGGTAGGGGCGAGAAAACCCATGCAGGTTAAATCTGAACAACTTCTGGGTAACCACAGCAGGAGTGAGCCACACTGGGACCTGCCGGGGAGATGGCGCCAGGTGTCCGCTGACAGCGGAGCGCGCGCGCGCGCGCGCGCTATAAAGGTCGCTGGTCAGGTGACTCCGCGCGGGACGGCAGCAGTTACCCAATTACCACCCCGAGGCCGGCACGAGTCGCGAGGGGGAGCCGCGAGCGCCGCACTCATTCACTCACCCAGACAGACGAAAAGGACCGATTGCTGCCCGCCCGCCATCTTCACAGGGTCTTCCCAGGGCACTGCATCATGCGCTTCCGTCTACTTTCGTGCCTGCTGCAGTAACCCCGGGCCTCATTCGCTGCAAATTATATTTTATATATATATATATATGTAAAATCTCTAAATTATCCACATTAAGGGAAATGTGTTCAAATCAACCACATCGTCGAGATGCGGAAATGTCCTAATTTCCTGGCACGTCTACAGACAGCTACTAAAAAGGCCCATTGAGGATCTATTAGGAAGTGGACAGGTGCAGTAGTTCAGGTAAACTTGGAAAGTGAGATTAGGATGACATTGTAAAAGTCCATATTTAAAGGTTTTTAGAGGATCATTATTGATAAAAGTAAGTTTATTTTCTTTTTTTTATTACAGATTGGTATACGTTTGGGAGAAATACCTTGTGTACCTTTTCAGAAGTGTATTTTTTGTGGTGCAACGTTTATGTTGGGTTATACTTAAGGCACAGTTGGTATTGACATATAGTGAAATCATTTCATACAATCATAGAATGATACAACACTTGAAGGAGGCCATTCAACCCACTGTGCCTAGGCTGGCTCTTTGAAGAAGTTATCCAATTTGTCCTATTTCCCTGCTCTCTTTTCACCCCTCCCCCCCCCAAACTAATTATTTCTTTCCTTTTCTAGTATTTCTTCAAATCTACTTTGAAAGTTAGTATCGAATCCCCACTCTTTAGGCAGTGTGTGGATCGTAACTCACTACACATTTTATCCCTTCATCTAGCTTGCCTCTGGTTCTTTTGTCAATTAACTTAAATCTGTGTCTTCTTGTTACTGACCCTTCTGCCAGTGTTTGCTGTTTGATAACTCCATAAAATCTATTCATAACCTTCCCTACTCTAAGGAGAAAAACCTCAGTTTCTCTAAACTCTCTATGTAAGTGAAGCCTTTCATCCCTGGTGCAATGCCAGTAAATCTCTGCACCCTGACCAAGACCTTCATAGAATTGGCCACGATACTAATAACCTGTGATTTCTGAAGATTTATCATGAATGCCTTGTTTTCATTCTCCGTGCTTCTGTTTATAAGGCTGTATGGATTTTTAACCAACATTTGTCACTTGTGAATGTATATCTCCAGGTCCACTCTTTAAAATTGGGCCGTTTAGATTATTTTACCTCTTCTCATTTTTCCTATCAAAGTAACCCACTTTACACTTCCTAATAGTTGGCCTGAAAATTTCTAACTTGTAAACTGAAATAATTTTGTTAGAGACACATAGAAGTTAGTAAACAATATATTTATGTAAAATCTATGCATTTGGAATCTATATCAAATGAATGACAATTGAAAAAATTATTAACAGCAAAGTATGGTAGTGAGATGTATTTTGTTTGTACTAGTATATATCAAAACATAAAATTATAAGAAAAAAGCAAAGCAGATTTACTGAGAAGTCGATGATGTGGTCCTTTGTCAACTTGTATAATTAATAAGATAATGAAAAACAAAAAATAAATGCTTTTATAATCCCTTTGCTTTCTTGTAATAGTGCTGCTAAGTGCCTGAAGATAGTAGGAATTACAATGTAAGTGTGAGAAGATACCTTATCGGCTACAAATATTACCAGAGTTAATTGCATTTAGAATAAACTGTTGAACAGGAGAGTATTCCTTGTTTAGGGAATCCCTGATTTTTCGGTGACTTGCTAAAGCACTTCAGTTAATTACAGGATTAATTCTGGACTCACTTGAGATTTGCTAAAATCATTAATTATGGTCAAAGACTTAGGTTTTAAGGAATGTGACACGGAGAAAGGTAGGGAGGGTATTCTTGAGCATAGGCTTAGACAACTGAAGACATGGCTACCAATGGTGGAGCAATTAAAATTGGATATACACAAGAGGCCATAATTAGGGTTGCAGTAATTTCGGAAGGTTGAGGGGCTGGAGGCGGTTACAAAGATGGGGAGTGATGAAGCCATGGAGGGACTTAAAACAAGGCTATCCAAAACTTCAATGTCCTAACTATGACCTAACCATGGCCTGGTACAAATTTATGATAAGTCTCTTTTCTCTTGTAGTCTATGCTCTGATTTACAAAATCCAAAGTTGTATTGTCTTTTATGGTTTGCATTTTTTAAAGAATATTATTTGCACCCAAAGGTCCAGATTTTCACCATGACGGCTAGCCTCATGGTGAAAATGGTGGAGGTGGCTGAAAATTGTAAGTCTTGTCCCCCGAATACAGCAATTTCCATTTTCATGGAGGCGGGGCACATTTCATGCATGCGTGTTTTACAGAGACATCAGCTGCCTCCACTCAAGTCGGATTTTGATAGCATTGGACTGTGAAACCTGAAGTGTGCAGATTAGACCCAGTAAAAACAAGTCTGAACTTTGTGGATTAGTTTGGATAGCTTTTTGGAAAGGTAAGGTATTCCTTTGGACTTGGTCCTTTGACGCCTCTGGTAGAGGCAAGGTGCACTTTGGTGATGGTAAGGTACCCTTTGCAATTGTTACAAGTAGGCATGAATTTGCAGAAACTCACTTAACTGTCAAGCCCATTGGAACTGTGAACAGAACTGTCAAATTCAAATATCAAAAGTGTTAAGAGGACCTGTCAAAATTGTCAAGCGGACCTGTCAAAACTGTCAAGCAGACCTGTCAGGAGGCCTTGTCAAAAGAAACTGCCAAAAACACTTGTCAAAGGGAGCTGTCAATGCATTTAAAAGCCCTATGGTTCAAATCTTTGAAAAATTGTCTGGAGAATTTTTTTTCAATTATTGCTTGCTATTTCACGCTATCTGTTGGCACAAGCCTGAGGGTTTCCATTGCTGGATTAGTGCTGCATGACTGATTTAGAGTCAGAGGTCTGCAGCACTGAAAACGGCCCTTTGGCCGATTGAGTCTGCGCCGGTCAAACAAGTACCTAACTATTCTAATTCCATTTTCCAGCACTAGGCCCATAGCCTTGTATGCCATGGTTGCATATGCGTGATTTCATAACCATCCGTTATCGCAGTAGAATGTCTGCCATTGCACAGTTTGAGTGACAGCAACAAGTAGTTATAGACTCTTTGAAGTGGAACTATAAATTCTAATGCTTGTTGATGTAAGAGATTGTGCACTTGAATGAAAAGTTTGTTGTTATTAGGCTGTATGTAGTTGAAAGAATCCAAATGTAGTAAATTGTTTTTTAAGAATGAGGGGCCTGGAGAGGCCTGCCAGCAGCAGGGCGGGGTTGGGATTGTCACTGTCTTTTCTCAATCCCTCCATCACAGTGCCCCATTTTTAGTTCATAGGAGTATGCCTTTTTCATACTCCATCAGTTTTATATTTGAAGATTTCCCATCATTGTTCTTGTGACCTGTTTGCTAACTTTTCTACGAGGATTAGATTCTTTCTTAACTTCTTGACCTTTGTATTTTCCAGTCCGGCATGGTACCTTTAGCTTTTACTCGTTGCTACCCTTTCCTTCTCATGTTGGACTTAACTATATTCCAGTTTCTATTACACAGTTGTTTTTCTACCTTCAGCTTAATTATTTGTTCCATTTAATTTCCCGAGTTAAGCGGAGGCAGTGTTTCTTTCCTTGGACTGAAAGAACAATGCTCCAGGAGCATTATTGAATGCACTCTTTAAAAAGTATGCCTCACTTCAATCAATATGTTACTTTGTCCTTTGCCTTGGGATAGCTTAAAGAATCAAACACTTTTGCTTTGCTGTACTTGCATGTCTCTCTGAACTGTTTACAGATCCCCACCACCATCTCATGGTGGTCTGTAATGCAAAGAATTGTATCACTTCCGTTTGTAATCATTTGGATTTTGCATTTGCTGTCTGAACTGATTTTTAAAACAAACTTACATTGTTTCTTAACAATAATCCTGAAACCAGGGGTTTGCCTTGGTGAGTTGAAATGCTTATTAGTAAGCAAATGCAGGACGCATGCTGAGGAGCTTCATAGTCATATTGATGGGTGGTGAATTTGTTTCAATGCACCAGAACCCTCCACTTCATAGATTTAAAGCTGCTAACCGAGAAGTTAGTCTATTGTTGTCAATGTATGTTACTTTCTATCCCTTAGACAAAAGGAGTGGGCTGTGGACGCGAGGCAATAACCAGAATTGGGTATTGTGTTTACTAGGTTTAGGTCAACTAATTTCAATAGCTTATCTAGGGAAAGTGAGTCAAGCGAGAGAGGATGAGCCGATGTTCAGTAAATTGCATCCTTATGTAGGCAATCCTCCTTCATGGCTAAATTACTTAACCCTTGTGGTTTGGAGGTCTACTCTGGATATCACAGAATCACAATGCAGAAGAGGCCCTTCGGCCTATCGAGTCTGTACTAACATGTGAGAAACACCTGACTTACCTACCTAATCCCATTTACCAGCACTTGGCCCATACACTTGAATGTTATGATGTGCCAAGTGCTCATCCAGGTTGTTTTTAAAGGATGTGAGACAACCCGCCTTCACCACCCTGCCAGGCAATGCATTCCAGACCGTCACCACCCCCTCGGTAAAAAAGTTTTTCCTCACATCTCCTCTAAACTTCCTGCTCCTCACCTTGTGACTGAAGATTACAAAAAACATTTTTATTTACCTAAATCCCATAGCGTATAAATCGATATCAGTGGAAAAATCCGATACGAATATCTGCTAATGTATACTCACAATTTGGTTGCTTGGTTTCTTGAGAGACAGACAAGATTGGGTGATCGAACCGTCCTGTTCTGTTACTGATGTTGATAGCTAAAGGCTATCCTCTCTTCCGACTATAGTCATGAGATTCCTGTACATTCGGTCCTTATAACCTTCTAGTGGACCTGCATACTACATTTGCAGTGATGTCGCTTTCTCATTGGCACAGTGCTTTCAGCCCCCCCCCCCCCCCACCCACCATGCCCAATGAATCCTCGGGGTCATCACAACTGTTCATATCCTGAATCCAGCATTCAAACCATGCTGGACTGGTCCTTTGTTCTAGGGTTCTGTGTGTCTAGATGCAGTTTGGCTCGTTTCTGTCTACATGTTTTCCTTCTCTCTTCTGGTCATTGTTCACAACCTAACACTCTTCCTGTCAGCTCTCAGTCCACCAAGCAACCATTTTGTGTTATACTAAAAATACAATGTTCAATCTCTAATACTACGTTTGATATGACTTGCACAAAGAAAACCAATACATAAATTTTCAAAAATGTGATCAAAGAAACAAACTGTAAAAATATCAATATCAACATCTGTAATAGCAAATGCTGGGGATGTTCCATTCTAATAATTTCATTGCAGTCTTGTTCTAGCTCTATATCACAAGTTTTACAGATGTTATTCTCTTTATTTACCGACAACTAAACCACACTATCTGTTGTTCGACTGCAATGTATAGAAAGGTTGCTGTTGCTAGGCTTATTAGCAGTTTTGCACCCACAATTATTGTATAGGAAGATTGATTGTTCTTGTTATGGAAACTATACAAGATACATTCATGTATCTTAAGTAGAATAAATCAGTTGTTGGTTTTGATGCATACTGATGTCAATTGGTCTATAGCCTCCTCATTAAGATGGAAGCTCTTAATAAAATGATTTCTTCTTTCAACTTTGTAGTTACAGTGCATCAACCAGGCAGCGAAAAGTCTCAAGGAAGAGTTGTGCAATTATAATAACATTGAGGTAACAGTTGCATGTGCTCTTCATTTGTTTCCTTCAGAAATTTTCTTTGTTTGTTTGATCTCTCTCTCTCTTATTTTAAATATTACAAACATCAGTTCCTGAGGATAACAAAAAGAAGTTAAAACAAATTTTCAAAGTATTTTCAACAATTTCCTTGAACCTGGTGGCCAGATTGCACAGTCCTTTCTTCAATATAAAATTACAGTTGTATGTCAACAATGTTAATCAGAGCTGTTACTTCATTTATTGAAGGTACCACCATTAACTGCATTTTGAATGAAATGTGCACACCATACATTCAATTTAGGATATGATAAATCAATCTTAAGTTTACTAGTTTGATCGTGTGCTACAGAATTTGCACTGCTGTGACCTGTCTCAATCCTCAACAAGCTCCTTTTTTGAATACCCTTGGAGGTTTGCAGAGTTTTCCATTTCCATAACTTTTTTTTTGGATACTTGTTTAGATATTGGTGTGTCCTTCATAGTAGAGTTTGCAATGTGACACTGAGAGGTTGTTTCTGCTGATTGGGGAATCTAAAACACAGGAGCACCGTCAAGGGATGATCATTTAGGACTGAGATGAAGAGAAATTTTTCCACTCAAAAGTTTATGAACCTTTGGAATTCTCTACCCCAGAGGGTTGTGGATGCTCCATCATTGAATATATTTAAGTCCGAGATAGACAGATTTTGGTATCTCAGGGAATCTAGGGATATGGAACGAGTGGGAAAGTGGAATTGTACCCCAACATCAGCCATAATTACGCTGAATGATAGAGCAGGCCTGGTGGGCTGTATTATTTACGCTGTTTCTATCTTGTGTGGATCAAACTTGAAAATTTATATAAATAGGTTTCTGTTGTACCTTTTTTTGTTTGAGCTGATGTGACCTTTCAGAAACATCTTAATTTAGTTGTTAAACTCAGGGCTTCTCAACATTTTTTGCTTTCGTGGTCCTCCTCCCCACCCCTCCCATGTCATAATCTAGCCAACTCCCTTAGACATTCAATGGCATTATCAACAACAAATCAGCCACCATCAACATCGTGGGTGTTACCAGTGACTTAACCAACGAACCATGTGCAAGTCAGATGCTGGGAATCCTGTGGCGAGTAACTCACTACCTGTCTCCTCAAAGCCTGTCCGCCATCTTCAAGGCACAAGTCAGGAGTGTGATGGAATAGCCTCCACTTGCCTGGGTGAATGCAGCTGCAGCAATGTTCAAAATTTTCGACACCTTCCAAGACAAAGCAAACCACTAGATCGGCACCCTATCCACCACCTTAAACATTCACTCCCTCCACCACTGGCGCACAGTGGTTGCATTATCTACTGTCGTCAGGATGCACCATAGTGACTCAACAGGGCACTTATGAGACCACCTACTAAATCTTTGACCTCTGCTACCTAAAAGATCAAGGGCAGCAGACACAGGAGAACACCTTAGGCTGTAAGATTTCCCTTCATGTCACACACCATCCTGCCTTGGAACTATATCATTTCCTTTGCTGGGTCAAAATGCTGGAAATCGCTACTCAATAGCACAATATGAACTGCAACGATTCAAGAATGCAGTGCACCACCACCTTCTGAAGGGCAGTTAGGGATGAGCTATAAAAGCTAGTCTTACCAATAGCACACATACCTCAACAAAGAAAAATTAAAACAACCCAGAGCTTCAATGCCTCCAGTACCAGGAGTTCCTTATCTATTGAAATATCTATTCTCCACCCCCTGGGCTGATAATTCAAGCCGAGAAACCAGCTTGCATCATCTGCATCTAGTTTTTCAAACTGGAGGGAAGTACAGGTTGAGTATCCTTTATCCGAAACCCTCAGAGCGGATGCATTTTGGATTTCCGATCATTTTTTTTGGATACCGTGTATTGGCCTAGACCTACTTGCATTACAATGGCCAAAGCCAAGGCTAGCTATCATCTAATGTAAACAAAATGGCTAGAAAAGTAAGATGCACCACTGAATAATATACACAGCGTGGGGTCAGCTCAGGTCACAGACTTCCCCCGTTAAAGGTCAATGACGTTCAAAAAAATGCAGCTTTTGAATGTGTTCAGCTTTTGGATTAATGTATAAAGGATACTTGATCTGTATATATGTGGCGGTATAGGGAAGAAATGGAAAAAAGGAGCTGGGGAAGCAGCACTGATTAAGGAGAATATTACAATACTGGAGAGTGAGTGAGAGAGGATGTCCTGGAGAGGTCAAGGCCAGAATCTATTTGGTTAGAACGAAGGAACATTAGAGGTAGCAGAACAGTACTGAGTGTTCTCCAGCTGGTGGGAAAGATATAGAGGGTCAAATTTTCAAGAAAATTACAATGAGGTGTAAAAAAAATGGGGTGGTAAATTGGGGGACTTTACACTATTACTATCCCTGTCTAGATTAGGTTAAAGGGCAGAGTCTGAGGAAGAGTTTCTGAAATGTGTTCAGGAGAATTTCTAGTTCTGTATGTTCTGGGCCCACTGGAGAAGGAGGCATTGCTGGATATGGTTCTGGGGAATGAGATGGGATCAAATGAATCAAGAATCAGTAGGGGAGCATTTAGGGGACAGTGATCACAGTATCATAAGGTTTAGGTTAGCTATGGAAAAGGACAAGGAGCAATCCAGAGTAAGAATAATTAATTGGATGAGGGCCAATTTTAGGGGGTGAGAATAGATCCTGCCCAGGTAAATTGGCAGACTAATGATCCAATGAGCTGTCTTTAAAAAGGAGATAGTTTGGATATAGTCATGGTAATGTCCAAGCTCCCTGCATGGTGAAAGAGAGACAGCCTCATATAAAACAGAAAAAAGGGGGCGTGTAACAGATGTCAGGTTGGTAATAGAAGTGAGGATTGGGCTGAATATAGAAAATTCAGAGAGAAAATGAAAAAAAAATGAGAAGCAAAGAGAGAATATGAGAAGAGACTAGCAGCTAACATAGGGAATCCAAAGTCCTCTATAGGCGTAAAAATAGAAAAATGTTTATAAAAAGAATGACAGGGCTGATTAGGGACCAAAAAGGGGATTTGTGCATGGAGGCAGAGGACATGGCTGAGCTACTAAATGAGTACTTTTTATCAGTCTTGCCAAAGAAGAAGATGCTGCCAAAGTAATAGTGAACGAGGAGTTATTAGATTGGCTGTACTTAAAGTTAATAAATCACCATAACCTGATCAGATGCATTTGAGGGTACTGAGGGATAAGGATGGAAATTGTGGAGGTATTAGCCATAATATTCCAATCTTCCTTAGATACAGGGCTGGTGCCAGAGGACTGGAAAATTGCAAATGTTACACAAGGGTGCAAAGACAGGCTCTGTAACTGTAGTCCAGTCAGTTTAACCTTGGTGGTGGGAAAGCTTTTAGAAATAATAATCTAGAACAAAATTAACAGTCACTTGGACAAATGTGGATGGATTCAGGCAAGGCAGCATGGATTTTTTAAGGACAAGTGGTGTTTAGCTAACCTGAGTTTTTTGATGATGTAACAAAGAGGATTAATGAGCGTAATGGAGTTGATGTGGTGTACATGGATTCCCTAAAGGTATTTGATAAAGTGCCACATATCAGGCTTGTTAGCAAAGTTAAAACCCATGGAATAAAAGAAACAATGACAGCATGGATAGGAAGTTGACTAGTTGATAGGAGTAGGGAGTATTGGTGAATGGTTGTTTTTTGGACTGGAAGAAGGTATACAGAGTAGTTCCCCAGTTGTTGGTTTTTGGAACATGGCTTTTTTTGGTGCATATTAATGACCTAGTCCAGGGCACAATTCCAAAGTTTGATAACGAGAAACTCTGAAATCTTTTAAACAATGAGGATGGTAGGAACAGACCTCAGGAGAACATGGATTGTTGAAATGGGCAAATGCATGGCAGGTGAAATTTATCACAGAAGTGATGCATTTTGGTGCAAAGAATGAGGAGAAATGAACTAAATGTGTAATTTGAAAGGGGAAGGGGTTGCAGAATCAGAGAGCTGGGGGTGTATGAACAAAAATCTTTGAAGGTGGCAGGACAAGTTGGGAAGGCTTTTAAATTAAAGCATACAGTATGTGTTCTTGGCTTCATTAATAGAAACATAGAGTACAAAAATAAGGAAGCAATTCTAAAACTTTATGAACAGTTTTGGTTGCAGCAGAAGTATCTCAGCCCTGGGCACCGTACTACCGCAATTTAGGAAGGGGGTCAAGGCTGAGGAGTGTGTGCAGAAAAGATTTACTTGAATTGTACCAGGAATGAGGGAAGCCGGTTATGTGGAGAAGCTGGGGTGTGCTCCTTAGAGCAGGGAAGCTGTGAGGAGATTTAACAGAAGTGATCAAAATTATGAAAAGTGTTGACATGAGTGAATAAAACCTCTTTCCAGTGGAAGATGGGTGGATAACCAGAGGCCACAGAATTAAGGTGATTGGCAAAAGAATCAAAGTTGACATGAATTTTTTTTTACACTAAGTTGTTGTGATCCAGCGAGTATTGGCTGAAAGGGCAGTGAAAGTGAATTCAGTAGAATCTTTCAAAAGGAACTTGGATAAACACTTTAAGGAAAAATGATTTGCAACACTATGGGAAAAGAGTGAGTGTGACTAGTTGATAGGTCTACCAAAGAGCTGCATGATGTGTGAGTGGCCTCCATTTGTGCTGCATCATTCTATGATTCTAACTTTTGGGATTGCGCAGCCCTCAACAAAACATACCACTGCATTATGTATAGTGAGTACAATTTTAAAATGTTACATTATCAGTCAAAACTTATGATCAGTATTTTCTACTCAATAGTTAATGTTTCAATAGACCTCAAAGCCCAGAGTAGATTGCATATTGTGGTTTTAAGAATTATATTCTTGACTCTGCAAATCAAGGAATAGATATTGGGAAATAGTTTCAAAGTTGATCTCATTTGATATCTTAAAGTTTTTTCGGAGGGTGGCTTTGATTTATGTACTAGAATATAATTGGGATGAAATAAACACCCTTAGCTTTATGTGCGCTCATCTTTTTCCACCTAGCCTCATATTAGTGATTCTCTAAAAGAGAGAGAAGAATGGCAATGCAGCAATGTGTATTTAATTCCACCAAATATAGTGGCCACTGTCTGAAGCTGAATGCAACCGTTAGCAACTTATAATGTCCCTTTTGAGCTTGAGTGGAACTTCTGACCCCTTAGTTTCCCCATCAGTGAGAGCCCCTACTTCCATTTCTGTAATGTTACCCATCTCTACCCCTGCCTCAGTTCATCTGCTGAAACACTCACCCATGCCTTTATTATCTCTACACTTTTAGTTATTCCAATTTCATTCTGGCTGGTCTCCCATTTTCCATCTTCTACAAACTTGAGTTTCTATAAAACTTTGTGGCCTGTATCCTAACTCTAACTAAGTCACATTCAACCATCACCCTTTTGCTCGCTAACCTACGCTGGCTTCTGGTCCATCAGTGCCTCTTTTAAAATTGTCATGCTTGCTTTCAAATTCCTCTATGGCCTCGCCCCTCCCTATCTCTGTAATCTTCTTCAGCCCTATGAGATCTCTGCAACTCTCTAATTCTGGCCACATGTGCATCCCCGATTTTTATTATTCCACCATTGGTCGCCATGTCTTCAGCTGCTTGGGCCCTAAGCTTTGGAATTCCCTCCCTAAACACTTCTGTTTCTCTACCTTTTAGATGCTGCTGCCTTTTTGATCAATCTGTTGATCACCTGTGTTAATATCTCCTTTGTGTGGCTCATTGGTAAATTGATTTTGATAATGCTTCATGTAGTATTGGGGAATTTATTAGCGATATATAAATGCAAGTTGTTGTTAGCCCCACTCATCTAATGTGTCAAGCTGCAAAGACTTGCATTGTGCAAAATTAAAGATTTAATTTAGGCACTACAATCTGTGAGATCAGTTTACCGCAATTGAAAAGCCTTCCTCCATTACTGGTTTCACAAATGATATGAGAACAAAAAAGATTTGCCTTAAGGGCACCAGATGTCTTGAGAGTCATTTGGTATAGATGGGTATTTACATAACTGTATACAAACTACTAATACAAAATGCAGAATACTGCAGATACAAGAAATCTGAAATAAAAACTGCTAATGCTGGAAACAGTCAACAGCATGAAACAGGCAAGGCAGCATGATTGAAATTATCCACTATCTGGGATGGATAGCTGATGTGCCAATTTATTTAAAGGTGATTATTTAAAGCAGGCATTTAGGAAATAACTCTACATACTGCTTTATTTTTACAGTCAATTTTTGTCTACCTCCACGTTTTGTATAGATATGCATTACATTAAGTCTGATCTATAGATTCCACTATTGGTTTTCGCTCAAATATTTAGCTCCAGATATATAATGTGAGTTTGAAGGAGAACAAAGCAATTGCTAAGGTATGCTTGGATATCTGATTCAGCTCCTCGTTTCCACATTGATTTGACTGGGAAAAGATTACTTTCACTTTTTCTTGAGTTTACTGCTAAACTACATAACTAGGCCAACATCTGTTGCATGTTTTACAAATTGGTAGGAACAATTATCCTGTAATTTGTTTTGTCAAATAAAATCTTACTGTATTATGTTAAAATCATCTTGTTCCTCCACCTCCATAAATTAAATCTGTGTTTATCATTTTGACAGAAGTCCAGTGCAAACAAACGTATTCTTAATTTCTGTAATCTTTCAAAGCAACTATGTTTGCTTATAGTGTTTGTTGTATTGATATAAGATTTGATGTTGCCTGCAGTTGAGATGGTATATTTTGCTGTTCTAATAAAGGTTACCGTGTCCAACGATTATATTTAAGTCCTGTAATTGTCCAGAGATTCACAAAGCCATTTACTAACCACATCAAGTGGTTAAGTTTTTCTTCCCCAAAGTTGACCACACCATTGTTCCAGAACCTTAAGGTGACTTGGCTTCCTTCCACATGAAGCCAGTCTGTATCTATTGAGATTTGCACATTTATCATCAAATGTAATTTTAGACAATCTGGATGCAATGAGGTCCTGTTTGACATTTTAAGTTGGATTTATTTCCTATTGAGATTTGTAGCATTTATACATAACATCTGTGACAAAATTATGACATTTTAAATTTTAAAAAGTCAAAGTATATTGGCCTTTTAAAATTAACTTAATTTTCAGAAAATAGTCTGGGCTGTTTTGATGCAATAACCACAGCTCTTTTAGTTTCAGAGACAGAATTTTTTTTGTTGCAGCTAATTTTATCTGAAAAGTGATTCTCAGTCTGCCTTTTAAAATTGGAAAGTCTGCCTGAACCTATTAGAGGAAAGTAAAGAATCTAGGAATTGCTAGATGAATAGACCAGGATTAATTTTGTTTTTCTTCTAACATCTTGGTAGTTCTATGACATAATAGAGTTGTTAACTAATCAAAGCAATCGATCTCTTATCAATTAGCCTACAACAGACTCAGACCCAGAGACAGAGGAAGATTTCTGGCTGGAGAGGCTTTGAAAATTATCTGCAACAACCCTTGCATATAAATTACTACTTGGAATCCCTGAATCTTGTCTAGTTTACATTGCAGCTAGTGCAGTCAATGAAACTGTTTATTTTTAATCTTATGGGATGGATAGTTAAGCTTGTAAATCTAGTATTATTTCTCATGTTCACTTCTGTTTATTCTTTAAAAGTTTGGTAGTTTTTAGCTGAAGCCACAGCCTAATTTATTCTAACATTTCCAAAGCTGGGAAAGATTACTTGAATACTTATGCATAGCTGAAATGCAATGAAAATAATTCTTTGGACTTTGTATAAATGACCAAGATATCATTTAATTAAAAGCACACTCCATGCAAAAAATATTGAGACCCAATAGCACCAGCGGGCTCTCATATGAAGTTAGCAGTGTAGCAGAAAATTGCAGTAATGCTCTCTTGGGGGTTGGATTGCCTTGGAAATGAGGGCTCACTGTTGGAGTAAGTCACTGAACTTGAGAAAAAAATCCCAAGAAGAATAAAAAAAGTCTCCCATTCCTCACTATACTTAGCATGAGCAGCCATTTTAGCAAACAAATGGCACCCACCATTTGCCAATATCATATGAGTCATTTACAAAGGTGTAGCTCTAAACTTATTAAGTGACCAACTGTTTCAGGCAGTTCAATAAGTAACTACCCTGTACTTAACAATTTAAAAAGCTTTGTTGAATTCAACCAAGGTCAGGCCTTCAAACCGTTTCAGTCAGCTGTTTGGTTAAAGTTAAGGTGTTAAAATGCATTCATCTTAGCCGTTGCATTAAACATCACATCACTAACAATTAGAGATCATTGCTAAATGAGATATACTGTTTTATTGTGATAATATGTTGGCTGCTTACCTCGTTTCATTTTATTATTGACAGTATATAGTGGATAAATTACATCCACACCAATCTACTACATGCCCTCATTCTTCCAATTTCCTAATCATCTCAGTTAAGGTTCACTAATTTGGATAGCTTTCCCAGTTATTTCCTAGAGTATGGAAGATTAGAAAGTGCTCTAATTGAAATGTTTAAGATGATTAAAGGTTTTTGTACGATAGAGGGAAGCTATTGCCTCTGGTGGAGGAATGCTAAACCGGGCACACTACCTTTAAATTAGAGCTCAGCTGATCATGGCTGATGTCAGAAAATAAACTTGCATTTATGTAGTGTCTTTCACAACCTTAAGATGTCAAAGTACTTTACAGCAAATGAAGCACTTTGAAGTGAAGGAGCATCTTTACACAGGATAATAGAAATCTGGAACTCTCCCCAAAAAAGAGGCTAAGAAAATTGTAAATTTTAAAACTAAGATTAATAGCGTCTTATTGGACAACAGCATTAAAGATGTCCAGAACCAAACCAGGTGAATGGAATTAAGATACAGATCAGCTATGATCTAATATGAATTTGTAGAACAGCCTTAAGGACTGAATGACCCACATTAGTTTTGAGTCCCTACCATTTCTTGGAACAATTGTGTTACTCTGAAAACTATTCTGCTGCATTTTGGAAGTAGTACAAACGACAATCCTACTATAATTTCCCCAAGCCTAATTTATATTCCATGCTATTATCCTGTAGGGGAACATGGGCAGCCATTTGTGAAGCTGTAACTGAGGCCCAGAGAGAATCCCCAATGCTGTTATAAGTGTCAAAAAATCCTTGTATTTAGAATTATGATTTTTGTATTTATAACTTGCCTCCATTATTTATATTAGAATGACATGTTTGTAAAAAAAAAAGTTCATGTTTGGACAAATAACAGACAAAACTATCACTGAGCATATGCAGGTCTTCAAAGGAATTAGTCATGCAATACAGTAGCATTGTAAGTAGAGTATCAATACACGCCTGTCAAAGAAATCTCTCTCAAATCCACAATTTGCTGTGTTTTAGCCTTCTGCACAACGCCAGAAGGTGGTCAGAGGAGGTTGTACATCTCCCTAGAGAAAGAGGGCAAGTTGAAGAATGAATTGTTCTGTGTTGTGCACATAATTTAGTGACCTAAGGGTAGAATAGGCGAAAATCTGGGAGTGGATTGCCTTCATTATCTCGACTAAGGTGGTAGGGAATCTAGTAGGACCAGAGTAACAAATGTGAAAATTAAAGGGAGAAATTATCAAATTAGTTTATAGAGAGAATAGCAGAGTTATTGACTAGTTGTGGAAGATGGCCTATACTCTCTGGAGTTTAGATGAATGAGAGGTGATCTCATTGAAATGTACAAGATTTTGAAGGCATTTGAGAGGATAGAGATTGAAAGGTTGTTTTCATTGGCTGGGGTATCTAAAACACTGGGGCACGGTCTCAGGATAAGGTACAATCATTTAGGACTAAGGAGGAGAAATTTCTTCACTCATAGGATTGTGAACCTTTGGAATTCTCTACCCCAGAAGGTTGTGGATGCTCCATTGTTGAATATATTTAAGTCTGGGATAGACAGATTTTTGGCCCCTCAGGGAATCAAGGGATATGGTGAAAGGTTGGAAAGTGCAGTTGACACCCAAGATCAGCCATGATCACATTGAATAGTAGTGAAGCTCGGGGCTGCGGGCTCTATTCCTGCTCCTATCTCTTGTGCTCTTGACGTCTTGATGGAGTTCAATCATCTCACTCTCAGCACATTTCTCAGGCCAGTGCCCTAGGCCTAAGCATTTTCAACTGCTTCATCAATGATCTTTCTTCCATTTGAAATGGAAATCTTTGCTATGATTGCACTGTGTTCAGTTCCGTTCGCAGTTCCTTAGATAATGAAGCAGTGCCTGCATGCATGTGGCAAGACCTTGACAACATTTTGGCTTGGACTGAAAACTGGCAAGTAACTATTGCACCGCACAAGTGCCAGGCAATGACCATCTCCAACAAGAGAGAAGCTAACCATTTCCCTTTGGCATTCAAAGGCATTATCATTGCTAAATCCCCACTGGGGTTCACCTTGACCAGAAACTTAAATGGACCAGCTATATAGATACTGTGGCTGTAAGCGCAGGTCAAAAGTTGGGAATTCTGTGGCGAATATTTTAACTCCTGACTCCATCATCTACAATACACAATGCAGGACTGTGATGGAATGCTCTCTACTTTGCTGGATAAGTGCAGCTCCACAACACACAAGGAGCTTGACACCATCCAGAAAAAAGAGCCCCTTTGATTGCCACCCCATCTACCACCTTAAACGTTCACTCCCTCCACCACTGATGACTGTGGCTACAGTGTATACATTTACATATATTCTTGGCCTACTCTATGATGCATGCTGTGATCCTCACCAACTGTGCCTCCACAGACATTATCTCAGTGAAGACTGAAGTCAAACCAGGTTGTTACATCACAGCAACTCTCCTTTCCATCTTCCTGCCTGCAATACTATATCTCACCATCGGCAGACTATCCACAGGCATGAAGATAATTTATAGAGCAGACAGGAAACTGTTCAACCTACACTACCTTTAATCCAAAACTAAAGTCACTCCATCTTCAGGCATTGAGCTCCAGTATGCAGGTAATGCTTGTGTGTGCATTCACTCAGAAACTGAGTGTTGAGTCTTCTTCGAAGCATACAAGAAAGCGGACCTTTCATTATACACTGGGAAAACTAAGGTTCTCTTCCAGCCAGTTCCCACAGCCAAAAAAAACCTCCCCCACTACTCCATTGTCATTTAAGATCAATGGTGAAAACTTGGAAAAGGTGTACAGTTTTTCATATATTGGGAGTCACGTCTTGACAAAGGCAGACATAGAGAATGAAATTCATCATCGCCTCCAATGTGCCAGCTCAATCTTCGGCTGGCTGAGGAAAAGAGTATTTGAGGACAAGGATCTCAGACCTGAGACTAAGGTCGTGGTTTACTGAGCAGCAGTGCTCCCCCATGCTCCTATATGCTTTGGAGACTTCGACAGCTGACAGCAGGCACTTCACAGCACCCATGCAGTATCACCTGTGATGCTTTTGCAAGATCTTCAAATCTGATCGCGAGAAACGTGGTCTAACAGCAGTGTCCTCTCCCAAACCAGAATGCCCAATATTGAGGTGATCATCACTCAAAATCAGCTCCACTGGGCAGGACCTGCGATTCATATGCCTGACACCAGACTCCCATAAGAGCAGCTCTACTCGGAACTCCATCATGGCAGGAGACTCCCAGGAGGACAGTGTCAAAGCTTTCGGGACGTCCTCAAAGCATCCTTGAAGTCAAACACCCCTGTGGGCTCGGGAGCCCCTGGCCTGTCAGAGCCAAAATGGAGAAGGTTCATTTGGGAAGGCACTGAACATGTCGAGAGACTTTGTTGGAAACATACTGAGGCAAAGTCAAGGTGTTGGAGTTTTGTGTGCTCTCTACAAATAACTCACCTACCTGACCCTTCAAGCACTACCTGCCCCACCTGTGGCAGAGCTTACAGATTGTACATTGGACTTATCAGCCACCTCAGAACCCATCAAACCGGAGTGGAACCAAGTCATCCTCAATCCTGAGGGACTGTTTAAGAAGAAGTGTACCATCTACAAGACGCATTGCAACAACTTTCCAAGGCTCCTTCAAGAGCACTTTCCAAAACTGTGACCTTTACTATCTAGGAAGATGCGCAAGAGATGCATGGAAACATCACCTGTAAGTTCATCTGCAAGTCACACATCATCCTGACTTGTTGACATCCCTTCACTGTCGTTGGGTCAAAAGTGGGGAATCAATTCCACAACTTCTGGCTTTTAACATTTTACTGTGCATGTGTGGATGCTGGAAGTTGCTGCTGGTTTCACGTAGTAATGACTGAACGCTGACTGTGATGATGAAACTAACACACAATACAGCCGATACGTTTAACATTAGTTTTAGGATACGTTTTTCAAACAATTTTGAAAGATCTTGCATATATTGTTTGGAAAGGTATAACTGATGAAAGGAAATTTGCATTGATATAGAAACTATTTAGCTGACTTGGAGCTTTTTCTGAAGCGAATATTGTTATGCTGAATGGGAAATGTACTTGATGTATGCCAGACTCATCGTCTTTCATTTGGGCACTAACCTCTGACCTAACTCACTTTTTTTTACAGAATCTGTTGATTTTGTTGCATTTTCAATAGAATGACCACACACAATTTTTCCACTGTTTTTTTTTTGTAAAGCTGCTTGTTGAAGATAATATCATTATATTGGTTAAAATAATTCTCTCATTTTTTTCTGGTGTCAATTTCTTTGTTTGTTTTTCCACGCTCTTACTGCTTTCTTAGCTGATATGGAGGCCACTAACTATTTTGCTCTGTTTTCTTTTACAATCATCTTTTAAGTTGACCTTTTCCTTGATTTATTTTAAAGTAAACTTCATGCCATTATGGCACATCTATCTCCACTTTACTCTGTTTTGTCCAGATTCCACAAACCTTCACAAAAGCATAAAAAATGTGAGTCTCTTTTTGTTGCAAAACCTAGAAGCTGGTAAATTCTGAAAGTGAGTTGGGAGGGGGGGCATCACCGATTACTGCATTGAGAGTTTCTATTAAAAAAAGTAACTTTTTTTGGATGAAAGTTGGCCTGCTTGCCTTGATCCTGATAGTCTTGTATTTGATAGAGGTCGAGTATCCTTTTATCCAAAACCCTTGGGGCCAATTGCATTTCGGTTTTTGGATGCCACATGTAGGCCGAGGCCTAGTTACATTATAATGGCAGAAGGCTAGGCTAGCTATAGTCTAAGATAAATAAAATGTTAAGATATATCACTGAATAATAAATACAGGGTACCTGTGATAAGTACCCACTCGTGGCGCCATCTGTGATTCTGCTTCTAGAAGAGGGTTCAGAATGCTGATGTACTCTGCCATGAGAGTTTCTGCTCTGAAGGTTGGGTGCTGCCTGCGAGGTTTGTGTCAGCTCAGTTTGGGTCAAGAGACTTCCCACACTAAAGGTCGGTGAGGTTCCAAAAAGTGCGGTTTTTGGTTGTGTTCAGTTTTCAAAGTTATGGATAGTTGACCAGTATTCCATTTCTAAATGGTTAATGGTTCTTCATAGTCCTCTTAAAAACATTCAACGGTGGAGTTGTGCAGCCTAATGGCTTAAAATCCTTGTCCTTTTTCAGCCATGAAATCTTATTTTGTATGCAGTCCAGATTAAGAACAATGAGGTCTCATTGGCCAGCAGTGTGAATCTTCTACAAAATTACTCTGAAAAACCTTTAAAAAGTTACTCGGGGGTGCAAGTCTCTGCACAGTTTCATACAATTTAATACCAGATAAGAAATCATTGCCAGAGGATGACTAATGCAGGAGACCTAAATATCATCTTGGTATTTTGGGAATGTACTTTTGAGGTTGCACAATGGTGGAAAGGACTAAAGGAAATTTAGTTCTACATCATTGCCTGACTTGGAAGTTCTTGGAAATAAAATGTTCTAATCATTTGGAAAAATTGAACTTGATGAGCACAGCATTTTCTTTATGTTGTAACTTTGCAAATGTTACTTATTCTGCTGGGAAGAGCTTTTTGTTTTACTTTATATTATGTTGTTAAGGTTAGATATAGTTTTCAAATGGTTAATTCCCAGAGACACTAACTATCCATGACATTAAATACAACCATTGTTGAAGGTTTTTAAGAGGACAATGAAGAGCCATTAACCATTTGAATTAGAGATAACCTAGCTATCAAATGTTTTATGTTTTCAATGACATATCAATTTTGAAATGATGGGGAGGTATCCACAACATTGCAGAACTGTTTTCACTGTGTTGCTAAAATAGTCTTCATTCTTTGTGTTTAGCAGGGACTTTGGCTAAACAGACAATGCAGCTACTACAGCTCCCATTGCAAGGGAGGGAATTTCTCATTCCAGATGATAAGTTTGATTGGTGGCTCAATAAACCAGTTTTCAGCACAGAGAGATGGTAGGGAGAAAGTGTCAAAGGTCAATTCAGGAATTGCTGACTTAAGTGATTTTTAGACTGAACAAAGGGCTGAATTGCTGACTCTTTTATATATAGTATGAATAGTGATGGAAAGTAGGTAAATCTAGGCTCTTCTGTTCAGTAATGTATTTCAAGTAGAAGAAATCAGTTTCATCATCACCTCATGGTTCTTCATCTGCTTCCTGAAAATAAATAGGAAACATGTGGTGGAGTGTGCGATATTAGTTTCCTGTACGCATAATGAATTATTTTAATGTGGCCCTGGGATCAGAACAATATCATTTAATTATAAACAGAAACAGAAATACCTGCAAAAACTCAGCAGGTCTGGCAGCATCGGCGGAGAAGAGTACAGTTGACGTTTCGAGTCCTCATGACCCTTCAACAGAACTGAATTTAATTATAAATTTGGCTCCAAAGGCACTCCATTTCTGAGTGTATATGGCCCCACTTATAGGAGTAAGCAGGGGTGCAGAACATGAAAATATCTACAGCAGACTCAAATTTATCATGTTTTCAAATACATTGTTAAAGAAACTTGCAGTTAATTGTTTACAGTTGTAATATTTGTTAAAAATGTGGTGGTCATCAAATGTTACCCTGATATTCAAAAAAAAAGTGATTTGCATCAGGGAATTGCAGACATCTATACGAAAGCAAAATCTTGTGCATGCAGGAAATCTGAAGTAAGAACAGAAAGTGCTGGAAATACTCAGCATGTCTGGCAGCATCTATGGAGAGAGAAAAACTAATGTTTCAGGTCAACAATCTTTCATCAGCTGAAGCCCTTCAGGAAGACAGTGATTTGAAGATCTGTGGAGACCCATGGTCTCATTTTCAGCCTATTCATAAATGACATGCTGGAAGGTACAAATAATTATGTGCAATGAGGTAACCAGTATAAGACAAATTGATAACAGTCAAAGGAGATCTGGACAAATTCATTGGATCATCAAAGGAATAACAAATGGGTTTTAATACAGATATAAATGTAGAATATTGGTTAAGTTAGCAATTCATCAGAGAGAGAGCAAAACCAAGTACAATGGATGCAATCAGTGTGCTGGCTGCCCTTGGGGGGAAATTTTGTGGACACTCCTTGCCTGTAGAAACTGAAGTTTTAACAGGACACATATAATTGAAATTAAAGCGATTAAATTATGTGGCAGTGATGTCCACTTCTGGATTTTTGCATTTAACTGCACCAGAATTTGCTGTTATTTTCATAAAATAATGATTGTGAACACTGACAGTTTTGCCATCATTATATTGCAAAATTGAGAATTGAACAAAAACGAAACCTGTATCAATGAATAGGTAACCACTGGCAAAAAAATGGGAAAAGTTTTGTTGACCATTTACTGAGAAGTATGTTGTGAAGCACCAAAATTGCCCCTTGAATCTGTGCGCTTTGTAGAATAGATCCGATAGTGATCAGAAGCATCACTTTTGTTCATTTATAGGCACTTGACTTATGCCCTACTAATAACCTTGCACTATTTACTCATCATCCCAAGCACGGTCCAGTTATTTCACTTGCATAAAATGAGTTCTTGGAGTTGAGACCTTTTTTAAAAAAAACCTCAATTTTGTTGTGTGTAGCTCATCTCACTGACTGTTCTGAAGTGCTATTCCCATAACATTGCAAACATTGTTTTCAGAATTTTATGTTCCAAAATATTGCTAAAAACTGTATCAGTACACTATCTGATATCAGCATGTAATAATTCCTAATGTCTAATGTTGAGATATTTTAGGAAACTTGTTTTTCATTTTGTAGAGGATCGAAATGATATACTGAAATTATATACAACAGGGTCTTTCTTTGAATCTTCAAAATTTTACCATGTCTCGCATTAAATTAGACTGTACTGATTATTTAGTATATTTTCAAGCATTGACATAGAAAGAAATGTAGAAGAAGTATGGAAATAGGAAGTTAGTCCAGATGAATGTGTGGCTGGAGAGATGGTGCAAGAGGACTTTAGATTTCTGGGACATTGGGACCGTTTTTGGAGGTGATGGGACCTGTACAAGGCAGACAGGTTGCACCTGAACCGGAATGGGACCAATATCCTTGCAGAGTGGTTTGCTAGTGCTGTTGGGGAGGGTTTAAACTAACTTGGCAGGGGGATGGGATCCTGAGAAGAGGTTCAGCAGGGAGAGATACACAGCCAAAATTAGAAAAGAGAGCAAGTGAGTCTGGAAGGCACAGAAATTTATATTCCAGTTAAGGCACAAGGGAGTTTGGCAAGGTTGTATGGTATTTATTTTAATGCAAGGAGTCTGACAAATAAGGGAAATGAGTTGAGGGCGCAAATTAACACATGGATGTACAATGTCATTGCTGTCACAGAGACATGGTTGAGAGAGGATTGGCAGCTCAATATTCTAAGATATAGGGTCTTCAGGTGAGAAAGGGAAGAAGATAAAAGAGGATGGGGTATTGCAATATTGATCAAGGAATCAATTACAGCAGTAATGAGGGATGACATCTTAGAAGGCTCCTCAAATGAAGCCATATGGGTAGAACTGAAAAACAAAAAAGGAGCAATCACATTGCTGGGAGTGTGCCATAGGCCCCCAAACAGTCGGAGAGAAATAGACGAGCAGATATGCAGGGAAATTTAATAGTGGGGGATTTCAACTTCTCCAACATTAACTGGGTTAGTCATAGTGTGATAGGTTTAGAGGGAGCAGAATACTTAAAGTGCATCCAGGAGAGCTTTTGAAGCCAGCATGTAGATCCTACAAGAGAGGGGGCGGTCCTGGATTTAATTTTAGGGCAAGAAGCCGGGCAATTGGTAGAGGTATCAGTGGGGGAGCATTTTGCAGATAGTGATCGTAACTCCATTAGATTCAAGGTTGTTATGGAAAAGGACAAGGATGGGCCAGAAATCAGAGTTCTAAATTGGGGGAAGGCCGATTTTAATAAGATCAGATATGATTTGGCCAGAGTGAACTGGGAGCAGCTACTTTTAGATAAATCTGCGTTAGATCTGTGGGACTTATTCAAGAAGGAAATATTGAGAGTACAGGGCCAACGTATTGCAGTAAAGATAAAGGTTGGGACCAACAAATCCAGGGAACCCTGGATGTCAACGGATATACAGGGTTGGATAAAGAGAAAAAGGGGGTCTTATGGCAGATACCGAGGGCTCAAAACAGTGGAAGCCCTAGAGGAGTATGGTTTTTGTAAGGGGGTGCTTAAAAAGGAAATTAGGAGAGCAAAAAAGGGGCTTGAGAAAACATTGGCAGGTAAAATAAAGGAAAATCCAAAGTTATTTTAGAAGTACATTTAAGAGTAGGGCCTATTAAGGGTCATAATGGTAATTTGTGTGTGGAGCCGGAAGACGTAGTTAGGGTTCTAAATGAATACTATGTGTCGGTGTTCACAAGTGAGAGGGACGACGTGGGTATGGAAATCAGGCAAAAGGACTGTGATGTAATTAAAGAAATTAGCATAGCACACATTCTAAGTGTTCTGGCAGGCTTAAAAGTCGATAAATCTCCAGGTCCAGATGAAATGTATCTCAGGCCATTGAGTGAGGCAAGGGAGGAGATAGCAGGGGCAGTGGCAATAATTTTCAATACCTCCCTGGCCACAGGAGAGGTGCCAGAGGCCTGGAGAACAGCCAATGTGGTACCGTTATTCAAGAAGGGAGGAAGGGATAAACCAGGGAACTACAGGTCAGACAGTCTAACCTCAGTGGTGGGGAAACTATTGGAAGCAATTCTGAGGGGCAGGATTAATCTACACTTGGAGAGGCAGGGATTAATAAAGGACAGTCAGCATGGTTTTGTTAAGGGGAGGTCATGTCTGACCGATTTGATTGAATTTTTCGAAAAGCTGACCAGGTGTGTAGATGAGGGCGATGCATTTGACGTAGTCTACTTGGACTTTCGCAAGGCTTTTGATAACATCCCACGTGGGAGACTGATAATGAAAGTAACAGTCCATGGGATCCAAGGCAAGTTGGCAAATTGGATCCAGAATTGGCTGAGTGGCAGGAAGCAGATGGTGATGGTCAAGGGGTGTTTTTGTGACCGGATGCCTGTGTCCAGTGCAGTTCCACAGGGATCTGTGTTGGGTCCCTTGCTGCTTGTGGTGTATATATACGATTTAGACTTGAATGTAGGAGGGTTGGTCAGTAAGTTCGTGGATGACACAAAAAAATTGGGGTGGTAAATAGTGAGGAGGATAGCCTTAGATTACAGGAGGATGTGGATGGGCTGATCAGTGGTAAATCCGAACAAATGTGAGGTGACGCACTTGGGCAGGACAAACGGGAATACACGTTGAATGGTAGGACCATGGGAAGTACTGAGGATCAGAGGGACCTTGGTGTGCATGTCCACTGGTCCCTTAAGGTAGCGGGACAGGTAGATAAGGTGATTAAGGTGATTAAGAAGGCATATGGGATACTTGTCTTTATTAGCCGAGGCATAGAATATAAGAGCAGGGAGGTTATGCTGGAACTGTATGAAACGCTGGTTAGGCCACAGCTAGAGTATTGCGTGCAGTTCTGGAATCTGCATTATAGAAAGGATGTGATTGTAGAGGAGATTTGCCAGGATGTTGCCTGGGCTGGAGAGCTTTAGTTATGAGGAGAGATTGGATAGACTGCGGTTATTTTCCCTGGAGCAGATGAGATTGAGGGGGCATATGATTGAGGTGTATAAAATTATGAGGGGCACAGATAGGGTAGACAGGAAGGAACTTTTCCCTTGGTGGAGGGATCAGTAACCAGGGGGCATAGATTTAAGGTAAGGGGCAGGAGGTTTATAGGGGATGTGTGGAAGAGTTTTTTCACCTAGAGGGTGGTGGGAATCTGGAACTCATAGCCTGAAAGGGTGGCAGAGGCAGAAACTCTCATAACATTTAAGAAGTATTTGGATGTCCACATGGCTACGGGCCTAGTGCCGATAAGTGGGCTTAGAATAGTTAAGCACTTGTTTGACCAGGGCAGATTCGATGCGCCGAAGGGCCTTTTTCTGTGCTGTAGACCTCTATGACTCTATAAAGTAATGTTGCAATGATTCCTGTTGGGATGATTTGGAAAATTAATGGATTCTGAATGCTGTGATTAGCGAATACACGACATAGAGTAGAAATCATTTCCATTTCCAATTCCTGTTGAATGGCAAAGGTATTGTGTCTATGTGAGTCATTCACATAAACTGCACAGAAGGTACAATGCAAAAATTGACCAAACATAATTTGCAAGCATCTGTGGCAAATGCGTCAACAGACACTAATTTGCATGGTGACGAAGAAGAACCCATAAATATGATAGTGTTTTCAGGTGAGAAATTTAGAGGGAATGGAAACCAATTTTTTTTTTGAAAGTTGTGTCAAGGAGTTCATGCTGCAATTTCACAATTGTTCATTTAATTCCTGTTCAGATAAAGTTCAAAAGATGCACTGTAGAGGGTATTAGATCAGTGACGTACATTTCTTTATTTGCCAGTTTTCTCCCATATCATCTTGAAGGAATTAAGTTATTGTTGGTATAGAATGTTGAGTTATCGTGACACAGATATTGGTCATCCACCAGTGCTTCAGCCAAGTGACCATTATTACTCATGAGCCTTGGCAAGGAGTATTGACAAGGTATTTGATTTTCTGAAAGCCACATATTTGAGCATCAAACCTCATGTGGAATCCTACACATGCACTTATTCCTGACCCTGCCACTTCATGCGCTCTCACTCTTTTTCATTTGTTTTCTCACCCGCGTCCTCCCTCGAGCACCTGCTCTACCTGCCTTCCCTCAGTTTTCTATGATGCAAGTACGAGCACGTTCGTACTTCCCACAGATATAGTGCATAGTTTTTTTTTAATGTACGGTTTTGTGGAAATAGTAACTTACATAACCACCAAAGTTGTTATCAATTAACTTAGCACAGATCAGGAAGCTGCAATTCAAGCTGTCTTCCATCATTTTTACAATGGCCCAGATTTTGCAGTCAAGAGTGAAGTGACAATGCTCACTGTTGACTTCAAAGAAAACTGCCCACAAAGATCTAGTGATCTCTGTGGCATGGGTTTCCAGATGCCTGACAACAGTTTGAATTTGGCACCCAGTCAAGGGAATTTCTTGACACCTGGCAACAGTGATGTCATTAAGCAGGGTAAGCAGCCAATCACTTTGAAGTATTCTCACAGACAGAAAACCAGGAAGTAAAATGCACTGAATATTTTACTTTCAATTAAAATTTTATATAGAGTGAAATAAATGGTTGGTTTATGCACATGGAATTAAAGTGGAACTTAAAAATATCATAAAACAAAAACAGAATTACCTGGAAAAACTCAGCAGGTCTGGCAGCATCGGCGGAGAAGAAAAGAGTTGACGTTTCGAGTCCTCATGACCCTTCGACAGAACTTGAGTTCGAGTCCAAGAAAGAGTTGAAATATAAGCTGGTTTAAGGTGTGTGTGTGGGGGGCGGAGAGATAGAGAGAGAGTGAGGTGGGGGGGGTGGTGTGGTTGTAGGGACAAACAAGCAGTGATAGAAGCAGATCATCAAAAGATGTCAACGACAATAGTACAATAGAACACATAGGTGTTAAAGTTAAAGTTGGTGATATTATCTAAACGAATGTGCTAATTAAGAATGGATGGTAAGGCGCTCAAGGTATAGCTGTAGTGGGGTTTTTTTTTATAATGGAAATAGGTGGGAAAAGGAAAATCTTTATAATTTATTGGAAAGAAAAAAAAAGGGAAGGGGGAAGCAGATATCATACATTTATAAACTTTTTAAAGTTTTTTTATCATAATGGTGAATTTTGATATTCCACAAATATAAATTTAGCTTTTCATGATCAGTGAGGCTGTACAACTATAAATATGAACTTATGAACACATTTAATGAGGTGCAACTTTTTGAGGGTTTTTACAGCAAAACTGACATTAAAAGGCACACTCTTGTCATTTCAGTGATTTCTACTTGATTGCAGTTTTTGCTTCAACAGCAAACCTGTGTAGGATAGCCCAGAATCACTGACAGTAACTCTGGATTTCCACATTTTACTGCATGTACATGGGCAGAACTATGATCAGTTTCAAAGGAGCAACAACAAGGAATGCTGATGGTTTCACCATTGTAACTACTGCAAAATCCAGGCCCTTATGGTCATAGCAGAAAGGGAAGTTTCTAGAAACCTCTGTCCCTGAAATTTGTCTTTTTTCATAATGAACATGCCTGAGCTGGTGTATGAAGTTTTAATAATTATCCTTTTATTGTAATATTTGCCTCAGTAAACAAACAGATTGCCTGCTACATTTATCTTTCCAAAAAAGTTGCAAATTCCATACTACAGATCAATTCACATAGACTAAAATTAATAGATGTATTTATAGCTGGAATAACCCTTATAAACAATAGGACAATATGTACATTGACCTTGAAATTCATGGTATGAAAATGTAAGTTGGATGGGGTAGGACCTGGTTCCACTTGGCCTCATTCCTTTCTGTCCGCTGTAAAATAATACCAACAATTGCAGGTGTACTTGCTATACAAATATGGAGCTGTTGAAAAATTGATTTAAAAAATAATGGTCATCCCCCTTCCTTTACTAGAGTAGGATGTTGCTGCTTTGATATGTCTGATTTCATTCTTCCCATTCAGGTGTCGCCCAGAGAACCTTAAAGGACATGGGCCAAGGATTTGGGGCAAGTTCAATGTTGGACCAAATTGGCAGTCAGAGGTTCCACTGCATTTCTGGTGGTGACACAGGGCTTAAGATGTTTCAGGAGCGTTAAATTTATGATTTAGACAATAATGAAGATAGAATCAACCTACAATGAATTAAAATATATTTCTTAGAACATAATTTTTACACAGCTTAGTAATTTATTTGACTTTTTGATGGAACTGTGATGCATGGACTTTCGCAATGAATAGTTGTTTATCCACTTGTCCAATGCATGGAGTTCAGATCTTCAGCTAGAATGAAAGACACTCAGAAAAGTCTTCAGTATGTATTGCAGAACAAAGTCAGCCAAGGACGTAGTGGTGTGCACTACTGTATAGAATGACTGAGAATCAGGTGTTCATATGTTAATTGTTTGCCTATGACCTGTTAATGGTTCAACAAAGTACAATTCAATTAGCACTGAAGGCAAACCTTTGTAGCCTGACTAATTTACAGACCAAACAATTTCTCTGCTACATTTCAGGATTGTTGTTTGATTATTTTCCACGGAGAGGATTTGGAAAATTTATTTTAGTTGTCCTTTTAAAAGCATAGTTGATTGCTGCAAGTTTAACAGTGCTAATGAGCTAAATAGTAAACAATTTGATGATTTTTTTGGACATTGAGAAACTCCATGGGCTGAAGTTTACGGGCCACCGTGGGTGGGAGCACAGGCAGGTGAACATATAAGTTAGGGTGCTATGCCATAGGCAGCAAAAGCACTTCTGGTCGATCCACCTCCACCATGATTTTACGGGCAGTGGGGGAGCTGTTGGGTGAATCACTCACATGTAGCCCAATTGGGGCCCTTAGTTGGGCAATTAATGCCCAATTAAGGGCCTCAAGCTGCAGTAGCTCAGATAGAATGGGTAGTAGGAGAGGTTTGTGCCCAACGTGTAACGCTTTGAGTACAAACACGTTTCCATCTGTTTCCGATGAAGTTACATTGTTTCATAGTTTGCCATTGTGATATTTGAACTCTTGATCTTGGGGTTACAAACCCAGTACCATAACCACTTGGCTATTTAGGCCAAGCGCGCCCAACGTGTAGCCCGGCACCCTAAGAACTGTTGGCCAGTGAAAGGGGAGGTGCCTCCATCCTGGGCACCCTGTGCCAATCAGAGGCCCAACCCCCATCCACCCTAGCCTTGCCCTGGCCAACATTCCCTCAAACCCCGTCTCTGGGACCTGTCAGCCTAGCACTAAAGAGACCTTGGACTTACCTGAATGTCTGGGTCTATTGCTGAATGCTGATTCCTGCCTTACCTGCAGCACCAGCAGTGACCACCACTCCTGCTTGGTGCTGCCAATGTGCAGAGTTGCAGGACACCAATTGGCTGGCAGCTGTGAGGCAGGACTTCCTCCATGAAGCGGAGGAAAGTGTTTCCTCATGTTCATTAAAGGGCCATCAACCAAAAATTAAAGCAAGGTGAGCCGGTTAAGCAGAGGTGGGCTCACCCCTGAAATTTACTCGGGGATTTGGGGAGCCCACACTCAGCGTAAAACCCAGCCCCATGTATCCATTGTGTTGGAAGCTTTTTGAAATTCTTCCTGTCTTTAAACAGACAGGAATTAAAGCAATATGTCGGACATCTAATAGGCAGTTTAGTTTTTGCAGCCTAAAGCTCTGATAAAGGAAAACAAAAAACTGTCTGGATGCATAGGAAGCATAAAACAAAAACAGAATTACCTGGAAAAACTCAGCAGGTCTGGCAGCATCGGCGGAGAAGAAAAGAGTTGACGTTTCGAGTCCTCATGACCCTTCGACAGAACTTGCGTTCGAGTCCAAGAAAGAGTTGAAATATAAACTGGTTTAAGGTGTGTGTGTGGGGGGCGGAGAGATAGAGAGACAAAGAGGTGGAGGGGGGGGCGGGGGTGTGGTTGTAGGGACAAACAAGCAGTGATAGAAGCAGATCATCAAAAGATGTCAACAACAATAGTACAATAGAACACATAGGTGTTAAAATTAAAGTTGGTGATATTATCTAAACGAATGTGCTAATTAAGAATGGATGGTAGGGCACTCAAGGTATAGCTCTAGTGGGGTTTTTTTTTTATATAATGGAAATAGGTGGGAAAAGGAAAATCTTTATAATTTATTGGAAAAAAAAGGGAAGGGGGAAACAGAAAGGGGGTGGGGATGGGGGAGGGAGCTTACGACCTAAAGTTGTTGAATTCAATATTCAGTCCGGAAGGCTGTAAAGTCCCTAGTCGGAAGATGAGGTGTTGTTCCTCCAGTTTGCGTTGGGCTTCACTGGAACAATGCAGCAAGCCAAGGACAGACATGTGGGCAAGAGAGCAGGGTGGAGTGTTGAAATGGCAAGCGACAGGGAGGTTTGGGTCATTCTTGCGGACAGACCGCAGGTGTTCTGCAAAGCGGTCGCCCAGTTTACGTTTGGTCTCTCCAATGTAGAGGAGACCACATTGGGAGCAACGAATGCAGTAGACTAAGTTGGGGGAAATGCAAGTGAAATGCTGCTTCACTTGAAAGGAGTGTTTGGGTCCTTGGACGGTGAGGAGAGAGGAAGTGAAGGGGCAGGTGTTGCATCTTTTGTGTGGGCATGGGGTGGTGCCATAGGAGGGGGTTGAGGAGTAGGGGGTGATGGAGGAGTGGACCAGGGTGTCACAGAGGGAGCGATCCCTACGGAATGCCGATAAGGGGGGTGAAGGGAAGATGTGTTTGGTGGTGGCATCATGCTGGAGTTGGCGGAAATGGCGGAGGATGATCCTTTGAATGCGGAGGCTGGTGGGGTGATAAGTGAGGACAAGGGGGACCCTATCATGTTTCTGGGAGGGAGGAGAAGGCGTGAGGGCGGATGCGCGGGAGATGGCCCTGTCAACGACCGTGGGTGGAAAACCTCGGTTAAGGAAGAAGGAGGACATGTCGGAGGAACTGTTTTTGAATGTAGCATCATCGGAACAGATGCGACGGAGGCGAAGGAACTGAGAGAATGGGATGGAGTCCTTACAGGAAGCGGGGTGTGAGGAGCTGTAGTCGAGATAGCTGTGGGAGTCGGTGGGTTTGTAATGGATATTGGTGGACAGTCTATCACCAGAGATTGAGACAGAGAGGTCAAGGAAGGGAAGGGAAGTGTCAGAGATGGACCACGTGAAAATGATGGAGGGGTGGAGATTGGAAGCAAAATTAATAAATTTTTCCAAGTCCTGACGAGAGCATGAAGCGGCACCGAAGTAATCATCGATGTACCGGAGAAAGAGTTGTGGAAGGGGGCCGGAGTAGGACTGTAACAAGGAATGTTCCACATACCCCATAAAGAGACAGGCATAGCTGGGGTAATTTTAACACCTATGTGTTCTATTGTACTATTGTTGTTGACATCTTTTGATGATCTGCTTCTATCACTGCTTGTTTGTCCCTACAACCACACCCCCGCCCCCCCCTCCACCTCTTTGTCTCTCTATCTCTCCGCCCCCCACACACACACCTTAAACCAGTTTATATTTCAACTCTTTCTTGGACTCGAACGCAAGTTCTGTCGAAGGGTCATGAGGACTCGAAACGTCAACTCTTTTCTTCTCCGCCGATGCTGCCAGACCTGCTGAGTTTTTCCAGGTAATTCTGTTTTTGTTTTGGATTTCCAGCATCCGCAGTTTTTTTGTTTTTATGCATAGGAAGCATTCTATTTGTGAAGGAACATGACCCGCTGAAATGTGTCCATTATTTTTTTACCATCATGCAAAAGCAAGTTTGCCCAGTAAAGTAATCTGACCTGGGCATCACTGGCATTTATTTCTTTTCTCTTGTAGCCCTGAGTTCGATACAAGTTAGTATCTTGCTAAGCCAGGTTGATAGGTTTCCTCCTCTAAAGGATATTTATGAACCAGTTGGGTTTTTAATGGTTTAATAGTCACCTTTTAATACCAGTTTTTTTTTTATTTCCAAAATTCTCATATTGCAATGATAGGATTTGTTCTTTTGTTCACCATGCCTCTGGATTACTAGTGACACAACCAATATACTATTCAAAACAAAAACAGAATTACCTGGAAAAACTCAGCAGGTCTGGCAGCATCGGCGGAGAAGAAAAGAGTTGACGTTTCGAGTCCTCATGACCCTTCGACGAAGGGTCATGAGGACTCGAAACGTCAACTCTTTTCTTTTCCGCCGATGCTGCCAGACCTGCTGAGTTTTTCCAGGTAATTCTGTTTTTGTTTTGGATTTCCAGCATCCGCAGTTTTTTTGTTTTTATATTAATATACTATTCAACCCTATCTTAAAGAAAGGAAAAGAAAGGCTGCCTTTTTGTGAGAAGTGCTATATAAATGTAACAATATTTCATCATGCGATTATTGGACTTTGTTAGTGAGAAAAGTAGAATAGCTTTTTTGGCCATCTTTGCCACATTTGTCCCAATTTAATCACATCTGATTACTAAATTGAAAGAGAATATGGGATTATTGTTAAAGAAGAATTAATAAGAATCTCTTATGTTGGTACCACATTCTGAACTTTGCTGACAGTATTTGACTTGGTTGTGTGTGTTGAAAATGAAACCTAATTTGTCAGTCCACTGATTTATTTGCTGTTTGCCTTTTGTGCAGAAAACTAACCACACTGTTGAGAGAGATTTTTGTTAATGGTATGTCAAGGTCATTGCAAATGAACAATACAGTCAGATACCATAATTTTTGACTTTCCTTTCCAAGTAATTATTGCAATAATAACTATTTATCATGAATTAGGGCCTGTGTCTCTGAGGAAGTTGTATAATTCATAACCAGGCTGAAAAGATGTAGCTTATGATTGATTACATTTTACTTATATACTAGTAATATCAAGTTTGATAATTGATGTGGAAATTATTCTGAATTGGAAAATGCAGTCTCTGAGTAGCTTCTAAAATTCATTTTTGGATCTTTGAACAATGCTGGAAGCCAATATTTGCTAATAACTCCATTGTGGAAGCTTGCGATTTATCTGCTTTTGGCTACCTTGGTGGATGCTATAAATTTTGTTTTCTTGCAAAATTAGGTAGGGTGTGTTGTGGATACAAAAATAAAATACCATATCTAAAATACTTTAAATAATTAGGCAGGCAGGGTTGGTAGTCTGATTCTGTATTTTCTATTTATCACAAGTATGCGCTGTCAATTGGATTGAATCTAACAGAGGACTTTGAGTCAAAGGTTGATATTTTCTTTCCCAGCCTAGTTGTTCTCGAGCTGAGCTGCCAACCCCATACCTTGTCCATCACTGGGACTGCTACTTCCATCTCCTTAACTTCAACCATTTTTGCCACTGACTGAGCTCATCTGTTGAAACCCTCATCCATGTCTGTCTTGCCTCTAGATTTAACCATTCCAGTGTACGTTTGGTCAGTCTCCAACCTTGCACCCTCCATCAACTTAAGCTCATCCAACTCAGCTGTCCATATCCTAACTTGTACCAGATCCTGTTCATCCATCAACCCTGTGCTCGCCAACCAACATTGGCCCCCAGTCTGGAAATCTCAAATTTTGAAGCACTCACCACTCTATGAACATTACAACTCTCTGAGATGTCAGTGTTCCTCCAATTCTGGTTTCTTGCTTATCCCTGATTTTTCACAACGCCCCCTACCTATATCCTGCTAAAGTTTCCTCTCCCAGAACTTACCTCTGGCTGGGAAAAAAATTCCTAGTCAATTTCTAACAGTGCCACAGGATTTTTTAAATATGGATGGGGTTCCTGGCTAAAGTGTCAACTGAAATACAGCACTCTTCAACTGTGCAGTCTTCCTTCAGTCTGAAGTCTCCACTTAAATTATGCGCTGAAGTCTCTTAAACATTATTCAGAAGATTATGGATTCAAACACTGTTGCAGGATGTACTTGGAATGTACATTGGATGTATATTGGAATGTGTACATTCACACATTAAAATCCCTTAGTCTCCATTTTAAAGTTACAGATTTTGTTTTTATTTTTGTATTTCCATTATGAATCTTTATTTCCAAAGCTACAATGGAAATGGCCCAAGAAAAGTGTGTCTGTCTGAAATTCATATAATCATACAGCACAGAATGAAGTTATTCAGGCCATATTTGAAAGAGATTTCTAATTGGGCCCATTTCCATAATAATGTAAAATAAAAGCAAAATACTGCCGATGCTGGAAACCTCAAATAAAAACGAAGTACTGGAAGGAGTCAGCAGATCTGGCAGTATCAGTGGAGCGAGAAACCGAGTTACCGTTTCAAGTTGAATGACTCTTTATTAGTAAGAAGGCATTAGTCAGAAGACTGTGTTGGAAAAATTAATGAGACTGAAGGTTGACAAGTCCTCAGGACCTGATATTCTACATCCCAGAGGTAGCTGTTGAAATATTGGAAGCATTGGTGATCATCTTCCAAAATTCCAAAGTTTCTGGAATGGCTCCTGCAGATTGGAAGGTAGCAAATGTCACCCCACTATTTAAGAAGGGATGGAGAGAGACAGCTACTGATCTTATTGGCCTTGCATTAGTAGTGGGAACAATGCTAGAATCAATTCTGAAGTGTTATGGACAGGAGGGGTATATAAGAGCCCTGATTTCTCCTCTCATTACCCACTTGTAAACAGAAAGATGTTTTCGATTTCTGAGTTTCCACTTTATAAGTGGTAATGTATTTTCCCGAAACCTTCAGTTTGGGGTGTTCCAATCCTCTATTAATAACTGCACAGCAACTCAAGATAAGGTAAAATGAGGGTTGGTTTATTCTCTTTCCTTGCTCCCTCCCTCCCTTCCCCCCCTCTCTCACGCTCCCTCCCTTCTCTCCCCCCACTCTCTCACGCTCCTTCCCTTCCCCTTCTCACGTTCCCTCCCTTCCCCCCCTCTCTCATGCTCCCTCCCTTCCCCCCCCTCTCATGCTACCTCCCTTCCCCCCGCTCTCTCACGCTCCCTCCCCCCCTCACACTCCCTCCCTTCCCCCCCCCCACGCTCCCTCCCTCTTCCCCCCCCTCTCTCACGCTCCCTCCCTCTTCCCCCCCCTCTCTCACGCTCCCTCCCTCTTTCCCCCCCCTCACGCTCCCTCCCTCTTCCCCCCCCTCTCTCACGCTCCTTCCCTCTTTCCCCCCCTCGCTCACGCCCCCTCCCTCTTTCCCCCCCTCTCTCACGCTCTCTCCCTCTTTCCCCCCCCCCCCTCTCACGCTCCCTCCCTCTCCCCCACCCCCTCTCTCACGCTCCCTCCCTTCCCTGCCCCTCTCACGCTCTTATGGTTTCAGATGAGTCCAAAAGTCAAATCGGGGATTCCTTCAGAGGTCAGCAGCCTGAAACCGTTGAAGGTTGGTCCATCTTCCCAGAAGCGATCACTTCCCTGAGGGAAGAAGGCATCTACAGATGCATGAGTTATGAGTACAGATACAGGTGTTCCAGGCTTCCAGTAATACACAATGTAGATGAGAGCCAGGTAATTTACCTGGACAGAGCTCTTCCTGCTGTTACCCTTTAGATGTAACATGGCAGACTGCCTGTGTTCAGTTTCACTCGGCAGTATTACATGTTCTAGTAGCTTGGGGGAGGTCATGTGATAGAACTTCCACTTCTCCTGGATTTTGGACCAAGAATGCACTTTTCCAGGTCTGGAATCTTGAGAGTTTTAACAGAGGAGTCAGGGTCCCTTTTGTCTTTGCAGATGTACCGTCTCCATTGGCCACAGCTCTACCTTAGAATTGTAAAGGGTATTGGTGCATTTCTTTGGAATCTGATTTCCTGCAGTCACAGGGGTCATTCGCGCCTCTTTAAAGGTAACAAGGTCTCTGTTGGTTTCTGAACTTTAGAAATTCCTCTGGTATGAGTCATGGCTAGTCAGGCATATCAGGGTAAAGCTTTTGTTCATTTTCAAAATAAAATAATTTCATAAAGTAGCTATATGTGGATATAAGTTTTCCTTTCTATCTTCTGGATAGGACAGAGGATCTGATAATGTACATTTGATAATAATGATCCGATTGGGCATAGTTAACATGGATTTGTGAATGGAAAATCATTTTTGATGAACTAGTTGGAGGTTTTTGAGGATGCTACTTAAGAATTGATGAAGGGGAGTCAGTGGACATATTACACTTGGATTTTGAGAGGGCTTTTGCTTAAAGTCCCCTACAGGAAGTTGGTTAGCAAAATTAAATAAAGCACATGGAATAGGAGGTAAAATACTGGCATGGATTAAGGATTGGTTAACAGGCAGAAAAGCAGAGAGTAGGAATAACTGGGTCATTCTTGCGTTGGCAGGCTGTAACTAGTGGGTACTGCAAGGATCAGTACTTGGGCCCCAGCTGTTCACAATACATATCAATGATTTGGACGTGGGGACCAAATGTAATGTTTCCAAGTTTGCGGATGACACAAAGCTAGATAACAATGTGTGTTGTGAGAAAGATGCAATGTGGTTTCAAGGCAAGGACGTGGTAGATGGAATATAATGTGGAAAAATGTGAAGTTATCCACTTTGGTAGGAGGAACAGATGTACAGAGTATTTCTTAAATGGTTAGAGATTAGAGTGTGTGGTTGTTCAAAGGGACCTGGGTATCCTTGTCAATAAGTCACCTGAAAACTAATATGCAGGTACGGCAAGTAATTAGGAAGGCTAATGGTATGTTAGAGTTTATTGCAAGAATATTTGAGTACAGGAGTACAAAGTCTTGCTTGAATTGTGTAGAAGGCTACATCTGGAGTACTGTGTGCAGTTTTGGTCCCCTTACCTTCGGAATGATATTATTGTCATAGAGGGAGTGCAACAGAGGTTTGCCAGACAGGTTCCCAGGATGGCAAGACTGTCATATGAAGAGAGATTGAGGAAACTGGGACTGAATTCTCTAGAGCTTCGAAGAATGAGAGGTGATCTCATTGAAACCTACAAAATACTTAAAGGAATAGATAGGTGTGATGACTGTCACTTTGAGATCAGTTCAACTGAGTAGGGGTCAAGTGATTTTTTTTTTTTCAACCAATGTGTGGCTAGAGTGGGGGAATAAATTCTAAGGAGGGGTTTCCTAGGAAAAAATGGCTGTATGAGGGGCTGACTGGATGCAAGCAGCTGTGGAAGCTCTTGTTTAAATTTTCTTTTGTTTGACTAAGAAGCCTCCCAGAGCGTGTTTCTACAAAAGGGTAGATGCAGGTAAAATGTTTCCCCTGTTTGGGGATTCTAGAACTAGGGAGCACACTTTCAAAATAAGGGGGAAGCCACTTGGGACCGAGACTCTAGAGCATTGTGCATCTTTGGAATTCTCCACCCCAGAGGCCTGTGAAAGCTCAGCCATTGTGTATGTTTACAGCAGAGATTGACAGATTTCTAAATACCAATACATAAAGGGGTATGGGGTAATGTGGAATAAGGCACTGAAGTGGATAAGCAGTATGATGTATTGAACAGCAGAGCAGGCTTGCTGGGCTGAATGGCTTACTCCTGCTCCTATGCTCCAGTGATGACTTTGGGTATCACGCCCATGTCCTTTTCCTGTAGTTCTGCAAATCTTTCCCCTTCAAGTATCTATTCAATTTCCTTTGAAAGTTACTACTGATTGTCCTTTCATCTCCCTTTCAGGCGATGTATTTCAGATGATTATAACTCACTGGGTAAAATAATTTTTCCTCAGCTCACTTTTGGCCGATTGCCGTAAATCTGTGTCATCTGGTGTTATGCAACCAGAAATACTTTCTCCTTATTTACTCAAAACCCTGTATGATTTTGAACAGCTCTATTAAATGTCCTCTTAACCTTTATCTATGCTACAAGTAACATCCTCAAAAAACAAATTTGTCCAACATGATTTCCCTTTCATAAATCCATGTTGATTCCACCCAAATTTTACTATTCTTTTCTATATGTCCAGTTATCACATCCTTCAAATAGATTCTAACATTTTCCCTACCACTAATGTCAGACTAACAAGTCTGTAGTTCACCATTCTCCCTCTTCCTCCTTTCTTAAATAATGGGGTTACATTTGATGCTTTCCAGTCCACAGGAGCCTTTCCATAATTCATTTAATTTTGAAAGATAATCACCAATGCATCCACTATCTCTCTAGCCACCTTTTTCAACACTCTCTACCTTCTGTACTCTAAGAATAACCCACTTCTCTAATTTCTCTATGTAGCAGAAATCCCTGGTACCAGTCCAATACATTTTCTCTGCACCTTCTCTATGGCCATGACGTATTGCCTAAAATGTGGTGTCATGGATTGAACATTCCGCTGGGGCCTAATCAGTGGTTAGGTTTAACGTAACTTCCTTGTTTTTGCACTCTCTGCCTTTACAAAACCATGGATTCTGCAGTAAATTGAAAGCAAGATACTGCATATGCTGGAAATCTAAAATAAAAACAGAAAATGCTGGAAAAACTCAGCATCTGTGGAGTGGGAAACAGAGTTAACATTTCAAGTCCATTATAACTCTTCTTTGGAACAGCAGACTTTTTTAATAGCTGTGCTTTATGGAAGAAGTTAAAGATTGCATTAAATCAGTATAGGTGGCTTATAAGGATGGCAGAAAAAGTGGTAAAAGCCTGAGGATTCAAAGCAATTTCGAAATCAGCAAAGGAGGTCCAAGAAACTAATTAAGGAAGGGAAAGGAGAATATGAATGCAAACTAGCGAGGAACATAAAGGTGGGCTACAAAAGCTTCTTTAGGTACATGAAAAGGAAAAGATTGGCTTGGACAAATATGGGCCTATTACAGGTAGGGACAGAAGAATTTATAGTGGAGAACAGGGAAATGGGAGCGAAACTAAGTAGTTGCTTTGCTTCTGTCTTCATGGAAGAAGGTACAGAAAATCTCCCAGGAATACTAGACAACCAAGGGACTTGTAAAAGTGAGGAGCTAAAAGAAATTGATATTAGTAAAGAGGTTGATAAATCCCCTGGACCAGATAAGCTTCATCCTACAGTGTTGAAAGAGGTGGCTAGAGAGATAGTGGATGCATTGGTGATTATCTTTCAAAATTAAATGAATTATGGAAAAGCTCCTGTGGACTGGAAAGTAGCAAATGTAACCCCACTATTTAAGAAAGGGGGAAGAGGGAGAATGGTGAACTACAGACTTGTTAGTCTGACATCAGTGGTAGGGAAAATGTTAGAATTTATTTGAAGGATGTGATAACTGGACATATAGAAAAGAATAGTAAAATTTGGGTGGAATTAACATGGATTTATGAAAGGGAAATCATGTTGGACAAATTTGTTTTTTGAGGATGTTACTTGTAGCATAGATAATGGAGAACCAGTGGGTGTGGTGCATTTGGATTTTCAGAAGGCTTTTGATAAGGTCCCACACAGGAGGTTAGTAAATAAAATTAGAGCGCATGGGATTTGAGGAAATATACTTGTATGGATTAAGAATTGGTTAGCAGAGAGTAGGTATAAACAGCTCATTCTTAGCATGGTGGATTACCGCAAGGATCCACAGCTGTACACAATCTATATAAATGATTTGGATGTGGACACCTATTGTAATATTTCCAGATTTGCTGTTGACACCAAACTGGGTGGGAAGGTAAGTTGTAAGGAAGATGCAAGGAGACTTCAAGTGGACTTGGACAGACTAAGTGAATGGGCTGGAACATGGCGGGTGGAATATAATGTGAATAAGTGTGAAGTTATTCACTTTGGTAGAAAAAACAAGGCAGCAAAATACTAATTAAATTGAGAGGAATTGCGAAATGTGGGTGTCCAAAGGGACCTGGGTATCCTTGTTCATGAGTCATTAAAAACTAGCATGCAGATGCAGCAAGCAATTAGGATGGCAGATGGTATGTTGGTTGTCTTCATGAGGGGATTTGAGTACAGAAGTAAGGATATCTTGCTGGAGTTATATAGAGCCTTCACCTGGAGTATTGTGCACGGTTTGGTCCCCTTATTTAAGGAAAGATATACTTGCTATAGAAGGAGTGCTATTGGAGGTTCTCCAGATTAATCCCTGGGATGGCTGAATTGTCTTATGAGGAGAGATTGAGGAGACTGGGTCTGTATTCCCTGGAGTTATGAAGAATGAGGGGTGACTTCATTGAAACTTACAAAATTCTTACAGGGCATGACAAGGTGGATGTGGATAACATGTTTCTCCTGGTGAGTCTAGAACTATGGGACACAGTCTCAGAATAAGGGGTAGGCCATTTAAGACTGAGATGAGGAGGATTTTCTTCACCCAGAGGATGGTGACTCTTTGGAATTCTCTACGCCAGAGCGCTTTGGAAGCTTAATCGGTGAGCATGTTTAAGACAGAAATCAGTGTATTTCTGGAGACCAAAGGCATCAAGGGACATGGGGATAATGCAGGAAGGTGGCATTGAGGTAAATGATCAGCCATGATCAAATTGAGTGGTGGAGCAGGTTCAATGGGCCGAATGGCCTAATCCTGTTCCTGTTCCTATCTTTCTACGTATCCTACTCTCAACTTGTTATGCCACCTTAAAAGATATTTGTGTGTACACCACCCCCCCCTTCCCCGCCAATTTTGAAATTGTGCCATTTAATTGATATTGCCTCTCCTCATTCTTCCTAGCAAAGTATCTAACTTCGCACTTTGCATTATTAAATTTCATCTGCCATTAACACCACCCTCTGGTGGAGGCACTGTAGCATTATTACTGGAAGGTGGGGTGCAACCACAGCTTGACGAGGCCTCATCAGCACTTTCGAAATAGGGAGTGTGGAATGGAAAAAATTAACAAGAACTGCATGTGGTTTTTTAATTTTGTCAATAATTTGCATTTCAAATAAGCCTTTTAACATAAAACACCCCAAGGTGCTTCACAGGAGTGTAATTGTGGGAGAAGAAATTGTCGCAGGAGATATTGGTTTCATTGACATAGGATCAATTGTATTACTGAAAAGGCTCACTGCATCATCCTACGCTCTAAATTGTTCATTCCTGAAACAGCAAAATTCTGCTTACTAGATGGTCATGTAAAAAATTATGTATTTTTAGAACAGATAATACCTAGAAGAAAGAAACAACGTGCATTTATATAGCACCTTTCACCATCTCAGGATGTCCCAAAATGCCTTGCAGCCAATGAAACACAGTTGTAACATAGGAAAAATAGCAGTGAGTTTGCACACATCAAGCTCCTACAAACAGCAATGTAATGATGAGGTCCGTGTGTGTCAGGAGACGATGGACTGTGCCCAGGGTGTATGTACCTTCTGTAATGAACATCGTATATTGTCACTATAGAGACTGATTTGTGAGTGACAGTCCCTTCTGCAACTAGCACAGATGAATAGCGCTGGCTTGACGTCAGCTGATTTTTTTTTTTCCTTCTGGTGGGCTCTTTTTCTACCATCTGGTCATTTCTTTTGTCCTCTGCTTTCTCCATATCCTTGCTGACTGCTTGTCTCCAGTCATCCTGGTCAGCAGTGTAATAATGACCAGATCATCTGTTTTTGAATGATGTTGTTTGAGAGATACTGAGCACTCGAGAATCATATACAATGTGAGATGGACATATGTGAGGATACCACTACTCATTTCTACCAGTATGCTTAGCCGTATACAAATACCAGCCCACCCTATCGGAGCATTCTGTTTGATATCAATGATTGTTTTTATTTCTCCTGCTTCAGAGTGATGTGACATATTCCTGCCAAACTTTTTAGACCCTGGGCAAAAATTGTTCATGCATGTTTCAGGTGGGATCTTTTTGCAAGAGAGATGACAAATACTCATTCCATCAATCTGAACTAAATTTTAACCCTTCTATAATGAATTCACACAGTGTTCTAATCCACTGTGGCAACTATTTCTGCGTCATTGGTGCCCTTAATATAAAAATATGTCCCTTTAAACATGATAGAAAAACATTTCAGAAATAGGTGGCTGAACTTTTTTGTATCAGTATTCATTTTAAAATGAATGTTGATTTCATTTGGGAATTTTGCAGCCAAGATGTAGGAGTTACATATTGTAGCGTGTAAAAAAAAAAATCTTCCGAAGGGATCTAGTCTTCAAGTATGTTATTTTGTTATTTTTCTACAATGCAATTAAGTGCATTTTTAATTGATAAACTAAGTTACAGAGATTGAAGTTTTGCTTGTCTGATTCATGATTTAATTTATGTAATCCATACAACTAATTAAATTTAATTATGTTATGAGACAATGTTTCAAAGCAGAAAAATTAGAAGCTTTTTGAAATGTTTATCTTTTACAGTATCTGTGAATTTGTTTAATGACTTGAATATATTCATGTTAACTGGAATGTGAACATCTGTTTTACAGATTGAGTGTTTTTTAAATCTCTGCCTTGCTATCATAAATTGTTACGGTTGCATGTAATATTCCAAAGAACTTGATGGATAAATATTGTTAAAATATATGTAAACCATAAAGTACCATCATATTATTACATGCTTGCAATAATTTGAATTTTGTGTGTTGCAAATAGTCTTGTTAATAAAACAATTGCATTATTTACAGTGAATCCAATTCCATCGAACCTCAAGTCTGAAGCCAAGAAGGCTGCAAAAATTTTGAGAGAGTTTACTGAAATAAGTTCAAGAAATGGACCTGATGTAATCATACCAGGTTAGTAAAATAATTGTTTGATGCTCTGTTGTATCTTGCATTGAAGATGCTGTCAAATGGTATATCTTCAATTGCAAGTTGAATTGATCATTGTATTTGAATATTTACCTGTATTCGTTCTGGAATAAAAACATCAACATTTATTTTTTGAAGAATCAATTCTAATGGCTGCTGTACAGTACTGTTGTACCTAGTATAAGAGTACAGGAGAATGTTCTGGGACTTGGAATTATGTGAACAGAAATTTGTGAAACAATATTTCCATTTTTTGAAGAGAAAAAGGTGATGAAGGACCTTGATTCAGGTTCCTAAAATGACGCAAAGCACCGAAAATAGAGAACATGATGAAAAAGATTTTAACAAGTTTGAGCAAGACTAGGGAATAGAATAATTTTAATTTATAAACACCTATCAATAGTCGATGTAAAGTCAATTCATTCTTTAAAATAAACTAAACTGATGAAAATCCTGTGAAGAATAAAGTTATAAGCCGTTATGCTTCTCAGTCAAATAGTCTGTTAATATTCACTTTTCACTTATCAATCAAATAAATCTGACTGGAGCCAGGTGTGGAGGACTGTTGGCATCCATGGACCTGCCCCTTTACCGTAATCCTCCTCTTAGAAAGAATGGAGGGAAATGGGAGTGAAGGTTACAATACTAAATCTGTTGACAAGTGATCTGTGAGTGGCTGGAAGATGGATATCACCAGTAGAACACCAACAGCAAATAATAAAGTTTGTATTGTAAGAATATATACATTTGGATCATGATTATCTTTTGAGGAACTGTTTCGCAAGTTGATGGGTAGATAGGTTTCTTGAACTTATTTACTGTGAAATTTAAATCTAACTGTAGGAATTTCTGCAAGCTTAGCTCAGTTTTATTCTGGAATTTCATCATCCCATATCAATGCTGGAGTTAATAAGGGGTAGCAACTTATTCACATAGAATTTGAAGTTTTATAAGCATCTCCTTATAACATACTTTCAGGACCTGTCATTGTGCCAGTGTTGATGCTAGTACTACAGGAGTAAGTTTTTGCAAACAGAAAAATAAGAGAAAATAATCAGCAGGGCCCATCTAAAATGTCAAGAGTTTCTCTTATTGGCTTTGCTTTAGAATGTGATGTTTGAAATATCAAATTGAAATCTGAAGCTATGGGCTGGATTTTCGCCGAGTCATGATGACTTGGGATCTCTTTTAAAAAATGGTGGTTTCAATAGGCTAATGGATTTCTGGGCTCTCGATCAAGCCTCATTATGTATCCTTGACTGGGAGCCCAGATATCCAATAGAGTATGAAATGCCTGAGCCCCAAGGAAAATATTGTCTGATTGACAGCTCTGGCATTCTGATCTATGCTGTCAATTTCACAATGTTTATTTACACAAGATAAAGAGATTGGCTTTTTTTTATTATCCATTCACGGGATGTGGGCTTTGCTGGCTAGGCCAGCATCTGTTGCCTATCCGTAGCTGCCTTCTTGAACCACTGCAGTCCATGTGGTGTAGGTACACCCACAGTGCTGTTAGGGAGTTCCAGGATTTTGACTCAGCAACAGTGAAGGAATGGTGATATATTTCCAAGTCAGGATGGTGAGAGACTTTGAGGGGAACTTCCAGGTGGTGTTGTTCTCATCTATCTGCTGCCTTTGACCTTCTAGATGGGAGTGGTTGTGGGTTTGGAAGGTGCTGTTGAAGGAGCCTTGGTGAATTCCAGCAATGCATTCTGTAGATGGTACACACTGCTGCCACTGTGTGTAGGTGGTGGACAGAGTGAATGTTTGTGGATGTGGCGCCAATCAAGTGGGCCGCTTTGTCCTGGCCGATGTCAAGATTCTTGAGTGTTGTGGGAGCTGCACTCATCCAGGCAAGTGGGGAGTATTCCATCACATTCCTGACTTGTGCCTTGTAGATGACAGACAGGCTACAGATTGTGTTCAAGTACAATTCTGCTGCTGCTGATGGCCCGCAGCGCCTGATGTATGCCCAGTCTTGAATTGCTAGATCTGTTCGAAATCTATCCCATTTAGCACAGTGGTAGTGCCACACAACACGATGAAGGGTATCCTCAATGTGAAGGCGAGACTCCGTCTGCCCAATGACTATGCAGTGTTCACTTGTACCAATACTGTCATGGACAGATGCCCCTGCGGCAGGCAGGTTGGTGAGGATGAGGTCAAGTATGTTTTCCCCTCTTGTTGGTCCCCTTACCGCCTGCCGCAGACCCAGTCTAGCAGCTATGTCATTTAGCACTCGGCCAGCTCGGTCACTAGTGGTGCTACCGAGCCACTCTTGGTGATGGACATTGAAGTCCCCCACCCAGAGTACATTTTGCACCATTGCCACCCTCAGTGCTTCTCCCAAGTGGTGTTCAACATGGAGGAGCACTGATTCATCAGCTGAGGGAGGGTGGTACATAGTAATTAGCAGGAGGTTTCCTTGCCCATGTTTGACCTGATGCCGAGAGACTTTGTGGGGTCTGGAGTTGATGTTGAGGACTCTTGGGGTAACTCCCTCTTGACTGTATACCACTGTGCTGCCACCTCTTCTCGGCTTGTCCTGCCGCTGAGACAGGACATACCCAGGGATGATGATGATGGTTTTTTATTATTTGTTCGTGGAATGTGGACCTCGCTAACCCGACCAGCAATCTAGGACATTATCTTTAAGGTATGATTCCATGAGAATGACTATGTCAGTCTGTTGCTTGACAAGTCTGTGAGACAGCTCTCCCAATTTTGACACTAGCCCTCACAAGAAAGTAAGGAGGACTTTGCAGGGTCTATAGGGCTGAGATTGCTGTTGTCATTTCCAATGCCCAGGTCTATGCCATGTCTGGTTTCATTCCTTTTTGTGACTTTGTAGCGGATTGTTACAACTGAGTGGCTTGCTAGGCCATTTCACAGGGCATGTAAGAGTCAACCACATTGCTGTGGAGTCACGACAGATTTCCTTCCCTCAGGGACATTAGTGAACCAGATGGGTTTTTACAACAATCGACAATGGTTTCATGGTCATCATCAGACTTTTAGTTTCAGATTTTTATCGAATTCATATTTCCACCATCTGCCGTGGTGGGATTCGAACTACTAGTCCAGCGACAATACTACTATGCCATCGCCTTCCCTGCTTGCAGTTTCTGCAATTGATAGTTTAAAGATCTGGCTGATTGACACTTTTATTGGCCTTTAAAATGGAAAGTTATCTTTGAATGACCTTTTTATTAAAGCTTTTTTTTACATATACTACTGTCACTGCAGGGTTCATTGCTTCTATATGGTGTATAGTGGGTGAATGGACATGAAATTGCCATAGCTTGGCATGGTGGGGGGTGGGGGGGCTATAGGGGTTGTTTGGTGGGGGCAAAACCTGACATGAGGGACAATAGGGATTTTGGGGGAGGGCATGAGCAATAGGGGCTGTTTAGGGGATATAGCTTTGCATGGAGGGCATGGGAGGTTGTGTGGGGAGATGAGGATTGGAGGGTATTTCTGTTTTGTAACTGGGGTGAAGTCCCATAATACCAAGACGGGCCTTTTAAACAGCCCGCATTCGCACCTGGCAACCCCTGTAGCTGAGGGCCAAGCCGGGAATTTACCCAACTCAAGGATGAAAATCCAGCCCTATGTTCTTAAATTTTGTTTATAGCTTTTTCCTGTATCTCCCTTTTCTATTCCTTTTCAATCATTTATTCAATTCTATTTTGACTGATGTTATCTTTTGCCTCAATAGCTACTTGTAGTAAACCGTTCAATGTTTTAAGCATCCTCTGCATAGAAATGAATCTTCTAAATTATAATGGAATCAAACTTGGATGGTACAAAATTCTGGTTATGTCAAAGTTGACAACCATTCCTGCTGTCAGAATAGCAAATCCCATGGAACGATGCCAGTGATAAGCTGAAATTCCACACTGGTAATTCCAGGTTAGCTGAACTTGTCTGAGCTTGTCATATGAGCGCACCAACCAATTGGAGCCAATGCTGCAAAGGCCATAAAGATGGTCCGGGTTTGATACTGCAGTACGAAAACATTGAAAACATATTTTACTGCATTGGCGACATGGCGGACAATATCGTGCACATCTGAAGACAACACACTAAGCAGAAAATGATTAGAGTTTTTCTGGAGCTGACTTCTGACATTTTTCATGCAAAGCTCTGGCCTTTTACAAGATCATGCCATTGTAAGGTGTGAACAAATTGAATAAAGACTTTTTCACACATTTACTACTATTTTCTGTTTTTATTTGGCATTTGAATCTGTTGTTTTTTGACATAGATCAAATTCGTAGGCATATCATAGAGATGCATTCATGTGGGAATGGGACCTCTTCAGCTATCATGAAGCTCTGCTTAACAGAAATTTGTGGCGGATTCCCTGGGATTTGACTCATCAGGATTTTACTGTATCCTTTAGATTAAACTTTCCCTAATCATTCTTAAAGTAGTCTATGCCCCGTGTTACTATTTGCCAATTTGTGGAAACAACCTCACTATTTACCTTCCATCACTTTGAAAACCTTTGGATTCCATGTCCACTTTCTTGAAAAAGCCACGGTTTTTCAAGCAATTCTTCATAACCATGATTTTTCATTCTTGGAATCATTTCTTCTAATGAATTGTTATTATAGCCTTACCATGGCTCTAATAACTTTCATATGATGGTGTGCCACAACCACATGCTGTACTCTTAACAATGACCTATCCAAATTTTTGCGCAAGTTCAACATTGTTCCCTTGCTTTTATTTTCAATGCCCTATGTATAGTTTTCAAAAAGTAAGTTTGCATTTTTTATAGCTTTTACTGCCTACTTTTCCAGCCTTTTTAAAAACGTATGTACCTAAATTCCTGGATCACTTGATTTCTTTATTGAGATTATTATCATTTTAGGTACATTTTCTTTCTTTGTTTTTCCACCAAACATAAAACTTCACGTTACTCTGTGTTGAACTGCATTCCTCACCTGTCTGCTCATGCCACTAGCCATTGTCCTCCTGCATTTTCTTTCTCATTGTTTACTTTATCCCTCCAGTGAGCAAGTTTTAATAAATTCCTCTTGTATTCTGAATCACTCATGTAAGTGAAAAATTAAAAAAGGTCCCAACACGTATTTCCAGGAGGAACTCTACCCCATATATCATCAATCCAAACTATATCCATTTTACTCTTGTTCTCTGTTTCCTTTCCGACGCATCTCTATCCCTGTAGCTATATATCCTGTAATATGTATTAATTTTATTAATGCCTCATTTATCACACTTTCTTAAAAACTGCCTTAAAGCCCATAAATAGAGTCAATGTATTCTATTTATCAATGCACTATGATTTCCACAAATAAAATGCAATTGAAGTACTCAAGTAAAATCTGCCTTTACAAATCCACGTGGATTGTTACTGATGATCCCATGCTTTGGCACTATTAGTTTAATGAAAACTGCTACAATAATGTTTTTATTACTCTTAATAAGCTTTGGTTAGAAAATTGTGTTCTATGTTCCTGTTATAACTATTAGACATTATCCTGGTTTTCTTTTCTGAATGCCTGCCAATTTTTTTTCTCTATTGTCACAAATTGCTCTTCATTATACAGCTTTCCACCTTATATATCTATTTTTTTGCTTAATCTCAACCATCTTCCTATTTTTCAACTTTCCTTGTACCTCTATTTTCAGTCCACAAACTATTTTTCTCAGTTAATATATTTATTTCTCTAATGAGTGTATAAAACTATATTTTATCCTTCATTTGAGGAAAGGGTGTGCATCATCTTGAAACATTTTCCTGGTAAGATCTTGCCTTTGTGGCCTACTAATTTGTTGTTCAGATTTGGAGACTGTGGGATGAACTTTAACTGAGTCGGGATGTGAAAGTCCCATGCCCATTTCCAACAGATCCCGTTTTTCTCACTGGGGAAAGGATGGGGCATGAGGCACACAGGAGGGAAACCCAATTCAGCATGGCCATTTAAACATATTTTTGAGTTCCAGCATTCCATTATGGCTGTTGCCAGGGCCTTTAACCCGCAGTGTGGGAGTCATGAATTGCTGATGTAACTGTTCTCAAGGACAGATGAGGTCTGTTTAACCGTCATAATCTGATTTTTTTTTTAATCCTGCGCTCTTTTCAAAAAAAAAGTCTGAAGCTGTCAGTAATTGTCAAAAAAAACCTCTGCTTGACAGTTGACAGAGCAGCTGTTGTAGCATCTGCTAGCGAGGTTTCAGTAAAATTACTTTGGCATTTCCAGAAGGGCTATTCATTAGGAATGCTTGGCTGAGCTTCAAAGTCTACAGTTATCTTAGTATGGGTTTCTGAGTTCACAGTAGGATTGACAGATTAAAGAGGCTATTAAAGGATTAGGAGTATGAACAGACGTATGTTTGTTTCTATAAGAGGTTAACTACTTGAGATTTAAAAGCAATGTTGCTTTCATGAATGAGAGTTTTTTTCACTATCAAACCTGTATAGTGAAAGCTTTTAGATTGGCTGGGTGGTTAACAGTGACGTTGAGTGTCATGGGCTATAGGAAGATATAGATGGGATGGTCAAATGGGCAGATAAGTGGCAGATGGAATTTAACACTGAAAAGTATGAGCTGATACATTTTGGAAGGAGTAATTTGACAGGGAAGTATTCAATGAACGGCATGACACTAGGAAGTTCTGAGGAATAAACGGACCTTGGCATATGCATCCATAAATCTCTGAAGGCTGAGGGGCATGTTAGTGGGATGGTGAAAAAGGCATATGGGACACTTGCCTTTATCAATCGAGGCATAGATTATAAAAGTACAGAGGTCATGTTGGAGTTGTATAGAACCTTGGTGAGGCCACAGCTGGAATACTGTGTGCAGTTCTGGTTGCCACATTATAGGAAGGATGTGATTGCACTGGAGGGGGTGCAGAGGAGATTCGCCAGGATGTTGCCTGGGATGAAACATTTAAGTATTGAAGAGAGATTGGATAGATTTGGGTTGTTTTCGTTGGAGCAGAGAAGACTGAGGGGCGACCTGATCGAAGTGTAGCAGAGAAGACTGAGGGGTGACCTGATCGAGGTGTACAAGATTATGAGGGGCATGGACAGGGTGGATAGGGAGCAGCTGTTCCCCTTAGTTGAAGGGTCAGTCATGAGGGGACATAAGTTCAAGGTGAGGGGAAGGAGCTTTAGGGGGATATGAAGAAAAACCTTTTTACCCAGAGGGTGGTGATGGTCTGGAATGCACTGCCTGGGAGGGTGGTGGAGGCGGGTTGCCTCACATCCTTTAAAAAATACCTGGATGAATACTTGGCATGTCATAACATTCAAGGCTATGGGCCAAGTGCTGGTAAATGGGATTAGGCAGGTAGGTCAGGTGTTTCTCACGTGTCGGTGCAGACTTAATGGGCCAAAGGGCCTCTTCTGCAGTGTGTGATTTTGTGATTTTTAGAAGTTTATTTTTTCATTTCTGCATGGCTGCTGAGGCCTTCCCATGCTGGATACTGGTTGAGTTTCCATGGGGAAGTATGAAAGGCAATGGTGGGGGGGTTGTGTGGGTGAGTTGGCATTGAGGTGACACGCAGGAGTATGAGTTGACACGCAGAGATAAGAGGGGCCACAGGGATGTGGTAGCATGGAGGGTATGAGGGACCATGGTTCTGGGTGGGGCGAGAGATTGTGAGGGGTGAGAGCTAAAAGTCCTACAATCTTCTAAAACAATTGGGACAAAGTCAGGCTTTCCAATCAGCCCACGTTGACACTCACTCACCCCCATGACCTCATAGCATTCTTGTCTAGGATTGGTGAATCTAAATTCATCCCACCTCTCCCTCCCTCCCCACAGTGAAAATCTCGTGATTAGGGATACTTTTTTTTACCAAGGCAAGTTCCGCGAGCCTGGAAATTTCCCAACCCTTATTCTTTTTCTCTTCCCAACAGATTTTTGTCTCTGATTTAAAGCAGGCATGCTTGCATTTATATAAACAACATTAACACCAGGACTTTGATTTTCCTGACAAACTCCTTCAAGTTTGAATCGTGTAGAGATAGTATGAGAAAGAAAATGGGGTAGAGTGAAATTCTTCTGAAACTTCACCCCAAAAGACTGCTTTTGTTCAACAGTCCTGATTGTGACTGAGCCACCTGTGTTAAGCCTACCATGTTGCATATAAGTAAGGTAGGAGAAGTGACTGCCTTCTCTGCAGGATTTCCTTCAATTTTAGTTTGTGTCCAGTTTCCATCCCCAGGAAAGGTTGTTACTACAGAAGCGGCTGTATAAAGACCAGTACAGTATACCAGATACTGGAAAGCATTGTGGAAGCCATCATTAACAATTATCAGAGATCAACAGCTTACATTTATATACCTTGTTTAACCTAATAAAACATTCCAAGGTACTTCACAGAAGCATTATAAAATAGAAAATATCACCAAATCAGATAAGGAGAAATTGCTGCAGAAGACCAAAAGCTTCATCAAAGTAGTAAGTTATAAGGAGTGGTTCTAAAAGATCCTGTAGAATTTTAAAACCTGGAAACATCTGTTCTTGCCTGAGATTCTGGAAAACAAAGGCATTAAAAGAAGTCACTAAACATACAGAAAAGTTAAAAGCTGTAGTTAATTTCAGGGAAGTAATGGATTTCCCTCTTAGAATTTTATGTTTTGAGGAAGAGATTTATAAGGATAAGAAAGAGAAGTTGGAAGCCAGAAAAGCCCAGGAGCATATACTTGAGGCAACGTTTGGGACTTTCAAGCAAGTAGCATGGAGACCAGATGGACAGAGTACAACTTCAATACAGTCTTTAACACCGAATTTGGTGAATGAAGGAATTTGGCACAGCGAGGGAAGAGGTGGTGTTCTGGCCTTTTACAGAATAAAGAGTGGTCTGAGAGAAAAAGTGAGAGCTGAGATCTGGAGGCAATAATTAGTTGAGTAGGTAGGTTAGTTTTAATTTTTTCTCTCTAAACCAGAGCAATAGTTTAAACCAGGACTAGAGGGATATATGTATTGTATTAAATTTATAACTTAACTAGTTGAACTACTTAATCACTTTGAGTAATACTTCAAAACTTGAAACTTATTTAATTAAAATGCGATGGTAGGAAAGGTGATGTGCTGCAGCTGCAGCACGTGGGATGGGTGGACACCAGTGTGCTTCACAACAGCCATATCTGCACTAAGTGTCTGCAGCCTGAGGAACTTGGGCTCAGGGTTGAGAAGCAGGAGTCTGAGGTTTGGACTGAGATGCATCAAGGAAGGAGCAAGTTACCTGGACACTTATTCGAGGAGACTTCACACCCCTTTGGTTAAAAGCTTGAGGTTTGGCCCTTAGCCAGGGATTGGAGGGTGTGACTGAGTGAGCCAGCTATGGAAATCCAAAAGACAGCACTGGAGGAGCCTCAGCCCTTGCAATTATCCACCAGGTATGAGGTTCTTGCAGCCTGTGTGGAGAAGAGCAGGGATTGCAGTAAGGATGAGTAAATTGATCACAATACTGTGGTACAAGAGGCCATTCAGTAGGGGGAGGCATAAAAAAATGAATCAACAGTAGGAAGCAGAAAGGTTAGGGGGATAGATGCTGTCGAGGGCAGCTTCTTGGGCTGGAGAGGAACTTGGAATAGGAGGGGAAAGATTCTGTTGTTATGGTCCACATGGGCACCAATGAAATAGATCAGAATTAAAAGGAGATTCTGCTAAGGCAGTATGAGCAACTAAGGGCTAAATTTAAAAAGCAGAACCACAAAGGTAGTAATTTCTGGATTACGACTTGAGCCATTAGCAAATTGGCATACGGCAAACAAAACCAAGGAATTGAATGCATGGCTGAAAGATTGTGTGGGAAAAATGGGTTTCAATTCATGGGGCACTGTCACCAGTACTGGGGAAAGAGGGAACTGTTTCATTGGGATGGGCTTCACTTGAACCAGGCTACAAACAGTATCCTCATAAATTGAATAACTAGGGTTGTTGAGAGGGCTTTAGACTAAATAATGGTGGTGAGGATTTATGCGAGAGGAAATTTAGGAAATTAGTGAGAAAGGGCAAAGCAATAGTACAGGTAGTGATATAAGAAATGATAACTGGAGTGTAGCAGGAAGGGATAGAGCATACAAATATAAGAATGCACCAGCAAACAGAATCACAGTTGGGGGGGGAAATACTAAAAAGACAGAATTATAGGCTCTTTATCTGAATGCACGCAACATTCATAACAAGGTAGATGAATGGATGGCAGAATTAGAAATTAATGGGTATGATAACAATAGCGATTACAGAGACATGGTTGCAAGGTGTCCATTGCTAGGAACTGAATATTCAAGGGTATTTTTGTACCATTTTCAGAATTATAAGAAAGTAAAAGGTGGTGGGATAGCTTTGCTAATAAGGAATGTCAGTACTGTGGTGAGAAATGACCTTTGCTCAGTAGCCAAAATGTAGAAACAGTTTGGGTGGAGTTCAGAAATAGCAAAGGAGAGGTTACTGATGAGTATGGTCTATAGGCCCCCCAACAGTAACTACAGTTTAGGACCAAGTATCAATCAAGAAATAATGTGTGCTTGTAAGAAAGGTACTGCAATAGTCATGAGCAATTTTAATCTTCAAATAAATTGGACAAATCAAATTGGCAAAGATAGCCTTGAGGATGCATTCATAAAAGTGTATTCAGGACAGTTTGTTAGAATAGTAAAACAAAAACAGAATTACCTGGAAAAACTCAGCAGGTCTGGCAGCATCGGCGGAGAAGAAAAGAGTTGACGTTTCGAGTCCTCATGACCCTTCGACAGAACTTGAGTTCGAGTCCAAGAAAGAGTTGAAATATAAGCTGGTTTAAGGTGTGTGTGTGGGGGGGCGGAGAGATAGAGAGAGAGAGAGGTGGGGGGGGGGGTGGTGTGGTTGTAGGGACAAACAAGCAGTGATAGAAGCAGATCATCAAAAGATGTCAATGACAATAGTACAATAGAACACATAGGTGTTAAAGTTAAAGTTGGTGATATTATCTAAACGAATGTGCTAATTAAGAATGGATGGTAAGGCACTCAAGGTATAGCTCTAGTGGGGGTTTTTTTTTATATAATGGAAATAGGTGGGAAAAGGAAAATCTTTATAATTTATTGGAAAAAAAAAAGGGGGAAACAGAAAGGGGGTGGGGATGGGGGAGGGAGCTCACGACCTAAAGTTGTTGAATTCAATATTCAGTCCGGAAGGCTGTAAAGTCCCTAGTCGGAAGATGTTAGAATAGTATGTTGTGGAACTGGCCAGGGTTATTTTAGACCTGGTAATATGTGATGAGAAAGGATTAATTAATGACCTTGTAGTAAAGGATCCTCTAGGGAAAAGTGATCACAACATGATGGAATTTCTCATTCAGTTTGAGGGGGAGAAACCTGGATCTGAAACTATTGTCTTAAATGAAGGCGTTTACAAAGGTATGAAGTCAGTTGGCTAAAGTAGACTTGAAAATAGGTTTTTGAAAAAAGACAGTAGATAAGCATTGGCAGACATTTAAAGCGATATTCTGTAATCCTTTGACTCTACAAGAAGGATGAGCCATCCATGGTGAACTAAGGAAGTTAAGGATGGGATCAAAGTGAAAGAAAAGGTGTACAGTGCTGCAAAAATTAGTGGTAGGCTAGAAGATTGGGAAATATTTAAAAACCAGCGAAGTATGACTAAAATCATAATCAAGAGAGAGAAATTAGAATGTGACAGTAAACTAGCAAGCAATATGAGAAACAGTTAATAAACTTTCAGAAGTATATAAAAAGGAGTGCAGCCAAAGTAAATGTTGACCCTTAGAGGATGAGACTGGAGAATTAATAATGGAAAACAAGGCAATGAAAGAATCTTCGAACAAGTATTTTGCATTCCTTTTTATGGCAAAGACACGAAAAGCATCCCAGTAATACTAGAAAATTAAGGGGCAAAAGGGAGGGAGGAACTTAAATCGGTCACGATCACTGTAGAAAATGTACTAGGCAAACTAATGGAACTAAAGGCTGACAAGTCCTGTGGACACGATGGCCTATATCCTAGGGTCTTAAAAGGGGTAACTGCAGAGATAGTAGATGCATTGGCTGTAATCTTCCAAATTTCTTTACATTCTGCTAAGATCCCAGCAGAGTGGAAAATCGCGGAAAATCAGGAAACTATAGGCCACTTAGCCTAACATGCCTCATTGGGGAAAATGCTGGAATCCATTGTTAAGGAAGTAATAGCAGGAAATTTAGAAAATCATAATCAAGCAGCGCCACTATGATTTTAAGAATGGGTTTGACAGAATTATTAGAATTCTTTTGAGGATGTAACAAGCAGAGTGAATAAAGCAGAATCAACATATGTAGTATTTGCATTGCTAAGAGAAGTTTGATGAGGTGCCACATAAAAATTACTGCACAAGAATTCATGCTGTTCAAGGTAATTTATTAGCATGCATGGAGGATTGGCAAACTAACAGGAAACCAAGAGTCAGGATTATTGGGTCATTTTCAGGTTGGCAAAGTCTAACTAGTGGAGTACCACAAGGATGAGTGCTGGGGCTTCAACTATTTACAATCTGTACTAATGACTTGGATAAAGAGACAGACAGCCAAATTTGTAGATAATCTGAAGATAGGAAGGAAAGCAAGTTGTGAGGAAGGTACAAAGAGTCTGCAAAGGGATATAAATAGGTTAAGTGAGTGGGTAGAAATTTGGCAGATGGAGTATAATGTGGGGAAAAAAATGAGGTTATCCATTTTAGTAGGAAGAATAGAAAAGCAGAAAATGGTTTAAATGGAGAGAGACTACAGAATGCTGTGATACAGAGGTGTCCGCGTACATGGATCTCTCAAATTGACCATGCAGATAGACCAAGTATTTAGAAAGGCAAATAGAATGTTAGCCTTTATTACAAGGAAGATGGAGTATAAAAATAGGAAAGTCTTGCTACAACTGTACAGGGCATTGATGAAACCTCATCTAGAGTACTGCATACAGTTTTGGCCTCCTTATTTAAGGATGGATATATTTGCATTGGAGACAGTTCAGAGAAGGTTCACTAGGCTGATCCCTAGGATGAAAGGTTTAGTCTTATGAGGAAAAGTTGAGTTGATTGGACCTATACTCATTGGAGTTTAGAAGAATGAGAGGTGATCTTATTGAAACATATAAGATTCTGAGGGGGCTTGACAGGGTAGATGCTGAGAGAATGTTTTGCTCATGGAGGAATCTAGAGCTGGGGGCACAGTTTCAGTATAAAGGATCTTCCATTTAATAGGGAGATGAGGAGGAATACCTTCTGAGCATTGTAAATATTGGAATTCTCTACCCTAGAGAGCAGTGGATAATAATTGGTCATTGATTATATTCAAGGCTGAGTTAGACAGATTTTGATCCACAAGGGAGTTGAGGGTAATGGGGACAGGCAGGAAAGTGGGGTTGAGGCCACAATCAGATCAGCCATGATCTCATTGAATGGTGGAGCAGACTCGTGGGGCATTATGGCCTATTCCTGCTTTTTGTATGTTCTTATGCACCCAAGCCAGAAAGTGTACATGCCACGGAGATAATATATGGGTTTTCCCAAAGACATTGATTTCCTCCCATATGCAGAGTGTCATGCCTGCTGTCAGCACCAAACCTACTGCCTCTTTCTGTCAGGAGTACAGCTTTGACAGTGGCTGTAAGTTTTTTGCCCCTTGAGGTTTTCAACAGCCTTGGATCATATCAGTCAATCAGGATACCCTGTGCTTCAAATTTCATATCCTTCATCACTGGCCTACCAAAGCAATGACATTGAAAACTCAAACGTTATCAGGTAACTGGATTCTGCAAGTCCCAAGTGGCGTTGATGTCGTCTATGCTCTATTGAAGGTCCCCAACAGCGTATGTCCTGTATTTTATCAGTAGGAAGAGTTTTCACAACAACAACAACAACAACAACTTGTATCCATATAGCACCTTTAACATAATAAAATGTCCAGTGACACTTAATGAATGAATATTCATTCTGGTTTGCTACCCTATGAATATGCTGTTGTGTCAACATTCTCTGAGATGGCATACTAACCTTGAACCATGATTCTTTTGTTCTCTGACAGTAAAAGACACCTACATTTTTTGTCAGAGCAATGTGTCAGGACAGTTGCTTAGAGACCTAGGCTACCCGCCTCAACCATGGCTGATAATATCCCTCCACCGTCAGAGGACAGATGGTGACAGCAGATTTAGTTAAGTCTTGTATGTTGCACACAGCATTATTGCATAGATCATAGGTACTCTGAAGTCCCATTTTCACTGCCTAGACAGCTTGAGGCCAGCAAGCTGTATGCAGCATAATTTTGCATTTATGAAGGAATTGGACCTTACATTTGCAGAAGCTGAGAGAAAGAAGGTGGAGTCCAACAGCATCCTGATCAATACTAGGATACCTGGGAGACCAAGGCGCTGAAACACCATGCAAGATTAGGTAGAAAAACATCAACTGCTTACAGAAGAAAGGAGATGCCCTGTCTTCAGAAACTATAATGCCATTTTTTGAGACTTTGCATTGTTTGCAACTATTATTTCAGTCTGAAATACATCACATATCTTTCAGGGCACTCAAAACCATCATCAACCAAATTAAAAATGAACTGAAGGTCTCCATATAAAAGAATTCACCAGCACAATTTTCCAAAGAATTCCATATTTACTGATCGTCTTCGTTATTTTACCTTGCTATTTCTTATAATTTTTGCTACCTCTTCTGCCTAAAACTCTTCTCACATATGTACTTAACCCCTTGCATGGTTTTCCATTGGCATCAGGAAGTTCTGAAGTTCGCAGCTGAGATTTTACTGATGGAGACTTTGACAACCAAAAATATCAGTGGTGCTAATGCCCTTGAGCTGGTTTCACTGGAGAGCTCAGGAGTCCATTATCTATCAGACCAAGGCCAGAGGCTATTTCCAGTGCTGTCATTCAAGGGGCTAGAGTGACCTTCATACATTGTTGTTTATTTTGAGCCAACACAGGCACCCATTCTTTGCAGCCCATTGACTCTAGGCCTGCATGGAGTTGGACCAATAGTCTCCATAAGACCAAATAGAATAATTTCAATTAAGCCATGAAAGACTTGGTGCTATTACACCAAGTGTCATGCAAAAAAAGCCTACAAAGTCAATTGTACCTGTCATTCCAGAAGCAATCATTTCCCTTAGAACATCCTGCTAGATGCTGCAGAAATCGCTTCAACTGCCACAATATCCAGTGAGTTTTGAATGTCAGACATCCCTATTGCATTATGTTGCTGTTACGGGCTTTGGAATTCCTCCAACTTATCCAGTGCATGAAAGGAGACTATCAGCACATATGATTTATGCTCGTGAATCATAATTTTTTTGAAGACTGGCTTCTTGAGATCCTCTGCTGAGGCTAGTTACTTTTACTTTTCTCCCTCCCACTGGGAGAGAAAGTTGATCATTCCTCATTCTTTCCAAGCTCCCAGTGCTCACTGGTGTCTTGTTCATCTCTTCACTTATACTGGATGGTGTAGTGGGTGAGTCATGTCTCCAACATTATTCTGAGATCTGCATGGGGTATTCAGGTCTTCACACTTTCAACAATGTCATCAGGTTATAAAACATTTCCTGCAGTGAATTACTGTTTGTGGGATGGTTAAAGTGACACCTCATTCTCTGTTTACTCCCTGCATCACCCTTTCTGAGGCATTCTATCCTGCGCAACAGGATCCTGGAGGGGGGTTTTAACCGCCTGTGGCCACAATATGTGGGCGATGTCACTCAGCTTCCTTGCCTGAAAGTAAGCCTATTGTCAGGCTTGGTTTCCAGTTGAGTGGGGAATGCTGAAGAGAAGCCATAATGGTGGGGGAAAGTAAGGGTGGGGTGGGGTGGTGGGTTTGGGGTGGAGAGAGAGAGAGTCAAAGACCAGTGTGGGATGGGGTTAGGAGACCTGAGGGGCCAAGAGGGATGAGAGTGGGAACCAGGGTGGGGAGGAGGATTGGATGCCTGAGAAGGCAGTGAGCATAGGAAACCTGAGGGATTGAAGGCTAATGAGGGGGTGGGGGTTGGGACAAGTACACTGATCCAGCTGATAATTGGAAATGCATTTACTGCCTGGATCCAGTAGTCTTTAACTTCCTGGAGTTACTAGAATTCTTGAGGCCACAGGAACCCAGCTGTCCAGAGTTAAGTTGGAGATTGTATATTTAAAAAATTGCCAGTCTGCCTCTTGGACTGTTTGCTCACTGCCCTGTCTAGCCCTTGTTAAAATTGAAAGTGGGTGGGTCGGGGTTGGGATTCAAATTTTTAACGCTTTAAATTCCCATCCTACCCAAACTTACCTGGAATATTTGAGCTGAAGGGTGAGGAGTTAAGAGTTGAATGGGAAAAGTCATGAAATGCCTCGCTGCAGCAAATTCTGGGCCATTGTTTGGTTACTCTGTTCACAGTAGTCAAAAACAAAAGTGTGTTTATGTACATGCTCTCTGTATTTACTCTGAAAACAAAGCGTTTATGCAAATATAAATGTATATATGTTACAGCAACAAAAGATATAGAATGAACATATTTTATGTTGTAGCTACAGTTACCTGGCACTGTAAATTGTTTTGAATATCTGAGCCATCCATTGAATAACATATATCACTAATACAGATGGAATAATAGACAAGTCTATTAATATTTTTTCTTTAGATAATTAATCTCAGTTCTAATGCTTATTGTATTAATAGTGCAAACAAGAGTGTAGGTGTAGATAGTCCATGCAATTAATCCATTCTTGGTTATTTCAACTACTGAAAAGATGAAGATCAGTTTACGTTCAGTTCTTATTTATACCAGCCCTCAAGGTTGCTGAATCTTGTATTCCAAACATTGTAGTGAACTCACCTTCAGTATTTTTCTGTATGATATTGCACTGACTACTTTAACTCTCGTACTCAAGTCTTCACATTTTTCATTTGGAGAGTGTGGTGGAGGCAGGGTCAATTGAAGCTTTCAAAAGGTAATTGGATAATTATCTAAAAAGGAAAATTTGCAGGGCTACAGGGAAAAGGCAGGAGAGTGGCACTAGGTGAATTGCTTTTTGAGGGCCGGCACAGATACAACAGGCTGAATGGCCTCTTTCTGTGCTGTAGCTATCCTATGATTCTACTTAACAATGGGGCTTTGTAATGATGCTTTTGAGCAGAATTTGATTTAGCCTTTTTAGTACAGCATTAGAGTTCTCATATTAATTAGAGGAAGTTCACTGTTGTGGCTGTTTGGAGGGAATTCCTGTGTTTCTTTGTCCCCATACACCCTTCAGGAAATGTTAAATATTTTGTTCTTATAGAGAACAGTTGAGAGATCCAGGCTGGATTTCCCTACATTGTTGAAATGAGGGGTTTTGTGAGGAACCTCCAGTCCATGATAAGTATTTTCAAAAAGCCTAGAAAAGAAGTAAATTCATAATTTTATGTTCTGCTTCACCAAAGTTTACAAGATTAAGTTAGTTCGTTTGGGAATTATCTATGAAACGGTGAACCTTCAGGACGAAATAGCTTTTTTTCACTTAGTTGTTCGGCCAGTGCCCCTGATCCTGGAGTTCCTTTGGGGTCGGAGTGCTTACAGGATGTGTTTTATAATTGATCAATCTACTTCTTAAATAAAGATTTATTTTCTAGTGTGACATGACTTTACTCATCAATTCACACTTAATTTTCTGTTAATTTTAAAGCTCATGTGATAGCTAAAGCACAAGGACTTGCTATCCTCTCCGTGATTAAAGCTGGATTTTTAGTAACTGCTCGTGGAGGCAGTGGAATTGTGTTGGGCCGTCTGCCAGATGGAAGTAAGAGTATTCAATGCTTGCACTTTTAAAAATATAAATTATTTTTGTCAGCTTTCACTTTCTTTAAAAAAAAATGTCAGAAAATGGATTATAATGTTGACTCCAATATCCATTTGGGAAGTACATCCCTGTTGTTAAACATTTAGAACAAAACTTATTACTGTAATAACAATGCCAGGCATGGAAGTGTGATCCGAGAAATGGAGAGTTTGGTTTGCTAGGCGTGGTGGCTAAGAGAGAGCACGTTGCAGCATGCACCATTCTTTTATTATCATTTTCTAATGTTGATATAGACTGGTTGATCCAACAAGGGAGTGCCAGAGCATCAGTCTGGGAGCCTTCTACCTCAGTGTTAAGGTTTGCCTTCAATGGCAGCAGCAGTAGTTTAAGTGCGGTAGCATTGCTGCTATCTGAGATTATTGCACAGATTTGGAACAGGGTTGCCAATTGAATAAATGTATTCCTGGAGGTTTCTTCTCATGGCTTGCCCCCATGCTCCAGCCATTAGTCAGCCAATGCTTTATCCTTGTTATTTTGCCATGCCAATTGGAAAACAAAAAATGACCCAATTGAATGATGCTTGACTGTCAACCAAACTGCATTATTTTATCCCATTTTCAATATTTTTATAATAAAAGCAAAATACTGTGGATGCTGGAGATCTGAAATGAAAACAGAAAATGCTAGAAAAACTCTGCAGGTCTAGCAGCATCTGCGGAGAGGGAAACAGAGTTAATATTGCAAGTCTCTTCAGAACTCTTTTCAATATTTTTATATCTGGAAAAGAGAAATATTCAAAAAAAAAAGACCAAAAAAAATCTTTTTTATGCCAATGATTTTTCTCCAGAATTGCACACAGCAGTGTCTTGGCGATTGGTCTTCAATTCTTGCAGACTCCAGGCCAGCCCTGGAGCATTGGCAACCAAATTTGGCAGTTATTGATGGAGCAGTTGCCTGTCCAATATTGAATTGCATTGCCTCATTCCGGGGCCAACATTTTTTCATCATTTTGCATGCAGTCTCTCCATGTATTTTTTTAACACATCTGAATTCAAATGCACTTTATGCATGTACAAAGCCTCTTTTTGAATAAAATGTTAATTAGTCAAAAATGTCTCTTCCTTTCCAGAGTCTGATTCTGATTTGAGCAAAGACATCAACCATAATTATTTCTCTTCCACCGCACCCCCCCCTCCCCCACAACCCCACAATCAAGTAATGGTACTACCTCAGCATCCAATATCAATGTCAAATGGCAAAGAGACCAAAGGCCTATATACCAGCTGGTATTAAACATCTGAAATGTTGCTCACATCTTTGTAGACAGCAAAATTATTTCACTGTTGTTGGTCTGTGTGGACCTTTCTATTGTTATTGGTACAAGGTTTCAGCACTTCAAGGAAAAAGTTGCTTATGTACAGTTTTAGCATTGATCTGCTGCAGAACCCTTTTTAGCAGTGAACCTGGAAGCTGACGCAGGCAAATTGCTTCAGGATTGAAAATGAATAAAACAAATGTTTTGTTTTAGCTCAAACAGTCAATCTTTTGCCTTATTCATGGTTAAAACATTTTAATTTGTATTCGGTTCATACAGGATGGTCTGCTCCTTCGGCAATAGGCATTGCTGGACTTGGTGGGGGTTTTGAGATCGGAATTGAGGTAGGTTCTTTTAAAACTGCGTTGCATAAATATTCTATCTGCAGCAGGTTGAGATGTGGGTGTTTTTTTCTGTTAAAGTGAAATCAGATGCAATTTACCAAACCTTGCTCCTTGTCATCAGAAAATGCAGTACAATTAAACATAATTCATACAACTTCAAAAATGATCCAGTTATAACTGATGCCCAAATTTCATTCTCTTGCTTTCAGAGCTACAAACAATGATCCGCACTTCAATGTCCTTTGCAATTCTGTAAACTCTATACCCTTGACTGGTATCTTACTGAGTATCCAATTTAGTATCACCCATTTGTTTCAGCTTTAAGCTCCCTCTGCTAGAAGCAAGTGGGTGACTGTTAGGCTGATGTTTATTTGAGCACTGCTTGTTACTTAAGTAAATGAAGCGTGTCAGAATTGAAACCAGCTTTAAAAGTATATGATCCTCTCAAACACATTTCCTGTAACACAGAAAATGGAGCGCTTGAAGCTCCATATGTCACATTCACTTATCTGAAATTCTGATTTTTGCCATAAATTTTAAGATGTATATTCGATTTTGCTCTTGCCATTCTTTGAATTCCTTTTTAGAAGTTGGTCTACAAGGACAGCAGAACACTGCAGTGAACTTATAAACATTCTAACATTTGAAAACTGACTTCTTGCCTTAATAGCTTCATGTTTTCATTTGGTTTTCACCAAATTTGGTAAAGGAACTTATCTTCATTCTTATTTCCTTTTGTTATTAGGTGACCTGGAAACTGTTCCTGGCTGTGTTTATACATTCATAAATACAGACTCACCAGCTGTATAAGATAAAGAACAGTTAGTTTTAATCAAGCTTCAGACACTCAATTTGTTTTGAATTCTTAAGCATTGCAGAAGCATTTATCCTTATATGATTGACAGTTTAACCCTTTAAAGAGGCCCAAATTATACTGTTTAAAAACTCCAAATCTAGGACTACTGTACAATCTAACTTTAAAACTGACACTAGTATATTCACCAAATAAGATGTAAAGCATGTTTTCTGTTCGCATCCATGGCTCTGCTACTTTACGTGCCATTTTCATGTTTCTCTGTATTTAGTATAGTTCCGTGATTTCCATGTTTTTTTTATGAACAGTTTTCAGAGGTAGTGGTCCTGATGAACTTTTATCATTTTGAGCCCTGCACTGATACTGTGCATAGTTGAAAAATCGTGGTTTTTAATAAAAGTAAATAGAATCTTATCTGGGTGATTTAGAAAATAATTCATTTAAAATGTAAAATAATACTGGAAATTAGATATTATACATTTTTGTTTTAACTTTGGCTTTTTACAGAATTCATTTTATTTCCTAATGGACTCAAATGTGTTCCTTTAAGCAGAACTTGTGACCTGAAGTGTTAACTGTGATGGCACTCTTGCCTCTGAGTCAGCAGGTTGAGAGTTCAAGTCCCACTCCAGAGACTTGAGCATAAAATCTAGGCTGACACTCTAGTGCAGGACTAAGGGACTGCTTCACTCTGAGGTGCTAACTTTCAGATGAGATGTTAATCAGAGCCACGTCTTCCCTCTTAAATGAACATAAAAGCACGGCATGGAACCAGGTGTCCTGCCCAATATTGATCTTTTAACCAATGTCTCATGTTATTTGTGGGACCTTGCATAATGCAAATTGGCTACAGTTAACAAAGACTAGACTACAGACAAAAAATGCGGTACTTAATTGGCTGCAAAATGCTTTGGAACATCCTGAGGTCATGAAAGGTGCTATATAAATTTAACTTCTAGAAGACCTGGAAGTTCTATTTTGACATTCTGATCTTTGCAGAGTTTAGGATTAACAATTACTCTTAATTACAGTAATGTGCTTACAGGAATTACTGTAGCATTGCACTCTTTTCAGACCTGAATGTAAAAAAATAGGTCATATTTCAAATGCTGAAGTAATTACAAATATTTTCAATTAAATGAAAATATGAAGATAAAAGAATTTGACAAATGCTATCAAACGCTAATTATATTTACAGTTAATATTCTAATGTCTGTACTGAATTGGTACCCTTTCAAGTAAAAGCGTAGAAAAATTACAGTATGAGGAATAGCAAATTCCCTCTTTTTCCATCTAAGTGTCAATTGGATTTAAATCATGATATACATAAAATTTAGCAGCATAAGAATGATATTTTTTGAACATTGTTTTACTCAACAGGGAACTTTTGAACTAAAACATTTTTTTAAAATTATTTTTCCTATTCTTGGCTGAAAATAGGCAGGAGACAGGTCTTTATCTTCAACATTGTTATTTGATTCCAACCATTGACATTGACAGACATTTATGGGTCTTGAGTTGGGGAGCATCACAGGTTAACTGACTTTGTGCTTAAGCCAGCTGGCAACCAAATAACTGGTTTTCCATGTGCGTTATTTTGATTGATTGAAAGGATACTGCTTTGTAATTTTTGGCATCTGTCTTTGGGATTTCTTGCAGACAGACATGTTGTTTGTTGTTCCAGTATAAGTAACATAATACTGGTTGACAGTATTACTGCTTCCTTGCCTCGTTGATTTAAACTATCAAGGTCCATCGTTTTACTCCTGTCTTATCACAATGAAGTTAGATGGGGTCTCTTCATACCCGGGGTTATAGCGAAGCTGACTTTTCAGCAAAAATAGTGTTAAACAATTCCACCTCACCTATGCAAGTATGACGTGGCTCTGCCTTAGGCAATGCGGAAAACCTATTTAAACTGTCCTCCAACAGTCCTTTTAATTCTTCTGAAAAATTATTCAATGAGCTAGAGTCTTTTTACACTTGGACTTGTATGGAGTTAGGCTTTCCTGCCCTTTCAGTTGCTGATCTTCCGCATACCAAAACATTGCCAGTATTTTGCTAAGCCTGTGGTAACAATAAAGCACAGCAGTAAGCCAATTTGAGTGTTTCATTAAATGGGTATAGTACTTTGCAGTATCAAATATGATTTCTTGTTGCAAATCCAGATGTGTCTGACCCTCTCAGTTAGTAGGATGCCAGTCTCGGTTGGTTTTTCAGTGCTCGGTTTTCTTTTTAATAGTTTTAACGAAAGATTGCTTGGATGCAGATTAAATTAGAATGACAGTTGATGTTTTGTTGAGTATTTTCAGATGATCTAATTATAGGCGTTACCATCATTCAGAGAGTGAATCAGGTGGATGGGGCCATTTGAGACAGTGAAAACACTACAGTGATCTGTCCCTTGCTCCGTAGTTAATCTGAGTTTATTAACCTGTCATTATTTTTAATAGTAAAAACGGAAACCCAAAATGCTGGAAATACTCAACAGGTCTGACAGCATTTGTGGAGAGAGAAACTAAATTAATATTTTGAGCAGAATATGACTTCTTCAGAATGGACTACTACTTGTAATTTCACTACTATCAGTAATTTGTGTATCTCACCCCTAGATCTCCTTTGCTTCTCAACTGCATTTAGTCTCTTATTATCCAAGTCCTACTTGGCCACCTTATTGCTTCTACCAAAATGCACCCCTTCACACTCCGATATTGAAATTCATTTGCCAAATGAATGCCCATTCTATAAATTTATTAATGCCATCTTGTATTTTGTTACATTGTTTGTTTGTGTCATCCATAAATCATGAAATCATACTTTTGATTCCCTAGCCCAAATTGTTTATATAAAAATGGTGAACCACAGTGGTCCCAGCACTGACCCTTGTTGAACACCACTTCCCACATTTTGCTATTGAGTAACTATCTTAACCCTGTCTTTTCTTTGTAGCCACCTTGTTGTCTATCCTGCTGCTTGTTTCCTGACTCCATGTTCTAACCTTAGTCATAAGTCTACTATGCGCTGACTTATTGAAGGCCTTTGAAAATACAAATATATTACAACTTTACCCTCATCTACCATTTCTCTTACTACTTTAAAGAATTCAACAAGGTTGCTCAAGCATGCCATTCTCTTTTGAAATTCATGCTGAATACTCTATTATGTTCAGTTTCGAAATGCGTTCTATTGTATTTTTGAGTAGAGATTCCATTTATCTATTGTTTAACCACTGACAAGCTAACTGGTCTATACTTTCTTAGATTATTCTAAACCTCTTTTTTTTATATATAGGATTAGCATTAGTCATCTGCCAGTCCTCTGCCACTATTTTCTTTTCCAATTAAACTTAATACATCAGAAAACATGCCTCTGCTATCTTTTCCTTTCATTTTTTTAATGTGTGTGGATACAATCCATGTGGACCCTGGGTTTTCTCTTCACTTTAGTTTATCAATTATCACCACCTGCTGTGTTATGGCACAGCCAGTTGGTAAATGTTGAGTTGTTCAAATCCCAAAGGGAAACTTGAAACAACTGCCTCAACTTGTTTTGCAGTTTGTATAAATTTCGAGATCTGTGCCTTGAATTCAGTAGTAGTAAGACCACCAAATCTTAAAGGATTTATAAAACTAAATTAAACGTTTATTTATAAGAGAAATACTTTTTAAATACGTGCATAGGCTTACAAATTACTGCAATGATAACTTCTAAATCCCCTAATCAATCTAACTTCGAGTTACACTTTCATTAAGATAAGAGACACAGATTTCAGAAGACCCAAGCAAAGAAACATGATGCCCTGGACAAGTCGAATTCAAATTGAGTATTCTTAACTTCAACCCTTTGAAGACAGCAGCTGACCTGCTGGGAGTGGCATCTGAGACAGCCTGCTCACTCTGCTGTCCTGTTGGCCTCGAAGACCTTGGCAGTCATCCTCTGGCCCGTGGAGCCTGTGCTGGCCCCGTCTGGGAAGGAGCTGCCAGAGTCACAGCTGGCTTCTCCCCAGTCATCACAGCCTCGCCGGATGCAACAGTCACTGGCAGAGGGGTGGAGGAGCTGCCGCTCTCATCCAGAGCACCCTGAGAGGAGCCCACAGAGATGATAGGCAGCTGCTGCGCCAATGTGAGGTCGCTTCGGACCTCCCTGCTCACCGTGGATGGATAGGCACCGAGCTGGGAAGCATGGTGCCCAGACCATCTCCCACATTGGCACTGACCAGCTGAGGTCATTGCCGATATGAGGGCTTGCTGGTCCGAGCACATCCCCAGGAAGCTTTGATTGGTCTCCTGGAGGAGCATCTCCACGAGAGTCACCAAGTCTCCTTGGAGGATGCATGGCGCTCGGCCATGAGGCTCATTGCATCAGCGATAGTCCGCATAGACTCCTCCAGCACGGACACCAAGCCAAGCATAGCCTCATGTATCTCCATCAGATGCTCCCGCACACCCTGCTGCATTTCCTGTGTCTGCTGCATCGCAGACAACTCCAGAGGCACATCAGCCACTGACTGAGCATATGCCTGGTTCCCTGCAGTCCTCCAACTGCTGGCACCGTGGGCACTCTGTCTCTGCCAGCTCCTCCAGCAACTGTGAAGTGCCCTCACCGCTGTGCTTCGGGACACTAGCCGATGTTCTAATTCCCACCGAGGTGCTAGTATCTGCGCATGTGCCTGCCTGGCAGAGATGTAGTGACGCTGGTGAGACTCCAGGGCCCTCAGGTGTGAGAGGGGGCCTCTGCTGCTCCTCCCAGCCCTGCTGTGATGATGCTGAAAGGAAGAACAAAAACATTGTCTCCATGTTAACTGCTCCAATGTTAATGTGCATCCCTGTCTCCTAGATCATTATGCCCTCATCCTTCCATAAGCAATGGTCAAGCCATGTTGCAAACTTCAATCACTGAACATTCAGCACAGCTGTTGGGAGAACAATGGTGACCTCACTGCTGAGCAAACATATCTGCCCGTGGCACTCCAGCCTCACTGACACCGGTGGGCCTGGGTGCATGGTGCCTCTCCAAATCTAGGGCCTCCTGCTCAAAGCAGCTGAGAATCGCCGACTGTGCCGGGCCGCCGCCAGTCCTCACCCTCTCGGCTGCATTATGTGCATTCTTCTGAATAGGAGAGAAGAGCATTGATTAGTGCTACTTATACCTGGACCCTCTTTGCGGACGGCGCACCCCAACCAGAGTGGGACATTGCAGGGCTCCAGTGTCTCCTCACCCCACTGCTGCCAAACACTCTCACAAAGATGCCAGGCCTGTCCCCTCACCAACCACCCCCCCCCCCCCCCCCCCCCCCCCCCCCCCCCCCCCCCACCACTTGTCAAATGCTGCCTACATCACATTAGGCACCACACAGTCTTGAAAAGCAAGGAGGCGCAAGCACGTGGACCGCAGAGGATAGCAAATCAGTTGGTGCCACGCCACCTTGAAGCCCCCCCCTCCCAGCATGTTATCACCCTGACTTTGACATGTCCTGGAGTTCTAGCTCTGAGCCTAGGTGCAGGTTTCCCCCAAAACAGTAATGTGAGTGTCACTGTTCCACATGCTGCAGGGGCAGAACCCATCCCTTCACCACCCTCTCAGGATGACCTCGGCATTGGCAATATCTGCTTGCCCACCCAGCGAAGGACACATGCCATCAATGATTCAATCCTCAGACATGGCGGGGGTGGGAAAGCCTACCTGCCAGGTTAAGTGACCAATGCCAACATGTTACTCACCCTTCCTTAGCGCAACAGATCGTTGAAGCGCTTGCGATCCAGGCACACCGCACCATGTCACGGGAGCTCACCACCTCTGCCACCTCTTCCCAGGCATATTTGGTCATGTGAGGGGGCCTCCTCCTCCAGTCCTGGGGTACAAGGACCTCCTGCCGTGCTATCACCTCCTCGAGCAGGGCAGCGAGGCAATCATCCGCAAAACTAGGGGCACAGTGCCCCCCTGCCCTATCCTCCTGCCTGGCCTGCTCAGCAGCAGCGCTCTGGGGAACCCTTCCACTAGCCATGATTTCACAGCCTTTGAAAGGCTGCAGCAGCTTTTTAAAACAGGCTGCCGGGTCGCCATTGGACCTGGCAGTCATTGCAGTCCTACTGCTGCCAGCCCACTTCGGTTGTCCTCGGGAGCTGCGGTTCATGCTGGGCAGACCTTCCCACCCACGTAAAATGGCAGCGCGGACCCGATTGCGGGTGGCGATTGGGTCCGCGCCCACTCCAGCTCTGCCCCCGCCAGCCAGAGAATTCTGCCCTATGTTTCTAAACTTCCCATGTTTACCTAATTAACATTTCAAACCTAACTTTTCTTACATCAAAGCATCCAGACTAGCTGCCTAAAATTCAATTAATTCACACACACACACAGACACATCCCACTGTTACTCTATTTTCCAACAAATTCCAATAATATTATGGAAATTATATCTTCCTGACAGCTCTATCCTAAACATAGTCTTTTAAAAAATCTTTTCTAATGTCTTGTCCACCTTTTTAGTCTCTTGTTAACACAAAGGCAAAGTACGTGTTCAATATTTCTGCCATTTTGCTGTCATTATTTGAGTTTATCTTATGCATCCCTTAGTGGAAGTGTCTCCAACCTGTGTTTTTTTTCTCTTATTTATGTTTATAAAATACTTTATGTTTACATGCCTTGATAACTTAATTTTGTAATTCCCCTATGCTTTCTTAATTATGCATCTCTTTACTTCTAATCATTATACAGTACACCTTCCCATCTCTGCAACTCACTTGATGGCAGATCCTACATTTGCCTTGGTCTCTTCTTAAGGACTTTTCCCTTGTTCTTCATATTTCTTTCTGACTCTACATCCTTTGAAACCTTCTTAAACTCCAATTCTGCTACTAAGCATTCCCCCTACTCTCTCCCTTGTTAGCCTGGTGTCCTTTCTGTTACGTTTAATTATGAACCAACTTGTAATGCTAAAAGTTTATAGAAATACAATTTTTTATTCAAATAGTTTTGCCTGCCATTTTACTTCATTCCAGTCAGCTCCAAATAACATTTATAACAGGAAAACATACAAAACAAAACCTCTGCAATTCTGAAACAAAAAGATTATCCATAATATTGATTGTTTAACGTTGGAAGTACTTGCATAGAATTCACTATATTGGTCAGGCGCATTTTTTCTGGTGACTGATCTTACATTGGAAATTTCTCCTGTTGCATTGGTGCTATTCACCCATTTTCTGCACACAGCGAGAGGAAAATAGTTGGGAGTTATAGTTCCACGGCAGCACTTTTCAAGTGGAAAACTAAGTGCACCACAACAGGTCATGTCAGGCAGTTTGGATTTGCACCACTAATGTTGTGTTAGAGCATGTGATGTTCAAACACACACAAATGCCAGACAGAAAGTTTGCAAATAATTACTATGAGGTGTGAGTGGTAGGGATCAGAGAACTTTTTTTCCTCGCATTTTATATCCTTGAAGATATTTAAGAGAATTTCTGAGCTAATGATTGAAATTATTTTTTATTTGTTGCCGAGGAAATCTGATGTTTGCTCTATGGCCAGAGCATTGTTTACATTGACCTTGGCCACTACAGCCAGAATTTGTAAGGCCTGGACAGTAGAAATTTAATAGTAGAAAAAAAACTTCCCTGATATTGAAAAACAGCAAGAGTTAAAAATCCAACAGTGAAAGGAAAGAAGAGAATATTTTTTTTCATAGTCAAGTAAATAGCTGGAATAGGTGTTTAAAACAAGAAGAATTAATAAAGTATTTGCATCTTAATGTAAACATTGTAAGTGTACTGGAGGAGGGCAATTTTGTTGCATATAGTGTAATTAGGAAAAATGTTACTTAAAATTTTGTCATGGAAGTTAGTATATGGCCTGTATCTTCCAGTATTGGAAAGAAATTTAATATTTTTATTTCATCAGCCATTGATGTAATGCCTCAATATATTTTCCATATCATAAAGATGAACATGTTACACTGGGATTTAGACTGCAAAGAATAACATTAGCCATCAGAAATGGCATTCTAGGTTATTAGCAATGTCATGGAAATCTACTAACTGATTCTAAATTTTGTCTATTTTACCATCCCAAGATTTCGAGCCTTCCTTAGCTTAAAGGGTAACACTGCCAATAATTTTGCCACTGAGCTTTAGAAAGAGAATATTGCTAGGAATAGATATTCCCTTATTTTTATCAGCTTTTTAGACTTTACAATTGAGGATCATGTCAGATCAGTTCAAAAACCAACAGTGCTAGGAAATGTAAGCTTTTTTCGAAAACTACAATTGTTACAGTAACCATTCAGGTAAGTCATGAAATGTGGCAGACACCCCCATGTAACCTATGTTATGTGTTTTCTATTGGTGTGAAAACCTTAAACAATCTGTCTTCTATTCAGTATTATGATTTACATTCTGACTTCTCAGAATAAAAAAAACTCATAGCACTGATTGAAGGAGATCTGTGCTGGCTCCTATTTCCTTTCAGACATTTATACACATCTCCTTTCCATAGCTAGTTTGGATTTGCTTCACTGTTGTTTTGTGGTGGACGTTACATGCCTTAACAAATCTCTGTGAACAAAACAAAAGTTCTGCAAACACTTGCTGCCTTTAATGCTCTGCCACTGAAAAGGCCTTCCAGTTACTGATTCAAAAACCAGTGGGAAAACATTTTTCATTATTAAAACCCTTCATAATTTAGACCACTGCCATCAGATCTTACTTTAACCTTCATTACCCCAATGTAAAGGGTTCTACTTTCTCTAGTCTGACCTCCATAACTAAAGCCTCCCTTGTTCCTCATTCCTTTAATCACCTCAGTAAGTCCTTCATTTAACCTTGTGCTTGGCAGTGTTCCCAAATGTAGATACGTTATTTTAGATAACACCAAGCTTTACCAGCCTCGTTGTAGTTCTCTTTTTAGCCTATTTGAAATTTGCAACAGATATTAAACCTTTGACATATATATTTTGGTTATGATCCTAGGAATTACTTTAGTAGCATCTATTCTGCTCTATAATAAATGTGATTGTTTTCTTTCCTCCTGTTTAATGATTGAAAATCCTACATAAGAGACCTGGTTTATTTAAGACTTTAGACTTAACATAGGAGTAGGCCATTCAGCCACTAGAGCCTGCTCTGTCATTCATGTAGGTCATGGCTGATCTGTATCTTAACTCTATCTATCACTTTATTACTTAAATCCTACCCTTGCCTAACAATATTAAAATCATGTGCTTAGCATCTTTAGTGCAAAGTCCCAGAGCAATTCAGTGACAAACTAATCTGGTAATGTCAAGAGAGAGGTTTTGAGGAGACATTTAAACTAGGGAAAGAAGTAGCAAGGTCGAAGGAGTTACACAGATTGTTGTAGAGTATGGAGCAGTAACGGCAGATGGTTCTGTGTCCAATAATAAAGCCAAGAAAAAGGAAGTTGAAAAATAGGCCATATTGAACAGAAAGCCTGTGCAGGAAAATTGGCCATAAAAGGCTGCAGAGTTAAGGGATGAGGCTGTAGAGGGACTTATAGATGAAGGCAGAAATGTTGAATTCAAACATAGGTAGACAGGGAACCAGTGAAGGTTGATAAACATAGTGTCATAGGAGAACTGGATTATTGCAGATGATGAGGTGGTTCACATAGTTTTAGACAGTTTGTGGGTGCCAGTGTTTTGGACATATTTGAAAGATATCTACTACGTTTATGCTTATTGCTACAAATTTTTATCTTGTTAGGTATTCAAATAAAATGGAATGGGCCAAAAGGTAGTACCAATTAAGAAATAAATACCTCTGCAGTTGCTTTTCTTCACTGGATATTGTGATATAAATAGATTAAAGAGGAACAACAACAACAGTTTCCATGTACAAAGCACCTTTAACATAGTAAAACGTTCCAAGGTGCTTCTCAGGAGTGTTATCAGTCAAAATTTGCTAACCCCTAATTATGGATGTAACCTTCGGAAAGACCTATTTTCCTTAGGGTAGAATCATCCCAGATTTGAACAAAGTGCAGTAGCGGGTGGGGAAAAAAGTCTTTTAACCTGCTGGCCACGATGGCAGGTTTTTGTGCCACGTCGTCCCATTCCTGCCTCCTTAATTATGCAGCCACAGGAAACCTGCCGTCTTGCTGGCAGGCAGCCTCCAATTTGCCTGCCAGCCATTACCTTGCCACTTCCTCATGCAGGGTGCCATATTTAAACTGCCACCATGCGCATACTTATCGATGCTTACAGCGGACGACTGCTCCAGTGAAGGCATGGCCCCCAAAACCAAGGAGAGTGCAGCCCCCCCCCCTCAATTCAGTCACGCATCCATGGGATGCCTTCTGGACAACGTGAAGGCCCGTCGTGATGTACTGTACCCCCACGCTGACCACAGGAAGCCCATGAGTCTCACCACTCCAGCTTGGGAGGCAGTGGCTGAAGTGGTCACTTCCAGTGCTGCACACAAGAGGTCAGCCATCCGGTGCATAAAACAGATGAATGATTTCATTTGTGCCATCAGGATAAGGCAAAGATCTTATCACTCTAAACTCTCTCACTCACAAGGCCACTACACATTCACTGGCATCTCTCTCACTGCCAGCTCAAGGGACATCACCACTCACCCTCTCACACACACCCTCGCATCCCAATCTGGCCTCATCTCCCCTGGAGACTACCTCCTCAACCCTCACCATTTTGAGGCCACTTGCACAGATCAACATATGCCCCCGCACACACCCTTGGATACCCCCCTTCCCCAGTACAGCCCTTGGCCTGCAGACTTTTCCCTTGCCTGAGGCCACTTCTCCTCCTTCCCCAAGAAAGCCCTAGCCCTACAGCTATTGAAAAGCTACCCCTGCCTTACTGCTGGTGTGGTGTGCCCATGAGCCCCCCTGAAAATGATGTGGTGCTGCCTGAGAATCCTGGTGCCGATAACCACAAGTGCTGCCCAAAGCAAGGTTGGCAAGCAAACCTCAAAGTGCCAAATGAGGCAGCTCGCCAGGTACATGTCACTTTTATATACAGTAGTGAAACATGCCGACGTGCTCGGATGGTCCTGCATGGGAGGGATGACTGTGGCGAGCAGGACTCATAATGAGATGCTAAAATATTGAAATTAGGTTCCCGATATGTGACACTGGGAAATTGCGGCCCGCAATTAACAGGTGAAGCGGGGGCGATGACAAATTAATTTCACGATGGTGTGAAACTGATCTTTGGCCGTTTCGCCATATTTTGCCCTCCCGCCTGCCATGATCCCTGACAACGGGCGGAAAATTCCAGCCTTAGCCTTGCAATCTACCCCCATATTGTGAAACATAGGGCGGACTGTCCCACAGTTGCACAAAGTGCGGTAGCGGGCAGAGCAAACAATGTTTTAGCTGTCAGCCGCCATGGCGGCTTCCCATGCCATATCATCCCAAACCCGCCAAATGGCGGGCGTCCAGCTTACACTCTCTCCATCTGTATTTATGCAGAGCAAGCTGGCACACAACAACAGGGAGAAGTCACAGACTGGTGGAGGAATGCCTGACATCAAGATCCTCTTGGACCGAAAATAGAACCATTTGGCTGTTCAGCAAGGACCTGGACCGGTCCTGCGCTGACAGTGAGGTTGACGGTACTCTACCAATTGAGGATCCAGCAGTGCAACATCTATCAGACACCGTGTTGTGAGTGATGTGTTCTGATTCCCAGGTCACTCCCATACACTAATTATCTCTCCTTGCTTTTGCAGTCACATCTGTCAAACCGCCAAGAGAGTCTATGACCCAGGACCTCCAATTAAGCCCTGAGGGAAGCTCAGAAGAGGAATCTGCTGAAACGCTTCCTCAAGACCCATCACAATGCTTACCCACACCTCCACTAGCGCAGAGACACACACCTCGGTGGGACCTAGCTTGAGCACATTACTCTTTCTGATGTACAGCAGGCGGCAGCAGTAACTTTCCTCTTCCAGCACTCGGAGGACTGCTGGAGGCCAGAAATTTGCTGAGTCTGAGTCAGATGTCAAGCCTTTGGATTCGGTCATGTCACAGTTGCTGTAGTTGCAAGGGCAAGTTCAGGAACATCAGGAAGGGATGTCCGCTGCACTCCTGAGAATGCAAGGCACAAAGGAGGAGTCTATCCACCTTAAGGCTGAGGTGATAGCACCGGCATTTAAACACACCTCCTGCACTGCTTCACGGGCTGACCTCCATCACTGACGCCATAGTTGGCCACCAACAATATGTACGTGAGAGGGGTGTGGGGCAGCCCAATCTCACTCCAGCTACCCCTTCTCCTCAAGGAGTCAGCCAGGGGCCGTTGGGCACTGATAGGGAGGAGGATCAGCAGGTATACCCCCCTGGGGCCATCCATCCAAGTGTCTCTGGGAGTGTCCGGCCCATCTGAATCCCATCTTCTTGTGAGCTCAGCAGCTCCAGCTCCACAGGCCAAGGAGGGGGCTATTGACACACAGCAGGATCCAAAAGGCAGGCTGGGGCCTTCCAGGTCTTGGCCCTCCAGAAGGCTCCCATCAATGTCATCACAAACATGGCATAGCAGTCAACAGGTTGCCTCCACCTCTGCTGTGGATATCCGGGGAGCACCAAGACAGGGTTAGGAAAGTTAAGATGGTGTAACTCTTTCGAGTACAAACCCGTTTCCATCTGTTTCAGATGAAGTTACATTGTTTCATAGTTTGCCATTGTGAGATTTGAACTCTTGATAATCTTTTAAATGAAAACCAAATCAACAAAATTGGGATAAATCAGGCACAGCCCCTAATTCAGGTCAGCTGTAAAACCAAGAACAAAGTCTAAAGGAAACTTACAAACTTTAAATCAAAATGTGATTAAAGGGGTCAACAAAACACCCCAGTCCCCGCGGTGCCCACCGAGCACGGAAGGCCTCGAGAGTGCCAGCAGACATCGCGTGCTCCTTCTCCAGGGACATCCGGCAGCGATCGTAGCCACGGAAGAGGGACAAACAATCGGGCGGGACTCCCCCGTTGATCGCCCGCTGCCTTGACCTGTTAATGGCCAACTTGGCCAGGCCCAGGAGCAGGTTCACGAGGAGGTCCTCCTCCTTCCCGACCCCCTTCCGCACCGGGTGCCCATAGATCAGGAGCGTGGGGCTGAAGTGCAAACAAAACATCAATAAAAGGTTTTTCAAATAACTAAAAAGGGAGTGCAGTCTACAACACCCTATGTATACATGGTCCACGGACTCCACAAGACCGCAAAAAGGGCACGTGTCCTGAGAGTCTGTGAACCTATGCATCCTCTTATTATAAGGGTCTGCTGCATTCAACACCCTCCAACCCAGGTCCCCGATAGAAAGGGGGAGGACACCTCCGTAGAGTGCCTCCCATCGGGGGCCTCCGCCGCTGGACGGCAACAAGGCACGCCAGGGCGTGTCCGGTCGACGGACAAGGGTGAGAAAATGGAAGGTGTGCAGCAGCAGTCCATACAAAAAGCTCCTCTTTGCCGTGCCAAATGGCACAGAGGGCATGTCCCCGAGGCGACTCATATTGCGGGGCACCAGCACCCGAGGGAGGGTTCGGGGCTTGGGGCCAATGTGGAATTCTGTCCGAACAGGGGAACGTTCAGACGGAAGACCACCGCGCACCTGGGCCACCTCAAGACCCAAAATTACATCGGGTCCGAGCACGACCGTTCTCAGGTCTTGGATGGCATCGGCTGTGACTTGGACACTCACAGATGCGCGACGCGCCAACTCCTGCAGGAGCATCCAGCCCAGTCCTCCGCCACCCAGCACGTCCCCGATCCTGGTCACCCCTGCGGCCACAGCCCTCCTCTCCGTCAACCACTGAAAAGGACGGAGGGGCGGATTCCTGAGCAGCGGCTCTCTGACGATAGCCGCTACTCCCGACGGGGGGAGAGCTGCGTCGTGAGGCGACCACGTTCCAGACTTTGATCAGGTCCTGGTAAAAGACGGGCAACACCTGCAAGGAGCCACCGAGGCCCCTCTGCTCTATAAACAGGAGCTGCACGTCACGTTAAGATGGTGTAGTTGCACAGCATGGACATGGGTGTTAACCACTTGTATAAAATGTTCACTATTGTAAATAAACTCTCAAAAATGTCTCCCTGCCTATGGCTCCTTGTTATGACGATCAGTGTTCATGTCACTCAGATGTGAAACTTTTCTGCACAAGATAAAGGCAGGTGCCTCAGTCCAGGGCCTCTTTCCTGTGCTTTGTGCAGCCTTCAGACCAAAGTGATGGTCTGGCTTCACATTCACTGGACACATTACTGATGCCTGCATCTCGATGGTGCTCATCATTGCTGCCAGAATGTCGTGGGCAGGCGTCAGTGTTCCATCATTCTCTCTGTGTGCTCTCAGCATCTTATTAAGGTGAGGCTGGCCCCCATCTTTTCAGCATCTGTGACCAGTGATGCTCTAGTCCTGAATGGGTCAGGTGATGGAGACGAACAAAGGATCAGGTACTTTTAAAGTTTCATGGCTGTGTCTCCATGATATGAGGCAAGCGAGCTGCTCAGACAGGCAGCAGTCAGATACTAATGTAATTTAAAAAATCCTGACAGCATTTGTTTTCATCAGCTCTTTTGATCCAAATAAATAAAATTGAGTTTTTGTGCACAAGATGATAACTGTGGCTATACTCCCCAAGTACTTCATTAAAACTACAAAATTCATATAACATCTCCAGGTTGATCCTTTTCTATTATAGCCCTACAACTGCCTTTAACATATGTTATATATATTTTAGGCCAATTTACACAAATAATCATAAATATAATGTAGAAGTTGTCCAGTAAAGCAGTTAAAACGCACTTAGATTCGGTTTCTGTGCCATCTTGAGCCAAGTTGTGGCTTGCTGCTTGAACAGTACTGAGTTTGGCATTATGGCAACTGAATGTCACGTGGTACCCCAGAAACCAACATTAATCAGTGCAAAGAACTTGCTAATCCAAAGAGTTAGACAGCTGAGTTATAGGTAAACTTGAACATTTAACTCTGGAAGGCGTGGTCTACCAAGTGATCTTACAACAGTATATGGTAGTGAGTTGGGTGATAAGAGTAAAAACAGTTCCTTTTAAGATTAAGGTACAAGATTAGGACAAAGTGGCCAAAGCTTAAACTAGTAAAGTGTGCATCTCAGACTGATAATCAGGAAATTCCTCACACAAAAAGTGATCATTAAGTGTCATGGATTCTCAGATCAAATATTGGAGGCAAAACCCAGAAATCATTTAATAACCTGCTGAAGCACTGAAATGGAGGAATATTGGGGTCATTCTGGATGGATGAATTAGTTGGGCCAGATGATAATTGTTACTTGAATGGTACGTTAATTAAATGTCTGCAGCCAGGGCAGACCTTCTGAATTCATTTTTATATTTAAGATGTATGCTTATGGATGCACAGGGACCCTGCACTTACTTTCAATCATCAGGATCACAATCCAGGGGCTCTGTGATGAAGAGGTGTAGAAGTACTGTTAATGCATCTTACTTGTGCTTGCCCTTTCAATTTAATAACAGCATGATTTTAGCCTAGGTTTTAAAAAAAAAATAAAAGTCCACATTGGAAGGCAAGTGGGCCTGTAATTCTTGTTTTTAATTGTATTTGTACCACCTTCAATAAAAATTCAGTGTTGCTTGGTTTTATTAATTAATGGGAGATTAGTCAATTTATGAATGTATTGTCTAATAAAGAACAGAAAAGTGTTCTTACTTCCCAAATGCAAAGCACCTGCGAGGCTGGTACCTGTTTTATGCTCCTGAAGTAGATTGTTTGTTCATTTATTAGTTGGTGCATTGATATTATTTTCATGAACTTGCCTCTGTCTTTTCCTACACTTCTCTTATCTATGTGAAAGAAAAAGAGTTTTGTTTGGAATCAAATTGTGTGTAAATCATGAGTGACATAATGAAATATTTTTAGGATGAAGATAATTAACTATAATTCTATTCACTATTGCAAATAATTAAAATCATTTAGAACCATAGAAAAGTTACAGCACAGAAGGCAGCCATTTGGCCTATCCTGTCTATGCAAGCCCGAGGACACCCAGGTGCTCTTTCTAATCCCACCTTCCTGCACCCGGCCCATAGCCCTGTAGCTTACAGCGCTTTGGGCGCAGATCCAGGTACTTTTTAAAAGAGCCTAAAGTTTCTGCCTCTACCACCAACTTGGGCAGCGAATTCCAGACACCCACTACCCTCTGCATAAAAAAGTTCTTCCTCATGGTCCCCCCTACATCTTCTGCCACTTATCTTCAATCTATGTCCCCTGGTTCTAAAATTCTCCATCAAGGGAAACAAATTTATTCTGTCCAATCTATTTATTCCCCTCATAATTTTGTACACCTCAATCAAGTCACCTCTCAGCCTTCTTTGTTCTAAGGAAAATAACCCCAACCTATCCAATCTCTCCTCGTAGCTACACTTTTCTAACCCTGGCAACATTCTTTTAAACCTCCTCTGCACTCTCTCCAGAGCTATTACTTCCTTCCTGTAATGTGGTGACCAGAACTGCATACAGTACTCCAGTTGTGGCCTCACCAGTGTTTTATACAATTCCAACATTATATCCTTAATTTTATATACTATACCTCTGCCAGTGAAGGAGAGCATTCCATGTGCCTTCTTTACAACCTTGTCTATTTGAACTGCTGCCTTCAGGGACCTGTGTACTTGTATGCCAAGATCTCTCACCTCATCTACCCCTCTTAGTGTATTCCCATTTATTTTGTAATCCCTGTAACTGTATGACCTCCCTAAATGTATGACCTCACACTTCTCTATGTTAAAATCCATCTGCCACTTCACCACCCACTCCACCAACCCATCTATATCGTTTTGGAGATTATGGCTATCCTCTACACTATCCACTACTCGGCCAATCTTTGTGTCATCTGCAAATTTCCCAATCGTACCCCCTCAGGTTCACATCCAAATCATTAATATATACCACAAACAGCAAGGGTCACAACACCGAGCCCTGTGGAACACCGCTTGAGACAACATTCCATTCACAAGGGCATCCATCGACCATTACCCTTTGTTTCCCATTACAAAGCCAACCTTTTATCCAGTTTGCCACGTTACCCTGAATCCCAGGGGCTTTTACTTTCCTGACCAATCTGCCATGTGGGACCTTATCAAATGCCTTGCTAAAATCCATGTACACAACATCCACTGCACTACCTTCATCAACGCTTCTTGTCGCTTCCTCAAAGAATTCAATCAAATTTGTGAGACAAGACCTTCCTTTAACAAATCCATGCTGACCATCCCTGACTAGTCCATGCCTTTCCACATGACAGTTAATCCTATCTCTTAGGATTGATTCTACTAATTTGGTCACCACCAATGTAAGACTAACTGGCCTATAATTGTTTGGCATTTTCTTTGATCCCTTTTTAAACAATGGAACTACGTTTGCATTTCTCCAGTCCTCCGGCATCTCCCCTGTATCTAGTGAAAATTGGAAAATCATCCTCAGAGCATCTGCTATCTCCTCCCTGACTTCATTCAGCTGCCTCAGAAACAATCCATCTGGCCCTGGTGACTTATCAACCTTCAAGGATTTCAACTCTTCGAGTACTTCCTCTCTCTTTATGACTATCCCATCCAATATCTCGCAGTGTTTCTCCTGGACTACTATTTCTACATCTTCCCTTTCCTTTGTAAACACAGAGACAAAATATTCATTCAAAACCCTTCCCACAGCCTTTGCATCTACACACAGGTTTCCATCTTCATCTCTGTTAGGTCCCACTTTTTCCTTAACTAACCTTTTTAGCATTAATGTATTGGTAAAACATCTTTGGGCTATCTTTAACTTTACTTGCTAATCTTTTTTCATGTCCCCTCTTTGAATTTCTTATTTCCTTTTTTACTTCGTCCCTGCATTCCCTATATTCGTCTAGGCTGCCTGCAGTGCTTAGTCCTCTGTGCCTATTGTACACAAACTGTAAATATTTTATTTTTAGACTTAAATGTGATTTAAGAACCCGTGGCATAGACATGTCTATTTTGTTTGTTCTGCACAAAGTTCTCACACAACTACAGCTTGAGGTGAATTTAGTGGAGGGGGGGACAGTGGTGGGCAGGGTTGCTTGCCCACCCACACCATCCAACCCAGTTAGAAAAGCCGGTCACAAATCAACTGACATCTTTTAAAACAAAAGTTGGCCCACAGTGATATTACACTGCGGGAAGCCTTAACTAGCTCAGAGTGGGACTTCAGCCTCTCAGTGGAAGGAATTCCCACCCTCGAGAGCTGCAAGGTGCCCCATGCAGAAGACAGCATGGATACCAGACACGTAAGTCTGGGATTCTTTGGGTGGGGAGTGGTATTGTAATCAGGCACCCTAGATTTGGCCTGGGAGGGATTTTTAAAATTTTTTCACAGGATGTGGGCATCGCTGGCTAGGCCAGCATTTATTGCTCACCCCTAATTGTCTCAGAACAGTAGGGTGAGCCACCTTCTTGAACCGCAGCAGTCCATGCGGAGCAGGTACACCCACAGTGCTGTTAGGAAGGGAGTTCCATGATTTTGACTCAGCGACAGTGCAGGAACAGTGATATAGTTCCAAGTCAGGATGGTGTGTGGCTTGGAGGGGCACATGTAGGTGGTGGTGTTCCCATGCATCTGCTGTCCTTGTCTTTCTAGGTGGTAGAGGTTGTGGATTGGAAAGGTGCTGACAGGGGTGGGTGGGTATCAGGGCACAAAGGGAGAGGGTACAATCTTGAGGGGGCATCTCTGTTTCCCCCTCCCCCAAGGAGGTACTCCCCTTCCTTCCTACTTTTTAACCAGAATTGGTGAAAAAGTAGCCTGCCCATCTTGTTTGCCTGTCTCTGTCAAGTGCATTATATTGGCAAAGGTAGAATTAGGCCCTTCATTGCCCCTTAATTGGGCAGTTAAAGGCCTCAATAGGCCCATGCAGGCTAGCAAACGACTTACCCACCAAATGTATTATGGGGAACAGGTCAAGGATGGATAGGCAAGTGGTGGGCTAGCTACCCATCATATTTTACGTGCTCCCCCACCAAAAACACATCTACCAGGGGGCCATAAAGTCCAGCTCCTTATTTCCTTTATGCCCAGCACTTACATAGACATCAACCTAACCCTCTCCATCTTGCTGCTTTCACCTTTGTGTCAGCAGTGGCTCAGTCTGTAGCACTCTAGCCTTTGAGCCAGGATCACACCCCAATTCAGGGCCAGAATTTTCCTGTTGGCATGCGGGGGCAGGCCCCGCACACCTGCACGTAAAATGACGCACGGTGATGTTGGGCGATCGTTCCGATGTCACCGCGTATCATCGTGATATTTCGTTGGGCGGATGCGCAATGGTATCCGATGCACACCCTCCCATTAATTAATGGACCACTGAAGGCCCTTGAGGCGCCAATCAACGGCGATTTTTCGGTGCACAGGCGCAGTGGGCAGGCGGGTAGGACACATTTGCATAAACCTCATACACAGGCGGGATAAGAGAGCTCAGTGGGGTTACAAGTGTGCCCTATCAAATATTGTTTTTTCAAAGTTACTGACACTTCCCTGTGTGATCTGCAATACTTCAAAACACATACCAAATTCTTCGACTAGACTCTCAACCTTCAGGTCAGCACTCTGCAGTGAGGAATCTATTTTTGGCCTGCAGGTTTCAGGAAGCCTTCCCTTAGCCTGAGAATGGGAGCTGAACTGTCCACTGGAGGCAGCTCCTCTGAGGAGGAAGAGAGGGCTCGAAGAGGGAGGATGCCAGGAGTGCACATTCAGCCTCCAGGGGAGCCACCTTTGGGAGGACAGGCGCAGGGCCAAGAGGTAGTCCAAGGTGGAAGGGGCTGCAGAAGCTGCCACTATCCTGCTGCCAGGGTATACAGGCGGCGAAGCAGCTATCTCAATATGCCTGAGGTGCAGTGCCGAAGGAGGCTACAACTCTCAAGGGTGACACTCAATTATATCTGTCAGATGGTTGGGCCTGAGACATCCACTAACTGTGTGGGCGGACACACTATGCCAGTGGCTCTAAAGGTCACAGTTGCCCTCAACTTCTATGCTTCTGGCTCCTTCCAGGACTTGGTGGGTAATCTTTGCGGTGTCTCCCAATCAGCTGTCCACACTTGTGTCAAGCAGGTGACAGGTGCTCTGTTCAGGCATGCATTGACCTTCATCCACTACTGTTGGGACCAGGCAAGCCAGACACAGCGAGCCATGAGGCTGTGCGGCTATTGCTGGCTTCTCCCGTGTCCAGGGTGCTATTGACTGCACACATGTGGCCATCAAGGCGCCAGCAGGTGAACCCGGTGCCTTCGTCAACAGGAAGTGCTTCCACTCCATGAACGTGCAGTTAGTGTGTGATCACAGGATGCAGATTCTGCAAGTCTGTGCAAGGTACCCAGGAAGCTCCCACGAGGCTACATCCTCAGACACTCCCAGATGCTGGGGCTCCAGCCCGGCTTGATGGATGACTGCTGGGTGACAAGGGCTATCCCCTCAGAAGGTGGCTCATGACGCTTCTCTGCCATTCAAGAACAGAAGCTGAGCAGCGGTACAATAGGAGCCATGCCTCCACAAGGGCTGTGGTGGAGAGAGCCATTGGTCTTCTCAAGATGCGCTTCCGATGCCTGGAACGCTCAGAGGCGCACACCAGCACCACCCCCCCCCCACCCAATTGTGTCAAGGTGATGGTGCTGCGCTCTCCACAATCTTGCGCAGGAAAGGTGGGGGGACATTGTTGGTGACAAAGATGTAGACGCAGTGGCCGTGGCTGCACACGATAAGTCCAGCAGTGAGTCCGAGGATGAGCACGCACAGGGAAATGCTGAGGGGATAGATGCTGACCCGGGCATACTCCAGGGAGGCAGGGACACCCGGGAGGCTTTAACCCAATGAACCTTCAACTAGCACACTACATATGGACCTGCAGGGCAAGCCTGGGCTTCAGGCTCCATACTTGATATCTAAGTGCAAAATCTGCCTGGATAGGGCCTTGTTAATAAAGCTGAATGTCCCACAAATTACTCATAACATTATTGGTAACCATCCACTTGCAGAAGAAAAGAGGCACCCTCAGCCATGGTGACACGTCTGAATTTAATATTACAACCAAAGGAACTTAATGAAGCAAAATGACAAAGGTGTTAAAAATCACACCATCTCAAAAAGACCTCATTGCAGACCAGCACTAAAGCACCAGTGATAAGCCCATGGTGTGCCTAAGGTGCCTTCCATTCACGTTTTCGGGTGCTATGTCTTGGTGCTGACCCCTTGCTGGGAGTGGCATCTGAGACAGCCTGCTCACTCTACTGTCCTGTTGGCCTCGATGACCTTTGACGGTCATCCTCTGGCCTGTGGGGCCTGTGCTGGCCCCACCTGGGAGGGAGTTGTCAGTTCCACTGCTGGCATCTCCCTAGTCATCGCAGCCTTATCTGGCAGAGGGGTGGAGAAGCTGCTGCCCTCATCCAGAGCACCCTGAGAGGAGCCCACAGAGACGACAGGCAGCTGCTTCCCCAACGTGAGGTTGCTTCGGACCTCCTTGCTCACCATGGATGGGTGGGCATTGAGCTGGGAAACTTGATGCCCAGACCATCTCCCACACTGGCACTGACCAGCTGAGGTCAATGCCAATGTGAGGGCTTGCTGGTCCGAGCACATCCGCAGGAAGCCTTGATTGGTCTGCTGGAGGAGCTCTCCACGAGGAGGCATGGCGTTCGGCCATGAGGCTCATTGCATCGGCAATAGCCCGCGTAGACTCCTCCACCACGGACACTAAGCCAAGCATAGCCTCATGTATCTCCACCAGATGCTCCCGCACACCCTGCTGCATTTCCTGCGTCTGCTGCATTGTGGATGGCTCCAGAGGCACATCATCAGCCACTGACTGAGCATATGCCTGGTCCCCTGCAATCCTCCACGACTGCTGGTGCCATGGGCACTCTGTCTCTGCCAGCTCCTCCAGTGACTGTGAAGTGACCTCACTGTTGTGCCCCGGGACAGTAGCCGATGTTCTAATTCCCACCAAAGTGCTAGTATCTGCACTGGTGCCTGCCTGGCAGAGATGGTGTGATGCTGGTGAGTCCGTGACTTCAGGGCCCTGAGTTGTGAGAAGAGACCCCTGCTGCTCCTCCCGGCCTTGATCCACTGATGCTGAAAGAAATGGCATAGCTGACTATTTGGGGGGTAGGATTAGTAAGTCTGCGGATGACACAAAGATTGGCAGGGTGGTTAACAGTGAGGTTGCATGTCTTAGGCTACAGAAAGATATAGACAGGATGGTCAAATGGGCAGATAAGTGGCAGATGGAATTTAACACTGAAAAGTGTGTGGTGATACACTTTGGAAGGAGTAATTTGACAAGGAAGTATTCAATGAACGGCATGGCACTGGGATGTTCTGAGGAACAAAGGGACCTTGGCGTGTGTGTCCATAGATTTCTGAAGGCGGAGGGGCATGTTAGTGGGGTGGTGAAAAAGGCATATGGGGCACTTGCCTTAATCGAGGCATAGATTACAAAAATAGGGAGGTCATGTTGGAGTTGTATAGAACCTTGGTGAGGCCACAGCTGGAGTACTGTGTGCAGTTCTGGTTGCCACATTATAGGAAGGATGTGATTGCACTGGAGGGGGTGCAGAGGAGATTCACCAGGATGATGCCTGGGATGAAACATTTACGTTATGAAGAGAGATTGGATAGACTTGGGTTGTTTTCGTTGGAGCAGAGAAGACTGAGGGGTGACCTGATTGAGGTGTACAAGATTATGAGGGGAATGGACAGGGTAGGTATTAAGCATCTGTTCCCCTTAGTTGAAGGGTCAGTCATGAGGGGACATAAGTTCAAGGTGAGGGGCAGGAGATTTAGTGGGGATGTGAGGAAAAACTTTTTTACCCAGAGGGTGGTGATGGTCTGGAATGCACTGCCTGGGAGGGTGGTGGAGGTGGGCTGACTCACATCCTTTAAAAAGTATCTGGATGAGCACTTGGCATGTCATAACATTCAAGGCTATGAGCCAAGTGCTGGTAAATGGGATTAGGCAGGTAGGTCAGGAGTTTCTCACGTGTGCCGGTACAGACTCGATAGGCTGAAGAGCCTCTTCTGCACTGTGAGATTCTGAGAAAGAACAAAGACATTGGATCAGTTAACATGGGGACAATGTCAGTGTGCATTCCTGCCCCCTGGATCATTATGCCCTCATCCTTCCATAAGCAATGGTCAAGCCATGTTGCAAACTTCAATCACTGAACGTTCAGCACTACCATGGCTGCAGGGAAAACAATGGTGACCTCACTGCTGGGCATACATACCTGGCTGTGGCACCCCAGCCTCACTGACACTGGTGAACCTGGGTGCATGGCGCCTTTCCAAATCTAGAGCCTACTGCTCGAAGTGGCTGAGCATCGCCAACTGGGCCAGCCCTCCGCCAGTCCTGCCTGGTGGCATTATGTGCATTCTTCTCCTGAAAAGGAGAGAAGGGCATTGATTAGTGCTACTTGTATGTGGATTCTCTTCGTGGACTGCCCATTCCAACCAGAGTGGGACAATGCAGGGCTCCAGTTTCTCCTCACACCGCTGCTGCCGAACACTCTCAAAGATGCTGAGCCTGTCTCTCCTCCACCCCCTTGGCCAACATCACAATAGGCATCACACAGTCTAACCTTCCATAGTAAGGAGGCACAAGCACGTGGAGTGCAAACGACAGCAGATCAAACGGTGCCACGCACGAACGGAGCTTCCCTCTCAGCATCTCATCACCCTGACTTTGACACATCCTGGAATTCCAGCACTGCGCCTTGGTGCAGATCCTCCAGGTTGCCCCCAAAGCAGTCATATGGGCTCAGTGTACCACATGCTGCGGGTGCAGAACCCATCTCTTCACCACCCTCCCAGGGTGACCTCGGCATGGACAGTATCTGCTGGCCCACCCAGCGAAGGACACATGCCATCAATGACTCAGTGCAGTCACTGCACTCAGACTTGGCGAGGGTGGGGGGAAAGCCTACCTGCTAGGTTAAGTGACCAATGCCAACATGGTACTCACACTTCCCGAGTGCAACAGGTCATTGAAGCACTTGCGACATTGGATCCAGGTGCATTGCACGACGTCGTGGGAGCTCACAATCTCTGCCACCTCCTCCCAGGCACGTTTGGTCATGTGGGGGGGCCTCCTCCTCCCATCCTGGGGTACGAGGACCTCCCACGGTGCTGTCATCCCCTCAAGGGGGGGCAGCAAGGCAATCGTCAGAAAAACAAGGGGTACAGTGCCCCCTGCCCTACCCTCCTGCCTGGCCTGTTCACCAGCAGCGCTCTGGGGAGCCCTTCCATTGACCATGATTCACAGCCTTTGAAAGGCTGCAGCACCTTTTTAAAACAGGCTGCCGGGTTGCCATTGGACCCGGCAGTCATTGCAGTCCCGCCTGACCACTCCCGCTGTCCTTGGGAGCTGCAATTCACGCTGGGAAGGCCTTAATTAGCCCGCCCGTGTAAAATGGTGGTGTGGACCCGATTGCGGGCGGCGATCGGGTCTGCACCTGTTCCCGCCCGACAGGCAGAAAATTCTGCCCCAGGAGTTGATCACAAGAATCAAGGCTGATACTTCTGTGCAGTACTGAGGGGACGCTACACTGTTGGAGAATCTATCTTTCAGATGCAAGTCTGGCCTCTTACATGGACATAAAGAGATGGCACTTTTTCAAAGAAGGGCAGGGAGTTATCCTGGGTGTCCTATCCAATATTTATCGCTCAGTCAACATATTTGCTCTTTGTGGGAGCTTGCTGTGCACAAATTGGCTGCCGTGGTTTCTGCATTACACTGTAACCATGATTCAAAAATACGTCATTGGGTATAATTGCTTTGGTGCATCCTGTGATAGGTGCTATATAAATGCAAGCCTATTCACTTTGCGTTTCTGTCTAGCCTCTTGCTAAGTGCTGTTCCACTTGGTTAGCTTTAATCAGCTTCATTCATGATGTTTTCCATTTTTATGTAATGCCCTCCACTTTTCCTATATACTCTGTCTGAAAACCGAACAATTAAGGACTGGGATTGACTGTAGTCCAGTAGATTTCAGGTTTCTATTTTTGATGAACCATACCTAATTCCTTTATAAGTTTTGCCTTAGCCAAGACAAATGGTAATTTCAGAGGAAATTTCCTTTTTACTAGAAAATGCAACATACATAATTAATACTTTAAACAAAACTTAAACAAAAGTGGAAGCCAAATAAATAAATCACTGTCCCTTAATATTTATAATATTCTGAATTGTGATGCTAATCTTTTTGTATTATATTTTCAGTACATTAGGTGTAACTTAGTTCACTTAAAAAAAATTAAATATCACTGGCGTATAACAGCATTTTATTGATTGTTGCTACATTGTGTACCTTTGAAATTACTGTGCGCAATATTAATGTCTGAGTGTTTAGTATATTCAGATGACATTACTGCCTTATTAATTACAGGTGCTCATTTGTCTCAAATAAGTGGGTTCATGTCTTCAATAGAGGACACAGTATTGTCATAGGCATTAAATATTTGCAGACGTAATTGTTTAAACTGTGAACTCTGAATGGAAACACTGCCTACAGTGTTCATGTGGATATATCTAAATTCTCGTTTCTCACTTCATTTCTTTTACTGCTACCATTCAGTCATATAACATGCTAATCACTGAATGAAAGAATGTAAACTCTGCTTTGAGTTTCCTTTTATGTTTGTTCAGCAAAGATTTTTTTTCCCTTCTACAACTGATGATTTTATGCCCAGTGTCATGATTGCTGTGTGAGAATTCTACTCGTATTTCCAAGGATGTCAAAGCAATAAAGCCCCTAGAGATTTTTGGTAACATTTCACAAGCCAAAGTAACTAAACAGCAGTTTATGCTCAGTAAAATGCAGAGTTCTCAGTAAAGACAAATTGTTACTACAACTGCCCACCCACCCTTCGCCCGCGCCCCACCCAATCACCATTGCACACATTCTGCCCCAGAGTCATAATTTTTGCTACAAATTTTAATATTTTGCAAAATTCAAGAATTTATTCTCATTGGACCAGTGTCCATATCACCTGCTATATTTTTTTTTAAAAGAAACCCAGCCCAAGAATTCACTGGGTTCACTAGTCCTCTGTGTGTGGGACTTTAAAGATATTAAGATTCACAGATTATTTATCACAAGCTGTTTGGACAGTTTGAACTCTGGTTGGCTTGCAAAAGAAAGCATAAGATGGTAAATACAAGATCTCCTGTTTAGGAAAGCAAAGAGTAAAATCCCTCGGGGCCCTGTTCTGTATCAGTTGCCATTCACGCACACTTTTCATAAATTATATGGTAGAGACTAGTCTCCCATATATAAAATTTGCTGATGGAAACAGTCAAATGAGGTGTACAAAGCTGAATTTAATAGCATTCAAAGGTCAAATAAATATATAGGATAAGAAATGGGATATGTATTATAATGTGCATAAATATAAGATAACACAATTCAACAGGAAACCTGATGAAGGGTTGTTCACTGCTGAAAAGTTAATAGATATGTTTATGCCTGTTTACTTTTAATGAAAATATTCTGTTGATATGATGCTGTTGCTGTGGGATGTTTTTGTGGTAGACTGTATCTTAGTCTTGCATTGTTTGTTGCTGATACAGCGTTTGGAATATTGTTCTGTAATTTTGACAACCTTACCTTCAATAAAAACATTCATGGGCTGATAAATCTGCAAATCAACACTCCTACCCCCCCACCCCCCACCACCAACCTCCGGATTTGGTAAAATAAGATGTAATGATGTAGGACTGGCAATACAACATCATCATTCTATTCTCCAAAGTTATGGAATGCGAGTGGGCATGGAAATCAGAAGCCCAGCTGCCATTTTGATATTACTAATTAACAAAAAATTCAGCTTGTTAACAATCCAATCATCTGCAATTTTTTGTTTCCAGTTGCAATTTTGATGTGAAAAGGTTTAGTAGTGTTTTACGGCAGCTATGACAAAATGGCACAAGGGCAAATGAAAAGGCCTGCCACTGGGACCATGGCTGAATGTAGCTGCAGTTTCTGCTGGGGCAAGTGGCAGCGTCTGTATGTTTTTTTTAAATTAGTTTTTTTTTTACTTTTTGCAGTCTGCCATAAGAAATGAAGAAAGATTGAGAGAGCAGGGGGCCTTTAAATTTGTAGCCGGGACTGACCTCTTGTTAACGACATAACCCCCTCTCCCGCAAACCATCCTAGCATAGACTTCGGATTGGGCACGGAGCGCCCCCCTTCTCACTGCTAATTGGCCTCCTTCCCCTTGCTGGCCACTCATTGGCCGTCTCACTTGATTTCTCAATCTGTGATTGCGTGGGCAGGAGCAAATGGACCTCTCACTTTCCATTCTGCCTCCCTCACCCCGTGAAAAACTTATAATCCTCACCCGGTGAAATGTAAAATCCATCCTCATGTGTCTGAGAGGGATCAGAAAAGAGAGACAATGATGCTTGCAATGTTACATGATGAAGAGAAATAAAAAAGAACAATGTTTTCAGTGAAGCAAAAGAATTGTTAAGGAGGGAAGTATGAATCAATGCTTTCAAATGTTGAGACAAAATGAAAATCAGGAGGCTATTTAAAATAAACTGTGAACAAAAACTCGACTAGGCACAAAATAGGTAACAAAAAAATAAAAATTAGGAGAATTGTTTCCTAACCTACAAAATAACAGGTTGCAATACCAACTATATTATACTAATTAAATCCTTTGAAAGTGTTGAATTAAGTATATTATGGACCTGCTTCCACAAGTGCGTGAGTGGAAGGGAAAGTGAATCTTTCACTCATGCACTCCTGATATCCATGACCCTGTTGGATATCCTGGTGTCAGGCTATTTTTAGTACTTTTAGATAATTACTGCACAACTGAGGTGACAATACAACTAAGGTGAAAGGAGGAGGAGGGGGGGGAGGAGGAAATTCAGTGCATCATACCAAAGGTTAGTGGTATGAGGATGGAGGCCAAATTTTTGAATAAGACAGGAAACCAACTACAGCCAATTTGGGCAATGCAATCAATGTAACTATTTTGGATTTGCCCCTGAAAGTGCCAAGATTTTCAACAGCTTCAGGAATGTCTGCAGTGTTTAGGCAGAAATTCTCCTTCACCCCAGTTCCCTTTCTTCTGCCTCATCTACTCAATATTGCTCCAGGAAATTTAGGAACAATAATTTTATTGTATAACCTTTTGGTTTTATTTGAAATTATTTTATCTTAAGCCTCGAAAAATCTCCCACTACTCTCTCAATCTACATACTATGGATTGACTATAGAAGATTTTAACATTTGGCTGATTCAAATGAATAAACATAAAACACAAATAAACAGTTCAATCAAAAATCCTTTCATTCTTAGACCAGCTATAAGTAGAACATTTCGTAATTGAAGGAAATCACTGGCCAGTTTTTGCCAAAAAGTTTAGACTGTTTCTCCCATCTGCGCACAACGCTGCAAGTCAACAGCACAATAAGTATTTTTTTGTTTTCAATTTTTCCCAACTTTATCCAATGAATTAATTTAAGCAATATGTAATGTAAAATAAAATATCTGTGAATTGTGCTTTCAGCAGTTCCTCAAAATAACTTGTCTTTTACTTAAGTACTTTGCATCAATGCAAATCTTTTCTCTGCATACTGATTAAAACTGCTCATTTTATTACAGTTGTTAAATGTGTAGATACACCCCTAAGTTCTGCAGAGCTCTGCATTCTCAGCAGAAATGGTTCTTCTTGCCCTCATTGTTCATTGCAACTCAATATTGCATCTTATTTTCAACAGCCATATTTTTTTCTGTTTAAGATTTCCACTTCCTTTCAGCCAACGGTTTCAGATTGAATCTTTATTTTTTAAGCAAAGACTTTTTTTTAAATGAAAAAAAAGGACATTGTTGCGTTATGTACAGGAAAGTGTTTTCTCCTTTTCTGCACCGGAATAGCAGTGCCCCTGAATTTCCCATATGGCTTTTCAGGTGGCTTTACTTGAAGAGGATGCAGTCATGCATATTATATGCTAATGAATGTCAGATGCCTCTGCACACAGATTTCCTGTGATAGCGCAGGATGCAGTTCAAAGCAGGCTGCTTCCAAAAAATCTGGCACGACTGCTTCAGAGCTGCCATTTAGGCGCTATCTTTGTTAAAGGGACATTCTGGTATTGTCAAGAGCTCTTGCATTCTGACTTTTTGAATTAAAAATGTTTTTTTCTCTGCTCGTTGTCGAATGATGTTAGTCTTTTTAACCCCCTTAAAGAGTCAGTGTTTAGAGCCATAGATCTGCTGCTACCTCTTTTACAAGATGAACAGGAACAGGTGTAGGAAAGCACCTGGCCAGAAGACGAGGTCCTCCTTCCACAACTGTGTGGGGGCCAGAACTTATTCCCAAGCCTCAAACAGAAGGATGTTTTCTGAACATGTAAAGTAGTTTGGGCTATCAATTAATTTGCCCAGAACAAATGGCAGCTAGTATGGAAGAGTCCAGCAACTATGTGAGCAAAGTGCTGAGGGTCAACTTGCAGAGCCTGCAGATATCCTTGTACAGAGGGGCAATTCCAGGACCATGTACTGCCCTTGCCAGACAGGTTGCGTTGACGGATTGAAAAGTTGCCAGCCAAACCCTAGGCTGCACTATTGCCACGCTATTAGACAAAGTTATCGATTAACTCCTCAAAGGGAATGTGAGATCATTTCCACTGTGGGCTGCTTTCACCTATGAGATAAAACTGGAGTAATAGTGATTATTACACAGTGAATTCTGGTGGTTACCAACACAACCCCCAACCCCACTCCACCGCCCCCACCCTCCACTGACATGAGCTTTGTAAGAAGGAAGTAGATCTTGTGGATGAGAAGTATGCAAGCTCGAAAATGTTTTGCACAGGCTGTGCTTGCTCTAGGGAGAATAACTGGTATTCAAGAAAGATGTAGAAACTGAAGTCAGAAGGTTTTCAGGTCCAGCAGAATGTTGTAGATTATGAGGGACAGAATGCAATGAAGTACATGCAACAGTTAATTTATTCTTGTGCAAGACACAGCTAGAGAGTGCCTTACCCCGTTTCTTCTGATGAGGTCAGTGGACTTTTTTAGTGCTTCTGCCATGATGCTGTAGAGCGTTACCTGTAATTTACCCTCAATATACAGATCAGGACCCTCAGGAAATTTAAGTGCTAATTCCTTCTGGGGCTTAGAAGACTTCTGTTGCATTGTATGCTGATTACTCCTGTACATGCAAGCCCAGGAAAATCAATCCTTTTAATTTATGAAGTTCTTGCATTCTCATTACTTGCTGATGAGTGTGCAGCAAAGAATAAATAGACTCATTAATTTGGATATTGCAAATCCCAAAACTGCGTTGCATATTTTGCCCATAACCTCTATTCTGTGCCCACTTTAAACTTCTGTGTGAGGATAATTCACCAGTTGAAGAAAACTCTGATAAAGCAGAAAATTTTAAAATTAATTACACAAACAATACTGGGTATGGAGCAACTACATGACTTTGTATTAACTTTAAGAGTTAAAAGTTTCACTTATATGTGCACATAGATATTTTTGATCGTTTAGAGCTATTTTATTAAATTTGCAACAGACCTCAGAAGTCTGGAGAAGAAAATGGCTGGGAAAGCAATAGTAGCATTTTTACTGGTGTCACCAAGGTTACATGGATCAATTCAGTATAAATAATGTACAAGAGAGACACAGGTGGAATAAATCAACCATGTTTCTGGCAGGTAATTTGGTTTGCTGAATTTCACTGAATCTCAATCACTTCTACTTCCCAACAATAGCGAACTGAATTAGGCAAAACTGTTTGATTCTGTAAATTTCCATTTCTGGGCTATCCATTAAAACAGAGGAGGGGTTCAGGAATACCTTGTCTGGTATATTACTTTCATTTCTTTCTATTGCATAAATAAAATGACAATATTGAATGGTCATTTTTTAAAATGATAATCACATGATTTTTCCAAGCGCAACAACTGGTATTACAAAGTCTTTAACAAAGCTCAATTTCCTAGTCCATTATGGAATAATGCTCATTTAATTGGTATAAAATTATTTTAAGTTAAAACTTTTATTTTCATGGTTAAAACCTTTTGCAGCGATTAAAAAATATAATGTTCACTGCTTAAGTACTTTTAAGTACAAAAATACAACCTCCGATTTTAAAGACCGTATATTTCATTGTTACTTTCTGATTTATAAATCAAACTGTTCAGTTTACAGTAAAGGTGGTTTATTCTATAGCTTCTTAATGGTGAGAAAATTGTTCTCCGAGGCAGTGCATATACATTTTAACCAAATAAACACAAGTATTGGCAAGATCATAAAGCTGTATTTAAGAGAGCCAGGAGGAGTTATTGAGCCTGCTAGTGAGAGAGTCAGCTAAAGCTCACTGGGTTACTGAATAAATTTCAAAGAAAGCTAATTCAGCTGTCTTTGTTAGCAAACAAATTAACTTCCCCAAGCCGCTTCCGAGTAAACTGTTTAAAGATTGTATTTTGATAAAAGAGGATATTACTGGTAACTTTTCAATTTCTGTTACGTTTTTACATATGGTGATGATCTTCTTGACAGCTTTAAAATAATTACTTAGATACTGGGTATTAAGCGAGTAGCTAGGTAAGGTAAGGAGAACAATAAGAATATTTCTGCATCTCACTTTTACTATCAGCAGCTTACTTTTTAATGTGTTCTTAATCTTGAAGCACCTCATATAGTATTGGACAAAAATACGTGGAGGACAGTGTGGAGTGAATGAGAAAAGCATGTTGTAAGGGAAAGATATTCAGGAGACATCTTGAAAAAATGTAGATAGAAGTCTTGAGTAACGGAGACAAAGAAGCTTAAGGCATAGTGATTGAATGGACAAAGAAACCAGGGGCAGAACTTGCTGCCGGGCGGGCGGAGCAGGAGCGGCCGCTGGCGGGCGCGGACCTAATTGGCGCCTGCGATTGGGTCCACGCCGCCATTTTGCCTAGCGCATTTCTGACTCCTGTGAACAGTGGGAATGTGCGGGCTGCCCGCTGGGTCCAATGGCAACCCGGCAGTCTGTTTGAAGGAAAGCCTGGCAGCCTCCTGTAGGCTGCTCACAATGGCCACGTCAAGATCACACCACAGGAGGTCAGCTGAGCAGGGCACGCTGGAGGGAAGGGCAGAGGAGCAGGCCAGGCTGCAGGATCTGCCAAAGGAGCAGGGCAGGCTGCAGGGTAGGCCGGGGGGGGGGGGGGGGGCAATGCGCCCCTCGCTTTTCTGATGACTGCCTTGCTGCCCTCCTCGAGGAGGTGACAGCACGATGGGAGGAGTTGGTGCCCCAGGATGGGAGGAGGAGGACCCCCCAAATGACCAAACGTGCCTGGGAGGAGGTGGTGAGCTCCCGCGACATGGTGCAATGCACCTGGATCTAGTGCCATAAGCGCTTCAATGATTTGTTATGCTCTGGAAGGGTGAGTACCATGTTGGCATTGGGCATTTAACCCAGCGGGTAGCCTTAGCCTTTGAGCTCCCCCCCCCAAAAAAAAATCTTACTGTCATGACTGCATTGAATCATGTCGGGCATTTTTCCTATGCTGGGTGGGCAAGCAGATAGTCCCCATGCTTACGTCCACCTGAGTAGTTCATGAGGAGATGAGTCCTCCCCTGTACCATGTATTGCTCCTAGTCGCACATGACTAGTCTGGGGGCAACCTGCAGGAGATGCAGCTAGGCGCATACTCAGAACTCCAACACGTGATCTTCTCTGTTTTTCCAGAGAAGAATGCTCGCAATGCGTCTGAGTATTCGAGGACTGGAGGCGGCCAGGCCCAGCTACTGATATTATGTCGCTTCGAACAGGAGGCCCTGGAGCTTGAGAGGCACCTTGCGCCTAAGTCAACAGATGTTGGTGCGGCTGGGGTGGAATGGCCGGGCACTTGAGGCCGCAAAGTCCTCCCAATATCCATAGCACTGATGATTGTTTAATTTTATTATTGTTACAACATTGCTCGGTCACAGAGTGATAGAGTCAGAGGTGTGGATCATAGAAAAAGGTCCTTCAGCCCTTCGAAGATGCGTGCGTCAAACACCTTCCAAAGTCGTCTTATCCCATTTCCCAGCACTATGCCCATGGCCTTGTATGTCATGGCATCGCAACTGCACATCCAAAAACATATTAGGAGGGTTTCTGCATCCACCACCCTTTCAGGCAGTGCGTTCCACATTCCCAACACCCTCTGTGTGCAAAAGTTCCTCATCACATCACCTGTCAACCTCATGCCCCTTACCTTAAATCTATGCTACCTGGTTACTCATCCCTCCGCCAAGGGGAGAAGTTCCTTTCTGTTGACCCTTCCTATGCCCCTCATAATGTTATAAAACTCAATAATGTCATCCCTCAATCTCCTCTGCTCCAGGGGAAATAACCCCAGTCTATGCCATATCTCCTCATAAGTCAAACTCTCCAGCCCAGCCAGCATCCTGGTCAACGACCTCTGCACTCTCTTCACTCTAATCACATCCCTCCCATGAAGCGCGTTTCACTACTGCACGCAGGACTATAGCTGTGGCCTAGGCAGTGTTTTCTGCACTTGGAGCATTACCTCCCTGTTCCTATATTCTATTCCTCAACTAATAAAGACATGTATGGTATTTATCTTCTTAAACACCTTATGTACCTGTCTCACTACCTTAACAGGCCTGTTGACATGCACAGCAATGTCCCTCTGATCCTCCTTACTTTCCACGGTCCTACCATTCATCATGTATTCCTGTGCCTTGTTTGTCCTGCCCAAGTGCATCACCTCATACTCAGCCACATAACATTCCATTTGGCATTCCTTAGGCCATCTGACCAGCCCATCTATATCTGCCTGTAACATAAGGGTATCATCCTCACTATTTGCCACCCCACCAATATTCGTCTCCATAGGTTCTGGAAGGTTGAGCGCAAAATGAGCCGGGGGGAAAGGATGAAGTGTGTCACTGTGTGAACGCTAACTGATTCATTGTCCTTGTTGTTAATTTCAGCATCATCAGAGTATGCCCGGCAGGAGGAGCTGCAGATGCCCCCTCTCACACCTGAGGGTCCTCAAGTGTCACCAGCGTCACAGCATTTCAGCGAGGCAGGCACCAGCGCAGATATGAGTACCTCGGTGGGCTTAGAACGTCAGCTCGTGTCCCAGGGCACAGTGGAGAGGGCACTTCACATTTGCTGCAGGAGCTGGCAGAGTCAGAGAGTGCCGATGGCGCCAGCAGTCAGAGGACTGCAGGGGACCAGGCACATGCTTAGTCGGTGCCTGATGATGTGCCTTTAGAGTCATCCGCGACACAGCAGCTGCAGGAAATGCGGCAGGGTGTGCGGGAGCATCTGGGAATGTTACATGAGACTATGCTTCGCTTGGTGTCCATAGTGGAGGAGTCCACATGGAGCATCACTGATGCAATGAGCCTCATGGCAGGGCATCATGCTTCCTCCATGGAGAGAGTGGTGACTCTCGTGGAGAGATGCCTCCAGGAGAACAATCAGGTTTTCCTGGGGTTACGCTCGGATCTGCCACCCCTCACAGTGCCAGTGGCCACGGCTGGGCATTGCCAATATGGAAGATGGTGTGGGCTTCAAGCTTCCCAGCTCGTTGCCCATCCATCGACGTTGAGCAAGGAGGTCCAGGGCAACCTCACGTCAGCACAGCAGCTGCTTGTCGTATCTGTGGGCTACTCTCACGGTGCTCCGGATGAAGACACCAGCTGTTCCACCCTCTCAGTTTCCACTTTGGGTGAGGCAGTGATGACTGGGGTGATGCCAGCTGTGGAACAGGCAGATCCCTCCCAGGCAGGCCCAGCACAGGCTCCATGGACCAGAGGACGACCGCCAAGGTCATCGAGGCCAAAAGAACAGCAGAGTCAGCAGGTTGACTCAGATGCCACTCCAAGTGATGGGGCGGCACCAAGACATATCACCTGTAAATGTAAGCATAAGGCACCTTAGGCACGCCACGGGTTTCTCACTGATGCTTTTATGTTGGCCCGAGATTGTTATTTGCGTCTGCTTGATTAACGTTTTGTTTTGAATTTGTGAGAACTTCTGATGGTGAAAATTAAAACCAGATGTGTTACCATGGATAAGGGTGGCTCCTTTGTTCTGCGTTTGTATATTTTAGATACATGTCATGGGTGTTTGGGTCGACATTGAACTTTATGTCCAAAGCCCTTAGTTGCAGCTGATGACCTGGCAGATTTAGCACTTAAGTGCCAGGTATGGAAGCGCCAGGCAAGGCTGGTCCTTCTAATCCATTTGTGTGGAGCCAGCTGAAGGCTCGTTGGATTAAAGTCTCCCGGGTGTCCCTGGCTCCATGGTGTAGCCCTGGGTCAGTGTTTAGCCCCTCAGCATTCCCCTGTACTCCCTCATCCTCAGAATCAGTGTTGGACTCATTGTGTGCAGCCGCATCCACTGCATCAACATCTTCATCGTCCAGTGCACCCCCCTTTCCAGTGCAAGATTGTGGAGAGCGCAGCATGCAACCACTATCACTGACACACAATTTGGGGAGCACTGGAGTGCGTCCCCGGAGCGGTCCAGGCACCGGAAGCGCAACTTGAGAAGACCAATGGCTGTCTCCACCACAGCCCTTGTGCTGCTGTGGCTCCTATTGTAGCGCTGCTCAGCTTCTGCTATTGGATGGCGGAGTGGCGTCATGAGCCTCCTTCCAAGGAGATAGCCCTTGTCACCCAGCAGCCATCCAACCAGCCGGGCCCCGACACCTGGGAGTGTCAGAGGATGTAGGCGGCTTGTGAGCTGGGTACCTGGCACAAACATGCAAATCTGCATCCTGTGATCACACATTATCTGCACGTTCAGGGAGTGGAAGCTCTTCCTGTTGACGAAAGCACCGGGCTCACCTGCTGGCGCCTTGATGGCCACATGTGTGCAGTCTATAGCACCCTGGACGTGAGGGAAGCTAGAAATGGCCGCAAAGCCTCTGGCTCGTTGTGCCTGACTTGCCTGGTCCCAGCGGAAGTGGCTGAAAGTCAATGCACACCTGAACAGAGCGTCTGTAACCTGCATGACACACGTGTGGACAGCTGATTGGGAGACACCTCAAAGATCACCCACCGAGCCCTGGAAGGAAACAGAGGCGTAGAAGTGGAGGGCAACTGTGACCTCCAGAGCCGCTGTCATGGGGTGTCCACCCACACAGGAGAGATCTCAGGGCCCGTCATCTGACAGATGTAGCTGACTGTCTCCCTTGACAGTCAGAGCCTCCTTCGGCACTGCACCTCCATAATATTAAGGTAGCTGCTTCGCCGCCTGTATACCCTGGCAGCAGGATAGCAGTGTCTTCTGTGGCCCCTTCCACCTTGGGCTACCTCTTGGCCCTGCACCCCTTGTGGCTCCCCTGGAGGCTGATTGTGCACTCCTGGCCTTCCTCCTCAGAGGAGCTGCCTCCAGTGGACATGTCAGAACCCATACCCAGGCTAAATGGAGGCCTCCGGAAAGCTGCAAGCCCGATAAAGATTACTGACTGCAGAGTGCTGACCTGAAGGTTCAGAATACACAGAAAGCTGCTGGAATTCATTCTGAACTGCTACAGATCACACAGGCAAGTTTAAAAAACTTTCTGCAATTAAGATTCTCAGACCAGATTGACGACCCCACTGAGCCCTCTTATCCCACCCGAGGATGAGTTTCATTAAAAAGTCTCTTACCCGCCTGTCCGTTGCACCTGTGCGCCGACCCAAAGATCGCATGGGCGCCTGAAAATCAGCATTGATTGATGACTCAGGGCCTTAAGTAGCCCGTTTAATTAATGGCAGGCACACGTCAAACTTCATCATGCGCCCGCCCAGCGAAATATTGCGATGGCACGCAGTGACATTGGGATGCTCGCCCGACGTCACCACGCTTAATTTTACGTGTTGACATGTGGGGCCCGCCCCCTGCACATCAAGCAGAAAATTCTGCCCAAGGAATGAACTGGTGTTATGGAATGGATGCAGGGATGTATATTGATTGTTAGTAATTGTAGCCATTATTAAGATAGCATATAGTTTTCCAATTTCACTCAATTGGAAAACTCATATCTTTGCAACATTCAAATGGGTATACCCTGCAGGAATGGGACTTATTAAAATTCATAGGGAAGAGTATGAGCCAGCAAATTGGGCATATTTCTCCTGAAAAGATCATATGACTTAAGTCACTGGTAAAAGAAAGTTTGGAATTACGCATCAAATATGGATAGCAAGGAGGTCCCCACAGAATTCCAGAGGTGAGTGTGACTGTCCTTGACATCAAGGCAGTATTTGACCGAGAATGGCATCAAGGAGCCCTAGCAAAATTGAAGTCATTGGGAATTGAGGAAAATCCTCTATTGATTGGAGTCATACTTAACACAAAGGAAGATGGTTGTGGTTGTTGCAGGCCATTCACCTCAACCCCAAGAGATCACTGCAGGAGTTCCACAGGGTAATGTTCTAGACCCAACCATCTTCAGCCACTTCATCTACAACCTTCCCTCCATCATAAGATTAGAAGTGGCAATGCTTGCTGAAGATTGCACAGTTTTCAGTGCCATTCGCAACTCCTCAGATACTGAACCAGTCCATGTCCATATGCACCAAGACCTGGATAACATTCAGACTTGGCTGATAATTGGTACCATAGTCAAAGAAATAATCTAACCACCTCCCCTTGACATTCAACAGCATTACCATTGCTGAACGCACCCCCGCACCCCAAACTATCAACATTCTGGGGATTGCCATTGACCAGAAACTGAACTGACCCAACCATATAAATATACTGGCTACAAGAGCAGGTCAAAGACTTGGAATTTTGCAGTGAGTAACCCACCCTCTGTCTCCCCAAAGCCTGTCCACCAAAGTCAGGAGTGTGATGGAATACTCTTCATTTACCTGGATGAATTCCGCTCCAACAACATTCAAGAAGCTGGACACCTTCCAGAGCAAAGTAGACCGCTTAACTAGTACCCCATCTACCACCTTAAATATTCACTCTCTCCATCATTGATGCACAGTGGCAGCAGTGTGTACCATATACAAGATGCACTGCAAAAACCTGTTAAGGCTCCTTCGACAGCACCTTCCAAACCCTCGACCTCTACCACCCAGAAGGACAAAAACAACAGATGCATGGGAACAAGTTCTCCTTCAAGCCACACCACACACCATCTTGACTTTGAACTGTGTTGCCATTCCTTCACTGTCACTGGGTCAAAAGTCTGAAACTCCCTCCCTATTATCACTGCAGGTGAATCTACACCAGATGGACTGCAATAGTTCAAGAAAGCAGTTCACTATCTCCTCTCATGGCAGTCAGGGAAAGGCAGAAAATGCTGGGCTTGCTCACATCCCATGAAAGGATAAAAGAAAGAATAGGAATGATACTGCTAAACTATAAGGTGATCTCATAATTTTAGATACACCTAGAATCTGAATGTAAATAATAGTCACAACCTTTACTGAATATGAACAATTATATCACAGATGTTTCCAGTCTTGCTTCTCAAAACTTTCAAGTTCTTTACAAATGAAGAAATGTGGCTGAATTTCCAGCCCTTCATTATGATTGAAAATTGTAGGAAGTGGCCTATTGCCCCGTTACCACTCTCACTATGGCCATGGCAATGTTCAGTGGGGCTTATAATGGATGTCCAGAGTGACCCTCTGAATCAGATGATAGGCCCAATTAAAATGCAAATCAGAACCAATGACGTCTACCACCCCCAAGCATCCCCACACCTGAATGGATCTATATTCTTCATCCAAGTTTCCTGATATTGTGCCGGCCCAAAGTGACAGGCTGGCTCGCAACACTCAAACTCCAGCCACATCCAACTGTCTCAATATAAGTGAGGTCTGGCCCTCCGTATTTACCAGGCCTCCCCCAAAAGGGGTAAGAGGGGAATACAATCCTTTGTGCCAGAAGCTAGTTTATAAATTTATGTTTTTATTCCTCCTGATGATCTCATTATTATATTTATTTAATGTGAAATAGATCCTTGCACAAACTTGATAGCAACCTTTGAATCTAATATGTCTTAAACGAGTTCAATTATGTATCTTGGACATTTTTCTTGCTTTTTAAATGGATTTGAATGTAACTCTTTCGAGTACAAACCCATTTCTATCTGTTTCAGATGAAGTTACATTGTTTCATAGTTTGCCATTGTGAGATTTGAACTCTTGATACTCTTTTGAGTAAACCTGTTTCCATCTGTTTCAGATGAAGTTACATTGTTTCATAGTTTGCCATTGTGAGATTTGAACTCTTGATCTTGAGGTTACAAACCCAGTACCATAACCACTTGGCTATTTAGGCCAATTTGAATTTGAATGTATATGCATGTTATCTAGGCCTAGCTGAACAATCTCACAATTTGGTCTTTTTGTTGAATCATAAGTATTATAATCCCTTTGTTTATATGATTTAGCTCATTTGCACTTTAAAATTTGTTTCACTAGTTTTTTCTTTCCTGTGGATGACCTCTTAATTTTGTAATTATAGGAGAAGTGGTCATTTCATTAAATGTGCAAAGATGTTTAATTTGGAGAGTTAGCTTTACATTAATCATTTTTGGGCAAAAATAAAGTAACCTTTCAGTTATTCACACATGATTGATTGCCATTGTCAATTTGAAAGCCAGTGGTAAGATTACCTTATCGGGTCAACATTTTAGCTTGACTGAAAAAGTGACGTGGTTGTTAGTATTTTGCTGAAAATGAAAGTGGCAAAGGAGCTGTAAATTTTAGTATGTGGTCTTGAAAATTAAAAAATAAAAAAATCAATAAATTCTACGTCATTGAACACAGATGACTCATCCTTTACTCAACACTTAGTTCTTCAAGAGCTTTGCACAGTCACTAAAAATAGTACAACTACTAACCTGTCATACATTTCTATGACAAATAGACAAGTCAATTTCAGCATTGATATGTGCTTTGTATTGAATGTATTGATTTTCATTGAATATCCCTGCTTTCCTTGTTTTGTGCACTTAATTTTGGAAAAGTTGTGAAAAGTCAAAGTGTCCTTGCTTTAAATGAAATGAAAGCAGAAAGGAGTGTTGTGAAAAGCTTTGTTACAGGTATATGTTTCCAAAGCTCACACATGCCCCAATGAATATTATGTAATAAAATTCATACATTTTTACTACACTAAAGTGTTTATGGGATAAATTTGAAAAAAGATCTTGATTATTATTTTGATACTGAATAAATTTATTTTAATTTGCAATGTTACCATGAGGGACCAGAAAATTAATGTTTTATTCCCTCATTCCCTCACCATTTACTGTCACTTTCTAATTAATTCTGCTACTGTATCTGCCTCTTTCTGCTTTCAACCTGTAGTCCTTCCATCCTACTATTACTTAGTAAATTTAAAGTATGTGTTTTTAACTCTGCATCTCAGTCTACAGGAGCCTGTAACCTCTGGCAACTCATTCAGTCCTCCTCTATTTCAACCAACTTCCACTTACAATGAGCAACGGTCTTCAATCAGTTGGGGTAAAATGACTGAGGAGCAGATGTTCCTTTTAGTTATTCATACGTTCACTGTGATGATGGCCCCTTTTCCCTCATCTCACTGATTCATTACCGTACTCTGGCTGCATTTTAGTTTTTCTTCCCCCAGCTTCAGCACATGAATCTATATTTGCTCTCTCACAATGGAGAAATAGAGGCCTGACTTTCACGCTCTCCCTCTGATGGGTTTTTAAGCAGGAGAGCGTGAAATTGAAGGAACGGGATTCCTTCTGGGTTCCTGCCCACCCCGACCTTGCAGTGATTTTGCACCGGGGCAGGCAAGGCCTCGGACACCTGCCTTTGTCCCAGTTAAGGCCTTTAAGCAGTCAATTATTGGCCACTTAAGGGCTGTTTACCACCCAGCCTCAATTTTTAGGTTGGTGGGAGGATTTATCTGCATGGGGAAGCCTGAACATGAACGGGCTTAGATCTCGGGCGAAAAGAAGATGGGGCACCTCCATCAGAAGCCCCCTTCTGACTTTGGGCTCCACCTGCCCCCTTAAGCTTTGATAGTTGCTGAAACTCCCTACAACCCCAGACCTCTCCCCTGACACCCCAATCACCCACTTTGCATGCCCCACCCAGGCCTTCCCTACCCTCCACCCTGTGACCCCTGAAACTTACCTTGCCCTCCAGTGTCGGTACTTTGACTCAGGCATCTTCCTGAAGTTCCTCTTCAGTCCACTGCAGCTCTTGTCACTGCGGGGACTGGAGAGCAGCTGGCCAATCAGATTGGCAGCACTCTAAGCTGGGACTTCCAACTAAGTGAGGGGCAGAAGTCCCGCCTGCAGCTGATTGACGCAAATTCGAGTGTGAAAAGGCTGTGGCAATATGTTTCCCGCTGACTCTTCGGATGGCGGAAGGAAAGACCCCACCATTTGAAAAATTCAGGCCAGAGTCTTTTATTTTATACAAAAACAGAATTGTCTGTGACATCTTTTGATGATCTGCTTCTATCACTGCTTATTTGTCCCTACAACCACACCAACCCCCTCCACTTCTCTCCCCCCACCCTCCCAAACACACACACACACCTTAAACCAGCTTATATTTCAGCCCTTTCTTGGATTCACTCAGTTCTGTCGAAGGGTCATGAGGACTCGAAACGTCAACTCTTTTCTTCTCCGCCAATGCTGCCAGACCTGCTGAGTTTTTCCAGGTAATTGTTTTTGTTTTGGATTTCCAGCATCCGCAGTTTTTTTGTTTTTGTCTTTTATTTTATGTTCGTCAATATGCTAGAAATTTTAAGCTTGGCTGACACTTATTGGCATCATTTTATTTGTCTTGGACCTAAATCTTTCTATTGTTTGAAGCCAAGTTTGATTTTATTTTACTGTTATCAGCATTTAGCTCATGCTGATGCCTTATTTTAAAGATTATTGATCCTGATGACTTCCTTCTAGCCTTTAAGCTTTAGTGCATTCTGCACAACTTGGTAGAAGAGCTCACAAAGACGACAAATCTAGCTGAGATGGATCTTCATTTCCAGAATACAATGCTTGATTTTTCACTCTGCTTGTAGGGAACCAACAGGCCCCAGTTTAGCAAGAACCATTCTTTTGCCAGATCTTAGAAGAACTGAGCACAAGTCAGAAGTTGTGCTTTTATTGAAGCATTAATATCCTCAATTAAAGATGATCATGGCCATTGGAGGCTCATCGTTGCTGCAGGAGTTCGCCAGGGCAGTATTCTCAACCCAACCATCTTCATTAGCTACATCATTAAGTCAAAAGTGGATCTGTCTGCTTATGTTTCTGCAGTCCTGAGTTTCAATCTCAACTTTTCTAATAATGAATTACCCCATTCCACCTATATCAAAGCTTAGGCTGACAAGTTGCCAGATAGCACTTGTACCATGTTTGTCTCTAAAAAGGAAAAGACCAACTATCATCCTCTGATATTCAATAGTACAATTCATCCTGAATCCCCACCCACCTGTATCTTGGGGATCACTGTTGATCATCAGAAACTTAACTTGAAGAGGGGACCTTGGTAGCAACAACTGTCCAGATTGCATGCTTAAGCAATCAAGCACTTAAAACAAGAATACTGGATTATTAGCTGGAATAAATGCTGAATGACCTCTACACCTGATAAGTAACAATTAGGAGATGATACAGCAGGCCTAAGTGTGAGGAACATTTTAGCATAAGGGACTGATGTTGGTGAAGTGTAAGTTGAGAGGATTTCGGGTCAAATAAATCAGAAAATATTGGAATGCCTAGTCAAGCTGACATCTATATGGAAACAATAATTTTCATTTTGGGTGTGGAGTTTTCATCAGGACAGGTGAACAGCATTTTAAAAGAAGCACAGTAAATAGAAGCAAAAGTCTCTCTCACTCCAGACACTTCACTCTTGCCACTCCCTATTATAGGATCACATTTAAGAGACTGAAGGAAGTGATGCAATGTCTCAAATGACCCAGGAGTTGTGGGTGTGGACCAACGGAGCAAGAGGCATGTAAATGTGCTGCTGTATTCGTGATGTGTATATATGTTCCAGTTCAAATTACAATAAACCCAAATATTTGTTGCATATTGTCCTGTGATACACTAAAAGAGCAAATAATATAGCATTCCCAGCTCAATAAACTGTGAGCTGCTGCTGCTCAACATCTGGCAATCAACACCCCCTCACCTGTCCCAATTTCTCCTCCCCACCTAAGAAGACCTGTTCCAGAGGTCTTCACTGGTGACCTGCCTGGGCACACCAGCGGGTGTCAGCAGCTTAACTGTCTGATGAATGAGGCACAATTCCAGCGCAGTGAACTAATTTCTACGCCAGTGTCTGAATTGCTGAGGAGGTAGAAATTGAAGAAGGAGCCTGGGAAAAGGAGAAAAGCAGGTCGACACTGAGGATGCTGCACTGGTAGATAGCTCACTGCATGAAACCAACTTTGCAGTAGCAGTAAGGAAAGCTAACTGGACTTTGTTTAAGCTTGGGAACCAGATTTCATTATTTTATGCTTAGACGTTAACATCCACAATGTGAATATAAATAGTTATGCTTCGTTTTTGTGGAACAGTTTTATTACATGCATTCCTTTTAAAATACCATTATCATTGATGCACTTGTCAATGGTGATGAATCAATGAGTACCCTCAGTTTTAATGACTAATCCCATTTTCTGTTCTCATAAATTATTGTTAAGCAGCCACATATTCTTTGGTGACATGCAAATCTTGATTGCAGTTCCACCAATTAAATCCCCTTTAACTGTTGTTATAGGTATCTGACTTGGTGATAATCCTGAATCAGAAGCGTGCAGTTGATGCTTTTGCAAAGGGGGGAAATCTCACACTAGGTGGAAATTTTACTGTTGCAATTGGACCCATTGGCAGGTGAGTTGGCAGGTGTTTGATGAATAGTTTAACATTCTTTCATCATAAAATGTTTTTGTCACTGAAATGTTAACTGTTTCAGATAGTGTCATAACAGTGTTGTCCCTTGATTTATTTTTTTAATGTAGCTCATGTTCATTTTGTGCTTATTTTGCCTAATTTTTAACAGCAACAAACTCATCTCTGTCAGATAATAACCTGGATCATCCATGAAGCGGCAATCATCATTGAATTGCCACTCCGCTCAAACTTTTCCCCGTCTCGACAATGCTCTGCATTTCTTGCCGGGTCTTCCAAGTCTAGCTTTTCCAGAAATGCAGAGTGCAACTTCCCTTGGAGAACTCCATTGCAGCACTGTGGAGTCAGGGGGAAGACAAGATATGTCCTGTTTTTAGGGCATTAGTTGTCGAATGATAAGTTTAAATGTCCAGTGTGAATGTTAGTCAATAGGTGAATGTGTGAATGTTATGAAGGGGTAGGGTGGATAGGTGGGTGAGGTAAGTGGATAGGTTAGCAGGTGGGTGGGTGAAGTGATGGGTGGATAGGGTGGCAAGCGGGTGGGATGGCAGGTGGGTCAGATAGTTGGATGGTCGAGGAGTAGTTGGACCAGTTGGGCGGGTAGTCAGGATGGTGGAGTAGTCAGTGGGTTGGAGTTATCGGGGTTGATTGGGGAGTCAGGGGAGGTGGTCAGTGTGCGTGAGTGGGGGGTCAGTTCTGTCCTTGCCCAGGAGTTAAGATGAGGATTTTTCTGTCTAACATTTCCTGGATAACTATTCAGGTAAGCCCCACGAAACTGTCCGTAGCCTCCAACTCTAACTTCAAGTCGGAGACATTCACATAGGGTCCCGTGGAACAAAGGAATTGCCCATCAGAATTTGAAACTTCCTGGGCAGTTACCACGGATGTACACGTGTCAGGACTTTAGCTGGGTCCTGATATGAATCTTGGGTCATACGTCTGGTCTCTGATGATATGGAGACCAGAAAATCTGGGCCAATAGATTTAAATGGGAAGGAAAGTCTTAGGTGAAATATGTTCAAATGAGTTTTCCTTTTTTTTTCAAAGATGAAGGAAGACGCCCTCCCCCCTCCTTTGCCTCAGCCCTTGCAAACTTTGGCTCCATCTCCAAGCTCCCTTCCCTCTAAAGTTCTTGAACATGCCCATCTTTCCTTGAACTCCATGTTTGAATCCCCCAATCAGGTTTCCACCCGCTGCTACAGTACCAAAGCATGCTCTCGTCATTGTCACAGATTGACGTCTTATGTGATGATGACCTTGGTAAACTATTCCTCCTCAATCTGTTTACTGCCTTTGACTTGGCTGACCACACCATGCTTCTCCAATGCCTGTCCATTATCATCAGATGGGCAGGACTGCATTCACTTGGTTTTGTTCTTCTTAATCCAGCTGTAGCTAAAGAATCATCTGGCATGGCTTCTAATCCTGCTCTTGCAATGTTATCTCCGGTGTCTTCCAAGGTCCCCACCTATTTCTTATTTACTGGTTTAAATTTAGTTTACTGTATTCACTACTCATAGTATGGTCTCTCCTTCATCAGGGAGACTTAAAAACAAGTTGGTTGACCACTTGGTGGAATACACCCGGTCAGTCATCAAGCTTGACCGCAAGTTTCTGTTTGCCTGTCATTTTACTTCACTGCCCACTCCTACTTTGGCTTCTCTGTCCTTGGCCGCCTACAATGTCCAAATGAATTCAATGTAAGGTAGAGAATTGGGTGCTTTACAGCTTTCCACACTCAACAAGGTGTTCAACAAATTCAGATCATAACCTCTGCCCCAATTTTTTTCAAATGGCAGCAGTTGGTGATGATTCTGCTATTCTCATTTACAACTCACCCAGACCCATCTTTCATTTCTTTGCTTGTCTCATTACCATCTCTTTTTACTTTGTGCCATCACCTCTTTTATTATTTAATCTTGCCTGACTTCTGATGTATCACAGACCTTCCCTCTTTTCTCTGCCTCTGTACTTGTTTAAAACAAATAATTTTCCCAATTCTGCTGCAAGGTCACTAACCTGAAAGGTTGACTGTCACCCTCTTTCCACACATGTTCCCTCACCTGCTTAATACATCCAGTATTTTCTGCTTTTATTCTTTAGCCTCTTTAAGTCAAGGATGGATCACTTCCTGCAGAGATTTTATTTCTCAATGGAATATATGTTTAAGAATTATGAAATATTTCTTTAAATTTAGCCATTGCTTATCTACCATCATACCTTTTAATCTAATGTTCCAATGTACCTTAGCCAGCTTGCCCTTTATATCTAAACAATTGACTTTACATTTAAGACTCTAGTTTCAGACATGACTATGTCCCTCTTGAACTCAATGCAAAATTACTCATATTATGATCACTGTTCCCCTGAGGTTGCCTTACTATAAAATTTCTAATTAACCATGTCTCATTACACAAGACAGGACCTAAAATAGCCTATTCCCTGGTTGGTGCCATGACAATTGCTCTAAGAAACTCTCTCGAATCTATTCCATGAACTCATCCTCCCATTTTTGCCAATTTGATTTGCTCGGTCTATGTGAAGATTAAAGTTTCCCACAATTATTGCATTATTTTCTTTCTTAAAGAGTACACTGTCCAAGAGGATAGCTACTGCAAGGAGTCTGAAAACTACTCCCACCAGTGTTTCCTGCCCCTTGTAATTTCTAATCTTCACCCAGGATTCTACTTCCTGATCTTCCAAGGCAAGATACATCCTCGCAAGTGTGTTTAGGTCATCCTTTATTATCAGGTCTACAGCCCCAAAACCACAGCACCCCCGCAACCTCTTTCCACCTTGCCTGTCTTTTAAAACATCCTGGAGGACTAAATTCCCAACCTTGATCACCATGCAACCATGTCTCTGTAATGGCTATTATATCAAACCCATTTAACTATATTTATGCCATTAATTCATCGAATTCATCATTGTTATGAATGCTGTGTGGATTCAGATAAAATGTCTTTAATTTTAACTTTTTACCATCCTCCCCTAATTTGACCTTGGTTGCTGAGACACCATTACCATTAAACACACTGTCCCATCCTGTCGCACTCTACATAACTTTACTCAAAAAGCTATACTGCTCTATGGCTTGACTTTTCTCTTTAGATTTATAAATTTCCCCCCACCTATATCCGCCCACCCTTACACTCACAATCACTGCATCATTTAGTTTAAAGCCCTATCTATGATCCTAGTTATTTAGTTTGCTAGAATATGGGTCCCAGCCCAGTTAAAGTGGAGCCTGTCCCACCTGAACAACCCCCTCTCCCTTTAGTACTAGCTTTTCAAATCGAAACTGCCGTCTCCCACACCGCACTTTGAGCCAGGCATTCAACTCTCTTCTACAGTTGGGCAATAAATGCTGGTGTTTCCAGTGATGCCCGCATCCTAGGAATGAATAAAAAATAAGTAAATAAATATGTTTGGCCCTATGCTGATTTTGCTTAACTCGGGTTGTAATCCAGGTATTAACTTGTTAATATGAAGGTTAGTTCCTCAAACTCCCTCAGTATAACCCCCATTCCTTTTTGTATCCATATTGTTGATTTTTATCTGGATCATGACAACTGAAACATCCTTCCTGCCTCCCCCACCCCCTTGACGCACTTTCTTCAAATTCTTCTCCAGCACTGAGGAGACATCCTTAACTGTGGCACTGAGCAAACAACATAGCTTTTGGGACTACAAGTCATGGCTGCAGAGAACAGTATCTAATCCCCTGACTGTACTATTCTCTATCACTATCACATTCCTTTTTCCTCCACATACTTGAATGGCCTTCTGCACCGAATTGCCATGGTCAAGTTGTCCATCCTCCCTGCAGTCTTTGTTCTCTTCATTGCAGATAGAAAGTACCTTGTACCTATTGGACAAGGTCGAAGTCTGAGGTTCCTTCATCATTGCATCCTGGATCCCCATACAGTTACATCTTCCTGTCCCTGACCACTGACCAAATATAAACTGCTACCTAACCTAACGGGCGTGATTGCCTCTTGGATCAGTGACTTATCACAGTAGCTGCAGCTTGGACTTCAGCTCAGCAATCCTAGGCCAACGCTTAACTACTGATGTGGTTGCTCACTATCTAATTTTCTCCACTAAATCTCTCAACTTGCAGGGACAACCCATCATTTGCCATGCCATTCCTAGCTAACCTTGTTTTATATATTTAATTAGTTAAGGTTTTTATTCACTCAATATTTTTAGTATAATTAACTAGTTATTGTTTTTATTTTAAATTATCAATTTAATAAGGTAATAGTCATAGATTCCTAGCTCTTAGTTTAAAATGCTTCCCTTGCTTAAAGGGCGATTTTTTAAAAAATATATCAACCAATCACCCGCCTGCAATGAGGTCCATCCTTGATTTTTGTTTTTGCTCTGTTTCTCTCTCTCTCTCTCTCTCTCTCTCTCTCTCTCTCCACTCCTCCTTTTTATCCCCACTCTCAGTATGTTAGACAGAGCTAAGCGATTCCATAACCAACTGATCAGATCTAAGCTCTGCAGTCATGCTACATCCAGTCGTAAATGGTCGTGGACAATTAAACAGCTAACTGGAGGGAGAGGCTCCACAATATCCCCATCCTTGATGATGGGGGAGCCGGGCACATCAGTGCAAAAGAGAAGGCTGAAGCGTTTGCAACAGATGACTGTCTTCAGCCAATTTGATTCACTACACGTGATATCAAGAAACGACTGAAGGCACTGGATACAGCAAAGGCGATGGGTTCTGACAATATTCCGGCAATAGTACTGAAGACTTGTGCTCCAGAACATGCCGCACCCCTAGCCAAGCTGTTCCAGGACAACGACAACACTGGCATCTACCCAGCAATGTGGAAAATTGCCCAGCTATGTCCTGTACACAAAAAGCAGGAAAAATCCAACCCGGCCTTACCACCCCATCAGTCTACTCTCAACCATCAGCAAAATGATGGAAAGCATTTTTAACAGTGCTATCAAGCGCCACTTAACCATAAGATGTAGGAGCAGAAGTTGGCCATTTGGCCCATAAAGTCTGCTCTGGCATTCAATGAGATCATGACTGATCTGATAATCCTCAACTCCACTTTCTTGCCTTTTCCCCATAACCCTTGATTCCCTTACTGATTAAAAGTATTGTTTGTCTCAGCCTTGAATATACTCAATGACCCAGCCTCTACAATCCTGTGCAATAAAGAATTTGACAGATTGACTACCCTCTGAGAGAAGAAATTCCTCCTCATCTCTGTTTTAAATGGGTGCCCCTATACTCTGAGATTACAACCCCAGGTCCTAGACTCTCCCAGAAGGGGAAACAACCTCTCAGTATCTATCCTGTCAAGCCCCCTAAGAATCCCATATGTTTCAATAAGGCCGCCTCTCATTCTTCTATACTCCAATGAGTACAGGCCCAACCTACTCAACCTCTCCTCATAAGAAAATCCCTCCATCCCCAGGATCAACCTAGTGAGCCCTCTCTGGACTGCCTCCAATGCCAGTATATGTTTCCCTAGATAAGGGGACCAAAACGGTTCACAGTATTCTAGATGTGGTCTAGTACCTTGTATAGTTTTAGCAAGAGTTCGCTATTTTTATACTCCATTTCCTTTGAAATAAAGGCCAACATTCCATTTGCCTTACCTATTACCTGCTGAACTTGTATACTAGCTTTTTGGGTTTCTTCACGAGGACTCCCAAATCCTTGTGTGCTGCAGCTTTCTTCAGTTTTTCTCCATTTAAATAATATTCAGCTCCCCTATCCTTCCTGCTGAAGAGCATAACCTCACACTTTCCCACATTATATTCCACCTGCCACATTTTTGCCCCTCACTTAACCTGTCTACATCCCTCTGTAGACGCGTCATGTCATCCTCACCACTTGCTTTCCCACCTATTTTTGTGTCATCCGCAAACTTGCTGATAGTACATTCATTTCCCTCATCCAAGCCATTGATATATATTGTTAATAATTGTGGCACCAGCACTGATCCTTGTGGCACTCCACTAGTTGCAGATTGCCATCCTGAAAATGCCCCTCTGTATCTCAACTCTCTGCTTTCTGTTAGCCAGTCCTCTATCCATACTAATATACTACCCCCAACACCATGGCTCTTATTAAGAAGCCTTATGTGTGGCACATTATGCTTTGCAATAACCTGCTCACTGACGCTCAGTTTGTGTTCCGCCAGAGCCACTCAGCTCCTGGCCTCATTATAGCCTTAGTTTAAACATGGACTGAAGAGCTGAACTCAAGAGGTGAGAGTGACTGCCCTTGACATCAAGGCCACGTTTGTGTGGCATCGGGGAGCGTTCGCAAAACTGGAGTCAATCGGAATCAGGGGGAAAAGCTCTCCGCTGGTTGGAGTCAGACCTAGCACAAAGAAAGATGGTTGTGGTTGTTGGAGGTCAGTCATCTTAGTTCCAGGACATCACTGCAGGAGCTCCTCAGGGTAGTGCCCTTGGCCCAACCATCTTCAGCTGCTTCATTAGTGACCTTCTATCATAAGGTCAGAAGTGGGGATGTTCGTTGATGATTGCACAATGTTTAGCGCCATTCACAAGTCCTCAAATACTGATGCAGTCCATGTCCAAATACACCAAGACCTGAACAATATCCAGGTTTTGGCTGACAAGTGGCAAATAACATTCACGCCACACAAGTGCCAACAAGTGAGAATCTAGCCATCGCTGCTTGACATTAAATGGTATTACCATCACTGAATCCCCCACCATCAACATTATTATGATATTGCAGGTGGTATTTGCCAGGCTGACCAAATCCCAAAGGGAAACTTGGCCACGCTGTCATAACAATTTTGCAATTTGTATCTATTACGAGAAAGTTTGCACACTTTCACACAAGTTTGCACACGTCAGAAGTAATGAATCCACTACCACCTTTTGAAATATTAAAGATTAAATCAAAACATTTACTAACAAAAGGAAAGAAAACTTAAACACACAAGACTACAGTTATAGTTACATTTAGCTTTATAACAGTTGTTGCAAGATTTCTACTTAACCAGACTCCCAACTATAGACCCCTTTCAGGCAACAGCCCAAATAGATTCTTAATCTGCAAAACATCCTGCAATATTACCACAGGAACCCACTATTGCTATAAAGGAGGTATTTCACTGCTGCTCCCTCCCTGTCAACAATGGAACTCCAAAGGTTTTTAACACAACCTTGGTTACTGGAACAGCAAACTTCTCCACGGTGGCTAAAGGCTTTTCCCACAAGCCTGTTTCACACAGTGTCCCTTTCAGGATCTCACATGGCCACACCTATACAGCTTTCCATCTTTCTTTAAATATATTTTCTTCTTTTTGATCTGTAAATCCCATTGTTTCAACCGTTCTTTGGAAGTCACTTTTCCAGAATATAAAAATCTTTCATGATGTCACTATGGCTAGCACTTTTGGGGAAAAATAAACTTCTTAACTTTGCCTTATTCATGTTGTAAAACATCTTATCATGTCCCTTTGAAAATCAAACAACCTCTCAACTTATCTAAAAATGCAAATTCAATTCACACTGTATCTGCTGAGCCTTCATCCTAGCTCACCCATCTCCATTTCAAAAATGCCTGTTTACACCTTTTGATGATTCAAACCTTGCAATCTGACTGTCTGCAGTTTAATTAAACTAGACACACGCACATACACACAAATATGCATACACACTGAACCATAAGCCTGCTTCAGTATCCCACAGCAATAATAGGGAAGAAAAATGATATTTCCTTTGCAACATCCTGGGGGTTACCATTGACCAGAAAATGGACTGGACTAGCCATATAAATACTGTGGTTACAAGACCAGGTCAGAGGCTCGGAATCCTGTAGTGACTAACGCCCCTCTTGACTCCCCATAGCCTGTCCACTGTCTACAAGGCACACATCAGGAGTGTGATGGAATGCTCCCCACTTGCCTGGATGAGGGCAGCTCCAGCAACACTCAAGAAATTTGATACCGTCCAGGTCCAAGCAGCACACTTTATTGTCACCCCATCCACAAACATTTACATTCACTCCTTCCACCACCGACACACAGCTGCAGCAGTGTGTACCATCTACAAGATGCACTGTAGGAACTCACTAAGGCTTCTGAGACAGCACCTTCCAAACCCGACCACTACCATGTAGAAGGATGTGGGCAGCCGATACATAGGAACACCACCACCTGGAAGTTCCCCTCCAAGCCACTCACCATCCTGGCTTGGAAATATATCGCCATTCCTTCACTGTTGCTGGGTCAAAATCCTGGAACTCCCTTCCTAACAGCACCGTGGGTATACCACACCACATGGACTACAGTGGTTCAAGAAGGCAACTCATGACCACCTTCTCAAAGACAGTTAGGGATGGCTAATAAATGCTGGCCTAGCCAACCATACCCACATCTCATGAGTGAATAAAAAAAGAAAAATATTGTCCTCTGGTCTTAACTCCCACTCCTTTATCCTACCACTTTTGATTGCTAACCCTGTTCTCGCTGTGTTCTTGGCCAGCAAATTATTCACATTTAAAATCTATATAAGTAGCATTATAATTTGCCTCATGGATTACTTTCATACCAAAAACAACATCATGTGCCCAATAACTTTTCCCAGAGGATAAATACACACATGTAGAAGTATGTCACTGATGATTAAAAATAGAAAGTGTTTGGTGTTTGATTCCAGGCTAATTGCTTTGATCTCTTGATTATGATACCCTAAACATTTGTACTCCACTTCTAATCTACCTTGTTCTTTAAAGGTCATGTTAAGAATTTGTGTTATTGCTCTGTTTTTCTCAACCAGTCAACTCTATCTTGGACCGCCCTGTAGAATTCAAAAGTGTTTGGAAAAGTTAAATTTTTGTCGCTTCTATTAGTTTCAGAAATGGAAGGCAGATGAAAAGATAAAAGATATACTTCATAGTCTTGTAATTACGGGTTTCCTTTTTACTGCCTGATCATCAATTGGGTGCAGCACAAAAAGGAAAATCCAGTGGGTAAGATCACACGCCTGTTGCAAACCCCACTCCGTTTTCTATGCTCCGCCCAGGTAAAGCTTAATGCCCAAGTGGTAAAGATCCATATATTAGCTTAGATAGTTGAACACTAATCCTGGAGACATTCCATTTTTCAATATCCATGTAACTAAAAGGTAGTGATTTGCATTTCACTGGGTAAATGTATGAAATTTAACTTTGATAGTTATAGTTTGATCAACTGATTTTGTGGAGACATTTTCAGACTTTTGCAAGATTTTTAATATCCATCTCCTACATACGGTGTTATTCAGTGAGGCACACATGCTGGAAGGACTGCTTTCAATGAAAGCCCTGACTATGTTTAGCTTTGAAGGAACAAAGATCCAATAATTACATTGCCTCTTGACTGTATGGGGAAAATTTGCATTGCATTGCCTGCTGAAACATTGGTTTCAGTGCAGTCTTCTGATTTATCACCTTTTCCTTTGTTTAAAGTTAATTACATGCCAGCTTACATCTTATAGTGACTTTGGCATAGCAACAGGTCCAAAATCACTTCATTTTGGCAACAGCCAGGAATAAAGCTCAGTGGGATGAACTAAAGCATTGTCAAACAGAGGTTCCTAAGATAAAAACAAAAAAACTGCGGATGCTGGAAATCCAAAACAAAAACAGAATTACCTGGAAAAACTCAGCAGGTCTGGCAGCTTATATTTCAGCTCTTTCCTGGACTCGAACTCAAGTTCTGTCGAAGGGTCATGAGGACTCGAAACGTCAACTCTTTTCTTCTCCGCCGATGCTGCCAGACCTGCTGAGTTTTTCCAGGTAATTCTGTTTTTGTTTTAGAGGTTCCTAAGAGGCTTTTGAAGAAAGAGAATACAAAATGAAGTTAGTTAGGCTCCATCACTGAGGTGGAAAGGAATGCAGAGAATGTCAAATTCAGGAGAATAAGGAAACTGTTGACAGATAGCATTGGAGAAAGTTTCAGGAACATGGAAGGGCAAGGCTGTGGAGGAACTTGAAGATGAGAAGAAGGACTTTAAGTTTAATGGAGTTTGACGAGCAAATGGAAGTTCTCAAGTCCAGTGATAATTTGGGAGCTAAACTTGTGGGATGTGCAGTTGATGGTGTTTTGGACAGCCTGCAGTTATACAAAGAGCTAATAGCATTTTGAACAAGCTGTGGTATATAAAGGGTAGAAATCAAGACCCTGGTAAGGAGAGCTTTAGAGGAATTGAGCAAGCCAGAGATGATGAAAGATTGTCTTGGGTGGAAGAGAGTGGTGTTGGCCAGGTGGAAATAGTCAGTCTTGGTGGGAGCTGAGTTGAATCACAACTGAGATATCAGACAGAATTTCATGATTTTGCAATGAGCAGAACAGAAGACTGGGGTGTAGCCTTTTTGGCAGGAACTATAAAGGATAGCTTTAGTCTTGATTATCTTTGGTTGATGAAAGCCCTTATTGATCTTGCAGTTTAACACCGGAGTGTTGGTGGTGTAGTCATAAGTGGTAGAGTTAAAAGGATATTGGGAATTAATGTATAGTATTAAATCAGACCAATGACATTATTGCAGTGTCCTACCATGCTTACAAAATTCATGAAGTTCTTATGAGATACTATCATAACATTAAAGTTATACTTTAATGTTATTAAAAGGAAAAATCGCATATTCATAACCCATAATTATTCATCCTAAGTTACTTTTGAAATGTAATCACTATTGTCACGTAGAGAAACACGACAGTTAAATTGCACACCGCAAGATCTCAAAAAGCAATATGATGACAATCATATCATCTGCTTTAGTCATGTTTGTTGAGGATTATATATTGGTTAGAGCACAAAGAATGCTCACCTGCTCTTTGAATAGTGCCATGGAATCTTTTACATCCACCTGAGAGGGCAGATAGTCCCAGTTTAATATCTTATTTAAAAGGTAGTACTTCTAAAATTCCAGCAATATTGCGCTGCAACTGTCAGCTTAGCTAAAGCACTCAAGTCTCTGGAGTGGGACTTGAAACATGTTGACTCTGAAGCAATACTGAATCAAGGCTGATGCCATTATGACTAACAAAAAGTAAAATAGTACCTGTCTGTACATTTTTTAATTTGCTGTACTGTGCTGCTTATAAACATAAAATATATGTTGTTTTCCAGAAACTTAGAGGGAGATGTTGCTGTAAGAAGTTCAGCTGCAGTATACACCTACTGCAAGTCACGTGGGTTGTTTGCTGGAATATCATTAGAAGGTTCTTGTTTGATTGAAAGAAAAGAGACCAATCGCAAGTAAGTTGTAGTCAGAACCTAGAAGTGTTCTTCATTTAGTTATGAACAACATATTGTACAAAAACCAAATGACACATTTATGTTGGCATACTGCATCACGGAGTCATAGAATGCAAGGTCTGGTCTCAGAATTTATCACATGATGAGTAAGCATTTCCAGAAGGAGATATAAGGGAGACACCAAGTGGTGGCAAAGCACATAACAGCTAGACTTAGGCTGTCGGAAGAGGAAAATCCACTTTTTCCATTTGTTAACTGTTAATATATCTTGTATGTTCTTGTAAAATCTCCTGCATACCTGACACTATAGGTAAAATTTTTATTTTGCTTTTTTTCTTAATTGTAAATAGTTATTTCACTGCCGATTAATAGAACAATATGTTGTTATTGAATTAAAATTTGACTTAGCTGAATAATCATCAGCATTATTGATATTAACAAAGAACTTGGAATACAGATTTTTAAATCAGGGACTGATTCTAAAGACCTGGTTTGAAGTGTGTTTTAAAAGGCCAAAAGTTAATTTTAATGTTACATTAACTATATCTCATGCCTAATAGCATACCAAAATGCCGGAATAGTCTTCGAGTCATAAAGTTTCAAAACCTATTATTCATTACTTCATTAATGATAACAGGGCCAAGTTTCTGCTTGTTCTCTGTAGTTATATTAGTTTAATTCAGGCGGAATCAGTGCAAAGCCCAAAACCATTTATGCTGTGTATTCACAATCTTTTATACTGGATCAACATTTAATTTGCCCAAATCGGGCACTGCCCACACAATATTCCAAGTCTCCAGGTTAAAATAGTGAGATTCTGCTGAATGCGTTGGTTCTGCATGGCCCTTCAAATTGTGCTCATTTTCATCGGTGACTGGCACTGGTAGGCACATTTTAAATGTTTATTTCTATCAAAATATTTAATATGCTAAGAAACTGATCAGTGTACACCAATAGAACTACGAAATGGTTCAGCATGGTTTTTGCTTCAGGTCATTTTCAGTGGCTTTAAGTCAGGTTACTTCCAGGTAGAGAACTGGACAATCTTATTAAAATGTTTATTTTAGTGATCAACCCATTTTCTGGTGCATTTTTAAAATAACTGCACCTATCTACTTTTTTATTCATTTCTTCAGGGGTGTGGATATCACTCGCAAGGCCAGCATTTAATGCTCATCCTTAATTGCCTTGAGAAGGTGGTGTTGAGCCACCTTCTTGAACCATTTATCCATTTAAGGTACTCTCACAGTGCTATTAGGGGAGAGTGTTCCAGGATTTTATCCAGCAATGATGAAGGAATAGAGATATATTTCCAAATTATGCTGATGTGCGATTGGGGAAAAATTGAAGGTGGCTCCATAAACAACCTCATCCTCATGATGGAAGATGAACAGCAATAAATGCCAGCCTTGCCAGTGATGTCCACAGTCCTGATGAATTAGATAGGTGCAGTTATTTTAAAATAGGTGCTCCCATGCATCTGCTGTACTTGTCCTTCTAGGTTACAGAGGTTGCAGGGTAAGGAGGTGCTGATGAAGAAGCCATGATGAATTGTTGCAGTGCATCTTGTTGATGGCACACACTCTGTCTGTGGTGAAAGGAGTGAATGTTTAAAGTAATCAATTGGCTGTCAAGCATGCTTCTTTATCCTTAATGGTGATGAGCTTCTTGAGAGTTGTTGGAGCTGCACTTATCCAGGCAAGAGGAGAATGATTCGTCATACTCCTGCGTTGTGCATTGTAAATGGCCGACAAGCTTTAAGGAATCAGGATGTGTTATTTGCTGCAGACCTCTTAGCCTCTGACCTGCTCTTGTAACCACAGTATTTATATGGCATGTCCAGCTATGTTCAGGATGTTGATGCTGAGGGATTCAGTAAAGGTAATGCCATTGAATGTCGTGGGGTGGCACTTAGACTGTTTCTTATTAACAATGCTCATTGTCTGGCGCTTGAGTAGTATGAATACTTGCCACTTAAGAACCCAAGCCTGAATGTTGTCAGGTCTTGTTGCATGTGGGCATGGGCTGTTTCATTAACTATGGACTTGCAAATAGTACAGAGCACTGTGCAATGTTGAACATCCCCATTTCAAATTTTACGATAGAAGGATAGTCATTGATAAAGGAGCTAAAGATGGTTGGGCCTTGGACATTGTACTGAGGAACCCCTGAAGCAATGTCCTGAGGCTGAGATGAATGGCCTCCAACAACTAAAACCACCTTCCTTTGTGCTAGCTATAACACCAGCCTATAGAAAGATTCTCCCCTGATTCCCATCAACTTCATTTTACTAGGGCTCCTTGATGCTCCACTCAGTCAAATGCTGCCTTTCTGTCAAGGGATAACACTCTCAACTCACCCTGAGAATTCAGCCCTTTTGTCCACATTTGAACCAGGCTGCAATGAAGTTTAGAGTTGCCCTGCCAGAATCCAAACTGAGCATCACTGAACAGGTTACTAGTGAGTAAGTGTCACTTGAAAGCACTGTCAACGACACTCACCACCACTTTGCTGATGACTGAGAGTAGACCTATATACCAATGATTGGCCGGATTGGATTTGTCCTGTATTTTGTGGACAATACATACTTGGGCAATCTTCCACATTGTCAACTAGATGCCAGTGTTATAGATGTACTGGAACAGCTTTGGCTAAGAGGCGCAGCTAGTCTTGAAGGGCATGTCTTCTGTACTGCAGCCAAGATGTAATCAGTTCCATAGCCTTTGGTGTATCCATGGTGCTGAGCCATTTGTTGATATGGAATGAATCAAATTGGCTGAAGACTAACATCTGTTACAGTGGGAACCTCAGATAGAGGTCAAGATTGTTCATCCACTTGGAACTTCTGGTTGAAGATAGTTTCAAACACCTTAGCCTTGTCTGTTGTACTGAAGGGCGGGTCCCTGTCATTTTTGAGGATGGGGATGTTTATGGGGCCGCCTCCTCCTGTTAGATGTGAAATTGTCCATCGCCATTCACAACTGGATGTCTTAGTACTGCAGAGCTTTGACCTGATCCATTGGTTGTGGGATTGCTTAGTGATGTAGCTTTTTCCTTCTGCTGTTAAGCATGCACGTAGTCCTGTGTTGTAGCTTCACCAGGTTGACACCTCATTTTTAGATACATCAGTGATTCTTGTAGCATGCTCTTCATTCCTTATTGCATCAGGTTTGGCTCTCTGGCTTGATGATGATTATAGAGACAAGTATACCCTGAACCAGGAGATTACAGATTGTGGTGGAATACAATTCTGCTGATGCTGATGGCCCACACTGATTCATGGGTGTCTAATTTTGAGCTACTAGATTTGTCCTGAATCAATCCCATATAGCATTGGGGTAGTGCCCCACACTGGTGGGTGCTTTCAGCATGCAGACAGGACTTTGTCACCAGAGGGGCAGTATGGTTACAAGTGATGTAATGGACAGATGCTTCAACGATGGGTAGATTGGCGAGGATGAGGTCAAAAGTAGGTTTTTACCTAATGTTGGTTCTCTCACCACTTGCGGCAGGCCCACTCTGGCAGCCATGCCCTCCAGGACTCAGCCAGCTTGGTCAGTAGCAGTGTTACTGAATTACTTTTGGAGATGGACATTGAATTACTTCAATGTCCATCTCCAAAAGTAATTCAGTAACACTGCTACTGACTAATGTCCACGAAGATACATTTCATGTCTACGCCATCCTCAAGTGGTGTTCAACATGGAGGTGCACTGATTCATCAGCTGAGGTAGGGTGTTAGATGACAAATAGCTGGAGTAATCTTTACCCATGTTTGACCTGATGCCATGAGACTTCATGGGTCTGGGGCCAGTGTTAAGGACTCCCAGGGTCACTCTATTCCACCTGTATACCATGGTACTACCGTCTCTAGTGGATTTGTTCTACCAGTGGGTCACCCCTTTTTGGGTGCAATTTCTTGTTTTGCAGAGATCTTCCCCCAGTATATTGATCTCTCCTTCAATTTTACTCCTCAAGGACTATTCAGTCTGTTTAGTATGTTATGGTGCTGTATTGTTCACACGTAATTCAGTCCACTTATGCTATTCCTGTATGAATGGAGTATTCAAGTTTATAACGCAAAACTGGATTGTGGACATCTTTCCTTAATGTAAGACCGCATACTGTGTATGAAATCACTTAGCTCCTTTTGTTTTTCTAAACCTTTCTACATAAATGTGTATATGCTTGAAAAAGAAACACTTAAAAAGGTGTGGGGGAAGGACAAGAAATAAGTAGAAAGCTCTATCACAGAAATCCTAAATTGGGCTGAATAGCTTCCTTTGGTTCTGTATGTTTCCATGACTCTATGTAGACTTACTTCCTTAACTAAACTAACACCTGTGTGAAATGATTTTTAGCTCTGTGTATTAATAACGCCTTAAAATATAATGTACACATGCTTATAATATACTGTTTGAGTTTTAGGTTAATTTGTAAAATGTACAATAATTTCACGTTTATGCAACAATGTCTAATGCAGAATGTTCTACTTGTCTGAAAAATGTTTGTCCATGAAAATATTTGTTAAATAGGTTTTACTGCCAGGACATCCGAGCATGTTCAATTTTGTATGGAGATGTCGAGCCTCCAGCTGTAACCCAAGAACTGTATGACATACTGGACACTTTCACTGAGCAGTACCAAAAGGAAGAACAGCGTGGAAATAAGAGAAAAGTATCAAGAGCACAGACAAAGGTTTGTGAGCTGTTTTGTTATATACAAAATAGGAGTGTTTTTTTAATCAGCCAGAAACAGATTTTTTCAGTCTGATTTTTGTACCAGAGCCGAAGTAAAGATTCCACTTAAAGCAGTTGCATAGTACCTTGGATGCATTAGACTGTGTCCTACTGACCTCAGACACTATATAAAGGGAGACATGTTAGAAACTATATTTTAAACTGCTTCCGCATTAGTAAGTGAACAAAAATGCTACAATGTTTAAAACAGAAGTTGTTGTAACAACAAGATAGCTTAACCTAAATCCTGAACAGTTAAAATGGTGCCTATCTTCCTTTATGCTGTCTTCAGGATAACTGATTCAAAGCATGTCGAAAAAGCCTTTCTCTTATAGTCATTTACCTTAATTCAGGTGTCAACCTTGGACCAATTGGTGGTATTCTTCCTCTCTCTGAGTCAGAAGGATACGCATTCAAGCTTCAAAGACTTGAGCGCACAATCTAGGCTGATGCCAGTGCAGCACTGAGAGAGTGGTAGACTGCTGGAGGTGCAGTCTTTCAGATGAGATGGTAAACCAAAGCCTCATCCGCCCCAGGGTGGGCATAAAAGATTTCATGGGATTAGTCAAAGAAGGTCGAAGGAGTTCTCCTGGCTTCCTGGCCAACGTTTATTTCCCAACCAACAATCTCGAAAATAGATTGTGCTCTGTGGGGTCTTGTGCAAAAATTGGCAGTCCATTTTCAGGCATAATAAAAATGACTGCACTTCAAAATTACTTAGTTAACTACAGTGAACAGAGAGACATTTATGGAGCTTACACTTATCAAAAGTATTTACTTATCCCACATTCTCATTCCCATCATTATATGCCTTTTGAACAAGTTTCACTTGTTCTTTACTGAAGTATTGATCAGCAATAAGCGTTCCCTGGTCAATTTGTTTAAGGTGATTCTACCTATCTTTGAAATTAATCCTTTTAGAATGATATACCTCTCTCTGCATCCTATTCTTTTTAAATCCCGGGTCATATTAAACTTCATTTTTTTCTGGGCTCTCAGTAATCTGGCGGTACCACAATTTCCATTTTCTGAAATTTACCTAGATAAATTGCCATTGCCGAGTCAATATTTGTACTAATCTTGAGATTAATAGATTTTCTTTGGTCCAGTAGGATTTATGTGTTTTTAAAAAATATTTGTTAGTATTTTGACCAATTCTAAGCCATGCTACCTCTGACTATTTTCACATCCAAAGTGGGGGCCTACGGATTGTAGCTGAATATTCCTTTAATATGATCTATGACCTTGTTACTTTCTCAGTGCATAGCTTAACCTTTACTATTAAGTATAACATATTCATCATCTGAAGAGTATTAACGACCAGAACAAATGACAACTAATAAGATATTTAACAAAATCAAAAAGAATGTTTAGGTTTAAAATTACATTTATCTTTATTTTCACTGAGTAACATTATAAAACACATAGGGATCGATTTTCACCATTAGCATCTGGGCCAACTGCAGAAAGCAAAGTGATGCACATACTGCTAACAGAACCCATTGGATTTTCATTCTATTAATTTCAATAGAAGGCAAATCTGAATTGTTATGTTAGCAGTATTCAAACTGCCCACCAATCATCCTTTCTGTGTTCTGCCCAGGTAGTCAAACCAAAAGTCTACTCTATACTTCTAGCATTTTAATTGAGCTTTCTTTAAAATAGCGGTCAATTTTCTGGCGTTCAAGATAGAATCCAGAGAAGTGTTTCCAAGCCCAGTAATACTGTACAAATGAATTCAAAGCAAATTGAAAAAATAATGAAATAACTTCAATACTTAATGGTTTGAGAAAATTTTAAGTTTGCTTTCAATACTGTTGAGCAGTAAGATATAAGAAAAGAAAGTAATTACAGTTATACAGGGTTCATAGCATGTTCTCAGAATTTCACAAAGTGTTTCATAGGCAATTAATTACTTTTAAACTGTGGTCACTGTTTTGTAGGGAAACTTGGCAGTCACTTCATGTAAAGTCCCACAAAAAGCAAATGAGATAAAAGTTCATCTTTTTGATGATAGTTGAAGGAGCAGAGTTGGCCAGGTCACCAGACCAACTCCTATGCTGTTCTTTGAAAAGTACTGAGGCACCTTTTATGTTAACGTGAAGAGTCATGCAAAGCCTTCATTTAACTTGTCACGACACCTCCAACAATGCGACAGCCCCTCAGGACTGCACTGAAATACATTTTAGAATAAATGCTGAAATACAGAAGTGGAGCCTGAACCCACAACCTTGTTTGGGAGGCTGCAGTTTTGCCAGATAAGCCAAGCTGACCCCACTTTGACAATTTATCTAGTTTACTGGGCCTAACTGTCGTCTTTACACCAGGGCCATCCAGTCTCTGCACCTCCATCCCCGACCAGGACAGTTTGAGGGCTTGCCATTTCGTCTTCTTTGAATGGAGGACCAGCCAGTCTCCATCCACCACCGTTATCTGCCCTTTAGCTAAACCTAGTCTCACATTGAACAGTTTCTCTTCTGATTCCACTCACTTCCTCCGGATAAAAGGTATTGCTATGGAAACCCATATGAGTCCTAGCTATGCCAGTCTTTTTGCGGAATACTTGAAACACTGTTTGTTCCAGTCCTACACAGGTCCCCTGTCTCATCTGCTTCTCTGGTAAGTTGATGACTATATCTGTACCTTTTCTAGCTCTCACCATAGACTTAAAAATTCATCGACTTTACCTCCAATTTTCACCCTTCCCTCATCTCCTTCTGATGCCATGCTCAGTCAAATGCTGCCTTGATGTAGAGGACAATCACTCTCACCTCACCTCTGGAATTCAGCTTTTTTAACCATGTTTGGATCATGCCTGTAATGAGGTCTGGAGCAGTGTGTCCTAGCAGAACATAAACTGAGCCTTGGTGAGAATTCTTGTGGGGAAGTAGGAAGAAACCTGAGCACATAATGTATACAGTTTTGTTTAATTCTTTTATATACAATAAAGTTTTTTTTTTGTTTTAAAAAAAAGTGAATTCTTGTGGTCTAGTTCTTTTGGTTAAAACAAGATATTCAGATTTCTTATTGAATGCTAACAGTCCCTAACTGGATCGTAACACTTTTCCAAATATGCCACTGTGGTTGGGATGTTGTCACGGCCCATAACCTTCACTCCATTTGATCTGCTCAGCCATTTCTTGCTTTCGTGTTGAGTAAATTGAATTGGCTAAAGACTGATAACTGTGATAGTGTGGACCTGAAAAGTAGACCGTGATGCATCGTCCAATTGGTAGTTCTGGCTGAAGAGAGTTGCAAATGCTTCAGCAAATGGGCTCCACCATCACTGAGGGAGTACAAATGTACTCACTTTTGTTCTGATTAACTGCATTATTTTCTTTAATTCGGCAGGCCAAAGAATCACAAAAATCTTCACCCAGACCACAGCGTACATCTGTGAATGGAGGATTAGGAGGTATCTCTAATAATGTCATTATAATGCATTGTATTTCAGCTTACACTTTTGCCCCAGACACAAAAGGCATGTTGAATCCCAGTCATATATGCCTCCATATAAACCATGGTTTGAGTTCATAACTGGGGCTGACTCACTCCAGTGCAGTTCTTCAGATGAGATGTTAAACTGAGGTCCTATCTGACTTAACTCTGGGAATGTTATTTATTTTGTCCCATAACTTGAAGTACCACAGGGTGTTTCAATGTCCTGGTAACATTCCTACTTCAGTCAATACCACTGAAAAACTGGTGACCTGATCTTTCATCTTATGGCTGTTTGTGGGCCACTGCTAGCACCAAATGACTGCATTTGCCTCTGCAGCACCGGTCATTGCACTTTAAAAAAATGTATAGTTTTGTGTTAAATGCTTCAACTTGTTTTGAGATAATAAGCTTCAATACAGATGCAGATATAATAATGACTGGAGCTCCCATCATTTTCAAAGTTGTCTGAAATAGTTCCCTCCTTTTGGATGAAACTTAATCCACATGTCTGTGATAATGCATTAATATATTTATCTGCAGTGATGTAACTATTATCACCTCCCAATTTTGAATTCAAAATATGTTAATGGCACTTAAGTTAATACAAACAAATGAATAATAACGAATGGGTTATTCTGTTATTCTATTCCATGTGCCAAATTGCAGTACTGCTGAAAAGAGAGACATATTGCAGAACCTTTTCATCTTGTATTTATCGGGCCAAATGCAAGAATGCCATATTTCAAATGATCAGAACAACTTATACTATAGGAGAAAAGAGTGCTGCTTGGTTAGCAAGTCAAAGCTTATTGGCCAAGGCATTTCCATGGAGAAGGCAATGGGGAACTGCAGGCCTCCCAGGTAATTCAAAAAAGGCGCAAGGCTTGAACATATTCCTTTTATTAGCAGAGAATGGGCCCCTCCATATGACTGTATGTTGCTTCTAGAAACTGTAAATGAGCCAGGTTATGAGCTTGACTGATTATTTTAAAATGTTTGTTAGTGTAGTTATTGCTAAACGATCTTGAGTGCACTAAGTGTGGCTCAATTGCGAATCACATCTAGCAGTAGATGTTTTGTTTTGGGTTTTGCAAGCACGGGATGGTTGAGTACTGTCTGTACTCTGCCTATTACAAAAAACTAAAGGAACATGCTGTTGATTTGACCAGCTGATTGCTGGGACATATGGCCTGCTCACCTGCATCAAATAAATACTGAAATTCATGCACAACTTTGCTCAATTGTGTGGTAGGCAGAATGTCATTTTGGACTGACAGCAGCATCCTATTAGTGGAAAATATCATTCTTGTGACCACCGCACATTAGCAGCGTGAAATGACTTCCTCAACCTGTTGTTCAAATTTTTGAGATACTTTGCCTTTCCAGGGTAATTTTAGGTAGACCAGTCACTTTTCAGGTCCAAAACCAACAGCACTTGGCCCATTTGTAAATTTGCATGATACACGGTGAGCAATGATCTGATCGGAATAGCCCTTCTTCCGCGGCATAGCTTTGATATGCTATATTCCTGCATCAAGCTTGCAAGGTGAGCTGGTGTGATTCCAGGTGCAGACTGTACTTTTTATTTGTTCACGGGATATGGGTGTCACTGCCTTGGCCAGCATTTATTGCCCATCCCTAATTGCCCTTGTTCAGAGGCACATTATTACGGATCTGGAGTCACATTTAGGCCAGACCAGGTAAGGACAGCAGATTTCCTTCCCTAAAGTACATTAGTGAGCCAGATGGGTTTTTACAACAATTGACAATGGTTTCATGGTCATCATTAGACTTAATTCCAGATATTTTATTGAATTCAAACTCCATCATGTGCGGTGATGTGATTTGAACCTGAGTACCCAGATCACCCTGGGTCTCTGGATTACCAGTCCAGTGACAATACCACTACGCCATCGCCTCCCCCTCCACCTGATCAGACTGATCAAATCAACAGCATGTTCCTTTAGTTGTTTGTAATAGGCAGAGTACAGACAGTACTCAACCAGTTACGCTTGCAATACCCAAAGCAAATTGTCTACTGTTACATGTAATTCTATAATTTGGCAGCACTTGCTGAACAATCCTGAGTGCACTAACAAACAAGTTAAGATAATCAATCGAGCTCATAACATGGCTCATTTATGCTTGCTAGAAGTGATATACGTTCATATGCAGTGACCCATTTTCTGCAACAAAAAGGAATATGTTCAAGCCTTGTGCATTTTCTGAATTACCCAGGAACCTAGAGAGCCTATAGTTCCCATTGCTTTTGTCACGGCAATGCCTTGGCCAATCAGATTCAACTTGCCAACTAATCAGCACCCTTTCCTCCTCTAGTATAAATTGTTACGATTGTTTAAAATTTGGCATTCGTGCATTTCTGATGAGTGCAAGAGGAAAGGCTTCAGCAACATGCCTCTCTTTTCAGCAGTATACAAGTACTGTACTGCCAAGCAGCAATTTGCAATGGGGGAAGGCGGTGGCGTAGTGGTATTGTCACTGGACTAGTAATCCAGAGACCCAGCTCTAGGGACCTGGGTTCGAATCCAATAAAAATCTGGAATTTAAAAGGTGACCGTGTCCATCACCAAGATTGGCTTGATAGTACCACTACAGACCTCATCCTCACCAACCAGCCTACTGCAGATACATCTGTCCATTACAGTATCGATAGGAGTGACCACCCTTGTTGTGTGACATTACCACCCTGCTAAATGTGATAGATGTCAAACAGATCTAGCAACTCAAGACTGGCTCTGTGGGTAAGCAGCAGCAGAATTGTACTCAACCACAACCTATAACCTCATTGCCACTAAGCCAGAGGATCAACCCTGGTCCAATGAGGAGCAGCACCAGGCATACCTAAAAATGAGGCATCAACCTGGTGAAGTTACAACACAAGATTACTTGCATGCTAAACAGCAGAAGCAGCAAGTGATAGACAGAGCCAAGTGATTCCACAACCAACGGATCAGATCTAAGCTTTGCAGTCCTGCCACATCCAGTCGTGAATGACGGTGTGCAATTAAACAACTCACTGGAGGAGGGGGCTCCACCAATATCCCAATCCTCAATGATGGGGGAGCCCAACACATCAGGGCAAAAGATAAGGCTGAAACATTTCCAACAATCTTCAGCCAAAAGTGCTGATTGGATGATCCATCTCCTCAGGAGGACTCCAGCATCACAGGTGCCAGCCTTTTGTCAATTTGATTCAATCCACATAATATCAAGAAACAGCTGAAAGCACAGGACACTGCAAAGGCTATGGACCTTGACAACGTTCTGGCAGTAGTACTGAAGACATGCTCCAGAACTTGCCACTCCCCTAGCCAAGCTGTTCCAGTACAGCTACAACACTGGCATCTATTCGGCAATGCAGAAAATTGCCCAGGACAAATCCAACCTGGCCAATTACTACCCCATCGGTCTAATCTCGATCATCAGCAAAGTGATGGAAGAGATCATCAACAGTGCTATCAAGCAGCACTTGCTTAACAATAACCTGCTCGCTGATGTTCAATTTAGTTCCGCCAGGGCCACTCAGCTCCTGAGCTCATTACAGTGTTGATTCAAACACAGACAAAAGAGCTGAGCTGAAGAAGTGCGGTAAGGGTGACCATTTGCCCAAGTGTGGCATCAAGAAGCCCTAGCAAAATTGCAATCAATGGGAATCAGGGGGAAAACTCTCCACTGGTTGGAGTCATACCTTGCACAAAAGAAGATGGTTGTGGTTGTTGGAGGTCAATCATCTCAGTAGTCAATTATTGTAAAAAAAAAAATCCATTTGATTCACTAATGTCCTTTAGGAAAGGAAATCTGCTGTCTTCATCTGGTCTGGTCTACATATGACTGCAGCCCTAAACCAATGTGGTTGACTCTGAAATGGCCTAGCAACCAACTCCCTTCTTGAGAGCAATTAGAGATGGGTAAAAAATGCCAGACCAGCCAGCGATGCTCATATCTCATGAACAATTTTCCAGGACATCACTGCAAGAGTTCTCCAGGGTGGTGTCCTCAGCCCATCTAGCTGCTTCATCAATGACCTTCCATCCATCATAAGGTCAGAAGTGGGGATGTTCGCTGATGATTGCACAATGTTTACCATTTGCAACTTCTCAGATACTGAAGCAGTCCATGTCCAAATGCAGCAATATCTGGACAACACCCAGGCTTGGGCTGACAAGTGTCGAGTAACATTCACGTCACACAAGTGCCAGGCAACAATCATCTCCAACAAGAGAGAACCTGACCATCACCTCTTGACATTCAATGGCATTACTATTGCTGAATCCTCCACTATCAATTCTGGGGGTTATTGATCAGAAACTGAACTGCACTAGCCGTATCAATACTGTGGCTACAAGAGCAGGGCAGAGGCTCAGAATCCTGTGGTGAGTAACTCAGTTCCTGACTCCCAATCAGCCCAAAGGCTGCCCACCATCTACAAGGCACAATTCAGGAGTATGATTGAATACTCTGCACGTGCCTGGATGAGTGCAGCTCCAACAACACTCAAGAAGCTGAACACCATCTAGGGCAAAGCAACCCACTTGACCGGCACCTAATCCACAAATATTCACTCCTTCCACCACTTACGAACAGTGGCAGCAGTGGGTACTATCTACAAGATGCACTGCAGGAACTCACCAGGGCTCTGAGACAGCACCTTCCATCCAACAACCACTGCCATCTAGGGCAGCAGACACATGGGAACACCATCAACTGGAAGTTCCCCTCCAAGCCACTCACCATCCTGACTTGGAAATAATCGCATTCCTTCACTGTCGCTGGGTCAAAACCTGGAACTCACTCCCTAACAGCACTGTGAGTATACCTGCACCACATGAACTGCAGGGGTTCAAAAAGGCATCTCATCATCTCAAGGGCAATTAGGGATGGGCAATAAATGATGGCCTAGCCAGGGATGCCCACATCCCATGAACAAATAAAAAAAAAAATATTTTGTGTATCACTATGTATGTGTACCCCACTGATAAAATGTAAATATTTCAACTATTAGTTTCAAAGATTACTTTTAATATTTATTTTCATTTGCAGTGTCTTGAAATTATATCACAAACGGGTATGGTTTAGGTAGAATAACAGATACTTAGTAAACAGTACAGTTTGCCCTTTTACTACTAATTGACGTAATTCTGCACTATTCCTAATACGGGACCATACCTTAAAATGCTTTACATTAAAGATTGCAAAACAGTGGATGTTCAGCAGGAGGGGCCATTTAACATTGAGTAGATTGGGAAATGAAAAGCACAAAAGTGTTTTAAGGATAGAGTGTGCAAAGAACTGAACAGAATAGAATGATACAGCTCAGAAGCAGGCCATTCAGCTATCAAATTAATTCCACTTCCATGCTTTTTCACCACAGTTCTGTAAATTTTTCCCCATCAAGTTTTTATCGGATTTTCATTTAAAGTTATTTTTAAATCTACAACATGATGTGTTTAAAAGAAAAAAGCCTTCTGCTTCTTTGAGCAATCACCTTGAATCTGTGTCCTCCAATTACTCAGCCTTCTGTCATTGGAAATGCTTTCTCCTTTGTTATTCGATCAAAACCTTTCATGATTATGAATTGTTCCATTAAATCTCCTTTTAGCCTCTTGCACTAAGGAGTTCTCTATTTTTGTTTGGTGACTATGTGAACAAGTCAGTGTCACCCTTATTGGCCCACCAAAGGAAGTCACAGTCCCACAGTTGCCATTTGTTGCAGCTTACAGCATTGCTATGAATGTAAAACCTACCCCATCAGGAGGGTAGGGGCTGCATTTTCAGAAAGGTAGGGCTGTGCCAATTTGCAATGGTGCTGGAACTGGATCAGATGTTGATGGAATGGGAGGTAAAGGCTTTTATGTTGTGCTCAGAGACTGGGTTTGAAGCCACTGCCCAGCACACCTGGCCCCGTTGCAACGTGCATTTCTGTTTGTGACCCTGTTACTGCAGGACATGGCACCAGACCTGTGCCGAGGACTTCTACTAGAAGGCGGTGCTGGGTGAGCTGTGATTGGCCAGGTGGCGACATCAGGGCCTGCAAGAGAGCCTGTTGTGGCTGTGGGACAGTGAGGCCCAGGACCTACAGCAGGCCCTCAACCTCTGCCTGGACACAGGGCACGCCCCAATCCTCCAACTCTGGGAAGCTCTGATCAAATGGCAGTGGCGCAACTTTGTGCAGCTTCAGGAGAGCAACGAGGCTGCACTCTGGGTTAAGGAATGGTGGGATTGTAGTGCCTAAATGATGAACCATCAATAGTGAGGAAGCGAAAACCAGCAACAAGCTTGATGTTAGAGGACCGTAGGGTCCGTGCAGGAATTTGAAAATTAGGCCAAAAATTCAAGTCCACTCCCCCGGGATTCCCTAGTGCCCAAGCCAAGGGAGAAAGTGAAAAGCACCATGAGCATTCTGGATCCTCAGCTCACCCATCTCCAGCCTCTTCCCCCATATGATAGTATCTCCATTTAAAAGAAGACCAGCATCAACTTCAAGGTCTTGCAGACCTACTCGCCATAACCAGATAGCTGATCAACAGACAGCCAGCAGCCTGGCCCCAGCCAGCTCCCAGAGCAAATACCAGCAGCAGGAAAATCCTGAGATTTGAGATTCCTCTCGTAGGATCACGACTGAGGCTGAATTTGGCTGAGAAATTGCAACTCTCGCTATCAGTTTGCGAATGTTGGCATGTCTGTAACTGGGCGCTGAAGGTGAATTAGTGGTGAAGCCTGTATAAATGTAATTTTCATAAAGACTAACACCAGCCAAACAAAATATGCTACACCATATAGGCTCAGATATTATTGTAATGATTGGAACTGGTTGGTCCAATGACTTGTCATGAAATAAAACCTAACTGGCTGTTTTCCTTCCATGATTCAAAACAGAGCATAATCCCACCAGCAGTCTTTATCCTGATCTGCCCAGATACCAGAATGGTAAGTTAAACATTTTGGAAAATTAGTTTTGATGCTAAAGATGCAACTAACTCTTGTACAGTGTATGTAATGTAACATTTGTGAATTCAAGTTTTTTTTTTCTGAACAAAGTACAGTATCTTATTATCATGCTGCATTTATTGGTGCATTTGATATGAAATATGTCCCAAGGCACTTCACAGGATCGTTATGAGACAAAAAAAAATCAACCAAACCGAAGAGGGGTTATGGGATAGGTGAAAAAGTGGGTTTTAAGGAGGATTTTAATGGAGGTGGAGTGATTTGTTAGCCAGTGAGTACTGGCGTTGCGTGAACAGGACTTGGTGCAAAATAGGAAATGGGCATCAGAGTTTTGGATGAGTTGAAGGGCTAGACTTTATGGAGGGGGCCGACTAAAATGTCAGTCAGAAATCAACCGACAGAGAAGAAGTCCGCCCCGCAGCAGTAACACGCTGCGGATGGCAACAACAAGGTAAAAGTGGGACTTCTGCCCCTCACTGGGAGGAAGTCCTGCCCTCAGGTGCTGCCAGAAAATCTGATTGGCTGGCAGCTCTTGTAGTCTGGCAGCAGCAAAGCTCAGTAGTGGGCAGTGCTGAAACTGTAAGCCAGCCCAGCCACAAAGGTCCTAATAGATCCCAGATGCAGGTAAATCAATGGTATTAGACAGGGAGGGATTGGGCACCTTAGGGATGCGGTTGAAGTGGCTAAGGGTGTGGGTTTTGCCTTTCAGATGGGCAGGAAGGAAGAGGGTACTACCTTCAGTGGGGTGCCCCCAATACGCAAAATGCACCCCCCCCATCGTCCCCTGCAAAGATACCGCTCTTCCAAAAACTTATTTGAAAGGAATACCCACTGCCACCCGCCTGCCCACGCCAATCATGTTAAGCGTCGGCAACATAATTCAAGTCAATTGACTTGTAAGTAAGCTCGATTGACCCTTAATTATTTATTTACACATGGTAGCAGGCTGCCGATTTCGGCACCTGCCTACCCCCCACCCCCACCCCCCGAATTATAGGGGACAGCATGGGTGTGGGTGCAAAGGTGGTGGGTTTGCCAACCCAGCCCTAAACCTTTGGAAGATGGATGGCAGAAAGCCATGAAGCAAAGATTGGAATAGTCGAGTCGGGAAGTGACAAAGATGTCAATGCAAGTTTTCACAGAAGGTGCACTGCGCCAGGGGCAGAGAGGATTGTTGCTATGGAGTGCAAGTAGATTGTGTGATGAGAGAGGATTTGGGGTCAGAAGTTCAGCTGTGGGTCGAATAAGACACCAAGATTGCGACCAGTCTGGTTCAACTTCACCAAATGGCTGGGGCGGAAATACAATTGATGCTGAGGGGATGGATTTTGGGGTGGCGACTAAAAACAATAGCTTCAATCATCCCAGTATTTTAACTGGAGGAAATGGCAGCCCATCCAGGAACAGATATCAGAGAAGGCAGACAGTGGATGGATCACAAGGAGTAGTGGTGGTGATATACAATGGTGCAGCTGGTATCATGGTTGTAAATGTGGAACCTGACCCCATATCTTCAGATGATATTGCTAAGGGGCAGCAAATAGATAAGAAAGAGGAGGAGACGAGGAATTGATCCTACTGGATCCACAATTGTAGAACATTCAAGACGCATTATACTATGCTCTAACGTCCATGCTGTTTCCATTAGTTTTAATAGTGTGAGATTATGGTTTGTGGGCTGATTGCCATTGATTCTGATGTTATATGCAGTGGAATACACCTGAACCTCATTTTTTTCTTTTGGCAACACATTTTCTTACTGCTGTATGTTAAATTAAAATGCACATCATTATCTTGTCTATCGCTAAAAAAGCCTATTAATAATTCAGTTTTTTTGCTCTTTAAAATTATCCAGAATTTTGAATTAAGCAACGTGAATGTAAACAGAAATGTAATTTAGTTCTCGAAAATTGAATTATCAAATAATTTGCATCAAGTGATGTTGAATTTAAAGAACAGAATATATACAGATTGAAATTAAATAGGAATTTAATAATGAAATGGGTTGTTTTAATAATCTATTAGAACTCTGAGCAATTCTGATTTTGGTAATATTTTTACTACGGAGAATTATCCATAATTATTGGTGGAAATATTTTGGAAAGTACACGCCCCAGCCATGCCACAACACTTACTGAAACTATCTATCAATCTAAGTTATTAAAAATCATCCTGCTGCATCTGCTTCTGTCTCATGGGTCTCATTCATAGTAAACACTGAAATCCCTTTCTTTTCAGAGATTCTGTCTGCTCTCACTTGTGCACGTCTACATGACGCTGGACAACTGCTGACATGAATGCCAATCAGCTGCTCATTTGGTATTCTACACATGCCACTGCTGGAGGGTAATTACTTCTGAGGCTCACCAATCTATATGAACATAAAACAGTGGTCTCATATGAGCCCTCTGAATTTTCCTTTCACAGGATTATCTGTAGCTATTCTCCAATAGTGCTGAAACTCCATCCTGGAGTCTTACAAACACTTTAGCCCCCAGCAGGAGCATATGTGAGAGATTCTCATTATGCTTATTGTTACAGACCGTGATGGGAGGAGTGGCAGTTAAGTCTAGTCCTCCTTCTCCACAGGTCATAACAATAATTTAAATTTTTACTCCACCCACAAAACTGACCAATTGTTACCCTTTGTTACTGTTATTCCCAACATAAAAAGACTGGATAATGAGGCTTCTTTCAGTAAACACAAAAAATTGATTTATTATAAAATGAACTTTTTAAAAACAAGCAACTAAACTGGTTAACATGCAAGCTGTAGTTTAGAATGTAACAATTTTCCTCTTTTTAAAGAGAAATATTCAAATCCCCATACACACTCACAAACACAAAACAGGACAAAACAAACACAGTCTCCTGCAGAGGCTGGAGTATAGGGAAAAAAAATTAAAGGACTAAATTCAAAAAGGTCTTGACACTTGATCAAACAGAATTCTGGTCACAATGGATCTGGAAGTTCTTTCAGATGGATTTGTTGGTGAAACTGTCCTTGATGACTCTTGCTTATCACAACTTTGCGAACCCTCAAAAAAACAGCAGTTATCGTAATGAGATATTTCTGGGGAAGGTTTAACACAAAGGTGGGAAAGAGTGTCTTTTTCTTGCAGCTTGCTTCTAAGGCACCACCACACTCACTTTTTCTGACAGAGAGTTTTCTAAAGACTAAGATGTTCTAAGAATACTTCTCTTAGGCCAGGTGTTTTTAACAAATTAGCTAGAGTCTTTAACCTAGCAGCAGCAGTTCTTTGCTAACTTAGATATACAAAGCATCTCTCCTCTTTCCAGATGTTCCCCACTGGACATCTATCTTGACCCATAGGTTTTTGAAGAATGGCATAGTCACAGCCCTGAATTAATATTGCAAACTTTTAAAATTAACTTGGAGGAAGAATTATCCAAAATTCAATGTCCTTCACATTATGGGTGATGTAACTTAGGCTACCACTGTAGATAACAGTAGTATTGTCATATGCTCACTGGCAGACTGCACTGCAGATAACAGTTACTCCAGGATAGTATTCATAAGAACTGCCAGTACATATCTGAGAATTGACTCTTCCAGATTATGCTGACCACCTTTTACTGTTTCAAACAAGATGTGAAACCCAGGTCTTATCAACTCTCACGGGTGAATATAAAATTTTGATTAAAATATCACATTGACCTAGTGCCTTATCACATATCTTAAAGTCCTTCTCATTTTCAAGGTGTTTAAAGCAGCACTGAAAAGTTAGTAAAGATGATTCCCTGTTGGAAAGGCATTTGTACACTTTATGGAGCAAAAGATTCCACCAAGCCTTTCCTGCCATATTGTCAGCTGGTTGAGGATTCAATTTTCTGGTGACACCAACAATCAGTCAAGCACCACAGTAAACTAAAAATAACACCTTTAACTTCTATAAAGGTGCATGCGTCAATTTATTTTAGCATTCATGAATGGAAACTCAGAGCTCCTCCCATACCCAAACCTAAAAATACAAATCAGCAAAGTCCCTTTCACAGCTCTGTCTAAAAGTGCCACCTTACTGAAAATGGTGCAATAAAAGCCCACTTTTTGCGCTCCAAAATGCTGATTATTTTTTCACTTGTGCACTTCACACATGAATATTGCAAGCCAAGATTTACTGAGAGCTGGATGATTTAGCAAAGAAGCTAATACCAGAAAGTCACTAAATTTCTGGACTAAAAATGATAAATTAAGAACAAAGGCATCAAGCATGATCATAAACAACAACCTAATGTATATAGCGCTTCTCATGTGGGATACCTTCACAGAACTCTCTTGCAAAAGAGGGAGGTAAGAGGTAATGGAAGTAAAAGAGACTTGAAGGTATATTTTGCCCAACTCACTTTTTAATTTCTGAACTGCACCTCCAGGTTTGTATTATCCTCAAATTTAGCCAATTTGTGTGGAGTTTCTTAGCTCAGTTTGCTGATGTAAATTAGAAATGGTGGTGATCTCAAACTGGATACTTGGGCATTCTGCTGAGTGACCAATCCACCCAACCCTTGCACCTGTTCTAGCATAACTTTTCTACTAAAAACTCATTATTTTCAGACAACTTACTAAGGGTTGAAGGATAAGCATAGGCAGACAAAGGTACAAGTAAACAATTTGAGTGATGGATTGGGTGTTGGGAGGAAATGGCAACTCCAAGTTGAAGGGACATTGAAGGTTGAATAAGCAGCCGGGGGGGGTTTGTTGAATTGCCACAAGATGATCTAGGTGCAGCTGAGAGGTTCAATTTTGCTCAAATTGACCTCAATAAATTCGCAACTTGTACAGTACTTGAAGTGAGGAAAACATGCAGTGAGCAACAAACCTATTGTGCTAGAGAAATGGAGTTGGATGTTGATAAACATAAAGGCCTCCATGTTTGCAAACGAACAGGAGAGAACTAAGGATGGAGCCCTCAGGCTACGTGAACACGAACCAAAAAACAGTTTGAGGAAATGTCTGTTAGGATAGGTAGGAGTAAGATAGGTAGGTAAGAGCAAAGGTTCTGTGGAGTAAAAGTGATAGTGGACAAATACATCGTGGCCAATGATATTGAAGATTCTTGAATCTCAACCTTTATAGAAAGTATGATCGTGTTTGTCAATCACAAACTTTACAAGAAAAATATACTGTTTAGCTATAATGGATATCAGCAAAATCTAATTCATTACATTTCATTGTTGTAAGACAACGCTTGGTCAGTAACAATGTTTATAAGAATGCAAGTTTTTTTTCCTTGCGTTTGGAAATGTGTGAACGCACAAGTTTTCATCACATAGATATCGGAGACAATGCTCTTGGTTTGCAAAGCCATCTTTGTGCATTGCATACAAGAATCGATAAATAGTGACAAAGTAAAGTAAAGCTAACATGCTGACTATGTAATTGCACAGAAATAACAGGAAGATTCAACTGTAAAGGTTGACTGCTGCTGTGGGAGAAATTTCCTTAACTTTTTTAAAGCTGATGTTAAAGAAGTATAATCAGCAATATTTGGTTTTACTGTACAAAAAAAAAAGGTCAAGGGCTATTTAAAACCAGTGTGGGCATAGCTTTTTCTTTGGTGTAGAATGGATGATCCAATGGAAAGAAAAACCAGGAAAGCTGTCAATTCACTATCACCCATTTTATATCTACCCCAATATATTTTAGAACCATAGAACACTACAGCACAGAAAACAGGCCATTCAGCCCTTCTAGTCTGTGCCGAAATATTATTCCACTAGTCCCATTGACCTGCACCTAGTCCGTAACCTTCCAGACCTCTCCTGTCCAAGTATCTATCCAATTTATTCTTAAAACTTAATAGTGAGCCCACATTTACCACGTCAGATGGTAGCTTGTTCCACACTCTCACCACTCTCTGAGTGAAGAAGTTCCACCTAATGCTCCCCCTAAACCCTACCCCTTTCACCCTAAAGCCATGTTCTCTAGTGTTCATCTCTCCTAATCTAAGCCTACTCGCATTTACTCTGTCTACACCCGTCATAATTTTGTAAACTTCTTTCAAATCTCCCCTCATTATTCTACGCTCCAAGGATTAAAGTCCTAACCTGTTTAATCTTTCCCTGTAACTCAACTCCTTAAGAACCGGCAACATCCTAGTAAGTCTTCTCTGCACTCTTTCAATCTTACTGATATCCTTTTTGTAGTTAAGCGACCAGAACTGCACACAATACTCCAAAGTTGGCCTCACCAATGTCTTATACAACCTCACCATAATATCCCAACTCATATACTAAATACTTTGATTTATGAAGGCCAGTATGCCAAAAATTTTCTTTACAACCCTGTCTACCTGTAACGCCACTTTCAGGGAATTATGATTCTGAACTCCCAGATTCCTTTGTTCCTCCGTACTCCTCAGTGCCCTACCATTTACTGTGTATGTCCTACCTTGGTTTGTCCTTCCAAAATGCAACACCTCACACTTTTCCGCATTAAATTCCATCTGCCATTTTCTGGCCCATTTTTCCAGTTGGTCCAGATCCCTCTACAAGCTTTGAAAGCCTTCCTCACTGTCCACAACGCTTCCAATCTTAGTGTCATCAGCAAACTTGCTGATCCAATTCACTACATTATCATCCAAATCATTGATATAGACAACAAACAACAATGGTCCCAGTACAGATCCCCGAGGCACACCACTAGTCACTGACCTCCAGTCTGAGAAGTTATCATCCACTACCACTCCCTGTCTTCTGCCACACAGCCAATTTCGAATCCAGTTTATAAGCTTTCTATGAATATCAAGTTGTCTGAATCTTCTGAACTAACCTCCCATGTGGGACCTTGTCAGAGGCCTTACTAAAGTCCATGTAGCCAACATCCACAGCCTTTCCTTCATCTACTTTCTTGGTAACCTCCTCGAAAAACTCTACAAGGTTCGTTAAATAAGACCTACCATGCACAAAGCCATGCTGACTATCCTTAATCAGCCCTTGGCTGTCCAAATAATTGTATATCCGATCTCTCAGAACACCTTCCAGTAATTTACCTAGTACTGATGTCAGGCTCACTGGCCTGTAATTACCTGGTTTACTTTTGGAGCCTTTTTTAAACAACGGAACAACATGAGCTACCCTCCAATCCTCCGGCACCTCACCTGTGGTTAAAGACATTTTAAATATTTCTGCCAGGGCCCCTGCAATTTCAACACTAGTCTCCCTCAAGGTCCGAGGGAATATCATGTCAGGCCCAGGGGATTTATCTACCTTTATTCGCTATAAGGCAGCAAGCACCTCCTCCTCTTTAATCTCTATATGTTCCATGACACTACTGCTTGTTTCCCTTCCTTCCTTATACACTATGACAGTTTCCTGTGTAAATACTGATGCAAAAAAACTGTTTAAGATCTCCCCCATCTTGTGAGGCTCCACACGTAGATGACCACTCTGATCTTCAAGGGGACTAATTGTGTCCATTACTATTCTTTTACTCTTAATATACTTGTAGAAACCCTTCGGGTTTACTTTCACATTATCTGCCAAAGCAACCTCATTTCTTCTTTTTGCCTTCCTAATTTCCTTCTTTAGTATTTTTTTACATTTTCTATACTCTACAAGTACCTCATTTGCTACTTGTTGCCTCTACCTGCTATGCACCTCTCTCTTCTTCTTAACCAGATCGCCAATATCCCTTGAAAACCAAGGTTCCCTATGCCTGTTAACTTTGCCTTTAATCCTGACAGGAACATGCAAACTCTGCACTCTCAAAATTTCGCCTTTGAATGCCTTCCACTTACTGAATACATCCTAGCCAGAAAACAACTTATCCCAATCCACTCTAACTAGATCCTTTCTCATTTCCACAAAATTGGCCTTTCTCCAATTTAGAATCTCAACTCAAGGACCAGATCTATCCTTATCCATAATTAACTTAAAACTAATGACATTGTGGTCACTGGACCCAAAATGTTCACCTACACATACTTCTGTCACCTGACCTGTCTGGTTCCCTAATAGCAGATCAAGTATTGCAGCCTCTTTCGTTGCTACCTCTATATATTGATTTAGAAAACTTTCCTGAACACATTTGACAAACTCCAAGCCATCCAGCCCTTTTACAGTATGGGAGTCCCAGTCAATATGTGGAAAGTTAAAATCTCCTACTATCACAACTTTCTGTTTCTTACATCGGTCTGCTATCATTCTACAGATTTGCTCCTCCAATTCCCTCTGACTACTGGACGGTCTATAATACAACCCTATTAGTGTGGTCACATCTTTCCCGCTCCTCAGCTCCACCCATATGGCCTCTGTAGACGAGCCCTCCGGGCTGTCCTGCTTATGCACAGCTGTGATATTTTCCCTGACGCATAATGCCATTCCTCCCCCTTTCATCCCTCCCCCTCTATCACGTCTCAAACAACGGAACCCCAGAACATTGAGCTGCCAGTCCTGCCCCTCCTGCAACCAAGTCTAACTAATAGCAATAATGTCGTAATCCCACGTGCCAATCCATGCCCTAAGCTCATCTGCCTTTCCGACAATACTCCTTGCATTGAAATAGATGCACCTGAGAACATTTCTATCACGTACAACCCTTTGATTTCTGTCTGTACATGCATTCCTCACTTGACCTTTAACTTCCTCCACCTCACTATCTGCTCTAACACTCTGGTTCCCCTCCCCCTGCAAATCTAGTTTAAACGCCTCGGAACAGCACTAGCAAACCTACCCGCAAGGATGTTAGTCCCCCTCCAGTTCTGGTGCAAACAGTCAAGTCAGAACAGGTCCCACCTTCCCTGGAACAGAGCCCAATTGTCCAGAAACATGAAGCCCTCCCTCCTGCACCATCTCCTTAGCCATGTATTTAGCTGCATTATCTTCCTATTTCTAGCCTCACTAGCACATGGCATGGGTAGCACTCCTGAGATCGTAACCCTGGAGGTCCTGTCCTTCAACTTTGCACCTAACTCCCTAAATTCTCTTTGCAGGATCTCCTCCTCCTTCCTATCCACGTCATTGGTCCCTACATGGACCACGATATCTGGCTGCTCACCCTCCCTCCTGAGAATACTGAGAACTCGATCCGAGATATCGCGGCACCAGGGAGGCAACAGACCATCCGGGATTCTCGATTTCTCCCACAGAACCTCCTATCTGTCTGCCTAACTATCGAATCCCCTATCACTACTGCTGTCCTCTTTTCCCTCCTTCCTTTCTGAGCTGAGGGTCCAGCCTCGGTGCCAGAGACACGACCACTACAAGTTCATGTATGCAGAGCATTAGCTATTTATATAAATAAGATGGAACATTTTCATCAACTTTGAGAATTATCCTCTCCCTTTGGTATCAAGACTTAAAGGAAACGTATATCAAAACCAAAGTTAACAAATTTGCTATTGGAGTGTATCTTCTTGAATCTACCAGGTGGTTGTTATAGATAATATACTCGTGCATAACCTTCTTGAGTTAACATGTTTTCTTAAGATTATCTGTAAGATTATAATCTTTATAGTTATGTACATTTTTCCAAAATATTGCTGATTTAACAGTTAGGAGTGATGAGCTTTGACACTGTGATACTAAAGGCTAGCATGAGAATATATTTCCTTGGAATACAGATCTTTGATATGCTCCTATTGTATATTGAAGTTAAAGGAAGAATAATCAACTTTACAGTTTATGAATTAACTATCCACCAATTTACATATTATAAAGGACAAAAATTTAAGAACATTAGAATGGACTAAGATAATCTAATCTTTCAGGGAACACGTTTCTTAAATTAATATCATCTCCAATATTATTTTCTCCTATGGGATGAAGGCATTGACCTGCTTGGCATAGTTGAACTACTTATACAAACTGAAAATGATCATCAAATAAAAATACTATGGATGCTGGAGATCTGAAATAAAAACAGAAAGCATTGGAAAAACTCAGCATGTCTGGCAGCACCTATGGAGAGAGAAACAGAGTTAATGTTTCAAGTCCAATATGACTCCTTTTTGAATCTTTTCTTCTGAAAATGGTCACACCGATAGTAAACAATTAGTATTTGCCACAGTTTCTGAGTATTACTCAAAAAAGAGACATGTCAAAGCTTTTCATCTTGCACTCATCAGGGCACTTTGCGAGAATACCAATATAAGGGGAAAACAACAATTTATACTGTATGTGAAGAGAACACTGGTTGACAAGTTGACTCTGATTGGTAGAGGTGTTGCCATGGAGAATTCACCAGTGATGGTGACTGAAAGTTAACTGCCAAACATTGTTTGAAATTTAAACCAGGCAGCTTGACCCTGACTATTGCTGGTCCAGTTAAGTATTTGGTCAGTGGTGACCTCAAGGTTCAACAATGGATATTGAATGCATCCAAAAAATCATTCAAAGCTAATTGAGCATCTTTAGTGCTATTCAAATCTTGGAATAACACTATGTTAGTGGTTGCTTATTATGTAAACAGTAATTTTCAGAAAACACCTCAAAATTGATTTGCTTCATTTACAAAAATCGCAGTCACCTTTTGTTATCCTTCACCCTGTCAATTAGAAAATTACTTATGACATACTCATTTATGGCTTCCTTTTCACAATCTCTCCCTATGTTTGCAGCACATTTAAGTATTTAAAGACATCGCAAGCTGGAAACACTCAATATATCAGTTGATATCAGTGCAGTTGATGTAGTTTATATGGATTTCAGCAAAGTCTTTGACAAGGTCCCACATGGGAGACTTATAAAGAAGGCAAATGCACATGGGATACAGGGTAATTTGATAAGGTGGATTCAAGATTGGCTTAGTTGTAGGAGACAGAGTGTGATGACAGAAGGATGCTTCAGTGACTGGAAGCCAGTGTCCAGTGGCATACCACAGGGATCTGTGCTGGGTCCCCTATTATTTGTTATTTATATAAACAACATAGATAACTATGTGGGGGGTAGGATTAGTAAGTTTGTGGATGACACAAAGATTGGCCAGGTGGTTAACAGTGAGGTTGAGTGTCTTGGGCTACAGGAAGATATAGAGGGGATGGTCGAATGGGCAGATAAGTGGCAGATGGAATTTAACCCTGAAAAGTGTGAGGTGATACACTTTGGAAGGAGTAATTTGACAAGGAAGTATTCAATGAAAGGCATGACACTAGGAAGTTCTGAGGAACAAAGGGACCCTGGTGTGTGTCCATAAATCTCTGAAGGTGGAGGAGTGGTGAAAAAGGCATATGGGACACTTGGTCCCATATGCCTTTATCAATCGAGGCATAGATTACAAAAGTAGGGAGGTCATGTTGGAGTTGTATAGAACCTTCGTGAGGCCACAGCTGGAGTACTGTGTGCAGTTCTGGCCGCCACATTATAGGAAGGATGTGATTGCACTGGACGGGGTGCAGAGGAGATTCACCAGGATTTTGCCTGGGATGAAACATTTAAGTTATGAAGAGAGGTTGGATAGACTTGGGTTGTTTTCATTGGAGCAGAGAAGACTGAGGGGCGACCTGATGGAGGTGTACAAGATTATGAGGGGCATGGACAGGGCAGATAGGGAGCAGCTGTTCCCCTTATTTGAAGGGTCAGTCACGATGGGACATAAGTTCAAGGTGAGGGGCAGGAGGTTTAGGGGGGAAATGAGGAAAAACTTTTTTACCCAGTCTGTGGTGATGGTGTGGAATGCACTGCCTGGGAGGGTGGTGGAGGTGGGTTGCCTCACATCCTTTAAAAAGTAGCTGGATGAGCATTCCAGGTTATGGGCCAAGTGCTGGTAAGTGGGATTAGGTAGGTAGGTCAGGTGTTTCTCTCGTGTCGGTGCAGACTCGATACGCCGAAGGGCCTCTTCTGCACTGCGTCAATCTGTGATCAGACAGCTACTATGACAAGAAGGATGTAGTGTTAACATTTCAGGTTGATGAATTTTTAGCACAAAATGAACACGCGGTACTTTTTGCTTCCATGGCAAGGAAATTTGTCAATAAAGGTACCCAGTGGCCTGGAATTTCTTCAGAACCACTTCTGCTCTGCCACCTTCACTAGAAATCCCATTTTTATGTATGTAAGCAAAATTTCCACTATACGACCAGCGAAGTTATCACAGCAGAGTGGGAGTAGCTCCAAGGAAATTCACACCAAATGATTTAACTTATGTGAAAAGTGCCAGCAGATAATATATCTCGTTTTTAATCTTCACAAAAATATTTTCTTTTGGTGGAATGTGTGATCAACTTGAAACAATCTAGCCTCTTCAAAAGCTGCATGTACAATGTTATATTCAGCAAAGCAACCAGTAGTTACACAAAAAGAGAATTACCTGGAAAAACTCAGTAGGTCTGGCAGCATCGGCGGAGAAGAAAAGAGTTGACGTTTCGAGTCCTCATGACCCTTCAACAGAACTGAGTGAATCTAAGGAGAGGGGTGAAATATAAGCTGGTTTAAGGTGGGGAGGCGGGCGGAGAGAAGTGGGGGGTGGTGGTGTGGTTGTAGGGACAAGCAAGCAGTGATAGGAGCAGATAATCAAAAGATGTCACACAAAAGAACACAGAGGCGTTGAAGGTGGTGATATTATCTAAACGAATGTGCTAATTAAGAATGTTTGGTAGGGCATTCAAGGTACAGCACTAATGGGCATGGGGTGGAAAGGCTAGCAGGGCATAAAAGATTTAAAAATAATGGAAATAGGTGGGAAAATAAAAATCTATATAAATTATTGGAAAAGACAAAAGGAAGGGGGAAGAAACGGAAAGGGGGTGGGGATGGAGGAGGGAGTTCAAGATCTAAAGTTATTGAGCTCAATATTCAGTCCGTAAAGTGCCTAGTCGGAAGATGAGGTGCTGTTCTTCCAGTTTGCGTTGGGCTTCACTGGAACAATGCAGCAAGCCAAGGACAGACATGTGGGCAAGAGAGTAGGGTGGAGTGTTAAAATGGCAAGCGACAGGGAGGTTTAGGTCATTCTTGCAGACAGACCGCAGGTGTTCTGCAAAGCGGTCGCTCAGTTTACGTTTGGTCTCTCCAATGTAGAGGAGACCGCATCGGGAGCAATGAATGCAGTAGACTAAGTTAGGGGAAATGCAAGTGAAATGCTGCTTCACTTGAAAGGAGTGTTTGGGCCCTTGGACGGTGATGAGAGAGGAAGTGAAGGGGCAGGTGTTACATCTTTTGCGTGGGCATGGGGAGGTGCCATAGGTGGGGGTTGAGGAGTAGGGGGTGATGGAGAAATGGACCAGGGTGTCCCGGAGGGAACAATCCCTACGGAATGCCGCCGGGGTGGTGAAGGGAAGATGTGTTTGGTGGTGGCATCATACTGGAGTTGGCGGAAATGGCGGAGGATGATCCTTTGAATGCAGAGGCTGGTGGGGCGATAAGTGAGGACAAGGGGGACCCTATCATGTTTCTGGGAGGGAGGAGAAGGCATGAGGGCGGATGCGCGGGAGATGGGCCGGACATGGTTGAGGGCCCTGTCAACGACAGTGGGTGGAAAACCTCGGTTAAGGAAGAAGGAGGACATGTCAGAGGAACTGTTTTTGAAGGTAGCATCATCAGAACAGATGCGACGGAGGCGAAGGAACTGAGAGAATGGGATGAAGTCCTTACAGGAAGCGGTGTGTGAGGAGCTGTAGTCGAGGTAGCTGTGGGAGTCGGTAGGCTTGTAATGGATATTGGTGAACAGTCTATCACCAGAGATTGCGAGAGAGAGAGGTCAAGCTTGCTATTTTAACACTCCACCCTGCTCTCTTGCCCACATGTCTGTCCTTGGCTTGCTGCATTGTTCCAGTGAAGCCCAACGCAAACTGGAGGAACAGCACCTCATCTTCCGACTAGGCATTTTACAGCTTTCCGGACTGAATATTGAATTCAACAACTTTAGATCTTGAACTCCCTCCTCCATCCCCACCCCCTTTTCGTTTCTTCCCCCTCCCTTTTGTTTTTTTCAATAATTCATATAGATTTTTCTTTTCCTACCTATTTCCATTATTTTTAAATCTTTTATGCCCTGCTAGCCTTTCCACCCCACCCCCACTAGAGCTGTACCTTGAGTGCCCTACCATCCATTCTTAATTAGCACATTCATTTAACGCCTTCAACGCCTCTGTGTTCTTTTGTTCTTTTGTCTGTGACATCTTTTGATTATTTGCTCCTATCACTGCTTGCTTGTCCCTACAACCACACCACCACCCCCCCACTTCTCTCCCCCCACCCAACCTTAAACCAGCTTATATTTCACCCCTCTCCTTAGATTCACTCAGTTCTGTTGAAGTGTCACGAGGACTCGAAATGTCAACTCTTCTTCTTCGCTGATACTGCCAGACCTGCTGAGTTTTTCCAGGTAATTCTGTTTTTGTTTTGGATTTCCAGCATCCGTAGTTTTTTGTTTTTATCTAGTAGTTACACCATTGGAATTCTGCCCACTTTTTTTTAATCAGTACAGAACCATTTAGATTAAAACTCTTTAGTACACAGCCATTTAGATTAAAACTTTTTTCCAGTATTTGAACAGAAAAATAATGTTCAAATCGAAATGCCCATATCCATTTTTACCAGCATGCATGTTACCACAATTGCATATATAGAACAGTCACCTTTCTCATCAGATAGCAAATCTGCTGATATTAATTACATTTGAACATGTACCATCATGTTCTTTAGCTTTGTTTATCTTCAGTAACAGAATAAAAGACATTTAAGCTAGCAGACCTGAACCTTGTTTGTTTTGAGGCCTCAATCCCAAATCAGTCTATTTTTGTTTTCTTTGTTGTTTCCCTGGTATGTTGCAGAAATGCTTAGTATATGTAACTCTTTCGAGTACAAACCCATTTCCATCTGTTTCAGATGAAGTTACATTGTTTCATAGTTTGCCATTATGAGATTTGAACTCTTGATCTTGGGGTTACAAACCCAGTATCATAACCACTTGGCTATTTAAGCACACTATATATAAACAGCCATCTGGTGTTGTCCGCAGCACAATTACATAATGTGCCTTAATGCCCACAGTTAAAACAGGAAGAAAATCCTAGAGAATTCTGTTCAGAGACTGATTTGATTAATTTCTCCATATGCCAAAGATAAAAATTAGATCATGCCTATCATTTATTTTAAAAATACATTCTTTCAAAACTGTGCACTACTTAAAGCATGTCCAAAATTAGGAAATCATAACCTATGAGGTAGTAAAACTTAGTTTCCTTGTATCTAGATTTGAGGTTTAAACAGAAACCAAACTGCAATTAGTAGATCAAGAATTAAGTAGATTTAAAACACAGCAGATTATGAAGTTGGGAGCATGATATCTGTGGGTGATACATTCTCTGGTTCACTTCCAATCTCTGATATTTCCCCTTTAAAACCATAATATAGCAAAGGTTTCCTATATTTTTACATTTTAAGTATGTAACATTTCATTGCAGTATAATTGACCTCCTTGAAAGCTAAAAACAATGGATCACTTTTGTTCAGTAAAAGCTTGATGTCCCAGATTAAAAGGAGATTTTATTACATTGTACTCCTACAATGGAGTTTCTTTATGTGCCAAGAATTTAGGTATTGAAGTAAGTGGGCTGTGCAGAATTTAAATTAATGAAAAGGAAATCCTATGTGTAACGGGAGCCTCTATGCATAACTTCCTGATACGCGCTCCCAACCTGCTGAATTGCACATCAGCAACACAGATATGTAAAATCTATCTTTTGTTGCTTTTTGGCTCCTTTTGATTCCAAAGATCCATTTTTATTCTGCTGTAAGTGTACTTACAAAGCTGTTAATATGGATGAAGCAAAAAAGTTTATGCTTTTGTTTTAAAATTCTCACTCCCTTTAAAAAAAAAAGTGTTACATTTACATAATGCCCTTCACAGTCTCAGGATGTTCTAAAGCTCTTTACAGCCAATGAAGTACATTTGAAATGCAGTGACTGTAACATTGGAAATCGAGCAGCCAGTTTGCACACTCAAGTTCCCTGAAACAGCAATGTGATAACCAAATTATTCTTTTAGTAATTTTGGTTGAAGGATGTATATTGGCCAGGACATCAGGGAGATCACCCTTGCTCTTTGAAATATCTTGACATCTTTAACATCCACTTAATGAGAGCCAGATGGGTCCTCGATTTAACATATCAGCTAAAAGACGGATTCCCTTGCCCAGGACTGTTGTCATTGACCTAAGATCAGAATTAATTTATAGTGCATACCAAGAAGCCTTACTAAAGGGCCCATATGACACGGGCAAATCTGAAAAAAAATTATAATACATAAATTAATAAATAGTGACAGAGTGACAGCAGGTTTGGTTTTTAGAGGTCTGCAAAGTTTAGGTGGAAGGGAGGTAAGAAGGTCCACAGTTTTAAGGCATTGACAAAAAAAGGCATAGATTGTGAAGCAGTGCAATGAATTTTAATTTCAACAGATTATCAGAAAACCCAATGAGTTATTGAAAGGCTGTAATTCACTAGACTGTATTAAGGCAATTAACAAATGTGAGTTTTATGACATGTTTGCTTTGTTAATAACAACAGAACCCTGAAATTTGGTGAATTTCACAGCCCAAATCTTTTCTTACCTTCAATGTGTAACAAATACTTTTGTCTGAGATTTCTGTTCAAATTTCTGAACCTGTATTTGTCCGTTTTTGCTGCTTAGATTTCACTGTCTCTTTACATTATATTGAAAAGAGGAGCTGAAGCTTATGACATCAAACAGATTTAACTGAAAATAAAATATCACCTGATAGGAAGATATCTAGATATCTGTAAGATATCTAGTTCACTAGGCTTTCAAACAGCTTAGTGATAGCGTTGGCAGATTCCGTGTCAGAATCTCTGGATACGGGAAATTAAAAATCACCATGGTTCCTAGTCCCGATAATAAATATTACTGAAGGAAGTGCTTGTGAGCATCGGATGTTAGGTAAGGACAGGTGGGGATGGTACCTAGGATCTTCTGCTCCATGTCTGAGAGTCAGTAAAAGTTCTTTGCAAAATATTTTCAGATGATGTAATATTGGGCAGGATTTTACATGTCGACAAGCGGGGGCGGGGCCCACTCGCCAATGTGTAAAATGATGCGCGATGGCGTCGGATGGAACTCCCAGTGTCACTGCACCCCATTTAAATTTTCAGGAAGGCGGGGGCGCAGCGAAATCAGATGCGCGTCTGCCGACCTGTCAATGGTCAATTGAGGCCATTGACAGAGTCAATTAAGTAATTAAAGGACCTGCCCCCGTCCAACCTTAAGGTTGGCGGGCAGGCCAGGAGCCCCAGCGCGAATTAGAAAAATCATGAATCCTCATCCACGGGCGGGATGAGGTTTCATGTAGGTTTTTAAAAATTTTAATAAAGTTTTTGTAAAAAATTATGGACATGTCCCAGCTCATGTGACATTGTCACATAAGGGAGCATGTTAGGGAATTTTTATTTTTCTATTTTTAGGTTTTAACATTTAGAGCTGATCTCCCTGAGGCTGCACTTAGCCTCAGGGAGATGAGTGTGTTCTTTCGCGCGCATGTGCGAAAGAGCGCACTCTTGATTTTGAGTTCTCCCCCCCCACACCCGCACGGAGAGCACATTGCTTCTGTACGAACATCACACTGGGTGGGCCTTAATTGGCCTGCCCATGTAAAATAGTGCCGCGCCCCCGATTGGGGGCACAAATTGGAAGCCTAACGGGGGAGGTGAATTCAGCCTATTGTTTCTGTAAAGAACACTGAGCTGTTAAAGATTAAATTAAATAAGGCATTAATGAGGTTTACAAATGAGCTGTCAATCTACATTGTTTTGTGTTTGGAAAAGAAAGCAACTCATGATTTTCATACCTGTTACGGACAGGGTCAGGAGAGAAATGAAACCCTTGTACCCTTTCCCTTACTGTACATAACCTGTGTGTTTTTTGAAAAGGAACATGGGTGTATTTCTTAGCCCCAGGAGGGTATGTGGTCAATTTAAATAATAGCAAGCTTTCATGGGTTTAAATAAAGAGGATTATTTATTCACACATTCAGCCCAAAACAATACGCACACAGAAAGATACAGTTCAAGAAACCAATGCACTTTTGCAAGTTGTAAACAAAAGAATATTTCATAGTAAAGATGTTTGGTTTGTTGTTGGAAAAACAGTCTTTGCAGTCCTCTTGAAGGCAATGTTTTCATTCCAAAGGGGTAGTTTAGGTATTTTTGATAGTTGCGATTCCTATGTCAGAGTTGTTGCAGGATTTGCTCCAATAAATGAATGCTCAGTGGGTTACAAAGATAGTTACTTGTAATTTTTGTACCTGGAGGCCAGGCTTCTTTACAGATGGATTTGGATTAGGAATGTCACAGGGAGACTTTAAAACATGTGGCGGCCTCCAAGTTTGAAAAGTCATTGGTTTTACTGCTGTAGTCTGCAGCTGATATTCTGCAGTAGTATTCTTCAGAGACTGGCTGTTTCTCACTAGTTCTTGGGATAATAAAGGATTTTGAAATACAAAGCCAGTTTCAACCAAATGATCAACTGCTATAAGCCACCCAGAATAGTTAAAGCTATTGCCATGAATATATTGAAGATAAATGAGAGCCATGCATACTGACTTTTAGTTAAGTGGTTTTCTGCAATTCTCCATTTATTAAATTGCAAATTCTGAGACACGAAGTTTGGAAATCCATTGATTTTCAGTTTGGTAAGTTTTCGAGTAACAGTGGAATGTGTGAATTCCATAGAAGGGTTTCGTATGGGAATGTCCATTCAAGGGGGACGCCCCTACCCAGGATGATTCAACAGGAACTTTCCAGAAGCTTGAGGTAATCTTGTGTTGAATTTGAAAAAGTCATCTGACCCTTGGCAGCCATCTTAGCCACCTTCTAGGTGCCCATTTTAAAAAGTAAATGTAAAAAGCTCCGGGAGCTTCCATACAAACACAGTGTATGTTTGAAATTTTAAATGGGACATGCCATCACTGGGCATAACGTACCAAATTTCTTGATTTTTAAGAGCTTGTCTCTTGATTTATGCGATAGTGGGGTTGGCATTACTACAGAACACAACTCTAGGATGTGAGCTAAGATTCAAGCCAGGAGCCTGAATGGTGACAAAGGTTCCAAACAAAATTAGTACTGTAAAGTCTTAATCTATTTCACCATAAACATGCCCTTCCAGCACCTCCTTGGGAAAACATAAATCATGTCCCAAAATGTGCCTGAGATCGTATGGGACTCTCAAGACCCTATGCACTCATCCGACAATTGTAATGTGTAAATTGTAAGAAAATTTATAGAAATAAGATCTGAGCTTAATACTGTTTGGGTGTATTAAAGCAAATGCAATTAACAATGTCCAAGGCTATAAATTCATTTATTAAAAAATGTATTTTGATTACTTCCTGTGCATTTCCACCTATATAAAAGTTCAGATGTTGAGGTTTAAATTTTGACTACAATAACATTATACTGAATTGTCACTGCTTCCAGTACCAACGATTTGCGTGTCCAAGATAGGTGCCACTGTGGATACTGTACTCATCAATGTCACCCTTTTAACAGTGCATTTTCATTGGAGGAAATGCCTCTGACTCCCTGGTCCTGGCTTGCAGTCTGGCATTTTATCCATCCGCAGTCAGGCACCCTGCATGTGCCACTAGAAAATGGCAGTATTACGCAGCAATGGAACACTTGCCCTCGGACCAGATCAACACCATTTACCTGCCAGAAAGACAAAAGGAGAAAATAAAGAGCAAGTGGCACAGAACAGCCCGAGAGGAGAAATTAGAAGATAAAATTTTAAAAGCAGTCAAACAGGAGAAAGACACAGAAGACAAGGAAGACAGAGGAGGAGAAACAGAAGAGATGAATAGAGAGATATATAAATATAGAGAGAGAGAGAGAGACCAGGTGAGAGTGAACGTGTATCCTGCATCTTTGTGTTTTTCACCATTGAAGACCAGCAGTGAGCACCTCAGAACCGAGTCACCAACAATTCGCAAGGAGAGAAATTTCATAAGAGGGCAGTTGATCTTTGATAAAATGAAGAGCCACTGCCAAGTGGATTGTAAATAATATGGGGGCTATCACAGAGCTTTGCTTCACCCCTGTCGAGATTTTGAAGGCATCTGTTTCATATCTCCCACTCAAGATAGTTGCAGTCATAGCAATATCAAGTTATTGCAGGATTGCAATGAAATTTCTTGGACATCCAAATCTTTGGAGCATGCTGCACAGAGCCTAGCAATTCACTGAGTCACATGCTTTGGTCAGGTTGATGAATGCAATGAAGGGTTCCTGGTGGTGTTCTTAACACTTTTGTTGGATTTGTCTGACAGCAAAGACCATGTCAGAGGTTCCTCTGGAACATCTAAAGCCACCGTGTCTCTGGGAGGATTTCGTCAGCCACAGGAAGTAGGCACTTCAGGAGAATGCATGTCAGGATTTCTCCTGCTATGGACAAGAGGGAAATATCTTGATATTTTTCACAGCATGGCTTATCTCCCTTCTTGAAGATCATTGCAATTGTCACATTCTTGAAATGAGGAGAGGTTCTTTTTCCTCCCAAATCTGTAGGATGAGTGCATGGGGTCTTGATATGAGCAAAAGCCCATCGGCAGGGATGTAGGCTTTGTTGTTTTTCATCCAGTTGTTTGCTTATTGCAACTGTCCCATCCAGGATTGTTCACCCATGGACTGTACTACAGTGCCCTGAGGATTAGCCTGGATGGTATCAGGTACCATTGTGGATTCACAGTTGAGTAGTTTTTGAAAATATTCTTCCCTTTGGGTGGCATTGTCAACCTTAAGAAAAAAACACTTTCTTGTGAGCAAAAAGGGATTTTGTCCATTTGACCTTGGTCTATGGCCTTGGTGACGTAAAATAAATTCCCCTCCATTAACCTTATGTCGTGGAGAGTCTTGTGCACTCCTTGAGCAATGCCATAGGGAGCTCGTTTCTCATGGTAGGGCCACCCATGGTGGCAGGGTCAGTGGAGGTGCCAGACAAAGTGCAGCCAAAGAATCCTCAATGGCAAAACAGGCGAAGGATGACTGTGTGTCTTTGAAGGTGGAAGAAAGTTGCAGTGGCAAGTGGTCCCAGTCATTGTGGCTTGACACATCATCAAAACCTGATCACCAATCCATCAAGATCGTGTGGACAATGACAGTGCCCCAAGGCCCCCATGTTAAACAAAGTCAGGGGAAGCCATGCAGGGGAACCATTTGCCAAGTCCTGTGGCGATGGAGAATTGGTGACAGGGACGGGTCTATGAACCCAAGAGTCCCTCGTCAAGTAGCTGCACACAGGCCATTGGAATAGCATCTGTGACTCAGCAGTCGTCTTCAGGATACCTTCTGCTCACCCCAAATGGGGAGGGGCTAGAAAATGTAGCCCCAAATATAGGCTGTCCCACTTTCACCTGACTGGGGAACCATACTGTGCAGGTTCACCACCTTCTTGATCAAAGAAAGAAAGCTTTAAATTTTGCTACTTGGAATGTTCGAACATTCATGTATAATCTCGAGCGACCATCAGGAAAGAAGAACTGCGTTCATATCACATGAACTATAAAGATACCAAATTGGCATTCCTGCCCTCATTGAGATCTGCCTTCCTGGAGAGGGACAGCTGAAGGAGTAAGCATAAGGATCTACCTTGTACTGGTAAAGAGAGCCTGACAGCGGCCCTCTTGTCCACTGAGTTGGTTTTGCTCTTCGGAATAGGATCTTGATGCACTGCCAGATCTCCCCACTTGTATAAATGAAAGACTTGTGACAGCTCAGCCATAACCAATATGCCACTGTCGTCAGTGCTTATGCCCCAACCTTTGACTCTGATGAAGATGTTAAGGAGCAGTTCTGCTCTGACCTTGATGAAGTCCTTGCTGCCATTTCAAAAGAAAAACAGAGCATCCTTCTGGGCGACTTTAATGGCAGGATTGGCCCTGACTCCAATGTCTGGAACGTAACTATTAGGAAAAACAGGGTGGAAAAGGCAAAAGGCATCGTCCTGCTAACAAAGTGTGCTGAATGGTCTCATTATGATAAACACCCTCTTCTGCCAGAAGAACAAATACAAAAGCACATGGAGGCATCCTAGATCAAAGCATTGGCATCTCCTGGATTAATTCATTGTTCTAAGTGATGTCTCTATCACTCAACCATTGCAGGGGAATGATGCCTGCTGGTTCGATTGGTGATGAACATCCAGCCTGTACCAAGACATCGCAAGGCCCAAAAATCCAAGAGGAAGAAGATCAAATCTTAGCCCGAAAGCAGCCTGACCAAAGAGAGGAATTCCAAGTGCAGCTCACAACCAATCTGGAAAATCTTTACACATCCAACTCAATTCCAGAACAGTGGGGTCAAATTTTTTAAAAAAATCAAATCAACTGCACTAGACCCTTGCGTCCAGACCGTTGAGTTCGAGCATAGTCGTAACCAGGGCTGGCTCGATGAAGATGATACTAAATATGCCACTTCCAAGAACAAAAGCAAGCAAGCTTCATTGGTTGTGAGCTGCACTTGGAATTCCTCTCTTTGGTCAGGCTGCTTTCGGGCTAAGACTTGATCTTCTTCCTCTTGGACTTTTGGGCCTTGCGATGTCTTGGTGCAGGCTGGATGTTCATCATCAATCGAACCAGAGGAATTCCAAGTGCAGCTCACAACCAATCTGGAAAATCTTTACACATCCAACTCAATTCCAGAACAGTGGGGTCAAATTTTTTTAAAAATCAAATCAACTGCACTAGACCCTTGCGTCCAGACCGTTGAGTTCGAGCATAGTCGTCACCAGGGCTGGCTCGATGAAGATGACACTAAATATGCTACTTCCAAGAACAAAAGCAAGCAAGCTTCATTGCATAGTCAGAGCAACCCCGTCTCACAAGTCGAGAAGACAATATTCCAACAGCTCAAGGCAGACGGCCAAAGACACATGCAGAAGATAAAGGGCATGTGGGAAGAGGAAGTCTAGGACATCCAACAATATGCTGACTATCGTGACATGTGAAGCATTTTTAATTGTTTTATTTGGCTTACAAAAGATTTATTTTCCCTTCTGTTCATAGGCTTGTCTCAGTTATATTACTCATTGTGCAAGGTTGTCTTTTACTTTATTTCGGCAAAAAAAGTATGTGCCACACCACAGAATAAGAAGTATGTTTTATATTGTACACTGAGAGTAATTGGGAACACATTGGAGATAAATTTAATTTCTGTCACTTGGCAATAGTAATCCAGCCACCTCATTATTTTCTGTTGAAGTTTTCTAAGGGTGGGTTATTGAGCATGCCATATCTTGCAATGTCACAAAGATTTGAGACATCATCTGACAGCTTCGGACTAAGTTACCTTGCATCAGTTTCCATTCTAAAGAATTACTTGGATAAAAAGTTGATTGGAGAATGTAGAAATTAATCCCCCTCCCTTCTCACATGCTAAGCAAGACTGTAACAAAAGTAGAAAAGTAATAATAATTTTATTATTTATTTCTTGTTTTCTCAAATTTTCCAGTCAACTTGAAGCTATTAGTGGTAGCAAATTATTTGGATTTGTCAGCATTTAATGACACGGTTAGATTTTTCAAACTATGGACATACATTAACTGAAGCCACTCAGAACTCAGGATGGAAAACCAGTTTTCCAACCACTTAGTGCACTATGCAACTTTCTGCTGGTAGTTTATTCTGTCACTGGAGCTGCATAGTGATTTAATAACTTGCATATGTTTCTATGCTGTTTTTCCAATGTCCAGGAGTCCCAGAATGGATGTCCATTTTGTGTGGGTGTGCCTCTGAAACCAAGATATTGCAGTATCATTAGCAAACCCATTTCAAATGGGTGTCCATAGTTGCTAGGGGTCTGAGCTACTAGTGGAAGTACTTTAGAATGACAACAGCTTGCATTTATATAACACCTTTAACATAGTAAACCATCTCAGGATGCTTCACAGGAAAGTTAATGTGACTACAGGGCAAAATAAAGTGATGTTCGAACACATTTGGTCAAAAGAGATGGGTCTGAAAGAGGGTCGCAAAGTGGGCAAAAGAGGTTTAGGAAAGAATTCCAGAGCATCAGGCATAGACAAGCGAAGACACTGAAAGGGGATCAGTGAGTGAGCATATAGTGGGTATTTCTATTTACAATATATACAAGTGATTTGGGGCTAGAGGCATGAAGCTGTTTGTGTGTGTAGGTGACAACAAAATGGGTGAGGTTTCAAATATTAGGTAGGAGGCAAACCAAATAGAAAGGGGCCTGCATAGTTTGTGAAGGTCGATGGATGCATAGCTGAAGGCATTTCTTATGGACAATGAAAGGAGAACAATACTACAAACTCGATGGAAAATACTAGGAACATTCAACAAGTCGGGCAGTACCTGTAGAGGGGGCAGAAAAGTTAACATTTCAGTGAACTGGAGTATTTCAAAGCATCCAGGGCCAAAAACTTAAATTATCTGTCCTGCTGACTGTTTCTAGCATTTTCTGTCTTTGAAGAAAAATAACCTCAAAGGATGTATTCAAAGTTCTTAAGGAAATAAGTGATTTGAGCCGCAGTAATATACCCAAGATTTCTACAAATTCTAGAACCAAGGACACAAGTTGAAGTTTAATGAATAGAACAAACAATTTTAAGTTTAACTGCATTTATGCAAATAGTGATGAATGTACAACATGAATTGCCTAGGCTGGCAGCGGACACTGATCATGTGGCAAAAAAAAATGAAGGGTGAATTGAATGGCTATTTGAGCTAGTGGGTGATTAAGATGTAATAGTTTTTGGGATTAGTCAAATGGATTACAGTTTTTCCGGTCTTGTGCTTTTCTATGTTTCTAACTATAAACCAAGTTCTTTAAATGGATCTCGGCCCACAACTGTTGCTGGAGAAGGGGCTAATCTTTTCTGGGCTTAGTGGAAATATGGGGATGGATGGATGTTTGGAGTTCATTTACTTAATGTTAGGAATCGGAGTATTGCACAGACATTTAAGAAGCTTTCATGGGTCAACTACAGTCCAGTATAGACTACACATGATCTGTGAAGAGTAAGCTTGATGGATCTTTTCTTATTCTTTGCTTTAATGTTGAATCATGCTATGCTTAATAAGATTTGCATTGATGCTGATATTGAGAGAAAAAAAATCCCCTGTACATCTATATCTTACTTTGATGCGCACTAAAAATGCGTTATGCCTATTCAAAACCACACAGAAAAAAAATGCTGTTCCAAATCCAAACAACAGTGTCTGAAATGGGCATAGAAACAGGAGTAGGCTATTTAACCCTTCAAGCCTATTCCTCCAGATGATGGATGATCTGTGACCGAACCCCACGTACCCCGCCTTTGCTCCATATCCCTTGAATTCTTTGGCTGGCAAAAAATCTATCAATCTAAGTTTACAATCAATCTAACATCAATTGCCATTTGCAGAAGGGAATTCCAAACTTCTGCCACCCTTTTGTGTGAAGAAGTGTTTTCTCATTTCACTCCTGAAAGGTTTGGCTCTTTTTTCTCTTGACTATTCTTCCTGGCCCAAGACTGTCCAACTAAAGGAATAATTTCTCCCAATCCACCCTATCTTTTCCCTTTTAATATCTTGAAAACTTGAATCAAATCACCTCTTAACCTTCTAAATTCCAGGGATTATAACCTGTTTGTGTAATCTTATCTCATAATTTAACTCCAATTAAGCCCAGTAATCAATCTAGTAAATATATACTGCACTCCCTCCAAGACCAAGATAAACTTCTTAAGATATGGTCCCCAGAACTGCTCACAGTACTTCAGGTTGTAGCCTAATCAGGACTTTATATAGATGAAAACTGACTTCTATCCCCTTGCATTTTAGCGCTTGAGACACAAAGGCCAACATTCCATTAGCCTTTCTGATTATTTTCTGCATGTTTATAATATTTTAATGATCTGTGTACCTGGACCCCCCAAGTCTCTTTGGAGCTCCACTATTTCTAGCTTTTCATCGTGTTGGAAGTATCCTGTTCTATCATTTTAGATCCAAAGTCAACCATCTCACATTTGGCTACAGTGAAATCTGTTTGTCACGGTTTTGCCCAATAATCTATTAATATCTATTTGTAATTTCACTTACACCTGCACTGTCTACAATACCACCTATCTTTGGACACTTGTTGAGTAGAAAACTTGTAACCCATTCTGCTGTATTACTGATATTATTTGAAGTATCTGCATTAAGATGTTTCACAATAACTGTTCTACCTTCAATTAAAAGTTAAATGCAGCAAATGTTGGCTGTGGCAACAGGGCAAATGTTTTAAGATTCTGCAAACTGGTTATAAGTTTTGACTGAAGCCCCACCTGGAACCACATACTACTTTATATTCAATAAGCAGAGCAAATATTAATTGCTGCAGCCATCTCCTGATTTTCTGAATTTGTGGGCGGACATTAGGAGACAGATGTGCCAATTCATTTTGATCTTATTCTGTGGGGGTGTGCTAAACTTATTTAATCAGCATTGCGCTCAGTTCTCACAGCCAAACTGCATGCTGCAATCTCGGAATATATCAGCTTCACAGGAGGTTCAAATTTGACAAAGGTATAAAGGCCATATCTATTATCTGTCATCATCTCAGAGGATGAAAGTTTGAGCATTTCTTTTTAAGATTTACTTGTGAGTTTGTTAGCGGCTGTGCTACCACCTAGTGGGATTCCTTGAAAAATTTGGAATTGAAGTTTTGTTTTGCTTTTTATATTGATATTTAGTATCAAGTTTCTCCTGTGTATACAATAAATTTTCTTTCAAATTTCAATGAACAATTGCAGTACCTATATTTTAAAAATGAATATTGTTTGCACTGGTGCAGTTATTCCATTGGGATCACAATCTACCAATAGTAAAAAGATGTAAATCATTTCAGCTCCAATGTAATGTACAGATTGACCAAAAAGAGTATTCACAAGGCTTTACTTATTTGCTTCGTGTTATCCTAATTATCATATTTTCAATAAGTCTTTCAATATGAAACAAAAACAGAAAATGCTAGAATAACTCAGCACATCTAACCGTATCTGTTGAGAGAAAGACAGAGTTAATGTTTCAAGTACGTATGACTCTTCAGCTCTGAAGAAGAGTCAGACGGACTCGAATCATCTTCTGAACACCATTTACATTCATTAACATGTCATGAATGCTCATTAAAACAGCTGCTCACTGGAATCTTGCCAGGAATCTTCCATCATGCCAGCTGGCACTTACGCCACCCTCAAATCCTTTTGAAAAGGGGTAGCGTGCACAATTCTGACCTCAGTTTGATGGTAATTTCAAGCTGAGTTGAACATTCATAGTCTACCTGCCATAGCACTGCACCGGTCTGTTGCAATGATCGCCACATTGCTGGGGCTGTAGGGTTGGTCTGCTCTGCTCTTTGCCTACATTGTCCCAAGGAACACCACTATGCTGTGGTACTCATGCAGGCTTCCACTTTCAGAAACTGGCATTTCAACCGGGCGTGGGCTGTGAGGCATGGGTGGGGTTAATGAACACGAAAGGGGCAGCAGGTAGGGGTGGCTATGGAATGGCAATGAGGGGGAAGGGCAAACATGAGGGGGGCCTTTCTGGCGTTGCCCTCAAATCTCTTGATGCCGAAGGAGTCTGCTTAGAAAGAAAGGAGGAAGACCTCCTTGCGATGAAAGCCAGTGACTTCATTAGTACTGTTAAAGGGCTACTCAGATCTCAGGTTTCACATTGTAGGACATAGTAATGTAGAATTTAGGAATGTAGGCAATAGTGAAGGCGACACAGCTGCATCATGTATGGCATTCCATCAATGAAAGCCTGTCACGTGTTTACCAGAATTGACACTCCCATCGGGCTGAAAGGCTCATTAACCATGAGCAACTGATTGGTCATTAATATGCCACATCAGAGATTGGAGCACAAAGCTATGTTAGGTCACTCATCTCACTGAAACTTTTGTATCCCACACAGGGCTCAAGATGTTATATATCTGCGATGATATCTTGGTCACCTCAATGTGTGTGTTATTGTGTTAGGGACAAGGCAGCATCAGCCATCATGCAAGTAGAGCAGGAATAACTATGGACCCTTACAGTGTCATCTTCTGAGCTTTACTTTCTTGCCCCTTGAATTATTAATGTCTTCAATGTTTCCTTTCAGAGGGAAGGCAAAAGCTCCAGGGCTCAATGCTGCCGTTGTCAGGGCCCTAATGCAATGGAGGAGATGAAGGAGGGAAAGGCAACTCCATGTGTAGCTCCAGCAGGAGGGACATGGTCAAGCAGAGTCAGAGCATGAATAGGAGGGTCAGGAGGAGAGACCCAATCAACCGGGACAACTTGCCAGACCTAGGGTTTATTGTAGAAAAGTCTCCTATTTACAGATGAGTGAGAGGCAATGCCATGCACATCTGCACTTATCCCAAGCTCTGGCACATTACATATGCCACATTTCATGAAGACCTAACGCCACATGCTGGAGGGCATCCACTGCCAGTGGCTTTGGAGGTGACCGCTGCACTCAATTTCTTGGCCTCTGGTTCTTTCCAAGGATCAACAAGCGGCATCTCTCAGTCCACAGCATATTGATGCACAGAGGTCACAGATGCCCTTTACAGGGAGGCACATCATTATGTCAGGTTTGCTCTGGATGGTGATAGCCAGGCTGTGAGATTCATCAGCTTCGCTGCCATCTTGGGTTTCCTAAGAGAGCAGGGTGCTCTCCATGGCAGCAGGCCCTAATGTTTATAAACTGCAAGGGCTGTCATCCTATCAGTGTACAACTGGTGTGTGATCACCGGAAACACATATTGCACGTTTGTACATAGTACCCTAGGAGTAGCCATGACTCCTACATCCTGAGTCATTCCCGGGTGCCTGAGATTTTCGAGGGGTCATTACGTCTGCAGAGATGGCAGTTTGGGGATAAAGGGCACCCACTGAAACGCTGGCTGATGATACCGGTGTGTCGCCTTCAGAGTCGTTCCGAGGAGAGGTACAACATTGCTCACAGGTCCACACAGTCCCTTAGAGCAAACCATAAGGCTTCTGAAGATGCACTTCAGATGCTTGAACTGCTTAGGTGGCTCACTACAATACAGTCCCTACAGAGTTTCCTACATCATCAGTGTGTGTTGTGCCTTTCACGATCTGGCAATGCAAAGAGGTGACCCCCTGCCAGAGGATGAAGATCCGGAGACCCAGGAGCCTCAGGAGGCTGCAGAGGGTCAGAATGAGCATGATCACTCCATTGGGGAAGGAAGACTTGAGATGTGTCTGTGATAAGTTAATTGCTGACAGGTTCCAGGAAAAGTAAAGTTAAGTGGAGGAATGTGGCCACATTTCTTCTAGCCCTCAATGCCATCTTCTTTCAACTCAGGGGTTGTCCACGCACTTGCAGCGAGAACCAGTCCCGCTTTCATGTTTAGCGCCCTGACCTCATGAATCACCAGGCCATGATCTTTGCTTTGGTCCGTGAGGTCACTCTGGGAACTGAGAGCTCAGTTCAGGACAAGAGCGATGCAAGAGAAGACTTGAAGCCTTCGCCACCATCTAATGATACAAACACTGCTGCGACTGAGATGTGGACATGCCTAGGGATCTCCTCCTCCCATGCATGTCTTTTCTTCTGCCACCACCACTGAGGAGACACAAATGTCGTTAGAATATCAATGCCAATGAGCTGCCCTCACTCAATGGCGTTCCTTGAGGAAGAAGGGTTAGAAATGCTTACATCACACATTTCCAATAAGCATTTTAAACACATCTCCCTGACATCACACAAGGGTGCAGAGACTAGTTCAACTGAGGTTGACATCACAAGAATGTGAATGTCACAGTGGGACAGTACCACTGAGTGGGAGGAAGGCTAAACCTCAAAATAAAAAGACTCCAAAGTACAAAATCACAACGCCTTCAGTTGACAGGAACTTTCATATACCATCAAATGTATTAACAAAAGTGAAATTTATTTAAATCTCTAGCACACCCATGACCCAAAAGTGACGTAAATTTTTCTTAACTTTCCAAACTCTACCGCTGCACTTGGGTGCAGCCCTGACATCCAGAGCAGAAGTGGAGGCAGCCTACTGATTGCTATATTCTGGTGTCTATGATGACCTTGGCGGACGTCCTCTGGTGCCCTGAGGCCTGGAGGGCCTGATAAGGGTCACCTGCTTGGGCAGCAGCTCTCTTGACGGCCTGAGAAGATGGAGTCGGTGGGGCCACAGGCAGAGGGTGCTGTGAGCAACTGCACGCCCTTGGAGTGTTTTGAGAGGAGGCCCTCAGGGTGTCCGGCTGACGTTCATCCTCCCTTTGGGTGCCCGAGGGCCCCGGCCAGACTCCTGCAAGAGACAGTGTGCCCCTGGAGGGAGGTCAACGTGCCTCATCCCCATGTCACCTACATTTTGATGATGCCCACCAGGGTGTGTGGTCATGGACTGCAGGGCCGAGCGCAAATCCGGGAAGACCTGCTGGACCAAGGTCTCCATGGTGGTTGCCAGCCTTCCCATGGTGACTTCGAGGTGCTCGCATGTTGGAGCCATGACATCAGACAGAACACGGACAGACTCCTCCATCGTTCAGTCTAGTCTGCAGAGTGATTGTCGAATCTCTGCCTGATGTTCCACAGCCTGCCGTTGCATCTCCAGCATTGAGTTGGGAGCCACTCCCAGAGGTTCATAATCTGACTCAGACTGAGGGGTGGCTCGTCTCCAGCAACCCTCTGAGTGCCAGAGACCTAGGCTGTCACTGCCTATGACTGCTGAAGGGATTGTCAGTGAGGTGTTCCCCAGAAAGTGAGGCAATTCTCCACTGACATGTGTCTCTGAGCTAGTGATATCCATGATGGATCTTCCTGTTCGGATCAAGTCTGTGGGCTCACACTGGTGCTGGACTGGCTTGGTGGCTACGATCTTCTGGTGCCTAGAAAATAGCAAAGAAAGTTTCAGTTAATAAGCGTGAGCTAGATAAGACAGCATATGACTCAACAAATGTCAGGATTTGATGAGGTGATGGAGCTGTGATCCATATACTAGGTTGACGGGAGATGCCAATCTCCCTTTCCCGACAGGTGCGATACCTGTCCTTCCCAGCGGGCTCGGCTGCAGCCTCTTCAATCTCAGTGAGGGCAATGATGTTGGCCATCCCTCCCCGGTCTGCAATCTTTTGCACCTGTTGTGCGCCAGCTTGGCCTGTATGGAGAAGAATGAAAGGCATGTGATGAGACGGGATAGAGCAGAGGTTGGGTGAGATGCATGTCCCCTGTGAGCCCTCCTCAGAAGGGCCAGAGGATGCAGCGTGAGCAACATGATAGATGGGATCAACATGATAGATGGGATCAATATGATAGATGGCTCTGAAGAAGCCATCATATGGATTTGAAACGTTAACTTGGTTTCTCTATCCACAGATCCTGCTGAGTTATTCCAGCATTTTCTGTTTTTATTTCAAATTTCCAACATCCGCAGTATTTTGCTTTTATATTATGATAGATGGGCTGGTGGTGATGTGAAAGCCTTTGTGAGAGAATGAGTGTTGATATGTGTCCCCCGCTAATGGTTGTGTGAGATCCCTGAAGAGAATAGTCGCTTGAGTGCATGATCCCATGAGAGTTTGATATTGGAGGGTGTTGAAGGCTGAATTACCCTGGCGGAGCAGATGAGATCATTCATCCTCTTCCTGCACTGGCTCCATTGCCAGCTGCATTGACCTGCTCCGCGATGGCCTCCCAGGCTGGAGAGGTGAGGCTGCTGTGCTTCCTGCAGCCATCCCTCAGAGCATATGCCTTTGAGAATGTACCCCTCTGATCAAGGCCTGGAGGGTCTGGCGCATGAAGTAGGGTGTGACAGCCTTCCTCAGGCTCTCGTCTTTTCTGGCTGCCAAACATCTCTGGTGGGCTGGAGAGAGTGAGATTGTGTGTTGGACTGGCCTTTAAATATGGTGCCCAGACTTTCAAACCCACAAGCTGTAGGTGGCTGCACGAACCAACTCCTGACTCACCAGGTGATTCGGACCGATAAGCATTTTTGCATAATTAATGAGGCTCCAAGAGTAAAATCGGACACGAATTCCCACCATTCCGGAGAGCGGGGTGGGCACTGCCGAAACCACTATCCATCCCACCTAGTCTCATTTATGGAAAATTCCGCCCTTTGTGCATTTTTCGGCATTCTTCTACATTCTCAGATAGAGGAAGGACAGGATTTCTGCACCATGGATTCCGTGGAGCCCTGAAACTGGTTATTAGCCTGGGGGAGATTAGAATTTCTTGCATTTTGAAGTGCTGTTGTAGTGTAACATTGTTAGTATCACGAGAAATATATCCCATATTTGTAGGGGAAAAGCCTGAATGATATCTGACATTTACGTGCAGAGTTGTGAACAGGCTTTTTGTCACTGGGTTCTTTAAACTTTGTCATAAATTAAGAAATGGATCTTTAAGTACACCTATATAATTATGAAAAGAGCTTGCACTCCTACTGTCGGTTGCTTCTCTTCGATGCACTTTAGCATGACCATGTAAGTCATGCACAATTGTCTTCTGTAACCCCACTGTTTCTAGCCTTAATCCTAGGAACGCCTACGCTCCCGGCCTCACTCCAGTAAGGCTCCTACAGATTTTTTTTTATTTTTAAAATTCATTTATGGGATGTGGATGTCGCTGCACGGCCAACATTTATTGTCCATCTCTAATTGCCCTTGAGAAAGTGGTGGTGAGCTACTGCAGTCCATACGGTGTAGGTACACCCACAGTGCTGTTAGGGAGGGAGTTCCAGGATTTTGATCCAGCACAGTGAAGGAACGACAATAAATTTCCAGGTCAGGATGGTGAGTGGCTTCCAGGGAAACTTCCAGGTGGTGGTGTTCCCATGTGTCTCTGCCGTTGTCCTTCTAGATGGTAGTGGTTGTGGATTTGGAAGGTGCTGCCTAAGGTGGCTTGCTGAGTTTCTGCAGTGCCTCATGTAGATGGTACACACTGCTGCCACTCTTTGTCGGTGGTAGGAGTGAATGTTTGTGGATGGTGTGCCAATAAAGCAGGCTACTTTATCCTGAATGGTGTCAAGCTTGTTGAATGTTGTTGGAGCTGCATTGAACCAGGCATGTGGAGAGTATTCCATCACACTCCTGCCTAGTGCCTTGGCAAAGGTGGACAAGCTTTGGGGAGTCAGGAGGTGAGTTACTCGCTACAGGATTCCTAGCCTCTGACCTGCTCTTGTAGCCACAGTATTTATATGGCTAGTCCAGATTAGTATTCCCAGTTAACAGGATGGATGAGGCTGCACCCCGATTTGAGCTTTGTGTTTTGCTCTATTCCTGCTGTAGTCAAGATTCTCAATCGGATCCGCGGACCGCTAAGGATCTGCAAGAAGTGTCAAGGGATCCGCCAAACCTTCAGATTAGCTTCACGTTGACTTCATATATATTGCATTATATTCGATGATCACTGAGAGCATCACTGTCCCTTGGGATTGATCACCTTTCTGTGGACAGACGTGGGGTTTTAAGGATTGACAACTGACCCCCTCCTCCACCAACCCCTCCCTCCCAACTTCAAGGATGAAGATCTCAGGCAGATATTAATGCTTGCATATGGAAGAGACAAAGAGATCCAGCCAGGTGGTTGAATGATGCGATATTGCTGGTCCAGCCACAGCTTTGATTTTCAGCATCCCATTCCACTGTGAGACAGACTTTGGATGCTGCTTTTATAACTGGTTTATTAAATAAAATGATTCATTCCTGAACACGCTAGAGCAATGCAAAGGGAATCACTGAGCATCTTACTCTGACATGACTATTTTTGTGTGCGTTTTTGCAACATTTTCATTTTTTAATTCTAATTCTAGTTTAATGTTCATTAAATAATTTGCTATTCAGCCTATGTAAAATGTAGTGGGCTGCCTGGCATAAAATTACAGTGTCGGGGTTATTGATTTCATGGGGACAGCTTGACAGACATTAGAGTGTGATCTGTTTGATCACCCATTGCAGATGCAGCCGACGTAAAAATAAGTTTCATCTAAAATAACGCCACCTCTTTTCTTGATATTACCTGGTTAAATAAGTGACAGTGTGAAAACATTAAACTATAATTTTCTGCTTTAAATCCACAAACCGCCACCTTGACTAGTCAATCCTACTTTTGCATCATCATGTTTAGTTCACAAATATTAACATCGGACATTGAGATGTTCGGCTCAACTGGTTTGATGTTTCAGTAAGATTTCAGATTTGAGAAGCGAAATCCCAATTTATGTTTGAGAAACTACTGCAAAGCATGTAGATTTAAGTAATTATCTCTTTGGGAAGGAAGATTTGGCAGTTGTATAGTAGTTATCAACCATTGTAAGATTACAGATTACTAACGCACATAATATGCCCGGTTAATCTTAATACTAGTGTAGTTATGTTTACAAAGCAAATGTATCAAAGATCCTTCCAGCACATTAACGCAATATTTTGTTTCCAACACAGATTTCTAAGTAAAGCTTGTGAATGTTAGGAGTTTGAACTCATTCAGATGATAAATATGGTTAAATGACTGTGCTGCAGACCAATAATCTTAATGTGTATATCATGACATTTACATGCCAGAATCCATCAGATCTTTACATAAATTATTTAGAAATAAACTAAATAAAAATAGTCATTTATGTAGATCTAATGGTGCTGGAAGTTTTGGTGTCAGGCATGGAGAATATTCCAAAATTATTATTAAATATTGCCAGTGTTCTGGTCCATGTCCCACATTTCTGTGTTATGGAAATATCTGGTGAGCTGGAGTGAGGTTTCTGTGCATTTGTTTCAACGTCTTATACCTGCTGTTTATAAATGGATTCATGATATTGTTACATGAAGTATTGAAGAAGTATTTCTCCCAGGAGAACAATTTGAAGGATGATACCATTTGTACAAAATGATGGATCAACTTTCATATAATCATAGAAGACACAAGGAGGCCAGTTGGCCCATAGTATCTGTGCAGCTCTTTGTTTATTTGTATAATCTTTTATGCAGAAAAATAAACTTGTGTAATGGGGATCTGTGAAATTGTTGTAACACAGGTGGGGGCCCCAGAAGCACAAACATTGAGAAGTGCTACTCTAGGTCTCACTTTGCTTAACTGCTCTGCCTGGTGTTGTGTTGCATTCCCTTCTGACTGTTGCACTCCCATCACATGGTTTCGTTTCCCACCCACCTGTCCCACCATCCCCAGCCATTGTCCCGTGCTGCCCATGAGCAAAGGTATGGGAGTTTTACTGGTGCTTCTAAGATTGTGATGTCAGGGTTATTGATTTCATGGCAACTGTCCCTTTATTCAAGGACAAATTCCATTTGAGGTCATGAGTTTCTGAAAAGGGTCTTCATGTGACTGAACAGGCCAATTCTTGACCCACAGATCTTTGTGGTCATGGCGCAGAATGTCCCATGAGTTTGTGGGATCAGAGTGAAGGATTTGCTTCCTTTTCTTTCCTTCCCTACCATCATCCTCCCTTATCAAGGCATTTGGGCTCGAAGCATGATGCAGCTTGATGGACAGGGTATCGCCATTTTTGAACAATTGGTAGCAAGCCACTCCCAATTATTAATACCAATGCTGCTGCAATTCAAGGAGAGCTTCGTAGTGTCTTTGATGCATTTTGTTTTTGTCCTCCTCTGGAATGTTAATCATTTGAGAGATGACAGAACAGGACCTGGTAGTGGAGACAGTTTTAAGCCATCCGGACCCATAGTCCAATCCATCAGATGGATTTTGCAGGAGTTTTGAATGAATGCTTGTGAAGCTAACTTCAAGAAGGGAATTAGTGTTTGCTTGACCGCCCTCCCATTAAATCCAGAGGATGTGACAGAGACATTGCTAATGGAATTTCTCTAATGCTCTTATGTGTCGCTGGTATACAGTCCGGGTCTCACTGCAGTTAAGGAACATGATGACAACAACAACTCTGCACACTAGGACTTTTGTTGACTCACAGAGGTCTTTGCTGTGAAACACTCACTGCCATAATTTGTAAAAGGCTGAATTGGCACAGCTGATCCAGTGTTGGATCTCCTCATCAATGGTGGTCTTTTGAAAGAGGTGGCTTGACTTGTGGCCTTCATTCTAGCTTCCAATTATCAATGCTTCAATACAGTTCCTGGGAGCATAGATTGGTACTTAATTTTAGTGGATTGCTGCCTTAAACTTGGACTCACCCTAATTTAAGGTTTATGTTTTAATCTAAATTCCCAGTGATTCAGTTTTAAGCATTCCAAATCTGGCTTTTGTCTTACTCTGAGGTCACTTGAATGTAATTGAATTGCTTAACCTGTTGTCCTTTCCAAGATTCCGAACAAATGTGAGGTAATGCATTTTGGAAGGTCTAATACAGGCAGGAATTATACAGTAAATGGCAGAACCCTTAAGTGCTTCGACGGGCAGAGGGATCTGGGTGTATAGGTCCACAGGTCACTGAAAGTGGCAACGCATGCGGATAAGGTGGTCAGGAAGGCATATGGCATGCTTGCCTTCATTGACAGGCGTATTAAGTATAAAAGCTGGGAAGTCATGCTGCAGCTGTATTTGGTTAGGCCACACTTGGAATATTGCATGCAATTCTGGTCACCACATTACCAGAAGGATATGAAGGCATTGGACAGGGTGCAGAGGTGGTTTACCAGGATGCTTCCTGGTCTGGAGGTTATTACCTATGAGGAGAGGTTGGAGAAACTCTGATTGTTCTCACTAGAGCAACAGAGATTGAGGGAGGACTTGGTAGAAATTTACAAAATTATGAGTGGCATGGACAGAGTCAATAGTCGGAAGTTTTTTCCCAGGGTGGAAGAGTCAATTACCAGGGGACATAGATTTAAGGTGAGAGGAGAAAACTTTAGAGGAGATGTGCGGGGCAAGTTTTTTACGCAGAGGGTAGTGAGTGTCTGGAATTCGCTGTCAGAGGAGGTGGTGGAAGCAGGTATGATAGTGGTATTTAAGAGGCAGCTTGACAAATACATGAATAGGATTGGAATAGAGGTATATGGACCCCGGAAGTGCAAAATGTTTTAGTTTGACAGGCAATATGATCGGTGCAGGCTTGGAGGGCCAAAGGGCCTGTTCCTGTGCTGTTCCTTTCTTTGTTCTTTTTTCTTTGTTATATTGGTACTTTCAAAAAAAAATTCCCCACGTTAAAAGATCTACATATCTTATATTATACGTTGAGTACAGCTTTAATTAGGTCAACAAGTTAGGATTAAAATTAAATGAACCATATGTCTTTTTTTATTCTTTCGCAGGTGTCGCTGGCTAGGCCAGCGTTTGTTGCCCATCCCTAATTGCCCTTGCGAATATTGTGCAATGTTGTTCATTAATTTATGTATTCTGCATGCTCCTCACAGTCAAATGGTTCAAAATGGCATATGTAATGCAGAGGAATTGTGGAACACAGTGGAAGTCCAATACTTTGGTTGCTGTGTTCCAATTGAGACTGTTGTAAAACCTGTCTATACTAAAGTTAATAGTGGGCAGAAAGAAAGTGCATCTACCAGCGAGTTGAAAAATATTCATGGGGATTACATACTTTGTGTAATATTTTAAAACAATATGCATGTGCTTGTACTTACACTGTCATGCCAAGTGCCAAACAGAAAATCCTTCCCCATCTGCACATTAAGTTCATATACAACACACAGTTTAGAAAGCCAGGCCTAGTGATAATTAAAAGGGCTTGTCCTGCACTGTGTGGCCTCTGTTTATTTTCCAAACAAACAATTCAGTAACCACATCAAGACAGCTAATTCTTTAACAGCCTCTTTAAACTGCCAATCAAATTGTGAACTTAGGCCCCCCTAATTCCCCCCACTGCACTTTCCATAAAATTGACTCCCACACTGTGGTTAACTCACTCAGAATAGTGTAAATAGAGTCTGTTTGAACTCAGCAGTTTTCAAATGGCTCTGCTGAGTTCAAGTTTCCCGCCTGTGGGATTCATGCCCTGCCCCCTCCCCCAACAGGAAAATGGAATCTGTCGGATATGGGGGAGGGACTTCCATATCCGGGTCCCATCCACCATTTAAGTCCTGCCTGCCACTTTTAAAGGTCTCTTTAGTCGACCCAATTCCGTGAAAATCCTACCCAACATTTCAGATCACTCTGAAGAGTCATATGCACTTGAAATGTTAACTCTGTTTCTCTCTCCACAGATACTGTCAAACCTGTTGAGATTTTCAGCATTTTCTGTTTATTTCAGGTCGAGGTCTCCATAGTTGCTGCCTGACCTGCTAAGCATGTCTAGTATTTTTGGGGTTTGTACCGTTTAGCACCCTGATGTTTTCCCATATTGACAGGGCTCTACTGTCTCTCTAATAACTGCAGCAACGTTTGATTTTCAGAAAGCATCCATTTCTCAAAGAAAATAAATCCCTTGAGATCTGGATCCCTGCTGTCATCAGTCAGGATAAATTATGAGTTAAAACTCCAGACAACTGGTTCCTGTTCCTCCTCCTGCTATCATCATCTAATCCAGCTCATTCACATTCCATACATCACCCAGTATACTCCCAAAACCTAGTTGTCGGTTAGATGGAGGTGGGAGCTGCTGATACGTGTGAGGTTCTGTCTTGCTTGGTATGTATCAATAGACCTAGAATCAGGTTTAGCTTCATGTGGCATTCCTAAAGAAAAGAATGTTACAGTTGTGTATCTAGTAGAACTTTTTGGACATTGTTTTCAGAAGAAAGATTGATCGGGGTTTATATTGCAGTTTATGTTATAGAGCTAGTGAGTGAAGAAGCAAATAGCATGGGGAAAAGGAGCATAGAAAGTTAACTACAAACCTTCAATTGGGAGCATGCTCCCTATTTTTCTATCCCTTCTCTCCTCAGTGGCCTATCTGCTGAGGATCATAAGGGCTGACTCCTCTGCAGGAAGCACAAAGGCAGATGGGAAGGCCTCATCTCTTACAAGTTCTCTCCCTTGTTGAGCATCGACTTCCAGAAGGTGTAAGTTTGAGGAGCAATTGAAAGTTGTCATGAGAGCATACAGCAAGAGCATGCAGTAATAGTAATTATGACCGTGTATCAAGGAAGTCAGAGGGAGAAGCATGTGAGGGAAGGAACCTTCAGAAGAGGAAGATTGCTGCCATGAACACAGCCCTGCTGCATAGTGAGAACCATTCGAAGTACAAGAAAATGTGTGAGGGAGGTGGTAGCTCCGTGTATAATCTGTGCTTCACACATTCTAAATATCTTCTACTTTTTTCTTTGATTTACCTCAATATGCTTCTTATTGTCTGATATTAATGTTCTTCCTGAAATTTAACCATTTGGTGCTTTCCAGTTAAATACTTATGCAGGTTTTTTGATTTCTTTATCTGTGTGTGGTCATTGTTTCTTTCTCATACCATTCCTCATTCTGTTCTTTTTATAAATACTGTTCATCTGTAATATCTTCCAGTTCTGATGAAAAATTGATACACAAGACAACCTGTCTGTCCACCTCACAGAATCCAACCGGCCTGCTGAAAGTTTCCCATATTTGTTCCCATAATTTCTTTTTACTGAGAAGATTTGCCTTTGCTGTTGGACACAATGAATCTCTTTAATCTGCTACAGCCTTAAGGCCTCTAGCAGCATGTAATTTTTTACTCACTAGCGGAAATGCACAAAGGCTTTTGATGCTGGTGTTCAGTCGCAGACACTGGAAACAAAGGTGGATCAGCACACTAATGGTGCAGTGAATGCAAATGCCACAACTCTCAATATCTACTCAGTGAAGGCTCCCACTAAAGATTGGAGCTGTTTATTTTTGAACGGAGAGTGAATGCAACTCAGTTGAAGAAATCAAAAAATGAATGGACATATCACAGCATCAATAGAGAATAAAAGAATAAAGTTTGATACCAAGATGGGAAGTAGATGAAAGTGGTCTTCATAAATCTTCAGCATAGAAGCAAACAGTAGGATAAACTACATGGATTTTTCACTCATGCCTTCCTAATTTTCTTTCGGATTTGTTTGGAAATAACATTTTTGAAGTTCAAAATATATTAGAATCATAGAATCTTACAGCACAAAAGAAGACCAATCATCCCATCAAGCCCATGCCAGTTCTTTGAAAGAGCTATACATTTGGTGTGACTGTCCCCGCTCTTTCCTCATAACCTTTCAATTCAGTATTTATCCATTTCCCTTTTGAAAGTTACCTTCATTACTTTGTATGTTTGAACCTAGCAAAATTACTTCCCATTAATTTTGAATATTGGGCTGTGCAAAGTAGTTTTAAAGAAACCAGTAAAATGTCTTCAAATATAACAGAGATGGGAACAATTGTAACTTATCTGTATTTTTTATTTTGGTGTTGAAATGTTAATATATCCTGAAAAGTTTTATGATGTTTATAAATAGGGTCTGTATACCTTACCTGAATTCAGTGTACCCAAGAGAATTATCTCTTATATCACTTCCATCCCACACGATAACGTTACTGTTGAAAATGGTTGTTTGCTGGACTTTGTCCCATATAGCTGTTATTATAATGCATTTTTTTAAAACTTCTAAAATAAGCAGACAGGGGGGATGAAGGGAAGATGTGTTTGGTGGTGGCATCATGCTGGAGTTGGCGGAAATGGTGGAGGATGATCCTTTGAATGCGGAGGCTGGTGGGGTGATAAGTGAGGACAAGGGGGACCCCCTATCATGTTTCTGGGAGGGAGAGGAAGGTGTGAGGGCGGATGCGCGGGTGATGGGCCAGACACATTTGAGGGCCCTGTCAACCACTGTGGGTGGAAAACCTCGACTAAGGAAGAAGAAATCACATGTCACATGTGATTCACATGTCAGAGGAACTGTTTTTGAAAGTAGCATCATCAGAACAGATGCGACGGAGGTGAAGGAACTGAGAGAATGGGATGGAGTCCTTAACAGGAAACGGGGTGTGAGGAGCTGTAGTCGAGGTAGCTGTGGGAGTCGGTAGGTTTGTAGTGAATATTGGTGGACAGTCTATCACCAGAAATTGAGACAGAGAGGTCAAGGAAGGGAAGGGAAGTGTCAGAGATGGACCATGTGAAAATGATGGAGGTGTGAAAATTGGAAGCAAAATTAATAAATTTTTCCAGGTCCAGACAAGAGCATGAAGCAGCACCAAAGCAATCATCAATGTACTGGAGAAAGAATTGTGGGAGGGGGCCAAAGTAGGACTAGAACAAAGAATGTTCCACATACCCCATAAAGAGACAGGCATAACTGGGGCCCATGCGGGTACCCATAGCCATTATTTGGAGAAAGTGAGAGGAGTTTAAGGAGAAATTGTTCAGTGTGAGAACAAGTTCAGCCAGACGGAGGAGAGTAGTGGTGGATGGCGATTGTTCGGGCCTCTGTTCGAGGAAGAAGCGGAGAGCCATCAGACCATCCTGGTGGGGGATGGAGGTATAGAGGGATTGGACGTCCATGGTGAAGAGGAGGCAGTTTGAGCCAGGGAACTGGAAATTGTTGATATGATGTAGGGTGTCAGAGGAATCACAGATGCAGTTGGGAAAGGACCGGACAAGGGGAGAGAGAATGGAGTCAAGATAGCAAGAAATGTGTTCCGTGGGGCAGGAACAGGCTGACACGATCGGTCTGCCAGGACAGTCCTGTCTGTGGATTTTGGGTAGGAGGTAGAAGCGGGCCGTCCGAGGTTGGGAGACCATCAGGTTGGAAGCTGTGGAAGAATATCTGGTCAGTCCTCTAACCCTGGGGACTTGGCAGCTCTTACATGTCTTCCTGAATTATCAATTGTCGCACCAGTACATCCGTTTCTTTCTTTCTAGTAATAGTGTCCTTTTGTTCTAAGGTGCTTTGATTTGGATGTTATCTGTCATGTTATCATACAAGAGCTGAGATTTAGCATTTCTGCACTCTCATGCAATTAACTGCTAAGGAAGGACTCTCATATAATTAACTGCTAATGAGCAATCCTAGACCTTCAGAATCTGTGCTGCAATTGCCATGATAAACCCATCTCATAGTCAACATTACTTTGTTATTTCCTAACATTTTAATGATCAGTATATTTTATTTTCCAATATCATGTATACCATCAGAAGAAATACTGAGCAGAGTATTAAACACTGCATTAAAGCAAAAAATTTTTTCAAATCAATGGACAAGTCACTCGGGGCTACTTTTATGCTCATGTTACTTGCTAATCAGTAGTACTAGGAGAGGCCTGAAAACTTCAAACTCTTCTGTAAATGGTGGAACAAAATAAAGGGAAGGGATGAATACATTTAAAAGGGCATTATCTACATGGAGAAGTTGTAGACTTTTTTTTGGTTTAATGTCAGAGAACCATGTTATCTTTGCCAGTGATGCCACAACGAAACTGCATGATTGAGGGTGAAATTGTTGGAGGCAAAATTCCTGCAGTCAATTAATTTGATGCAATAGTCAGTGTGTGTAAAATACAATCATCTTTAAAAATGATACCAGTTCATAATTCTATAAATCGGCATAATTGGAATAACCAACTTAACAATACTGAACATTAAATTAAATGATCAAATTCAGCGTGCCAAAGTATGGCAGCTAGTTTTGCTTTCATCTCCTAAGCAGGCTTAACCAATGTAATATTATGACTTTAAATGTCACTATTTCACTATAACTGGATTGCTTGATATGTTTTAAACAATCTGGAACAGGAAATTTGTTCCAGTAGAGTATAACTACAGTGTGTGGGTTTTCCCCCTTTTAAAAACCTAGATGTATCAACTTTATAAACATGGTAATCATTTAATTTATTTTTTTATTTCCAACTTTTCCACTCTTAATCTCTTCTTAAAATATTCGAATTGTTTAAATTGAGTGACATGCATCTGTTTCCCATTTACATTGTATTTACAGTCTGCTTGACAGGTTGAATGATATATTCGTTTAGACAAGAGTTGAGTGAAGTTCAATAATAAATGGCCTAGAATTTGCTGGAGCAGGGCATCTTGTGCTTTCAAAGTTGAATTTTATCTTCCCTGTAAGCTGCTTGAAGTGGGAGTTGATAATGCCAATGACATATCTGGACCCTTGGTGAATGAAAGGACCGATTACCTATCCTCTTAAACAGAAATTTAAGAATTGAAAAAGAAACAGAGGAATTACAGAAAAGGATGGTGAGTTAAAACCAAATCGGGTACATGATGAGAAATAGAGAGAAAGACAAATTGGTTTAAGATACAAAGGAAAAGTTAAAAAAAATGTTTAATTTTAAAAACCTCTAATGCCAATTTAATACTGTAGGAATGAGACTCCACAGTTTAAATTGTTCACTCCCTGGGCCAGAGAGATTGAGTAACCATTGCAGGAACATAAATCTTGTCATTAAAAAGGTATTTACATTGTTGCATACTAGCCCTAACTTTCTATGATAAGTTTACTTGGCAATTATTATACAAATGCAGCAATTTCCAAAAACCTGTGGAAGTTAATGATGGAGAGGTGCAAATTATCTAGCAATTTACAGTTTGAAATTCAAAGGCTATCTTTTCCTCCCTTGTGGCATCTGAATTTCTCTAGATAAAAACTGCCTTATGAACACGCCTTGCCACCTTCAGAGGTTTGCATACGTGAACCCCCAGGGCTCTCTTTTCCGGCAGCCGCTTTTAAAATTGCACTATTTAATTCATAATGCCTCTTGTCAATTTTTCTTCCAAAATGCATCACTTCATACTTAACGCTGCATTAAATTTCAGCTGCCAGGAGCTTTCTCATTTCACCTGTCTATGTGTTCTTGAAGTCTGCTACTATCCTCTCCACTGTATAATACATTCCCAAGTTTTGTGCTATCTCTAATTTTATTTCAAATTTCCAGCACCTGCAGTATTTTGCTTTTATGTTAGAGTTCACTATGGCTGTTTGCTGTCTGTCTCACAGCCAATTTCTTATCCACACAGCTACTCCCCCTTTAATCGCATAGCCAATTGGCAAGATTGGATCAATTGGCACGATTTGCTGCACAAATGAATTGCATATTTTTGGAAAGAAACAGCACATATTCCATTGCACAAAATTTTTATTTAAAGCCTGTCAGCTCAAGTTGAATAACTTTTAATGTACATATTGAAAATAGAGAAATTACATTGGCAAGCAAAGTAAAATTTTAGAGAAGGTATTTAAAAAAAGCACACTTGAACTAGGGCCATAAATATAATGCAGTAGGGAATTCAATAGAAACTTAGTTCCCCAGGGAGTGGTTAGAATACGGAACTCACTTTCACAAGGATCGGTTCATGCATTTAAGGTGAAGTTAGATAAACATATGAGGGAGAAAGAAATAGAAGGATATAGGTTAGAAAAAGAAGGGTGGGAGGCAGCTCATGAGGAGCTTAAATGCCAGCATGGACCTGTTGGATAAAAGGCCTGTTTCTGTGCAATAAATACCTTGTAATATGGATGCCCAATAAAATTTATCTATGTAATGTTGGCTTAAACTATTTGCCTCTGATCTAGAAATTAGCAGTCCTTCAGATTTTAGCACAATCTGGTGGAACCTGTTTGACATGAACAATGATAGTCTAGATAGCCAATTTTTCTTCTTTAAATCCCCAATATTCCTGAAAAATAGTCTCTCCTACTCTGTCCTTGATATGCAGAGACTGATTTAAAACCATCTATCAATGTGTTCTGGCTTGGCAGCATCCCTGGTTATTGATTATTGTGAACTCATCAACGTTGCAAAAATGAATGAAGGGATATTCCTGCACATTTTAATGAGCAAATATGCAAGAGCACGGAACCAAACCAGAGATTAGAGGGAATAGTAAAATAGACAGCAGAATAGACATAAGCTTTGGACAATATTTTATCAACACTATTATTATTATTATTAATAATCAAACACTACACGCAGCTCCCGGCTCCAGCTTGCAAGATGAGTTGCCTTCTCTATAAATAGTAATTTTTTGAAATGTGTTTTGAGATTAGTGACAGTAAATTTCCAATCAGAATCTTAGGCCAGAATTTTCCAGGCCTTCATGGTGGCAGGATCGTCCAGTCCTGCCAATATGAGCAGAGATTTTATTGGTTCGCTGACCTTACCTCAGGGGAACATGCCGCGGGGGGGGTGGAGGGTTGGGAAATCCTGGCCTTACTTGTTTGCCTGTATTTCGTACAATAAGAAGCTCAGAACTTATAAATGTTGCATTCAATAAAAGGTTCATAGGCTTTGACTTGTTTCAGTTAGTGAAAAGAAGATTACAAAAGAAATATCATTTGGCCCTTTCAAATAATGACAGACATGAATAATGATGTAAACTTATTCATTTCACCTCACATATGAGAGCCAGAGGAGTACAAAATTGATACATCGCCAGAGATTCAAAAAAAAATTACTTTGATCTCCCCCTCCTGCAGTGACTTTTGTGTTTTAATTACTTGATGGAACACAGTTTTCTATAGGGCAGAAATTTTCGCCTGACCTGCTCAAGCGTGAAAAGACACACGTTGACGTTGGCTGAGCCTACTGACGTCAACATGCAGTCGCTCGATAGTTCAATCAGTGAGTGCACACTGGAGTCAGCAGCGCGCCCGCCTACAATTAAAAGGCCTGTTAAGGCATTAAATAATCAATTAAATTAAATTCTTAACTGCCCATCCAACCTAATGGTTGGCGGGCAGGTGAAAAGGCCAAGCGGTCTTTGCATATTTTTGGAAACCTCATCCACGGACAGGATGAGGTTTCCAAAAGCAAACAATAAAATAAAGGTTTTAGAATGTAATTAATAACATGTCCCTGTTCATGTGACAGTCACATGTAATATTTTATTACATTTTTATTTTCTTCACATTTTTAAAAACGCTTCATCTCCCCGAGGCAACTCCACGCCTCAGGGAAATTATGCAGCGCTCACTTACGCGCACGTACGAAGTTCGCGCTCGCCTGTTTACCCTCCTCCCACCCGCCCGGACAGGCAGCGTTTAGCGCTGCTGCTCGTGTTTCACGCTGGGTGGGCCTTAATTGGTCCACCAGCGTGAAATCACAGTCCAGTCCCAATTGTGGGCAGTGAATGGCTTCCTGCCCGCCCCTGCCGAGCCCACCCTCCAAGGGCAAAATTCTGCCCATAATGTGTTTGTCACTTTCATGGTCATCGGTGTAGTACAACTGGCTTACAGTGTACTATCCAGTTGGTTTCCTGGAACTTGCAATTACATTCATAGTGAAAACAATCTTCACTTAGGGTGAAATCAAGCTGTGTGATATTAGTGTACTGTCAGTTCTACATGATATCTCCCTGTCCGCTATATTAATTAAGACCTTTTATATTTAATAAGAGCGATTCATTCAGCTCTATTTGTATGCTAATATCATCCAGACTAAATTTATCATCTAAACATCTCCCATGAGTCCTCCCTCTAGTGATCCCAGTATATTCTGTGCCTGCAAGATACATGCTTACAATACTTCTCAGTATCAGAATTGAAGCTCAGTGTTTCAACCTGCTTTTATGGTCTTAAAAGGTTGCAGAAAAGCTTCTTTTGCCAAGGTAAAAGCTTCCTTCTTAGTAAAGGGCAACTTTACTTTGATAAAAGCAAAAAACTGCGGATGCTGGAAATCCGAAACAAAAACAAAAATACCTGGAAAAACTCAGCAGGTCTGACAGCATCTGCGGAGAGGAATACAGTTAACATTTCGAGTCCGTATGACTCTTCACCAGAACTTTGATACTTCTATCTTCAGCCAAGTGACTGGCCAATCCTGCATCTTCCCACGACACTATTCCCCCTCAACTCCTCCTTATATTTTCCACCGCACCCACCCCTCACTGCCCCCAACACCCCAGCTGTGACGAAACTGGTGTGGACAAATAAAATTACCTGATCCCAGCAATTCGGGCAGGATCAGGCACACTACTGTGCAGCTGTAGGCCCACTTCATGTGCTGGTGAACTGGGTGGGATTGTGGATTTTCCAACTCCATTTTGTTCATCTAATTATAATTACATTTGTTTCCTGCCTAACAGAAAGTCCATGGGAAATGCCTTCAATTGTGACAGCGATACACTCATTTGAGGGACAAGCACCAGGTGATCTGAGTTTCCAAGCAGGTGATAAAATCACTGTGACATCCCGAACTAATTCCCAATTTGACTGGTGGGAAGGAAAACTCCGAGGAAATGGTGGCATTTTTCCAGCCAACTATACGTCTATTTCTCAAGACTATTGATTGTGAATCACACATGTAATATTGCAAATGTTGCCCTTTGGTTTGTTATGAGGTTTATAATATTTACTAGAATTGTATGAACAAATTTGATCCTTAAATATACACAAAATAGACACCTATGTAATATTTAAAGTTATAACAATATTTTCATATAAGCCAAAAGTTCAGAGCCCAAGGAGGTTCATCATTATCACATAAAAGTCAAAATTAGGTTGCTCACCATTGACACTAATATTACACCAATATCTATTTTCTTGAACATGTGTATACAGTTTTTACAATTAAATTGATACTTTTTGAGCATCATCTGGTACATCTATATAGAACCAAAGGGTACTCAGGAGAAAAGCACACTCCTTTGTGACAGTAAAATTATATTTAAGTTAGAATGAAAGGTTTGTATACAGAGTATATATTAAATCTAATTCTGTAAAGTTTAATCAACAAAATGTGATTTTCAATCATTCAAGAGCAATAAAATAAAAGATTGCCAAAAAATATAGAAATAATTCTGCCAATTTATAACCTGTAACCTACAATTACCGAGGTCTAGTTTGAAAATTCTTACTGTACTTTTTTTCATTTAGAATATAGAATTATGGTGTTGGATTATTGCAAAATGATTTTAAGACAGAAACCTGAATAAGTATATTAACAAGTGGAACTTGGATTGCAATAAAATGGAATGATAAAAATCATAAATGTTTGCAGAAGTAATTAATTATCATCAGAGTAAGCGAGTATGTGTGTGTGCATGTGTGTGATCTCATTTCAAAAATTAAGTGCTGCTTTATCTATCTCCTATTCCTGTACTTATGGCATTCAAGTTTATTTCCCCTCATTTAAAGCATCCCTTTTTGTGCTTTGAAAGTAAAAAAAAATATGAGGGCCTCTTTTGAGCTTGAGGCCTGCATTTCAGATTCTGGCACTTGGATTTGAATTCAGTCCAAACTGACAGGATGAAAACCGTTCACTCTGCTAAGTGAGATTGGTCAGCCTTAATAAATTTCAAGTAATCATGCAACCACAATAATTGCTTTCAAATTCCCCTGTGTTGAATCCCTTGCAAATATTGACACACTTGTAATGACCCCCAGGCCAAATGTCCAAAAGACTGTCAGATACTCAAATAAAAACAGTTGCATCATTTAGGGTTAGGGTTGATGCAAGTGTTATAATATAGAAAATATTATTTTATTAGTCTCCGACAGAAGTAACATACCATTAAGTCAATACAGGAAACCTGATAATCTTGAAATCCAGGGAGCCCTTTGGAAAACCTATCATTTCTTCCACAAACGTTATCCCTGTACATAATTCTGCACTAATTAGAAGTGATAATCTCACTCCAAAAAAATCACAAGAAGGCCTTTGTGAAATTGGAAATCATCACGTTGGTACTGTCTCCATTCTGTCTCATTGTCTATTTTGGACATTTTTGTGTTTTCTGAAGAATCCTGCTTCCGACACCACAGGAAAAATTTTCCCCCCATGGGGGGGGGAATGTGCGGGCACGGGCAGGTGCGCCTCCAATTTGCGCCCTCAGTCGGGGGCGTGCCGCCATTTTACGTGGGGCGGGCCAATTAAGGTCCACCAGCGTGATGTCTGCCAGGAAGCTCTATGCACTCCCTGTGTGGGCGGGGATTCCCTCAGCCGGGAGTGCGCTTTTCGCGCATGTGTGCAAAAGAGCACAGAGATCTCCCTGAGGCTAAGTGCTGCCTCAGGGAGATCAGCTCCGACTTAAAATTTTTAATATACAAGTTTAAACATTTTCCTTGCCATGTCCCCTCATGTGACACTGTCACGAGTTGGGACATGTCCATAAGTTTTATTGAGACCTTTCTTAAAAATTTAAATATCCTCATGAAACCACATCCCGCCTGTGGGTGAGGTTTCATGCTTTTTCCGAAGCCCTCCAGGGCTCCCGGCCTGCCCGCCAACCTTAAGGTTGGAAGGGCAGGTCCATTAACGACCTTGATTAGTTTTTCAATAGGCCGTTGACAGGTCGGCAGGTGCACAGCTGACTTGGCTGTGCCCCTGCCGACCTGAAAATGGAAATGTTGCGGGGTGACGTAGGGAGTTCCACTTGACGTCATCTCACATCATTTTACGTGTTGGCGAGCGGGCCCCACACCTGCTCACTGACCGGAAGATCTTGCCCCATGAAGTATGCATCGTAGCCTAGAGTGTTGTTAGAAACTAGAGATAGTTTAAAGAAGTTGCACTGGTGGGTGTTAGGAATAAGCTATAGCTTTAGGTTTAAGTTTGAGTTTAATTCATATTTCTGTATTTGTGTGTTAAGGGAACCTGAGTTTTAGTTCCACTTTAAACTGATGCATCTGGGGGATTTGACTGTATGCCTGCATCCTAATGAGGTTTCATGACTCTTGAAGTAGAGAAACTATGCTGTTGCCTAGCAACAGAGGGGCCCACAGACAAAGAGAAACAGAAAGCAAAACCTGGAAAAACTCAGCAGGTCCGACAGCATCTGCGGAGAGGAACACAGTTAACGTTTCGAGTCCGTATGACTCTTCAACAGAGTTCTGTTGAAGAGTCATACGAATTCAAAACGATAACTGTGTTCCTCTCCACAGATGCTGTCGACCTGCTGAGTTTTTCCAGGTATTTTTGTTTTTGTTTTGGATTTCCAGCATCCGCAGTTTTTTGCTTTTATCCTAGAAACAGAAAGCAGTTGAGTTCATTGGTGATTATGCTCTAAGATGAAGGAAGCAGTTTAAGTCTCTCTATATATACTAACAGATTGCTGAGGAAGATGAGTCTAAGAATCTTAGATGAGTTGCTTTAAAGTGAAAATAACTAAATGTCGAGTGAGTTCTGGATCTCAAAGGAGATAAGAAATTGTCAGCAGTCTACCGGGAGAGAAGATTGCAGGGAGCAGGTCCTAAAGTCAAAGGACAAGGATGGGTATCTGGAACAAGATCCTGTTCAGTGGAAGTAAAAGCAAGGAGCAGAGGAGAAGATTTCAAATTAAACAGAGAAAACTGCAGGAAGCAGACTTAAAGCAAAATATGCTTACGAGAAGCCAAGGAGACAGCCAAAGGTTTGTAACTCTTTACTATGAGCATGTGAAGCAGTGATGTTCTGTTGGCATGGCTGAGTATCTGAGAGAGCATGGAAGGTGAAGCTTGAACACGTGGCGATCCAGGAGGTGGTCCTTTGTGACAGGCGTCCAAGAGAAAATGCTGTTTGGGAGAAGATTCCAAAGTGAGTTCTTTGAAAGTGGAGATTGGAAACCCTCGTGTGAAAGGTGCAGCTCAGTGAGACCAATTAGCTCATGGTGCGACAAGTGGGGGGAAGCTAATGATCTGCCATCGGGAACACCCTTCCTGCATCTACCCCATCTAGTCCTGTTAGAACTTTATAGGTTTCTATGAGATCCCCCCTCATTCTTCTGAACTCCAGCGAATATAATCCTGACTCAATCTCTCCTCATATGTCAGTCCCGCCATCCCAGGAATCAGTTGGGTAAACCTTCGCTGCACTCCCTCTATAGCAAGAACACTCTTCCTCAGATAAGGAGACCAAAACTGCACACAATATTCCAGGTATGGTCTCACCAAGGCCCTGTACAATTTCAGCAAGACATCCCTATTCCTGTACTTGAATCCTCTCACTATGAAGGCCAACGTACCATTTGCCACCTTTACCGTCTGCTGCACCTGCATGCTTACCTTCAGCAACTGGTTTACAAAGACACAGGCCTCGTTGCACAATCCCACCTCTCAATTGATAGCCATTCAGATAATGATCTGCCTTCCTGTTTTTGCTACCAAAGTGGATAACCTCACATTTATCAACATTATACTGCATCTGCCATGCATTTGCCCACTCACTCAGCTTGTCCAAATCACACTGAAGCATCTCTGCATCCTCCTCACAGCTCACCCTCCCACCCAGCTTTGTGTCATCTGCAAATTTGGAGATATTACATTTAATTCCCTCATCTAAATCATTAATATATATTGTGAATAACTGGAGTCCCAGCACCGATCCCTGCGGTACCCCACTAGTCACTGCCTGCCATTCGGAAAAAGACCCGTTTATTCCTACTCTTTGTTTCCTGTCTGCGAACCAGTTTTCTATCCATTTCAATACAGTACCCCCAATCCCATGCGCTTTAATTTTACATGCCAATCTCTTATGTGGGACTTTGTCGAAAGCCTTCTGAAAGTCCAAATAAACCACATCCACTGGCTCCCCCTCATCAACTCTACTAGTTACATCCTCGAAAAATTCCAGTAGACTTGTCAAGCATGATTTCCCTTTCATAAATTCATGCTGACTCTGTCGGATTCTACCACTGTTTTCCACGTGCCCAGCTATTAAATCTTTTATAATGGACTCTAGAATTTTCCCCACTACCGACGTCAGGCTGACTGGTCTATAATTCCCTGATTTCTCTCTGCCTCCCTTTTTAAATAGTGGGGTTACATTAGCTACCCTCCAATCTGTAGGAACTGTTCCAGAGTCTATAGAATCTCAGAAGATGACCACCAATGCATCCACTATTTCTAGGGCCACTTCCTTAAGTACTCTGGGATGTAGATTATCAGGCCCCGGGGATTTATTGGCTTTCAATCCCTCAATTTCCCCAACACCATTTCCCTACTAATACAGATTTCTTTCAGTTCCTCCCTCTCACTAAACCCTGTGTTCTCCAACATTTCTGGTATGTTATTAGTGTCCACCTTTGTGAAGACAGAACCAAAGTATGTATTTAGTTGGTCAGCCATTTCTTTGTTCCCCATTATAAATTCCCCAGTTTCAGACTGTAAGGGACCTACATTTGTAAAGAACCTATTTTTTTATTTTTCTTGGATTGTGGCTTTAAAACTGGACTGCGGCTTTAAAAAAATTCCCAAGGCTGCTGTTGAAAGACATGTTCACTGGTCCAGGATGAGGAATATCTATAATGTTGCTATCCTGGAATATAGGGTGCCATAAGAGAGCAGGATGGTGCCAGAAAGGGGTTCTGGACCAAGGGGAACTGCTTGACAACAGCGTTTTAATTGGCTCCTGACAAGATGACCAGGGTTTTGTGTGGTAATAGTGTAGGCAGAACAGCTCCTGGCCTGCAAAGAGGCAAGACCTGAAACCTCTCCTGTGTTTGTAAGATTCCAGCAATTCTGCCATAATAGCTAACTGGCTATCCCTCACATCTCTGTAACCTGCTTTCTCTGAAAACTCCTATCAAGAGGAAAATGGGAACAATCAGCAGTAGAGACATTGAAAAGCAAGTTTTTCAACCAGTGAACCACAAACTGAAAGTGCTAGGACACCACCTCATGCCATCAACAACAAACTGCAAGGAATCTGGAAGACATCAATCAAAATCAACCCATATAATCCTGTACTCCGGATTGGTGCTATTGAACTGTTTTATCTTACCCTTAAAATCCGTGTTTTGTGTGTCATGTGTGTCGCGTGTGTTGTGTGTGTAGGGGTTTAAGAAGGGGTAGAGTTTAATTGAGTTAGAAGTTAGCAGTTCATATTTCTTTCTTTTGCCACTACTTAAGGAAGTTTGTTCAATAAGCAGCTATTTACTTATTAAGTTTACAAACTTGGTGCTCGTATTCTGAGGCAATCTGGCGGTTTGGTCAAACCTTTCACATTTATCTTGGCTCGGGAACAGTGGAGCTTAATATTACAGTGCACTATCCCCAGTGAGTCGTGACACTTTCAATGCCTCTTTAGCTACATTCAGCTGATTCTTCAGCTCTTTGCTAGACAGCTAGCTTCACTTGGGGGGGGTGGGGTGGGGTGGGGTGGGGTGGGGTGGGGGGGAGGCAGTGCATTCCAGAGACCCAGTATAATGCTCTGGGGACCTGGATTCAAATCCCAACACAGCAGATGGTGAAATTTGAAATCAATTTTTTAAAAATCTGGAATTAAAAGTCTGATGAAACCTTTGTCAATGGTTGTAAACACCCACCTGGTTCACTAAGGGAAGGAAATCTGCTGTCCTTTCCTGGTCTGGCCTACGTGTGACTCCAGACTCACAGCAATGTGGGTGACAATTCTGAATCTCCCCTGAACAAGGGCAATTAAGGATGGGCAATAAATGCTGGCCTAGCCAGTGGCACCCACATCCCATGAACTAATAAAAAGAAACTGAGCTGGCACTGCCTTGGAGTTTCTCCGAGCTCCGGTCTCCTGGCTGTATCTAGCTATATATGACTCCCAGGGCTTCTTGTGTTCCATCTCCAATTACCAGGGCTTCCCCTAAGCCCCCTTTGAGTTTATTCTGCTGTTCTTCCATTCTACTGTTTAAGACAGTGTTTATTTCTTCATGTTGCTGAATGGTTATACATTCCTTTTGCATTTGATCTTGAAGGACAATCAACTGTTCTTTCTACTGTTTATTTTGTAGTTGCCCTGCCTCTGGGGCCCCCTGTTGCCCTTGGCAGAGTTGACCTCTCCCTGGGTATTTTGTTCCCTTTGGCAGAGTTGCCCCCTTTCTTGGGCCTTTTGTTGGCAATGGACTTGTGTGGACCTGTATTGCGAGTTGCCCTTGGGAGAGATGCTCCAGGGTGAGTTGGACAAGCTGAGTGAGTGGGCAAATGCATAGCGGATGCAATATCATTTGGATAAGGGTGAGGTTATCCACCTTGGTGGCAAAAACAAGAAGGCAGATTATTATCTGAATGGCTATAAATTGAGAGAGGGGAATGTGCAACGAGACATGAGTGTCCTCGTACACCAGTCGTTGAAGGTAAGCATGCAGGTGCAGCAGGTGGTAAAGAAGGCAAATGGTATGTTGGCCTTCATAGCAAGAGGATTCGAGTACAGGAGCAGGGATGTCTTGCTACAATTACACAAGGCTTTGGTGAGACCACACCTGGAATATTGTGTGCAGTTTTGGTCTCCTTATCTGAGGAAGAGTGTTCTTGCTATAGAGGGAGTGCAGCGAAGGTTTACCCAACTGATTCCTGGGATGTTGGGACTGACATATGAGGAGAGATTGAGTCGATTAGGATTATATTCGCTGGAGTTCAGAAGAATGAGGGGGGATCTCATAGAAACCTATAAAATTCTAACAGGACTAGATAGCGTAGATGCAGGAAGGATGTTCCTGATGGTGGGGAAATCTAGAACCAGGCGTCACAGTCTGAGGATACGGGGTAGACCATTTAGGACTGAGATGAGGAGAAATTTCTTCACCCCCCAGAAAGTGGTGAGCCTGTGGAATTTGCGACCACAGAAAGTAGTTGAGGCCAAAACATTGTATGTTTTCAAGAAGAAGTTAAATATATATCTTGGGGCAAAATGGGTTAAGGATATGGGAAGAAAACGGGAGCAGGCTATTGAGCTGGATGATCAGCCATGATCATAATAAATGGCGGAGCAGGCTCATAGGGCCAAATGGCCTACTCCTGCTCCTATTTTCTATGTTTCTTTGCCCTCCATTTGGGATCTCTTCTATTTTCCTGTCCACAGCCAGTTTTCTTGTATTTATCACTTCAAATTTATTGCAGCATTAAGAGTGATCACTGTGGTCAGAATTTTCTGCCTGTCAGGCGGGCCATGCGGGAGGGGACTAGGATCTGATCGCCGTCTGTGACTGGGTTGGCGCTGCCATTTTATGCGAGTGGGCCAATTAAGGCCCGCCCAGCATGAAACACAGCTCTCGAGAATAGCGGGAGTGGGCAGGCGGCAGCAGGACTGCTATGATCGCTAGGTCCAATGGTGACCCGGTGGCCTGTTTAAAAGTGCTCCTGCAGTCTTGCAAAGGCTGTGAATCATGGCCAGTGGAAGGGATCCCCAGAGCGCTGCTGGTGTTTAGGCCAGGCAGGAGGGTAGGGCATGGGGCACTGTACCCCTCGTTTTTCAGACGATTGCCTTGCTGCCCTCCTGAAGGAAGTGGCAGCATGGCAGGAGGTTCTTGTACTCCAGGACGGGAGGAGGAGGCCCTCCCCCAACATGACCAAATGTGCCTGGGAGGAGGTGGCAGAAATAGTTAGCCCCCATGCATCTGGATCCAGTGCCGCAGGCATTTCAATGATCTCTTGCACTCAGGAAGGGTGAGTACCATGCTCGTATTGGTCACTTAACCCAGCAGGTAGACTTTCCTGCCTGGCCACCACCCCCAAACTCTAAGTGTAGTGACTGCATTGTATCATTGACGGCATGTGTCCTTCGCTGGGTGGACCAGCAGATATTGCCCATGCCTAGGTCACCCTGAGAGGGTGGTGATGACATGAGTTCTGAACCCGCAGTATGTGGTACAGTGACACCCACATTACTGTTTTGGGGGCAACTTGGAGGAGCTGCACCCAGGCGCAGTGCTGGAACTGCAAAGCATGTCAAAGTCTGGGTGCTGACATTTTGGGAGGGGAGCTGGTGGCGGGGCACAGAACGATCTGCTGTGCTCTGCGTTCCACATGCCTGCGCCTCCTTGCTTTGCAAGGTTACACTGTGTGGTGCCAAATGTGTTGCAGGCAGCATTTGGCCAAGGGGTGGGGAGGACAGGCCTGGCATCTTTGTGTGAGTGTATGGCAGCTGTGGGGTGAGGAGGCACTGGAGCCCGGCAATGTCCTACTCTGGTCGGGGTGGGACAGCAGCGAAGAGATTCCCGGTATTAGTTGCACTAATCAATACTCTTCTCTTCTTTTCAGGGGAAGAATGCCTATAATGCCACTGAGCAGTTGAGGACTGGTTAAGGGCTGGCCCAGTTGGCCATCATTACCAGGTTTGAGCAGGAGGCCCTTGATCTGGAGAGGCGCCATGCACCCAAGTCTACCGGTGTCGGTGAGGCTGGGGTGCCACGGGCAGGTTTGTTAGCCCAGCACTGAGGTCACCATTAATGTTCCAGCAGCCACGGCACTGCTGAACGTTCAGTGATTGAAGTTTGCAACATGGCTTGATCATTGCTTGTGGAAGGATGAGCGCATAATGATCCGGGGGACAGGGATGCACATTGACATTGCCTCCATATTAACTAATCAAATGTCCTTGTTCTTCCTTTCAGCATCAGTTGATCAGGGCCGGGAGGAGGAGACACAGGGGCCCCCTGTCAAACCTGAGGGCCCTGAAGTCTCGGAATCACCAGCATCACACCATCTCTGCCAGGCAGGCACCAGCGCAGATACTAGCACCTCGGTGAGAATTAGATCATCGGCCAATGTCCCAGGGCACAGCGGTGAGAGCACTTCACAGTTGCTGGAGGAACTGGCAGAGGACTGCAGGGGACAAGGCACATGCTCAGTCGGTGGCTGAGGATGTACTTCTGGAGTTGTCCATGAGGCAGCAAATGCTGGAACTCCAGCAGGGTGTGCAGGAGGATCTGGCAGAGATACATGAGGCTATGCTTGGCTTGTTCTCCATGGTGGAGGAGTCTATGTGGACTCTCGCCAATGCAATGAATCTCATGGCCTAGTGTCATGCATCCTCCATGGAGAGAGTGGCGACTCTTATAGAGAGGCTGCTCTAGGAGATCAATCAGGGCTTCCTGGGGATGCGCTCGGACCAGCAAGCCCTCACATTGACATTGACCTCAGCTGGTCAGTCCCAGTGTAGGATATGGTCTGGGCACCAAGTTTCCCAGCTCGGTGCCCATCCATCTACGGTGAGCTGGGAGGCCCGAACTGACCTCATGGCGGCGCAGCAGCTACCTCTCATCTCTGCGTGCTCCTCTCAGGGTGCTACAGATGAAGGCAGCAGTTCCTCCACACCTCTGCCAGTGACCATTGCATCCAATGAGACTGCGACGACTGGGGAGAAGCCAGCTGTGGAACTGGCCGCTCCCTCCCAGGTGGGGTCAGCACAGGCTCCGCAGGCCAGAAGACGCCTGCCAAGATCATCGAGGCCAACAGGGCAGCAGAGTGAGCAGTCTGTCTCAGGTGCCAGTGCCAGCGAGGGGGTAGCACCTAGACGTAGCACCCAAAAGCATAAATTTAAGGTGCTTTAGGCACACCATGAGTTTCTCACTGGTGCTTTTGTGTTGCCCCGCAATGAGGTCATGATTAGTTGGTGTGGTGTTTAACACTTTTGTCATTTTGTTTCCTTAAGATCATTTTGTTATATCATTAAATTTAGACATGTGACCATGGCTGAGGGTGATTCTTTTGCTGTGTAGGTGGATGGTTACCCATGATGTTATGAGTGAGTTGTGTCACATTGAGCTTTATCGACAAGGTCCTTAGTTAATGTTCCTATCCAGGCAGATTTAGCACTCAGGTATCAAGTATAGAGCCTGCAGCACAGACTTGTGTTGGAGGTTCATCTGTGGTATGCTAGCTGAAGGTTCATTGAATTAAAGCCTCCCGGGCGTCCCTGCCTCCCTGGAGTATGCCCGGGTCAGAGTCCACCCCCTCAGCATTTCCCTGCTCATCTTCAGACACACTGCTGGACTCATCTTCTTCGTCCAGCGCAAGATTGTGGAGAGTGCAGCATGTAACCACTATCAGCGACACATGATCAAGGGGGTGCTGGAGTGCGACCCCTGAACGGTCCAGGCATCGGAAGCGCATCTTGAGAAGACCAATGGTTCTCTCCACCACAGCCCTTGTGGAGGCGTGGCTCCTATTGTACCACTGCTCAGCTTCTGTTTTTAGAAAGCGGAGAGATGTCATGAGCACCTTCTGAGGGGATAGCCCTTGTCACCCAGCAGCCATTCCTCCAGCTGGGCTGAAGCACTGAAGAGCCCCGGCATCTGGGAGTGTCTGAGGATGTAGGCATTGTGGGAGTTGCCTGGGTACCTTGCACAGGCTTGTAGAATCAGCATCCTGTGATCATACACTATCTGCACATTCATGGAGTGGAAGCCTTTCCTGATGACAAAGACACCGGGCTCACCTGCTGGCACCTTGATGGCACTCTGGACGTAGGGTAAGCCAGCAATCGCTGCGAAGCCTCTGGCTCACTCTGTCTAGCTGACCTCGTCCCAACAGTAGTGGATGAAGGTCAATGCACGTCTGTCCCCGTGCTTCACACAAGTGTGGACAGCTGATTGGGAGACACTGCAAAGATCACCCACTGAGCCCTGGAAGGAGCCAGAGGCATAGAAGCTGAAGGCAGCTGTGATCTTTAGAGCCACTGGCATGGGGTGTCCACCCACACAGTTCGTGGAGATCTCAGGGGCAATCATCTGACATATAGAGTTGACTGTCTCCTTTGAGAGACAGAGCTTCCTTTGGCACTGCACCTCAGACATATTGAGGTAGCTGCTTCGCTGTCTGCATACCCTGGCAGCAGGATAGTGGCATCTTCTGCGGGCCCTTCTGCCTTAGACTTCCTCTTGGACCTGCGCCCTTTGTGCCTGCACCTCTCCTCCCAAAGGTGGCACCCCTGGAGGCTGAATGTGCACTCCTGGCCTCCTCCCCCTTCTGGCCCTCCCTTCCTCCTCAGAGGAAGTGCCTCCAGTGGAGAGCACAAATCCCATTCCCAGGCAAAAGGAAGGTTTCCTGAAACCTGCAGATCCCAAAAAAGATCTTCACTGTAGAGTGCTGACCTGAAGGTTGTGAATCCTGTCCAAGCAGTAGCTGGTATGAGTTTTGAAGTATTTCTGCTCAGACAGGCAAGTGTCAGTAACTTTCCAAATTAAATATCTGACGGAGCACATTCGCGACCCCACTAACCCCTCTTATCCCACCCGTGGATTAGGTTTATGCAAATATGTCCTACCTGCCTGCCTGCTGTGCCCATGCGACAACCTGAAGAATCGCGCGGGCGCCGAAAAGTCAGTTGGTGCCTCAAGGTCCTTAAGTGGCCCATTAATTAATGGCGGGCGTGCATCGGAGATCATCACACGCCCGCCCACCAAAATACCCTGATGGCACGCGGTGGTGTCAGGACACGTCATTTTATGTGTCGGCATGCGCCCCCCACCACCCCCAGCCCCACCACCCCCACACCCCCACCCAGCCCTGCACGCCAGTGGGAAAATTCTGCCCCATTTTTATTTGCTTGGGCTGCATCTGCAGCTGTCGGCTTTTCTATGCTGTTTTTGAGTTTCCCACAGTTTTTGAGTTTTGGCGGGCTCATCAGCAAATGTGGCTACATTTTTTTAAACTTCATTCCTGTTCAAAAAATAACAGCAGCGATTTCTTCTCCTTTTTCTGGGAGATTCTGCAGTTTTTTTTTTACTAACTCCGCAGGCTCTTTTGATGTTGGATGTCCTGCACCTCGGGAGACCCAACAGCCTCGTGGTCTGATCGAGGCTGTTCTTTTTTACTTTAAATTTAAAACTCAGCACTGCTTTCTGCTCTGATTGCTTTTTTTTAAACTTGCAAGCTGTCAACTCTATAGCAAGCATTTTTCTTTATTTTTAACTCTGCAGTCTTTCTTTACTGTGCAATGCAGGTTGTTTTTAAACCTTTTACTTACAGCTGTGTGCCAGCTTCTCTAACCTACTGAGTGTACAGGGCTGCCACCTATTTTACAATTAAAGTACAGTTTCTCTTTTTTTCTTCTTTCTCTTTTTGCCTCTGCAGGTCCTGTTTTTTTTTAAATGTCAGGAGTGCTCTGGGAAATGATAGCACTTCTGTTTGAACTCTGCAGCATACCCAGTGAGTATATTTTCCTTTTTCTTTGTTTAACCAAGATACTCTCAGTTGCTGGGCGAGGTACAACGCTGGACCCGATCCCATCCTCGTTGTCGGTTTGTTATGGATTTCATTATCTAGACAGTTTCTCATTAGAAACATTGAACTTTATTTACAGGCTGCAGCAGTAGTTACATGCTTCCATCAAGCTCCACAACTAGAATTAGAACTCCCGCTCTAAAGTTCCCCATGCTTAGAGCTGATTTATTCACACTGTCAGATGATACTATACAACATAATAAGTCTTAAAGCTCCAGTCACTAGATTCCTTAAAGCTACGATTACCACAGAAATATTTCTACAGGCAGAGGGTGAAAGAAGTTTGGAATCCTCTTCAACAAACAGCAGTTGATGCTAGATCAATTATTAATTTAAAAATTAGATTGATAGATTTCTGTTAACAAAAGGTATGAAAGGATATGGGGCAAAAGTGCATATACGGAGTTAAGTCACAGCTCAGCCATGACCTCACTGAATGATGGTACAAGCACATGGGGCTAAATGACCTACTTCTGTTTCCACAAGATTTCCATTTGTTACTGAAGAGTGCAGTTTTAAAAATGTATTAATAGAATCCATTCACAATTTTGCTGTAATGAAGCTTTTTTTAAATTGCTGGCTAGCTCAGCATTTATTGCCCATCCCTGATTGCCCTTGAGAAGGTGGTGGTGAGCTGCCTTCTTGAAATGCTACTGTCCATGTTGTGTAGGTACACCCGCAGTGCAGTTAGGAAGGGAATTCCAGGATTTTGACTCAGTGACAATGAAGGAACGGTGATATATTCCCAAGTCTGGATGCTTGTGGCTTGGAGGAGAACTTGCAGGTGGTGGTGTTCTCATGCAGAAACCTTCCTCCACAGTGGATTTTTATTTATTTAACCAAACGGTATTTTACAGGAAAGTAGTCCTGGTTTAATTGTTTACGTGCCTGGAATAAATGGAGAACCCCCCCATAATTTTGTGGACTGTGCGCACGTTGTATAATTGCCTATTCTCTGTGAGGTAACACAACTCCACCTACCCACATTCTCCCCATATCCTTTAATTCCCTTAATACCTAAAAATGTATCTGTCTTGAGCATACTCAACCACAGCTCGCTTGGGTAGAGAATTCCAAAGATTCACAAATCTTTGAGTGAAGAAATTTCTCCTTATCTCAAGCCTAAATGATCCATCCCTTATATTGAGATTGTGCCCCCATGTTCTAGATTCCCCAGCCAGGGAAAACATTTTCTCCGCATCTACCCCATCAAGCGCCTTGAGAGTTATATATTTCAATGAGATCACCTCCCATTTTTCTAAACTCCAGGAAATTTAAGCATAATCTACTCAATGTCTCCCCTTATGACAACCTCTTCATCTCAGGAACCAGTCTAGTGAACCTTCCCTGCATTTCCTCTAGACCAAGGTAAGGAGACCAACATTGGACACAGTACCCCAGTTGTGGGCCTCACCAATGCCCTGCATAGCTGTAGTAAGATCTCTGTTACTCTTACATGCCAATCCCTTTGTAACATAAGTTAACATACCATTTGCCTTCCTAATTTCTTGCTGTGTGGTGGAATGATAGAGTTCACTCAGGGAGTCTGTGTTGCTGTGGCAACATGCACTTTTGTATGCATGTGGTAGTCTGGAGCTATGGATAGTGATGATAGAGGCTCCAACATTCTTTCCATCACCAGGTTGACCAGGTATCTCTCCCACTCCTACTGCCTGCCAATGGCATGTGTTAGAAGGATTTGCGGATATATACTCAACCTATTTGGCCACATTAGGAAGAAACTTCCTTGACCATCAAGAACTGGGGTGGAACTTAAACCCAGAGCTTCTGTTTCTTTGGCAAGGACACTACCCTCTACGTTATGAAGCCCTCCTCCAATTGCTTGCTGTACCTGTATGTTAACTTCTTGTGATTCATTTGCAATTCCCAGAGGAGAGTGTGAGAGGAGGACGCTGGGACAGGCAGTCAGCAGCACCTAGAGAAGAGTGCAAGAGGAGGACTCTGGAACAGGCAGTCTGTAGCACCTAGAGGAGAGTGGGAGAGGAGGATTCTGGGACAGGCAGTCAGCAGCACCTAGAGGAATCGGGATTGAAAAGGAGCGCGAGAGGAATCAGGAGTTGAAGAGAAGCGCGAGAGGAGTCAGGAGTTGAAGAGAAGCATGAGAGGAGTTGGGAGTTGAAGAGGAGTGTGAGAGGAGTCGGGAATTGAAAAGGAGCACGAGACGAGCCGGGAGTTGAAGAGAAGCATGAGAGGAGCCAGGAGTTGAAGAGAAGCTGGGAGAACAAGGGTGATTGAGGGAGTTCGGTGAGGAGGGAATGAGGTGATCCTTTGAGTACCGTGAGTACAGTTGGGTAAGCATTTACTATTTTTATTGTTTTCGGTTTTTAAGGTCTTATTTTGTTCTTCATCATTTGTAGGGGCTATATTCTGTAACACCAAGGAGCAGGGAAGAAGGGCCTGAGAGTTATTGATATTAAGTTTCTTCCAAAAGGTTTAATTTAATTTAATGGGGTAAGTCATGGCAGGAGAGCTCAAAGCCATAGTGTGCTCCTCCTGCTCTATGTGGGAAGCCAGGCACATTTCCAGTGCCCGGGGCCAGCATATGTGCAGGAAGTGTCTCCAGCTTCAGCCCCTGGAAGCCCGGGTTTTAGAGCTGCAGCGGCGGCAGGGGACACTGTGGAGCATCCACGAGGCGGAGAGTATCGTAGATAGCACATATAGAGAGGTGGTCACACCGCAGGCTAAGAGTCCACAGGCAGGAAGGAATGAATGACCACCAGGCAAAGCACATAAGCAGGCAGTGCAAGAATCTCCTGTGGCTATTCCCCTGCAAAACAGATATACCGATTTGGATACTGTTGGGGGAATGGCCTCTCAGCAGAAAGCAGCAACAGCCAAATTCATTACACTGTGGTTGGCTCTGCTGCACAGGGGAAGAGTAGGAATGCAATAGTTATAGGGGATTCAATTGTAAGGGGAATAGATAGGTGTTTCTGTGGCCGCAAACGAGACTCTAGGATGGTATGTTGCCTCCCTGATGCTAGGTCAAGGATGTCTCAGAGCGACTAGAAGACATTATGTAGGGGGAGGGCGAACAGCCAGTGGTCGTGGTACACATTGGTACAAACGACATAGGTAAAAAAAAGGGATGAGGTCCTAAATGCAGAACGTAGGGAGTTAGAAAGTAAGTTGAAAAATAGGACCTCAAAGGTAGTGATCTTAGGATTACAACCAGTGCCACATGCCAGTCAGAGTAGGAATAGCAGGATATATTGGATGAATATGTGGCTGAAGAGATGGTGTGAAGGGGAGGGTTTCAGATTCTTGGGGCATTGGGACCAGTTCTTGGAGAGGTGGGACCAGTAAAAACTGAACAGGTTACACCTGGGCAGGACAGGGACTGATGTCCTAGGGGGAGCATTTGCCAGAGTAGTTGCGGAGGGTTTAAACTAAAATGGCAGGGGAATGGGAACCTATGCAAGGAGTCAGAGGAAGAGGAATCAAATACAAGAACAAAAGACAGAAAGCAGAATAAAAAAAATGATAGTCAGAAATCAAGGGCAAGAATCAAACAGGGCCTCAGTGAAAAATAGTGGGAACGGGACAAGTAATGTTAAAAAGACAAGCCTTAAGGCTTTGTGCCTTAACGCGAGGAGCACTAACAATAAAGTGGACGAATTAACCATGTAAGTAGATGTAAACAGGTATGATATAGTCGGGATTACGGAGACTTGGTTGCAGGGTGACCAGGGATGGGAACTGAACATCCAGGGGTATTCAGTATTTAGGAAGGACAGACAAAAAGGAAAAGGTGGTGGAGTTGCATTACTGGTTAAAGAGGAAATTAATGCAATAGTGAGGAAGAATATTAGCTCCGACGATGTGGAATCTGTATGGGTAGAGGTGAGAAATACTAAGGGGCAAGAAAAATTAGTCGGGGTTGTATATAGACCCCCACACTCTAGTGGTGATGTTGGGAATGGCATTAAACAGGAAATTAGAGACACATGTAATAAAGGAACATCTGTAATTATGGGTGACTTTAATATGCATATAGATTGGGCAAATCAACTTAGTAACAATACTGTAGAGGAGGAATTCCTGGAGTGTATACAGGATGTTTTTCTGGGCCAATACATTGAGGAACCAACGAGAGAACAGGCCATCCTCAACTGAGTATTGTGCAATGAGAAAGGAATAATTAGCAATCTAGTTGTGCGAGGTCCCTTGGGGATGAGCGACCATAATATGATAGAATTCTTCATCAAGATGGAAAGTGACGTAGTTGATTCTGAGACTAGGGTCCTGAATCTTAATAAAGGAAACTACGATGGTATGAGGCACGAGTTGGCTATGATGGACTGGGAAACGTTACTTAAAGGGATGAAAGTGGATAGGCAATGGCAAACATTCAAAGAGCGCATGGGTGAACTCCAACAATTGTTTATTCCTGTATGACGCAAAAGTAAAACAGGAAAGGTGGCCAAACCATGGCTTACAAGGAAAATTAGAGATAGCATTAGATGCAAGGAAGCGGCGTACAAATTGGCCAGAAAAAACAAGAGAGCTGAAGATTGGGAGCAGTTTAGAATTCAGCAATGGAGGACCAAGGGATTGATTAAGAAGGGGAAAATGGAGTATGAGAGTAAGCTTGCAGGGAACATAAAAACTGACTGTAAAAGTTTCTATAGGTATGTGAAGAAAAAAAGATTGGTGAAGACAAATGTAGGTCCCTTACAATCTGAAACAGGGGTATTTATAATGGGGAACAAAGAAATGGCTGACCAACTAAATGCATACTTTGGTTCTGTCTTCACAAAGGAGGACACTAATAACATACCAGAAATGTTGGGGAACACAGGGTTTAGTGAGAGAGAGGAACTGAAAGAAATCAGTATTAGTAGGGAAATGGTGTTGGGAAATTGATGGGATTGAAGGCTGATAAATCCCCAAGGCCTGATAATCTACATCCCAGAGTACTTAAGGAAGTGGCCCTAGAAATAGTGGATGCATTGGTGGTCATCTTCCGAGATTCTATAGACTCTATAGATTGGAGGGTAGCTAATGTAACCCCAATATTTAAAAAGGGAGGCAGAGAGAAAACAGGGAATTATAGACCAATCAGCCTGACGTCAGTAGTGGGGAAAATTCTAGAGTCCATTATAAAAGATTTAATAGCTGAGCATATGGAAAACAGTGGCAGAATCTGACAGAGTCAGCATGGATTTATGAAAGGGAAATCATGTTGACAAGTCTACTGGAATTTTTCGAGAATGTAACTAGTAAAGTTGATGAGGGGGAGCCAGTGGATGTGGTTTATTTGGACTTTCAGAAGGCTTTCGACAAAGTCCCACATAAGAGATTGGCGTGTAAAATTAAAGCGCATGGGATTGGGGGTACTGTATTGAGATGGATAGAAAACTGGTTCGCAGACAGGAAACAAAGAGTAGGAATAAACAGGTCTTTTTCCGAATGGCAGGCAGTGACTAGTGGGGTTCCACAGGGATCGGTGCTGGGACCCCAGTTATTCACAATATATATTAATGATTTAGATGAGGGAATTAAATGTAATATCTCCAAATTTGCAGATGACACAAAGCTGGGTGGGAGAGTGAGCTGTGAGGAGGATGCAGAGATGCTTCAGTGTGATTTGGACAAGCTGAGTGAGTGGGCAAATGCATGGCAGATGCAGTATAATGTGGATAACAAAAACAATTATTATCTGAATGGCTATAAATTGAGAGAGGGAAATGTGTAACAAGACCTGGGTATCCTTGTACACCAGTTGCTGAAGGTAAGCATGCAGGTGCAGCAGGCGGTAAAGGCGGCAAACGGTATGTTGGCCTTCATAGTGAGAGGATTCGAATACAGGAACAGGGATGTCTTGCTGCAATTGTACAGGGCCTTGGTGAGACCACACCTGGAATATTGGGTGCAGTTTTGGTCTGCTTATCTGAGGAAGGATGTACTTGCTATAGAGGGAGTGCAGCGATAGTTTACCCGACTGGTTCCTGCGATGGCGGGACTGACATATGAGAAGAGATTGAATCAATTAGGATTATATTTGCTGGAGTTCAGAAGAATGAGGGGGGATCTCATAGAAACCTATAAAATTCTAACAGGACTAGGCAGGGTAGATACAGGAAGGATGTTCCCAATGGCGGGGGAGTCCAGAACCAGGGGTCACAGTCTGAGGATATGGGGTATGCCATTTAGGACTGAGATGAGGAGAAATTTCTTCACCCAAAGAGTGATAAGCCTGTGGAATTTGTTACCACAGAAAGTAGTTGAGACCAAAACATTAACAGAAACAGCAATACCTGGAAAAACCCAGCAGGTCTGGCAGCAGCAGCAGAGAAGAGCACAACTGACGTGTCGAGTCCTCATGACCCTTTAGCAGAACTAAGTAAAAATAGGAAAGGGGTGAAATATAATGGAGATTTAAGGGGTTTAAGGGGGATGGGGTTGTTGGGACAAGCAGCCAGTGATAGGTGGAGATAACCAAAAGCTGTAACAGACAAAAGAACAAAGAGGTGTTGAAGGTGGTGATATTATCTAAAGGAATGTGCTAATTAAGAGTAGAAGACAGGACAGATAAGGTACAGATAGCTCTAGTGGGGGTGGGGGAATACTAAAAGGTATAAATAAACAATGGGTGGAAATACGTTTAAAAATAATGGAAATAGGTGGGAAAATAAAAATCTATATAAATTATTGGAAAAAACAAAAAGGAGGGGGAGGAAACGGGAAGGGGGTGGGGATGGAGGATACTGTTCAAGATCTAAAATTGTTGAACTCAATATTCAGTCCGGAAGGCTGTAAAGTGCCTAGTCGGAAGATGAGGTGCTGTTCCTCCAGTTTGCGTTGAGCTTCACTGGAACAATGCAGCAAGCCAAGGACAGACATGTGGGCAAGATAGCAGGGTGGAGTGTTAAAATGGCAAGTGACAGGGAGGTCTGGGTCATGCTTGCGGACAGACTGAAGGTGTTCTGCAAAGCGGTCACCCAGTCTGCGTTTGGTCTCTCCAATGTAGAGGAAACCGTATTGGGAGCAACGAATGCAGTAGACTAAGTTGAGGGAAGTGCAAGTGAAATGTTGCTTCAGCTGAAAGGAGTGTTTGGGCCTTTGGACGGTGAGGAGAGAGGAAGTGAAGGGGCAGGTGTTGCATCTTCTGCGTTTGTATGGGGAGGTGCCGTGGGAGGGGGTTGAGGAGTAGGGGGTGATGGAGGAGTGGACCAGGGTGTCACGGAGGGAACAATCCCTACGGAATGCAACTGGGGGAGGTGAAGGGAAGATATGTTTGGTGGTGGCATCATGCTGGATTTGGCGAAAATGGCGGAGGATGATCCTTTGAATGCGGAGGCTGGTAGGGTGATAAGTGAGGACAAGGGGGACCCTATCATGTTTCTGGGAGGGAGAAGAAGGCGTGAGGGCGGATGCGTTATTACAAACCAAGCTGGCAGTGTCTAATTTATTCATACTTCCTATTTTCTGTTCATTAACCAATACTCATGGCAGGCTGATACTCCCAAACCCATGAGATCTGATCTTATGTTATAACCTTTTGTGTTACATCCTATCAAATTAAAAATGTTACAAAAATATAAAATGCTTTTGTTGATACTACAAATTTTGTAGTATCCATCCAGAAACCAAAACATTGTATGTTTTCAAGAAGGAGTTAGATATAGCTCTTGGGACAAAAGTGATCAAAGGGTATGGGGAGAAATCGGGAGCAGGCTATTGAGGTGGATGATCAGCCATGATCATAATGAATGGCGGAGCAGGCTCGAAGGGCCAAATGGCCTACTCCTGCTCCTATCTTCTATGTTTCTATGCTTCTAATTCCTTTGATTGCAAACATTTCCTAGTCTTGCCATTCAAAAATGTTTTGCTTTTCTTGTGCTTCCTGTCAAACATTGTATTCCATCTGCCAAGCCTTTTTCTACTCAGCCGACCTAGTGTTATCCCCCTGCAGCCTCTTTGCACCCTTTTGAGCGTTTACTTTCCCACCTAACTTTGTATTGTTAGCAAACTTTGATACATTACCCTTATCTAATATTAATAAAAACTGTAATTAGCTGAGGCCCAAGTGCTGACCCTTGCAATACCGCGACAAGTTACAGCCTGCTAAGCTGGCAGTATCTAATTTATTCATACTTCCTATTTTCCGTTCATTAACCAATACTCATGGCAGGCTGATACTCCCAAACCCACAAGATCTGATCTTGTGTTGTAACCTTTTGTGTCACATCCTATCAAATTAAAAATGTTACAAAAATATAAAATGCTTTTGTTGATACTACAAATTTTGTTTCCCTGTCTTGCATATGAATGATAGTTCATTCCTTTAGTCCTCCTATCATCAATTCAATCACCTTTTTAGATGATCCATAAGGATCAGGTTAGGTTGCCTCAGGGTCATCAACAGAAACAGCAAATTTGCACGTACCTTCCTGCTTTTTCTTTTGAAGGAACACCACTAATGAAGGAGGTTAAACATAGAATGACACTTAATGACACTATCCCACCCTCACCCCCACCCCTAGGAGCAGGCTAAGAAGCAGAGGGAGCCATATAATGCGGTGGGAAGTCTTGGGGTGGAGAGCATACTGCCTTCTGATTGAATCTTGTCTCTCTGTCCACTTTCCCTTCAATCGTCCTGCCCCAGGATAGGGCCGAGGATAGTCTTCCCACCCTAGGCCTGCCTGACTGGCCCCACTGAGCCCTCATTACTTACCCATGTTCCAGTGCTCCAACAATCCATCTGTTGGGGCCCACTGCAGTATAGGCAGTGGTGGTGCTGCTGGTACCCAAGAGCTGCTGGCCTCTGATTGTCCTGCAGCTCTCGTAGGCGGACATTCACCCTGTAGAACCCAGAAACCCCAGCAACAGACTGCCTGATTGGGATTAAATCCCAATCAAAAATGGCCACAACTGTTAAATTCTGCCCATAAAATGTATTTTTCAGCAAAACAGGAAATGTACAAAACTAAATAATAATGTTTTTTTTCTATTGGACATCATTTGTTGCAGGGTCCACAGAGTACCTATGAATGTGTCACCTTTCTCTATCTCTCTTTCTCCAACTAATTTTCTATCTCTGCTTTTTCACTTTTTCTTTGTGAACCTCCTCCCTTATATATAACTTTCTGAATATTGTCCCTCTGTTCGCTTTCCCTTCAATCTCTTTGGCCCAGAAAATACTTGTCTGAAATTCTGCTGTCTTAAGCATTTGTCCACTCCATGATTTCAAGACTATTGTCTTTGCTCTGCTTTTGATTCCTTTCCCTGTTGCCTGTGTCGTATTTCTTTGTCTCGCTTTTCAATCTTTTACTTTCCTCTTTCCCTGTGTACCTTCTCTCTGACAACTTTCTCCCTCATTTTCTGACTCATTTATTAACCTATTGAAATGTCATCTGTGGAAAGAAACTGGCTAAGTTTGAATAAACAATATGCACAGTGATAGAAATTGAGGAGTTTTCTGAACAACCTTAATGGCTTTAAGAGCTTTTCTTAAACCTGCAGTCCAGCCTGGGTTTGTGGAAGGAATTGGCTTGCTAGGCTGAGTGATATTTTTATAGACCGTTCTTCGTATGTTCTTATACCTGTCTTCTACATTGCAGTAAATTTATTTGATGCCATGGAAACCACTTTAATATAGACCAGGTTATCGGTATTAAAACAGAAAATGCTGGAGTAACTCAGCAGGTCTTGCAGCATCTACGGAGAGATAAACAGAGTTAATGTTTTGAGCCTGTGACCCTTCTAAATCATAGCCATGGCCTGAATTTTTCAGTCATGGGTGCATGCAATCGGCGGGCCCAGGAGCAGATGGGAAATGGGCCACTGACCGCGATTTCACACTAGCTGGCCAATTAATGGCCAGCTAGTGTGAAACATGCACTGAAATGCTCAGCGCTGCTGGGGTGGGGGCGGGAAGAAGGTAGGCATCGACGTAACCGAAGATGCAGATGAGTGCTTCGAGAGAGCTCCCTGAAGGCATAGAGCTGCCCCAGGGAGCTGCAGACCTCCACAGACTAAAGGACATGACAAAAGTGCTGCAAAATATGTCCATGCAGCACAATTAAACACCTGAAAGCATACCTCATAAAAAAAAAGTACCCAGATATCTCTTTTTATTTTATTTCCCCACATAGATTACATCCCACCCTGGATCGAGGTTGAGCAAAAATGTCGCCTGGTTGATTGGCCAGTCCACCAACCGTAAATGTGGATAGGTCATGTAAAATTGCTGTTAATTACATAGTTAATAGGCTTAATGGCCCACTTAATTGTCGCCGGGCATGCTGCCAACTGCTGCACATACCCATCGAGTGAAATATCGCGCGAGTGTGCACTGATGTCGGGACGCTCGCCCGACGCCATCTTGCGCTATTTCACGTCCGTTCAGGTCGGTCGCGCACCCGCCCACAGGAAGTAAAATTCTGGCCTCTGAGTTTTATTGATTTTTCAAATACTAGATTTCTGTTCCTTGTTTCTTATCTGGAAAATATGGAAGCTGGAATTTTAATACTTATCCTTAATCCCAAGAAACCTGGCCTGTTTCAAAACTGTCTGAACTGCTATAATTAAGAGTTGGACCATAGTTTATTGGAAATTCCTCTCATGCTCCATTATAGTCTGGAGCACCCAAATATTTACTGGTATTGGTACTCCAGCAGTGAGCTTGACTCCTTCTGTTTGAAACCACATGCTCTGCTCAAAAACTAATATTTTAATGAAGGTCCACAAACCAAGATTGCCAGTGGCAACCCTACCACACTCAAGATGAGATGGTGATTGACCAAATTACATGAAGGAACAAAACTGAAACATTTTAAGTAAGTCGTATTCTTTGAATTTGTAGGGAAAACAGAAACATTAACCTATCACTTCGAGCCTTAATATGGAGTTACTATTGTATTCTGATGGATAATAGAAAACAAGGAGATTCAATTTTTAGAATCTTTCACATCCTCAGGATTCCCAAAGCACTCTACAGCCCTAAAGTGCTTTAAAGTCTGGTCACAGTTGTAGTGTAGTAAAAGGCTGAAGCATTTGCTACAAATCTTAAGCCAGAAGTACCGATCCATCTTGGCCTCCTCCGGAGGCCCCCAGCATCACAGAAGTCAGTCCTCAGCCAATTCGATTCACTCCATATGATATCAAGAAATGGCTGAAGGCATTGGTTAATGCAAAGGCTATGGGCCCTGATAATATTCCAGCAATAGCACTGAAGCCCTGTGCTCCAGAACTTGCTGTGCCCTTAGCCAAGTTGTTCCAATACATCTACAACACTGGCATCAACCCTGCAATGAGGAAAATTGCCTACGTATGCCCTGTACACAAAAAGCAGGACAAATCGAACCCAGCCAATTGCCGCCCTGTCAGCCAACTCTTGATCATTAGTAAAGTGATGGACAGGGTGATCAATAGTGCTATCCAGTGGCACTTGCTTAGACATAACGTACTCACTGATGCTCAGCTTGGGTTCCACCAGGGTCACTCAGCTCCTGACCTCATTATAGCCTTGGTTCAAACATGGACAGAAGAGCTGAACTGCCAAGGTAAGATGAGAGTGACTGCCCTTGACATCAAGGCAGCATTTGACCAAGTGTGGCATCAAGGATGTCTTGCAAGACTGGAGTCAATGGGAATCAGGGGGAAAACTCTCTGCTGGTTGGAGTCAATCATCTCAGCTCTAGGATATCACTGCAGGAGTTTCTCAGGGTAGTGTCCTCAGCCCAACTATTCTCAGCTGCTTCAATGACCTTTTGTAGTAATCTGATGTGTAACATACCTTTAAGAAAATGTTGTAATATAAGATCACATGATCTTGCTATCCAATAGCAAAGTAGCGTGGGTTACCTCTGTCTTGAGTTAGAGTCTGAAGAGTAAAGACAGAATTTTGAGTTGTAAGCACACAAGTGTAGCTGCTGAGTTCCTTTTGTAAATAAACAGAATATGTTTCTTCTAAAAATGGTCTACTGATCTTCTCTGTCTTGGGACTAACTTGGTCACCTCGAAACAAGTGTGCAACCCGGATCCTTTAGCCCCAACAAACCAGAACACTGGATACAACACTTTTCTTCCATCATAAGATTAGAAGTGGGGATGTTCGCTGATGATTGCACAATGTTCATCACCATTCACGACTGCTCAGGTACTGAAGCAGTCCATGTCCAAATGCATCAAGACCTGGATAATATCCAGGCTTGGGCTGACAAGTTGGAAGTAACATTCACGCCACACAAGTGCCAGGCAATAACCATCTCCAACAAGAGAGAATCCAACCATCGCCCCTTGACATTCAATGGCATTACCATCACTGAATCCCCCATGATCAACATCCTGGTGGTTACCACGGACCAGTAATTGAACTGGACTAGCCATGTAAATACTGTGGCTACAAGAGCAGGTCAGAGGCTAGGAATCCTGCAGCAAGTAACTCACCTCCTGACTCCCCAAAGCCTGTCCACCATCTAGAAGGCACAAGTCAGGAGTGTGACTTGCCTGGATGAGTGCAGCTCCAACAACATTTGAAGCTCGACACCATCAGGACAAAGCAGCCCGTTTGATTGGCACCCCTTCCAGAAACATTCACTCCCTCCACCACCGACGCACAGCGGCAGCAGTGTGTATCATCTACAAGATGCACTGCAGGAACTCACTGGGGTTCCTTAGAGAGCACATTCCAAACCCATGACCACAACCATCTAGAAGGACAAGGGCAGCAGACACATGGGAACAGCACCACCTGGAAGTTCCCCTCCAAGCCATTCACCATCCTGACTTGGAAATATATCGTCGTTCCTTCACTGTTGCTGGGTCAAAATCCTAGAACTCCTTCCCTAACAGAACTATACCACAGGGACTGCAGTGGTTCAAGAAGGCAGCTCACCACCACCTTCTTAAGGGCAATTAGGGATGATAGTAAAAGATCCCAAGATCTATTTTGAAGAAGAAAAAGGAAGTTCTTCTCACTATCCCATTTATCGCTCAACCAACACTTCAAAGGAGGAGATGATCTGGTCATTCACATTGCTGTTTGTGGGAATTTACTGTGCACAAATTGGCTGTTGTGTTTCCTACATTACAATGGGGACTAATCTTCAAAACTACTTAATTGGCATTGTGCTTTGGGATGTCCTTCAGTAATGAAAGGCGCTGTATAAATACTGCCATTTTTATGTTGATGCTAACCCATAACCACTTCTGACTGAGTGAAAATGACAGTATAATTGTACCTTTGAAGTCCTTCTGCTCTCCAAAATGACATTTTTGACAAACTAGAAATAAATGGACAGTTTAAGCTTCTCCAATGTGTTTGTGCTTGTGACCTAACATCTACTTTGAATAAAATGCAATTTATCTTCTGGCTACAATACAATTAATTTCAAAGTTAGAATGATATAAACTCTGATTTGATGCACCCAGCTGCTGCACATGTGGACCATGACTGTGGTCCTGCATGTACTTCATTGTACTGAAACCTTGGCTATTTGGCATGCTAATATTTAATTGTTGTGCATTAACTGAAAGCAGGAATGGTAACCTGTGTTATAGAAAATAGAAAATCTCTGGAAAGTAACTCGGTATTTAGAAACATTTGCATGATACTCATTGACAAGTCTTCAAAAATATCCCCCTGGTCTGTAAAATGTTATATGATCCACATTTCACAAACACAGGGCTGGAATTTCATTGCGGTGTAAGGACCTGACACTCAGACGAAATTGGCGAAAAACCCCACACCCAAGATGCATCACTGTTGTGGCGCGATTTAATATAAATGTCCTAATTGGCTAGGAGGCAAGCTCAGCGCCCACTTAGAGGCACGAGTCAGGAGCTGCCTGCTTGGCGCCAGCAGCAAAGGAAGGCAGAGGCCATGTTAGTGGCTGCTGCTGGCTTGCTGATTAGAGCAGGCAGCTCCTGGGAACGCCATGGAAGTGGAATGAGGTGGACAGCAGCCTTGCACAACAAGGTAAGGACCAGCTCTCATGCTAGCAATAGTTGGTCCCACAAATTTGTTTCCAAGCCAATGTGCACAGGAACAGACACGATCCTTAACAAGATTCTCAAGGGGATTGAGGGGCAGTTAATTAGTGGCTCATGAATTCCCTGCTCCCTCACCCTACCATCCTTTGGAAAATTCAAAACTGCTGCATGCAGAGATATTGGGACCCCAATACGACTATCAGAACCATGATTTTCAAAGGTGACCCTTGGAAAATTCCAGCCATAATATCACCAGTAAATATTATTTTACCATACTTTCATTGGAACTACTTCATTCTTTATCATATTCCTTTAAGCTATTGTCTTGGAGATGTGAAGTGGAAATTTACTAGAATGGTACCAGGGATGTGGAGAGACAAGAGAAACGGGGGTTGTTCTCCTTACAGCAGAAAAAAATGAAGACAGGCTTTATAGAGATATTCAAAATGATGAAGGGTTTTGACAGAGAAACTATTTCCTGTGGCAGACCAGAGGACACGTATTTAGCATGCTAGACATGTTCAAACCCATGGTGACATCAGAATTTTTTGTTCTATGCAGTGCATTATTATGATCCAGAATGTACTTCCTGGAAGAGTGGAAGCAGATTCAATTACTTGTAAAAGGGAACCGAATAAATACTTGAAGTAGAAATATTTGCATGGCTATAGGAAAAGAGAAGGGGAGTGGAAGTAATTTGAAAGCTCTTTCAAAGAGCTGGCACAGACCCCACAATGGGCTTTACAGCCCCCTGTGTTGTACCAATCTGAGATTAATGCCTCTATGAATTTTTTTTAGGTATCAAGACAGAAAGTGGCCCTTACTTGGGCCCTTTAATGACCTAGTTGATCACCCACTGGGGACTGTACCTCTGGGATACCCACTGTTGGCAATAAGGTGGCAGGAATAGTCTGGCTCCCTTCCCTATATCTTCCGGCCAACATAATGCCTGCCATCACACCTCCAAGCCCGTCTGGCTGAACACTACAACCATCCTGGAACTCCCTGTCTAATAGCACTGTGGGTGTACCTACACCACAGGGCCCGCAGGGGTTCAAGAAGGCAGCTCACCACCACCTCCTCAAGGGCAATTAAGGATGGGCAATAAATACTGGCCTAGCCAGCAGTGCCCACATCTGGTAAATGAATAAAAAAAATTAAATTAGCAAGTGGCGAAAAGTTAACATGCTACCTATTTTAGAAGCACTGGCCTAGGGCAATCCCGCATCACCATCCCTTGGACTATTTTCACACTCTGTCCAATTTCACGGTCCATAAGTCCACAAAATGCCTAGGTATATGGAACTGTAATGGGTAACACAACAGTTTAACAACCTGGTTTATCTGCACATATATTAGCATTAACCAGACATTTTTGCACTTGGCCGCCACTAATTCTGCAGATGTAAATTGGACATGAGTGAGCTCAAAGATTTGGGAAAACTGCACTTAGGGAATATTTTGCATTCAATTTCTTCATCATCTAAGTAATGATGGAACATTCCTACAACTATGGACCTTCCTGCCCCTTTGTAATTTCTATTTCATTCTGAATGCTTACATATATCCAGACGTACCTATTCTCATTTGCACACAAACTGCTTCATATTTTACCTAGACACAAATCTTAATCCGATTGGATCCTGTTGCTATCCACACATAAGTGCAAAAAAATTGACATTATATTGGATGTGAACCAGTATCTGTCAGAATGATTTATCAGATAAACATATTCCCGTAATATATCAGGACTGCATCACCTCTTCCAATTGGCGCAGTCATTTCCGATGTCTAGTGATTTTTTATATTTTGGGAATAGACATTACACCATAAAGAACGTAGAAGAAAGAAGGACAAAATATGCAAATCTGAGCAAAAAGCTTCTTGTTCTTTTGTTTTCCTTTTCAGTTCTTGCTCATTAGAGAATGCTAGTGTAAGCGAATGGAAAAGTATTCACTAACAATAGCATCAGTTTCTCTTAGAACAGGTACTACATTGGCTGAATATACAATTCCAACAACTTAACTACCTCTGATTCCCTTAACAACACTGGGTGTAAACAACCAGAATTGCAAAGGGTGTAAACATGGAAATGAAGTTGTGTGATAAATTTGGAAGAAGAGTGATATTGGACTTGAAACATTAACTCTGTTTCTCTCTCCACAGATGCTGCCAGGCCTGCTGGGTGTTTTGCCAGCACTTTGTTTTTATTTCAAATTTCCAGAATTCGCAGTATTTATTTTTATGTCAAAATGTCGACATAGATACAATGCACCAAGAGTTTTTATAACCTAAACAGGTCAGAAAAGGTGAGCCAAGTTGCATATTCACCAACATCTTGTAGTGCTACCCCCTCTCCTTGTCTTGTCAAGCCTATTCCATTCACATCAGTCCTCACATCCAGGTAAGCTTCAGCAGTGTCCATCATTCTGTTACTGTGCACATCCTCACCTTCTTCTTCCTCTATCCACCACTGCCACTCAACCCAATCCTAATGTAATAATAACATAAGAAATAAGAGCAGAAGTAGAACATACTGTCCTTCGAGTCTGCTCCAATCATGGTTGATCTTCTGCCTCAACTCCCACTTTCCTATCATCCCTTCCTATTGCTTGATTTTCTGAAAGAGCAAAAATCTATCTATCTCAGCCTTGAACATACTCAACGAGGGATCATCCACAACTCCCTGGGATAAGGAATTGCAAATATTCCCAAGGCTCTGCGTGAAGAAATTTCTCGAGTACTGCTGAAAAAAGAGACCTTTATGTTGAAGCTTTTCATCTTGCACTCATCAGGACAATTCTCAAGAAAATACCGATGTCAGGGGATACAACATATTTATGCTGTATGAGAAGAGAATGTTGATTGTTTGGCAAGTGGATTCTGATTGGCAGAGGCTTTGCCATGGAAATTGCACCAGTTGATTGTGAATAACAGTTAACTCCCAAGCATTGTTTGAAATTTAAACCAGGCAGCTTGATTCTGATTGGTAAAGACATTTCTTTAGGGAATGAACCAGTGAATGGTTGTCACTTATTTTGTTTAGCTGAAACAGATGCAAAGTGTGTATACGTCCTTTCTGTCTGCAAAGAACCGGGTCCTATGTACATATATGTATATATGTAGTACTAACAAATGTGAAGGAGTCCTTCACTGTGTATGTGCAAAACTTGCTTAAAACTGATTGTAGCAATTTGCCCAATCACTTGGTCAATTCATGCTGTGCAGAACCAGTCATAGATAAGATAGGGTGTAAAGAGACACCATGTGCTTGACCAATTATATTCAAGCTCACATTACATTTTGATTGAAACTCACCACCAATGAAATAGGCAACATCCACAGCATTCTTACTATGACAGCATGTTCCTTTGCAGCCACTAAAAACATATGAATTGCTAATAGTTCAGAACCAGAAAATAAAACTCATAAAAGCTAAGATGCAAAATCAAAATCCTGTTAGAGAGGGGGTTCCAGGATTTTGACCCAGCGACGGTGAAGGAACAGCAGTATATTCCCAAGTCAGGAAGGTGAGTGGCTTGGAGGGGAACTTCCAAGGGGTAGTGTTCCCATGTGTTTGCTGCCCTTGCCCTTCCAGATGGTAGTGGTCGTGGGTTTGGAAGGTGCTGCCTAAGGAGTTTTGGTGAGTTTTTGCAGCGCATCTTGGTACAACTTCATGTATTCTAAAATCGAAAGGAAATTTCAGCTCCATTGCAGCATCAGCAATTAAAAGAGCAAAAGAAATGAAGACAGCCAAGATGAACTGGGGAGGTTATTAGTTTTCAATTTCAAACTGCAATTAATAATACATTCATATTTTTCTCCATACTTATCCAGCAGTTCAAGTTGCTGTTGACCATCTGAAATCAAGTTAAATTTTCCAAGGCTTCAAACCTTGTATATCTCCCAGGGATAGCTAGCCAACAAAGAGGAAAATCCAATCTGGGTTTACCTCATTTTCAAATAATAAATTGAAACATGGCTGTTAAGAATAATCACGAGAAATTCCCTGAGGCAACCTGTGATAGTGCATGAGCTCCTGAGATGGTTTCCTGATGGAACCTAACCATCTGAGACAAAACTTTAGGATTATGATTTGATAATTTCCTGGCTTTGTTATAATTATAGTTTCCTTTATTTTTAAGATGAAAGCGTCATTAGATTAATCAATGTCATTAAACTGTGACAAACTATACCTGTATTTATGAACCTTCCAAAAGAAATACTGTAACTGATGAAGAAGCCAAATTCAGCTGATTATATTTTACAGGGATGGTTTGATGCACAGTTGAATATTATTCAGCATCCTCAGATAAATAAAATAAACAACCCAGATTTTCTGGTCTCTAGATCATCAGAAACTGGATAGACTCCACAAGATGTGTGTTGGAACCCCTCTGAACTCCCAATGCACTGACTGTGTAGGAATTGCCCAGGAAGTCTGAACTTCCAGTTGGCAATTACTGTGCTCCCTGGGACCCTCCAAAAAGAGTCTCCAACTCTGAGTCAGAGTCTGGAACTTCAGACAGCTCCGACTTACTTACCTGGATAGTTACCCAGAAAACGTTAGACAAGAAAAATCCTATTCTAACTCCTGGATAACAATACAAGGACTCCACCTTAACCCTCCCAAGCCCCCTGACTTAACCTGACAACCTTATCCACCTACCACGTTACCCTGCTGCCACCTTCCTCATTTACCACCCTACCCACATACCTCCCTACCACCGTACCCACCTGCCAGACTACTACCCTGCCTCCTTGCCCAGTTGTTTCACCCAACTGCCACAATACCCCTTACCCACCTATACATTCACCCATTCACTCCTGCACTAATACACTGAAAAGTTGTTTAAATGTCCCAGCTTTTCAATGTGTTACTGAATACTTACCAGAATATGGTAGCTAGTGCTGCAAAAAGTGGGGTTGGGGGGTGGTGTGGCTCATCTTCCCCTAACAATCCAGCGCTATGAAGAAGCAGTTGTATTGAAGGTACACTATGCATTTCTGGGGAAGCTGGGATCAGGAGCACTGGCCAGAAATGCAGAGCTCCGGTGTGGTGTAGAAAAGCAGGAGCAGAGTAGCAATGTGACAGCGATTGCTACTCCTTGGAAGATTCAGGCCAATGTGTTGGTAAAAGTTTTCCGCAGTGGGAAAAGCGTATGATGCAGTACACTTCAACTTTATATTCACAATGGTGGACAATTTCAGTTTGATAGGTATTTTTTTAAATCCTAAATATGTTAAGTTTACAATGATTGTCACCCACTATTTCTTTGGGCAGTATCAACATGGGTTTTTCACATGGGAAATATGAGGTCCAGTTGCTATCCTGAATTTTACTAATGGTTTTTCATTCTTTACCTATAGATCACATTGTGTATGCTCCAAGACTAGGAGAATCAAGGAATGTTGTAGCACAGATTAAGGCCATTCAGCCCATAATGCCTCTGCCTGCTCTTTAAAGGGCTATCCAATAATTGCACTCCCCCCACTCATTCTCTATAGCCCTGCAAATTGTTCCTGTTCAAATATAAATTCAATTTCCTTTGGAAAGTCACTATTGAATTTGCTTCCAGCACCTTTTCAGGTAATGTATTTCAAATCATAATAACTTGCAGTATTTGAAAAAAAAACTTCTCATCTCTTTGTTTCTTACACCATTTATCCCAAATCTATGTCCTCTGGTACTGACCCATCCAGCATCCTTGGATTCTCTCTTTTCCTCATCTGCATAATACCTATTGACAACATTATTCAAAGGCACAAGGCCAATATTTACACATACGTAAACAAGATTCAGTTTGTTTCTCAGATATCACTCTTGACTCATTGGTCACCAAAGTGTCTGATCAATTAATCATTTTCAAATTCTGCACAAGTAGCAATTTCCATTGATTAAACATCAAGAAGAGCTAAACTATTCTGCTCAATTCTTCCTTAAAACTGGAGCAGAGAATGCTTATAGGAGATTCAATAGACACTGTTTAAATTATAAGGGGTTTTCACACAGTGAGTAGGCAAACACTTTTCTAGATGGGGAATAAGAAAGAATGGGGTTATCAATTTAAAATTATTAATAAGATGAGAAGAAAGGTTAGGAGAAATTGCATGATGCAGAAATTCATTGGGATAGTGAATGCTTTGCCATAGGGAATGTTTGAGGCAGAGAACATTGCTAATTTTATTGGACAATTGGATTATATTTGAATCAGGGTAACAGGGAGAGTAGAGAAAATGTTTTTGGATTGCTTAACAAAGAACCAGACATGTTGGGCTAAATAAACTCCTCATTTGCTGGAAATGCTTGTGGTTCTATTAGCAGTTGGGTTGTTCTGATTGAGGTGGGGGTGTGCATGAGGGGCAAAGAATGAGCCATTGTGTTGTGTTAGGACTTGGCAAGGGTGTGGTTACATATGGAGCAGGTATATACAAAATGCACAACTGTGCCACCTGCTCTTTGCTTACCCAATTGCTCTCCTGCAAGCCTTATTCTTAAACCCCTCTCCTCCAACCTCACCTCCAATGACGAGCATGAGGAATTCATACCTTTTTTGTCACCAAGATTGAGACCATCTGATCAGCTGCCTCCGACACTTGCCTCCCTTTTCCTAGATCACCAGATGAATCTTCCTCTCAGCAGCTCCTCCACCACTCCTCACCACCCCCATCCCCTCATGCTCCCTCTGCAATTTCATCTTGTTCATAAAACCCACCTCCCATCTGTCATCCCTATTCCCACCAAAACACTGATCACTCAATGTCCCTTCTTGGCTCCCCTGGTAGTTGACATTGTTCTCTCTCCTCAGGCTCTGTTTCTTGCTCCTTCAAACCTGCCGTCAACATCCCTCTCCTCAAAAAATGAACCCTTGACCCCTGTATCCTTGTAAACTGCAGCCCATCTCCCACCATCCCTTTTCTCTCCAAAGTCTTTGAACATGTCATCACCTTCCAAACTCGTGCTAATCTTTCCTATAACTCCATGTTTGATTCCTTCCAATCAGGTTTCTGACCTGGCAAAGCACAGAAACAGCTCTTACCAAAATCACAAATGGCATCCTATGTGACTGAGACAAAGGCAAACTAACTCTTCTTGATGTGCCTACAGACTTTGGCACAGTTGATCATACCATCCTCCTTTAACACCTCTCCACTACTGTTCACACCTCTCCACTACTGTTCAACTTGATGGGACATCTTATCTATCTAATTGTAACCAGAAAATGGCTTCTCTTCCCATTCCCACATTGCTACTTCTGTTGTCTCCCAGGGATCTACCTTTGACCCCTCTTATTTCTCATGTACATGCTGCCCCTTAGTGACATCATCTGAAAACACATTAGTTTCCACACATACGCTGATGGCACCCTTCTCTACATCACCACCAACTCTCTCGACCCCTCTACTGTCCATGAATTGTCAGGCTGCTTAACGAACTTCCAGTACTGGATGAGCAGAAATTTCCTGCAATTAAATATTGGGAAGACTGAAGCCATTGTCTTCTATCCCCACCACAAACTGTGCTCCCTCATGACTGAATCCATCCCTCTACCTGACAACTGTCTGAGCTTGAACCGGATTGTTCACAACCTTGGTATCACATTTGATCCCAAGCTGTTTTCAACCATATATTCCCTCCATCACTAAGACCACTCATTTCCCCTCAGCAACATATCCCATCTCCAGCCCTGCCTCAGCTCTTCTACTGCTGAAACCTTCATCCATGCATTTGTTACCTTTAGAATTGACTATTCCAACGCATTCCTGACTGGCCTCTGACATTCTACCCTCTGTAAACTTGAGGTCATCCAAAACCCTGCTGCCCATGTCTTAACTCGCACCAAGTCCCATTCGCCTATCGCTTTGTGCTCACTGACCTACACTGGCTTCTGGTTAAACAATGCATCAATTTTAAAATCCTGATCCTTGTTTTCGAATCCCTCCATGCCCTTGCCCCTTCCCATCTCTGTAATCTCTTCCAGCCCCACATCCCGAGATCTCTGCACTCCTCTAATTCCAGCCTCTTGAGCACCTCTGATTTTAATCTCTCTACCACTGGTGGCCATGCCTTCAGTTCCACCAGCCCCAAGCTCTGAGATACCCTCCCCAAATCTCTCCACCTCACTTTCCTCCTTTAAGACACTTCTCACATCTACACCTTTGACCAAACTTTTTGTCATCCTACCTAATATCTCCTTAGATGGCTCAATATCAGATTTTGCTTTATAATGCCTCTGTGAAGGTTGTTAATGTTTTATTACATTAAAGGTGCTATACAAATACAAGTTTTTGTTGTCTGATTCCTATATGCTACTTTCTGTATCTGTTCCCAATGCAGGTGGTGTACACGGCATGAGCTTGGTTCCAATTTGCTAATAGAAGGGCATCTGAAAAATTGAAGAATCACCTTGTGTGTTCATTTAGCCATCCATCATACTGTCATTTTACCCACTGAATGGGCAGTATCTTGTGGAGGCATCAGGGGTCTCGACCACCGGGACTTCTTTTTGGGAAGGCCCACTGCATCTAGTGCAGCTTAGGCACTTGACAGGCAAGTGACGTGCCTTCCCCATTGACCAAGACCAAGGCTGCCAGCACCTCTTAACTATTCCAGGGAGGCAGTGGCTGCTTCTATTAGGGCACCCATCCGAGGCCTCATATCGAGGAGGGACCCAGGCACAAGTGAGCGATCATGAAAGGGGGGGGTCACGAGATGGGGGGTGGGGAGAGGCAGCAAGGGCAAAAGGGTAGCTTTAACTACCCCTCCCTCCTAACTTCCTGATGCCCGGTCTCTCGATCAGACGCTGAATGTCTTTGAATGAGGGACCCCCCCAGACCCCAGGAACTTGCCATGCTCTCACCTGTGTGCTGCTGGGTTAATACCAGCAGTGGTGGGATGAAGCCCTTAAGTGGGCCTTAATCAGGGTGGAGGCATGAAGGTGGCAGGGTTCCAACTCACCACTCTCCCAACCTATTAAATGCAACCCCTCCAACAAACTCACCAAGGGAGAGGACACAAGATTCCATCCTATAGGTCCTCATTATACTATCCTTGCACTGCATTTATACCAGCTTCTTCCCCTCCCCCAGCCTTGTTCAAGACCAACAAATATAAGAAATTGATTTTGAAGCTTTGATCAATGTTGAAACAAGTACTTTATTTTTACCTGAGTCACTTCTTCATCTTTAACAAGTTTCATTCATTATTTCATGCCTTTACCAAACCCAGACTGGCTATCCTTAATTATTCCAGACATCACCAAACACTCACTAATAAATCTTGAATTCTAAGAGTTTACCCAAATCTGACATTAGATTCAATTGATAGCTGATTTATTTTCCCCTCCGTTCTTCTATATAAAGTATTATGCTCACTGCCATCCAACTCCCTTGCACAATTCCCAAATTTAAAGCAGATCAGATATTTGTTATCCCCTTTCCGACTTCTTTCGATAGTCATACCATCAGCTCTTGATCCCATATTAAGTTCTGTTATTTATTTTTTAGGAATAAGTACGCTATAATTTTCTCTAACAATTGCTCCCTATCCTCCTCTGGAGCACCAACATTCTCATTTCCGCCATCATTTAATTCCAGTGCATCTGGAATTGCACCTGATGATGCTGAATGAGACAAAATTTTATGAATCAACTCAATTCCATATCCATTGGAAGGTATCCAGGGTAAATCCCATGTAAAATGGGAGGACTGTTCTTGTGCTTAGAATTTAGAGTGCAACCTTAAAAAAGCTTTTTAAATTACATCACTCATAACCATTATATCATAGCTCTCAACAGATATTAATGCTTCTAAATCTCCAATTTTACTTTGAATACCATGTGCGTTCACGTACCATAGAACCATAGAAAAGTTACAGCACAGAAGGAGACCATTCAGTCCATCTTATCCATGCCAGCCTGAGGACACCCAGGTGCCCTTTCTAATCCCATCTTCCTGCACCCGGCCTATAGCCCTGCAGCTTACAGCACCTAAGGTGCAGATCCAGGTACTTTTTAAAGTACATACCAATTAATCCAGATTCCAATATTTATTTATTTATCAATATTAATTTAAAGAAAATACTGTTCCCCCTCCCCATGTGTTTATTATCACTTTTTTGTTTATTTAATTTTCCTACCCCTTTTATTTTTCCATATATTTCCTAATTCTTTTCCTTCTCTTTCCTCCATATTAGTTGAAATTCCAACAACTAGTTCGATTGCTGGTATGGACACTGGTCTCGGCCTATTGAGGTCCAGTCAATCCTGTACAGGTCACTCTTCTCCCAAGATTGTAAGAGGCCAGCAGTCTATACGTTTATGCGCTGCACCATCTTTCCAGCTACACATTTACTTTCCTGATTTTGCTAAATGATTGGCACTGAGAGTAATCTTGATTTTACCACACTTTTACTCTTCAATTCACCTCCTAATAGCTGAAACTTCATTTGCGGGACCTCAATTTTAATCTTTCTTATGTCATTATTCCAACATATACCATGAATTCTGGTTGTTCTTCTTCCTGCTCCCTTCAAAGTTTTTTGCATCTGTTTGTTTATGTCAATTATCATGGTACTGTGCAAGGTTACCACCTCTGGGAATGTGCATCCCCAGAACCCTGCAACCAATTATATGCAAAAGTATTCCAAGCTGTAAACCTTGAATTGAAGCATGCAGTTGGAGACACCTCCTGCACTGTAGTCATTGAGATCAGATGAAATATTGTGGAGCTTCCAAGCATGTAGGTATCATATGTCACTGATCTCTCAATATCACAGGCCCTTTTTTGCAGTTCACAGTGCTTCTATTATTTCCTCTTCTGCTGGTATATCATTCCTTATCAGTAATACCCACACAACCTAACAGGGCTCACATTACAAAGCGTTCTGTGAGCTCTTGATTGGATTGTACATACAAACATACGAATTAGGAGCAGGAGTAGGCCACTCAGCCCCTTGAGCCTGTTCTGCCATTCAATAAGATCATGGCTGATCTGAATGTAATCTCAATTTCACATTCCTGCCTACCCCCAATAAATTTTCACCCCCTTCCTTATCAAGAATCCATTTACCTCTACCTTAAAAATATCCAAAGATTCTGCTTCCACTGTCTTTTGAGGAACAGAGTTAAGGCTCTTGACCCTGAGAGAAAAATATTCTCATCTCTCTTAAATGGGCGACCCCTTATACTTAAACAGTGACCCATAGTTCTAGATTCTCCCATAAGAGAAAACATCCTTTCCACATCCACCCTGTCAACACCCCTCAGGATCTTACATGTTTCAATCAAGTCGCCTCTTACTCTTCTAAACTCTAGCAGATACAAGCCTTGCCTGCCCAACCTTTCCTCATAAGACAACCCCCTAGTTATTAGTCTGGTAAACCTTCTCTGAACTGCTTCCACTGCATTTTTGTCCTTGCTTAAACAAGGAGACCAATAATGTATTTCTTGCTTTTCTTCTGCTCAGAGTTGTTGCATTACTGTACTGCTCTGCATGTGTATTTGTGAAAAGTTTACATTTGCAATGTTTTTGTTGAACAAGTAAATTATATGGGAAGCTTTCCTCTGTGTATTACTTGTAATGGAACAGTAAGTGCTTTCTTTATAATTTACAAATTTCAAGACACATATATGCTGTAACTGGCACAGCCCATCCACCTATAGATGAAATGCTGTCTTAATGAAAGCAGGATTTATATAAAAAAAAGTGTGCAAGTGTGTGTGGAAAATTTCAGAAACTGTAACAAGTGCCCAAAGAGGTGAATGGAGAATATGCTGCAGGTTTCATTCCTAACAATGAAATAAAAATGTATAAAGCCTGAACAGCATGAAGGAGGAAGAAGGACTAGACAAAAAAATGGTAAAAGTTGTTTTATCAAATGACTAGAAAATAAATCACAGGTTTGTGTTTCAAAACTATACAAAGAAATAATAGTTACAATTTTCATTATGATTTGTGATTGTATCAATGACAGATACATAGTATCTACTTTTAAAATCTGAAATTACTATATAGGTATATAGAAAAAACAAGAAAGGAAAATAATGGAACAAACATATACATCATTGTTTTTCTAAATTATGTATCTTCAGTTTCCTTGGGAGGGTTAGTTGTACAAAGAGTGCTTCATGGTGTCACATGTCCAATGTCATGGCACATCTGCCAGAGTAGAATGAGATACAAATATACAGTAGCCCTATTGACCATGTATTCTTAGCCTCAGATGACTCAATGGCTACATAATAACACTCGAAAAAAGAGGCGTGCTTGTTCATGATCAATGTAGTGAGCAAATTGACTGTGGAGCCAAATGACTTTGACTGCTGCCCCCAAGGAAAGAATGATACAATTCTGCCATGTTTCTGCACATCATGGTGACTACAGATAGCAAAGCAGTATTGGTATTTTAATGGCAGTTAACTGGTGAATGCTTTTCTCCTGTATGCATATAAATGAAATATTATGGGAGGCATAATGAAGGACTAGCATCTGTCCAATGTGGCTCTGCCCTCATGCCTTAATAGCTTCCACGGTGCTAAATAGAGACTGGGATTGGATGAATTCTGCTGCAAGTGTGGGCTTCAACCATACCTTGGATTGGAGAGCAGAGCATCAATTTTCAAATGGTTCAGGACTGAGATTGGAGGCATGCAGGTACACAATTTTCAGCTGCCGGCACCTGTGCTGATTCTCCTCTACCATCCTGACCTCTAACCATTTTCAAGAAGAGCAGCTCAGCGTTGAATCGGCTGCCTGCTGCGAAGCAACGGGCAGCAATTCAGGCCAATTAATGGTAATCATAGAGTCTATTGAGGCCCATTTGCAAAATGCCTGACATTTTCAGTCAGCGATGGGAGCAGCCTATGCCAATCCAGGCTCAAGAGCAGGAAGTGGGTGGGGGAGAGGGCAATGGATCCCACATGAGGGAGCTGCCTCGCCGCCCTACCGATCCTTAATAACTGCTGGCTACAGTTGAGACTGTTAGCCATCATGTGGAAGGGTTGCCCTCCACAATCATGGCCATGCAGCTTTGGCCATTTTAAATTTAGAAAGACAAACTGACCTGTTCTTCATAGAGTCCCTCCATATTCAGGCACACTCGCTCTATTAAGAATTTGCAGCTCCCACCTCTGCCCATGGTGCTGTCAGTGCTGGAGGGTCTCCCATTGGCACTCCTGCCTTGGGAACCTGCCTGCTATTCTTAAGTGGACAGTGAACCTGATCCTGTCATTAATTCAGCTGACCCTGTAAAAATCCCAGTGCACTGGAATGACACAGTGCGGTGTCAATACCTAGAACTGAATTGGCTGCTGGGTTCCTGACCCAGAATTGAAAATCCCAACCAGAGCCCCTGATCTATGATGCATTCTCCTTATCAGGTATTTTATCCTCATTCTTGCTCTCCTCTTGAGTTCTTGAGGCAACTCTGAGGGTCAGAGATGTGGAAAAATCAACTTCAGAAACATGTTTTTTGTTCATTTTGAGCTTTCCAACATTTGCAATGAAATGCTTCTAACTAGCAGAAAACCAATAATTAAAGTATTTTCCTTCACTTGAGCATATGTTTGTGTGCAGTATTATCACAGGTACATTATGGGAGATTTTAGAAAATTTGTTGTGATATAATAATATCTTATTGATGAATGTACATCTTAGAAGAAAACAGCATGTATGACTTACCAGAATCAGAAAGATCACACAATGTACTGGCCGCCTGCACAGCATATTGTCAACCTTTCCATTACTTCTGGCCATGTAAGTATATTGGCCCCTGATGTAATCCAACTTCTCCACTGAAGTCAATTGTTTTCAATATTGAGTTCAATTTGGAATCAATTCACACAATAAATCAGTTTCTCAAATTTTGACCATTAAAAAGTTAATTCATTAATTAGTTCAAACTAGTTGTTGTTTTGAAGAGAATGAACAATGAAAGTATGATTCACAAGCTTTTTCTCATTTCAAGAAGGTGAGTTTTCCCATGGCCATGGAAGTTCTTGTGCTCAGGGGAACCTTTTTAAACAGATTGCAGCTCAAGTTCTGAACATCTTTAACTGAGACTGCTTTAATTCACTGCACTGTTGTGCAATGATAAATTTATATGTTACAAAAATAGTTTTGGACTTATAATTATCATTTTATATGGCCTGTCAGATAATCCTGTGTAAAAAGATACATTTCAATTTTCATCATTCATCATAAACGGGGTCAGTGCTAACTAATTGAAACCAGGTTATGAAGTTAACAGATGTATGTTTGGATCCAAGACCGATTAGTGTTAGAATTCCTCGGGGTTGGATTCTCAGTGTCACCTCAATATACTTGACATAAAAGACTTCACACTTCTTTGTAGTAAGGCATACTAGAAATTCATACAAATTATTGTGCTACTTATTCTCTACAGAATATGCCTCTGGAATCAATTGGTTTATCATATGAGCCTAATTTTGTTCGTAGAGATCTCGTCAAAACAGCGGTTCTTGGAGTGTAAAGAAAAGTCATGTCATGGCCTGTGATCAGATGTGCTTGTGGCCATGACTCAGTTGCATGTGATATTCATGCTGACTGTTCATTTTCATGGCGCAGATGTGCATCCAGCCTTACCAGCACTCTTCATGAGCTGTACGACTATAAGGGGTGAGGGGTGTCAGCTATCAGGTGTCTATGAAACTATTTAAAGGCAGCCGACACCTAGCAAGGTGCATGCTGGCTTCAGATACCAGGCGTACCATCACCTGATCATAAAATTGTTGAAGGAAGCGGTGATATGGCACCAGAGTCCTCCAGTGCTGCCTTGGAGTGGCTTCGTACAGGTAGCAGACAGGAGAAGTGACATCCTCTTCCCCACTGCCGGTGGGGTGGGGGTGGAAGGGGGGGGGGGGGGGGGGTGCTGGTGGGGGAGGGAAGGCGGGGGGGTGGGGGGGTGGCAGATACATTTCAAGGCAGCTGCTGAGAATATGAAAGCCCCCCATGCCAATTCTCTTAATCTGACTTGTACATGCACCAGCACAGATATTGGCACCATGCAAACTTTAGTGGTTCTCCTACAGCAGGTGCTAGAGCAGGGCTAAGACACCATAAATAACCACTTATCTAAGGTGGCCTTGATACATGTCTTAGTGCAAAGGCTCTACTTGTGACTGCAGCAGGTGACAGCTTACTTAGTGATCTGAAATCACCTCTTGCATTGGCCCTGAGTAATGTTAAAGAAGTATTCCCTGAGCACCTGCTTAGAATATGTCCTCAATGTGCAGTGCCTTCCTCGTCTTCCCTGTTGTGGCAGCTGCCTGGACTGTTGAATGTCTTTTTACCCTCCACATCTGTGCTCATCTTTCCTGGAACTCCACATTTGAATCCCTCCAATCAGGTTTTCTCCGCTGCCAAACTGCTCTTATCAAAGTCACAAATGACATCCTATGTGACTATGACAAGAGTAAACTATTCTTCCTTGTCCTTCTTGATATGTCTGTAGCCTTTGATGTGGTTGACCACACCATCTCCTTCAATGCCTCTCCACAGTTGTCCAACTGGGTGGAACTGGTTCCATTAAGTTCCATTATCTATCTAACCATAGCCACAGTATCACTTATAATGGCTTCTCTTCCTGCACCTGCACCATTACTTCTGCTGTCACCTAAGGATCCATCCTTGCCCACCTCCTATTTCTCAGCTGCTTACTGCCCTTCAGCAACATCATCCAACAACAACATGCGCCAGTTTTCACATACAGGCTGATGACACATATTTTGACCTCACTACCACCTCTCCTGACTCCATCGTCACTAGATTTCCAAATTGTTCATTTGACATCCAGTGTCAGATGAATAGAAATTTCCTGCAATTAAATATTGGAAACACTAAAGCCAATGCTTTTGACTCCTGCCACAAACTCCATTCCTTAGCTACTGACTCTATCCCTTTCTCTGACAACTGCCTGAGGTTGATCAGACTGTTCACAACCTCAGTGTAATATTTGACCCTGTGATAACCTTCCAACCTTAAATCAGGGCCATCAAGATTATCATTATCTAAGACGGTCACTATCACTACAGTATTTCCACCCACATCACCTAACTTTGCCTCTACCTTAATTAATCAGCCGCTGAAAGCCTCATCCATACCTTTGTTACCTCTAAACTCAATGATTTCAACACACTGCTGGTTTCTTTCCAGATTCTATCCTCCATGAGCTTGGTGTCATCCAAAAACCTGTTGCCCGTGTTTTCATTCTCACAAAGTTCCTTTAACTATCACCCCTGTACTCGTTGACCTACATTGGCTCCTGGTTCAGCAAAGCCTCGATTTTAAAATTTTCATCCTTGTTTTCAGATGCCACTCCTCTGCCCTCCTTATCTCTGTAATTGTCTCCAGCCCCACAACTCTCTAAAATACCTGCACTTACCTAATTGTGGCCCCTGGAGCAAGCCCGATGACCATGCCTTCAGTTGCCTGGACCCTAAGCTCTGGGGTTCCTTTCCTGAATCTCTCTGGCCCATGTGCCTTGCTTTCCTCCTTTAAAACTTCTGAAACTAACTATTTGACCTGCTTTTGACCATTGGCCCTGTGATATCCTTATGTAGCTCAATGTCAAATTTTGTTTTATAAGATTCTTGTTGCTTGGTACTTGGTAAGGTTTCCCTCTACAGAACTTCCAATAGGGAACTTTCACAGGGAGTGCAGTTGATGGTCTGATTAATTTTAAGAAGTTCAACAGATTTTCCTGAAATAAGTCCTTAAAGGGAATCGACATTAATATTTATGGAAGGTTGTTCCAAAAACAACCTTAACTGTTCTTGGGAAAAAGGAGTTAGCAAGGAAGCACATTGGGGTGTATACAGTTTGAGCTGTTGGTTATGAACTCTTTGAACTTGGTCATTTTTGGGCTTGATATATTGCATAGAAATATTTAATTGCCCATACAAAATTTTATGGAGCCATGTCAACCTGTGGGCCTTTCTTCAGTTCTGGAGATTGTCAATTATTGACCACTTAAGGGTTGTTTGCCACCCAGCCTCAATTTCCAGGCTAGCAGGAAGAGTTCAGAAGCTGAGGGGAAGCCCAAAAATTAACCCTACTCAGGCCTCGGGTGGGAAATGGGGGTGGTGGGGCACTTCCATCAGCAGCCACCTTTTAAGATTAGATGCACCCCAACCTCTGAAAAGGACTGGCCCATGCAGGCCCTCCATCCCCCACTGGCCTCTCCATCACCCCCACCCCCTCTGCCCTCCCAACTGGGTCTCACCTCCTTACCCCGCCCTGAGACCCCAGGACTTACCTGGACCTGGATTCCCAGGGCTCAGGCTGCCTCTCTGAGGCAGGACATCCTACTGAGTGAGGGGGCAAAGTCCTGCCTCCAGTCAATTACTGCTTGTTGGAGGCAGTATTGGTGGGGACATGCTCTCTGCTGACTCGTCGGATGGGGGGAAGGGAAACCCCACCACTTAAAGATCCTGGCCAATATCGTGAAAATGTTGACCAAATCAGCCCTTAACTTCTAAAGTCCAGGGAATTAGTCCTAGTTTGTCTAATCACGCCTCATATTTTAACCCTTTGAATCTAGGATCATGTTCCTTATGTTCCTATTAGCATGTAGAGAAATTTGTGTAAGGTTAGCATACCTCAGCTGTTTGCACTTCACTGGGTAGAGAACAGAACTCTCTCTTCAGTTTCACCTAAATCTAGGGTGACAGACTCATCAGTTTGCCCTGAATGTATTATTAATTATTAAGGCACACACTAAATTTGATCATTCCTTTGTGTTTGACATTTCTCAGAAACAGTTTCAGATACTGCAAAATTCAAGAATGTGGAGGGTTATTTTTCAGAAACAAACTTACCTCATGCTTACTTTAGTCCTTGCAATTCCCAAACTGGGCGTCACTGTTCCTGAAAACCATAAGATTTACACTTTTTAAGTGAATTTTACTCTTCCTCCGGATGCATTATTTTTAATGGATGCTATTGTACTTAATGTCGACACATCTAAAAATAGGATTGCTAATATTATAATATAATTTTATTTCCACCAGGCATGAACATTTTCAATTAAAACATATCACATTTTAATGACCCTGTGATTCATTGTCAAGTTGTGCATTTCAGATTTAAATTGGGATAGGTATGTGCTTAATGAAAATCATCAAATTACAAAATGACTTGCGTCAACCTGTGAAGTTAGTGAAAGTAAATGGAGATTTTCTCAATGAAATTACTGTTTTAAAAATATAATTTGAGTTCCTTCCAAAAAAACTGGTGCAAAAGATAGGGGAAAGGGCACTATAAAGGAGGACAGAATCTTGGGTAACAAAGATTTGTTTTGTTTAACAAAATAGTCATTTGATAGTACAGAACTTGACTATTGCTGAAAAAAGAGACATGTCGAAGCTTTTCACCTTGCACTCACCAGGTCACTTTGCAAGAATACCAGTACAAGGGGAAAACAACAATTTATACTGTATGCGATGTGAGTGCTGATTGGTTTGCAAGTGGACTCCGATTGGTAGAGGCTATTCCATGGAGAATGCACCAGCAATAGTGACTGACAGTTAACTGCCATGCATTGTTTGAATTTTAAACCAGTAAGCTTAACCCTGATTGATTAAGGCTGAAGATATAAACCCAAAGAATATTCTAGCACATTTACAACCTGCCTCCACCCGCTCCTGCAATACCCTGTCAGTGGTGACCTTGGTAATATGCTTTATTTTATTTTTCTTTCTTTTTTTTTTAAATGACTGTATCTTAACAAAGCAAGTGGCAGCCCAACTTACCAGTAAGTTTAAACCTGATAAAATACTGCCAGCAAACCCTAAAGACTTTTATTTAATTGCCTGCAGTGCCATCAAGCCAGCTCCAAATTTAATGCAAACTGCAAAGAGTTACAGTGAGATGGGAAAATATAAACATCTTTCTCCCCTGCAGGTGAAAAACAGATAAGTTTATCCAGGAAGCTTCACTGAAATTTAAAGCAGAGTTTAAGAAACTTGCTCTATTCACCTCCTGATAGTAAAGTTGCCTTCATTTCTATGAATTGTTAATGCCAGGAAAGCTATTGAGTGCTTTCCATATTGTGCATCACTGTAGATGAGAGAGAAAAGCTTGGGAGTGATATTAAGTGGAGGATGCTCACGTGAGAGAGAGCAGAAGGAGCTCTCACACAGAGAATGAGCCAAGGAGATGCATGAAAGAAAGCATGAATGCAGAGAACGCAAGAAAGGATCAGCCCCAAGGGTATGTTTGCTGCATTTTGGAAACCCCTGCCCAATGACCACTGGAATTCTAACATTTCTGTGCCCCACCGCCTTGTTTTTTTCATTTGTTCATGGAATATGGGTGTCACTGGTGAGGCCAGCATTTATTACCCATCCCTAATTGCATATAAGAGCCAATCACATTGCTGTGGGTCTGGAGTCACATGTAGGTCAGGCCAGGTAAGGATGACAGATTTCCTTCCCTAAAGGGCATTAGTGAACCAGATGGGTGTTTACAACAATTGACAATGGTTTAATGGTCATCATTAGACTTTTAATTCCATATTTTTATTGAATTCAAACTCCACCATCTGCTGTGGTGAGATTCAAACCTGGGTCCCCAATGCATTACTGTGGGTCTCTGGATTACTAGTCTAGTGACAATACCGCTATGCAACCATCTCCCCTTAACTTGTTATTTGCTCCACAGTGCCTTGGTTGTGCACTAGACTCCATTTCCCTGAGGTATTGTCACCCTCACTGGTATTCAGCACTAAAAACCCTGCACCACTTTCTTTCTCTTCATACACGTCCCTTTTTGCACTAATTTAATCTGCCTGTGATGTTTCCACCTCCTGGAATGTGCATTCCAGAAACCTTTAGCCTCCTGTAAGCATTAGACTGTTCTCAGTAGCTCCAGCTCAGAAATTTGCAGTTAGAAGACAAACAAATATGGTCAAATGGCTATCGTAACCATGAAGAATTCAAGACCTCCCACATCACACGTGAATTGCATATCACCAGCCTTTCATTCCTGTAAGATGACCGAGTTGCAATGTCGCCGAAGACTGCGCATGTCCAGGGAAATGGTTGGTCAGATTTGCCACCTGCTGCAGGATTTGGTTCCACAGGGCTATGGAGGGCATCCAGTTCCAGTGACTGTGAAAGTGAGAGCAGTGCTCAATTTCTATGCCAGTGGCTCCTTTCAGGGCTCCACAGGTGACCTCTGTGGGATATCATACACCTCCACCCACAAATGCATCCATGAGGTCACAGATGCCATCTTCACGAGGGCACACAGCTTCGTGCATTTCGCCTAGGACCAGGACAGCCAGGATGCAAGACCTGGGATTTGCCCAGATCTCGGGTTTCCCACAGGTGCAGGGTGCCATTGACTGCACTCATGTGGCACTCAGATCTCTATGGCAACAAGCAGTCAAATACATCAACCGCAAGAGCTTACACTCGCTGAACGTTCAGCTGATTTGCGATCACCAGAAACGCATCCTGCGGGTGTGCGCACAATTCCCAGGGACTGCCCATGACTCCTACAGCCTTATCAGGTCTCAAATGCCTGACATCGTCCAGGGCCTACAGAGGTTGCAGGGTTGCCTCCTCGGGGGCAAGGGTTACCTACAGAGGCTGTGGCTAATGACACCCAGGCGGCCTCAGACTGCAGCACAGCGACGGTATATCAGGCAGCAACTCGTAACTTGGTAGAGCAAACCATTGGGATGCTGAAAATGAGGCTCCGATGCCTAGACCGGTCTGGTGGAGCCCTGCAATATAATCCATAGAGCCTGTCACATGTCGTCGTCACCTGCTGAGTCCTTTATAAGCTGGCACTGCAATGGGGAGAGGAACTGGCTGAGGAGGAGATGGAGGAGCTAGAGGTCTCCTCCGATGAGGAGGATGTTGATGGGAATGAAGGTGAGGAGGTCCTCAAAGGTGAGGGTACCGGCAATGAAGCCATTGCACTGGCCAGACAAGGCAGGCGTGCTCGGGATGCTCTCCTTGCTGCCAGATTCATGGAAGATGATGACGACATGTAGTGAGGAAACACCGTAGATCCTCACATTGCATCTGTTAAGGTTTGACTCTAATCTGGCTGTTGGCAGCACACATACCTCTGTGATAAGGCTCCTGTCAAGGAGACACAGTGGAGGCCCTAATAGTCACTAGATTCCATGGGGATGATGATGACATGCAGTGAGGACACTCCATAAATCTTCACATAGCCTGTTAGAATGTCTGACTCTTATCTGGCTGAGGGCAGCTCGCTTGTGTTCCGTGATTAGGGTAATAGAGATGCAGCCATGAAACTTCAAATGCACCTGATCCTTTATCATCCTTCAGCACCTGGCTCCTTCAGGAGCACAGCATCACTAGTCACAGATGCTGAAGAGATGGGGGCCAGCGCCACCTTAAAGGTTCTGAGAGCACACAGAGAGAATGATGGAACTCTGTGCCGCCTGCCCACGACATTCTGGCAGCAATGATTAGCACCATCAAGTTGCAGACATCAGTAATGTGTCCAGGGAGTGCGAGGCTGGACCATCACTTTGCTCTGAAGGTTACACACTGCACAGGGAAGAGGCCCTGGACTGAGACACCTGCCTTTATCTTGCACAGGAACCAAGGTGTGACATCTTAGTGACATGAACACTACTCATCATAACAAGGAGTCATAGCTAAGGACACATTCTTGGGAGTTAATTTACAATAGTGAACATCATGTACAAGAGATTAACACCCATGCCCATTTCATCTTCTTAACCTTCCTAATTCTGCTGCTACATCTTTGTGCTCCCCTGACATCCACAGCAGAGGTGGACACAGCCTGCTGATTGCTACACCCTGTCTGTGATTACCTTGACAGGCGTCCTTTGGAGGGCAGAGACCTGGAGGGCCTGGCCTGCTTTCAGGGTCCTGCTGTGTGGTAGTGGCTCCCTCCTCGGCCTGTGGAACAGGAGCAGCTGAGGTCACAGGAAGAGGGGATTCGGATGGGCCGGACACTTCTGGAGTCACCTGGATGGATGGTCCCGGGGTCTGCGCCTGCTGATATCTCTCCCTATGAGTGCCTGAGGACCACTGGCTGACTCCTTGAAGAGAAGGGGAAGCTGGAGTAAGATCGAGTTGCTCCACACCCCACTTGCGTTGACACTGTTGAAAGCCAACTAAGGCGTCAGCGATGGAGTTCAGCCTGCACAGCAGTACAGGACCGATTTCCTGGACCAAGGTCTCCATGGAGGCTGCCATCCTATCAGTGTTGACCTCAGTGCATTGGCATGCTGGCGCTATCACCTCAGAGTGAAGGCGGATGGACTCCTCCATCATGCCTTACAATCTGAGGACTACAGCAGACATCCCTTCCTGATGTTCCGGAGCTTGTCTTTGCAGCTCCAGCAACTGAGGTATGACCGAGTACAGAAACTTATCATCTGACTCGACTCAGCACTGGCACCAGTACTGGGGAAAGTGGAATCTGTACCATTGGGATGGTCTACACCTGAACCATGCTGGGACTGGTGTTCTTGTGAGCTGCGTAAGTAGGGAGGTGGAGGGGGTTTTAGACTAAGTAGTGGGGGCAAGGGATCAAATTTTGAAAGATGTGGTAAAAGAAAGAGTAAAGACAAGGCAAAAGAGAAAGGTATTACCACGGGAAATGATAAACAGACGGTGACAGAAAGGGGTAGAGAGTACAAATCTAATAAGTAAATCAACCTATGAGACTCGAGCTTATAAAAAAGAATAAAAGGATAAAACTAAAGGCCCTGTATCTGAATGCATGAAGCAATTGAAACCAGTTTGCGATCGTCCGCTCAGCCCGTTGATGGTGGGCCGTGTTCCCCGCCACCAAACGTCGGGAACCTCATTGTAATACATCAGCATATCATTATAAGGCCAGTCAATTGGAATCATCCACCACCCACACCCTGCTCCCCCCCGCCGCTGAGTCGTCCACCCCGTCGGCAGAAAAACACGCTGAACACACCGGAATACACCTTGACAAGAGTGACATGCAGAAGTCGAGACTTACTGCCAGGGCCTTGCTCACATCACAAACATCCGAAGAGCAGAAGGTGCTGGAGCCCAATAGCGACGGCGCACTGGAGGAATGTCCATGCTATGCTGGGTGGATTCTCATGGACATGGCTCCACTGTGAAGCAGTTCACAGAAGTTGGAAAGTCACCGTTGATGCTCACAACAGATGATGGTTGAGGGGGTGGGAAAGGAAGATCTAGGATCGACTGGTGTCGGGTGAGGTTGGGAGGGGGAATGAAGGTGTCGGTGGGTGAGGTTGGGAGGGAGAGGGAGGACGGAGTAATTAGGGAGAAGATGGCAACTGTGGAGGTAGGTGTTAAGGGGAGTGGAAGGTATAAGGGAAGTTGTTCGGAGGGTAGAGGAGTGCTGAGAGGGGTGGGAGTAAGGAAGGAGTGTGGAGAGGGGAGGAAGTCCAGGGGGAGGAAGGTTTGTGGAGAGGGGAGGGAGTCTAGGAGGAGGAAGAAGTGCCGAGAGGGGAGAGAGTAAAAGTGGAGGAAGAGCAGTGTGGAGAGGGGAGTGAGAAAGTGTGGAGTAAGAAGTAAAAGTGTCTGAAGGAGTCAGGAAGAGGGAAAGACTAAGTGGGGTGGAGTCCAGTGTGGGGGGGGCGGGGGTGCAGTGAGAGGGCTAAGGTGGGGCATGGGTTCCAGGGGGAAGGGGCTCCAGAGGGCGAAGGGGTCCGGAGGGAGGGACATCCAGGTTAACGTGCAAGGGAGGGGTGTGATGGGTCCATGACTGCCTCCTGGGGAGCGAACTGAGGGTGGGCATGGTATGAGGGAATAGTGAGAATGACTGAGGGCAGAGTGAGGCAGTAGAGTGGGAGTGTGAGAGTTCGACACTAGCAGTAGAAGGGACGGTGAGGGTGGTAGGTGGGGACTCAGAGGCAGAAATGGACCCTGGGTCTGGGAAGGAGGATATCGGGGTGGGTTAATATGGATGGGGATGGGAGTTTTGGGAAGGAAGGGAATTTGCACGTTCACCTGGACATCCCTGAAGGAAAAGGGTTGTGGCTGGTAGGTAACAGAGGGAAGGCGGAAGATGATACCTGTGGGGGGGAGGGTCATCTGTGATGGGGAAAAGGAAATGGGTGACTAGGGGAGGGTAAAAGGTGGGGGAGCAAAAATAAAACCAAATTAGCATCATGCTGTCCAACTCGAAAGTGAAACAAGAATCGTGGTGGGCTGCATGGGAGTGTAATCATTGGATGGGTGGAGATGCAGGTCAGCTCAGATGGGCAACTGAAAGCGAACCCCAGCAGGCAGCATTCAAAATACTCCAGACATTGAGGTCAGGGTGATACATGAAGGATCTGTGTGAGTGGGAGAGTGCTTGCACGAGGCTCTGAAAGGCCCTGCCACACACACACACTTCTCACTCCAGAATCACTCGTTGGCCAGCTGCTCCCTCTGCAGTGACACAGGGTCAGGTTGAGGGGCTCACAGGAAAAGGGGACTCAAAAGGAGAGGAGAGACTCTGAGATTCCTCAGTGGATGACATTTGAGTGTCCAGATGCTGCTCCTACTCCCTCTGGGCACCTGGGGGCCGCAGCCTGACTCTTTGGGGAAGGAGCACCTGGAGGGACTCCGAGGTGCCCCATTTCCCTCTCACATTGCCACTGCCAGAACTCACCCATGGCTCCAGTGATGGAGTGCAGGTCTGCACACATCTCCGTGTTCTGCTGGACCAGGGTCTCCATGGCATCCGCCATCCTCCCCATGGAGACCTCCATACATGGATGTGTGGGCACCACTGCATCAGAGAGCAGACGGACGCACTCCTCTGACTCGCGTGCCACTCTGTTGAGGGTTTCCAACAGCTCTGCCTGATGTTACCCCGCCTTCTACTGACTCTCCACAATGAGTTGGAAGGCCGAATCCAAAGGTTTGTCATCTGACCTCACAGATGCCTCTTCCCCAGCAGTTCTCTGAGTGCCAGAGAGCTCGGCTGAACCTGCCTCCTCCTGCTGCAGATATGTGTCTGTGGGGTGACCACCAGATTGTGAATCTAAGTCTGCCTTAGATCGAGGTCCCACCAAGGTGTGTATCTCTGCGCTGGTGGACGGTGTGAGTAAGCGCTGTGACAGGTCTTCCAGGCTGTTTATTTCCAACTCTTCAATGGAGGAGGTGAGGGCCTGGATGGAGCTGAGGGACCGGCTGGCTGAGGGCGTCGGTCGCTTGGCAGGTCTCCCTGTGAACCAAAGTAGAGACAATTGGTGCATGGCAGCAGAGTCAAAAGCAGGAGAGAGAGTACTCACAGTTGCATTGAGAGAGAGGGATGTGGTGCAGGATCCTCAGGTGGGTGTTTGCTGCCAACATCACCATCGCCGCAGTCACGGTCCACATCCTCACCAGTCAGCATGATGGCACGTTCCTCAAAGTGAGTGAGGGGCCTAATGTGAGCCATCCAATCCCCGGTCTGGGGCATCTTCCTGCTGATGTGAGCCAGCTTCTCCTGCTTGGAAACAGATGGAGAGCGTGTGAGCAGGACACATGACACTGCATGGAATGTTTGTGTGGTGAGCGGAGACATGGACAGGATGAGGATGTGAGCTCGGGAGGGTATGAGCTTGAAGGAGATGTGAGGGTGTGTGTGAGAGTTAGTGTTGTTGTCCCTTGAGGTGTGAGATCCCTGTGGATGCGTGATGAGTTTGTGAGTGTGTGAGTTGAGAGTGATGCGAAGAGTGAGTTACCTTGGTGGAACGGATGAGACTATTCATCCTGCAGCGGCACTGGGTGGCTGTCCTCTTTTACAGGGCATTGCTGCAGACCACCACTGCCACTGCCTCCTTTGCTGGATTGATGATGCCGCTGCCTACACACCCCCCCCCCACCCCCCGACAACCGTAGCAAGAGTGGGGGGGGGTAGAGGACATCACGGTGGGCCTCCACAGCATCCAAAAGGCACTCAAGGGACATGTCAATAAACCTGAGGACTGCAGTCTACTTGCTTTTCAGGGCCACGCCTTCCATGCAGCAGTGCTGGGCTGGAAGCACTGAGAGGTGTGTGCGCGGCTAGACTTTAAAAAGACGCTGGCGTGATGAATCCATTAGGTGATGGCATAATGAGCGAATGAGAGCCTGCCTGCCATGGAAACAGCGTGTTTCCCGGGAATGCATAATTAATGCAGCAGGCTTGGGATGATATGGCGTGAAATGCCGTCATTGCAGCCGATAGGTAAAACATCGTTTTACCAGCCTGCTACCACACTTAGTGCAAATATGGGACCATTCTGCCCCATGTTCTTAAACTTAAATAAGAGCAATTATGAGCATATGAAAGCAGAGTTGGCTAAAGTGAATTGGAAAATTAGGTTAAGGGGTAGTGCAATAGAGATGCAATGGCAAACATTTAGGGGGAAATTAGAATACACAGAATAGATACATTCCAACGAGTAATTAAAAAGCCCAAGAAACGGACACACCATCTGTGGTTAACTAGGAAGGTTAAAGATATTATCAAACTTAAAAAGCATATAATTGTACAAAGACAGTCAGAAGATTGGACAGAATACCAGGAACAGCAAAGGATGACTAAAAGATTAATAAGGAAGAAAAAATTAGAGTATGAGAGAAAGCCAGCCAGAAATATTACAGCAGATAGTAAGAGTTTCTATAACTATTTAAAAAAGAAAATGAGCATTGGTCCTATAGAAAGTCAGCCTGGAGAGATGATAATGTAAAACAAGGAAATAGCAGATCAATTGGACAGGTATTTTCCATCAGTCTTCACTATAGATGAGAAAGTAACATCCCAGAAACAACTATAAACCAGGAAATGGAAGGAAGGGAGGAACTCAAGAAAATTACAATCACCAGAGAAGTGGCACTGAGTAAATTGTTGGAGCTGAGGGCTGAAAAGTGCCTGGGTTCTGATGGACTTCATCCTAGGATCTTAAAAGGAGTGGCCAGTGAGATATTTCATGCACTGGTTTTAATTTTCCAAAGCTCCCTAGATTCGGGGAAGGCCCCAGTAGATTGGAAGATAGCAAATATAACTCCATTATTCAAAAAGGGAGGGAGACAGAAAGTGGGAAACTACAGGCCAATTAACTTAACATGTCATAGGGAAGATGTTAGAAGTTATTATTAAAGAAGAAATAGCAGGGCACTTGGATAAGTTTAAGGTAATCAGGCAAAGTCAACACGGTTTTGTGAAATGGAAATCATGTTTAACCAACTGATTGAAATTCTTTAAGGAAGTAACATGTGCTATGGATAATGGGGAACCGGTGGATGTACTGTACTTAGATTTCCAGAAGGCATTTGATAAAGTGCCACAGCAAAGGTAATTGAGGAAAATAAAAGCTCATGGGATAGGGGGTAACATATTGGCATGGATAGAAGATTGGCTAGCTAACAGGAAGCAGAGAGTAAGCATAAATGGGTCTTTTTCAGGTTGGCAAGATGTAATGAATGGTGTGACACAGGGATCAGTGCTGGGACCTCAACTGTTAATAATTTATATAAATTACTTGAATGAAAGGATGGATGGGATGGTTGCCAAATTTGCTCATGATGCAAAAATAAGTAGAAAGGTAAGTTGTAAAGAGGACACAAGGAGGCTACAAAAATATATAGATAGGTTAAGTGAATGGGCAGAGATTTGGAAAATGGAGTTTAATGTGGAAAAATGTGAAATTGTTCATTTTGGTAGGAAAAATGAAAAAGAGGCATATTATCTAACTGATGGGAGATTGTAGAGCTCTGGGGTGCAGAAAGGCATGTACAGACAAGCTGAGTGAGTGGGCAAATGTATGGCAGATGCAGTATAATGTGGATAAATGTCAGATTATCCACTTTGGTAGTAAAAACAGGAAGGCAGATTATTATCTGAATGGCTATAAATTGAGAGAGGGGAATGTGCAACAAGACCTAGGTGTCCTCGTACACCAGTCGCTGAAGGTAAGCATGCAGGTGTAGTAGGCGTTAAAGAAGGCAAATAGTATGTTGGCCTTCATAGCAAGAGGATTCGAGTACAGAAGCAGGGATGTCTTGCTGCAACTATATAGGGCCTTGGTGAGACCACACCTAGAATATTGTGTGCAGTTTTGGTCTCCTTATTTGAGGAAGGATGCTCTTGCTATAGAGGAAGTGCAGCGAAGGTTTACCAGACTGATTCTTGGGATGGCGGGACTGGCATATGAGGAGAAATTGAATCGGTTAGGATTATATTCACTGGAGTTCAGAAGAACAAGGGGGGATCTCATAGAAACCTGTAAAATTCTAACAGGACTAGACAGGGTAGATGCAGGAAGGATGTTCCCAATGGTTGGGGAGTCCAGAACCAGGCGTCACAGTCTGATTATAAGGGGTAGACCATTTAGGACTGAGATGAGGAGAAATTTCTTCACACAGAGAGTGGTAGGCCTGTGGAATTCACTACCACGGAAAGTAGTTGAGGTCAAAACATTGTATGTTTTCAAGGAGTTAGATACAGCTCTTGGGGTGAAAGGGATCAAAGGGTATGGGGAGAAAGCAGGAGTAGGCTCAGTTGGATGATCAGCCATAATCATAATGAATGGCGGAGCAGGCTCTAAGGGCCGAGTGCCTACTTCTGCTCCTATTTTCTATGTTTCTATATTAATTAAGAAAGCTAATAGAATATTATGAGGGGAATTGAATACAAAGTAGGGAGGTTATGCTTCAGTTATACAAAGCATTTGGAGTATTGTGGAAGGATATGAATGCATCGGAACCAGTTCAGAGAAGGTTTACCAGACCAATACCTGGAATGGACAGGTTGTCTTATGAGGAAAGTTTGGACAGACTAGGCTTGTATCTGCTGGGGTTTAGAAGAGTAAGAGGTAACTTGATTGAAATATGTAAGATCCTGAGGGGTCTTAACAGGGTGGATGCAGAGAGGATGTTTCCTTTTGTGAGAGAATCTAGAACTAGGGGTCGCCCATTTAAAATGGGGATGAGACGAAACTTTTTACCTCAGAGGGTAGTGCATCTTTAGAACATTTCCTGAAAAGGTGGTGGAAGCAGAGTCTTTGAATATTTTTAAGACAGAGGTGGATAGATTCTTGGTAAGCAAGGGGGTGATGGGTTATCAGGGTTAGGTAGGATGCAGATTTGAGGTTACTGATCTTAATGAATGACGGAGCAGGCTTGAGGGGCCGAATGCCTACTCCTGCTCTTTGTTTGTCTTTTCATACATTCGTATGTTTGTCTTTTTGGCCTCCAGCAGTCCTCTGAGTGCCAGAACCTGGGAAGTTCCTGCCGCCACCTGCTGTGGATGAGACAATTACGATGTGTTCACCAGGTTGTAACCCCAAGGCTACTCTGAAAATAGGTCCCACTGAGGTTTGTGTCTGTGCACGGGTGGAGGGTGTAGGTGAGCGCTGTGATGGCTCTTCAATTGGGATTTCAGCAGCTTCCTCTTTCGAGGTGTCTTTGAGGCTTGAGTCGAGGACCTGGGTTGTGGACTCCCTTGGCTATTTCCTAGATGTGCCTGCGGAAGCAATTCGTGCATGGCAGTGGCCTGTGAAAGAGGACACATTACTCACAGCATGGTGTCTGATGGATGTTACACTGATGGATCTTTGCTTGGTTGAGCACCACCGACCTCACCGTCAGCACAGGAATGGTGCAGATCTTGAGTACAGATGGAGAAAGCATAAGCAGGACACCTGCCAGGCCGATTGATAAGCATGCCTGGCATGTATGGGTAATGAGTGGTGCCATGGACGGGATGAGGACAATGATGATGAGTATGAGAGAGTGAATGCTGATGTCCCTTGAACTGGCAGTGAGTGAGATCCCTGTGGATGTGTGATGGGTTTGTGAGCGTGTCAGTTGAGAACAATGTGAAGAGTGACTTATTCTGGTGGAATGGAAGAGATCATTCATCCTTTTTCGGCACTGGTTGGCTGTCCTCTTTTGCAGGGCATTGGCACTGACCACCCCTGCCACTGCCTCTCCTGCTGGATTAGTGATGTTGCTGCCCCTCCTACTGCCACAGCTGAGATGGAGGACATCACCGCAGGCCTCCATAGCATCCAAAAGGCACTCCAGGGACATGTCAGTAAATTGGTGGGCTGCGGTCTTCTTGCCTTTCGGGGCTATGTCTTCTGTACAGCAGTCCTGGGCTGGAAGCACTGAGAGTTGTGCGCACGGGTGCACTTTAAAGATGGCACCCGGCGAGAGGAAGCAGCGGGGTGACAGCGTGGTGGGCAAATGAGAGTCCATCCACCACTGAAACGGCGTGTTTCCTGTGGGTGCATTATTAGTGAGGTGGGATTGAGACGACACAGTGTGAAAAGCCGCCATTGTGGCCGGTGGGTAAAATGTTCTTTTCCCCATCCACTACTGCATTTAGTGCAAATCTGGGACGATTCCACCCATTGACCAGAAACTTGACCAGACCGACAAACATAAATATTTTCAACATAAGAGCAGTTTAAAGGCTCATTGTTCTGTGGTGAGTAACTCCCTTCTTGACTCCCCAAAGTCTGTGCACCATCTACAAGGCACAGGTCAGAAATGTGATGGAATACTCTCCATTCGCCAGGCTCCAACAACCCAGAAGAAGATCAACACCATTCAGGACACAGCAACCTGTATGATTCGCACTCCATTCACCACCTTAACCATTAACTCCCTCCACCACCAGCATGCAGTGGCAGCAGCATATCCCGTCTACAAAAAGCATTGAAGCAACTCACCAAGGCTCCTGCAACAACATCTTACAAATCTATGACCTCTATCACCTAGAAAGATAAGAGCACCAGGCTCATGGGACCACCTCCACCTCCAAGTTACCCTCCAAGTTGCACACTAGCCTGACGTGAAAATATATCTCCATTCCTTCACTGTCACAGGGTCAAAATCCTGGAGCTCCCTTCCTAACTGCACTGTGGGTGTATCTACACCACATGGGCTGCAGCAGTTCAAGAAGGAAGCTCATCACCAATTTCATAAGGGTAATTATGGATGGGCAATAAATGCTGACACCAACGTTCCTTGAATGATTAAATAAAAATATTTTTGAAAAATTACTACCTTACATGTCACCCTGATTCATCGTTGCAAGTAGGAAAACTGATGAATTTCATGTGGTATTCCAAAAGTAGATTGAATTTCTAATACACTTACAACTCTATGGCAGTTCAGCTTTGAAAGGCAGTGGAGGGAAAAATGCAGTATGGGTTTGCCTGATCTCTCAGCATAACTTTGGTCAAAATTTGCAATGCTGTCAACAACTGCATACTCCATTTATATCTCTCAACCTACCACAAAAGTTACAATGGGAGATTGAGAAAAAGCCCTATAAAATTCTTACCCAATTTTCTCAAGCATGCTGCTCACTTTTAATACACAAAGATACACTGAGCAAAACTCTAGCAAGTTCAACTTCGATGGACTGGACACTGTGTCCAATTGGCAGAAAACCAGTCCCCCCAGCAGGTACTGTTTCCTCAACTCTCAAATGGTCATTGTTCCAGGGGAAGACAAAGAAAACACTACAAAGACACTCTGAAGCTCTCCTTGAAGGGCTGCACCATTGACATTAATGGCTGGGAGTGGCTTGCTACCAATCATTCAAAATGGCAAAAACCCATTTATCGAGCTGCATTGTGCTTTGAGTCCAAACGCCTTAATGATAAGGCAGAGCGGTGACGGAGAAGGAAAGAAAAGGAAACAAATTCGGCACTCCAAATCCCATTATCTCATGGGACATTCTGCCTAAAAATCTGTGGGTCAAGAATTGGCCTGTTCAGTCACCTGAAGGCTCACGGCAGAAGCTTGTGACTCCGAGTAGACATCATCCTCCAATCAAGGGGCAGCCCAACCGACATTCTAGTGAACCTGAGCTGCAACCCTTCCAAGCCCAATTTATCCTTACTGAGGTGTGGTGCCCAGAACAACAGTGCACTAAATTGTGTCTAACTAAAGCTTTATATAATGGTAACATTACTTCCATGCCTTTTGTATTCCAGTCCCCTCAAATTAAAGGTTAGCATTCCATTAATCATTTATTTGTGTGCCTGTCCACTAGCTTTTAGTAACTTCTGTACTTGGACCCCATAATTTCTCTGTTCCTTAACACTCAGTAGCTTCTCGCCATTTAGAAAACGTTCTGATCTATAAATCCCAGATAATGTCTGAAACAGGCTCAGAACTAAGAATGCTTCCGATGCAATATTAACGACCCAAAAGTTAATTTCATGAGCCAATGATGTTCACCATGAAATGTAAGTCACTGCTTTAATGTTGGAATAGGATTCAGAATACATATAGGGCTGAACATTTCATCCCGCGGACGGGCGGCGCTGGATGAAAATGGGAGTAAAATAGTGTGTGATGATGTCGGGTGAGTGTCCCGATGTCATCGTGCACTTGCGCGATATTTCACTCGGCGGGAGCGCACAGGTGCTGGAGCGGCACCCACCATTAATTAAGCGGCCACTTAAGGCCCTTAACAGTCCAACTGTCTGTGATTTTTTTCCTTGCCCGTATGATCTTATGCTCTTCACACAAGCAAAACGGGCAGGCGGCCAGCCGACATTTTCACAAACCTCATCCAAGGGCAGGATAAAAAGGGCCAGCAGCATTGCCAGTGTAAGTAATGAACACTTTTGGAGATAGTTTGCAGCTGGTTGCTAATTGGTACATGGCAGCTTCATCTCTGTTCGGGGCTTCATTCTTCGCATTTCCAGGCCTCATTTCAGGACCCATTGCTGTCTTCCAGGCCCCTGGAGGACTCAGACTGTGTGGACCCTTCCAGGTATCAGACAGCCTTCTGTTACCCTGGTAATAGGGATTGTGGTCTCTGCTGGTGGCACATCCTCTGAGGAGGAAGAGAGGGGCTGAAGGGAGAGGAGGCCAGGTGTCCCAGTGCAGCTTCTAGAGGAGGGACCTGTGGGAGGAGAGGCGCAGGCACAAGGGACACAGGGTCAGCAGGTAGTCCATGGCAGAAGGGGCCACAGAAGATGCTGCTGTCCTGCTGCCAGGGTTTACAGGCGATGATGCAGCTACCTCAATATGTCTGAGGTGCAATGCCGAAGGAGGCTCCACCTCTCAAGGGAGACTGTGACCTCCATTTGCTAGATGATTGGGCCTGAGATCAGTTCCGACTGTGTGGGTGGACACCCCATGTCAATGGCTCTGAAGATCACAGTGGGCCTCAACTTCTATGCCTCTGGATCTTTCCAGGGCTCAATGGGGCGATCAGTGTGGAGTGTCCCAATCAGCTGTCCACAATTGCATCAAGCTGGTGACAGAAGATCTGTTCAGGTGAGTCCTGACCTTTATTCATTTCCATACGGACAAGGCCCATCAGCCTGAGCGAGCCAGAGGCTTTGCAGCGATTGCTGGGATCCCCCGCGTCCAGAGTGCAATCGACTGCACAGATGTGGCCATCAAGGCTCGAGTGGGTCAGCTGGGTGCCTTCGTCAACAAGAAGGGATTCACTGCACGAACATGCCAATCGTGTGTGACCACAAGACGCAGATTCTGCAAGTCTGTGCAAGGTATCCCGGCTGCTCCCATGACGAGTACATCCTGAGACACTCCCAGGCGCTGGGGCTGTTCAGTGCTCCAGCCCGACTGGATGGATGGCTGCTGGGTGGCAAGGGCCATCGTTGAACAGGTGGCTCATGACGCCTCTCCGCCACCCAAGACAGAGGCAGGAAAGCGTTACAACATGAGTCATGGCTCCACGAGGGCGGTGATAGAGAGGACTATAGGTCTTCTCAAGATATGCTTCCGATGCCTAGACTCTTCGGGGGAGCACTACAATACCTCCAGAGTGGGTGTCACTGATAATGGTTATATGCAACTACACTCTCCACAATCTTGACTGGTAATGGGGTACCCACTGGAGGAAGAGGATCTTGATGCAGCTGCACAGGCCATGGAGGAAGTATCCAGTAGTTAGTCAGAAGATGAGCATAGTGAGGAGAATGCTGAAGGCATAGAGGCAGACCTCGGTAACCGGCAGGGAAGCAGGGACACCAGGGATACCTTGATCCAACGCTCTTTCAGCTAGGCTACCCAAAGGTCAGCTTCAAACACATGCCAGGGCTGCCGCCTCCATCCCGGATGTCTGAAAGGACCCTTTCATTTGAACACGAAGAACACTCAGTGCCTGTGCAATAAAGTTCAGGGACACTTACGGCCAGCATTACATTCTGGCGTACCCTGCACCAATAAAATAAAAAGGTGAAGCATATTCAGACCATGACAACAAAAGCAAAATTTATCACATTTTAACAATTCCAAACTATTTACATAAACTTCTCTGGTCTTCATTCACAGAGCAATAGATAAATTAAACATAAATGAAAGTAACCTGTGACCTGTCCCTCTTGTGCTCATGGTGCCTTTAACTTATACTTGCGAATGTTACGTCTAGTTTCTCACCCCTTGCTGGCAGCAGCATTGGAGACAGCCTGCTGACTCTGCTGTCTTGTTGGCCTTGATGACTTTAGTGGTCGTCCTCTAGCCAGTGGAACCTCTGGTGGCCTTGCCTGGCAGGGAGCAGCCAGTGCCACAGCTTTCATCTCCCGTCATTGCAGCCTCATCAGATGCCACAGTTACTGGCGGAGGGGCAGAAGACCTGCTGCCATCATCCACAGTGTCCTGAGAGGAGCCCGCAGAGACGACAGGCAGGTCATGCACCAACGTGAGGTCATTGTGGCCTTCCCTGCTCACCATTGATGGATGGGCACCTAGCTGGGATACTGGGTGCCTCATCCATCTCCCACTTACCACCTGAAGTCAGTGCCTGTGTGAGGGCTTGCAGGTCCAAGCACAACCCCAGGAACCCCTCATTCTGTTCCCGGAGCTGCCTCTCCATGAGAGTCGCCACTGTCTCAATGGAGGAGGCAGTGCACTCACCCATGATGGTCAAGGCAGTGCTCCACATGGACTCCTCCATCAAGGACACCATGGCACACATACCCTCATTGATCTCCACCAGATCCTCCCGCACATCTCAGCATCTGCTGCCTAATGGACGACTCCAAAAGCTCATCATCAGCTTTCGACCCAGCATCGCTCTGGTCCCCAGCAGTCCTCCAAATGCCGGCGCCCTGGGCACACTCTGTCTCCGCCTGCTTCTCAAGCAAGTGTGAAGTGTCCTCACCGCTGTGCACCGAGATGGTAGCCGCCGATCTAATGCCCATTGAGGTGCTGGTATCTGTACAGGTGCCTGCTTCAGAGAACAGGTGTGATGCAGGGGACAGTGACACCCGGTGGTCCTCCAGTATCAGGGGTGGCCCTTCAGGGTCTGCAGGTCAGACGCCAGCTGGTGAACCTAAAAGGGAGACGAAGGACATGTCATTAGTTTAAGTCATCACACTTTCACTGTGCATGCCTGGCACCCTGGTGAGACTATGGAGATCTGCATCATGGTGCCCTCGTCTTTTAATGATCAATGGGGACTCCAGGTTTGAGGCGACTACACTAGAACGGTTGCACAATCCGAAAGACTCACCCCTGTGCACTGTTCTCTTACCTTTGTCTGGCATCCCCGCTCTCCATGCTCAGTTGCACAGGGATCATGCCGGCTCTTCAGCTCCAGGGCATCCTACTCGGACTGGGAGAGCAGCAACAGGCTGGGCAGGCCTCCACCTGGTACATGCCCTCTCTGCTTGGCTATGGCTTGTCTTCTCCTGAAAGACAGAGGAGCATTGATTAGTCCACTCTCTACCAGCAGCATCATTGCAACCTGGCCAACCCCACCTGAGGAACATCTCATACAGCACATCCAAGTCGTGGCCTTCAAGCCGCTAGGCACTCAGTCCAAGCAGCCAGGGCTCACCCCCTTGGCCAGCTCTGGCATGATTGATAGTTGGCACTCAGACTCTAACACTGCTGAGGTCCACAGTTTGGGGTGATAGCCAGACCTTAACACATCCGCACACTGACCCATGCCAACATGGTACTCACCCTTCCTGAGAACAGCAGATCATTGAGCCGCTTCCAGAACTACACCCATGTGCACTGCACCACATCATGGCTACTCACTAGAGCTTCCGTCTCCTCCCATGCTCTCTTGGTGAGGTGCAGTGGCCTCCTCCTCCCATCCCTGGGGACAAGGGTGTCCCTCCTGACAGCCACCTCCTCCAGGAGGACAGCGAGGCACTCATCAGAAAAGCCAGGGGACCAAGTGCCCACCCACCTGGCATTTGCTGCCACACTCGAGTGCATCTTCATAACGGCAGCCAGATGTCCTTCCCTTGCAGCCGTTCTGGGGCTGCCTGGGCCTTTTTTAAACCGGCTGCCGCGTCACTATTGGATCCAGTGGCCAACAGTCCCCTGGCCCTGCTTGGCCCTTCCCAGCCAGTGACTAGCCACGTTTCGCGTTGGATGGGCCTTAATTGGCCCGCCAGTGTGAAATTGCAGTCAGTGCCCGATCGTGAGTGGTGCTTGGTTTCGCAGCTTCCAGACCTGCCTGCCACGCCTGCCCAACGAGGGCAAAATCCAGCCCAAAATTTCAAAATAGAAAATATATTAATGCTCTGTAAAACTGTTGCATTTTTGCTTTATGTAAAGCACATGTCCAGTGTCTAGAAATGCAGCAAGTACAAAAGTCTGATTAATAATTGCTTCTAAAGAGTCCAAGTAACTAATGTAGTTTGAAATAGCCAAGCTACACTCTCAATATTTCTGAAATTGTGTCAACTTTTTGGCAAAAGTATTTCATCAGACAATTTTTTCAAACTGTTTTATTTAATTAAAGCCAGCATGGAGGTATTGCCACAGCATGGCCATAAACAAATATGTTTAGTAACTGCTAATATTGGATGCAACCAGTCTTAGATGGTACTTTCATCCAAGCCATATGTGAGTTGCTCAGCTAACAACCTGAAAACTCAAAACACATGTCGCTGTTTGTTTTGTTATTTAAACAATGTTAGTGGACTGAACCGATGTGGATGCAATGAGGCACAAGGTATCTGCCGCTAGCAAAAACCAAACAAATGTCCAAGAATATAACTCTTCAAAATATTCTTCTTGATCAGTGATCTTTTTCTTAAAAATGTAAATATACATCTACTTAAATAAAGATTAGTTACAGGTTATTAATTCATGGAAGGGAAACATCTTTGTGAAAAAGTGTTTAGATAAATTGTTACTTCTTTGGGAGGGAGATGAATAATCACAGGTAAAATTTCCAGAAAGAAATATTGACCTTTGACTGAAAATTTATAGTAACTGAACAAAGTCTTTTGGATCAATTCAACGTTAAAGTCTATTTTATCCAGTCTTAACCAATTGAATATTAAAGCCCACATTCCAATGGTCCAATAGCACTGAAACCAGACTATCCATGTCTCACCCTTTAATCCTGCTCTTAATTAGATGTTAATTAATTCCTTTTAAAAAAGGAGCCTGATTAACATAACATTAATTGCTTATAATGGAATTATGCTGCCACTCATACTGATTTTTGATGGGGAAAAAACTTCTGCTCTGGCTTGAGGCATGACACTTTTAAATTTTTATACTCTAGTTTCATTGTTTTTGTTTAAATAACTTGCTTTCCCATGCCTTTCACACAAATAAAGAACTAAAGCTAGTCTTTTCGCTATTGGTAAGCAACACAATGTTGTGTCCCAAAATCTTCAGATCTCACTTCTCTGAACCGTACAGGTGCTTCATTGATTTGGGTGCTATTAGAAGTAAACATGGTTGTGCAAGGTGACTGACACCAGCAAGGCTAAAGTCTTCAAACAAATGTGTCACTCAAATTAGTCAATAGAAATGAGGTGAGTTCTTTGGAAGTTAAGGATACATATGGTGGTATTAATGCTAGTATAGGTTAGTCTTTAGTCTTTAGTTTAGTTCTGATTCTTTAAGTAGTTCTTGTAGTATTGATACGTGTTCTTTGCTTAATGCATGTAGACTGTATGTAGAAGAATCTCTGTATACTCAAAAATGCGGATCTGACAGTGAAGAGCGAGATTAAGGAAGTTAAGATTGCACAGCTACACAAACAGATACAAGCAGGTGTAAGTGTCACTTAAACATTCAGGTTTCCCTGAGATTAAGGGAGGTGAGATTTAAGTCAACTGCCTCAGGCAAGCTCCAAGCTCCAAAGGTTAAATTATCCAGGAGCAGAGGATCCAGGAGGAAATAGATAGCACCTCTACAGATGGAGGTATATTACTCTTGTGTCCTAGAGGAAGGCTAGGTAACCAGTTCATCCACACTAACTTATAAGGATGCATTCGTATAAGTTCTGGAAAAACTTTTAACCAGAAGCATAAGGTGCAAAATTAATTTATGTAAAAACTCTATCTGGTTTTCTCAGGGCAGGTGGTGCTGGCTGCTGGCTGAGGGGGCTACTTGACGTTCTCCCAGGATAAGGCTGTATGCAGGGTGCATCCCCAGTGGGCAACTGAGCACATTGACTTGGCACTATCCTTACATTACACAGCCCAAATGGCTGATATGGCACTGGGTTACCAAAGCCAGACACACGAGGCCTAGGCAACGCATGCATTGTCCAAAAACAAAATACTGCAAATACTGGAAATCTGAAATAAAAATAGAAAATGCTGGAAGTACTCAGCAGGTCAGGCAGCATCTGTGGAGAGAAACAGACTTAACGTTTCAGGTCGATGATGACCCTCCACAGATTCATGCATTGTCCACTCTTGAGCAAAGAAGACTGAAGTTACAAGATGGGACCTGAAGTGGTATTATTTAAAGGACCCAGCACACCGATTGCTATTGAGTTAATTTTTTTGGAACTTTTTCTTTAAAAAGGACTGTTTTTAGATCTGTTTTTCTGAGTTTCAGCATTGCTACAGTGCGTTGCCTCATCTTCACAGGGATGGCAGAGCAGTCGGTGATTTTTAAAAATTTGTTCTTAGGATGTTGGCATCGCTGGCTAGACCACCTGTGGACTGTTCAACCGAAATTCAAAGAAAGCTATACAAAGGCCATCTGCACTTAATAACTAGGCTAACCAGAAGGATATGGATTGTCTGCTAAGACAAAGGCCCTGCAATATTCCTTTCAATTACTAATGATTGAGACATTTAACAATCTTCAGAATCCAGACAATGAGTACACATCCTTTTTCAAAGATGGTGACAAGATGGGAGTCATGTGACATGGGGCTCTGGCTTGTGGAACAGGTAATATTGTCTTGATGAACTGCACATCTCAGTCTGCGGTTTACCATCAGACTAGCAGTCTCACAGAAAAGGAGCTTTGCCCAGGTTGAACACCTGGCCCCCTTTTATATTGCCTCTTATGAATATCCTGTACCATTACCTACTAGACTGATTCACCTTTGCATGCCTATCTCACTGCATGAAGTCAATACCACCAGAAAAGTGAATTACCCAGCACTGGTTTTCAACCCACCGAGGTCTGTGAAGGAATACCTCATTGGACTTTGATTCTGGACTCTGGAGCCCATGGGCAGGATTTTCCCATTGGCGAGTGGGGGTGGGGGGCGGTGGGCGGGGGGGGTGGGGGTGTGGTGGGGGTGAGGGGGGGTGGTGGGGCCTACTCGCTGACGTGTAAAATGAAGTGCAGTGATGTCGGGCGGAACTCCCAACGTCACCGCACCCCATTTAAATTTTCAGGTTGGTGGGAGATCAGCAAAATCAGCTGCACACCCGCTGACCTGTCAATGGATAATTGAGGCCATTGACAGTCATTTAAGTAACTAATGGACCTGCTTGCCCAACTTAAGGTTGGTGGACAGGCCAGGAGCTCTGGCGGGCATTAGAAAAAGCTTGAAACCTCATCCACAGGTGAGATGAGGTTTCATTTAGGTTTTAAAAAATTTAATTAAAGTTTTTGAAAAAGTTATGGACATGTCCCAACTCATGTGACAGTGTCACATGAGGGGACATGTCAGGGATTTTTCTTTTTTCTATTTTCAATAATTTGTACAGTAGAGACAATCTCCCTGAGGCAGCACTTAGCCTCAGGGAGGAACATGCACAAAAGAGCGCACTCTCAGGTTTAGGGAATCCCCCCCACCTGTACAGAGCGTGCACAGCACTTCCATGCGGATGTCACACCCACTTAAAATGGCGGCATCCTTGCAAGCAGAGGCGCGCGGAGGCGCGCCAGGACATCAACTTCCCCCCCACAATGGGGGGAAAATCCTGCCCCGTGTGAAACAGTATTTCTTTTCTCTGTTGTCTCTGTACTGTAAAACCTTCCCTTCCCTATCACTCTTTTTACCTTCTGAGTGTGGAGGCAACATTGCAGCCCTCCTTTAGTAATGTTGAATGTGTGCAATAAACAAACCCTTTCTTAGTTCACCCTATCACGAGTTTGTTGAGAGGGCATTAATAGAAAATTGGATAATTCCAAAACTGAGGGGTTGGGAAATACGCCACCGCTTATAAAGAGGGAAACAAATCAAAACACCTTACATTTTACAGATGGGTGATGAGAGGAGAAATTAGTGCTGTTTAAATTAACCCCCTCCTGTCCATAACAATCTCCAGGGTAAATGGAGGGTCAGTGTCTGAGCTGGTTACTGTGAGTGTCAGATTAAGAGACAGGGCATCCTCATCAGTGCACTGCTGATGCTCACTTTCTTCCTGCTTTCCTACTTTCAAGAACTGCCAACTGTTGGGCAGTAGGAACTCCACAGGGAAGGGTTGGTGTGAATGAAGTGTGATGGGCTGGGAAGCAGCAAGCTCATGGACACAGCATCAGCAGATTGCCAGGGAGCAGGCTGAGAGTGAGCAGACAGTCCAGAAGGGGCGAGAGTGCCACTATCATCATTGTTCTCAGGACATTGGCCCTGTTGCAGCCAGCCCATGATGCTGGGAGCCATCTCCTCCATAGGACTCCATAGGAAATCCAGGCTTCTTTGCTCCCCACCCCACCTCCTGCCTTTAAGAAAAAGCAGGCTGCATTACAATGTGTTTGGCAAACAGCTGGCAGTGTTAAGAGGCCACAGCATTAGCAGTGGATCAGCTAACGCCACAATCATGTAAAAGAGGTGGGTACACAAATTTTGGGTGTTGTGAACTGGTCCAAACGGGTGTAGACATACAGCGAAATATAGACCCTGTACCCCAAAATTGGGGACAAAGCATTTTCTATCCCATAATGTCTTCAATACAGTGACTGTCAAATGAAATAACTTGCTAACTATTTAAGGAGCCTAAATCAAGACATATCAATATCAGGTACTGATCACAACTGTAAATGTATAATTATCAAGCAATTAGTTGTTGGATTACTTTGATACAACTGACTCTTCTTTGTAACCACTTATTTTGTCCATCAATTAACTCTACTAATGAATCAATTACATACCCAATGTTTAAGTTTAAGTGCTGCTCACTAACTTCTAAGATTACTAAGCAATAGGTAAGCAGCTATCACCTCTAACTCACAAAAATGCATGGAAAAACATTAAGTTGACACTTGGAATCCAACTCTGAAGAAGAGTCATGTTGGATTTGAAACGTTAACCCTGCTTCTCCCTCCACAGATGTTGCCAGATTTTCTGAGTTTTTCCAGCACTTTTTGTTTTTATTTCAGATTTCCAGTATCTGCAGTATTTTGCTTTTACTTAGGACCAAGATGCTGGTTTATGGGGCCTGTGTTCTCAGCACCTTGTATGGCTGTGAAGCAGAACGCCTTATAGCTGTCAAGAAAGGAAGCTGAACAATTTTCAAATTCATTGTCTGCGATGCATTCTCTTTATCTCATGAATGTGCAGTCATCTCAAAGGCAAATCTTCTAGGTATGCTAGCACTCGTCAAGCAAAGGGGAATTTTCAGGCTTGGCCATGTTTGGAGGATGGCAGCCCAACACAATCCCAAGAATTTTCTGTATGGTAAGGTAGCTGGAGCCAGGAGACCAACAGGACATTCAAAGCTTCACTTCAAGGGTGCTTGTAAGTAGGACACGACGGACCTAAACATTGATTTTCACACTTGGGAGACACTAGCCAATGATGGAGGGAAATAGCAAGATCACCCTGTGTTAATTATATCAATTGAAGATAAATACGTACAGGTAGAGATCATTGATTGGATGGTTACTTGATGACATATAAAGACTCTTCCTTCACCAACTGGCTATCAGGAGTAACCTATGGGCTAACATGCACTAACATGACAATCAGCGGCTACAGCAGCTTGACAAAAGGTGCCAACACTGACAACAACAACCCGCAATGACACATGATAACTGCCTCATATGCAAACTTGCAGCAGAGGCTGCCTCTTACTGATTGGTCTCCAACCATCGGCAAAAGTGTGCCATATGAAAATATTTCATCCCTAACGGATTTGCTGCATGTCCATCATAGATAGAAGGATAATGACAACAATGATTAGTTCAGGACTTTGTTGCCTGACTTTTTATTGTAAAAAAAAATTTATTCATTCACTAAATTGTGAATAAGAATCCTTATGGGAGGTCTGTAGCCTAAGTGCTAAGGTAATCCAAACTGGTTCATTTAACACAATTCAGTGCGGCAAATTTAGGCATCATTAACTTCTAGGCTTAGACTGATTGGCAAACCAGATGGTTTCTTGCCGAGGAGCTACAGTGATAGAATAAAGATGTTGCCAATGATGAGTCTTCCTGTCAAGTTATTAATCCAAGTTTCTTACAAGCACTAAAGTATCAATTAAAAATTTATTAATGTTAAAATGTTAATAAAGATAAAAGGCAGAGCACCATTATTATAAAATTTCTGCTCCAAATGTAAACAGTTCAATTTATTCAAATAAATTTCATTTCATCAGAAAGTAGGAGCCAAGTTTTTATTTTATGAACTGCCATTAGCTCAAGAATAGAATTGCATGAATATAAATACAAAACTACTAGAAATTTAGTATTAAGAGAAAGACCACAGGTTCACTTATAAGTTGTTATATTGTTATATTATTCTGAATTAATATAGGAACTATGTTGTCATGCACATGTGTACATGTACATCCAAGATACCACATTACTCACTGTCAACTGGTCACCCACATCCGTTTCTTCTGCCTTCTCTTCCTTCTCCTCATCATCACCCTCCGGCTTGAAAGGTTCAGGGCACACAGCCAATTCCAAATTTTTCTCTTGTGATTTTGGAACGGCACTGTCTGCTATCTCCATTTCTTTGCAGACTTAAGTCTCCCCACCATGCCTCACAGCTTGTTTACACTCCAAACCTGTGTACAACTTGACATATTTCACGCTAACCCAGCTTCTTGTTGGAGGATCAAAGAACTGGATGTGGCTATGAAGAGACTTCCCTTTCCCCCTAAGGAAAAATTCATCATGATTATGAATTATGCAGTGACTTGGCCACCATGGGTACTCTCCAGATTGGCGCACACCAGATCTCCTGAAGCAAAGTCACAAGCTTGCCTCAGTGCAGGGGCCCCAGGGCCACCGCTGATTTCCGCCAAAATAAACCTGATGAGAGCTCCAGTACCTGTGCCAAAAGTGTGATTGTTTCAAACTTCTGGGAACTACAAGACATAATATGGTGGCAGAAGGTGTTTGAGAATAAAATCCAAACATTGTAAATGAAATAAATGCTGAATTAGATTGAGAAAAATGAACCCAAATAAATGCCAAAGAAAAAGAATTGAGTGACTTCTGTGAACACAAGATGGCCACTACTGTAGCAATGGATGCAGTGCTCCAGCCCCCAATGAGTTGGGAAGCTGATGATGTCGTAGAGGTATTTCAGAAGTTTAATCAAAATTGCGGATTGCCATGCAGTGGTCTTCTTAAAGGCAATAGAGTGAAGATGAAAGGATCAGCTACATCTTTTTGTGGACAGGAGAGAAATGATTAGATCTATTTAATAGCTGAGAGATTAGTGGAGACAACAATAACAACCCAGACAAATCTTTTAAGACGTTCAGTTCGCGTTTTCAGCTAATGTCAAACCACTGTTTCCACCAATATGAATTTCAGAGCCCGGTGATTTTCTTTTGAGATTGTAAAATATAGCCAGCAAGTGTAAATTCAAGGAAATGGGTGAAAGGCTGGCAGATCAGCTCATTTGAACTCAGCACATCTTAATGTACAAAATGTTCTAATTGGGCAGGACAATTAAACTTGCAGGCTATTGACACTGTCAGAGCACATGAAGTCATTTGCAGACGGATGAAGGTGCTGACTAACAAAATCACTAACCTTCAATTAAGTCAAGGGAAGGGCATCAGGGCTGATGCAGTGAAACAGCAACAAAGGAATGCAGAGTAGACAGAGAGAAAGATGTGAAAGAGATATGGACAACCACAAATTTATGGACAGAAGGAAATGTGTCGCATACGGATCAAAGGGCAGATCGTGTAGAGAGCCAAATCACTGGGAAATCATGTGCAGAACAAAGAAAGAAGATGGTAAGTGAGTTACAGAGACTTACTTCCATTCCGTGGAAGCAGGCTGCACCATAGGCTACTTCATGTGCAGCCCACGTGGTGTTCATCATTGATATCATTAAAAGTCTTTGTGAGGGTTGTGCAGGTGGCTGCCCATGGCACTGAATGCCCCCCAGGAAATCATGATATGTATGCACAGCACCACTTAAGGCACCACTATATAAACAATTTTTTTTCTCTTGCTACAGTGTGAGGTGGAGCAAGCAATAAAGACACTTGGGGCTGTTATGATGTGGCAGATGATGTGTGCCAGGCAGACCAAATCCACAAGGGAAACTTGGTCATGCTATCACAACAGTCTTGCAGTTTGCATTTATTACGAGATGTGTACACTGAATTCAGAAGTAGTAAGTCTACAAAGACCTTTAGAGATTTTAAAAATTAAATTAAAATATTTGACAAAAAATAAAATATTTCAAGCACATAGGTAAGACTAATACTATACTAACTCCTAAAATTCCAAATTAACCTGACTCCCAATTACACTCCCTTTAAAGCAATGGTCCAAAATAGATTTTAGATTTAAAACAAATTTGGCAAGTTAACACAATACCCTGGACAGCGGAATTCCAAATTGCTTTTCCCCAACTTCAGTTTTGTTAGACAGCAGATTTATGCACAAATGCTGGAGGCTTCATTAAGGCTATTTCATCTTACATGGCCAACTGACACATAGCCTTTCATTCTTCTTTATATATGTTTTTCTCTTTTTAATATGTAAATTCTATTGTTCCATATGTCTTTGAAACTGTATTTTCCTCATAATATAAAAACTTTCATGTTGCCAATATATATTGTCAGCAACCTTTGGGAAAAATAAACACATCCCTTAACCTTGTTTAAAAGCAAATACTGTGGATGCTGGAAATCTGAAACAAAAACAAAAATTGCTGGAAAAAACTTAGGGTTGAATTTTCCCCCATTGGGGGGGAAGTTGATATTAGGGCGCAATTGGAGGAATGCTGCCATTTTATGCGGGCTGGTCAATTAAGGCCCACCCAGCATGATGTCCGCACAGAAGCCCTATGCGCTTCCTTTGCGGGCAGGGGGATTCTCAAAATCGAGGGTGCGCTCTCTCGCTCATGCGCAAAAAGACAAAATTGAAAAAATAAAGTTTCCCTTACATGTCCCCTCATGTGACAATTTTACAGAGTTGGGACATGTCCATAATTTTTGCAAAATCTTTATTAATATTTTTTAAAGCCTACATGAAACTTCATCCTGCCCGTGGATGAAGTTTCATGTTTTTTCTAGTTCTTGCCGGGACTGCTGGCCTGCCTGCCAACCTTAAGGTTGGATGGGCAGGTCCTTTAATTACTTAATTGGCCCTGTCAATGGCCTCAATTGGCCATTGACAGGTTGGCAGGCGTGCAGCTGATTTTGCTGTGCCCCCACCTTCCTGAAAATTTAAATTGGGTGCAGTGATGTTGGGATTTCCCCCCGATGTCAATGCACGTCATTTTACGTGTCGGCAAGCGGGCCCCGTCCCTGCTCGTCGACTTGTAAAATTCTGCCCTTAGCCTTGCTTATTTGGCCATTTGTAAACAGACTGAGAACCCTTTGAAATCCAAATCTCTTCATTTATCTAAAAATGCAAATTCTCTTCACACCTTACATGCTGAGCCAGCATCCATGTTTACTCATTAGCATGTCAAGTACTTAGCTTCTTTTGATGATTTCAAACTTGCAGCCTGCTTGACTCCAAATGTAATTATATCATACACACACCCAACTCTACTTACCTCCATAAACCTACTTCACAATAAACCAGAAAAATATCATGAAAATTATTATACTTTCAAAATGGGGTGGAATTTTCTGTGCGCGTTGGAGGCAGGTGTGTTTGGTTGCATGAATGGAAAATATGGCGAGAAGGCCAAAAATTGGCTTCACGACATTGTGAAACCAGTTTGCAATCATCAGCCCTGCCCATCAATGGCGGGCTGTGTTTCCTGCCTTTGGGAACCTCATTGAAATACATCTGCATATCACCATAGGTCCAGCTCAACAGAATTATCCCCCCATGCTGGATCATTTCCAAACACATTGACATGAAAACACACCAATGTGTTTCACAAGTGTACATAAGTGTCATGCACCTGGCAAGCTGCACTTTGCTCAGGATTTCAAGGTTTATTTGTCTACCTTGTTTTGGGCAGCACTTATGGTCATCAACGCCAGGCTTCGCAGGCAGCACCTCATCACGTTTAGGGGGGCCCACGGGCATGTCCCTATTTACGAGACCAGCAGTGGGGTGGGGGTGGCTTTTCAATGGCTGCAAGATTATGGCCTGCTTGGAGAAAGGGGAGAAGTGGCCTCAGGAAAAGGAAGAGGCTGCAAGGTGAGGGTTGTACTGGGGAAGGAGGGTATCGCAGGGTGTGTTTGGGGACACATGTTGATCTGTGCAAGTGGCCTCAAGATGGTGAGTGCTGAGGAGGCAGTCTCCAGAGGAGATGAGGCCAGATGGAGATGTGAGGGTGTGTATGAGAGAATGAGTGGTGATGTCCCTTGAGCTGGCAGTGAGTGAGATGCCAGTGAATGTGTGGTGGCCTTGTGCGTGTGTGAGTTTAGAATGATGAGTTGGTTGCCTTACCCTGGTGGCACAGATGCCATCACTTATCTTCTTTCTGCACTGGATGGCGAATCTCTTCTGTGCAACATTGGCACTGATCACCACTGCCACCACCTCCCAAGCCGGATTGGTGATGTTGCTGCTTTTCCTGCGGTCAGGGCAGGAGTAGAGGACATCACAGCAGATTCCAACAGGTTTCCGGAAGGTGTCCTAGGGATGCATCAGTGAATCGGGGGGCTGACATCTTCTTGCCTTTTGGGGCCATGTCTTCTGTGCAGCAGTCCTGGGCTAGAAGCACTGAGAGGCGTGCACGCGGCTGGACTTTAAATATGGTGCCCGGCATGAGGAAACAGTGAGGTGATGGCAATGCGGGTAAATCGGAGGCCATCCACCATTGAAATGGCGTGTTTCCCAGGAATGCATGATTAATGAGACAGGTTTGGGACAATATGGCATGAAAAGTCATCGTTGCAGTCAGCAGTTTTTTTTTCCCACCCGCTACCACTTAGTGTAAATCTGGGGCGATTCAGCCCTTGGAATCATTTTCAACTTTGATGGGTGCCGAAAGTTCATAGTAGCAACCGGCCATCTTTAATGCACAATGGAAAGGATACTTGGGTCAGGGTGTATAACAAGCAGTCAATCTGCTACTGCATTTTCTCCCTCCAAAAGTTGAAAGTCACCACTAAGCAGTATTAGGGTTATATGGTTTAGAATAGATTTAAATGATTTAGATATATACTGTGCAAATTACTATATTGATTTATCATATAATGTTAGCTTTTATTCAGAATTACATTAGTACATGTTTCATGGTCAATATACAGATAGTTTGAACGACAACTTAACCTTATTAGGTGACTGATAGCTTCAGCAAACGTTACTTGCAGAAATTTTAATCCAAATAATATGAAAATTCTCTTTCCAGAGTTTCTTTGCTGAGTATAGCCAACATTTCCGGTTTATACTATTGAAAATCTCAGGTACCTATTTCTGAAGAGACCTCACATGAACCTATCAGAAAGGGAAAGCAGGAAACTCTTTTCATTTTTCTCATCCCCACAGAAGCTAGAAGCAAGAACAGTTTTGCAAAAAGAGAGAAGGAATGAGTGGCAGTATCTTCAATACCTGACACTGCCGGCAGAATTAGCACACTCTGTCATGCTCCCTATCACTTGCACTCACCAGCCAGTTGGCTGCAGAAATGTACCGGCTTAAGGCTTCAGTCTTGGTCAAGTACTTCAATGACAACTTTCATTCAATTGTCTATGTCGCTTTTGCTCCCTTAAGACCTCTTGCTGTCTCTTCTGGTTATGCAGTGGCATCCCATTTAAAATTATAGTGTACTGGTTTTAATTTTCCAAATCTCCCTAAATTCAGGGAAGGTCCCATTAGATTGGAAGATAGCAAATGTAACTCCATTATTCAAAAAGGGAGGGAGAGTTAAGTGGGAAATTACAGGCCAGTTAGCTTAACATCTGTTGTAAGGAAAATGTTAGAAGCTATTATTGAAGAAGTTATAGCAGGGCACTCAGATAAGTTCAAGGTGATCAGGCAGAGTCAACATGGTTTTTGTGTTTATTCAACTTACGAGAGTTCTTTGAGGAAGTAACATGTGATATGGATAAAGGGGAACTGTACGTAGATTTCCAGAAGGCATTTGCTAAAATGCCACATCAAAGGTTATTGCGGAAAATAAAAGCTCATGATATAGGGGGTAACATATTAGCATGGATAGAACATTGGCTAGCTAACAAGAAACAGAGAGTAGGCATAAATGGGTCTTTTTCAGGATGTAATGAGTGACATGGCGCAGGGATCAGTGCTGGGACCTCAACTGTTTACAATTTATATAAATGACTTGGATGAAGAGATTGAAGGGATAGTTGATAAATTTGCTGATGATACAAAGATAGGTAGGAAAGTAAATTGTGAAGAGGACATAGATATAGATAGGTTAAGTGAATGAGCAAAGATCTGGCAGATAAAATATAAGTTGGGAAAATGTAAAATTGTCCTTTTTGGCAGGAAGAATCAAAGAGAAGCATATTATCTAAATGATGAGAGATTGCAGAGCTTTGAGGTGCAGAGGGATCTGGGTGTCTTAGTGCATGAATCATAAATGGTTAGTATGCAAGTACAGCAAGTAATTAGGAAAGCTAATGGAATGTTACAATTTATTGCGAGGAGAATTGAATACAAACATAGGTAGGTTATGCTTCAGTTGTACAGGGCATTAGTGAGACCACATTTGGAGTACTGTGTACAGTATTGGTCACCTTATTTAAAGGAGGATGTAAATGCGTTGGAAGCAGTTCAGAGCAGATTTACCAGACTAATACCTGGAATAGGCAGGTTGCCTAATGAGGGAAGGTTGGACAGACTAGGCTTGTATCTGTGGGAGTTTAGAAGAGTCAGCTGTGACTTGATTGAAACATATAGGGCAGAATTTTGACCTTGGCATGCGAAATCGGCGGGGGCAGACAGAAGTGGTCGAGATGTGGTTGGGAAGCCAACCACTGCCCGTGATCAGCAGCGCACTGCAATTTTACACAGGTGGGCCAATTAAAGCCCGCCAAGCTTGAGACGTGGCTGTGGAATGAGCATGAAGGGAAGGCGGAGGCAGGAGCAGGGGCAGGGGCAAGGACTTAATGTCCATTGGGTCCACTGGTAACCCAGCTACCGATTCAAATGCAACCTCGGCAGCCCCTGGAAGGTGCCACTGAAGGATGCGGAAGGCCTGCTTATTGAGAGCGTTGCAGGTGGACACAACAGGCAGGAGGGCAGGTCAGCAGGGCATTCAGCCCCTCGTTTCTCGGATGAGTGCCTCGGTACCCTCCTGGAGGAGGTGGCAGCAGGAGAGAAACCCTTGTCCTCAGGGAAAGGAGGAGGACGCCCCTCCCCCCACCTCACCATAAAGGCGTGGGAGGTGTTGGCTTCCAGGGTCAGCAGTCATTAAGAGGTGCACATGGGTCCAGTGCCTGAAGTGCTTTAATGATCTGTGATCGGGAAGAGTGAGTATTGAGTTAGCATGGGTCACTTAGCAGAACAGTTAAGAGCTGCCCATCCCCCCGCGGACCTCAGAGGTGGTAGAGTGTGAGTGGCAAATGTCAATGAGGCAGCATCTGGCCAAGGGGGCAAGCCCTGGCCACTTGGACTGAGTGCCATGCGGCTCCCGGGTCACGAATCGGCTGAACCCTGCAAGGTCTTCCTCAGGTGGGGTTGGCCAGGCTGCAATAGCATTGGAGGTAGAGACTGGACTAGGCAAAGCTCCTCTATCCTTTCAGGAGAAAACATCCCATAGCAATGCTGAGAGGTCGCCAGTTGGCAGACCCCCACACCTCCTCATTCTCATGCGGTATGAGCAGGAGGCCCTGGAGCTTGAGAGGCACCATGTGCCTAGGTCACGCGGCTGCGGTGAGGTTGGAGTGTCATAGGGAGGTGAGAGTGCAGTGCACTGAGATGAGAATGTTGGTAATTGCAAGCATTCTAGTGTAGTTTCTACATTGATGTGAGCCTCGAACCTATAATCCCCATTGATAATGGAAAGATGAGGGCACCATGATGTATATCTCTGTCTCATGAGGGTGCCAGTAACAGTGTAATGCCTTCAACTAATAACATGTCCTTGTTCTTCCTTTCAGGCTCACCACCAGCCCTTTGTGCTGAGGAACCTGAAGGCCCAACCCTGACCCCTGAGGACCACCATGATCAGCAGGCGCCTGCATCACACCCTTTCTGTAAAGTAGGCACCAGCGCAGATACCAGCATCTTGGTGGGAATCAGATCACCGTCTAGTATCTTGGTGCACAGTGGTAAGGGCACTTCACACTTGCTTGAGGTGCAGGCAGAGACAGAGATTGCCCAGGGTGCCAGCAGTCAGAAGACTGCTGGGGACCAGGAGAATGCTCAGTCGATGACTGATGATGGGCCTTTGGAGTCATCCATGGGGCAGCAGATGCTGGATGTCCAGCAGGGTGTGTAGGAGGATCTGGCAGAGATACATAAGGGAGTACGTGCCATGGTATCCATTGTGGAGGAGTCCCTGTGGGGCACTGCGTTGGCCCTCATGGCCGAGCTGAATGCCTCCTCCATGGAGAGAATGGTGACCCTCTTGGAGAGGCTGCTCCAGGGATCAATCAGGGGTTCCTAGGGATGCACTCAGACCTGCAAGTCCTCCCACAGGCTTTGATCTCAAATGGTCAGTGTCATGTAGGAGATGGATTAGGCACCCAGTATTCCAGCTAGGTGCTCATCCATCAATGGTGAGCAGGGAGGTCCAAAGCAACCTTCCATTGGCGCATGAGCTGCCTATCATCTCTGTGGGCTACTTTCAGGGCGCTTCAGATGAGGGCAGAAGCTCCTCCACCCCTCTGCCAGTAACTCTGGCATCCGATGAGGCTGCTGTGATTGGGGAGATGTCAGCCGTGGCACTGGCCGCTCCCTCCCAGGCGGGGCCAACACAGGCTCCACAGACCAGAGGACGACTGCCAAGGTCACCAAAGCCAACAAGACAGCAGAGTCAGCAGGCTGTCTCCAATGCTGCTGCCAGCGAGGGGGGAGGACCAAGATGTAGCACTCGCAAGGGAAAACATAAAGCACCTTAATCACAACATGGCCTGATCACGGGTGATATTTGTTTCCCCCATTTTTCCATTCATTTTTTATTGATGTGATGGAAAACACCTGTCAATGTTAATTTGTACAATGTTTGTCAGCCACCGGCTAATGAAATGTTATTTTGTGTAACTGGCCTCTGGATGCTTCATTTGTTCTGTAGGTGCAGGGTAATTATGATGATGTTATGATAGACGTGTGTTTCCTTAAACTTTGTCACAATGGCACCTAGTGTATGTTGTTGACCAAGGAACTGGATCTATCAGGGATCGAGTATGGAGCCTGCAGCCCTGGAATGTGGTGGTGGTTCTTATTTGGTAGACTAGCTGAAGGAGCATTGGATCAAAGTGTCCCTCTGTTTCTGCCTTCCTGAAGGTTACCCAGGTTAGCGTCTATGCCCTCAGCATTCCCCTGACTGTGCTTGTCCTCGGACTCACTACTGGACTCATTGTCTGTTGCCTGTGCAGCTGTGTCACAACATCCCCCCTTTCCAGTGCCAGATTGTGGAGAGTGCAGCATGCAACCACTATCAGTGGCACACAATCTGGGGGGTATTGGAGTGCGCCCCCTGAATGGTCCAGGCATCGGAAGCACCGATTGGCTCTCTCCACCATAGCCCCTGTGGAGTTGTGGCTCCTATTGTACCGCTGCTCAGCCTCTGTTCTTGGGTGGTAGAGAGGCATCATGAGCCACATTTTGAGGGGATAGCCCTTGTCACCCAGCAGCCATTCATCCAGCCGGGCTGGAGAACTGTAGAGCATCAGCACCTGCGAGTGTCTGATGATGTAAGCATCATTGGAGCTGCCAGAGTACCGTACAGGAAATGTATCCTGTGATCTCACATTATCTGCACATTCACGGAGTGGAATTCCTTCCTGTTGACGAAGGCACCGGGCTCACCCGCTGGTGCCTTGATGACCACATGTGTGCAACCTGGATGTGGGGGAACCCAGCAATCGCTGCAAAGCCTCTGGCTCACTCAGCCTGACTGGCCTCGTCCATATGGTAATGAACGAAAGCCAATGCACGCCTGAACAGAGTGTCTGTCACCAGCTTGATGCAACTATGAACAGCTGATTGGGAGACTCCACACAGATCCCACACTGAGACCTGGAAGGAGCCGGAGGCATAGAAGCTGAGGGCCACTGTGACCTTCAGGGCTACTGGCATGGGGTGTCCGCCCGCAAAGTTGGAGCTGATCCCAGGGCCGGTCCTCTGACAAATGGAGGACACAGTCTTCCTTGAGAGATGCAGCCTCATTCAACACTGTACCACAGGCATTGTGAGATAGCTGCATTGCCGCCTGTAAACCCTGGCAGCAGGATAGTGACGTCTTCTGCGGCCCCTTCTGCCTTGGGCTACCTGCTGGCCCTGCGCCCCTTGTGCCTGCACTTCTCCTCACACAGGTTGCTCCCCTGGAAGCTGAATAGAGACACCTGGCCTCTTCCCGCCCTCTCTTCCTCCCAAGAGGAGGTGCGGCCAGCAGAGACCCCACTACCAGGGTAAGGGAAAGCTGTCTAATACCTAGAGGGCCCCAAGTAATATGAATCCTCTGGGGGCCTAGAAAACAACACAGTCCTGAACTGAAGCCTCTTGTTTCTCTAAATGCAGCTCTGAAGCGAAATGAAGCTGTCCTGTTCACAGAAGAAACCCGCAACAAGTGTTATCCTGCACTCCTTACTAATCAGCCACTGACCCCTCTTATCCTGCCCATGGATGGGGTTTTGCAAATTGTGGCCTGCCTGCCTGCCCATTTTGCCTGTGTGATGGCCTGAAAACTGCACAAGCTTTGTAAAGTCAGAGACAATTGGTGTCTCAAGGGCCTTAACTGGCCACTTAATTAATGGCGGGTGCACTCTGTCTTCATCGCACGCCCACCTAGCAAAATATCCTGAGAGTGCACATTGACATCGGCAGGAGTGGCCAATGTCAACTTTATTTCATGCTCGGGTGTGTTAGGTGCCCGCTCGCACGCCAAACGTAATTTTCTGTCCGTAAGATCCTGAGGGATCTTGACAGGGCGGATGGAGAGAGGATGGTTCCTCTTGTGGAAGAATCTATAACTAGGGAGCACTGTTTAAAAATAAGGGGTCATCCATTTAAAACAAAGATAAGGTGAAATTTTCTCACTCAGGGGGTCGTGAGCCTATGGAACTCTCTTACTGAAAAGGTGGTGGAAGCAGAGCCTTTCAATATTTTTAGGGCAGAGGTTGATAGATTCTTGGTAAGCAAGGGGGTGATAGGTTGTTGGTGGTAGGTGGGATGCAAATTTCAGGTCAGCCATGTACTTATTGAATGGCAGAGCAGGCTCAAGGGGCTGAATGACCTACTCCTGTTCTTTGTTCATATATTTGTATGTTGCAACTATTTCTCCATGCTGGCCCCAACCAACAGTTTTTTAATTCATTAATATGGTGTGAGTATCACTGACTAGACCAGCATTTATTGCTTATCCCTTATTGTCCTTGAGAAGACGATGGTGAGTCACCTCCTTGAATTGCTGCAGTCTGTGTGGTGAAGGTAGCCTCACTGTTAGGTAAGGAGTCCCTACATTTTGACCCAATGATGATGCAGGAATAGCGGTATAGTTCCGAGTCAGGATGGTGTGTGATCTATTTAGATCTGCTAAGTGTATGGCCAGGATTTTCCATGCATGCCAGCATTGTGCATGTTCAGTGGCGTGAGTAGACAATATTGCTCGATTGGTTTCACGTGAAACCAATCCATGATCATCCGCTCAGCCTACCGATGGCGGGCCAGGTTCTCCATCATTGGATGCTGGGAACCTCATTGTAATACATCCGCATATCATTATTAGGTCTGCCCGCTGGAATCATCCCCCCCACTGGATTGTCCGCCCACATTAGAGGGAAAACACGCCGACGTATTTCACAACAGCACATAAGCGATGTGTACTTGGCGAGCTGCATTTTGCTCAGATCTTTGAGGTTTGTTTGCCTGCCTGGCTTCAGTCAGCACTCACAATCATCAGTGCCAGGCTTCACAGACAGCACCACATCACTCTTAGGGGGTAGCTCACGTGTAGGTCTCTACCTGCCAGATCAGCCATAAGTGGGTGGCTTTTCAATGGCTGCTGGACTAGGGCTTGCTTGGCGAAGCTGGAGAAGTGGCCTCAGGCAAGGGAAGAGGCTGCAGGGCAAGAGCTGTACCGGGGAAGGAATGACATGTTGATCAATGAAAGTGGCCTCAAGAAGGTGAGGGCTGATGAGGAAGTGTCTAGGGGAGATGAGGCCAGGTGAACATGTGAGGGTGTGTGAGTGAGAATGGATGGTGATGTCCCCTGAGCTGGCAGTGAGTGAGATGCCAGTGAATGTGTGATGGGCTTGAGTGTGTGAGTTTAGAGTGATAAGATGTTTACCATACCCTGGCTGCACGAATGAGATCATTTATCCCCTATCTACATTGGATGGCCGACCTCTGCTGTGCAGCATTGGCACAAATCAACACTGCCACCGCCTCCTAAGCCCATTCTGTGGCCAGAGCCGGGGTAGAGGACATCACGGCAGGCCTCCACAGTATCCAAAAGGTGTTTCAGTGACATGTCATTAAACCTGGGGGCTGCAGACTTTTTGTTTTTCGTGGACATCTTCCCTCAGTAGTCGTGGGCTGGAATCACTAAGTATGGCGGAAGGTGTGATGAAGTGGTGAGGTGATGGCATGTTGGGTGAATGAGAGCCTGTCCGCCATGGAAACAGTGTGTTTCCGGGAATACCTGACTAATACCCTGGGTTTGGGACAATATGCTGTGAAAAACCGCCATGGTGGCTGGTGGGTAAAACATCATTTTATTCGCCCATTACTGCACTTAGTGCAAATCTGGGACGATTCTGCCCTACATTCTACCAAACCATTAGAATTTTGGGACCATAGGGCAGGATTTCCCCCCAGTCGGGGGCGAAGTTGAATTGCGGGCGCTCACAAGCGCGCCTCCAATCGGCACCCCCAATCAGGGGCGTAGCGCCATTTTACATGGGTGGGCCAGTTAAGGCCTGCCCAATGTGACATCTGCCAGGAAGCGCTATGCACTCCTGTGCGAGAAGGGGGGGGGGGGGGGATTCCCTAAACATGAGAGTGCGCTCTTTCACACATGCGCACGAAAGAACGCACTCATCTCCCTGAGGGTAAGTGCTACCTCAGGGAGATCGGTTGTTCTGTCAAAAATATTGAATATAGAAAAAAAATTCCTGATGTGTCCCCTCATGTGACACTGCCACATGAGTTAGGATATGTGCATAATTTTTAAAAAAACTTTAATAACATTTTTAAAAACCTACATGAAACCTTATCTGCCCGTGGATGCTTTTTCTAATTCCTGCCAGGGCTCCTGGTCGACCCGTCGATCTTAATGTTGGATGGGCAGGTCCATTAATTAGTTAATTGAACCTGTCAATGGCCTCAATTGCCGCCCAACGTCATCCCCCGTTTTTGTTTGGTTATGTATTTTGTTTGGTTATTTATTACTCTAAATAAGCAAAAACATAACCAGCCTTATATATCTCATAGCCTCAAAATTGTTTTGCCAAATTAAACTTTACAAGCACTAATGGTTTCATAAAGTTGGGTTTATTTTTAAATTGTTGCACTGATTGCATTTGTTTCCTATCAAAATGACTCAAAGTCATGAAATGACAATATCAGTGCAAACACTAGATTGGAAACAGATGGAAAACAGTATTAACTTTATCCTTCTGGGACTTGCTCCAGTGACCTGGGCTGGATTTCAACAAGTTTCCCAGTATGATGGTTATTGAACTCTGGGGTGAAATTCAACATTGTCAGGAACACAAAATGCAACAAATGATAGCGAATTAGCTGCCTGATATACATCCGACTGTACCTACAATACCAAGAAGCAAGAGAGAGACATAAGCACTGGAGGCAGCACTGTGAAATCAAATGAAATAGAACAGGGCAGGCAATGATGGTCCAACTGGTGAATGCACAGGACATAAGGGCATTTAAAGTGAATTGCTAATTGTTTGGACAAGAATATTTTAATGATATGAGGAAAGGGCAGGGGAATGTAATGGATTGTCCTTTCAAACAACTGACACGGGTCCAATGAGCCAAAAGCTTTCTCATGTGCTGCTAAGTTCAATGATTCTATCGAATGCAAAGAGACATTTAGACTTTGTTGCATTTGGTTTAGCTGATGTGCTGACACATGCGGCGTAAATAAGTTTGAAATCTGGGATGGGCGTGGACTTAGGTGTGGGTTCAGTAATGGGGAGATCTGGATCTAACGCATTTGTCCAGCATGAGACGGATACACCAGGTTGGACTGAGATTTGCAGAAAGGACACTCGGCAAAGCAGGTTAAATCATATTTTCAAGGCAGCTCTCCCAATGTTTTAATTTTGCTTAAGGCCATTCATGATGGGCTTACTCAAAAATCAAGGAAGACTAAAAGGAATAATTTCCTTTTCACTAATTATTAATGGCACGCATACAGTAGCCATGAACAGAGATGCTGTGAGCTAAAATAAAGCCAGTGCAACCACCAAGATCATTATTGAGCATGCCGTTAGCATCATGAAGCATCATGCCTGAAGAGATCAAGGTGCCCCTTATGGTGCAGTGGGCCCCAGCACAGGTGTGGAAGATCATTGTCCCCATGACTTTGCTGAAATTAAAAGAGGCTTGACTACAGAGAAGGATTTGGTGAATCCACAATCAAAACCAGAGCAGTATGCAGTCACTGAATGAACTAAACTTGTTAAATTCCCCAAACCTTTTCATAGGGTGCCAAGTTCTTAATGGATCTGATTTAGTAAGGAACACACACTTACTCATTAAATGTCATCACAGCAATGCACTTAGAAAGTTTCCACAAGCCATAGAAGGAAATTCACTACAGCCCAAATTATTCTTGGCGACCTTTTGAAATCTTCAAAGGGACCAATGGGCATTGTTTGATCTGTCTACTTTTTCTCTGTCAGTTTTCTGCATTAAATGATTATTTTTCAAACAAAATCTGAAGCTGTCAGTAAAATTCACTGGTTAAAGGAGTCCGACGTGTTTGGCTGCCCTTGTTTCACCCCCACCGCCCACTGCCCTCACCTCTCCCCCACTCTCTTTTGCCTTTCCACACATGAGGCCATGATATATCCTAGAAAAACTTCTCTCTTTGCATCTTAATCATACAGCTGTTCACCATGTGAGGTGTCATACCTCAGGATATGGAAGGAGTTTGTGTAATTTATGTTAAAATAATGATATTAAGTCAAAGGAATTTTTGACTCAAACTGTAATATGTTTGTGATATTAAATCAGGTTTAGGGTCCAGCCTCCTTTATTTTGATAGGGGAAGAAAGGTTTGAGGAAAAAAAATTGACCTACCTATCCCTTCTTCATCTCAGTGTTTCTAAGTTTTAAATAAGCTATCCATTGAATTGCTATCCTTAAAGGTCTGGGACAACATGGGGAATTGTGATCACATTCTAGCACTTCCACATGAGATCTTATGAGAGATGACTGAACTCAGCATAATAAAAATAAAAATACCTGGAAAAACTCAGCAGGTCTGGCAGCATCTGCGGAGAGGAACATAGTTAACATTTAGAGTCCGTATGACTTCAACAGAACTAAGTAAAAATAGAAAAGAGGTGAAATATAAGCTGGTTTAAGGTGGGGGGTGGGGGGTGGTGTGTGGGGTAGAGCTGGATAGAGGGCCAGTGATAGGACTATTTTCTACTTTTCTATTCACCTTCTTTCTATACACCTCTTTTCTATTTTTACCTAGTTCTGCTGAAGAGTCATATGGACTTAAAACATTAACTGTGTTCCTCTCTGCAGATACTGCCAGACCTGCTGAGTTTTTCCAGGTATTTTTATTTTTGTTTTGGATTTCCAGCATCTGCAGTTTTTTTGCTTTGAACTCAGCATAATGTTGCCTGATTGAGGTCATTAGTGACTAATATAACTGGCAGATTACTTGTTTAATTCCTAGCCCTAGGAGGGGGCCATAGATCAAGCCCACCGCTTCCAGTTCAGCTAGAGAAAATCACATCAAAATAGGAGCAGATGCAGGCCATATGGCCCTCAAGCCTACTTCACCATTCATAAGATTATGGCTGAACTTCTATCTCAAGTCCAGCTTCCCTGTATCCCTTGATTCATTTAGAGCCTGTGGTAATTATGGTTTTATTTAGTGTGTTTTGTACCTTTAAGAATAATGCTTGTTAGGAAAGATCACATAATCTGTAGTAACCAATAGGAGAGTAACACGGGCTACAACAGCAGACAGTGTAGAGATAGAGTTGGAGTTGAAAGCACATGTGTAATTACTGCTGAGTATATTGTAAATAAAGTTAATGTTTCCACCCAAGAAATATCTGCAGATCAACTCTATTACTAATAGTACAACTCAACCAACTGGCGATGAGGATGAAACAGGATTGAAGAGAAGAAATCAAGTTAGAAAGAAATTGGCACTGTATCTCTCCCAGTGATTGTAGTAGCAAGCTCTGTTAGAATTGAAGAAGTTATCCTCTCTCAAAATGCCACAATTTGGGAGAATTGATCCTTTTGAACCAGCCACAGACGAGTGGCCTCAATATATAGAATGCCTCATGTTCTTTTTTCAAGTGAACGAGATTATGGGGGAAGACAAGAGGTGAGTGATCCTCTTGAGTACTTGCTGAAGCAAAGCCTACAGTCTGATTCAAAGTTTGATGGCACCCACTGCTCCAGATTTGAAGAATTTTGATGAATTGGTGGACCTTGTGAAGGGTCAGTTTCAACCAAAGCCCTCAGTCACAATGCAGACGTTCAGGTTTAATTCACAAAATAGTGCCCCGAGTGGGACAATTGCATGCTACGTGGCAAATTTGAAGCAGCTAATGAAAAACTATGAGTTCGGTACAACTCTGAATGAGATGCTCAGAGATCATTTAGTGTGTGGTATGAATGAGGACACTTTTCAAAAAAGATTATTGTCTGAAGTGAACCTGGATTTCAAGAAGGTGCTAGAGATGGTGCTGGCCATGGAAAGTGCAGTAAGAGATTCAAAAACAATACAGGGTGTACAAAATTGCGCCATCCTCCATATCAAGTGGGAAACCTCAAGCGAAAGTGACGCGAAAAAGCAAGACTCTGCCGAGAAGTAGGAAACAGCCCCCACTAGCCGAAGAATAAAGAAAAATAACTTAGCAGCGAAATCAAAGAATAATTTTAATAGGGGTGGAAACAATAGTGGATGATTGCTTCTCAGACTGGAGGTCTGTGACTAGTGATGTGCCTCAGGGGTCTGTGCTGGGACCAATGTTGTTTGTTGTCTATATCAATGATCTGGATGATAATGTGGTGAATTGGATCAGCACTTTTGCTGATGACACTAGATTGGAGGCATTGTGGACAGCAAGGAAGGCTTTCAAAGCTTGCAGAGAGATCTGGACCAACTGAAAAAATGGGCCAGAAAATGGCAGATGGAATTTAATGCGGAATAGTGTGAGGTGTTACATTTTGGAAGGTCAAACCAAGGTAGGACATACACAGTAAATGGTAGGACACTGAGGAGAGTGGAGGAACAAAGGGATCTGGGAATTCAGATACATAATTCCCTGAAAGTGGCGTCACAGGTAGACAGGGTTGTAAAGAAAGCTTTTGGCATACTGGCCTTCATAAATCAAAGTATTGAGTATAGGAGTTGGGATGTTATGGTGAGGTTGTATAAGACATTGGTGAGGCCAACTTTGAAGTATTGGGTGCAGTTCTGGTCGCCTAACTACAGGAAGGGTATCAGTAAGATTGAGGGAGTGCAGAGAAGATTTACTAGGATGTTGCCGGGTCTTAAGGAGTTGAGTTACAGGGAAAGATTAAACAGGTTAGGACTTTATTCCTTGGAATGTAGAAGAATGAGGGGAGATATGATAGAAGTTTACAAAATTATGAGAGGTATAGACAGAGTAAATGTGAGTAGGCTCTTTCCACTTAGATTAGGAGAAATAAACACGAGAGGACATGGCTTTAGGGTGAAAGGGGAAAGGTTTAGGGGGAACATTAGGTGGAACTTCTTCACTCAGAGAGTGGTAAGAGTGTGGAATGAGCTACCATCTGACGTGGTAAATGTGGGCTCACTCTTAAGTTTTAAGAATAAATTAGATAGATACATGATGGGAGAGGTCTGGAGGGTTATGGACTAGGTGCAGGTCAATGGGACTAACGGAATAATATTTTGGCACAGACTAGAAGGGTCGAATGGCCTGTTTTCTGTGCTGTAGTGTTCTATGATTCTATGGTTCTAATCAGTCTTTTAGCGATTGGCAGTTTAAAAAAATCAAATGCTACTTTTGTCACAGAAATGGACATATAATGAGGCAGTGCAAGGAAAAATTCAAGTAGACTTGTAAACAAAAGAAGAAGCCCAATGAAATCTACAATGTACAAGAGCCTGAAACAACAAATTCAGACATTTATTCATTGTTTAATCTGAAAATAGGAAAGACAGGACCAATATTTGTCACTGTGAAAGTAAATGGCAAACCTGTTAAATTGGAAATGGACACGGGAGCTTCCACTACAGTAACTGGGGAACATACCTTCAGATATTTGAATAATGGTAAACATCAATTAAGTTTAGAACAAATAGTTGCCAAGCTAAAAACATATACAGGTGGAGACATTGAAGTAAATGTCACAAACAGAGTAACTGTCCATTATGGAAGCCAATGGCAGATTGCCCTGTGATGGTGGTAGCAGGTGATGGGCAAAGCCTCCTGGGGGTGAAATTGGTTAAAGGAGATTAAGTTAGAATGGGCTGAAATTTTCCAGTTGAGTGCAGGTGGTCAACTGGAGCTACTTAGAAAGTACACCATCATCTTTAAGGATGAACTGGGGAAAATCTAGGGCCTGCAGGCCAAGATTCATGTGGACCCGGAAGCAACCCCTCACTTCATGAAGGTGAGAGCAATGCCATATGCCCTGTGAGAAAAAGTCAACACTGAGCTGAACAGATTAGAGAAACTGGGCATTACACAACCTGTTCAGTTCTCAGAATGGGCAGCACCCATAGTCCGCATCCTTAAACTTGACCAAAGTGTCCAAATTTGTGGGGACTGCAAACTGATGGTTAATAAAGTAGCTAAGCTAGACAGGCACCCCGTACCAAAAATCAAAGACCTGGATGCCAAGCTGGCAGGAGGGACAACGTACACAAAGCTTGACATGAGTCATGCTTATCAACAACTAGAGTTGGATAATGCCTCCTGGGAATTTGTCACAACTAATACCCACAAAAGGTTGTACCAATATACACCGTTGCCTATCAGTGTCTCCTCCTTTTGTGCCATCTTCCAGAGAACAATGGAAAGTTTACTGCAGGAACTGCCCCAGATTGTAGTCCATTTAGACGATGTATTGGTCACAGGATTCACTGAAAAACAGCATTTGGCAAACTTAGAAGTCTTAAAACATTTCTTGCAAGCTGGAGTGCATCTAAAAAATGAAAAGTGCATGTTCCTAGCAAGGGAGGTAATCTATGTGGGTCACCGGGTAGATTCACAGGGTCTCGACCACCACCAGCGCCACCAGTGCAAGCCCCTGGACCTCATCCAAGGATGAAGCTCCAGGAGAACCATCACGGCGCTCACATGTACTGTCCACCAGCTCAGAGACAACACGTCGGTGGGGCATAGATGTAGTTTAGTCTCGGGCTCACTTTCTGGGGAACACCTCAATGACACGTCTCCACAGCAGTTGGAGGCAAGGACAGCCCAGGTCTCCAGCACTCAGGGGACTGCTGGAGACTAGTCACCTGTTCAGTCCGAGTCAGATGATGAGCCTCTGGGAGTGGCCCCCAATTCAATGCTGGAGATACAACAACAGGCGGTGGAACATCAGGCAGAGATTCGACAGCCACTCAGCAGACTTGAGCGAACGAAGGAGGAGTCCATCCGCGTTCTGTCTGATGTCATGGCTCCAACATATGAGCACCTCAAGGTCATCATGGGAAGGCTGGCGACCATGATGAAGACTTGGTCCAGCAGGTCTTGCCAGATCTATGCTTGGCTCTGCAGTCCATTGCTACAAACATAGGGATGAGGCACCTAGCCCTCCCTCCAGGTACACTATCTCCTGCAGGAGTCAGGGCAGGATCCTTGGGCATGCACATGGAGGATGAACCAGACACCCGAGGGGGCCTCCTCTCAGGACACTCCAAGGGTGTGCAGCCGCACAGAGTCCCCTCTGCCTGTCACCCCATCCACACCAGCTTCTCAGGCTGCTGAGGACATTTCTGTTCCTGAGCAGGTGACCCTTATCAGGCCGGGGCCCTCCAGGCCTCGGGCCACCAGAGGACGTCCACCAAGGTAATCGCAGACACCAGAATGTAGCAATCAGTAGGCTGCCTCCACTTCTGCTCCGGATGTCAGGGCTGCACCCAAGTGCAGCAGTAGAGTTTGGAAAGTTAAGAAAAATTTATGTCACTTTTGGGTCACGTGTGTGCTAGAGATTTAAATAAATTTCACTTTTGTTAATACATTTGATGGTATGTGAAAGTTCCTGTCAACTGAAGGCGTTGTGATTTTGTACTTTAGAGTTTTCTTATTTCGAGGTTTAGCCTTCCTCCCACTCAGTGATAGTGTCCCACCGTGAGATTCACATTCCTTGGGTGTCTACCTTAGTTGAATTAGTCTTTGCAACCTTGTGTGATGTCTGGGAGATGTGTGTAAATCTTTATTGGAAATGTGTGATGTAAACATTTCTCACCCTTCTTCCTCAGGGAACACCATTGAGTGAGGGCAGCTCATTGGCATTTGTGTCTCCTCAATGGTAGTGTCAAGAGAAAAGACACGCATGGGAGGAGGAGATCCCTAGGCTTGTCCACATCTCAGTCGCAGCAGTGTTTGCATCATTAGATGGTGGCGAAGACTTTAAGAGCATCGCTCTTGTTCCTAAGTGGACACTCAGTTCCCAAAGTGACCTCACTCACAGGGCCCCATGGACCAAAGCAGAGATCATGGCCTGGTGATTCATGAGGGAAGTGAGAATGCGGGACTCAATATTGCTGCAAGTGGGTTGACATCCTCTGAGTTGAAAGACAAAGGCATTGAGGACTAGGAAAGATGTGGCCATATTCTCTCACCTAAATTTACTCTTCCTGGAACCTGTCAGCGATTAACATATCATAGGCATGTCTCCTACATCTTCCTTCCTCCATGACGTGATGATGCTCATACTGACCCTCAGCAGCCTCCTGAGGTTCCTGGGCCTCCGGATCTTCATCCTTCGATGAGCTCTCATCCTCCTCCTGGTCATCCTCTGGCAGGTGGGTCACCTCTTTGCATAGCCAGATTGTGAAGGATGCAACATACTGCGATGATGTGGGAAACTCTGTCAGGAGTGTATTGAAGTGAGGCATCTGAGCGGTGCAAGTTGCTGAAGCACATTTTCAGAAGCCCTATGGTCTGCTCTAAGGGAGCGTGTGGAGCTGTGAGCAGTGTTGTACCTCTCCTCAAAATGACTCTGAGGGCATTGCACTGATGTTATCAGCCAGCATTTCAGTGGGTACCCCTTATCCCGAAGCAGCCACTGCAGACGTAATGGCCCCTTGAAAATCTCAGCAACCTGGAAGTGACTCAGGATGTAGGAGTCATGTCCCAGGGTCTGTGTACAAATGTACTACCATGATCAGACACCAGTTGCACATTGATGGAATGATAGGCCTTGCAGTTTATAAACATTAGGGCCTGCGGCCAAGGAGGGCGTCGACTGCACCCTGCACTCTTGGGAAGCCTGAGATGGCGGCGAAGCAGGTGTATCTCTCAGCCTGGCTATCTTCAGCCAGTGCAAATCTGACTTAATGATGGGCCTTCCTGTAAAGGGCATCTGTGACCTCCTTTATACATCGATATGTAGCGGACTGGGATATGCCGGACAGGTCGCCTGTTAATCCTTGGAAAGAACCAGAGGCCAAGAAATTGAGTGCAGTGGTCACCTTCAAGGCCACTGGCAGGGGATACCCTCCAAATCCACATGGTGTTAGGTCTTCATGAAGAATATGGCATATGTAATGTACCAGATCTTGGGTCAAACAAAGGTGTGCACAGCATTGCCTTTCACTCATTTGTAAATTGGAAACTCTTGGATGATAAACCCTAGGTCTGGCGAGCCACCCCCATTGTCTGGATCTCTCTTCCTGACCTTTCTGTTCATGCTGCGGGTCTGCTTGACCATGTCCCTCCTGCTGGAGCTGCATGTGGAGTCGCCTCTCCCTCCTTCGCCTCCTCCAATGCTTTAGGTCCCTGACAAAGCCAGTGTTGAGCCCCAGATCCATATGTGCTATTGCCTTCTCTCTGAAAGGAAAAATTGAAGGCATTAATTATTCAAGGGGCAAGAAAGCCAAGCTCTGAGGATGATGCGTTTGGATACTGTAAGGGTCCATATTTTTTCATGCCCTACTTGCATAGTGGCTGATGGTGCCTTGTCCCTGAGACACTAACACACACATCGAGGTGACCAAGATAGCATCACAGATATGTAACATCATGAGCCTTGCGTGGGATGCTAAAGTTTCGTTGAGATGAGTGAACTAACCTAGCTCTGTGCTCCAATCTCTGATGTGGCATGTTAATGACCAATCAGTTACTCATGGTCAATGTGCGGATGCCCTTTGGCCCATTAGGAGTGTCAATTCTGGTGAACACATGACAGGCCTTCATTGATGGAATGCCATATATGATACAGCTGTGCCTCCTTCACTATTGCCTGCATTCCCAAATTCTACATTTCTATGAGTTGCAGTGACTATGATTTGTAGCCACTGAATTCTGAGTAGCCCTTTATCAATGCTAATGAAGTCATTGGCTTTCAGTGGCTTTCATTGCAAGGTGACGTTCCTCCTTTCTTTCTAAGCAGATTCCTGTTCACTCCAGTGGCAACAAGAGGTTAGAGGGAGACTGCAGAAAGGTCCCCCTCGCCCTACCCCCGACTGCCGTTCTACAGCCTTCCCTCCCCTTTGCCCCCTCATGTTCGGCCTTTCCCCTGACTGCCGTTCCACAGCCTTCCCTCCCAATTGCACCCTCCGTTGTTTACTCTTCCCCCTCACTGCCATTCCAAAGGCTTCCCTCCCTATTGCCCACCTCGTGTTTGTCAGCCTGACCCCTCAGCTCACAGCCTAGTTACACGCACCTCATAGCACCAGGTTGAAGCAGTAGCCTCTGAAAGTGGAGGCCTGCGTGAGTACCACAGCAGAGTGGCATTCCTCAGGACAATGAAAGTGAAGAGAAGGAGCAGTCCAGCACAACAGCCCAAGCGAGTGGCATTCATTGCAACAAGATTGGCGCAGCGCTCTGCTGGTATGTTCCATTCACCTTGAAGTTATCAGTGAATTGAGGTCCAACTTGTCCCCTTTTCAAACAGATTTGACACTGAAGTAATTTCCTACTGGTGTGACAGAAGATTGGAAGGCCTGGCAAGATCCCAGCAAGCAGCTGTTTTAATGAGCTTTCATGATATGTTAATGAAAGCAAATGGCGTTCGTGCCACTAGTTGGCAAGATAACCAACCACCATGAAAACACCGTCGGGAGAATTGTGACCTGTTTTTGCAATGGCGGGTTTCCAATTTTTTTGCCTCCATGTCCCACCCACCATGAAACCTGCTGCAGGAATAGGAGAATTCCGCCCACAGTGTCCAGCTCATATAACAAGGCTTTTTGTTGTAATGACATGAGTGCATTTTAGCATATCATTAAATAGTGGCTGGTAAAGGTGAACTCCTATCCATAAAAGGTGCAGGATCCACTTACAGTAGAGTGATGCTGAAGCTGAGATGCAGTACAGCCACAAAATCTGTCACCACTTGCCCAGGTCAGTCAGTGAGCACAGGATTTTCCTCTTAAATGGCAACTTTGGCGGGTTCGGGAATATGTTTAACTCACAGTAGTGCTGCTGTCTCCAGCCAATTTCCAGAAATCATTCATATTTATATATTCTCAGTGGACTCTCAGAGGGTTTAGCACCTGCATAAGGGAATCTTGCTTTGGGGTAGTGGTGGGGAGTAGGGGAAATGTGGGGGAGGAGGGATGGGAAAAGTGGGGGAGGAGGGGTGGGAGAAGTGGGGAAGGAGGGGTGGGAAAAATCCTACTGCAGATCATGGTCATTGCAGCAGCAGAGGGAGCAGCTGAAGAAATAATTTAAAAGTATTTCTTTTCGTTCCAAATTTCTGGTGTACACTCCATTGCCCTGCAATCATTTACGGTCTGTTGAGGGGTGAATTTAGAATTTAAATCTGCTCCCCACATCACAAGCAATGTTGGGTGCTATGAATGCATCGGCATTATGACATTACTCAGGCAGACATGTTCAATGCCCACTTTCAGAAAGTCATGAGAGTGATAGTAGGCCTCAAGGAGCTCACAGAATAGCTCCTTACCCAGCTTTAAGTTAGACATCACAGGTTTGGATTACCTACTAGGGGTGCAATCAGAATAATAGGCCCAAAACATGCTAGGCACTGAGCTGATATTGCTGAGGTGAAGTTGCGGCCAGGTTCCCACTCAAACTCCTTCGGATAAGCCCAAATGTAAGCTTTTGCAGCACCATTGAACGGCAAAACCCTGGTTGCAGTGTGACGAAACACCCAGAAAGGAAGCAATGGGCAGAAACTCATCATGCCAACCTGGGAATGGCCAATTTTGTAGGCGGGGACTGCTTTGAATTACTTGACTTTTGAAGCAGTATAAAAGATCACGGAAACTAAGGTGTAAGCGCTTACGGACATAACTCACCTACATTATAAATTCTGCATTTTTTTGCACTATCTCAGGCGATTCTGCACAGATTCTGCTGATATCTGGAAGGAAAAAAGCCTCCAAATGTACTGACTAATTAAAAATAAGAGTAAATTGTCAATAAGATGATGTTAATTAAAGTGATCAAAACTTTCAATTGGCAGAAATAACTTGGTAAAAGGTGAAGAACATGAACATTTCAAGACAAAACATTCATCATGAATCGATCAACACTGTAACTTGTCCTGTAAATATTTCAGATACTTGACTAATATGTTACCTTATGTTGAATGGCAGATCACCCAATCTTCATGTTTAACGCCATGAATTGATGAAGTAAATAACACTGAATCACAGAAATCCCAACAAATGCATAATGACAAAAACATTCAATGATAAATGTATGAGTTAATCTTTGACAATTAATTATGAATAAAAATTATTTATTGGCAACAATCAGTCTATGTAGATTATGCTGATTAATCTGAAATGAGGGAAGAGCAATAGGTAACTGACTGCTCTGGTATTTGAATTCATAACATTCTGGTTGGGAATAGAGCAGACACTTAACACTTGAGCTAACGTACAATAACAGGTTTGTAACATTGAATCATTTGTATACCACCTATGCTGTAATTGTTCAACTCTGACTCCGCCATCGGTTAATATTAAGTAGCTTTGATTATACTTAAGTTGGGACCCAAACAATTACCTATTTGGTCATTTCTGGTTTGGAAGCATCGCAGTACCCAGTCATGATCTCTAGAGGTTGCTGTTTACCACCATGAATGAAAAGCAGGACATTAAACCTTCTTTGTTCTGCCCAAACATGTTTATTTTTTATATAACGGAAAGCTCACCCTTCCTGTGGATGAGGTTTCCTCACAAATCCAAAGGCCATCTGGCTGATTAGCCTGCCCGCCAACCTTAACATTGGATGGGCAGCAAAAAATACAGCTTAATTAATTGATTACTGGCCTTAACAGGCCTCTTAATTGTTGGCGGGGGAGCTACCGACTCTCGCGTGCGCCTGCCAACTGAAATATCACACAAGTTCACGATGACGTCAGGCTATTTCATGCTCAAGCGTGCCAGCAAGCAGAATGGAAAATCCTGCCCCTTTTGCCAAAGATGTATCCTCCCATTGTGCCATTAGGAAGGACAGAGGCTGACTTCCAGGGTTCTGGGGAGTTTGACTCAGCCTGTGAGCTAGATTATACCATCGTCCACAGGCAGGTTTGAAGGTGATGGCAAGTATAATCCAGCAGGCACCAAACCTGCCACCTACCATGCTGCTGTGGCTCCCACCACAATTAAAGGGGGGATAGTGGAGGCATTGGGCAGCCCCTCCCCCCTTGGGCCTATTGAGGCCCTTAAGTGTCCACTTAATGGGATTACACCCACAGCCAGTCGGGAACCCCAGCAGCTTTAGCTACATGGGGTGGTGTCAGGTAAGGGGAGGACCTCCCCAGGGCCCATCAGAGGGACCTGCCTCCAATGTCATCTCTGCCTCTTATCCCTCCCCCGCTGGCCACTTCAAGCCAGCCCCCTCATTGCCCCATCTCCCCCTCACTGGGGCCTGCTAGCCTAGCCAATGCAAAACCCAGACTTATCTGTCAGTCGGGGCTCCTTGAAGTGTTGGACTGCCTATAACCCCAGCAGTGACTACCGGTCCTAGTGTCACAGTCAGGGCTACAGGGTTGCTTCCCAAAAGAGGGACCTAAAGTCCTGTTTCCAACTACTTACTGCTGCTCCCAGGATTAAATACCTGCGGGACAATGGTCAGGCATGTAGGCAGGCTCTCACTCCCTGACTTTTTAGATAGGTGCGCTGGGTAATTATGATGCCCTGAGACGTGGAAACAGATGACCAGAGTCTCTTGATCTTAGAAGTACACTATCAGACTGTTAGAGAGAATTAGAGAATTACTTTGGGTCCTGGAAGCAGATTACCAGACCATTGGTTACACACTGCCTTAAATAAAGCTATTTTACCACAGCTTGGTGTTGGACTGATAGACAGTGCAGTTAGACTCAGGTTACTGTGGAAATACCTTCCTTCCAAAGCAGTAATTTTACTGTGAGGCATTCATTATTCTTCATATCTGGAGAATTATTATGAGTAGTATCATCTTATGAACTCCTCATATCTTCATTTCAAATTCCTCTATCATTTACTTTAGCGCATTTGTTAAAACACCAGTTTAAAATAAGAGTGCTTAATTTGGTGTAAGCATGATAAGCATTTTATGAACAAAGGTCATTCACAGTACTTCCTTGGATTATAATACCAATTTTCTCAGAAAAGGTTACGGAGAAGGATACTTTACAGGGAAGATCAAGGGCAGAATTTTCCCAGATTTGCACTAAGTGTAAAATGGTGTTTTATCCATCGGCTGCAATGGCAGGTTTTCACACTGTATCGTCCCAAGCCCAACACGTTATCTATGTACTCCCAGGAAACACGCCGTTTGCATGGCGGGCAGGGTCTCATTCACCTGCCTGCCATCACCCCACTGCTGTATCACGCCAGGTGCCATGTTTAAAGTCCAGCCGCAAGTTCACATCTCAGTGCTTCCAGCTCACCACTGCTGCACGGATGACATGACCCTGAAACTGAAAATGACTGCAGCCCCCAGATTCAGCAATGAGTCCCTTGAGTGCCGTTTGGATGCTCTGTAGATCCGCTGGGATGTCCTCTACCCCTGCTTTGGCAGCAGGATGGGCGGCAACAGCACTAACCAGGCTTGGGAGGCGGTGGCAGTGGTGGTCGGTGCCAACGCCCTACAAAAGAGGACAGCCACCCAATGCCACAAGAGGATGAGTGATCTCCTCTGTTCCGCCAGAGTAAGTCACTCTTCTCATCAGTCTCAACTCACACACCCACAAACCCATCACACATTCACAGGGCAAAAACAGAATTACCTGGAAAAACTCAGCAGGTCTGGCAGCATCGGCGGAGAAGAAAAGAGTTGACGTTTCGAGTCCTCATGACCCTTCCACAGAAATTCTGTGGAAGGGTCATGAGGACTCGAAACGTCAACTCTTTTCTTCTCTGCCGATGCTGCCAGACCTGCTGAGTTTTTCCAGGTAATTCTGTTTTTGTTTTGGATTTCCAGCATCCGCAGTTTTTTGTTTTTAACACATTCACAGGGCCCCCACTCACTGTCGGTTCAAGGGGCATCACCGTTCACTCTCTCACAGACACCTTCATTGTCCTCATCCCATCCATGGGGCCACTCAGCACCCATACATGCCAGGCACACTTATCATCTGGCCTGGCAGGCATTCTTCCTTACACTTTCTCTATCTCTAGCCATGCAGGATAAGCAGGCACACAACAAGAGGGAGAGGTTGCAGACCGGTGGCGGAACGCCCAAAATCAAGGTCCACACGGACTTTGAAAACAGAGCCATCCAGCTGGCCGGTGATGACCGGGACCACTCCTGTGCTGATGATGAGGTCGGTGCTGCTCTACCAAGTGAGGAACCAACAGTGCAACATCCATCAGACGACCATGCTGTGAGTGATGTGTCCTGTTCCACAGGCCACTGCCATGAACTAATCATCTTCCCTTGTTTTCACAGGCACATCAGGCTGGGGAGTCCACGACCCAGGGCCTCCAATTAAATACTGAAGAAACCTCTGAAGAGGAATCTGGAAGTACCCTCCCTGAAGTCCAGTCACAGCGCTCACCCTCTGCCAGCACAGAGACACATATCTCGGTGGGACCTAGCTTTAGAATAGCCTCAGGGCCACAATCTGGTGAGCACATCGCACAGCCTGATCCACAGCGGGTGGAGGTGGAGACGTCCCAGGTGTCTGGCACTCGGGGGACTGCTGGATGTCAGAACATTGCTTAGCCTGAGTCAGATGACAAGCCTCTGGACTCGGTCATGTCACAGCTGAAGCTGCAAAGGCAAACTCAGGAACATCAGGAAGGGATGTCCACTGCACTCCTCAGATTGCAATGCATAATGGAAGAGTCCGTCTGCCTTCAGTCTGAGGCAGTAGCGCCGGCATGCCAACGCACCGAGGTCATCACTGGTAGGATAGCAGTGCCTTGGAGACCTTGGTCCAGGATTCACTCCTGCACTGCTGAGTGGGCTCAACTCCATCAGTGATGCCACAGTTGGCCTCTAACAGTGTGTACACAAGAAGGGTACAATGCAGCTCGATCTTGCTCCAGCTGCCCCTGCTCCTCAATGACTCAGCCTGGGATCCCTGGGCATCCATAGTGAGGAGGATCAGCAGGTGCACACGCCAGGCCCATCCATCCAGGTGACTCAGAGTGTCCAGCCTATCCGACTCCCCTCTTCCTGTGACCTCAGCAGCTCCAACTCCACAGGCCAAGGAGGGTGCTACTGCCGCACAGCAGGACCCTGAAAGCAGGCCGGGGCCCACCATGTCTCGGCCCACCAAAGTCAACACAGACAGGGCATCACAGTCAGCAGGCTGCCTTAGCCTCAGCTGTGGATGTCCGTGGAGCACCAAGATGTAGCAGCAAGGTTAGGGTGGTTAAGGAGAATTAGCTGCACAGCTTGGGCACGGGTGTTAATTGCTTGTACACATTCTTCACTATTGTCAATAAACTCCAAAGAATGTCTCCCTGCCTATGGCTATTTGTTTTGATGAGCAGTGTTCTTGTCACTCAGATGTGAAAACTTTCTGCACAAGATAACAGCAGGTGCCTCAGTCCAGGGCTTCTTCCCTGTGCTTTGTGACACCTTCAGACCAAAGTGATGGTCTGGCCTCTCACTCCCTGGACACATTACTGATGCCTGCACCTCAATGGTGCTTGTCATTGCTGCCAGAATGTAGTGGGCAGGTGTTACAGAGTTCGCTCATTCTCTCAGTGTGCTCTCAGCACCTTTAAGGAAGGGCTGTTCCCCCATCTCTTCAGCATCTGTGACTAGTGATGCTGTTCTCCAGCTCCTGAAGGGTTCAGGTGCTGAAGGTGGGCAAAGGGTCAGATGCTTTAAAAAGTTTCATTGCTACGTCTTTGATATGAGCCTGATCGCAGGGTGTAAGCGAGCTGCCCTCAGCCAGACAGGAGTCAAATATTTTCAGATGCTGTGTGAAGATTTATGGAGTGTCCTCACTGCATGTCGTCATCATCCTCCACAAATCGAGCAGCTATGAGTGCCTCCCGAATGCGCCTGGTGCATCTAGCCAGTGCAAGGGCCTCATCCCCGCCATCGTTGCCTCCAAAGACCTCCGCAGCGGCGTCCTCCTCATCGGAGGAGACCTCCTTCATCTCCTCCTCAGCCAGCTCATCTACCCAATGCAGCACTAGGTTGTAAATTGTGCAGCAGACGAGGACGATGTGTGACACCCTTTGCACTCTGTATTTCAGGGCTCCACCACATCGGTCCAGGTACCGGAACCTCATTTTCTGCATCCCGATGGTCAACTCCACCAAGTTGTGAGCTGCAGCATGAACCTCATTATACCCATTGCTCTGCTGCAGTCTGAGGCCGCCACACAGGTGTCATCAGTCACGGCCTCTGTGGGCAGCCCTTGTCCCTGAGGAGCCAACCCTGCAGCCTCTGTGGATCCTGGAAGACTCCAGGGACCTGTGATCACCTGAGAATGTAGGTGTCGTGCACGGTCCCTGGAAACTGCACGCACATCTTCAGGATGCATTTCTGGTGGTCACACACCAGCTGCACATTCAGCGATATTGGCTTTCAGTGGCTTTCATCTCTCAAGCCTTCACCCACAAATGCATCCATGAGGTCACAGATGCCATCTTCACGAGGGCACACAACTTTGTGCATTTCACCTGAGACCAGGATAACCAGGATGCAAGAACAATTGGATTCATCCAGATTTCGGTTTTCCCACCGGTGCAGGGTGTGATTGACTACACTCATGTGGTGCTCAGGTCTCCTTCGCAACACACGGTGGATTACATCAACTGCAATTGATGGGATTGAAGGCTGATTAATCCCTAGGGCCTGATAATCTACATCCCAGAGTACTTAAGGAAGTGGCCCTAGAAATAGTGGATGCACTAGTGGTCATCTTCCGAGATTCTACAGATTCTGGAACAGTTCCTACAGATTGGAGGGTAGCTAATGTAACCCCACTGTTTAAAAAGGGAGGTAGAGAGAAAACAGGGAATTATAGACCAGTCAGTTAGACATTGGTAGTGGGAATAATTCTAGAGTCTATTATAAAAGATTTAATAGCTGAGCGCATGGAAAACAGTGGCAGAATCGGACAGAGTCACCATGGGTTTACGAAAGGGAAATCATGCTTGACAAATGTACTGGAATTTTTTGAGAATGTAACTAGTAGAGTTGATGAGTGGGAGCCAGTGGATGTGGTTTATTTGGACTTCCAGAAGGCTTTTGACAAAGTCCCATATAAGAAACAAAAACAGAATTACCTGGAAAAACTCAGCAGGTCTGGCAGCATCGGCGGAGAAGAAAAGAGTTGACGTTTCGAGTCCTCATGACCCTTCGACAGAACTTGAGTTCGAGTCCAGGAAAGAGCTGAAATATAAGCTGGTTTAAGGTGTGTGTGTGGGGGGCGGAGAGATAGAGAGACAGAGAGGTGGAGGGGGTTGGTGTGGTTGTAGCGACAAACAAGCAGTGATAGAAGCAGATCATCAAAAGATGTCAACAACAATAGTACAATAGAACACATAGGTGTTAAAGTTAAAGTTGGTGATATTATCTAAACGAATGTGCTAATTAAGAATGGATGGTAGGGCACTCAAGGTATAGCTCTAGTGGGTTTTTTTTTATTTTATATAATGGAAATAGGTGGGAAAAGGAAAATCTTTATAATTTATTGGGAAAAAAAAGAAGGGGGAAACAGAAAGGGGGTGGGGATGGGGGAGGGGACTCACGACCTAAAGTTGTTGAATTCAATATTCAGTCCGGAAGGCTGTAAAGTCCCTAGTCGGAAGATGAGGTGTTGTTCCTCCAGTTTGCGTTGGGCTTCACTGGAACAATGCAGCAAGCCAAGGACAGACATGTGGGCAAGAGAGCAGGGTGCGACAAGATTTCCGGATTTCTCTGTTGCCTTGTTCACCTTCATTGCTTTCCATTTCTCTCCTAGTGTTTGACAAGGTGTTTACTAAAACCCGCTTTCACAGCCATATCTCCTTTCTCAGTGACTGTCTCCGTCTCCGACTTACCCCACATGGATTTCAACTGAAATTCCACCCCTCATGTTTCGAACCCACCCAGGATTACAGGTATCTCCGGGACATAAAACGTTTCTCGGACTGCTGTTCCCGTCACATTCTGAAATCCACTCTCAGTGCCATGTGCCGCCATATGAACACACTCGACCTCTCCCTCCAGCAGCACCGCCGTACCCTTTTTCAAAGCTGCGCGTGCCCCCAGTTTCATTTTATTCTTCGGCTCATCCGACGCCTCAACAAGAAACTTTTTCTGTTTCTCTCAAGTGCTAAGGAACGCAAGCTCCAACAACTCATCGACACCAACACCCATCTAGGACCCTCCACCCCTGCCTGTCCCTCCGTCCCCACCCCATCTTCCAATCCCAGCCCCAGCCGTGTATTCACTATACCCCCTGACCTTCCCCTCTCCGATGCTGAACGTTCAGTGCTCAGCAAAGGACTTAGTTTCATACCCTTACGCCCTCACCTCAATGAATTTCGGGCTCGGCATGATACTGAACTCTTCTTCCGCCGTCTTCGTCTCCGGGCTCACTTCTTTGGGCGGGAGTCCTCTCCCAGTTCAACGGATCCTTTTACCCATCTTCAATATTCTCCCTCCACCTGGACCCCTCCCTCTGGATTCTTACCTTCTCTCGATCTTTTCATTGAGAACTGTCGGCGCGACATTAGTCGTCTCAATTTCTCTGCTCCTCTCACCCATTCTAACCTGTCTCTCTCTGAACTTACTGCACTCCATTCTCTCAGGTCCAACCCTGACATTGTCATCAAACCTGCTGACAAGGGTGGTGCTGTTGTTGTCTGGCGCACTGACCTCTACCACGCGGAGGCTGAGCGTCAACTCGCAGACACTTCCTCCTACCTCTCCCTGGACCATGACCCCACCACTGAACATCAAGCCACTGTTTCCAGGACTGTCACTGACCTCATCTCCTCTGGGGATCTCCCTCCCACAGCTTCCAACCTGATAGTTGCCCAACCTCGGACGGCCCGCTTCTATCTCCTACCCAAAATCCACAAACAGAACTGCCCCGGTAGACCGATCGTCTCAGCTTGCTCCTGCCCCACAGAACTCATTTCTCGTTATCTTGACTCCCTTCTCTCTCCCCTTGTCCAGTCCCTTCCCACCTACATCCGTGATTCCTCTGACACCTTACGTCACATCAACAATTTCCAGTTCCCTGGCCCCTACCGCTTCCTCTTCACCATGGACGTCCAATCCCTCTACACCTCCATCCCCCACCAGGATGGTCTGAGGGCCCTTAGCTTCTTCCTCGAACAGAGGCCCGAACAATCCCCATCCACCACTACTCTCCTCCGTCTGGCTGAACTTGTTCTCACGCTGAACAATTTCTCCTTCAACTCCTCTCACTTCCTCCAAATAAAAGGTGTGGCTATGGGTACCCGCATGGGCCCCAGCTATGCCTGTCTCTTTATGGGGTATGTGGAACATTCCTTGTTGCAGTCCTACTCCGGCCCCCTTCCACAACTCTTTCTCCGGTACATCGATGATTACTTTGGTGCTGCTTCATGCTCTCGTCAGGACTTGGAAAAATTTATTAATTTTGCTTCCAATCTCCACCCCTCCATCATTTTCACGTGGTCCATCTCTGACACTTCCCTTCCCTTCCTTGACCTCTCTGTCTCAATCTCTGGTGATAGACTGTCCACCAATATCCATTACAAACCCACCGACACCCACAGCTATCTCGACTACAGCTCCTCACACCCCACTTCCTGTAAGGACTCCATCCCATTCTCTCAGTTCCTTCGCCTCCGTCGCATCTGTTCCGATGATGCTACATTCAAAAACAGTTCCTCTGACATGTCCTCCTTCTTCCTTAGCCAAGGTTTTCCACCCACGGTCGTTGACAGGGCCCTCAACCGTGTCCGGCCCATCTCCCGCGCATCCGCCCTCACTCCTTCTCCTCCCTCCCAGAAACATGATAGGGTCCCCCTTGTCCTCACTTATCACCCCACCAGCCTCCGCATTCAAAGGATCATCCTCCGCCATTTCCGGCATGATGCCACTACCAAACACATCTTCCCTTCACCCCCCTTATCGGCATTCCGTAGGGATCGCTCCCTCCGGGACACCCTGGTCCACTCCTCCATCACCCCCTACTCCTCAACCCCCTCCTATGGCACAACCCCTTGCCCACGCAAAAGATGCAACACCTGCCCCTTCACTTCCTCTCTCCTCACCGTCCAAGGACCCAAACACTCCTTTCAAGTGAAGCAGCATTTCACTTGCATTTCCCCCAACTTAGTCTACTGCATTCGTTGCTCCCAATGTGGTCTCCTCTACATTGGAGAGACCAAACGTAAACTGGGCGACCGCTTTGCAGAACACCTGCGGTCTGTCCGCAAGAATGACCCAAACCTCCCTGTCGCTTGCCATTTTAACACTCCACCCTGCTCTCTTGCCCACATGTCTGTCCTTGGCTTGCTGCATTGTTCCAGTGAAGCCCAACGCAAACTGGAGGAACAACACCTCATCTTCCGACTAGGGACTTTACAGCCTTCCGGACTGAATATTGAATTCAACAACTTTAGGTCGTGAGTCCCCTCCCCCATCCCCACCCCCTTTCTGTTTCCCCCTTCTTTTTTTTCCCAATAAATTATAAAGATTTTCCTTTTCCCACCTATTTCCATTATATAAAATAAAAAAAAACCCACTAGAGCTATACCTTGAGTGCCCTACCATCCATTCTTAATTAGCACATTCGTTTAGATAATATCACCAACTTTAACTTTAACACCTATGTGTTCTATTGTACTATTGTTGTTGACATCTTTTGATGATCTGCTTCTATCACTGCTTGTTTGTTGCTACAACCACACCAACCCCCTCCACCTCTCTGTCTCTCTATCTCTCCGCCCCCCACACACACACCTTAAACCAGCTTATATTTCAGCTCTTTCCTGGACTCGAACTCAAGTTCTGTCGAAGGGTCATGAGGACTCGAAACGTCAACTCTTTTCTTCTCCGCCGATGCTGCCAGACCTGCTGAGTTTTTCCAGGTAATTCTGTTTTTGTTTTGGATTTCCAGCATCCGCAGTTTTTTTGTTTTTATCCCATATAAGAGATTAGCGTGTAAAATTAAAGCGCATGGGATTGGGGGCAGTGTATTGAGATGGATAGAAAACTGGTTGGTAGACAGGAAACAAAGAGTAGGAATGAACGGGTCTTTTTCCGAATGGCAGGCAGTGACTAGTGGGTTACCGCAGGGATCGATGCTGGGACCCCAGCTATTCACAGTATATATTAATGATTTAGATGACGGAGCTAAATGTAATATCTCCAAATTTGCAGATGACACAAAGCTGGGTGGGAGCGTGAGCTGTGCGTGAGGAGGATGCAGAGATGCTTCAGGATGATTTGGACAAGATGAGTGAGTGGGTAAATACACGGCAGGTGCAATATAATGTGGATAAATGTGAGGTTATCCACTTTGGTAGCAAAAACAGGAAGGCAGATTATTATCTGAAGGGCTATCTATTGAGAGTGGGGAATGTGCAGTAAGACGTGGGTGTCCTCGTATGCCAGTCGTTGAAGGTAAGCATGCAGGTGCAGCAGGCATTAAAGAAGGCAAATGGCCTTCGTAGCCAGAGGATTCGAGTACAGGAACAGAGATGTCTTGCTGCAATTATACAGGGCCTTGGTGAGACCACACTTGCAATATTGTCTGCGGAAGGACGTTCTTACTATAGAGGAAGTGCAGCGAAGGTTTACCAGACTGATGTATGGGATGGCGGGACTGACATATGAGGAGATATTGAGTGAGTTAGGATTATACTCACTGGAGTTCAGAAGAATGAGGGGGGATCTCATGGAAACCTATAAATTTCTAACAGGACTAGATGCAGGAAGGATGTTCCCAATGGTGGGGGAGTCCAGAACCAGGGGTCACAGTCTGAGGATATGGGGTAGACCATTTAGGACTGAGATGAGGAGAAATGTCTTCACCCAGAGAGTGGTGATCCTGTAGTAAGAAAGTAGTTGAGGCCAAAACAGTGTATGTTTTCAAGAAAGAGTTAGATATAGCTCTTGGGGTGAAAGGGGTCAAAGGATATGGGGAGAAAGCGGGAGCAGGCTATTGAGCTGGATGATCAGCTATGATCATAATGAATGGCAGAGCAGGCTCGAAGGACCAAACGGCCTACTCCTGCTTCTATTTTCTCTGTTTCTATGGGCCGGCCTGATAATGATACGCTGATGTGTTAATATGATGCATAATAATATGATGGTGGGAAATGCAGCCCGCTGTTGGCGGGTTGAGCGGACAATCAGAAACTGTTTTCCCGCCATCATAAAATGCGCCATTTTGTTCTCTCACACCACCAGGCATGGGAAACTCTGCCCCAAATATTGGCGAGTTACAAGCAGGGAAAGGTAACAAAGTAAGATGTCAGAATGAAAGCCCATTCTACTTACCTTTGGTTGCACCAGTGCACTCTCTGCATAATTAGAAATTCAAATAAAGAATGTTGGATATATGTAGCAGGCCTGTCAGCATCTAAGAAGAGAAAGATGCTCAAAGATAAAGAAGCAAACACTATTATTTCCCTGGTATTTATAATTACCTTAATAATGGTGGAAATTATCTCTTACATTGCACTTTCGCTTCCCGTGGTCCAGCAGCTATATTTAGGACAAAAACAGAATTATCTGGAAAAACTCAGTAGGTCTGGCAGCATCGGCGGAGAAGAAAAGAGTTGACGTTTCGAGTCCTCATGACCCTTCCAAAGAACTGAGCGAATAGAAGGAGAGGGGTAAAATATAAGCTGGTTTAAGGTGGTGGGGGGGTGGGGGTGGGTGTGGTTGTAGGGATAAGCAAGCAGTGATAGGAGCAGATAATCAAAAGATGTCACAGACAAAAGAACAAAAGAACACAGAGTTGTTGAAGGTGGTGATATTATCTAAACGAATGTGCTAATTAAGAATGGATGGTAGGGCACTCAAGGTACAGCTCTTGTGGGCGTGGGGTGGAAAGACTAGCGGGGCATAAAAGATTTAAAAATAATGGAAATAGGTGGGAAAAGAAAAATCTATATAAATTATTGGAAAAAGGATGGGGGAAGAAACAGAAAGGGGGTGGGGATGGAGGAGGGATTTCAAGATCTAAAGTTGTTGAATTCAATATTCAACCTGGAAGGCTGTAAAGTGCCTAGTCGGAAGATGAGGTGTTGTTCCTCCAGTTTGCGTTGGGCTTCACTGGAACAATGCAGCAAGCCAAGGACAGACATGTGGGCAAGAGAGCAGGGTGGAGTGTTAAGATGGCAAGCAACAGGGAGGTTAGGGTCATTCTTGCGGACAGAGCACAGGTGTTTTGCAAAGCGGTCGCCCAGTTTACGTTTGGTCTCTCCAATGTAGAGGAGACCACATTGGGAGCAATGAATACAGTAGACTAAGTTGGGGGAAATGCAAGTGAAATGCCGCTTCAATTGAAAGGAGTGTTTGGGCCCTTGGACAGTGAGGAGAGAGGAAGTGAAGGGGCAAGTGTTGCATCTTTTGCGTGGGCATGGGGAGGTGCCATAGGTGGGGGTTGAGGAGTAGGGGGTGATGGAGGAGTGGACCAGGGTGTCCCGTAGGGAACGATCCCTACGGAATGCCGCCAGGGGGGGTGAAGGGAAGATGTGTTTGGTGGTGGCATCATGCTGGAGTTGGCGGAAATGGCGGAGGATGATCTTTTGAATGCGGAGGCTGGTGGGGTGATAAGTGAGGACAAGGGGGACCCTATCATGTTTCTGGGAGGGAGGAGAAGGCACGAGGGCGGATGCGCGGGAGCTATATTTAGGCATGAATACGTACTCGTTAGTCAGGATTTTACTTTCGGCATGCGGGGGTGGACCCAACATGCTGGAATGTAAAATGACGCGCAATGATGTCGGGCGTGTATCCCGACGTCATCGCGCTGTCTCGTGATATTTCGTTAGGTGGGCATGCGCCAGAGTTGACGGCGCACCTGCCACTAATTGAAAGGCCTATTAAGACCATTAACAAAATAATTAATTTCAACTTTACACTGCACGTCCAACCTTAAGGTTGGTGGGCAGGCGATAAGGGCAAGCAGCCTTTATGTTTTTTAGGAACTTCATCCACAAGCGAGATGAGGTTTCCTAAAGCTTTTACTACTTAAATAAAAAGTTTCTATGAAAAATAAAAACATGTCCCATCTCATGTGACACAGTCACATGAGGGGACATGTTTCATTAAATTTTTAATGTTATCAGATATATTTTAACAATTGCTTCAATCTCCCTGAGGCACGGAGCTTCATTGAAGCGCTCCTCCCCCCGCCTGCTCAGATAGCATTCAGCACTACTACTCACATATTATGCTGAGTGGGCCTTAATTGGCTTGCCCGAGTAAAAAGGTGGTGCGGAGCCGATCGTGGGCAGCGGTCAGCTCCGCGACCACCCCTGCCCACTCCCGCCGAGCCTGCCCAATGCAGGAAAAATTCAGGCCATTGTAAACAAAAGGTTAAATCTCAACACAATCTCCTGTGATCCAAAATACAATATAACGCTGATACCAGGATTTATCAGTGGTATTAAACCTGATACGGCCCCAGCTGATGATAAAATTGGACAAATCAGATCCCAGAGTGAAATCTGGCTTGATAGATCCTAACTTTTTTTTAGAAACCATGGAGGAAAGTTACTGAAGAAATTAACAGGAACTTGCCAATGAACTTTTAACACAGAGAATAAAACATTTATTAAGCAAGAAAAATGAACTATATTACATCAGACCATAAGGTTGGAAAGATCTCAATACAAACACAAGAAAATGATTCAAATATTCACTATTCCTTCACTCCAGCTATATCTTTACAGACACATAAAAATTCAGAGAGATAAACAATTTACAATAACTATGTTATACTCTTAACATTCAGGGTAAGTATGGGGTACATGTGAATTAACAGGTGAACTGTAATCAGACAAGATGTGACCCAAGCAGATTTCACAGATCCCTCAACAACCCACCCCGATCCTTGTCACACTGTGAGCCAACTAGTCTCACTGGAACCCTGTCTTTCTCATGAGGGTTTCCAATCTCCACTTTTGAAGAACTCACCTTGGAATTCTCTCCAAATGTTGCTCCCACTCATATGGCTTCACCAAGGATCCACCTCCAGGGTTTCAATCTCACCTTTCAAGATTCCTTTCTCCTGTATCTCTGCACACACGCAAGCTTCAGCTTCCAAGCACACTTTCGGATTTTAGGCCATGCAAAGCAGAACACCACTGCTCCAAAAGGGTACCTTTGTCCCAATGATCTGCAGTATGGACTCACCAAGCTTCAGCTGCCTCCTCAGATCTTCATGGCTTCCCTCAAGCTCACTTTGCTTTGAGTCTGCTCCCTTTGGCTCAGTATTTAACTTGGAGCCTATTTCCCTGCTCTTTCCTTTCAACTTTGATTGACAAGAAGTATCTCTGATTTCCGTCCTTGTCCCTTACCTGGGACTTCCTTTGGGGGCCTCTTTCTGATCCTTGTCTTTCTCCCTGCCTGGGACTGTCTTCTAGGACCTCTTTCTGTCCCACTCTTTGGTTTGGGATCTTCTTCTGGGACCTCTCCCTGCCCCCTACCCCATGTCCTGCTCCCTGGGACACGTTCTCTCGAATGGTGCTTCGGTTCAAGTCACCTGACCTGCAGTTTTGTGCCATTTCACTCCTGTCCTTCTTTTCCTTCTGCGCAGACACAGGGCCATTTCCCAACCTGAAGAACAGGGAAACACTAACAGCGCACATGCCATTTTATTGTGTTGTTCACTAAAATAAGGTCAATTCAACTTCTAAACACTAATGAATTCAACAGCATCATCAAACATCTTAATTAAGCAAAGTTAAATGAAAAGCCCAGAATATCTTTGTACTATGGTTGTTTGTTTTAAGTACCTGATAGTGGCTCTCCTACTGTTGAAAGAAGCCTTTTCTCTTCATGGGCCCTATTACAGGCCTATCATTACCTAAGAGGAATTGTTTCTAGCATTGTTTCTAGGGAAATTAAACATTTAGCAATTTCCAGTAAAACGATCTCACAGCACTAACCCATTACTTTACCTATTTCAAGCTGATTTTATATAATATATTCTAGGCTTATAGCTCATTTTTATGATTCAGGAAACAAGAGTGTCAAATGTGGCAAATTTAATTAGAATGGAAGATTGCTCAGAACAAGACAATGCAACTATTAAAAGACTGAGGAGTAAGTTTATAACTGTTTCATGTGTAAATAAAATATTTATCCCCTTCCTGGATATCTCCTGACTGCAGCTATAATGCTTTGTTTGGTGGAGGAGGCGTATTACAGTTGCCACATACAGACTAATCCTTCGTAAACCATCAGTTACTGGTAGGTTCTCTCTCAAATGAAAATTGTACTTGTTATACTGGTTCATGTCACAGGTGCTTACATTGGTAAAGCCTGCAGAGAAAATGATTCCTCATTAACTAATTGAGGTGTAATTTGACATTTCAGAGTCACTTCTAAGAAGCCTTTGATTAATAATTAACTGCTGCGTGATCTGTAACCTGCATGTTTCAGAATAATCAGGCGCATTAGGCTTACGTGGCACAAGATCCAAGTGATAGGTCATTGAGGATGATTAAAAATGATCATCATATCCTCCATTATCAGAGAATTTTACCCACCTTTATATCGAGGGATGTGAAGATCCAAAAAAAGGATGTCTCCAAAGCTGAAAAGATTTGGGAGCTAATTTGCTCTGTGCATTAAATAACTTCTGTTCATTTTTAAAATCTAATCAGAGGACAACTCCAGAAGAGTCATATAGACTCGAACAGTTAACTCTGTTCCTCTCTCCACAGATGCTGCCGGACCTGAGGAGTTTTTCTAGCATTTTGTGTTTTTATTTCAAGTTTACATATCATGCATTTCTGGCACAATTGAGCAGCCAATCAGAATGCAAATGCAGGAAAAGCTGATAAGTGACCCTTTGAAATTTAATTGACATGTATATGTTTCGAACAGACAGAAAATCACAGGCTGTCCACCCCTGCTTTTCAAATAAGCTGGTCCGTGCGCTGTGAGACTCCAGGAGAGGTGCAGTGGGTGGAATTGTCTATTCTGGGACGTCTGGTGGCAGGTGGGAAAGCCGTCATGATTCTTGCTGGGCGGCAAGATCTTCATTTTTCGGCTCATTAATTATGCATCTGCAAGGAGCTCGGCAAATCTCATGATGGGGCGGGCATGCTCACCCCACCGTTACCTCATGAGGTGTACAAAATTATGAGGGGCCTAGATAATGTAGGCAGGAAAGATTTGTTTCCACTGGCTGAAGGGCCAATTACCAGGGGGCATAGATTTAAAGCGATTGGTGAAAGGATTAGGGGGGACATGAGGAAAAACGTTTTCACCCAGAGGGTGGTGGCCATCTGGAATTCACTGTCTAAGTTGGTGGCTGAGGTTGAAATGCTCAGCTCATTCAAAAGGCACCTGGATCTGCACCTCAAGTACTGTAACCTGTAAGGCTACGGACCAGGTGCTGGAAAGTGGGATTAAAATGAGTGACTAGTTTCAATTTTCTCTTTTTGGCCAGTTCAGACATGATGGACTGAAGGACCTCATCCTGCACCATAACTTTTCTATGGTTTTATGGTTCTATGGGGGTGAAGGTCCTGGCACCATATTTAAAGGGCACCTGGACATCTATTCACTCACTGCAGGCCAGGAGCTCCACGTTACTCCTCCAGAGTCCTTGCAACTACAGCCTGTACTGGAGAAGTTGGCAGATGTGAGCAATCACATTCCAGGATGTACGAGGGTGCCTCAGACACTGCCTTTCGCCCATCCCTAGATAAGATCACTGCTGGTGATACACCCATGGTTGGGCCAATGCTTGCCTTTGCAGTGGACCATGTTCAGCAGTATCTTGACCTTCTAGAGACCCCGCTGACTCATGCTGCTCAGAGCCTTGCTCCACCCGGCCTTGTGCCAACCTGCAATAGACCCTCCTTTTCCTCAGCTGGATGAGAACCATTACCAAGGCTGTGTTGCCTGCAGTCTGCATCATCGATGCCTCTGTGGATGTGAACGAACTGAAGTGGTACGTTAAGTGAGCATGTCCTTTACAAATTTCCCACCATCTCAAAGCCAGCAGGCCAGAGCTAAGCTCTTCATCTTGCCCATGTCTAAAGATGGCATCCCACCCCACCCCTTTCCAGATAAAGGACATCCTGGAGGACAGAGATGGTGTTCATACATGACTGCGCATGGAGACATTGCTCTTTGGCCAGGGTAATGAGTGCCATGTGCAAGAAGCCTCCCACTGACATTGTTCCACTTGCCTCCACTACCTTTGAGACTCTATAGAGAAACCATTGCCTTGGCAGCGTAGAAATACTAACCACATGAGTCCTTGTCAGCCATGGCCACTCACCCGGGAGGATGGAGGTTTGGACTCACAGGTTTGCTGCGCTCCATCAGCTGTGCCCCTTGGAAACATTCCACCTGCCTCCCTTTCTTCATTCCTACCTCTGACAGCAGCCAATGGCAAATGGCACAGAATGAATGGCAGCTCCACACTTTGCTGAGATTTTGATGTTATGAGATTCATGAGATAGGAACAAGCCTGCTGCAATGTGGGCCTCACCATAGAGAGGAGAACACAAGTGAACATCTTTGACATCCAGTTCCTCATAATTACTGGGGTGTCCCTTTAGTCGGACACATGTGCTGACCTTGAGCTCCACCCACCTGAAAAGACCCTCCTCTTTCTACCTTGAGGGATCTCACTGACTGACTGACAGGGTGGTCCAGATCATTTTGGAAAAATGGTGTGCGTCAACTTTCAAACTGTCTCCACTGCCTTCTACCCACCTCTTGTCACCAATCAGCTACCCCTCATCACTCTTGACCTACCCAATATCACAATTCTTCTCCCTTCTGTCACCCTTGAACCTCCCCCTGTTATCCTGGACCCTATCACAATCCACCTCCACATGCCTTTCCTCCCCTCAGAGTTGACACCCAATACCCTCCCCATACCCACCCTGATCCTGCCCCCTTTCCAAGCCATCTGTCTTGCTCCATCTGTGACCCACCCAATAAGACCTCCAACGACCAGACTTTCACCTTGTACCTGCCTTCCTACCACAGCACACTCCCTCCTCTGACTGTAACAGTTCCCTTCTATCACCAGTACCCCTGAGTTCTCCCCACAGGACCCCACGATCAACACCACCAACCCTGCCCCCTAAGATACTCCCCTAACCCCACACCCCTCTTCCATGGACATTTACCCCCCCTTTCCCCAGATGCACTCCTCACCCCTCCCCCATAAGCCTGCCACCCCTGTCCAGCCTTCGCTCCACCCTTCCACCTTACCCCCGCTTCCAGCCTTCACTTGCCTCCCTTGCCCAGCCTTGGCACAGCATTTCCTAATGGCGCTCGGGTGAAATTGTGCGAGATCCCTGAGGAGAAAACAATATCTACGGACCTCGAAGTCGTGGATGAAGTGAAGCTCACCAGATGCACACTACTTATATAGAGTCGGGAAACAGGCCATTCTCAATTCATGCTGGCAGGGCCCTTAATTTGGAGGGGAGAACGTAATTTGAATGAGTTGGCCTTTTAATGAGCATTCATGGGCTGCAAATTAATGCAAATATGGCTCCCTGCATAGAACAGCAGAAATCTAGGCCTGCCTTTAACCTGCCAAAGTCAGGAGAACAACATTTCAAACTAATTTCCCATTGGTGGTCTTCACCTTATAAAGGAGAACTCGACTGAACATCTAACACCTCAATTATTAGGCTGTCCCTTTATTCAGCCACTTGTGCTGACTTTGAACTTCACCCACCCAAAATGACCCTCCTCCCACTTCAGGGCATAATTTCCATCAGCCCCACCCACCATGATTCCTCCCATTGGCAGGGGCAGAAACATCTGCCCAGCCGAAACTGCAGAAGTCTCTCTCGGCTAGGGGTGTTCTACAATCTTGCTGGAAACTCAAATATCGTACACCTATTGGCTTCCTGTAGCCAGTCAAATACTCCTGAGTTAATGTTACATTCTCCATTGGAGGATGGTGGCATTTGAGAAATAGGACTTTGGCAGTTTTGTGATCAGGGATTCGTTTGGCTGCAGGGTTTGACTGCTGGATGTTAACAATCAAAGAGAGATGGGTCTATTCTAGCTACACACCCAAACCTCTGTGATTTTGTTTAATTACATAATTGGTTTGCGTCCAAATTAGGCAAATGAGGAGCAATCCCCAGGGCTTCTCATGTGGAGTTATACCTAAACTCTAATTTTCAACTTTATCTTGCAGACTCTGCACTTTCCCGATGGCTATGGGATGTCTATATAAGATGGTCATCAGAAAGCTGCATTGGCAACCTTGACAGGCACAATGAATGTTTAACCTGCTCAGACATGGTTGAGTACTTAGTCCAGTGATCGTCACTAATTTTCAAGCAAGGGCCACTTTAGCAAATAGCCCGCAATGTGAGATACATTGACAACTATAATAGAAGCCAGTGCCTGATTCGCTCCTGCCAGCGATAAACCAAAGAACAAAAGAACTTTAATCAAAAAGCAGGATACATTGTTCTTTCTGGGGGAATGCAGGCTTGATGTGGACTTACTTGGCCTTGCCTCAGTGCTAGGGTAAGGGATTTACCTGCAAAATGTGCGCTCTCTCCCAGTGAGCTAGTGGCGCATTCCTGTACGTCACATCCTACTCTGATTGCGGCTGCCCCTTGAACACTTCCAGTAGCCAACTGCATTGCAATGCCAGGTGGCACCTCCCTGGGTAGAGGCTGCTGTCAGAATCGGCTCACTCCTTAAGGAGTGGGCCCATTTCCTGAATACAAACAGATCTCACAAACACACACATCCTCACACACACACGCATGCACACACACACTCACTTTCTCACTCCCACACTCTCCTCACACCCCCCACACTCAGCTCACTCTCACCCCCACACACTCACTCACTCTCTCATACCCACACACACACATTCACTCTCTCACTGCCACACATACACACTCACTCACTCTCCTCACTCCCACACACATACTCACTCTCTCACTGCCACATACACACACACTCTCACTTGCTTACTCCGACAAACACACACAAAGACACCCACTCTCCTCACTCCCATAAACACACACATACACACACACACTCACTCTCTCATTTCCGCACAAACACTCACTCTCTCACTACCACACACACACACATACACACGCATTCATTCTCCTCACTCCCACACATACACTCACTCTCTCTCACACACACACATACACACTCTCACTCTCTTACTCCCACTGCCACACACACAGACTCACTCACTCTCCTCACTCCCACACACACACTCACTCTCACTCCCACTGCCACACGCACACACATTCACTCTCCTCACTTCCACACACCCTTACACTCTCATTCCCACTGCCACTCACATACACACACATACACACACACACACACACACACACACACACACACACACATATACACACACACTCACTCACCCTCTCACTCCCACCACACACTCACTCACTCTTCCACTGCCATACACACACACTCGCCCCTCATTCCTGCATACACACACTCACTCTATCACTGCCACACACACACACTCACTCACTCTCCTCACTCCCACACACATACTCACTCCCACAAACACACAAACACACTCACTCACTCTCCTCACTCCTCCACACCACACTCACTCTCTCACTCGCCCCCCCCACACACACACAATCACTCACTCTCCTCACTCCCACACTCACACTCACTCTCTCATTCATACACACACTCACTCACTCTCCTCACTCCCACGCACATACGCAAACTCTCACTCCCACTTCCACACACACACACACACTCACACTCTCACTCCCACTGCCTCTCACACAAACACACACACACTCCCACACACACAGTCTCACTCCCAGCACACACTCACTCACTCTCCCACTGCCACACATACACTCACTCACTCATCTTGCTCCACCCCATAATCACCTCATTCTCTCACTCCTACACACACACACACACACACACACACACTCTTGCTGCTACACACACTCACTCACTCACCTCGCTCCACCCCACACTCACCTCACTCTCCTCACTCAAACACACACACACACACACAAACACACACACTCATTCTCTCACTCACACACACACTCATTCACTCTGCTCACTCCCACACACACACTCACTCTCTCACTCCCACAACCACACTCGGCAGTCAGCTTCTTCCTCCCACTCCTCCCACACTATGACCTGGGGTCTGCTCTGCAGTGGCTCATTCCCAGACCTTGCAGACAGCCTCTCCTCCCTGGGGCACCAGATGTTGCAGCCAGCCTCTTTTCTCCGGGACCCCGGCACTCCACTCCACCTTACTCTGCTCTCCAGGCCCTGGTTGGAGGTGCCAGACCAGAGCTCCAGCAGCACCACACCACTGGTTAGGGAGCCACACTTAGCATCGACAGGAGTCACCACTAGCTCACGTGCCTTGCAAATGAAGGAGACTGACTTAGTCTGTGGGGGACGACGGTGTAGAGCACTTATTTCTGCCTTCAGGGGGCATAGCATAAAGCATCCCTTCAGGTGGGCTTCTCACATCCAAAGTCAGATAGTGTTTTGCAAAGCTGTTCATTACATTTGCTCCTTCAGGTTAATGATGTTTTGTTAATAGATACCAGCAGCAGAAACTTCTAACTTGCTGGGTGTTCATCGTAGCTTTAACCTGCAGATTGACTAACACAAAGCAAAGGTTACCAAAACATCCTGTACTCCACAGAACTGTAGTTAACCTATGTAAATAAAGTCAACTGCTTCAAATCTCCATGGTGGCATTTTGCTTTGTCTTTATTGAAAGCCCACATATAGAAAGAATGGAGACATGTAGAAACTTCCTAGCACTACACAAAAATGTCTTTATATGGTCCAGTAAATTCCAGTTCTACTCCTGCTTGTAATTTGTAACATTTTTAGGTTACACATACACACACCAGTGTTGTAACTCCAGACTCTTCATGTTACACAATATTAATACATTCTCTATGTTATGATCAGGTATTATGAATACCTGGATAAACAGATAAATTGTCTTCATGCATAAGGTTGCTATATTTCCACTTCACTGAATGCTTGAAATGACCAATTTCAATAAGTGAATAGTTACTCATGATTTAACCATTTGCATTCATTTTATCCAGACATAGCGAATCATTATTGCTAAGGACTTGACATTAGTTGTGTCCTGGGTAAGCATTTCTTAAAATATTATTTCTACCCTTTCAGGTGCTGAGGATGTGTTTATTTGCCTAAACCATAGAGACACTGATAATTATACCAATTAGTAACTATCTTCCTGGTTTGATGCATATAAATATATGGATTGGCTAAACAAATGGCTCTTTCAAGCTAGTTTACAGTCACTTCCAAAATGAATGGTGGCTACTGAAAAAAAAGGAGTAATTTATCAGTAACAAGTTTTCAACTAAGGCCAGAATTGTCTGGTCCCCTCGGCATTGGACCTCATGGCAGGTGGGGGGTGGGGGTGGTCGGTGACAAATTGGCGAGACAGCCAAAAATTGTTTTCGTGCCGTCGTGACACCAGCTTGCAATCATCCGCTTCACCCACCAATGGCTGGCCGCGTTTCCTGCTATCGCATGTCAGAAACCTAATTTCAATTCTTTAGCGTCTAAGCCCTTCTCGCCAGAATCATCCCCCTACCCTGGATCATCTGGGCACATCGGCATGATTACACATTGACGTGTTCCACAACCTTACATAAGTGATGTGTACCTTGGAGAGCTGCACTTTGCTCAGCACTTCAAGGTTAGTTTGCCTACTTTTTTCAAGCAGCACTCGCTGTCATCAGCGCCAAGGTTCACAGACAGCATCACATCACTTTTAGTGGGGCTCACGGGCAGGTCTCTAATTATGAGATAAAAACAAAAAAACTGCGGATGCTGGAAATCCAAAACAAAAACAAAAACAGAATTACCTGGAAAAACTCAGCAGGTCTGGCAGCATCAGTGGAGAAGAAGTCATGAGAACTCGAAACGTCAACTCTTTTCTTCTCCGCCGATGCTGCCAGACCTGCTGAGTTTTTCCAGGTAATTCTGTTTTTGTTTTTGCTCTAATTATGAGGCCAGTCATAAGGCGGGGTGGCTTTTCAATGGCTACAAGGCTAGGGCTTGCTTGGGAAGGGGGAGGAGTGGCCTCAGGCAAGGGAAGAGGCTACAGTACTGGGTAAGTTGGGTATCCCAGGGTGCGTGTGGGGGCAAATGTTGATCTGTGCAAGTGGCCTCAAGATGGTGATGCCTGAGGAGGCAGTATCCAGAGGAGATGAGGCCAGGTGGAGATGTGAGAGAGTGAGTGGTGATGTCCCTTGAGCTGGCAGTGAGTGAGATGCCAGTGAATGTGTGATGGCCTTGTGAGTGTGTGAGTTTAGAACGATGAGATAGTTGACATACTGTGGCAGCTGGATGAGATCATTCATGCATTTTCTGCATTGGATGACTGACCTCTTGTGTGTAGCATTGGCACTGATCATCTCTGCCACCGCCTCTCAAGTTGGAGTGATGAGACTGATGGGCCTCCTGCGGTCACAATGGGGTAAAGGACATTGCAATAGCCTCCATGGCATCCAGAAGATGTGTCACTGAATGGGGGGTGGGGGGGGAGGGTTTGCACTCTTCTTGGTTTTTGGGGCCATATCTTCATCGGAGCAGTCTCCTCGGCTGCAAGCACTGAGAAGTGTGCACGTGGCTGCAGTTTCAACATGGCGCACTGCGTGAGGGAGGGACAAGGTAACAGCATGGCAGGCAAATTGGAGGCTGCCCACCAGCGAGATGGCATGTTTCCTTTGGCAGCGTAATTAATGAGGCGGGAGCGGGATAATACAGCACAAATGTCCGCCACTGCGGCTGGCGGGTAAAACGACTTTTCCCTGCCCACTATCACACTTTATACAAATCTGGGAGGATTCCGCCTTAAGGCTTTTTGGACAAAAAAGGAATGGAACTAATAGGCCTGATTAAATTAGACCAGGCCAAATTAACTTAAATAAACATAGAAGAGAGAGAGAAGTAGAAAGCAAAGATAATATGGAAAGTAAGAATGACAGGGTAAAAATAATTACACTGGTTAATTTAAAAAGATCATTTGGCTAAAATTGTATTTTTTCTGGTAATCTTGGGTTAATATTAACATAAGAAAATGAAACTTTCCCTGTGATTTTCCCACTGGTGGAGACATCCCTGTGCCACACGCATACATTTGCACCCATTCCCAAAAGCTCCTTAGGAACACAGTTCAGTTATGTTTACTGTGATTGATGGGATTACAATATGAATTTATAAGTACCAAACATCAACGTGTCATAAATTGCATACAGCAAAAACATTGCTATGTGTCATAATTTTAAGACAGTTTACAGGTCCGTAATCTTTCACCCAGGATGACATCTCTTGCTAGCTTCTAGGATATGAATGCTATCCGCTACTACCATGTCTATTGACACCTGTATGGTTTCCCAGGACATTGCTGTGGATCAGTTTCTGGTTCATTCAATACACATCATGAAGCACACCTTTGCCACGTTGAAGGTTTACTTCAGTGCTCGGACTAACCTAGGGCATCCTACAATATACTCCAGCTTGAGTCTTATGAACAGTGGTGATGACGTGCTGCAAACTTTACAAGTTTCTCCTTTAAAGTCGTGTCTTTTTGGAGGCCCCTGTGGAATGCAAAGAGATCAGGAACAGCAGGAGTTCAAGGGGGCTGCAGAGGTCCGCCCATTGAAAGCTGCAAGAGGTTTTCGTGTGCCTGCCATACAGGAAACCTTTATATCTTCCTTCTCCCTACCATAAGTTTGCCATCGTCTACAGATGCTTCTCCGTGTACATAATTCACTAAACTCTTATTCATGCCATCTGATGAATGTAACTTCCAAACTTTCCCCACACATGTTCAATCGTAACATTTGTGTGCCTAATGCATAACTTGTATCTCTTTAGTCTCAGCTTGTGAAGAATGAGTTGTAATCCTAGTCTTGAACTATGTACTACTTCAGTAGCTATAGAGCTGTAGAACAGTGAGTCTCTACTCAGCTTGTTAAATGTTGGTATACTGATGTATCATTTTGCTATGATAGCAAATCACTAGATTCCTTATAGCATTTAAATTGTAATCGTTAGCTGTTTTTTAAAAATCATTCACAGGATGTGGGCTTCGCTGGCTGGGCATTTATTGCCCATCCTTACTTGCCCTTGAGAAGGTGGTGGTGAGCTGCCTTCTTGAACCGCTGCAGTCCATGAGGTGTAGGTACACCCAAACTGCTGTTAGGAAGGGAGGTTACAGGATTTTGACCCAGCGACAGTGAAGGAATGGCGATATATTTCCAAGTCAGGATGGTGAGTGACTTGGAAGGGAATTTCCAGGTGCTGGTGTTCCCATGTATCTGTTGCCCTTGTCCTTCTAGATGGTAGTGGTCATGGGTTTGGGAGGTGCTGTCGACGGAGCGTTGGTGAGTTGCTGCAGTGCATCTTGTAGATGGTACACACTGCTGCCACTGTGCATCAGTGGTGGAGGGAATAAATGTTTGGGGATGTGGTGCCAATCAAGCAAGTGTTGAGGGAGCTGCACTCATCCAGGCAAATGGGGAGTATTCCATCGCACTCCTGATTTGTGCCTTGTAGATGGTTGACAGGCTTTGGGGAGTCAGGAGCTGAGTTAGTCACTGTAGGATTCCTAGCCTCTGACCTGCTTTTGTAGCCACAGTATTTATATGGTCAGCCCAGTACAGCTTCTGATTAATGGTAACACCCAGGATGTTGTTAGTGGGGGATTTAGTGATGGTGATGCCATTGAACATCAAGGGATGATGGCTGGATTCTCTTTTGTTGAAGATGGTCACTGCCTGACACTTGTGTGGCACGAATGTCCCTTGCCACTTGTCAGCCAAAGCCTGGATATTGTCCAGGTCCTGCTGCATTTGGACATGGACTACTTCAGTATCTGAGGAGTCATGAATGGTGCTGAACATTGTGCAATCACCAGCAAACATCCCCACTTCTGACCTTATGCTGGAAGAAAGGTAATTAATGAAGCAGCTGAACATGGTTGGGCTGAGGACACTACCCTGAGGAACTCCTGCAGTGATGTACTGGAGCTGAGATGAATAATCTCCAACAACCACAACCATCTTCCTTTGTGCTAGGTATGACTCCAACCAATGGAAAGTTTTTCCCCTGATCTTCATTGACTCCAGTTTTCCTAATGCTCCATGATGCCACATTCTGTCAAATGCTGCCTTGATGTCAAGGCCAGTCACTCTCACCTCACCTCAGAAGATCAGCTCTTTTGTTTGTATAATGAGGTCAGGAGCTGAGTGGCCCTGGTGTCAGAGAGCAGGTTATTGCTAAGCAAGTGCCGCTTGATAGCACTGTTGATGACCCCTTCCATCACTTTACTGATGATCGAATGTTAGCTTTGGGAAAGCTGCAATATCTGTGCATATATTTAATAATAGTCTAATGTCCATACTCAAGTCTGGTTCAATTGTGTAAAAAGGGGGGTCTATAAATAGATAGGGATAGAAATTCATCCCGGGCCATGACACAAAACAAATGGTATCAGAGTGGCTGCCCATTGTATTTAGCAACTGATATTCAGTTCTATTGCAGTTAATGGAATGAAATATCAGGTTCTGTGTATAGAAAATGGCCAATCCAACGTTGCCTGTTTTGTCCCAGACTAAATTTTACCCTATAGTCTTAGTATGAGAGTAAGGGAAGGGAATGTAGCTCTGTGTGATAAGCACTTGGCTTTATGGCTCTGGTTAGGGCAAGGCCAGCCAGTATAAATGTAGATACCGTAGCCAACAAACATAACAGAAGAACATAATACATAAAGAAAATGCATTGAAACCACTGTGATTCTGTTCTCAAATTGAGATAAATAATCGTTTTGCACCCTCACAGTGCCATTCAGTAAAGTTTTGAAACTAAATTGTTGCTGTGAGCTTAATTGTCTGCCATCCAAAACTTTATGACTTTAGTGTCAACAAGACACATGACATGGCTGGCTGCTCTCCTGCTATTGGAACATTCTTGGACTGAGTTGACATTCATCTCACGGCACAGCAGGTCACATCTCTTGCGCTTTTGCATTGGTAGCCGAGTCTGCATGCGTGCATCCGAATTTGAAAGAATTGAAGGGGCTGGTGAGAAGGCTATCCATCCTGAGAGACAGCACCATCGTTCATTCACTGGGCACTGTCTCCAAGAGTTGCTCTTTCCCTCATTCCAGCAATGATGTACAGCTGATGCATCAACAAATGGCTCTTGCTTTTTTTACTGCCCAGCCAGTTAGTCCAGACCATGTCAGATCAGTAGGAAAACCTGACAGTGGGAAATGAAACTTGTCAGCTGCTGTAGCATTGTTGACACTGCTGACGACGCTCCATGAACCGGTCTCATTCATCCGCTGGCAATACCAATGTTAAATTGTTTAGTTCTTCAGGACCAGCTGTTGGGTCGATCCACTTTTTAATTGGCTTTGTTATGATCCCCATAGAGACCAACAACTTGTAAAAAGAGATTTGAATTCCCAGTGACTGACTCATAAGATCGCATGACAAGATCTGACATTTTAAAATCTTTACTGTAACAAACACACGAAAAGCAATGTTGACTAAACATTACTCAGTAGACAACTAATGCACTAAACTGCAGAAAAGAAATCCCTCCTTAATTGCCCAACACAACGGAAAACCCCAAGTTGCATTTATACATTATACTTATTCTTGGCAGAATTGTAGTCTTTAAAAAAACCTGTCCAAAGTTAGTCCCAGCTTCCATTAGGTTCGCAGTCTTAATGTCCAGAGTCTGTCGAAAGTCATTTCCCTCAGCCTTCTGAGAATATCTGAACATATTTCCAGCAGCAAGGCCCACTCCAGTGACTCCTTCTACTGGCCATACCAGGATGAATCTTCCAGTGTCCTTAAATTTCCATTGTTCCTGTCTCCCAACTGTGGTCTGCCTGGTGGCTAACAGAGAACCACCTTTTGCACTGCTGCTCATAACAGCTGCAGTCTCTCTCTCTCTCTCTCTTTCTCTCTTTGTTTAGGATTTCTGAGTCAATAAGTCTGCAAACAGAAATAATAGCTGCCTCTCCCTTTTTGTTGAGGTGTTAAATCTAGCACTTGAGGTTTCAATAGGACTTGACCTGGGCCCCTGTTCCCCATGGCAACCAGGTCACATTGGCTTACCACTGGACAGAACTAGCAGGAGGTGCCATGTTCCATTTTGTATTGGATTAAAAATATAGTTTAAAACATAACCATATTATAGAACCTCACACTCACACTCATGACACCATACAGCATGGAAACGGGCCATTTGGTCCAACTTGTGACAGTGTTTACACTCCACACAAGCTTTCTCCCACTTCTTCAGAGCTCTGAAGAAGAGCCATACAAGCTCGAAACATCAACTCTGTCCTTCTCTCCACAGGTGCTGTTAGACCTGCTGAGTTTTTCCAGCATTTTCTGTTTTTGTTTCAGATTTCCAGCATCTGCAGTATTTTGCTTTTTTCCTCCCACTCTATTCACTTCATCTTAAGGAGTGTTCTACTGGCAACCCTCAATACTAAGATAATCTACAGAGTGGCCATAATGACTATGGAGTGGCAACCAGAGTTAGGTTGCTACTCCGCTCCTGGTTATTCAACCTCCCGAGTCAAGCTGTACTGAAGTGGAGATTTCAAAGTAAGGGAGCCATGCCCCCTTTTTAAATGCCTCCAGCTGCCATAAAGCAGGCAAGTTTAAAGGCCCAGCCATTTTGCAAAGCTATGGATAAGGTAAGTTTGTAAGATAAATGGCAAAGGTTGGGGAGGTTGGGGGAGGGGGGTAGTCAGTTGTTCAGAGGGATATCGGTTGGTCAGGGGGTGATGATTGTCCAGGGGGTGTTAGTTGGGGGGGTGGTCAGTTAGTCAGGTGTGGAGGTGGTGGGGTTCAGGTAGTTAGTGGGGGAGTGAGGTCGGGTGGTCAGTGGGATGCGTGGGGGTGGAGTTGTCGGTGGCAGTCAATGGTCAGTGAGGTGGACAATGTGGGGGGGAGGGGATTACAGTCAGGGGGGTCCCTGGGGGTACGGGGTGTGGGAGGGAATCCCTTGGGGGTCAGTGGAGTAATCGGGGGAGTGTCCCACAGGGGTTCAGATGGGCTAGGGGGAGTGCCGTGGGGCTCAGGAGGTAGTTGGGGGGATTGGGGGGGTTAGTGGAGGAGGGGTAATCAGTGGGAGGTGGGGGGGGCCATAGGGTGTCGGAGGGATCAGTACTATAGTTACCCAGAAGTTAGAAGTGGTTTTAATTCTTTTAACTTTTCCTGGGTAACTATTACTGTAAGACAGTTGGAACCATCCGAAGTTTGTGATTTATATCGTAGTGCAGGGCAATTGCCCAACAGAAGTTTGAATTTTCCGGGCAATTGCTGTGCAATCCTTACCTGGAAATTCAGGGGTGGGGAGCCCCCCCCCAGCACATCTTTGTGCTACCCTCCCCACCCCCCGCCCCAGTTATGATGGCCCGGAGCTCGGAAGTTATGGGCGATTGCAGTGTGCGAATATTTCTTCATTTTCTCATCTACATAAGTGATGACTGAGCTACAATGGTTCACAGAGTTGAACTGTGAGAGTATGAGTTTTTCCAAACTTGTGTGTTCTACTTCACTTTGGACTTTGGTACAGAGACTGTCCATTCCTGGAATGTGCAATTCACTATTTATGTGTGAATCTGTTTATGTGGAAACTGATAGATTTTTGGTTCAATTCTAAGCTCTGTGCGTCTGAATCCAAAACATTGCCATGTTGGAATGTATCTTTTAATCTAGCAGGGTGCAACTTGATAAAAATAGTCAGTTTATCATACTTTCCTGCTGTTTTTTTTTCAATGTTTCATTGCTTTTAGATTTGCTATGTTAGATATTCTAATTTTACTTTTTATTTGTAACATTCTTCCTTTTCTTAGAAGAAGACTAACACTAAAGCATGCTCTATTTCAATTCTATGGAATTCTGCATATTTGCCGACACGCCTGATTATGAAAGCGACTACACACTACCCATTTAACAGATGCATCTGCCTTTCTATCAACAAACCTTATTCATCTGCTATGAAACCTGTCTATAATGACTACCTGTGGCACTGACATCAGTAGGTCTTTATAAACAGTTTCTCCTTCAGTGCAGGTTCAAGCTTGAATCATTGTTAGATTGATCATTCAGTGTCATTAGAGATATGCACTCGCTCTACGCAGGTGGTCTTTGAGACACGTTTCACTGCACTAGTTCTGGAATTTAAGTTCTAAATACCTTAGCTTCCTACCTCACCTTGGCACTTTTTGATGCTGTGAATTATGCCATAATGTATGTTGGACTCATTTTTCCTCTTTGCTGGCATCACTGCCAATTTTAGAATACTCTTTTCCAGTTGGTTGTCGTTATCATTGATGGGAGCTTTAGCAAATCAATTGAAGTACAGAGCTAAGCTTTAGGGAAATGTGAATGTGCAAAATGTTAAAGGTGGAATGGGTTATTAACCCCTTCCACCTCTTTTTGTAACTCATGCTGGTTTAATGGCCAGTGATAGGCATCTGGATACCTGTCCAAATGACTATTTGTATATGTGAATCTGGACTGTGAGTGCTTGTAGGCTTCTCAACCTTGGAAGCATCACAACCAAACCTTGTCCTCAGTACCTACTGTGAGTATAGGGGGTAGAAGGCAGAGATCATGATTGGAAGATTTGGGTGGTAATTCATTCCTTAACCCAGGGAAACTGAAGGCAAATCTATTGCTGTCAATATGAGACACCGAACTTAGCACAGACCAAGAATCAAGCCTTTTAATTCCTCTGCTCTGTAGCAGTAGGTGTAACACCAAACAGTGCATTCACACATTAAACCATAAAATGAGCCCAATGAGCCTGTTTTTGATACACAGATTCTCCGATCAAAATACTTGTGCTATGATCAATTTGTTTTAGTTCAATGATCCAAGGTACTAATTTAACTTAATGAAACCAAAATCACCTTTTATATTTTAAACTGCCCATTAGCGATGACCAAGATTGTTATTTAGAAATGCTACAACCATAAAATTATTGGGCATAATCTTGTGCCCTCCCCTGTGGTGAGTTTGAAGCCGGGATGATCATTTAATCAGATATGGGATGGTAGCGGGTGGAGACCTCACCACCTTTCCGCCTCCACCCCAAATAGAGTCTGTGTTGGGAAGGCCCATGGCTGGCGTTTCCACTTCACTGCCAACTGAGGCCCTGTAAAGGCCAATTAATGGCCACTTAAAGGGCCTCATCCTGCTGCTTCGGGTATTAATCCTGTAGCTGGCAGTGAGCTCGCCATGTGGAGAGTGCCAGGGCAAGGGGTATGGGGTAGTGGGGGCGGTTACTTGTTCAAAAGCACTCAGTGCCTCAATGAAGGGCCCAGCATCAGGAAGAAGAGACCCACTGAGAACCAACCCGCCCTTGCTGCCAACTCCCCTACAACTGCCTACAACCCGTCCCCTGTGATCCCCACCCTGCAAACCTCCCTCCCACCATCACTCACCTTTGGCCTGAGTCCTGGGCCTCGGATGGTTGTCGTTCTTTTTGCACTATTATGGCAGAGGACCCAACTGCTGAGTTAAGTGTAGAACCCTGCAGACAGGAGGCTAGGTCCATGAAGGGCTGGGACTGCACACGCCCGGGCTTGTTGAGTACAGTGTGGATTGTTGCCTGAAACCAGACAATGAGAGGAGACAGAATACGCATTCTTCCCTTTAAAACAATGACAGCCTGGTCCACTCCTCCATCACCCCCTACTCATCAACCCCCACCTACGGCATCTCCCCACGCAAATGCAAAATATGCAACACCTGCCCCTTCACTTCCTCTCTCCTCACCGTCCAAGGGCCCAAACACTCCTTTCAAGTGAAGCAGCATTTCACTTGCATTTCCCCCAACTTAGTCTACTGCATTCGTTTCTCCCAATGCGGTCTCCTCTACATTGGAGAGTCCAAACGCAGACTGGGTGACCGCTTTGCAGAACACCTTCGGTCTGTCCGCAAGCATTACCCAGACCTCCCTGTCGCTTGCCATTTTAACACTCCACCCTGCTTTCTTGTCCACATGTCTGTCCTTGGCTTGCTGCATTGTTCCAGTGAAGCTCAACGCAAACTGGAGAAACAGCACTTCATCTTCCGACTAGGCACTTTACAGCCTTCCGGACTGAAAATTGAGTTAAACAACTTTAGATCTTGAACTCCCTCCTCCATCCCCACCCCCTTTCTGTTTCTTCCCCCTCCCTTTTGTTTTTTCCAATAATTTATATAGATTTTTCTTTTCCTACCTATTTCCATTATTTTTAAATGTATTCCACCCATTGCTTATTTCACCCCACCCCCACTAGAGCTACGTTGCTTGTCCTGCTCTCCACTCTTAATTAGCACATTCTTTTAGATAATATCACCACCTGCAACACCTTTTTGTTCTTTTGTCTGTGACATCTTTTTGTTATCTCATCCTATTACTGCTTGCTTGTCCCAACAACCCCCCCACCCCCCCCACCACCTTCTTTCGCGCACCGCCCCCCCCCGCCACCCCCCCCAAACAAGCTTATATTTCACCCCTTTCCTATTTCTACTTAGTTCTGTTGAAGGGTCAAGAGGACTCGAAACGTCAACTTTGGTCTTCTCTGCCGATGCTGCCAGACCTGCTGAGATTTTTCAGGTATTTCTGTTTTTGTTTTGGATTTTCAGCATCCGCCATTTTTTGTTTTTAACCCAGAGAAAGACTTCATCTTACACGAAACTAAAGCCCATCAAAATCTTGCATACATAATCACTACTGACTACTAAGGGATGAAAGCAGCAATCAATGCACTTATGCAAACCTATCAATACTCCACATATATAATGACTTTCAGTTCAAGACTAGTTATGGGGACAGGAACACAACGATAAACATCATGTGAGCCCATTAAAACCAACGAGACAACAATTACCTGAAGAAGCCCACCAAAATCAGATAAAGAACTAACCTTGATTTGGGTTCAGATAAGAAATTCGAAAAACAGTATAACTGGGCCACCAGTTATGAGGGGGAGGAGGGTGAGCAGTTTTGGAGCGGTTGAAGCAGAGTTTAAGCAGGGAGAGGGAGCTGAGCCAAGCGGAGGGAGGAGACCTGGAGGTTTGCAGGCCCGCAGGCAACATCACGGCGAGGGGCACGGGCTGGCAGGCTCAACCGAAGACAACAAGGCCACAACCGCACCCCTCCACGAAGGTCAACCACCCACAACCGTGCCCTCCACCCAACTGAAGATTCTTCGCAGATTCCACAGGCCAGGACCACGCGGGGATGGCAGGCCCCAGAGGACACAAAGAGCGTACCCCAGAACTGCAACGGCTTACCTGGCTGGATTTCAAACTGTCAAGGAACCCTGGTTGGTGAGCATGATCCCTGATCTCTCCTAGTTCAATTTAGTTAGGTTTTGGGGGTGGGACAAGGGTAAGGGGATTAGTAGCGTGATTTTCCCTCGTTATGCCTTGTGTTCCCCATTCTTAACTAAATGTACTTTGTAGGTCTATATAATCCCAGTGTAATCCTAATGTTATAAGTTCATTTGTGACTTCAATGAACCCAGTTTTTTTCTTGCACCAAATCCAGTTGTCTGCTGCACTTTGTCACAACCCCCAAATAAGTCCAAGGTCTAGAACCCAGGGAGCGGGAGCAATTCAGACTGCTCAGAAGTCAGCGGTGAAGCTGACATACACCACCACCCCCACATAATGGGGACCGTGACAGGACCTTGGCAAAAGGGATGCGATTCAGTGGACACTGATTTGGAAGAGAGAACTGTAATGGAAGAGAGGATTTGAAATTATGTGTTCGGTAAGGTGAATATGAAAAAAAAATGGGTCACCCATTTAACCTGTTAAAATCTGGGCGCCCGGTAGATGCTGCAGCTAAATGGACAGAAGGGAAGGATCATAAAAAATCCATAGAATAGGCAGTCTGGCTGATGTGCTTCAGGAAACAGATCCAGCTTTTGGACAGGCCCGTTGAAGCCCAGGCAGCTGAGACTCGGGAGTCAGCCCTGAAAATCCAAACAAAGGCCCTAGCTGGGGAGAAGTTACTGTTAGCATTGCAGGCCCCGAACCAGGAAAGGGTGCAGTTAGTGGGGGAGCATAAGACCCAGCAGGAATATTTACAGTGTCAGGTCATCGAGGCCAAGAACAATGAGCTGGGGTTACGAGAAAAGAATGCCTGCCTAGCAAGACAAGTAAGAGAGCAGGAGGAGAAAGTAAAAGGCTTACAGGCAGACTATAAGATAGTGAGTGCACAGGGGTTTGAGGATGCAGACCATGGCCCCTATCAGAAGCAGAGAGTCTGAACCTTGTTCTAAGAATGGCAAAAGGCATGGTGTGCCTCATAAGCCCTAATGCTTATGAGGTTGACTTCACAGGGAACCTGGTGAGGACGGTTCAGACACCACCGGCAGTGCCAAAGGACTACCTGGTTAAGGAGCAGGAGGGTGTGACCACCATCCATAGCGCCAAGCTTTAGCAAAATCTGGCAGGAGGTGGAGGGATGGAATTAGGGGCAGAAGCTGTGGAGGAAAATCCCCAGCAAGAGAGGCTGGGACTGGGGCTGATGTGCCTGGCCCGGCAGCAAATGTTCGGCCTGCCCGCTGATAACGGGGATGAGGGACCCCTCCAAAGCCAGTTCGTAGTTCCCCATGGCACCCAATAGCTTAGGGCCATGGTAAGCCATTTAACTAAACTTGAGGCAAATTGGGATCCCTCAGTCCACTTCAGGGAAGTGGAACAAGCAGCAAGCATCAACGAGTGCAATGATGCTAAACAGGCCAAAATGCTGCTATTCTCCCTGGAGAGTAAGCTCTTCCAGTGCCTCTCTGACCAATGTAAGATGGGACAGTGTGATTATGGGGAGCTCAAGGAGGAAGTTCTTGAGGCCATGGAGATGAATGAAGAAAGTCCTTTCTCCTGGATGGATAAAACAGTGCAGCTTGTAGGAGAACCCCCGCAGGCTTTTGCAGCCAGGTTGTGGCCGGCGCATGCAGTGGGACGCCTAACTTGGACCAGGATCAGTGGGCCCACTGGCTCCGTTGCCTGGTGGCAAGCAGCTTGCCACAGGTCAGAGCCGCAGCAGGAATGTGGTTTGACCCAAAGAATCCCCTGACTACCAAACTCACAGTGATCAGACAGTTGACCATAGCTTACCGTAATGGTAAAGGAACTGATGCACACCCACCTAAAGGGAAAGTGCATGAAATGAAACCTGGTCAGGGTAGGAAGGAGTGGCATCAGGAAGGGAATAACCCTTCCAGCACAAAGCTCAACTGTTATGGGTGTGGGAAGAATGGACACTGGAGGAAGAATTGTAAGAATCCTTGGAAAGATAACAAGGGGAAGAATTCCTCCACCCCAGCCCAAAAGGTAGAGACAGCAAACCGTCCTGCCATGATCGAGTCATATTTGGATGCCATTAGAACCCTACTGACTGTCCCAGGGAAGGTAGCAGCCACCACCAGCCCCATCTAACCCACAACCCTGACTGGAGCCAGCGCAGCCTGTTTACCTATGACTTTGGAAGAGACCCCTCATTGAGATGGTGGTAGAAGAGATAAAGGGGACCTATCTGTTGGACACAGGAGCATCATGTACCTTGATCCATTCAGCTAATCCCACCACCTCACCTCTATCTAATGGCGTCCCATACAGTCTGTCAGGATTCACAGGTAAAGAACAGGCTGGCTTATTTTCCATCCCGATGACCATTCGTTTAGGAACACTCCGCTCTAAGTGGACCTGTATCCTAATGAAGTGGGAAGTGGAGGGTGGAAAAGGGATCCTGGCAGCCAACTCTATTGCAGGCCATGGGATTCTAGTGGATTTGATGATTCAGTGCCTATGGGGGGCAAAAACAGGAAAGGAAGGCAAAGTAGTAGTCATCCCAGGGAAACAGGGGAAGGGAACCCTGTGCACCATGAAGCCTAAAGAGGATTATAACCTCGAACTCATGGTCAGTAATACCCCAAGGGAGTTCCAGGCATTTGTGCGAGCCCACCTATCCACATTGCCACACACAAACATGACTGTGGGAGGGTCAACGTGTTCGAGGTCAGTGTAGATGGGGACCCTATGGCCCGACCACAAAAGCAATATAACTTCCCCAGGGAAGCGGAGCCAGACATGGAAGCAGCCAAGTCCTCCTTAGTGCAACAGGGGGTCCTGAGACCAATATGCACCCATGTGAACTCTCCACTGTGGCTAGTTAGAAAACCGGACAACTCCTGGAGGGCCATGGTGGACTATCGGGTGCTCAACAGTAACATTGTGCACTTACGGTAGCAGCAGTTGCCGACCTGATAGGAAGTATCCCAGCATCCGGGACCACTTTCACTGTGCTGGATATCTCCAACGCATTTTGGTCCATCCCTTTAAGGAGAGAGGATTAGTACAAGTTTGCCTTTACTTTTAAAGGTCAACAGTACACCTGGAACTGTCTGCCTCAGGGCTTCCACAATAGCCCCAGCATTTTCCACCAATGCATGGCAAACAGTTTAAAGGGCTTCGACCAGCCCAGGCGGCTGGTGCAATACTTGAATGACTTCTCCTATTCACTGATTCGAGAGAGGTGCATGGCCCACTTCTGGCCAAACTGCTGGAACTGCTCGGGCAGGAAGGTTTTAAAGTGAACCCAAAGATAGCACAGATTGGCCAGCAGGAGGTGAAATTCCTGGGCCTGACAATACAAGCTGGGGAAAGGACCATAGATAAAACTAGACGAGAAGCAGTACAGGAGTTACCAGTCCCCAACACAGTCACGGGAGTGAGATCGTTTCTAGGGCTAACCGGGTACTGCAGAGATTTCATTGAGGAATATACGGCCCCAGCAGCCCCTCTGCTCTGACTCCTGCATAAGGGAGTGGAGTGGGTTTGGGATGAGGGGTGCCAGGCAGCATTTGTCAGTCTCAAGAAAGACCGCACCAGCTCTAGGAGCCATAGATGGAGGGAAAGAGTTCTTCCTGAAGGCAGCAGCCAGTGGGGACAGCCTGAGTGCTGTCCTGCTCCAAGAGCGGCATGGAAAGCTGAGACCGGTCTACTCCTCCAGGATACTCACAGATGTGGAGAAGAGCTACTCCAATTGTGAAAGGCACCTCTTGGCCACACATTGGTCTGTGAAAAGATCGCTGATCTTCACAGGCACCTCTCCCATCACCCTCCTTACCCATTGCACGCCAACCCAGATGCTCCTGGACGGGAGAATCAAGGATGAGACAGTGAGCAGTGCCCGCATTGCTCGCTGGACCCTGCTTCTCTTACAGATGGACCTAAAAGTTAAAGGGCTCTGGGAGCCAAAGCTCACAGCTAACCTGGTATATCCTGGAACAGCCCACCGGTGTTCCATAGAAGGGGTTTGGGAAGTAGACATAGGTTTACTGGCTAGGATACACCCCACAGGCCATGAAATCTATGTGGATGGCTCCAGCGCAGTATCTGCCCGTGAGCGACTCACGGGGTGTGGAGTTTATGACCCAGCGGCAAATCTTGCCCTGGCAATTAAGCTCTCCAGCACCATGAGCACCCAGCAGGCTGAACTGTCCATGGTAGTGTACGTGGTTACACACCCCAAGATCTTCCCCACCCCATACACGATTTGCTCGGACAGCATGTTCACATGCAATTCGTGTACGGAGAACCTGGCCATCTGGTCCCGCCGTGGATACACCTCCACTGACGGGAGACCCCTCACAGTGAAACCCTTGCTGGAGAAAATCTTAACAGCAGTGGGGGAGGAAGGGGAGGTTTTCATCCATAAGGTGAAAGCCCATTCCTCCGCAGGACCCCGGAATGAGGGCAGCCGGCAGGCCGACATGCTAGCTAAGGAGGGTGCCCACACAGGCATTTTCTGGGACCCATATGGGTGGGATTGGGACATGGGGGAGTGCAGGGGTAGCTTTAACCCCGGACCTTAAGACGGTCCAAACCCAAGACCCCGTCCTCAAGGCAGTCCTCAGTGCAGTGGCAGAAGGGAAAACGGTAGAGGGCCATTACAGCACAGCAGCCCTCTCTGTAAAGGGAGGCATGCTGTTTAAGGGAGAGCAATGGGTAGTACCTCAGCAGCACAGGAGGGAATTCCTTCAACGGTCCATGAGGGTCCAGGAGCGGGGCATCCCGGGTCTGAGACCGTCTGGCAGTAGATGGAACAGGCAGGATGGTGGCCAGGACTCAGGGAAGATGCCCGCGAGCTCTGTGCCAGCTGTCTGGTGTGTGCTGCTAACAACCCTGACCCGCACAAAAGGAAGGTACGTATGGGACACATCAGGAGGATAGAGGGACTATGGCAGTCAATCCCGGTCAATTACATCGGGCCCCTACCCACTGCCCAGGGAGGCTATAAGTACTGCCTAGTCCTGGTGGATGTGTTCACAAAGTGGGTAGAGCCTTCCCCTGCCGAACAGCCACGGCTCTGAGTACAGCCAAGATCCTGGTCAGGGAGGTGCTCTCACGATGGAGGGAACCACAATAAGGGAGTCCGACCAAGGGAACCACTTTACCGGGCAGGTCATGCAGAATACCCTTATGGTACTCGGCATAGAGGGGAAATGGCACGTTGCACACAACCCACAGTCCCCAGCGATTGTAGGGATGATGAACAGAACTTTGAAAGAAAGGCTGAGGAAAGAGACGGTAGACTCACCTAGCAAATGGGTAGAAGTCTTACCATTGTTCCTAATGGGGATCCAGCCAGCCAGTCAAAAAGCACGGGGCATTCCCCACACGAGCTCATGACTGGTAGGGTTATGCGGACCCCCACCCATGTGCTAGCCCTGGTACTCACAGAGGGTCAGCTCAGAGAGGTGAACTGGGACAGTTTCATCAGGAATCTGTTTGAACACTTTAAACAGATTCACTGGCAGGCTGCTAGCAACATGGGAAAACAGCAACGGAGTAACTGACTGCTGTTAGAACGCCATACGCACGAGTGGGAGATAGGGGATCAGGTTATGGTTAGGAATTTTGCTTGGGTAGGCAGTCTAGAACCATTATACATGGGGCCCTACAGCATTGTAGATAAGGCAAGCCCCATGGTATACGCCATAAAGCTGCTTCGGTGCACCAAATGGTTCCCCTTTAACCAATGTAAGTTGTTTAAATCCAAGAGAAGGGAACAGCCAGTTGGGGCAAGGTCTGAGGATAAAAACCCTCAGCCTGCAGCAAGAGCAAACTCACAGACTGCACAAGCAGGTGCAGTGGCTTGTTTTAAGGGAAGGGTCATCCCACCTACCATCTGTGACACCCCCCCCACCGCTCATCTGGGACTCAGACGAGGTGGGACATGAGGGCAGAGAGTTACCTGCCCCTGACACAGATTTAGAAAAGGTACAGTCTGAGGATAGAAATCCCAACCAGCGGCAGTGGAGATTCCCCAGACCACACAAGAGGGGACAGTGGTTTGGGTTGAAGACCCACCAGCCAGAAAACCCCCACCAGCCAGAGTCCCCAGAAGGTCCCCACAAACGCCATGGCCAAAGAAACTGTGGTCACCGGCTCCCCAGTTTAAAAGGGCAGCCCCTCAAGTCAGGGATCGATCTGAGGACAGAGGTCCCCAGCCAGCAGCCGCAGGCTGCAAGGGACCAAAGGTACAGGACAGGGTGGCCACACCGAAGGGAGTAGTGTGCTCCAGCCCAAACAGGGATTAACCTGGCCGCCCGAGGATGGGCAGCGGATGTACACAGCTTCTGTTACTTAATTTTGAGGTTGTTAAGTTTGGGTGTTTTAGTTAAATTTTAAATAAGGTGGTTGGTAGTTTAAGTATTATTGTTTAAGAGTTTTTGTATTGAGTCAAGGTCGCAAGACTCGACTATGCTTTACCCAAGCCAGCGAATCTGTTCAGGACCTGGCTATGTGCTCTTATGTCTCCCTACAGAAAGGATTTCAATAGGATGGGGGGCATACTCCTACTCACCCTGATAGGAATGGCCGCTGGGAGGCGAGGTGACGTGGAGGACTCCCATGTTTTTGGGTGCTCAGGGGAGAGAGCACCGGTTGTGACTGCGAGGAGCAGTGAAGGTAACGTGGAGGAGATCACTACCTATTCCCATGTGGGAAGATGGCCAGGGTGGCTGGGATCGAACTCCACCTGATACTCCAGTCAGACCAAGTTCACCTATGGGAAGGCCTCCCTCCACTGCCCCAGCGTACAGGTTGTGGCCACACGGGTCGGGGTCACACGTGTGCCTGACCTGCAGAGGACAGATTCCCCTGGGAAGATGGTGGTGGCTCAGGAAGCTGAGCAGAGACATGGGGGACAGTACAGCTGACTGGCAACGACTGGGGAACGACACCCATCGGACCATACCGGGAACCTTGGAATCTATGTCTGCATGTGGGGGTCGCAGAAGACCTGCCCACGGGTTTATCCATTATCTTTTCCGCAGTATGGCTGGACAAGGGGAAGGGGGTGGAATGGGATTCCCACCTACACACTTGCATAACCCCATCCTCTCCAGCCTCAGTTAAGGCCACTTAACTCATGGCATGCGCCCAAAAGCCCCTGCCTGGCCCCGACAGTAAGGACACATATGGAGAAGAGCCCTGCCACCACCAAGGGACCAGGGAATGGGCTGGTACTAGTGCTGACCGAACAGGTGCTATACCAGGGGGTACACTATGCGGTATCTTCCGTGATTCTAAACCTCACGGAAGTACACTGACCTGAGTGGTGCCCCAAGGAGACAGAACAGCTGTACCAGGCCCTGTTAAGAGAAATGTTCAGGAAATTCTACGAGTTCGGTTTTGCCAATGTACACAAAACAGAACTGTACACTGCCCACATTGAGTACTTTAGCAATGTGGGGAGACAAAGAAGGGGAACCTGCAATGATGTTTTCACAGCATATAATACGGGATCCTCTGTGATAAACAGTTTGGATGACATAGAATTGCAGACACAAATAAACGGTTTAAAAACACAATGACGAGAAATCTTAACAGAGGAGAACACAGTGATAGGCTCAGAGCTACACGAGGACCAGGCCATGACAGTCCATTTAAAGGAGATTATTTTTGAGTTGGAAAGGCATGCCAAAACAGTGAATGCACTCATTCGAGAGGATAGGAATGCATCAGACCAGACTGCACAGAATGAGGTGTGCGTGCTGTACGGGGCATGGTTGCTGGGTGAGGGCCGCAGCAACCTGGAGGATTTAAAGCAAGGTTTAGTCTCCTCCTGGATCAGCAACAAGCACCTCGCAGCCCTCCACCCATTTGAGAATTCACTAAGCCCGTGTCAGTTCTGCCCAACCTCTGAAGCCTACCCTGTCCCAGTAGATTGTGGGCGCTCCAACCACACCATCATGGGTATAGTAGTGAGGATGCTGGTCATGGATGGGACAGCCCAACCTGCACCGGTATATAGGGTGGAGAACATTAAAGTCATTCAATGGGGTGCACACATCCGTTTCGCAGCGGTCCCACCTTACGTCATAAAGTGGGAGCACATGATGACAGGTACAGACCTCTCTGGGTGCCGGAGCTGGGGTGCACACATAGTACTGTGTCCCCAGCACTTGAACGCCTATTCCAGACCACAGTGCAGGTTTAAAACAGTTGGTGCACGGCCTATAAACTGTACCATGGAGGTAATGGCACAAGGCCATGTTCCCCCACAGGGAGCATATATAGAAGGTGGAACATATTGTGTCAACACAAGTGCGCTCCACTACCAGCTTGGACAGCACATTCGGTGTCTGGTAATTGACAGCAGTTTTTGTTTTAAACCCGAGGCAGAAGTTCAAGTGGCCCAGGAACGGATTGTCCCCATTCTTGAACCCTCCACTGTTCACCTCACTGTTAGGGAAAACATTACCAACCTGCAGAGCTCTGTCACACATTTCAGTTATGAAATTCCCCCCCTACTAGAACATCTTACTAAGCTACTAAAAGCTGTAGAGTTATCACAAAAGTATTTCTATACTTTGGAACAGAAAACATACGAGATAGAGGGAGAGATTCAAGGTATCACAGTCCCTCCCTGGTGGGACATTTTTGAAAAGATAGAGGTCCCTTCATGGGTCAGAATGGCTTCCCACACCCTCGTGGTTTGCCAGCTGGGAATAGTGTTGTACCTGTTGTGCTCTCAGTGCAAGGGAAAAGGCAAAATCCTAGAGTTCCAAAACTAAAGGGCCTGGAAGAAGCATCATGCTAAGGCGGGGAGAGATACACCTGTTTGAACCTTTCATATTTTTTTTTGTGTGTTCCTGAATAAAGATTGTTGTTTTTTTTTGTATTCAGTTATTTTTAAGAAAGACTTTTACGTGTTGTTTTCTTTTAATAAAGATGTATGTGCACCAAGTGGGGTGTTGGACCCCCTAAATGTTTGGATGTATGTAAATAACTTTATTTTGACTATGCATGCTTACATAAACCATATTTTAAAGAATGGGGAATGTATGTGTCATGAGATCTTAGATAGGTAATTACAGGGGAAGATTGACTATGGAGGATCAGGAATTTAAGTATCATGGGGGGGGGGCTGAAGGGTTCTCAAAATTCCTACATTTTTCATATCATCAACAAGGATATGACTGTTGGATATGGCAGAGGACCCAACTGCTGAGTTAAGTGTAGAACCCTGCAGACAGGAGGCTAGACCCATGAAGGGCTGGGACTGGACATGCCCGGGCTTGTTGAATGTAGTGTGGATTGCTGCCTGAAACCAGATAATGAGAGGAGACAGAATACGTGTTCTTCCCTTTAAAACAATCAACCCAGAGAGAGACTTCATCTTACATGAAACTAAAGCCTATCAAAATCTTGCATAAATAATCGCTACTAACTACTAAGGGAGGAAGGCAGCAATCAATGCAATTATGCCAACCTATCAATACTCCACATATACAATGACTTTCAGTTCAAGACTAGTTATGGGGACAGGAAGACAACGATAAACATCATGCGAGCCCATTAAAACCAACGAGACAACAATCACCTGAAGAAGCCCACCAAAATCAGATAAGAAATTTGAAAACGGTATAACTGGGCCACCGGTTACGTAGGGGAGGAGGGTGAGCAGTTTTGGAGCAGTTGAAGCAGGGTTTAAGCAGGGAGAGGTAGCTGAGCCAAGCGGAGGAAGGAGATCTGGAGGTTTTCAGGCCCGCAGGCAACATCACGGCAAGGGGCATGGGGTGGCAGGCTCAACCGAAGACAACAAGGCCGCAACCGCAGCCCTCCATGAAGATCAACCACCCACAACCGTGCCCTTCACCCAACTGAAGAACCTTCGTAGATTCCACAGACCAGAACCACGTGGGGACGGCAGGCCCCAGAGGACATAAAGAACATACCCCAAAACTGTAACCGGCTTACCTGGCTGGATTTCGAACTATCAAGGAACCCTGGTTGATGACCTCTCCCTGTTCAATTTAGTTAGGTTTTTGGGGTGGGACAAGGCTAAGGGTTTTCCCTCGTTATGCCTTGTGTTTCCCATTTTTAACTAAGTTTACTTTGTAGGTCTATATAATCTCAGTGTAATCCTAATGTTATAAGTTCATTTGTGACTTCAATAAACCCAGTTTTTTTCTTGCACCAAAACCAGTTGTCTGCTGCACTTTGTCACAACCCCCAAATAAGTCCAAGGTCTAGAACCTAGAGAGATTCGGACCGCTCAGAAGTCAGAAGTGAAGCTGACATACACCACCACCCGCTACACCTCCAGCTGGCCAGAATCTCTCTGTAGGTGGGATCTCTGCCCCCGAGTGTCCTGATCTCGGGTAAAGACCTCATCACTGGCCTGTCAACTGCCTGATTGGCATATTATACCGATGGGGGAAAGATGTGAAGCGTGGGTCTCACCGGCGCAAGATTCCACCCATTGACTTTACTATCGAGTCACAGACTTTAATTGTAACTATCACTTGCTCAAAAGTGGAATAGAAGCAATGATTCTTTACCAGTTTGCTATAAGGAAATATGAAGCTCTTTTAGTGCTTTTTATTCACCAATTACTTTGTTAGGTTTGTTTTGGGAGTGTCCTTTAAAATTTCTATTGAAGCTTGCTCCTTGGGATTTAGTCATAGCTCCATTGCAATAACTCACTTTGCAATGGATCTAATGCTTCAGCACGTCTCAAAGCACTTTGCAACCAATTAGGTACTTCGAAAGGAAAAATGCAACAGCCATTTGGGCACAGCAAGCAAACAGTAATGCGATAATAACTAGATAACCTGTTTTAGTGATTTTGGTCGAGTATGATATATTGTTCAGGACTTCAGGAGAATGCCCCTGTTCTTCAAATTAGTAGCATTGGATTTTTACACCTACCTGAGAAGGCAGAGAGAGCCTTGTTTAATGTCTCATTCAAAAAACTGCACCCCCAACAGTACCGCACACCCACTCTACTGCACTGGAGTGTCAGTTTAAATTTTGTGTTCCCTGGCTGGAACCCAACCTTCAGACTCAGACATGTGGGTGCTCCTCACTGAGCCGAGTCTGGTTTTGCCTTTCGAAACATGCAATTTGTTTCTTTGCTCTTTAAAATTTCCTCTGCTTCCTCTCCTGATCCATTCCCTGTACTCATAGGCACATTGTGCATGTGTCTAACCTTGCTGTGTAAACCTGGGTAATAATAAAGCACATGCCAGGGAATTCCATCCTTGGCAACACATACTTTCCACCAGGTGTCAGTGCATAGCAGGAGCAGGAAGCATTGCTTACCTCCTGCTCCCTCAGCCAAGACTACCAATTGTAAATAAGCCATGGTTCTCTTCACTGATTGCTGTCCCAAATGTAAAACAAATTATAGCAGAAATGTCACACATAACAGAATCCAAAGTGGACTTGCCCAGTTTGTGAGTAAATGCACCATCGGGTGTGGAACTGAACCATACAGAACAACGGCTCCTAAGTTGGACCACCAATTACCCTGCATCTCCGGTCTGGTTCCCTCCAACCAGTCTTCTGCACTGCCCAAACCAGCAAAATGATCTAACCAAAGTCACAAACAAAATTCTCTGTGTATGCAACCAAGCATTAATTAGAGTCCCCCTATAACTCGGGCCAGGTTTTCCCGTTGTAGATGGGAGACAAGAGGTGGATTCCATTTTGATCACAAACCTGCCTCTGATGTGAAACCTGAACCAGGAACGATTTTCCTAGAGTTGGGGCCTTATTTAGGTAAGGGACTGCCATCCGATCAGGCAGACAGATTGCAGGAACAGGGGCAGGCTGCCTGCAGAACGGGTGGCATAAAAGGCCATTTTTGCGGCTGCCAATTACAACTGTACTCAAAGTGCTGATAAGTCTGAGGGAGGGGATGTTAAAAAGCTTTCCAGTTGCCTCCCATTGCTGCATTTTAATTGTAACACCCTCTGGAAAGACTCCTATCTTAAATGGGACTAGAATTCAAAGGAAAAGTCTTTGCAACTCTCATTAGCTTCCTTCACCAGGCTTGGTCAGAGTTTGCTTCCAAATAATGTGCATGATTGATAGAATGCTGCCCTTTATTTCTCTTTTCTCTAGCATTTGGGTGCAAACTATAAAGTAGAAATAACCCAAGTGACAGCAAGAAGTGAAAGGCCAATTTTGAGGGGGCTCTCTGATTATATGAACCTGAATGAAATGGCTTTTAGCAACAACGCAATGTGAAGATTTTATAGATGAAAATCTTCCTAATAAACAATGGCTTGAACACAACCAACTCCATACCATCCTATCTCGCACCTACTGTAAGCTTCAAACTCTTCCCATATTCTATATCTGCACCCACTCCCATTTACTCATCACCTTTATCCTAGCTGATCTTTATTGGCTTCCAAGGCCTCAAATTTAAAATTCTTATCTGTGTGGTTGGATCACTTGATTGGCCTCTCTACCTCACTAAACTCTAGGGGGAAACTCTATGGAGGTGATGGGGCCTTGGCCGCCAGCTGAAGAGCTTGTAGAGACCTGTCAGGCAGTTGAGAGGTCACTGGCTGACCTTCCATGGAATCAGGATGCTGGGAGCAGGAATTTGTGCCCGCTGAGAACCGCTGGCCAATCAGGGGCCACTCATCAGCACCACCAGGCAGGCAGTGGCTACTGCAGGATACACCCCCTGAAGCCCAGATCTTCATTGGATCCCTGGACCAGGTGAGTGATAGCAGGTGGAGTTTTGCAGGCCGATAGTCATGGAGGAGGGTCAAAGGAATGGGGGGTGTATGCAGCAAGGGCAGGAGGGTGGCTTTTAGCAACAAGTCCCCACCCTCCTCAACTTGCTGATGCCAGGTCCCTCAATCAGGTACTGAATGGCTTTGAATGAGGGGGCTTCCCTGACCTTCTGCTCCCCAGCGGATTACCAGAAACCTGCACAGGTTTGCTTGTCAAGCTCCCCATGTGGTGATATGCCCTCTACTGACTTAATACCAGCAGGGGTGGGATGAGGCACTTAATAAGGCATTAATTGCCCAATTAAGGGCTTCAATTGGTGCCGTAGTATAAATGCTGTTCAATGATCTTTTGCCAAGAAATTAAACAGTCCCTACCCACCACCATCCCATCTGAGTGAATGCCCTCCCCACCGCCAAACTCACCACAGGAGAGCATAAAATATTGCCCTAGGTCAACGCCTCTCCCTCCCTCTGACGAAATTTAGCTCTGTATTTAACACCCTGGACAGAGATCAAAAGAAAAACATAATCTGAGACTTCATTTTACATGAAGGATACAGAAATGCAGAGAAAGTTTAAAAGGATTTACAAGGATGTTACCAGAACTGAGAGGGTATCAGGAAAGACTGAATAGGCTTGAGCTATTTTCTCCAAAGAGAAATTCGAGAGGTGATCTAAAGAGTTTGATAGTGTCGATGTAGAAAGAATTTTTCCAATTGTGGGCAAGTCCAAAAGCAGGGACCAAAAATACGCTACCTTCCTCTCTTCACTTCCTCTCTCCTCACCGTCCAAGGGCCCAAACACTCCTTTCAAGTGAAGCAGCATTTCACTTGCATTTCCCCCAACTTAGTCTACTGCATTCGTTGCTCCCAATGCGGTCTCCACTACATTGGAGAGACCAAACGTAAACTGGGCGACCGCTTTGCAGAACACCTGCAGTCTGTCCGCAAGAAAGACCCAAACCTCCCTATCGCTTGCCATTTTAACACTCCACCATGCTCTCTTGCCCACGTCTGTCCTTGGCTTGCTGCATTGTTCCAGTGAAGCTCAACGCAAACTGGAGGAACAGCACCTCATCTTTTGATGAGGCACTTTACAGCCTTCCAGACTGAATATTGAATTCAACAACTGTAGATCTTGAACTCCCTCCTCCATCCCCACCCCCTTTCCGTTTCTTCCCCCTTCCTTTTGTTTTTTCCAATAATTTATATAGATTTTTCTTTTCCCACCTATTTCCATTATTTTTAAATCTATATCTTTTATGCCCTGTTAGCCTTTCCACCCCACCCCCAATAGAGCTGTACCTTGAGTGTCCTGCCATCCATTCTTAATTAGCAAATTCATTTAGATAATATCACCACCTTCAACACCTCATTGTTCTTTTGTCTGTGACATCTTTTGATTATCTGCTCCTATCACTGCTTGCTTGTCCCTACAACCACACCCACCCCCCCAACTTCTCTCCCCCCACCACCCCCCCGCCACCTTAAACCAGCTTATATTTCACCCCTCTCCTAATATTCACTCAGTTCTGTTGAAGGGTCACGAGGACTCGAAACGTCAATTCTTTTCTTCTCCGCCGATGCTGCCAGACCTGCTGAGTTTTTCCAGGTAATTCTGTTTTTGTTTTGGATTTCCAGCATCCGCAGTTTTTTTGTTTTTATCTCTGTGTTTAATTGACTGCCACTCCTCTTCAAGAAATGCCTACCTTGAAGAAGTATTGCTCCTCTCGCCAACAAGATTTCCGTATCTCTCTTTTGCCTTGTTCACCTTCATTGCTTTCCATTTCTCTCCTGTTGTTTGACAAGATGTTTACTAAAACCCGGTTTCACAACCATATCTTCTTTCTCAGTGACTGTCTCCGACTCCAATTTACCCCACGTGGATTTCACCTGAAATTCCATCCCTCCTGTTTCGAACCCACCCAGGATTAAGGGTATCTCCAGGACATAAAACGTTTCTCGGACTGCTGTTCCCGTCGCATTCTGAGATCCACACTCAGTGTCATGCGGCGCCATATGAACACACTCGACCTCTCCCTCCACCAGATCCACCGCATCCTTTTTCAAAGCTGCACGTGCCCCCAGTTTCATTTTATTCTTCGTCTCATCCGATGCCTCAACAAGCAACTTTTTCTCTTTCTCGCAAGCGCTAAGGAACGCAAGCTCCAACAACTCATCGGCACAAACACCCATCTAGGACCCTCCACCCCTGCCTGTCCCTCTGTCCCCACCCCATCTTCCAATCCCAGCCCCGGCCGTGTATTCACTATACCCTCTGACCTTCCCCTCTCCGACGCTGAACGTTCAGTGCTCAGCAAAGAACTTAGTTCATGAATTTCGGGCTCGGCACGATGCTGAACTCTTCTTCCGCCATCTTCACCTCCGTGCTCACTTCTTTGGGCAGGAGTCCTCTCCAATTTAAAGGGGTCCTTTTACCCCCCTCTAATATTCTCCCTCCATCTGACCCCTCCCTCTGGATTCTTACCTTCTCTTGATCTTTTCATTGAGAACTGTCGGTGTGACATTGGTCATCTCAATTTCTCTGCTCCTCTCACCCATTCTAATCCGTCTCTCTCTGATCTTACTGCACTCCATTCTCTCAGGTCCAATCCCAATATTGTCATCAAACCTGCTGACAAGGGTGGTGGTGTTGTTGTCTGGCGCACTGACCTCTACCTCGCGGAGGCTGAGCGTCAACTCGCAGACACTTCCTCCTACCTCTCTCTGAACCAAGACCCCACCACTGAACATCAAGCCATTGTTTCCAGGACTATAACTGACCTCATCTCCTCTGGAGATCTTCCTCCCACAGCTTCCAAGCTGATAGTCGCCCAACCTCAGATGGCCCGCTTCTACCTCCTATCCAAAATCCACAAACAGAACTGTCCTGGCAGACCAATCGTGTCAGCCTGTTCCTGCCCCGTGGAACTAATTTCTCATTATCTTGACTCCCTTCTCTCTCCCCTTGTCCAGTCCCTTCCCACCTACATCCGTGATTCCTCTAATACTTTATGTCACATCAACAATTTCCAGTTCCCTGGCCCCAACCACTTCCTCTTCACTATGGACGTCCAATCCCTCTACATCTCCATCCCCCACCAGGATGGTCTGAGGGCCCTTAGCTTCTTCCTTGAACAGAGGCCCAAACAATCCCCATCCACCACTACTCTCCTCCGTCTGGCTGAACTTGTTCTCACACTGAACAATTTCTCCTTAAACTCCTCTCACTTCCTCTAAATAAAATGTGTGGCTATGGGCACCTGCATGGGCCCCAGCTATGTCTATCTCTTTATGGGGTACATGGAACAATCCTTGTTCCAGTCCTACTCCGGCCCCCACCTACAACTCTTACTCCGGTACATCGATGATTACTTTGGTGCTGCTTCATGCTCTCGTCGGGACCTGGTAAAATTTATTAGTTTTGTTTCCAATCTCCACCCCTCCATCATTTTCACATGGTCCATCTCTGACACTTCCCTTCCCTTCCTTGACCTCGCTGTCTCAATTTCTGGTGATAGACTGTCCACCAATATCCATTACAAACCTACTGACTCCCACAGCTACTTCGACCACAGTTCCTCACACCCCGCTTCCTGTAAGGACTCCATCCCATTCTCTCAGTTCCTTCACCTCCGTCGCATCTGTTCTGATGATGCTACCTTCAAAAACTTGTCCTCCTTTTTCCTTAACCGAGGTTTCCCACCCACGGTCGTTGACAGGGCCCTCAACTGTGTCCAGCCCATCTCCCGCGCATCCGCCCTCACGCCTTCTCCTCCCTCCCAGAAACATGATAGGGTCCCCCTTGTCCTCACTTATCACCCCACCAGCCTCCGCATTTAAAGGATCATGCTCCACCATTTCCGCCAACTCCAACATGATGCCACCACCAAACACATCTTCCCTTCATCACACCTGGTGGCATTCCGTAGGGATCGTTCCCTCCGGGACACCCTGGTCCACTCCTCCATCACTCCCTACTCCTCAACCCCCACCTATGGCACCTCCCCATGCCCATGCAAAAGATACAACACCTGCCCCTTCACTTCCTCTCTCCTCACCGTCCAAGGTCCCAAACACTCCTTTCAAGTGAAGCAGCATTTCACGTGCATTTCCCCCAACTTAGTCTACTGCATTTGTTGCTCCCAATGTGGTCTTCTCTACATTGGAGAGACCAAATGTAAACTGGGCGACCGCTTTGCAGAACACCTGCGGTCTGTCTGCAAGAAAGACCCAAACCTCCCTATTGCTTGCCATTTTAACACTCCATCAGGCTCTCTTGCCCACATGTCTGTCCTTGGCTTGCTGCATTGTTCCAGTGAAGCCCAACGCAAACTGGAGGAACAGCACCTCATCTTCCGACTAGGCACTTTACAGCCTTCCGGACTGAATATTGAATTCAACAACTGTAGATCTTGAACTCCCTCCTCCATCCCCACCCCCTTACTGTTTCTTCCCCCTTCCTTTTGTTTTTTTCCAATAATTTATATAGATTTTTCTTTTCCCACCTATTTCTATTATTTTTAAATCTATATCTTTTATGCCCTGTTAGCCTTTCCACCCCACCCCCACTAGAGCTGTACCTTGAGTGTCCTGCCATCCATTCTTAATTAGCACATTCGTTTAGATAAAATCACCACCTTCAACACCTCTTTGTTCTTTTGTCTGTGACATCTTTTGATTATCTGCTCCTATCACTGCTTGCTTGTCCCTACAACCACACACCCCCCCAACTTCTCTCCCCCCACCACCCACCACCACCACCCCCCCCCCCCACCAGCCCGCCACCTTAAACCAGCTTATATTTCACCCCTCTCCTAATATTCACTCAGTTCTGTTGAAGGGTCATGAGGACTTGAAACGTCAACTCTTTTCTTCTCCGCCGATGCTGCCAGACCTGCTGAGTTTTTCCAGGTAATTCTGTTTTTGTTTTGGATTTCCAGCATCCACAGTTTTTTGTTTTTATAACCATAAATGTAAGATAGTCACAGGTAGATTCAATAAGGAATTCAAGAGAAACTTTTTCATTCAGAGTGTGGTTAGAATGTGGAACTATATGGCAGACGCAAATGGTGGCGATGTATTTGAGGGGAAACTAGATAAGAACATGAGGGAGAAAGGAATAGAAGTTATGTTACTAAGTTGAGATAACTTATTGTGGGAGGAGGCTTGTGTGGACATAGAATGCTGGTCCAAATAGCTTGTTTCTGTGCTGCAAATCCCATGTAAAAGCACACCACAGTCATTACTATCATCTTATTCAACAGTTCCAAGGACAGCTTATAGAATCCATGGTGATATAATATGGAGAAAATTACTATATGACTCTTATATCCACTCCAAATCACATAGTTTGCCAAGTGCATTGTGCATTGTCCTTTCAACCAAATTGATACGTTAATCACGCCTATTTGATTAATTATTTTAGGAACAATAAAGTTTGTTTTGGTTAAAAAAGAAATGAAATCTTGTGGGCTAGTTCTATTGGTTAAAATGAGGTGTTCGGATTTATTTTAAAATGTTAATGATCCCTAACCAGATTGTAACAATATTTTTTTTAAATGCAGTGGAATTTAACTCCACAGTGTGTTACTGATCATTTCCCCATCTGGCACTCAGCCTAATTGACACGCTAGGCCTTGAGTTGGGTAGGAAGCCAGTCGGTGAATGCCACAATAGTAGGGAAGTTACTCTGGGGTGTGTAAAAGGAGTTTACACTAGATGCCCCGTGAAGTGTCAGCAGCAGAACAGGACCAGCTCAAAGGACATTTCTGGACTATGTTGTAAAAGTGGGAAGCTTTCTCTTTGTCCCCTGTGAATCAGATTTGTAAAAATGTTTCTAGAGAACAGCTTTAGACTGTTGTTATGGCTCATCCAGTGGAAAATCTTCACCACTGTTAAAAATTGAATATTGGAAAGTTTGTGCACAGGGATTGCTGAGATTGAGAATGCACAAGAGGCTAGGATTGGAGGGCTATTAGTCTGGAGTTCATTACAGGCTATAGAGAGGGCTGAGGACATATAGACATTTGAAAACAAGGACAAGAATTCTAAAATCATGTTCTTGCTTACCTAGGAGCCAATATATGTCAATGGGCACAGCAGTGATGGATGAATGTGACTTGGTATGAGTTAGGACACAGGCAGCAGAGTTTTGATTGATCTTATGTCACATGAGCAGTGACATGTTATTAATTCAATTTTAAAACTTTTATTTTATTTTTACTTGCTTTTGGAAAATTAATCCCGCCCGTGGATGAGGTTTCTAAAAAAATGCCTGACCATTTCGCCTGTCCGCCAACCATTAGGTTGGAAGGGCAGTGAAAATAATTAAGCTAATTGATTATTTAATGGCCTTAACAGGGGTTTGAATTGTCAAATTAAAATTAATTGACCGAACTATCACACGACTGCGTGCTGACGGCAGTATGCTCAGCCGACGTCAACGTGCGCCATTTCACGCTTGAGCACGTTAGGCGCGCACCCACCAGCTGAGTGAAAATTTCTGCCTTTGACCTCCAGAGGGAAAAGTTAGCAATGGGAGAAATGAAAGAAAGAGGCAGAAAGTTACGGCTTGAAAAGTTGGATTTTAAAACGGAGACATCAGGAGCTGTGGAAAGTTCTGATGATGAGAGAGCCTTTAACCTAAAACCCAGTGGGGAGATATTTAAATTTGTACAAGGTCTTCCAAAGTTTGAGGAAAGAGATGCTGAAGCATTCTTTATTTCATTTGAAAAGATAGCTAAACAGATGAAATGGCCACAGGAAAACTGTTGTTACAATTCAGGTGGTGGGAAGGAATGAGATTTATGTTTCACTGTCAGAAGAAATGTCAGTGAACTATGATGTGGTGAAAAGACTATTTTGAGTGCAAATGAGTTGGTCCTTGAGGCATACAGGCAGAAATTTAGCAATATGGGAAAACAGTTTATATTGAGTTTGTGAGAGTAAAACAAAATAATTCTGACCATTGGATACGGGCATTAAAGATAGAGATGACATGTGCAACTCTTAGAGAAGTAAGTCTTTTGGAAGAATTAAAAGATTCAATTCCTTCAGTAGTGAGAACTCATGTGGAGGAACAGAGGATTAAAATGGTAAGACAAGCAGCAGAGATAGTTGATGGTCATGGGCTGAATCTTCCAGTCAACATATGGGGATGGGCCCAAAGGTTGGCGGGCAGCCGAAAAGCCCAACCAGTCTTTGCATTTCTCGAAAAACCTCATCCACGGGCAGGATGAAGTTTCCTGAAGCTTTTATATAATCAATAAAATAATTTCCTCACCTTTACAAGCATGTCCCAACTCATGTGACACTGTCACATGAGGGGACATGTTTAAATAAATTTTAACATAATTTATTAAAGTTTTTTATTGCCCATTCAATCTCCCCGAGGCAGCTCAGTACCTCAGAGAGATTGCTGCGCTCTTTCGCATATATACATAAAGGAGCGCCGGCCCTGACTCTCCCTCTTCCCCCCGCCCACACAGATAGAGCTGAGCACTAACGGCCGCGCGTTACGCAGGGCAGGCCTTAATTGGCTCACCCATATAAAATGGCAGCACGCAGCCGATCGCAGGCAGTGAGCGGCTCCATGCCTGCCTCCGCCCGCTCCTGCCCAGTCCACCCGCCATAAGTAAAATCCTGCCTTATGAGTTAGTTCGTAGAGCTAAACTTTTTTTTAATCACCCTTTTAAATGAGAGAAGGATAGAAAGCGGGGAGACCATGTGACCATAAGGCGTAGGAGCAGAAGTAGGCCATTTGGCCCATCAAACCTGCTCCGCCATTCAATGAGGTCATGGCTGATCTGATAACCCTCAATTCCACTTTCCTGTCTTTTCTCCATAACTCTTGATCCCCTTACTGATTAAAAATCTGTCTATCTCAGCCTTGAATATTCTTAATGATCCAACCTCTACAGCCCTCTAAAGATAGCTAAACAGATGAATTGACCACCCTCTGAGAGAATAAATTCCTCCTCATCTCTGTTTTAAATGGGCGTCCCCTTACTCTGAGATTATGCCCTCTGGCCCTAGACAGTCCCACAAAGGGAAACAACCTCTCAGCATCCACCCTATCACCCTATCTTAAGAATCTTATATGTTTCAATAAGGCCGCCTCTCATTCTTCTAAACTCCAATGAGTACAGGCCAAACCTACTCAACCTTTCCTCAAAAGAAAATCCCTCCATCCCCGGGATCTCTGGACTGCCTCCAATGCCAGTATATCTTTCCTTAGATAAGGGGACCAAAACTGTTCACAGTATTCTAGGTGTGGTTTAAATAGTGCTTTGTATAGTTTTAGCAAGATTTCCCAATTTTTATACCCCATTCCCTTTGAAATAAAGACCAACATTCCATTTGCTGAACTTGTATGCTAGTGTTTTGGGATTCATGGACGAGGATCCGCAAATCCCTCTATGCTGCAACTTTCTTCAGCCTTTCTTCATTTAAATAATATTCAGCTCCTCTATTCTTCCTGCCAAAGTGCATAACCTCACACTTTCCCACGTTATATTCCATTTGCCACATTTTTCCCACTCACCTAACCTGTCTATATCCCCCGTAGGCTCTTTGTGTCATCTTCACTACTTGCCTTCTCTCCTATTTTTGTGTCATCTGCAAACTTGGTGATAGTACATTCATTTCCCTCATCCAAGTCATTAATATATATTGTAAATAATTGTGGCCCCAGCACTGATCCCTGTGGCACTCCACTAGTTACAGGTTGTCATCCTGAAAATGCTCCCCCATATCTCAACTCTCAGTCTTTTATTAGTTAGCCAGTCCTCTACCCATGCTAATATACTACCCCCAACACCATGGGATCCTATCTTATTAAGTAGCCTTATGTGTAGTACCTTACTGAACACCTTTCAGAAATTCAAATATATTAATCTACTGGTTCCCCTTTACTATCCTGCTGGTTACTTCCTCAAAGAATTCTAATAAATTTGTCAGGTATGATTTTCCCCTTCATGAAGCCATGCTGTCTCTGTTTCATTAGATTATGCATTTCTAAATGCTCTGCTAGTACATCTTTTAAAATAGACTCCAACATTTTCCCAATGACAGATGTTAAGCTAACTGGCCTATACTTACCTGTTTTTTGTCTCCCTTTCTTTTTGAATACGGGTGTTACATTGGCAGTTTTCCAATCCTCTAGGACTTTTCCAGAACTTAAGGACTCTTGGAAGATTACTAACAGTGCATCCACTATCTCTGCAGCTATTTCCTCTAGTAGCCTAGGATACAACCCATCAGGTCCAGGTGACTTATTGGCCTTTAGCCTTTATTTGCTCCCCCCACCCCACCCCTGAATGCTTTTGCCCTATGATTATTTAGTATTTTTGAAATGCTATTAGTGTCTTATACTGTGAAGACTGCTGCAAAGTATTCATTCGACTGCTTTGCCAATTCCTGGTTCCCCATTATTATTTCCCCAGCCTTATTCTCTAAGGAGCCTAGATTGACTTTGGCCTCTCTCTTCCTTTTTATATATTTTTAAAAACTCTTACTGTCCATTTTTATATTACTTGCTAGTTTATCCTCCAAGTTTATTTTCTCCCACTTTATTATGTTTTTAATCATCTTCTGTTGGTTTTTAAAAATTTCACAATCCTCTGGCCTACCACTAATCTTTGCCACATTGTATGTTTTTTCTTTCACTTTGACACAATCCTTAACTTCCTTAGTTAACCATGGTTGGTTTATTTCCTTCCTACAATCATTCTTCCTCACTGGGATATATCTTTGTTGTGAGTCATGAACTATTTTCTTAAACGTCTGCCATTGTTCATCAACTGTCTTTTCTGCTAAACTCCTTTCCCAGTCCACTCCAGCCAACTCTGCCCTCATTCCTTTGCAATTATCCTTGTTCAAGTTTAGCACAGATGTTTCCGAATAAGTTTCTCACTCTCAAATTGAATGTTAAATTCTACCATGTTATGTTCACTGTTTCCTACAGGATCTTTTAATCTGAGATCATTTATTAAATCCGCCTCATTACACATTGCCAGATCCAAAATAGCCTGATCCCTTGTTGGATCCACAACATAGGGGAGAATTTTCCCCATGTTGGGCAGGCCGTGCGGGCACAGACCCAATTGCAACCCGCGATCGGGTCAGCGTTGCCATTTTACGCGAGCGGGCCAATTAAGGCCCACCCAGCATAGTTCAAGACTCTCGAGGATAGTGAGGATGGACAGGTGGCGGCGGGTGTGCACAGACTGCCAGGTCTATTAGTCCATTAGGGTGGCCTGTTTAAATGAAGGCTTGGCTGCTCACAATGGCTGGGAGAAGAACTCAGCAGAGGGGCAATGTGCATGACACAAGCCCAGAGGGTAGGCCATCGGGGCAGTGTGCCCCTCGTTTCTCCGATGAGTCCCTAGCTGCCCTCCTGTAGTATGTGCCAGCACAGCAGAAGGTTCTTCCGAGGGATGGGAGATGGAGGCCTCCCCACTTGATCAAATGTGGATGGGAGGAGGTGGCCGAGAGTGTCAGCTCCCATGACGTGGTGCAGTGCACATGACCTCAGTGCCGCAAAAGATTCAATGATCTCCTGAGCTCTAGAAGGGTGAGTACCATGTTGCCTCAAAAGTCACTTTATGCAGCCGTCACCCTTTCCCCCCAATCCCACCCCCTGCCCACGGCAACTTTGAGTACAGCAACATCATTTAATCCCTCATGGCATGGACCCCTCGCTGGATGGGCCAGCAGAGATTGCCCATGCCCAGTTCACCCTGAGAGGGTTGAGCTAGGATGTGTTCTGCATCCGCAGCATGTGTGACACTGACACCCAGAGTATAGAATGTGCGTAAAGTCAAGGATCTGCACCTAGGCAGAGTGCTGGAACTGGGAAGCATGTCAAAGTCAGGGTGCTAACATGCTGGGAGGGGAGTTTCCAGGTGACGGGGCACCAATCCATCTGCTGCTCTTTGCACGCCACATGCTTGTGCCTCTGGCTTAGCAAAGTGACACCTTGTGATGCCACATGTGAAGGAGGCAGCATTTGGCCAATGAAGGGGGCGGGGAGGAGGGGTGGCAGGGTCAGCCCTGGCTTGTTTGGGTGAGTGTGCGGCAGCTGCGGGGTGATGACGAACTGGAATCCTGCAATGTCCCAGTCTGGCTGGGTTGGCAGGGATACGATGGGAATTCAGGTGCAGGCTGGACTAATCAATGCTTTTCTCTCCTTTTCAGGAAAAGGCCTCTGAACAAATGTGGACAGGTGGAGGGCAGGCCCAGTTGGACATCCTAACGGCTTTCAAGCAGCTGGCCATGGACCTCGAGAGGCACCATGCCCCCAGATCCACTGGTTGCATTGAGGTTGGGGTGCCACTGTGGGGGAGGCACGTTTGGTGAATGCTCAGGTCATTATGTGTGTCACAGAAGCTATGGCACTGCTGAATGCTCCGTGATTGAAGTTAGCAACATGGGTTGATTATGGAAGGATGAGCGCACAATGATCCGGAGGAGCGGCATGCAAGTTCACATTGTCTACACTGTAACTAATTAAATGTCCTTTTTGTTCCTTTCAGTGTCACCGGAGCAGGGCCAGGAAGAGGAGGCAGAGGTGCCACCTCTCACCCCTGGAGAGTGTGCCCAGGGCACTGGCAGCTGGAGGACTGCTGGGAACCAAGTACATGCTAGGATGATGACTGATGATGTGCCTCTGAAGTCGCCTGTGAGGCAGCGAATGCTGGAAGTTCTGCAGGGTATGCGGGATGATCTAGCAGAGATACATGAGGCTATGCGTGGCATGGTGCCCATGCTGGAGGAGTCCACACGGAGCATCACCAATGCAAGGAGCCTTATGGCCAAGGGCCATTCTTCCTCCATGGAGGGAGTGGCGACTCTCGTGGAGAGGCTCCTCCAGCAGAACAATCAGGGCTTCCTGGGGTTGCGCTCGGAACTGCAAGTGCTCACAGCGGCATTGACTTCAGCTGGTCAGTGCCAGTGCGGAAGATGGTTTGGGCACCAAGTATCCCAGCCCTGTCCTCTCTGCGGACTCCACTCAGGGTCCTCCCCCGCTCTGCCAGTGACCGTGGCATCCGATGAGGCTGCGGCGACTGGGGAGAAGCCAGCTGTGGAACTGGCTGCTCCATCCCAGCTGAGGCCATCAAATTCTCCGCAGGCCAGAGGACGTCCGCCAAGGTTATCGAGGCCAACAGGACGGCAGAGTGAGCAGGCTGTCTCAGCTGCCAGTGCCGGCAAGAGGACAGCACCTAGACGTAGCACCCATAAGCCTAAATTTAAGGTACCTTAGGCACACCACGGGTTTCTCACTGGTGCTTTTATGTTGGCCCACAGTACTTTGTGGAGGACTCAGTGTGATGTCCAACACTGTTTTTGTTTTGCTTTATGAAGTTACATTTATTCCCTCAATAAATTTTGACATGTTTCCATGCCTCAAGGTGATCTCTTACTTCTGCAAGTGGTTGGAAAGCCATGATGTTATGAGTGATTTGTTTGACATTGAGCTTTATTGACAAGGGCCTTAGTTAATGTTATTACTCAGGCTGGTTTAGCACTCAGGTATCGAGTGTGGAGCCTGCATCCCTGGCGTGTGTTGAAAGTCCATATGTGTTGGGCTAGGTGAAGGTTCTTTGGATTAAAGCCTCCCTGGTGTCCCTGCCTCCCTGGAATATGCCCGGGTCAGCATCTACCCCATCAGTGTTCTCCTGTGCTTGCTCATCCTCGGACTCACTGCTGGACTCATTGTGAGCATCCGGAGGAACAGCGTCTACATCTTCCTCATTTACTGCGTCCCCCCTTTCCAGCACCAGGTTGTGGAGAGTGCAGCATGAAACCACTATTAGCGACACACGACCTGGGAGTATTGGAGTGCACACCCTGAGCAGTCCAGGCATCGGAAGCACATCTTGAAAAGACCAATGTTTCTCTCCACCACAGCCCTTGTGGAGGCGTGACTCCTATTGTACTGCTGCTCAGCCTTTGTTCTTGAACTACCTTCTGAGGGGATAGGCCTTGTCACCCAGCAGCCATCCATCCAGCCGGGCTAGAGCACTGAAGAGCCCTGGCACCTGGGAGTGTCTGAATATGTAAGCATCATAGGAGTTGCATGGGTACCTTGCACAAACTTGCAGAATCTGCATCCTGTGATCACACACAATCTGCACGTTCATGGAGTGGAAGCCCTTCCTGTTGACGAAGGCAACAGGCTCACTTGCTGGCGCCTTGATGGCTACATGTGTACAGTCTATAGCACCCTGGACGTGGGGGAAGCCAGCAATGGCCGCGAAGCCTCTGGCTTGCTCTATCTGACTGGCCTCGTCCGAGCAGTAGTGAACGAATGTGAATGCATGCCTCAACAGAGCGCCTGTCACCTGCTTGACACAAGTGTGGACAGCTAATTGGAAGACTCTGCAGAGATCACCCACCAAGGCCTGTAAAGAGCCAGAAGCATAGAAGTTGAGGGCAGCTGTGGCCTCTAGAGCCACTGGCATGGGGTGTCCGCCCACACAGTTTGCAGAGATCTCAGGGTCTATCATCTGACAGATAGTGGTGACTGTCTCCCTTGAGAGACCTCAGACACATTGATGTAGCTGCTTTGCCACCTGAATAATTTGGCAGCAGAATATTGGCGTTTTCTGTGGCCCCTTCCGCCTTGCACTTCCTTGTTGGCTCTGTGCCCCTTGTGCCTGTGCCTCTCCTCCCAAAGGTGGCTCCCCTGGAGGCTGAATGTGGATTCCAGGCCTCCTCCCCCTTCTAGCCCTCCCTTCCTCCTCAGAGGAGGTGCCTCCAGTGGAAAGCACAACTCCATTCCCAGGCTAAGGGAAGGCTTCCTGAAAGTTGCAGGCCCCAGAAATGATCTTTACCGTAGAGTCCTGACCAAGGCTTTTACTCCTGTCCTAGCAGCTGGTATGAATTTTTAAGTCTTCCTGATCACACAGGCAAGTAACAGTAACTTTCACACTTAAATTCCTGAAAGATTACATTCACAACCTCACTCACCCTTCTTATCCTGCCCGTGGATGAGGTTTATACAAATGTCTCCTTACCTGCCTACCTGTTGCGCCCGTGCCACATCCTGAAGATCTGCGAAAAATCAAGGTCAATTGCTACCCCAAGGGCCTTAACTGGCCCATTAATTGATGGTGGGCGCATATTCGAACTCATAGCGCGCCTGCTTTCTGAAATATCACGATGGCGCACGGTGACGTCAGGACGCTTGCCCGATGTCACCACATGTCATTTTACATATGGGAGTGTGGGGCTCACCCCCGCACGCCAACGGGAAAATTCTGCCCATAGTGTTCTTGGAAACTGTCCTGAACGCACTCTATGAATTCTTACTTGTGGCTACCTCTGCCAGTTTGATTTTCCTAATCTACATTGAGATTAAAGTCACCCATGATTAATATACTGCCCTTTTTACATGCTCTCATTATTTCCTGATTTATTCTCTGTCCGACAGCATAACTGCTGTTAGGAGGCCTATAGGCTACTCCCACCAGTTTCTTCTTCCCCTTGTTATTTCTTACCTCCACCTATATGGATTCCACATCTCCCGATCCAAGATCAATTCTTGCTATCGTACTTATTCCATCTCCTACTATGAAAGCTATACCGCCACTTCCTGCCTGTCCTGTTGAAAAGTCACATACCCCTGAATATTTAGTTCCCAGCTTTGATCTCCTTGTAACCATGTCTCCATAATGGCTATAAGATCATACCCATTAATTTCTATTTGTGCCGTTAATTCATTTATCTTGTTCTGAATACTACATACATTTAAGTAAAGAGCCATTAATTTTACCTTTTTACCATTTTTCCCCCTCTGACCCTGTTTGCTACTGTCTTTTTAATGTCTTTACACTCTGTCCCTTCATGTCACACACTGGGTATCATTATCTCAGTAGTTGCCCTGCAATGCTGCCATCTACTTTTGCTTTGTAAGCTTACGTTCCCCTTTCCAGAACCCTACCCCCATCTACTTAGTTTAAAGCCCTCTCTACAGCCCTAGTTGCTCAATTCGCCAGGACACTGGCCCCAGCATGGTTCACGTGAAGCCCATCCCACCAGAGCAGTTCCTTTCTACCCCATTACTGATGCCACTGCGCCACGAACTGAAACCTGTTTCTCCCACACCAATCTTTTAGCCACGCATTTAACTCCTTGACTTTATTTACCTTGTGCCAGTTTGCCCGTAGTTCAGGTAGTAATCCTGAGATTATTACCTTGGAGGTTCTGTTTTTTAATTTAGCTCCTAACTGTTCAAATTTTTTCAGCAGAACCTCCTTTCTAGTCCTATCAATGTCATTGGTACCAATGTGGACGACAACAATTGGATCTCTTCCCTCCCACGCCTAGTTCCTCTCCAGCTCTGAGGAGATGTTCTTAACCCTGGCACCAGGCAGGCAACACAGCCTTCGGGACTCAAGCTCACGGCTGCAGAGAACAGTATCTATCCCCCTAATTATACTGTCCCCTACCACTATTACGTTCCTATTTCTTCCCCCCACTTGAATGGCTCCCTGTACCACAGTGCAGTGGTCATTTTGTTCATCCTCCCTGCAGTCCCCGCTCTCGTCCACACAGCTTGCAAGAACCTCGTAACTGTTGGACAATTTCAGGGCCTGGCGCTCCTTGAGTGCTACCCCCTTTAGGTCCCCATACCTGTCTCACCTGCAGTCACATCCTCCTGTCCCTGATCACAGACCAAATTTGATTTATCTAACTTGTGGGGTGTGACCGCCTCCTGGAACAAATTGTCCAGGTAACTTTCCCCCTCCCCCGCATGATGTGGTGGAGAATCTGCAGCTCAGACTCCAGCCTCTTAACGCGAGTTCCTTGAGCTGCAAACACTTACTACAGATGTGTTTGCTCCGGATCACCTTGGTGTCCAGCAGTTCCCATATGCTGCAGCAGCAACACATCACCCGTCCTGCCATCGCTGTCTTATTTTATTTATTTTATTCATTAATTACTACACACACTACTAACACTAATTAAGTCCACACACTCACCCGCTCTCTGTTTTAAGTGACGTCCATGCTCACCCCACTCTCTGTTTTAAATGAAGACCATGCTCACTCACTCTCTGTTTAAAAATGGTGAAAGGAAGGTAAGTAGTCAGGGAAGAAAAAGAGTAGGTGGAATTTCCCAGGAAGTTTTTTTTTTCTCAGAATAAATAAGAAGGTGCTGAGGGTAGACACTCAAAAATTGAAGTGTTTTCATTGTAATAAAGTTGGACACACAAAGTCAGTGTGTTGGAAATCACAGGGAAAATCTGTTGGGATTATTGGGCTGCAGAAAAGTTCTGGAAGTAAAAGTACTGTGGGTTTTGAGGTTCATGCACAGGAAAAATAAGTGGTTTGTGTACAGTTAAAAAAGGAAGAAGCAGTGATATGTAAAGAAGTGGGAATGTGTTCACACTATACCCAGGGGAATTCTGAGGAGCAGGTTGCAGAAATGTTTAAAGATTTTGTATGTGAAGGGAAAGTCTTTCCATATGTACAGTGTGGAGTAGGTAAAGATGTTAAAATTTTAAGAAACACAGGGGCTGGTCAATCCTTATGTTGTGGGATAATTATATTTGTTGTTCAGAGGGAGTATTGCAGGTGATAATAAGTGGGGTTCATGGAGATGCTAAACCTATTCCATTGTGGAAGGTAAATTTAAAAAGCAAGTGGAAAATAGGTGAGGTGATTGTTGGAGCAGTGGGAAAATTGCCTATTACAGGGGTTCAATTTACTTTAGTTAATGATGTAGATGATGCCTATGGTAGCTGAACAGCCTATAGAAGTGTTTTCAATAGAAATGTTGCAGAGAGAGCATCCTGGATTGTTTCCAGATTGTGAGATAACAAGATCACAGTCTCAGGTTGAAACAAAACAAGAAGTTAAAAGGCAGAGAGAAGGTGTGGAGGTCCAATTAGCTGACACTGTGTTTGATAAGATTGTTCAGGAAGAAATAATGGAGAATGCAGCTGAGGTGTTTAACGCAAGGCAGCTGGTGGAGTTACAGGAAAAGGATATGCATATAAGACAGCTATATCAAACAGCTTACTCAGAAACAGAGGCAGAATGTATTCCAGAATGTTATTACCTTAAAGGTAATGTTTTAATCAGAAAATGGCAGCCCTGTCATGTTTCAGCAAATGAAAGCTGGAGGGAGGTGCATCAGATTGTTATGCCATTCAGATATAGAAATGAGATTCTGAGGATAGCTCATGAAATTCCAATGGGGGGACACTTAGGAATTGGCAGGACAGAGGCGAAAATACAAAAACATTTTTATTGGCCTGGATTGCATAGAGATGTAGTCAAATTCTTTAGAAGATGTCACACATGTCAAATAATAGGGAAACTACAAGCAGTGATTAAGCCAGCATCTTTAATTCCGTTTCCAGAATTTGAAGAACCTTTCACTGGGGTCATGATTGATTGTGTAGGATCCTTCTCTAAGACTTATAATGGAAATCAGTATTTACTGGCAATAATAGTTGTGTCTACAAGTTTTCCTAAAGCGAAACCTTTGAGAAATATTGCAACAAAGAGAATTGTGGAAGAATTGACTAAATGTTTAGTAAGGTATGGTTTACCAAAAGAAATACAATCAGATCAGGGGTCAAATTTCATGTCACAGCTGTTTAAGGAAGTAATGAACAGTTTGAGGATAAAATAGTTTAAGTCAACAGCTTATCATCTGGAGTCATAAGGAGCTTTGGAAAGTTGACATCAAACTTTAAAAACTCTGATGAGAGCATATAGTCAGGACTATCCACAGGATTAGGATAGATGAATTCCATTCTTGTTATTTGCTATTAGGGATACTGCTAATGCATCAATTGGCTTTAGCCCTTTTGAACTAGTTTATGGTCATGAGGTAAGGGGTCCACTGAAATTGATTCATGAGAAATTGGTGGGTCAAAGTTCAGAAACTACTCCCCTGGATTATGTATCAAACTTCAGAGAAAGATTGGACAGAGCATGTGAATTAGCTAGGGAACATTTAAAGACATCACAGCAAGTGGTAAAAGTGAAGGCAGACAGGAAATTTACAGCTCATAGTTTTATTGCTGTGGGCAAAAAGTGCTAGTTCCGTTACCAGTACTGGGCAACTCATTAAAGGCAAGGTTTAGTGGGCCTTACAGGATTGTAAAGAAACAGAATGAAGTAAATTATTTAATAAATACTCCAGATAAAAGAAAGAAAGAGGGTGTGTCATGTACATATGCTTAAAAAGCACTTTTACAGAGAAGAGGACCAAAAGGAAGTGTTACTGGTGATAGATAAGGAGAAAGAGGTAGAAATGAAGGATTCTGAAATTGATTTTCCGCTAATCAAATTGGATAATGAGGGGGTAATTGGAAATTTAAATGTAATATTAGGTTACCTTCCAGCCATGTGTCAAAGTGATTGGGAGAAGCTATTCCGGTCACACAAAGCTATTTGTGGGAATAAGCTGGAGAGGAAAAATTTAGCTACACGTGATGTATGTGTAGAAGTTTAATTTTCAATAAGGCACCATCCTCATAGATTACATATGGCAAAGTTATCACAAGTACGGGAAGAAATTAAATTTATGCTTCAAACTTATATCATTGAGTCTAGCTTTAGTAACTGAAGTTCGACTATTGTGCTGGTACCTAAACCAGATGGAACACAAAGACTGTGATAAATTTTGTTTGTCCCACTTTCTCAATACTATCTTTCAACCATGGTATAGGTTATGAATCTGCTTTTGTTACCACAGTCACCTTTTGATAGTCCACACACAGTCTTTGTGCTCCATCTGGTTCAGGTACCAGCACAATAGTCGAACTTCAGTTACTAAAGCTAGAACTCAATGATATAAGTTTGAAGCATAAATTTAATTTCTTCCCGTACTTGTGATAACTTTGCCATATGTAATCTATGAGGATGGTGCCTTATTGAAAATTAAACTTCTACACATACATCACGTGTAGCTAAATTTTTCCTCTCCAGCTTATTCCCACAAATAGCTTTGTGTGACCGGAATAGCTTCTCCCAATCACTTTGACACATGGCTGGAAGGTAACCTAATATTACATTTAAATTTCCAATTACCCCCTCATTATCCAATTTGATTAGCGGAAAATCAATTTCAGAATCCTTCATTTCTACCTCTTTCTCCTTATCTATCACCAGTAACACTTCCTTTTGGTCCTCTTCTCTGTAAAAGTGCTTTTTAAGCATATGTACATGAGACACCCTCTTTCTTTCTTTTATCTGGAGTGTTTAACTTGTTAAGGGAATATTGGCAAGTACCGTTATCAGAGGGACCAAAGGAGATATTGGCTTTTGTGATACCAGATGGATTATATCTGTTTAAAGCCATGCCATTTGTTATGAAAAATGCACCTGCAGCATTTCAAAGACTGACAAAGTAATTGCAGGATTGAACAATTGTGCTGTTTATAGTGACAACTTGATAGTTTTCAGTCAAACATGGGAGGAGCATCTGGAAGAATTGTTTTGTTGACTACAAGAAACTAATTTGGTGTTGAACTTGACTAAAAGTGAATTTGCAAAAGTGTAAGTTACATATCTAGGCCATTCCATTGGACATGGTAAGGTGACTCTGAAAAGTGTGAAAGTCAAAGCTATCGTGAACTTCCCCATGCTTACAACAAAGTGAGAAATTTTGAGATTTCTGGGCATTTTTGCTGGAAATTTGTAACAAATTTTAGCAGTGTGGTTGCTCCATTGACTGAACTATTAAAAAAGAACAAGAAGTGTCAGGAGGCATTTGGCAGTTTTAAAACTGTATTGACTATGACACCAGTTTTGACAGTACCCAATTATGCCAAGCAACTTAATTTGGCTATTGACGCAAGTGAGATAGGCATTGGGGCCATATTGTTACAGGAAGATTGCACTGGAATTGAGAAATCGATAGGGTATTTGTCATGGAAGTTGAATGTACAACAGAGAAGATACTCAATGATCGAAAAAGAGACTCCAGGTCTGCTGTTAGCATTGCAGCATTTTGAGATTGACGTGGCAAACAGTTCATCAGAAACAATTATACAGACCACAATCCTTTAAAATTTCTGGACAAATTGTGAAACAAAAGTGCAAGGCCATTCAGATGGAGTTTATAACTGCAAGCATTTAATCTATAGATTATACATATGGCTAGACAAGAAAATCTGATGCAGATGCATTGTAACAAGTTTGAAGCTAAAAGGGAAAATTGGATATTTAAAAACCTGGGCACTGAACTGGAACGATTTCTGTTGATGCCAAGGATTTGTATATATAATGTTATATTAATGCATGCAGCTGGTAATGTAATAATGTGGGTATATAGATAAGGATATGAAGTAACGTAAAATGGGTTAAGAAAATGAAATTATGACAGTTAATTTTACAGTAAGGAGGGGAGTGTCATGAAAATATAATAATTTTCATAATATTATTGTAATTTATTGCAAAGGTAGGTCAATAGTGGCATTTGGGTTAGTTTCTCTGTGTGTAGGTGTGTGTGCAGGTGGGTTTTAACTGAATTACAGACAGCTGGTCTGGGTGCTTTGATGTAGCAATAGTGAAACTAGGTTTGAAATGCTAAATACGTAAACATGTTTGAAGTTTTAGATTGGGAAGTGTGAAGAACATTTGCACTTATAGATAAACCCAAGTAGTGAATTTCAAAGAGATGGGGAACTGTCGGCGCGACATTAGTCGTCTCAATTTCTCTGCTCCTCTCACCCATTCTAACCTGTCTCTCTCTGAACTTACTGCACTCCATTCTCTCAGGTTCAACCCTGACATTGTCATCAAACCCGCTGACAAGGGTGGTGCTGTTGTTGTCTGGCGCACTGACCTCTACCTCGCGGAGGCTGAGCGTCAACTCGCGGAAATTTCCTCCTTCCTCTCCCTGGACCATGACCCCACCACTGAACATCAAGCCATTGTTTCCAGAACTGTCACTGACCTCATCTCCTCTGAAGATCTCCCTCCCACAGCTTCCAACCTGATAGTCGCCCAACCTCGGACGGCCTGCTTCTATCTCCTACCCAAAATCCACAAACAGAACTGCCCCGGTAGACCGATCGTCTCAGCTTGCTCCTGCCCCACAGAACTCATTTCTCGTTATCTTGACTCCCTTCTCCCTCCCCTTGTCCAGTCCCTTCCCACCTACATCCGTGATTCCTCTGACACCTTACGTCACATCAACAATTTCCAGTTCCCTGGCCCCAACCGCTTCCTCTTCACCATGGACGTCCAATCCCTCTACACCTCCATCCCCCACCAGGATGGTCTGAGGGCCCTTAGCTTCTTCCTCGAACAGAGGCCCGAACAATCCCCATCCACCAAGACTCTCCTCCGTCTGGCTGAACTTGTTCTCACGCTGAACAATTTCTCCTTCAACTCCTCTCACTTCCTCCAAATAAAAGGTGTGGCTATGGGTACCCACATGGGCCCCAGCTATGCCTGTCTCTTTATGGGGTATGTGGAACATTCCTTGTTGCAGTCCTACTCCGGCCCCCTTCCACAACTCTTTCTCCGGTACATCGATGATTACTTCGGTGCCGCTTCATGCTCTCATCGGGACTTGGAAAAATTTATTAATTTTGCTTCCAATCTCCACCCCTCCATCATTTTCACGTGGTCCATCTCTGACACTTCCCTTCCCTTCCTTGACCTATCTGTCTCAATTTCTGGTGATAGACTGTCCACCAATATCCATTACAAACCCACCGACTCCCACAGCTATCTCGACTACAGCTCCTCACACCCCGCTTCCTGTAAGGACTCCATCCCATTCTCTCAGTTCCTTCGCCTCCGTCGCATCTGTTCCGATGATGCTACATTCAAAAACAGTTCCTCTGACATGTCCTCCTTCTTCCTTAACCGAGGTTTTCCACCCACGGTCGTTGACAGGGCCCTCAACCGTGTCCGGCCCATCTCCCACACATCCGCCCTCACGCCTTCTCCTCCCTCCCAGAAACATGATAGGGTCCCCCTTGTCCTCACTTATCACCCCACCAGCCTCTGCATTCAAAAGATCATCCGCCGCCATTTCCGCCAACTCCAGCATGATGCCACCACCAAACACATCTTCCCTTCAGCCCCCTTATCGGCATTCTGTAGGGATCGCTCCCTCCGGGACACCCTGGTCCACTCCTCCATCACCCCCTACTCCTTAACCCCCACCTATGGCACCACCCCATGCCCACGCAAAAGATGCAACACCTGCCCCTTCACTTCCACTCTCCTCACCGTCCAAGGACCCAAACATTCCTTTCAAGTGAAGCAGCATTTCACTTGCATTTCCCCCAACTTAGTCTACTGCATTTGTTGCTCCCAATGTGGTCTCCTCTACATTGGAGAGACCAAATGTAAACTGGGCGACCGCTTTGCAGAACACCTGCGGTCTGTCCGCAAGAATGACCCAAACCTCCCTGTCGCTTGCCATTTTAACACTCCACCCTGCTCTCTTGCCCACATGTCTGTCCTTGGCTTGCTGCATTGTTCCAGTGAAGCCCAATGCAAACTGGAGGAACAACACCTCATCTTCCAACTAGGGACTTTACAGCCTTCCGGACTGAATATTGAATTCAACAACTTTAGGTCGTGAGCTCCCTCCCCCATCCCCACCCCCTTTCTGTTTCCCCCTTCTTTTTTTTTCCAATAAATTATAAAGATTTTCCTTTTCCCACCTATTTCCATTATTTAAAAAAAAAATAAAAAAAAAACCCCCACTAGAGCTATACCTTGAGTGCCCTACCATCCATTCTTAATTAGCACATTTGTTTAGAGAATATCACCAACTTTAACTTTAACACCTATGTGTTCTATTGTACTACTGTCGTTGACATCTTTTGATGATCTGCTTCTATCACTGCTTGCTTGTCCCTACAACCACACATCCCCCCCACCTCTCTCTCTCTCTCTCTCTCTATCTCTCCGCCCCCCACACACACACCTTAAGCCAGCTTATATTTCAACTCTTTCTTGGACTCGAACTCAAGTTCTGTCGAAGGGTCATGAGGACTCGAAACGTCAACTCTTTTCTTCTCCGCCGATGCTGCCAGACCTGCTGAGTTTTTCCAGGTAATTCTGTTTTTGTTAAGGTGTTACACTTGGCCAACAGAGGCTAAGCCAAACAATGTGTTTATTTTTCTCAATGATGACTGATAACATGAGTGCAATAAAAGATTTATATTATGGAAAAAGTAAATTTGTAAGGCTATATTGGGAGAATATGATTTACATTAAAAATGGAGAAACCTGTATAAGTTGAGGTTATGTGTAAGAAGAAGGCATGCTAAGATCTAACAAGTGCGAAAATCCTTCAGCCTCTATGTACCAGGCTGCTGTCTCTAGGAACCGAAGCTAAGAGAATTCATTTTAAATATCATTGTCTGAGGTATTGTGTGCTTTCCCTGGGTCTGTTGAAATCTATGGTTGTTTTACTGTTGCCTTAACGGAGGTGTAACCGGGAGCTAGATTAATTAAGGGATTTAGGAGTTATCATAGTAGTAATTTGTAGACCCATGTATGTGCTCAAATTATTTTCTTTTATTTTTTTTTATTCATTCATGGGACATGGGTGTCACTGACCAGGCCAGCATTTATTGCCTATCCCTAGTTCAGAGGGCATTTAAGAGTCAACCCCATTGTAGTGGGTCTGGTGTCACATGTAGGCCAGACCAGGTAAGGACAGCAGATTTCCTTCCCTGAAGGACATTAGTGAACCAAATGGGCTTCTACAACAATTGACAATGGTTTCATGGTTATCTTTTAATTCCAGATTTTTACTGAGATCAGATTCCAACATCTGCCATGGCAGGATTCAAACACAGGTCCCCTGAGCATTACCCTGGGTCTCTTGATTACAATGCCACTACACTATATTAATAAATGTTTAATTTAGTTTTGTAAAAAACCTCTATGACTCAGTGAACTTATTATTACTGAATTCAAGGCATATATCTCAAAATAAAAATACAAATTGCAAAAACAGTTGTGACAGCTGTTTCAATTTACCCTCTGGGATTTGAGCAGCTCAGCATCTACTATCTGCTGTGCCATAACAGATGGGGAAGATGGGAGGCCAACATGGAGGACATTGGAATAATCAAGTCTCTCCCTCTCTCTTCAGGTACCTTGTCCTAAGAGGGTCTTGACTACCAAGGACTTCCATGTGTTGTTCCATGATTTTGTTTGACAAGCTGCTGCAATGGTTTGACATTGCCTTCTGCAGGTTCTTGCTGACTATGAGTCTCTCCCATTGTAACCACCTGCCACAGCTGTTTGGAAGTATTTGCAGGTTGATAATTAACCTGTCTGACTACACTATGAATGCATCTTCTGTGGCCATCCCAGAGTTTTTGGCTCAATGGTAGGGTCAAATACGACACCAAGGTGTGAACAGTCTGGTTCAAAATCAGACAGTTGCCAGGTAGAGGGATTGAGTCGGTTAGGGAATGAGTTGTGTCGTGGGCACAATGGCTACACTCTTCCCAATATTTAGTTGGAAGAAGTTCCTACTCATTCAGCACTGAATGTTGAAGAAGCATTCTGATAAGAGCAGAACGGTTGAAAGAGGTGGTGATGAGGCAGAGCTGGGTGTCATCATTGTACATGTGTTTTTGGATGATTTTACTAAGAGGCAGGATGAGGATGAGAAACAGGATGCACAGAAATAGGAAAGTCACTATACACCATCACTATTTACTGGGCCAAAAGCTGAACTCATACCTTAAGCCGTTGAATGGTAATACACCAAATGATGGGGCTGACTTTAGCAGCAATTCCAAGTGTGTTGGAATGTCCACTCCTGGCCTCCTCCTCCTTCTAGCCCTCCCTTCCTCCTCAGAGGAGCTACCTCCAGTGGACACACTTCATCTCTGTCCCCATGGCTCATTATGCACTCAACCTTCCAGAACCAAAGGACACGAACATTAGTGGGGTGGTAAATAGTGAGGAGGATAGCCTTACATTAGAGGAGGATATAGATGAGCTGGTCAGATGGGCTGATGAGTGCCAAATGGAATTTAATGTGGACAAGTGTGAGGTGATGCACTTAGGCAGGACAAACAAGGCATGGGAATACACGAGGAATGGTAGGACCGTGGGAAGCAACAAGGATCAGAAAGACCTTGGCGTGCATGTCGACTGGTCCTTTAAGGTAGCGGGACAGGTAGATAAGGTGAATAAGAAGGCATATGGCATACTTGCCTTTATTAGCCGAGGCATAGAATATAAGAGCAGGGATGTTATGCTGGATCTGTAGAAAACGCTGCTTAGGCCACAGCTACAGTACTGCATGGAGTTCTGAAATGCACATTATAGGAGGGATGTGATTGCAGTGGAGAGAGTGCAGAGGACGTTTACCAGGATGTTGCCTGGTCTGGAGAGTTTCAGTTTATGAGGAGAGATTGCATAGACTGGGGTTATTTCCTCTGGAGCAGAGGAGTTTGATGGGGGACATGATTGAGGTGTATAAACTTATGAGGGGCATAGATAGGATAGACAGAAAGGAACATTTCCCCTTGGCGGAGGGATCAGGGGTCATAGATTTAAGGCAAGGGGCAGGAGGTTTACAGGGGGATTTGAGGAGCAACTTTTGCACACAGAGGATGGTGGGAATCTGGAATGCACTGCCTGAAAGGGTGGTAGATACAGAAACTCTCATAACATAATAATAAGTATTTGGATGTGCACTTGCGATGCCATGGCATACAAGGCTATGGGCCGAGTGCTGGAAAATGGGATTAGAATAGTTAGGTACGTGTTTGACCCGCACTTCCTCAATGGGCCGAAGAACATTTTCCTGTGCTGCACATCTCTGACTCTATCATTCTGTGACTGAGCAATGTTGCAACAAAAACAAATTTTACAATCATCAGTGCTATGGATGTTGGGAGGACATTGCGGTTCTCACTGTTGGCCTCAAATACCTGGCTATGCCACCCCAGCCTTGCCAACACCAGCTGACCTGGGTGTTTGGTGCCTCTACAGCCCAAGGGCCTCCTGCTCGAAGCGGCTTAAGATGAGGAGGTGTGCCTGGCTGCCTCTAGTCCTTGCACGTGCCAAGGTATTATGAACATTCTTCTCCTGAGAAAGAGAGAACACCATTTATTGCAGTGAATTGTACATGGACTCTGCACGCACACGTGGCACCCCAGCCACAGTGGGCCATATCAGGCCTCCAGTGCCTCCTCTCCCCACTACTGCTGATCACTCACACAAAGATAGGTTGTCTGCTCCCAAGCCCCCCAACCCTTGGACACATGCTGCATCCATCACTTTAGGATTCACAGGGTATTTGCTCCCATAGCAACTACATGCAGCATCGAGGGCAGCAGATAGTTCTTTGCCACAACACCTTGAGGCTCACCTTCCACCATCTCATCACCCTGAATAGGACATGTGCTGGAGTTCTGAGCATGCGCCTAGCTTCAGCTCCTGTAGGTTGTCCCCAGACGAATCATGTGCAACTAAGAGCAGCACATGGTGCGGGGGAGAACTCATCTCCTCATGAACTACTCAGACTGATCTAAGCATGGGCACCATCTGCTTGCCCACCCAGCATACAAGAAATGCCCAACATGATTCAATGCAGCCACGACAGTAAGATTTTTGGGGGGTGGGGGGGGGGTTGCCTCAAAGGCTAAGGCTACCTGCTGGGTTAAATGCCCAATGCCAACATGGAACCCACCCTTCCAGAGCGCAACAAATCATTGAAGCGCTTACAGCACTGGATCCAGGTGCACTGCATCACGTCGCGGGAGCTCACCACCTCCGCCACCTCCTCCCAGGCACGTTTGGTCATGTGGGGGTGCCTCCTCCCATCCCAAGGGACCAACACTTCCTGCCATGCTGTCACCTCCTTGAGGAGGGCAGCAAGGCAGTCATCAGAAAAGCGAGGGGCGCATTGGCCCCCCTGCTGGCCTACCCTGCAGCCTGCCCTGCTCCTGTGGCAGACCCTGCAGCCTGCCCTGCTCCTCTGCCTTTCCCCTCCAGCGTGCCCTGCTCAGCCAACACCCTGCGGTGTGACCTCAAAGTGGCCATTGTGAGCAGCCTACAGGAGGCTGCCAGGCCTTCCTTTAAACAGACTGCCAGGTCACCATTGGACCCAGCAGTCTCTGCATGCCCGCTGCTGCCAGCACACTCCTGCTATTCACGGGAGTCAGCAAATACAAGCCCCACCCGCTTAAAATGGCAGCTCAGACCCGATCACAGGCAGCGATCAGGTCCGCGCCTGCACCCATTTCCCTCCGCAACCCCCTCCACCCAGTGGAAAATTCTGCCCAGAGTAAACTTTCAGGTTGGTGTTTTTTCACCTGGACTTTTACCTGGCAGCTGGACTTACTTTGAGATTGTAATATGGAAGCCAGCAGCAGTCGAATGAGCCTTGTGCAATATTAAATCAGCTATTAGCATTGAGCTATCTGAATTGAAAAACAACACACTCGAAATATTAAATTAGCCTCACATTCCCTCTCACTTGTTGACTGAACAGCTGTGCATTTTCTTTCTAACTTGATAATCGTGTTGTGTTAGACCAAGTTAAATGGTCAATAGAAATTGCAGAGTAAACAATTGTGGGAGAATCTTAAATAAAAGCTTTAGAGTTAGAATGGTTCTAATTGTGCTTTCAATCCTTATGTACTTTTATACAACTGCTTTATTATGGGGCAATGGTTAACAGTCTAACAGTCATGCCTTTGAGGCTCAATTGCTCAATCCCTTTACGAGGAGTGATGAAAGAAAATCTTGTTTAAATCTGCCTGCTAACTCAAAAATATATGTGTACAATCAGGTCAGAACATTTCAAGGAGAATAAGTCTTAGCAAAATTGAAATTCTTTCCACTGTTGCAACAGCCGTACTTCCTTTCCATTCACTGAAATCTTACAGCGATAACAAGCATAAACTTAGTCTGAATGGCAGACGATTCCGATTATAAGAAAAGCCAAAAAAAAAATTTTGAATCCTGTTATCAACATGGACTGCAGTGGAATTGTTAATTTAAATGAACACAGGAACAATGTTCCGCTGCTCGTCCAGCCGTTCTACCCATAATGGTGGACTGTGGATGTAAAGGGAGCAGCAGATCAGAGATCCGGCTTGTCTGTAACGCACCTGAGGCTCTGGGAAATTGGTGCTGAACTGGTGACCAAACACCCTAATGCCACCACCACTTTTCACTGTACTGGTGTCCCACTAGCCAATAAAAAGAACTTCCTGCATCGCTGATCTTGGTTCCAAGGGCTTATCTAAGCTGACCTGCTCAAGGGTATGCCAATGGCAGGATTACTATGTATCTGCACTGCCAATAGAAAAGTACCACTAGTAAGGCAGAGACAGAGCTAGACTCTCGTGCTGAGTGCTTCATTTAATTCAACAACACTCCCTATGATGAGCAGACAGGAAACTGGATTGCCTGCCAACATACGCCATAGAAACCCATTAAAGTACCAACAACAGCCCCCATTTAAGAAATAAAATAGTCATGTCATTCCAGCGATGAATTGTGGGGGCTGTTTGGGTGAGGCATGCAATTGGTTGACTGTTATGTGGGCTTCATGCTTTTGAGTGTAAGTTTTGTTGATACTTTTATGGGTTTCTACTTATTGACTTCAACTTCAAAGCATCGAATAACTTCCATTAGTAATTTTGAATAAAGCAGTGATGAGAGCTGCCTTCAATGCTCAGTAAAATTTTAAAAGTTAACTGTTCCTTTCTAAATGACAAGCTTCTGGACCCAGGTACTTTCCCACATAACTTCTACAAAAAAATGCACTTATTGCAGCTCACCTCTTGCTTAATGTTTTTCAGTATATCACAAATACAGTACCAGGCACGCAAACAGTGTTGTCTGGCGCACTGACCTCTACCTCGTGGAGGCTGAGCGTCAACTCACAGACACTTCCTCCTACCTCTCCCTGGACCATGACCCCACCACTGAACATCAAGCCATTGTTTCCAGGACTGTCACTGACCTCATCTCCTCTGGGGATCTTCCTCCCACAGCTTCCAACCTGATGGTCGCCCAACCGCGGACGGCCCGCTTCTACCTCCTACCCAAAATCCACAAACAGAACTGTCCTGGTAGACCGATCATCTCAGCTTGCTCCTGCCCCACAGAACTCATTTCTTGTTATCTTGACTCCCTTCTCTCTCCCTTTGTCCAGTCCCTTCCCACCTACATCCGTGATTCCTCCGACACCTTACATCACATCAACAATTTCCAGTTCCCTGGCCCCAACCACTTCCTCTTCACCATGGACATTCAATCCCTCTACACGTCCATCCCCCACCAGGATGGTCTGAGGGCCCTTAGCTTCTTCCTCGAACAGAGGCCCGAACAATCCCCATCCACCACTACTCTCCTCCATCTGGCTGAACTTGTTCTCACGCTGAACAATTTCTCCTTCAACTCCTCTCACTTCCTCCAAATAAAAGGTGTGGCTATGGGTACCCACATGGGCCCCAGCTATGCCTGTCTCTTTATGGGGTATGTGGAACATTCCTTGTTCCAGTCCTACTCCGGCCCCCTTCCACAACTCTTTCTCCGGTATATCAATGATTACTTCGATGCTGCTTCATGCTCTCATCGGGACTTGGAAAAATTTATTAATTTTGCTTCCAATCTCCATCCCTCCATCATTTTCACATGGTCCATCTCTGACACTTCCCTTCCCTTCCTTGACCTCTCTGTCTCAATTTCTGGTGATAGACTGTCCACCAATATCCATTACAAGCCTACCGACTACCACAGCTACCTTGACTACAGCTTCTCACACCCCGCTTCCTGTAAGGACTCCATCCCATTCTCTCAGTTCCTTCGCCTCCGTCGCATCTGTTCCGAAGATGCTATATTCAAAAACAGTTCCTCTGACATGTCCTCCTTCTTCCTTAACCGAGGTTTTCCACCTACGGTCGTTGACAGGGCCCTCAACCGTGTCCGGCCCATCTCCCACGCATCCGCCCTCACGCCTTCTCCTCCCTCCCAGAAACATGATAGGGTCCCCCTTGTCCTCACTTATCACCCCACCAGCCTCCGCATTCAAAGGATCATCCTCCACCATTTCCGTCAACTCCAGCATGATGCCACCACCAAACACATCTCTTCACCCCTCCCTGTCGGCATTCTGTAGGGATTGTTCCCTCCGGGACACCCTGGTCCACTCCTCCATCATCCCCTACTCCTCAACCCCCACCTATGGCACCACCCCATGCCCACGCAAAAGATGTAACACCTGCCCCTTCACTTCCTCTCTCCTCACCGTCCAAGGGCCCAAACATTCCTTTCAAGTGAAGCAGCACTTCACTTGCATTTCCCCCAACTTAGTCTACTTATTCATTGCTCCCAATGTGGTCTCCTCTACATTGGAGAGACCAAACGTAAACTGGGCGACCGCTTTGCAGAACACCTGCGGTCTGTCCGCAAGAATGACCCAAACCTCCCTGTCACTTGCCATTTTAACACTTCACCCTGCTCTCTTGCCCACATGTCTGTCCTTGGCTTGCTGAATTGTTCCAGTGAAGCCCAACGCAAACTGGAGGAACAACACCTCATCTTCCGACTAGGCACTTTACAGCCTTCTGGACTGAATATTGAAGTCAACAACTTTAGGTCCTGAACTCCCTCCTCCATCCCCACCCCCTTTTTGTTTCTTCCCCCTTCCTTTTGTTTTTTCCAATAAATTATATAGATTTTTCTTTTCCCACCTATTTCTGTTATTTTTAAATATTTTTAAATCTTTTATGCTCCCCCACCCCCACTAGAGCTATACCTTGTGTGCCCTACCATCCATTCTTAATTAGCACATTTAGCATGTTTAGATATATATCACCAACTTCAACACCTATGTGTTCTTTTGTTCTGTTGTCTGTGACAACTTTTGATGGTCTGCTTCTATCACTGCTTGTTTGTCCCTACAACCACACCCCCCCCCCTCCACTTCTCTCCCCCCACCCATTTCTCCCCCCCCACACATACACCTTAAACCAGCTTATATTTCACCCCTTCCTTGGATTCACCTAGTTCTGTTGAAGGGTCATGAGGACTTGAAACGTCAACTCTTTTCTTTTCCGCCGTGCTGCCAGACCTGCTGAGATTTTCCAGGTAATTCTGTTTTTGTTTTGGATTTCCAGCATCCGCAGTTTTTTGTTTTTAACGCAAACAGACATCATTGTCTCAAATGACAAGAATCCATGCACCGTAACTGCCACATGTCTACGTCATTTTTAAACTGTGATTTGAAACTCTATGCAATTAAAAGTTTTTCATCTGGTGAATGCTTAACTTTTGCTTTGGAATAGAATGTGTGACACATTCCGTATGACACATTTTGGCTTCCACAAATTTATTTAGAAGAAACCACCACAATCATACATAGTGCACTCCACTGTCTCTTAAAAAAATCACAAAAAGGGCAAATAATGCTTGATAAAAAGTGAAAAACCCATTGAATGGCTGAAAGCATTCTAGTTCTTCTTTACTTCTCCTTTCCCTAACCATCCTAACATGAAAATGTTGATTCTTCAACATCCTCCCAGCCAGTCCTGTTCTCTACCCTCATTTCTTTTCAAACCCACTCATCATTTCTTCTGTCGCTGTTATGGGCCTTCCCTCTGTGCAGCCTCAGCCTTAACTTTTGCAGCGTTGTTGCTGCTCTCACTGTTGATTATGGTCCTCCTTCCCAGTATTTTTGAGATCACTGCTTAAGCTTTCTCCTTTGTGCTTATACCACTCAGCGACATGATCACTTCTTCAGGATTACACAGTCTGAGAAGACAATAAGGGCATGGAGAGAAAAAAAACCCAGTGGAACTAGCAGGACTGAAGAAAGTAAGGGGGATCATTTATTTAGCATTTTAGGACATTGAACAATATCCCAAACTGCTTTACAGCCAGTCACTGTCATGTATGAAAACATGGCAACTTACTTGTGCCCAGCCAAATCTCATAGGCAATAAATGATTGTGTCACACCAGGTAATCTGTTTCATTTGGTGGTGATGTTTTAGGGAAAAGCTAGTCTGACGTTGCACTGTAGAGTTGATGGTTTGTTTTATTGTTAGAATTGTTGTCCTTAAGTTAAGATGTTAAACTGAAGCCCTGCTTTCTTGCTCAGATGGGCATGAAATATCCCATGACACGATTTGAACAATGGCCAAGAGCCCTCCATTAACCAACAGCCTCCAAAATAGACATTATCGAGTCATTAATCTCAGTTGCTCTTTGTAAGGTCAGCAACATTATAATTGCAGCCAGACTGAAAATGGGACACCCCTACTCAAATGTTGCAGCTCCTCTTTGTCATTGATGAAATGGCATAATTACAAAGCAGCCCTGGAAATCTTAATCCAAGGAAGCATTGTTGTCTCAGACTACATTGATATCGAGTCATTCATTGGATGTCTCTGATAACATTTGCCATGAGCCTTAAAACAGGGATCATACAGGCTCTGCTAGCAACAGCAGCTAGTTAATTAGATAACTGGCTTAATCAGGTTTTCAGAGGCTAGGTTCAGACAGTATAAAAGTCAGCTATCTTACAGTGTTAACTTTAACTGTAGTAGAGTGCCTCAGTTGGAGTTAGGAGACTGAGGGAGTTTGGTGAGGAGGGAGGAGGTGCTCCTTTCTTCTTCTACCTTTCCTCAGAAAGAAGAGCAGTGGCCTTGGTAAGTAGGAACTTGTGAGTAAATTAGAAAAGTGTAGTATTTTTAAGTTCTTATACTTGGATTTAACTGACAACTGTCAGGAATGAGGGAAATTTAGGGCAAATATATTAAAGTACTATGAACAATCCAAAGCAGAATAAAGTTAATGTAAGGGACAGAGAGTTAAGGCATGACAGGGCAGCTCAGTCAAGTGGAATGTGTGTCCTGTAATATGTGAGAAGTCATGGACGCTACCGGTGTCCTAGCTGTCCACCTGTGCAGGAAGCACTGCCAACTGCAGAAACTTGAGCTCCAGGCTTCTGAGCTTGAGAGGGACTGGAGTCACTGTGGCGTGTCCACGAGGCTGAGAGCTACATGGATAGCACATTCAGAGAGGTGGTCGCACCGCAGCTTAAGGGTCTGGAGACAGAGAGGGAATATGTGACTTCCAGGCAGTCCAAGGGAAGTAGACAGGTAGTGCAGGAGTCCCCTGGGTTCCCGCTCACAAATCAGTTTTCCACTTAGGTAAGCGTGCTGGTTCCTCAGAGGAGCACAGTCAGAGCCAAGTTTGTGGCACCACGAGTGGCTCGGCTGTGCAGGAGGGGAGGAAGAAGAAAGAAAGAGCAATAGTGATAGAGGATTCATTAATTAGGGGAACAGATAGGTCTTCCTGTGGCATAGATGTGACTCCAGAGTGGTATGTTGCCTCCCTGGTGCCAGGGTCAAGGATGTCACAGAGCAGCTGCAGGGCATTCTTCTGGGACAGGATAATCAGCCAGAGGTCGTGGTCCACATTGGAACCAATGACATAGGTAGGCAGGGAGATGTGGCCCTGCAATCAGAGTTTAGGGAGCTAGGTAGATAATTAGCAAGCAGGGCATCTAATGTAGTAATCTCCAGATTATTCCCTGTGCCACATGCCAGTAAGTACAGAAAGGAGGTTAAGGCAGATGAATGCGTGGCTGGAAAGATGGTGCAGGAGGGAGGGCTTTAGATTCCTGGACACTGGGACTGGCTCTGGGGAAGATGGCACATGTACAAGCCAGACGGGTTACATCTGAACAGAGCTGGGCATTTTGCTAGTGCTGTTGGGAGGCTTTAAACCAATATTCACCAAGAGAAAATATTAGAGAGGAATACCAGGGTGCACAAAATACTGGGAGGAACAGATAGCACTGGTATAGAGAATAGTAAGTTAATAGATAAAGCCAGGTAACGGAGAAAGTAAAAAAATCTAAATCAAGGTTACTATGCCTGTATGTGAATGCACAGAGTATAGTAAATAAGACTGGGGAGCTTCAGGCATAGATTGCCATGTGGAAATATGATGTTGTGGCAATAACAGAAACCTGGCTCAAGGAAGGGCAGAACAAGATGTTAAATATTCCTGGGTACAAGGTGTTCAGAAGAGATAGGAAAGGAAGGAAAGAAGAAGGGGTGGTGGTATTGGTTAAGGAGAGCATTGCAGTGCTGGAGAAAGAGGATGTCCCAGAGGGTTCAAGGACAGAATTAATTTGGCTAGAGCTAAGGGACAAAAAGGGTGCAATTAAATTGCTCGGTGTAGTCTATAGACCGCCAACTAGGTTGTAGAAGGATGTAGAACAAATCTGCAGGGAAATTACAGAGAAATGCAGGCATTATAGAGTAGTTATAATGGGGGACTTTAATCACCCAAATGTAGACTGGGACAGTGGTAGTGTAAAGGGTGGAGAGGGCCAAAAGTTCCAAGATTGTGTTCAGGAAAATTTTCTGCATCACCGTGTCCAATGCAACAAGAAAAGATTTACTGTTGGATCTGTTTCTTGGAAATGAGGTTGGCCAAGTAGATCAAGTGTCAGTGGGGGAATATTTAGGAGACAATGATCATTGTATTCTACATTTTAGGATGATAGAAAAGGACGATAGGCAATCCAGAGTAAGAATAATTAACTGGACAAGAGCCAACTTCAATGGGCAAGAACAGAGCGGGGCCAGTTAGACTGGAATGAAAGGTTGGCAGGAAAGACTGTCGCTGAACAATGGGCTACCTTCAAAAAAGAGTTGGTTCAGGCACAGTCAAGGTATATTACATTGAAAGGGAAAGGTAGGGCAAACAAATCCAGAGCTCCCTGGGTGAAAAAGGAGATTGAAATTAAGATAAAGAAGAAAAAGTGTGCTTATGACAGGTGTCAGGTAAAAAACACAATTGAGAACGAAGAGGAATACAGAAGGTTCAGAGGGGAGGTGAAAAAACATATTAGAGAAGCGAAGAGGGATTATGAGAAAAGACTGGCAGCCAACATGAAGGGGAATCCAAAGGTCTTCTGTCGGCATATAAATAGTAAAGGGTGGTAAAAGGAGGAGTAAGGCTGATTAGGGATTTAAAAAGGAATTTACATATGGACGAAGGGGCCATGGCTGAGGTATTAAATGAACACTTTGCATCCATATTTACCAAGGAGGCAGATGCTACCCAGGCCATTAGAAGGGTTCAAAATTGATAAGGAAGAAATGTTGAATAGACTATCGGTACTTAAATTTGACAAGGCACTGGAACCAGATGAGAGGCATCCAAGGATATTGAAGGAAGTGAGAGTAGAAATTGCAGGGGCACTGGCCATAATCTTTCAATCTTCCCTGAGTCAGGGGCAATTACAGACCAGTCAGTTTAGCTTCAGTGGTGGACAAGATTCTAGGATCAATTATTCAGGATAGAATTTGTAGTCATATGGAAAAATATCAGTTGATAAGAAAAGTCAGCTGGATTTCTAAAGGGGAAATCATGTTTACCTAGCTTGCTGGAGTTTATTGAAAAGGTAACAGAAATGTCAATGAGGTTACTGCGATGGTGTGGTGTACATGGACTTTCAAAAGGCTTTTGACACAGTGCCACACAACGTACTTTTGAGAAAAGTTATTGCTTATGGAATAAAAGGGACAGTAGCAACATGGATGCAAAATTGGCTGAAAATTAGGAAGCAGAGAGTCAATGGATGTTTTTCAGGCTGGAGAAAGGTTTGTAGTGGAGTTCCCCAGGGGTCGGTATTGGGACCGTTGCTTTTCCTGATGTATATTAATGATCTAGACCTTGGTGTGCAGGGATCAATTTCAAAGTTTGCGGATGATATGAAACTCAAGAGTGTTGTGAACTGTGAGCAGGACAGTGCAGAACTTCAAAAGTACATAGACAAGTTGGTGGAGTGGGCAGATAGGTGGCAGATGAAGTTCAATGCAGAGAAGTGTGAGGTGACACATTTTGGTAGAAAGAACATGGAGAGACACTAAAAAATAAGGGGTGAAATTTTGAATGGGGTGCAGGAGCAGAAAGACCTGGATGTATGAGTATAGATCATTGAAGGTGGCAGGACAGGTAGAGGGAGCAGTTAATTAAGCATATAGTATGCTGGGCTTTATTAATAGGGGCATAGGGTACAAGAGCATGGAGGTTATGCTGAATTTATATATGACACTCATTAGACCTCAGCTGGAATATTGTGTACAGTTCTGGGCACCATATTATAGGAAGGATGTGAACACATTGGAGAGAGTGCAGAGAGTTTACAAGAATAGTTCCAGGGATGAGAAACTTCAGTTATGAGGATAGATTGGAGAGGTTGAGACTGTTTTCCTTGGAGAGGCGAAGGCTGAGAGGAGACTTGATAAAAGTTTTCAAAAACATGAGGGGTCTGGACAGAGTAGATAGGGAGAAGCTGTTGCAGCTCGTAAAAGGATCAAAAACAAGAGGGCGCAGATTTAAAATGATTCGCAAAAGAAACAAATGTGATATGAGAAAAAACTTGTTCACGCAATGAGGGGTTCAGGTCTGGAATGCATTGCCTGGAAGTGTGGTGGATACAGGTTCAATTGAGGCATTCAAGAGGGCATTAGATGATTATTTGAATAGAAGAAATGTGCAGGGTTACAGGAAAAAGGAAGGGCAATGGCACTAGGCCACAATTCTCATTGGAGAGCCGGTGCAGACATGATGGGCTGAATGGCCTCCTTCTGTGCTGTTAGGATTCTGTGATGAGAAACAACCTGTAAAATAGGATGAGTTAGCAAACAGCAGGACCATAGAGAAAACTGGTGTGGGAAATGCAAAGAGCCTGAGGCTGGGCACCCCAGGCCCTTAGTGGGAGTGGAACAGAAGCTTTACAACTTTATGTTTAGCATCCCTGACTTCAGAATGCGTGATGCCCAAAATGTTTAATCAGTAATCCATTAATACTCTTACTTAAACAAATACAGGAAAAGAAGAAATGTAACAAATATTAAATGCATTTGACATTAAGTGAAATAAAAATGATTTGAAGCTTGTGACCTTCCAGTCAGAGAGATACCATATAAAAGCACAGACTTGGTAAAGAGTAGCAGTACTGGGAAGATTACTTATTAGATGTTGAGAAATGACTGCAGACAATTTCAGTTTCCTATATGTAGGAAAATGCAGGGGAATGGAGGTGGCTCTGATTAGAAGGCCACTTATGTGAGACAAATAAATGGAAATAGTTATTCTTAAACATATTACAAAATTACAGTGAGCAGTGAACAGCGTATGAACTGTATATGTAATCATAAAATAATCCCAGGAATACATGTCAGCAAGTGGTTTAAGGCAAGTGAAGGTCATTAAGGTATGCTGCAGAATTCACTATTTAAGTGAATAAATTTTAAGTCACTGTCCATGAGACTATTTTCAGGATCGTACATCAAACAAAACCAGTAAATGAGGGAGAGGTTCAACTTCAGTCCAGCATGGGTGCAAAGCTGGTGCTGTGACCACACATGCCCAAGACCAGTCAGGAGATCCAGAACACATTGAAATACAGGTCTCATTCAAATTTTGGCAGCAAGCTCATGATACTGTCATGACCATGGGTCATTGTCCCAAATTACTAAGGGCTTATTAAACTTTTATGTAAGACGTGTTTTTTTTCAAAAAAAAGGGCATACAATCAAAAGCTGGCTGAGACTTTAAAGTAACCACTTGCTGCAAAATTTCTTTGTGCATTACATGTGACCAATTCATCCAGAGAATGGAATGTTGCACCTAAAAAGATATCAAGGCCTACTTCAGACAGAGACACTTTAAAGGAAAAGATGCAATGCAAAAACTGAACTGTAATGTCCTGTGTTTGCAGAGATAATGAAAGATGATTACCATCTTAGCAGAAACCATCTCCTGTAAGTTACATCTCAGGCATTGGACATGATCTGAGCTGAAAAGAAAGAAGATCTTGGTGAAAGACATGTTTGTTTTTTTTTCCCTTCCAGGAATACACAAAAAAAGGGGTTAAAAGCCAACTGCAGCCTTAGTCTCTCTGTGCTAGTTAAGGTGTTCAAGGCCTGGTGTGCAAGGATGTGCTGTGAAGGTCAAGAACGTTAACTGGGCATCCCTGCGCTTGCAGATAAGAAAATTTTCCTCTGATTTCTGGGAGCAAGTCAGAACTCAGTAAAGCCACAGTCCACAAGGAAACAGGAGAATTCCTTTCAGCTAACCTTCAGAACCAAGAATCTCCAAATCAACTGCACAAAGTCAGCTATACTAGAAACATCCAACTTAACGGCCACAAAATTTAATCATCTACCCCTCACAGACAAGCCAAAGACTGATTTGCATATCTTTTTGGCTTTTATTTCTGCACTCATTTCTCATTTCTAATCTGTGTGTATTTATGTTGAGTTTTTTTTCTCTCATTTTAGTAACTAATAAACTCATTCTTTCTTTAACTCAAGGAAGCTTGGTTAAATTGGTTCCTTTTAAAACATAAATACATTTGGACTGGGAAAAGGTATCCAGGAGGGAAGGGTTCCTTTTTAAATTAACCTTGTTGTGACCAACCGATGGGGTTGAATAAAGAAGGGAAGCCAGTTCACCCCTCCTTATCCAGGATCATAACAAATTTGGGGAACCTTGCCCGGGGACCAGCCTTAACAACACCAAACTGGCACTCTACTACACCGTTTGCCAATAGATAATTTGGGCTAGCTGTGCAGGTCCCTGGCAAGTTGTGATAGTGAGCATAGGCCCCACAAATTTTTTTAAAACCTCCCAAAAATTTCCATTTCATGAGCAGCCTCCGCCAGTTTCTTTAGATAACATTTTGTATATTAAAATTGCAACTGGAGTCCAAAAATCAGCAAAGGATATTGTTTAGCTATTTAAGCAGTCTTTGAACTGTGATTGATATGAATTTTTGAATACTGGGTGTACATTTAAAGGCCAGCCTGAAAATTCAGTCAGGTGGGCAAATGAAAGCTCAATGTGTCCACCAGAATTTCCCCTGCTGACGAATTCTTTCTCAGGTGAGAAATGAGCAGCTGGCAACTCAGTTGTCTATCAAAATGTTCCATATTTGATCCTGCCCCACAATATATAGGGCTGGATTTTGATGAGTAGAAGATCTGGGAGTGAAAGGGGATTAAAATCAGTAACATGTCTGGAAGCTGGTTCCAACCCACCAACTTCCACATTTCTCTGTTGCATGTTAAACTGTGTGTGAGCAAGCCACCTCAGGAGAGGCAGCATGCCGCTTAGTATATATTAGTTCTTCGATAAGAGTGATATTGATATGGATTATTCAGCTCAGCTTTGGGTCCTGAGCTCCCTGGCACTCGCTAGTTAAAGCAAGGGACAGTTGAGGTCATATCTGGCACATTGGGTCCACAGAGAGAAGCTGGGATTTTCTGTGCCTGCTAGCGTCGGGCATGTTTGGTGTTCTGAGCGGACAATATAGTGAAAAGGCCTAAAAGCAGTTTCACTGCATCATGAAACCAGTTTGCGATCATCCACTCAGCCCATCGATGGCGTTACGCATTCCCCAGCATCGGACATCAGCACCTCATTGTAATACATCAGCATACCATTATAAGGCCAGCCCGCCGGAATCATCCTTGCCCGCTGGGCCATCCGCCCACATCAGCAGGAAAACACCAATATGGAACATGTCTTGACAAGCAGAAGCCGGGACTTACTGCCAGGGCCTTGCTGACATCGTGGACATCCGAGAAGCAGGAGATGCTGGAGCGCAACACAAACGGCACACTGGAGGAACATCCATGGCATGCTGAGTGGATTCTCATGGACATGGCTCTGCTGTTGAAGTTGGAAAGTCACCATTGATGCTCACAACGGATGATGGTCAAGGGGGTCGGAAAAGAAGGCCTAGAAATGGCTGGGAGAGGAAGAGATGTCGGGGGAGTGAGGCTGGGAAGAGCAATGAAGGTGTCAGGGGCTGATATTGGGAGGGGGGATTGAAGGTGTCAAGGGGGTGAGGTTGGGACAGGGGAAATGAGCACAGGGGGAGGAGGGGGTAACGGAGGAGAAGATGGCAACTGAGAGGTAGGCATGGGGGGTGGTGGAATGCGTAAGGGAAGGAGTTTGGAGGGGGGAAGTGGTGTAGAGAGAGGAAGAAGTCCAGGTGTTGAAGGAGTGCGGAGAGGGGAAGAATTCCAGGTGGGTAGGGGAAGGAATGCAGAGAGGGGAGGGAGTGAGGGTGGAGGAAGGAGTAAGGCTGGAGGAAGAAGTGAGGCTGAAGGAAGAGGTGAAGCAGGAGGGGAGGAGGGCTAAAGGTGGAAGATGGAGTAAGGGTGTTTGAGGGAATCAGGAAAGGGGAGGGACCAAGCGGGGGGGGGGAGTCTGCAGGGTGGTGTGGGAGGACTAAGTGGGGGACAATGGGTTCAAGGGGAAGGGATTCTGGGGGAAGGGGTTTCTGGGGGTAAGGGGTCCGGAGGGGGGGAGGAGTTCAGGGGGGAAGGGGCCTAGAGGGGGGAAGAGGTTACGGGATGGGGGCGGTTGTTGAAGGGTGTCCAGAAGAGGGGGGGGAGGGTTTCCAGGTGAGAAGGGGTCTGGAGGGGGGAAGGGTTTCAAAGGGGTAGGGGTCTGGAGGGTGGGAGGAGGTTCGGGTGGGCAGGAGTATTGGAGGGTAATGTCCAGGTGAATGTGCAAAGGAAGGATCTGATGGGTCCATGACTACCACTGGGGAGCGAACTGAAGGTGGGTGTGGAAAGAGGAAATGGTGAGAATACTCAAGGGCAGAGTGAGGTGGTAGGTTGGGAGAGTTAGAATTCGATGGTAGCAGTAGAAGGAACAGTGAGGGTGGTTGGTGTGGACACAGAGGCAGAAACGGACCCAGGAGTCAGAAAGGAAGAGGTCGGGGAGGTGAATGTGGATGGAGGTGGGATTTTCGCAAAGGGAGGGAATGTGCACGTTCACCTGGACATCCTCGGAGGAAAAAAGTTGTGGCTGGTAGGTCAAGGAGGAGGGTTGGAAGGTGATTCCAATGGGGTCAACAGTGATGGGGGAAAGGAAATGGGTGACTGGGGGAGGGGAAAAAATGGGGGAGCGCCCAAAAAACCAAATCCAGACCATGCAGTCCAAATCGAAATTGAAACGACAGCCGTGGTGGGTGGGCATAGGTGGTCATTGGGTGGGTGGGGATGCAGCTCAGCTCAGATGGACAACTGAAAGTGAACCCCAGCAGGCAGCATTCAAAATGCTCAGGACATTGAGGTGAGTATGATACATGAAGGATCAGCATGTGTGGGAGAGTGCTTGCACGAGGCTCCGAAAGGCCCTGCCACACACACACTTCTCCCTTCAGAATCACTCGTTGGCCAGCTGCTCCTTCTGCAGTGACTGAGGGTGAGGTTGGGGGGCTCACAGGAAAAGGGGACACGAAGGGAGAGGGCAGACTCTGAGGTTCCTGAGTGGATGACCCAGGGGTGTCCAGCTGCTTCTCCTCCTCCCTTCAGGTGTCCAGGGCTCCTGGCCTGACTCCTTGAGGGGAATGAGCACCAGGAGGAACATTGAGGTGTCCCATTTACCTCTTGCATTTCCACTGCAGGAACTTAGCCATGGCTGCCACAATGGAGTGCAGGTTTGTATTCTGCTGGACCAGGGTCTACGTGGCATCTGTCATCCTCCCCACGGAGACTTCCACACACACACATGTGAGCACCATTTCATCAGTGAGCAGGTGAATGCACTCCTCCGACTCGTGTGCCACTCTGCTGAGGGCTTCCAACAGCTTTGCGCGATGTTCCTACACCTACTGCTGACTCTCCAGGAGGAGTTGGAAGGTCAAATCTAGAGGCTTGTCAGCTGACTCAGACCTCACAGATGCCTGATCCCCAGCAGCCCTCCAAATGCTGGGGAACTCTCACGAATCTGCCTGCTGCTGCTGCTGTGGGCATGCGTCCATGCAGTGACCACCAGATTGTGAACCCAAGCCAGCTTAGACCAAGTTGTGTGTCTCTGTGCTGGTGCAAGGTGTGGGTGAGCACTGTGCCAGGTCTTTCAGGCTGCTTATTTCCAGCTCTCCAATGGAGGAGGTGGCTAAGGGTTCCGGCCCCTTGGCAGAGCTCCTTGTGAACCAAAGTAAAGATAATTAGTGCATGGCAACAGAGTCAAAAGCAGGGGAGAGAGAGCACTCACAGTTACGTTGAGAGAGGGATAATATGGTGCAGGATCCTCACATGGGTGTTAGCCACTGACCTCACCATCGCCACAGGCATGGTCCACACCCTCACCAATCAGTGCGTGAGGGGCCTAATGAGGGCCACTCTGCCCCCAGTCCGGGTCCCCTTCCTGCTGATGTGAGCAGGCTTCTCCTGCATGGAAACAGATGGAGAGAGTGTGAGCAGGACACATATTACTGCGTGGAAAGTTTGTGTGGTGAGTGGAGACATGGACAGGATGAGGACGTGATCTCGAGAGGGTATGAGCCTGATGGAGATGTGAGGGTGTGTGTGAGAGTTAGTGGTGTTTTCCCTTGAGATGTGAAATCCCTGCGGACGTGTGATGAGTTTCTGAGTGTGTGAGTTGAGAGTGATGAGAAAAGTGACTCACTCTGGCAGAATGGATGGGACCATTCAGCGGCACTAGATGGCTGTCATCTTTTACAGGGCATTGGTGCTGACCACCACTGCCACTGCCTCCCAAGCCAGATTAGTGATGCTGCTGCCCGTCCTGCGGCTGGAGCAGGGGTAGAGGACATCACTCCGGGCCTCCACTGCGTCCAAAAGGCGCTCAATGGATGCATCATGGAACCTGGGAGCTGCAGGTTTTTGCATTTTTTGCATTTCAAGGCCATGTCTTCTAAGCAGCTGTCCTAGGCTGGAAGCACTGAGAGGTGTGTGCATGGCTGGACTTTAAATATGTGTCCCGGTGTGATGAAGTAGCGAGCTGATGTCATGGCGGGCGAATGAGATCCTGCCTGCCGTGGAAAGGGCGTGTTTCCTGGGAATGAATAATTAATGTGGCAGATTTGGGGCGATACTGCTTGAAACGCTGCCATTGTTTTACCCGCCCACTACTGCACTTTGCGCAATTCTGGGACTATTCCACCCAGTGGATAAGCTTCTTTGATAAGAAGATGCTGGAAAACTTCTGTATGTCATATGTAAATCGGTAATAAAATCAGAAATTGCTGTCAAAGTAATATCTTTCAGATTACACAAAGTTTTGTTACCTCTATCAAAAGCGGCTTAAAACTTATTTTTAAAATATGCATGTATCATTCTGCTGCATGAATTGAAGGTTCATGAAAGCTTATAAGAGTCTGGAACTTATGTAATTTTGGGTGTTGTCAAGTACATCAGGTACTAAAGAAAGTTAATAATTAATTTCTCAGTAGGAAATAAGGAATGCTGTAAGTAAAGAGCAGGTAAAGTGAAAATAGATTGACTCCAGCAGGCGAGCATTTGTCTTCACAATGCAGTCTGACATGTTTGATCGCTGTGGTTTCTAAGAAAATAAAAGACGTGCTAACCTTTCCGTGGAAGGAGAACACATTTCTTCTAGTTTGTAAACTGAGTCCCTACACATAAGCTGGTGAGTAACAAATATGAAAAAGCTTAAGGTATAATATATCTAGAGTAAGTTTCTTTTGTATATACATTCGTGCTACACTTTCGAATCATTCTCTTAACACTGCTCAAATTACATAAGTTTGAATAAGATCCAAAAGGCAAGATTAATTATTAAAAGTTGAACTATTAATGTTCTGCGATGGGCCAAAATAGAATTTCCAATTCAGGGTCAGCATTAAAGACTACAAAGTGATGCTGAATATTTGCCATGGCTGTTATGTGTAGTAATATTGTAAATATTTTTATCAAGAATGTCGACCTGTGCTTACAGCAAATGACGCCAGGGTTTTCCACTGTTACTGCGCCCAATCATCAGTACAATTCTTCCCCCTATGGCGTCTATAACTTGTAACACTGCACAATCTGTTTTCTTAATTTTTTTACTGTAAACAACTATGTATCTTTGTATAGTACCTTTAACCTAATACAACTTCCCAGGATGTTTCAAAGGAGCATTATAAAACAAAATATAACACCAAGCCGCATATTAGCTCAAGGAGATAGATTTAAAGTAGTGTCTTAAAGGTGAAAAGTGAGGAGGAGGCACAGAGAGGTGTAGGGAGTGTATTCCAGAGCTTACAGCCCAGGCAGCTGAAAGAACAACCATCAATAGTGGATCAATTAAAATCAGGGAGTTCAAGAGACCAGAATTAGAACAACTGAGATATCTCAGAGGGACCGGTGGAGATTACAGCGGTAGGAAGGGGAGAGGCCATGGAGGGATTTGTAAACAAGTATGGGAAATTTAAAATCAAGACATTGCTTGACTGGGATTTAATGTAGGCCTGTAAGCAGAGGGATGATAGGTGAACAGGACTTGGTGCATGTTGAAACCAAGGCAGCAGAGTCTTGGGTGATTTTGAGTTTGAGGAGGGTAGAATGAGGGTTGTAGCAGCAGATGAGTTGAGAAGGGGAAAAGACAGGTGGTGTTATGAAGGTGAAAATGGGCAGTAAATGAAAACTTCTTAATGGAAATATGGTGGAGCCTATATCATTTATACACAACAACATGAATTGCTATCGAACACCAATCAAGAAGCATGCAACATCATCGTATTCCTTGTTCACCCGTCTAATTAATTTCTAGGGGTAAAAAAGGTGTGTGAGAGATGATTTTTAAGAAGTAACGGTCCAAAGCCTTTCAAACATAATCCACGTGTTGTGATACTTTGATTTCCTACTTTTAAAATATGCCCGCCACCCACCTTCACACCACCAAAGGTGACTATGCCTCAAGCTGCCAAAAGCATTCCACTCTGGAGCTCCCTGGCTAAGCCCCTACGTAACTCACTTCCCTCTTTATATTCTACTTCTTTGGCATCTCCAAATAGCTTTCTTTAACCTAGAATGAGAATTATAATGAATTTATGTAGAAGATATAAATGTCTTTCTTAAATATAATTGTTTGGGATGAAGCAGATTCACAATAAGAAGGTCTGAGCAATGTGGTGCAGCAACTATGCTCATGAAGTGGTTGTATATATATTGAACGAATTAAGATTTCTCTTTCAAAATCCTTAGGAAAAAAGCACTGTTTACATCAAAATAAAATGAAGTTTTTCATAGAAGCCACTGGATTACACCCTGAAGGGGCTCGACAGAGTAAACACTGAGATGTTGTTTCCCTGGCTGGAGATTCTAGAAAATAAGGGCACAATCTCAGGATATGGAGCTGATTATATAGGATAGAGATGAGGAGAACGTTCTTCATTCAAAGGGTTAGGAACATTTGGAATTCTCTACCCCAGAGGTTTGTGGATGCTTCCTTATTGAAAATACTTAAGGCTGTAATAGGCAAATTTTTGATCTCTCAGGGAATCAAAGGATATGGACAGGAAAGTGGAGTTCAAGTAGAAGATTAGCTATGATCATATTGAATGGCGGAGCAGGCTTGAGGGGCCATATGGTCTACTCCTACCCCAAATTCTTATGTCCTTATATTCCTACATCTAGCGCAAGGGCAAAGAATTTTCCCAGAGGAATGTGGTAAGGAATGAATAAATGAGCCTTTCCCCTGTGTACATTGTGGGAGCAGTGTCATCACATTCTGCAGATAATATGGATTTAGTCAGATTAGTAATGACCCATCTGTGGGGGTGTGTCAGGCATGCTGACTTATACTTAAAGGACACGGTGTCAGAGGTTTACAGGACAGACAGGAAGTCAGTGATTGCTCAAACTTAATTCAAACAACATTAGTGCAGGCCTGATTGTGATATTCTTTCATGAGTCAGAGTTTGTTTGATTTGAAATGGTTGATGCCCACTGCTGCGTAAATGCCAGTTCTGCCTTTAACACTATCAATGTAATCAAAGGGAATATTCATTATTCTAACTGACAGTGACTAGTTTAGACTCTCTACTTATTGATGATTCTTCAATCTGGCTGATCAGGAAGACATATGGTTGCTTTCCCAATTCCCACAGGTCCCAGATGCCCTGCAGTGGGTGGTGTGCTGTTTGGATGGTTTGCTGAAGTTTCCCATGACAAAACCCCCATGACCTGAATTTTTCCTGCATTGGACAAGCTCGGCAGGAGCAGGCGGGGACGGTCGCAGAGCCAGCCGCTGCCCGTGATCGGCTCTGCGCTGCCATTTTACAGAGGGGACCCAACGTAATACGTGAGCTGTAGCACTGAGTGCCACCTCTGTGGGCAGGGGGAGGAGAGAGAGTTGGGTCCATATCAAAGGGTATGGGGAGAAAGCGGGAGCAGGCTATTGAGCTGGATGATCAGCCATGATCATAATGAATGGCGCAGCAGGCTCGAAGGGGTGAATGGCCTACTCCTGCTCCTATTTTCTATGTTTCTACATCCAGCTCTCTTTCGTGCATGCACGCGAAAGAGCGCTTCAATCTCCCTAAGGCAGCTCCGTGCCTCAGGGAGACTGAAACACTTTTGAAAAAAATAATTAAATGTAATAAAAATGTCATGAAACATGTGACTGCGTCGCATGAGATGGGATATGTTTTTATTTTTCAAAACGAGTTTTTATTTTATTTGTAATAGTTTTAAGAAACCTCATCCCGCTCATGGATGAGGTTTCCTAAAAAACATAAAAGCTGCATGGCTTTTTCGCTTGTCCGCCAACTGTTAACTCTTTTGGAGCCAACCAAATAAACTAAATGAACAAAACGAGGGATAAAATAAACACAGACCCTAACTTAGGGAACTGCAAAACCAAAGACAAATTTTAAAAGAAACTTACAAACATCAAATCAAAATGTGATTAAGAGGGTCAATAAAGCACCAGGCACGGAAGGCCTCGACGGTGCCGGCAGACACTGCGTGCTCCCTCTCCAGGACACCCGGCCGCGAACTTAGCCACGGAAAAGGGGCAGACAGTTGGGTCGGATGACCCCCTAGATCGCCCACTACCTGGACCAGTTAATGGCTAACTTCGCCAGGCCCAGGAGCAGGTTCACAAGGAGGTTCTTCTCCCTCCTGGCCCCCCTCCACACCGGGTGCCTGTAGATCAGGAGCGTGGGGCTGAAGTGTAGACAAAACATCAATTAAATTACTTTAAATTACTGAATAGGGAGTGCAGCCTACAACACCCTACATATTCATGGTCCACGGACTCCACAAGGCCTTAAAAGGGGTAGGTATCTTGGGAGTCCATGAACCGACACATCATTCGGCTATACGGGACTGCTGCGTGCAACACCCTCTACCCCAGGTCCCTGATGGAAGGCGGAAGGATGCCTCCTTACAGGGCCACCCAACGGAGAATTCCGCCGCTGGACGGCAACAAGGCACGCCAGGGCATGTCCAGGCGGTGGGCAAGGTCAAGGAAGTGAATGGTGTGGAGCAGCAGCCCATATAGGAAACCCCTCCATACCGTGCTAAAGGACATGGAGGGCATTTCCGCGAGGTGACTCAGGTTGCGGGGCACCAGATCCCGAGGGAGGGCTCGAGGCTTGGGGCCCATGCCTGAACAGGGGTGCGCTCAGATGGAAGACCACCATGCACGTGTGCCACCTCAAGGCCCAGTATGACTTCAGGTCCTGAACTCTTGAATGACATCGGCTATGAGCTGGACATCCACGAACAAGCAATGCGCCAACTCCTGCAGAAGCATCCAACCCACTCCTCTGCCACCCAGCATGTTCCCGATCCTGGTCACTCCAGAAACCACAGCCCTCCTCTCCACCAGCCACTGAAAAGGACAGAGGGGCCGATTCCTGAGCAGCAGCTCTCTGACGATAGCCTCTACTCCTGACGGCGGAGAGCTGCGTTGCGAGGCGACCATATTCCAGACTTTGATCAGGTCCTGGTAAAAGACAGGCAATGCCTGCAAGGCACCATGAAGGCCCCTCAGATGTATAAACAGGAGCTGCACATCATAATTCAGGCCGTGCGCCTGGCAGAAGAAATACATCACCAGGGCACACCACCGCCAAATGTTAAGTTGGATGGGCAGCGTGAATATGAAATTGCTTAGTTCCTTAATGGCCTTGATTGGCCTTTTAATTAACAGCGGGAGTGCGGCTGCCTCTGACGCCTGCCCGCCTAATGAAACATTGTGAGACAGCGCGATGACAGTGGGACGCACACCCGACGTCATCGCTCGTCATTTCACATGCCAGTGTGTCAGGCCCGCCCCCGCACGCTGACTGTAAAATCCTGGCCCATAGAATGGCAATGGCCAAAATTGAACCTAATGAATAGCCAGGTACTATCTGCTAACCGCCGACCACAAAATCCAGCTCATTCTCTACTTAATTGCGTTTATTGCATATGAAATTTGTTGGACGCTTCAGAGGTAATTATAATAAAAAAGAATGAATAGTGTTCCTGTCAACTGGGTTGCTGAAATTTTTTAAAAATCTCAAACCCAACCCTAACAAGCCTCCAACATGTCCACTTCCAGTTTTAACAGAAGATGATGGGATTGGTGGGGGGGAAGTGGGGGGACACAGGTGGTGGGCCAACAACCAGCCTGCTTGCAGGAGGTAGGCTGGCCATTTAAATGTTATAAGGAGGCTGTTTGCTGCATTTTTCACCTGTGTTCCGGGGTTAACCCTGGTCAGGTGATCAAGCAAGGCTCAGGGAGACTGCAGTCAACTATAACTCCTGATTGTAATGCTTCAAGTGATAATTCTTCATTGCCTTTTGACAGCCTAGTTGTGAGGCATTGTCAGTGACCAAATCAGTTAATTACAAAAGGAAGATTATCAGAGTAGGATTGAAAAGTGAAAGAATAATTTCCAAAATATGGCTTTGGCCATAATAATTGTTATTGGTTACAACAAGCATTATTTGTACGACAACAATAAGAACATAAGGAAACAATCAGCCCAATAAGCCTGTTCCTTCTACAAATTATGGATGTATTCATTCTGCCTCCCATGACTCTGACCACATCAGTTAATCTTCTGAAGAGAAGCTGTGGTCCCTGGTCTTAAAAGGCAATTTCAGTAAAATGCCAAAACATTAATTCACTCACAATGCCTATTTTCTCCTTGGTCTGCTGTTTAGTGGAGCCTCTCCTAATGTTGGCCTTTATTTGTCAACCCTCTATTCTGCTCATTTTCTGAATAAAACCTAATCACCTCAACCTCAACTACTTTTATTGTGTGTCAATTTCACATATTCAGCACGAAGCAACAAAATGTAAATGCATTTATAAGCCGAATGAGCAAACTGTAATATCCCCCTTATTCACATTTCCTAAATCTAGAATGCATGACTTTGTTCCACTTTTGCACGCGAGACAAATCTTTCCCCCTTTGTGGATTAAAGCTTAACTTCGACTCTCACTTGAAGAACTGCAGGAACGCTGACACAATGTTATGCAGGCGGGGAAATGAACAAACAAACTCATCTGCTAGCCACTTGTGCTAATCCTGTGGATTTGTCACAATCATGAGGTGAGATGGGCAAAATTACCATGTAGCAATCCAGCTAAGTATTGATATTACATCACATATTGATATTACATCACAAATTGGTAGTCAGCTGTGACGTAAGCCCCCACCCATAGATAGATTGTTCAGTTATTTCTGTCTTTATTTGTATTTTTTTTCTCACAATGTTTGTCAGTGTGGAACAAGTGTTTGACCTACTAGTTTTCCTTTAGAATGAAAGGAGTATTTCATAACAAAATAGCTAACAGCTGTAAGGTATGCCCACTAAAGATAGTTAAATTTAATTATCAGTTATCATGGGGGGTTAGGCAAGAGCCAATTTAAAAATAGTAGTAATAGAAATGGCTAAGGACAGTGACATTTATTCATTTTGAGGTATTTAGACAGATATGCCCAAAAAGGAATGCACCTTATTCTGGCCACATGTGTGCAGGTGCACACAGATTTGTTTGTATTTAATTCCCTATAGGAAAGAATGATCTTATTTATGTTTATAAGTGGACAGCATCTAGACAGTGACAGTGTTGTGACTGGATAAGGAGCTTAAATTCGCTGCAGGCAAGTTCCAGTCTCTTAACCTTCTGAAAGTACCATCAGTTGGGAATGAGTCAACTATGATGCAGTCAGCTTACACAAGAGTGGAAGGAATATATTAATCTGGTTTTAGTCGACCATAGTAACCATTTTGAAACTGAAATAGGCCCAATAGCACATAGTATACAGTTTTAGTAGTTTTTTTTAGTTTTCCACTTAATGTAAGATAATGATAGAGCAGTAATTTGAAGTGAAGTTAACCTGTAATCTTAGCAGACATTAGTGAAGGAAATAAAAGAGGAAACAAGGACAGCCATTATCTGCAGAATGACTACATGTTTGTTAGTGGGAAAAGTAAATAAAAGTTCTGTAAAGCTTGTTAATGACCACATGAGGAGAGGTGAAAGGATCCCCCTGTTCACCCGAGCCAGGTTTCACCACAACAGTGTGGTTTATTTTGTGAATTTAGAGAGAATGTGCTTTACCAATTCTGTAAAAGTCCCACTATTTACATTTTCAGATTGTACAGATTTAGTCAGACGGTTTTTTTTTAGGTTAAACGAAGAACAAGATAAGTTTATTGAAACTATTTCCAGAACTGAAAAAAAACTAGGGCCAGGATTTTAATGACCCCCTCATGGCATGTCTTCCCCCAGCAGATGCAACGAGCCATTTAAATCTCCATTCTGTTTGGTGGGAGGGGCTGTAAAATCCTGGCCCATGTAAATCCCAGCCACACACATTCATCTGGTCCCACATATACATACACACTAGTGCAGATGGCAGAGTAAGAGGAGAGGCTTATGACTTTTACAGTTTGTAAAAATAAAACAGAGTTGTATATGGTTAGCTGTCCCTTCGCTGGTCTCAATGTGTTATTCCACGTTGCAGCCATTTTGCTCAGTTGTCTTCCTGGGTGCAGTTGCACGGAACAGATTTCCACATTGTTTTCTCAAAAAAGATCTGGGTTCATAGACTACTTTTGTCAAGATGGTTAACTTTGCAAACCAAATAGCACTTCCAACAGATAAAGGCAAAGAGAGTACAAAGCTTCAGACAGCCTGTGTTCAGCACAGCATTGTCTTTTCTGTTCTCTCTTGCCAGCTTAGTAAGGGGTCCTTAAAGTACCTTGTTGGTTGTATAATCCTGGGAAATTCTATTAGTCCATGTCTGCTGCAGTTATTGTTTCAGAACAGGTAATTGCATTTTGATGTCCCATCTCAAAATCATTTGAAAAGTCCCAGGATGGTGTAAATCTACCCAGAATGTGGTCTTTGATGCTCCCCAGGGGGTTGACAGTCTGTTTCCATCCCATTTGGTGGAATACAAAATTTTATATATTGCCGCAGTTTGGGCAGTTTTCAATTGTCTATAGACAGAGTCCCAATGTTTTAAAATCCAGCCTGAAAAAGGAAAATTAGAAATTGTATCTTTAAAGAGCACACCCTCATAACAAACTATGCACATCAGAGGACAATAGGGAGATGGAATTGGACAGGACCCGAAAACAGGTGTGGGAATCATGATGTGGGATTAGCCCATTCTAATACAGGCAACAATCAAAATTTGTGCAACCTACTAACATAAACTATTGTAGCATGCAGCCACTGCTGAGTGTGCTATTGAATCTCTGTATGCCTGAGCAGGTGCTGCAAAATTATGAGAGGCTAACATGAGTTCAAGCTAGCCTGCACCATTAAAGCCAGCCTGCATGTTTTAATGGGGAGGGGTATTGTGGAAGGAGCAAATGCTGGGAATCATTCTAAAAGTGATTTTATTGAGTGGAATGCTCAATAATGGCACAAAATGACAGAGTGTGGACTCCAACGTTGGACTGGAGAACTTGGTGGAGAAGATGCAGAGAAGATGTCATCTATCTACAGGGGGCCAGGAGTTCCTCCAGACAAATTTTACAAAAGCAGTGCAAACAGATAACCATGGAGGTTAATACCAGGAGTCTAGCCCCTAGCACTTGGCTGCAGTGCTACAAGAAGTTCAGTAATATCACATGAGTGGTCTATGTCAGTGAATGTATCTTCAAATGCTATATTCCACTAACTGCACTACTAGCCTCATGTATTAGTCAACACATCAACCCAACACAAATCAACCAACAATCACTATCAGTCACAATTGTATACTTAACATTTATGGTTTTACTTTATCCTCAAAAACTTAAGACAGTTCCAAGCCTCACATCCACATCTCACAGCTTACACACAGTGACAGCTATTTAACCATGACAGCCACATCAGCCAAATAGATTGCACCCACTCACTGCCACATTTGCCCCCCTCCTGTTCCAGGACAAGATGCTATTATGATCCCTGCTGATATTACAACTGGCCAAGCCTGATCCCAGGGTAGAGACCGGCTTGATATATCCTGACTTTTATTTATCTGCTTAGATACGTGGAGAGTGGCTACTGAACAGAGTCACTGGAGTCAGCTAATGAACATTTAACAAAAGAATAAAACATTCATTTAACAAGAAAAAATGAACTATATTACACCCAGAACTATAGCATTACAGAATATATACAGATTTGTAAGGATAACACAAATTACAAAAGCTATCTTATGCTCTAATGTTCACATTAAGTACACAGTCCATGTAAACCAATTGACAACCTATGGTCAGACACACCGCACTCCAAAACCGAGTGACAGATGCCACCGCAGACAATTACCATAGATCTCTCTTCAACTACTCCCCTCGCAAACGCTTGTCACACTGTGAGCCAACCCATCTTGCTGTCTTTTATACGAGGGTTTCTAATCACCACTCTCCAAGAACTCAGTTTGGAATCTTCTCCCAAACTAACGCTTTCTCTCAGATGCCCTCTGCAAGGGTTCACCTCCAGGGTTTTGAACTCTACTTCCGATGTTCCTCTCCCCTGGGTTACCATATGTATTCAAGCTTTCTTCCATGCACTCTTTCTCACTGACTCAGCTGTCAACAGTACACCGCTGCTTCACATGCCCATAGCAAAGTGTTACAGACCTCTAGTTGTTTCTTTGGACCTTCTGGCTTCTCACAAGCCTCTTTTTCTTTAAGCTTGAAGATTGGAGCCTTCCTCTCTGCCCCTCACTCTTAACTTCACTTAACAGGACCTTTTCCAGGTTCCTGTCCTTCCTTTGACTAGAAGGTCTTCTTGGGACTTTCTCCTGCTTCTGCTTCACTCCTTTGGCCTTGGGACCTTTTCTTTTGGGAAATCTACTCTCTCTGTAGCCCCCTCTCCCAGCGTCCAGTCTCTCTTGGCAGCTGGATCTCCTGCTAGGCAACAGCCCATTTTTTTTTTTTGCTCTTGTTTGTTTAACTTCTCTGAGAGTTGAAAACTCTCATTAGAAATGCAGGCACCTTTTACAGTGAAACTAAAACTCAACTTAACCTTTTCCTAATGCACAAATATGGGAATACAAATCAAACTTAAACTTTAAAGCTAAAAAGCATACCTAACACCTACCAGTACAATGATAACTTACTTAAACTGTCTCTATTTCCTAACAGTGGTATATAACTGGAAGGAACACCTGATCAGCAGGGGATAGGCAGGGCTGCATGTCCTCATCCCACTGGAGGCAACAGTAGTTGCCATCATTTGAGTGGTCATTGCTAAGGCCATGACTAGCGACAGGATTTAAACCATTGAAGATGACAGCATCCTCATACCTAATCCTTCTTCTCACATTCCACTTACCGTTCTTCTCACAATCTTTACTGCTTTACTAGCTGAAGATGGTGTATGCATGCACCTCCTACTTTTGCCCCTTCCCCACACCACAACATTACCTTTGTGTCTTTCTCTTTTCAGATGCTTAAGAGATGCCACTGGACAGGCAGTGGAGGAAGAGAAAAAGATGGAAGCACAGGAAGACAATGAAGTAGAGACACTGTCACTTGCTCTCACATTCACAGCCACTGGTTTAGATACTGATTTAGTGCGTACTTTAGTGAATAACTTAAAGGTATGTGGTGAGACACGGGGCACTAGTGGCCTGCAACCAGGGCAGGAGACAAGAGTATCACAGGTGCCAGATCACCAGAGGGTGATGTTGCAGTAGACATTTCACTGCAAAGGACTCAGCTGAGGGATTTGTTGAGGCAGCTTAAAAAAGAAGGCTGATGACGTACAAATGAGGTCTATCAGTAAGCACGTGATTAATGTCAAGGAGCATGGATGAGTCAGGCACCAATTTGTCACAGGGCTTTGCACAGGACTTGGAGCTCATCCTTTCCAGTGTGGAATTGAAAGCCAACTCCACGTGCATACTTGCAGACTCAATTTTGATGCACCATCTGAAGATTGAGGTCTTGGCTTCCATTCCAGCACAAGCAGAGGCCATGCAATGTCTGGCTGCTGCAGTTGGTGCTCAGACTGGTTTCATGCAGACTCAGACTGCAGCCATCAGACCTGGAGGTACCAGTGTTCAAAGGAACTTGCAGAGTGTCACAACAGTCCAGCAATCTGTCCTCCAACAGATTGCTAGGATTGTTGAAGCATCACCCCAGGGAAGCGGCAGTGCCTCCATGAAGCATGAATTTGCTGTCATCTCTCAGAGTGGTAGTATTTGTGCTCCCACCACAGTCACTACACCAGTGCCTTTGCTGTTGCCTGTCAGCCAGCCAACCCAGACTGCTTCTGCCCAGGCTGAGGTGATGCAGTCAGAAGTTATACCTTCCAGGGCCAGAGTTTCTCTAGGTTGTCTGCAAGGGTATCTACAGTCTCCCCCACTGAAAGTCAGCAACCTTTTATCAGTCATACTGCAATTATCAGGATAGCGCTGTGAAGGAATACTAAGGCACACAAAAACACCCACAAGATAGACACTAAGTGTGGAACCATCCCAGATTTGCAGTAAGTCCAGTAGCACGCAGTTTTTTGTGCGGTATTGTCCCAATCCCAGCTCGTTAATGATGCATTCCCAAGAAACACGCCATTTCACTAGCAGGTGGCCTCTGATTCACCTGCCACACCACCACCTCGCCACTTCCTCACGCCAGGCAGCATATTTAAAGTGCAGCCGCACGCACACCTCTCAGTGCTTCAAGCCTAAGCCTGCTGCATGGAAGACACGGCCCCGAAAGGCAAGAAGACTACAGCCACCTGATTCAATGATGCATCCCCGGAGTGCCTTTTGGATGCCTGTTGTGATGTCCTCTACCCCGGCTCTGGCCATTAACTCCCTCATAATAGACAGCAGTGCCTCAAATCTTGGATCAATGCCATCTATCTCAGGTGTTATCACCAGGTGAGGAGGGATGAAATTACCCCTCTATTTCTCCCACTCTTCGTTTGACTTTAGCGAGAACGTGCTTTTCTACTTCTGTAAGTGCCCAACTGTTTACATGTTAAAGCTGTAGAGAATTAGTCAGACAGGTTTTCTTAGATTAACAAAGAACAAGGTAAGTTTATTTTAAGATATTCCTGGGTTAAGAAAAATCTGGTTGCACACTCATCTTGGCCCACATATATACAAGTACAGGTGGCAGAGTAAGAGGATAAACTAATAAGGATATTAAAGTCCATGGCCAGAATTTTGACGTCAGAGTGCAGGGGCAACTAAAAACCAACTAAAGTTGTTATCAACACTACCCGTCCAATCTGAAGGTTGGCAGGCAGGCAAAGGACCCAAATGGCCTTCGTGTTTTTTAGGAAATCTCATCCACGAGCAGGATGAGGTTTCCTAAAGCTTTTATTAATTAAATGACAATATTTTCCTGAATATAAAAACATGTCCCAGCTCCTGTGACACTGTCACATGAGGGGACATGTCTAATTAATTGTTAACGTTATTCTCTAAAAACTTTTATTATGCCCTTAATCTCCCTGAGGCAGCTCTGTGCCTCAGGGAGATTCCTGCGCTCATTCGCATGCGTGCACACACGTGACTCTCCCTCCTCTCCACACCTGCACAGGTAGCGCTGAGCACTACCTGTCATGCGTCATGCTAGGCAGACCTTAATTGGCCTCCCCACGTTAAATGGCGGCACACAGCCGATCGCAGATGGCGATTGGCTCCACACCCACCCGTGCCCACTCCCGACTGGCCCGCCCACAACGCAGAAAATTTCTCCCCCTGAGAAAGAAATGGAATATATGGCTAGCTATTCCTTGATTGGTCTCAATGCGCTGATTTGACATTGTGGCCGCTGAACCTATCTGTTCTCCCTCCTGCAGTTGTATGGAACAGATTTCCACATATAAATGATTTGGGTTTGCAATCATCTTGTTCTCAGGGTTATCATGTTAAAAACCAGACACAATACTTCCAGAGAGACACGGAGAGAGAAGACGCAACTCCAACAGCCTGTTTCAGCGCAGCATTGTCCTTTTCACACCTTCCTCTCTCCTGCTTGACAGGGGTTCCCTTGAAATACCTTGCTGGTTGTATATTCCAGAGCGACTTTATTAGTTCATGCGTCTGCTGCAGTTATTGTTTCAGAGCAAGTGAATGAACAACATTGAATGTTGATGAAAAAAAACAAAAAAAATGTGGATGCTGGAAATCCAAAACCAAAACAGAATTACTTGGAAAAACTCAGCAGGTCTGGCAGCATCGGTGGAGAAGAAAAGAGTTGACATTTCGAGTCCTCATGACCCTTCAACAGAACTGAGTGAATATTAGGAGAAGAGTGAAATATAAGCTGGTTTAAGGTGGGGGGGGGTGGGGGGAGAGAAGGGGTGTGTGGTTGTAGGGACAAGCAAGCAGCGATAGGAGCAGATAATCAAAAGATGTCACAGGCAGAAGAACAAAGAGGTGTTGAAGGTGGTGATATTATCTAAACGAATGTGCTAATTAAGAATGGATGGCAAGACACTCAAGGTACAGCTCCAGTGGAGGTGGGGTGGAAGGACTAACAGGACATAAAAGACATCGATTTAAAAATAATGGAAATAGGTGGGAAAAGAAATATCTACATAAATTATTGGAAAAAACAAAAGGAAGGGGGAAGAAACAGAAAGGGGGTGGGGATGGAGGAGGAAGTTCAAGGTCTAAAGCTATTGAATTCAATATTCAGTCCGGAAGGCTGTAAAGTGCCTAGTCGGAAGATGAGGTGCTGTTCCTCCAGTTTGCGTTGGGCTTCACTGGAACAATGCAGCAAGCCAAGGACAGACATGTGGGCAAAAGAACATGGTGGAGTGTTAAAATGGCAAGCGACAGGGAGGTTTGGGTCTTTCCCTGGCCCCAACCGATTCCTCTTCACCATGGATGTACAATTCCTCTACATCTCCATCCCCCAGCAGGATGGTCTGAGAGCCCTTAGCTTCTTCCTCGAACACAGGCCCGAACAATCCCCATCCACCACTATTCTCCTCCGTCTGGCTGAACATGTTCTCACACTGCACAATTTCTCCTTTAACTCTTCTTACTTCCTCCAAATAAAAGGTGTGGCTTTGGGTACCCGCATGGGCCCCAGCTATGCCTGTCTCTTTATAGGGTATGCGGAACATTCCTTGTTCCAGTCCTACTCCGGCCCTCTCCCACAACTCTTTCTCTGGTACATCGATGATTACTTCGGTGCTGCTTCATGCTCTCGACGGGACCTGGAAAAATGCATTAATTTTGTTTCCAATCTCCACCCCTCCATCATTTTCACATGGTCCATCTCTGACACGTCCCTTCCCTTCCTTGACCTCTCTGTCTCAATTTCTGGTGATAGACTGTCCACCAATATCCATTACAAGCCTACCAACTCCCACAGCTACCTCGACTACAGCTCCTCACACCCCGCTTCCTGTAAGGACTCCATCTCATTCTCTCAGTTCCTTCGCCTCCGTCGCATCTGTTCTGATGATGCTAACTTCAAAAACAGTTCCTCTGACATGTCCTCCTTCTTCCTTAACCGAGGTTTTCCACCCATGGTCATTGACAGGGCTCTCAACCATGTCCAGCCCATCTCCTGTGCATCCGCCCTCACGCCTTCTCCTCCCTCCCAGAAATTTGATAGGGTTCCCCTTGTCCTCACTTATCACCTCACCAGCCTCTGTATTCAAAGGATCATCCTCCGCCATTTCCCATGATGCCACATCTTCCCTTCACCCCCTCCCCGGTGGCATTCTGCAGGGATCGTTCCCTCAGGGACACCCTGATCCACTCGTCCATCAACCCCTACTCCTCAACCCCCACCTATGGCACCTCCCTATGCCCACGCAAAAGATGCAATACCTGCCCCTTCACTTCCTCTCTCCTCACTGTCCAAGGGCCCAAACACCTCTTTCAAATGAAGCATCATTTCACTTGCATTTCCCCTAACTTAGTCAACTGCATTTGTTGCTCCCAATTCGGTCTCCCCTACATTGGAGAGCCCAAATGTAAACTGGGCGACCACTTTGCAGAACACCTGCGGTCTGTCCGCAAGAAAGACCCCAACCTCCCTGTCGCTTGCCATTTTAACACTCCATCCTGCTCTCTTGCCCACATGTCTGTCCTTGGCTTGCTGCATTGTTCCAGTGAAGCCCAACGCAAACTGGAGGAACAGCACCTCATCTTCCGACTAGGCACTTTACAGCCTTCCAGACTGAATATTGAATTCAACAACTGTAGATCTTGAACTCCCTCCTCCATCCCCACACCCTTTCTGTTTCTTCCCCCTTCCTTTTGTTTTTTCCAATAATTTATATAGACTTTTCTTTTCCCACCTATTTCCATTATTTTTAAATCTATGTCTTCTATGCCGTGTTATTCTTTCCACCCCACCCCCACTGGAGCTGTACCTTGAGTGTCCTGCCATCCATTCCTAGTTAGCACATTCGTTTAGATAATATCACCACCTTCAACACCTCTTTGTTCTTCTGTCTGTGACATCTTTTGATTATCTGCTCCTATCGCTGCTTGCTTGTCCCTACAACCACACACCCCTTCTCTCCCCCCACCCACCCCCCACCTTAAACCAGCTTATATTTCCCCCCTCTCCTAATATTCACTCAGTTCTGTTGAAGGGTCATGAGGACTCGAAACATCAACTCTTTTCTTCTCCACTGATGCTGCCAGACCTGCTGAGTTTTTCCAGGTAATTCTGTTTTTGTGTTGAATGTTGATGTCTCATCTCAGAAACATTTGCAAGGTCTCAGTGTGTTGTAAATAGTTAGGAAAAAGGGTCTTTCACACTCCCTGGGGGATTGATAGTCTGTCTTGATTCTAAATTTGCAGAATGTAAAATTGTATTTTGTAGCTGCTCAGCCTGCTTGGGCTGTTTCTTTAAAAAAAAAACACAACTGGCTGCATAAACTTCCAGTTTAAAATCTAAACAGTGAAAAAATCAGGAATAATATCTTCAAAAAGCACACCCTTGTGATAACAGGATTTATTTCTTTTGCGGCCATTTATTTTGCCTAACACTTCTCTTTCATTCATATTGAAGTCATTGTCTTTACTGGGGGTATCTTTATTTTGAAAGTATGCTTGTCAAATCCTGGCAATTATTGGAGGAATTAGTCATTCAGAATAATTATTATTTATTTACATTCCCAGGCTTTGGTTCATCTGTACGGTTTCTACAATTTCTTTGACTACCCTCTTGTTGATGTTTTGCTGTTATTCTTAGCTTGACTGTATTGGTGATGTCTAAATAGAGCAGTTCTTTACTTCGTGCAGGGTCCATTCTTTTCCAGGTGTCTCTGATGTATGGGGCTACTCCACCTCCTTTACTTTCCAATCTGCCTTTCTTTTAAATTCTGTATATTCCTGAATGTTATATTCATTCCCATCCACTGGAATTAGCTATGTTCCTGACTACATGTGGCTATCCACCATACCTTAGTTCCCAACAATCTTCACTTCTAACTTTTTGTTTCTAACATTTCTATTATTCATGTGTATTGTTATGACCAGGTGAAGAGGGTGGAATGGCTTCCCCTCTTTGTCCTCTCCTCATTTGACCGCAACAGGTTATTTTTTTGTTTGAAAGTGATGTACTTGCCAATTTACTGAGTACTTAATGGTTTACATACTGTGATCAGAAGAAAAACAATGGGACAGGTTTTCTTGCACTTAACAAGAAAGAGATTAACTTTATTACACTTAAAATGACCTCAGTAAAATGATAAACTGACTTTCGCTCACATACACACACACACGCACACAAAATAATAAAAATAATAAAAGAATAATTTAAAAAACACAAAAACACATACACACACAGACAAACAGATTAGAGACTGCAAAAGGATTGGTTGGCCAAATTAAAGTCCATAAAAAAGGTAATCTGTCATTTGGTGACTCGGCAGGCTTCAGGCTGAATCTGATGGTCTGGATACTTCTGATTTAAAATATAGATGACTGAATTCATTGTTCTTTGTGAGATGGTTGTGCTGGGTTGAATTCCTTTAAGAAATCTCAATCTGCAGTAAGGAGTCCCTGGATGATCACAATCAGCAAACAGGGCTCAAAGCTTACCAAAAGGAGACAGGAAGGACTCAACTTAGGTCTTCTCCCTAAATTGCTTGTTCTCCATTCTGCTGAGAAACATGTGTTTAAATCATACAAGTAGTTGACTTGTCATGTGACCTTCCTTTTCCAACTGTCAGGGGGTTTTAAAAAAAAAGACACTGTTTGTGTATTCCAAAGGTGACTTGATTATCTCCTGTCTGGGTGCCAGGGTCCCACTATCCAAGTGGTTAGCCTTAATGGCCCATCTCCAACAGTTGAATGCCTCGGGCGATTGCTGTAGATGCCTTGCTAATGAAACAGGAGATGTGAGTCATTCACACTCCCCTACAGTCATTACCTTTGGGTTTTGTAGACAAACTGACTCCAATCCAATGAATATGGAACGTATAGTAATGCAAATTGGAGTTAGCCACTTTGGGCTGTGAGTTCAAGTCACTCCAGTCTCTATGTATCTAAAAGGTCTATTTTAAAGTTCATTTCGGGTTTCCAACCAGTGGATCGAACACCATTATTTGGCATAAAGCCCACCTTCACAACAATATCCAATATTTTATAGATTTTCCTCCTCTCTTTTCCCCATGTCTGCCTATTCCTGATCTCCAGTTAAAATGATTCTCCCTGGGTACTTGCATCCTTAGCTAACTGTTGTACACCTTCCAATCTATGATGTTCCATCTGGAATCTGTTACCTACCAGCCCTCCTCCCCACCCTACCCTGTTTCTACCTCAATGTTATACAAATAGTTACTTGATAGGACAGAACTTGAATATTGTCAAAAAGGAAGTTATGTTGTTGAAGCTTTTCATCCTGCACTCATCAGGACAAATGCAAGAATGCCAAATTTCATAAGATCATAACAATTTCTTCTCCTGGAGAAAAGGGTGCTGATTTGTTCCAAAGGCTGAGGCATTGCTATGGAGAAAGCAATGGGGAACTTTAGGCTCCCCAAGTTCTCCAGTCATTCAAAAATGGCACAAAGCTTGAACGTATTCCTATTGTTTGCAGAGAAAGGGTTCCTGTGTATGAATGTATGTCACTCCTAGCAAGTATAAATGAGCCATGTTATCAGCTTAACTGATTATATTAAATTGGTTACTATTAGTGCAATCAGGATTGTTCAGCAAGTCCTGCAAAATCACAGAATCGCATCTGACAGTAGGCATTTTGGCATGGGGTGGTTGAGTATGGTCTGCACTCTGCCTATTATGATCAACCGAAGGAACACCCTGTTTGATTCAATCAGTCAAAGGCCTATGTCCCAATGGTTCCCAAAGTCTTGTGTTTGAAATTTGGCATTCTTGCATTTGTCCAGATTAATGCAAGACTGAAAGTTTTGGCAACATGTCTCCTTTTTCAGCAATACCTCAATGTTCCTAGCAAGTCTTTTTTTGGTCCGTAATTGTGGGTTGTCTCTCCTGTATGAGTCATTTTTATTTTTATTTTGGAAGGATTCCCAGTTATTTTTGAATGTAGTATTGTTGTTCGAAGCTTAGAACCAGAACCATGTTCTGGCAGCACTACTTTATCTCCTTGATCCTTTTGGTAAATGTACTTTCCTTTCCCAAATCCTGGTAGCATATCAGAGAAGGTTACTTGAAGGTTACTTGATCTTTGAATTTTGAACCAACCCTCATCCATGTGGTTATTGAGACATCTATATTATTCCCCCTACACAAGCTACTACCTACTCCCTATGCGCCCCCTTCACTATCTTTCTTAATCCTTTTTAATTATGTACTGCTCTATTTCCAGAGGTCACCATCCTCTAAGTATGTTCCTTATGACATGTTATTTACAAATCCCAGTTTTGTTCAGGCTATTCAGGCTTTCTATCATTTATTCTGGAAAGCTACAGCCTTCTACAGTTTGGACTGCACCTGGTATATGTTTGCTAAAATAATCTGCTGGGTACTCCCACAAGGTTTCTATCTATTATTTTTATTTTACTGACTGTAATTCATCGAGTGTTTCCATTTCCTTTTTACCTCCAGCACTGGGGCATCTGACATGTCAATATTGTTCCTGAATATACTGGCCTCCCGCTGCAATCCACGAAGATTCACTTTTGAGGTCTAATACTGGCTTAGATTTTCCACTTACTTAACTGAATACTCCCTCACCAACTCAATCCCTAACACATTCACCACCCTTGTCTGCCCTTGTACACTTCTACACATATCTCTCTAGGGCAATATTCTGTTTCTTTAAGCTTATGGAAGAAAAAAGCAATTTGCACATCTCTTCCCCAACTTGATTGCCTCTGTTTGTCTTGTTTATGAACCTGCCACAGCAAATAAATCCCTGGTTTGTACCTTTGCTTTCTTTCTATCAATTATTTTGATTTTTCATTGTATTTTCTGCTTCTGGTTTTTATCTTTTATTCCAAGAGTTTCTTTTGATTTTACTTCAGCTTGATGTCCACTTTTACTTATTACTTCCATTGAGTGTTTTAACTACTTTTAACTCCCCACTTTGCCTTTACATTTCCTCAGACGCTCTTTTTAATGTATTATTTTCTGCCCGTGCTGCCCATCCTTTATGTTAGTGGTGTGTTTTTCAGTTCTTGCATTACTTTTATTTCACCTGTTCACACAGAAATTCCATGATAAGCTAAACTGTCCCAAAGGTCATGAAGCTTTAACTAGTATTGCAGTTTCCCCCACTGCCACTTCTCTCCCCCCAACCCAAATTCAAAGGCTCAACGTGGGCTCTACCTTCTCCTGAATCCCTGATAGCAATTTTAACAGTCTTTGACATCCCACTGCCTCAATAGTATGTTGGTAGTTGCAGGTGAGGTGCTAACTTACAGGGGAGGTGATGATGTAGTAGTATTGTAGCTGGGCTAGGAATCCTGAGACCCAGTGTAAAGCTCTGGGGACCTGGGTTCAAATTCTGCTACAGCAGATGGTGTACTTTGAATTTAATAAAAATCAAAAAGTCTAATGATGACCAAGCAACCAATGTATTTTTTGTTGTTAAAAACCCATCTGATTCACTAATGCCTTTTAGGGAAGGATATCTGGGTAGGATCTTCCGGTTGGTGAGTGGGGGGCGAGGCCCACACGCCGACACGTAAAATGACCCAGGATGATGTCAGGTGGAACTCCTGATGTCATCCCGCATCATTTCCATTTCCAGGTCGGCAGGGGTGCAGCCGAATCAGCTGTGCACCCACCGACCTGTCAACGGCCTATTCAGGTCATTTAAAAAGTAATTTGAGTAGCTAATGGACCTGCCTGCCCAACCTTAGGGTTGGGGGTCAGGCTGGGAGCCCTGGCAGGCTTAAGAAAAAGCATGAAACCTCATCCATGGGCGGGATGAGATTTCATGAGGGTTTTTAAATATTTAATAAAGGTTTCACGAAAAGCAATGGACGGTCCCAACTCATGTGACAGTGTCACATGAGGGGACATGTGAGGGAGATTTTGTTTTCGTCTCTTTAACATTTTTAAATTTGGAGCTGATCTCCTAGAGGCAGCACTTAGCCTCAGGGAGATCAGTGCGCTCTTTTGCTCGTATGCGTGAAAGAGCCCACTCCCGGCTGAGGGAATCCCCCCGCTTGCGCAGGGAATGCATAGCGCTTCCTGGCGGAAGTCATGCTGCGCGGGCCTTAATTGGCTCGCCCACATAAAATGGCAATGCGCCCCTAATTAGGGACGTCGATTGGAGGCGAGCCTGCTCCTGCACTTCCCCCCCCGATGCGGGAAAAAATTTTCCTTTGGTGTCCTTACTTGGTCTAGCCTACATGTGACTCCAGGCCAACAACAATGCGGTCGACTCTTAAATGCCCTCTGCAAGGGCAATTAGGTATGGGCAATAAATGCTGGCCTAGCCAGCGATGCCCACATCCCATAAATAAATAAGAAAAAGGTTACTGGAACTGCCTGAGGTCACAAATAAGGTGACTGGAAGGAAGCTGGGAAAAGAAGCAGGTTAGTATAGTTGCAGCTTGTGACAACCTGAACTGTTAGCATAATGACAACTTCAAAAGGATCAGAACTGGTGGCCAAACTGTAATAACATTTGCAATAAAATGTACCGCTTTTAAAGTCAAGCTCTTCTGCTAGAGCTACAATTACAAAATCTTTGTCATGGATAAAATTTCAGACTAAATGACAGAAGAACATAAGAAACATGAGCAGAAGGCCACATGACCCTTGGAACCTGCTCTGCCATTCAATAAGATCATAGCTGAACCCCTACCTCAATCTCACTTCCCTGCCCTATCCCCATATCCTTTGATTCCTTTATAGCTGTGCTACCATTTTAGACACTCTGCAATATTCATCGTGCCTTGTAAGCCTAAGATTACAGATGACATAGGGTTTTGAAAATAAACTGTGACATTATAGAGTTAATTAAAATAGGAATTACATGTTTTCAGAGCTGACCTTAATTCAGCTCTAACTAAAATCATTTGTGGTGCAGACATGTAGTATTTAAAATGTGCAAGAGTTAGCAGGATGCAAGAAATTTAATCCCTTTAACAGCATTTGTTGGCACTGTATGAATTATCGAAGTTTACTTTGTGTTTTATGGGGTGGGTCAGGGTTTTACAAAGGTGTATTTTGACAAATGTAATTTTTCACTCCTCATGTTCCAGTCTCCTGTGTTCATTTTCTTACTTCAGCCAAGAGTGCGAGTTGATATCTGCACTTCCTGGCCACGAATGGTGCAATTGGCTGTAAATTGCAACAGGGTAACCTTCCAATGACTCACCATCCCATCCTTACAGTGATGTTTGGCCCCTGCTTCAGTGCGTCAGCAGATCAGTGTATTTATCATTTACAGTTCAGCCACTGGGTACAAGCCCACACCTGACCACAGGACTGAACTATGTTGTGAAACTCCAGTGTGCCCACTTTGGAATTTATTTATTTTTTTATTTGGACTGTACTTGCTGAGGAGAAATTTCACACTGTAAATATGCAGATTATTAGTGATGTATTCTCGTTCTCAGCCACAAATTAGCGTCTGTCCAATTGGCCCAATTTTAAACCAGCTGCCTGAGCATTTGTAAAATTTCAAGTAAATTATTGCATATTATGTTACTATACACATGTTTATGCATTTGCATGGCATTAATTTGTCAATGAGGATAATCTGTTTATTTAAAATAATACTGAGCTAACAATACTGAAATTCCTAATGTGCCACTGTACCATTCAAATTGTGGTGGAGTGGGGTATCTGTCCACCATTTCATCCTGACAATGATCCCTTAGGTTGTGTCATTAGCTTAAAAGGGGCAAGAGACCATGCCAAAAATGGTACTCCATGGGAGTAGGGTACTCCAAAGGAGTGAAGAATTTTGGAATGGTAACATACTGCTTCATTGCAGGAAGCAGACTGTTCCTTCTGAAGATCCCCTTCTTTTAACAAGGTAAACAAAGTGGTGTTTGCTGAAGCCAGCTGTTGGGTTTGAAGCTCAGCTCAGGGTTAAACATGACATTGCGCATTGTGAAATTCAGTCTGGCTGAGCAGTCTTTCCAGTCTGTCATCAATTATCTGAAAACAGAATGGGATCCATTCTGTTCCATTGCTGCTTTGTGTGCCCTACTTTACACCAAAAGCAGTATTAGGCAACTAAACTCTCAAGGTGTTATTGTGAAAACCTGATTATGGCTGAAATCGAACTGTAGTTAAAAACAGCATTCATGATAAAAAATAAATTAATTTTCTATGTTTTGAAGTGCAGTACCATGTGTGAAGTAGGTTATATTGACATTTTGAACAGGCAAAAATATTTTCCAAGGAAATCATCTGCAGATTTGTTTTGATTAATATTTACATTCAACATTGGATGAATTTGTTTACACTCAGTGCTGTTTAACTGAAGGAGTAGTGTGGCACATGAAGGAGCTGCTCATTCTGCAAGACACAGCCAGCCAAACGCACTGCCGTGCTTGACAGAACAGCATATTTTTTACCTGATCCAACATGCAAACTAGAGGCTGCAGGCAGTTTGAACTCAAATCTACTTATCCTGATCTGTGGAATTCCTATTTTCAAAGATGTATATTTTTCATAAACCCATTGACCAAACATATTCCATATAAAGAAAAAACAAAATCATGAAAAGTAATCAGCTGTTTCATGTTGCAGAGATGAGTGTGAGGTGGATTTGTGGATTTTATTCTTTATAATGTAAAATACACTGAACTGTGGAAAATAACAAATAAATTGCAAAGTAAATATTCAGGGATATAAGCATTCAAAGCAGCAAGATATCGTACAGTACATTATAGTATTGCTTTGGTACTTACAACCCAGATGTCTTGGATTCAAATTCCATCATGGCAAATTGTGAAAGTGATCTCAATCTCAAAATGATCTGGTAATTTGTGCACTTGCACCAGAAAAAGAACTGACCATGAAAGCTGCTGGCTTGCCATAAAAAGCCAGAGGTTCACCAATTTCAGGGAAGGAAGCTGCCTGTATATCAGTTAGCAAAGTAACTATGAATGAATAACAATGGTGACCTTGCCAGCATTGTTCCTATGCTTACAAGAAACAGAAGGTAACAACAATATTGTATGAGCATCGTATATGCACCAGCACAGTTTGATTTCACAGTTTTTTCCGACAGAATCACAGGGCAGAGAGTGTAAGTCAAGTTGAGGTTGAGGATCAGTCATGGAGTTTATGGAATGATGGAGCAGGCTTGAGGGGCTGTATGGCCTATTGTAATATGTTCTTATGTTGAAACACTTTTCCTAGTTGCTTTCTTATTAAACTGATATGTGTATTTGCACTTTATTAAGGAATCAAGAATAAATACATATCAAGATTGGAGAAGCAAAACCAACGTGACCATAAATGGGTTGACAATCTAATAGAACACACATTCTAAACACAGATCAAGCTCTGCAAAATCTGTAGGGAAAAGCATAGGACGTCTCCAAAATATGTTTTTAAATGGTATAGAGACAAAGAGAAAACTAGAAATAAATATAAATGTTAAATGCAACAGAAAGAAATTCTTCCAGAAATATAACAGCAAAATAAATTGAGATCCTGTAATGATGCAAACAGACTTGAAATTGAAAACTCACAAAATACAATCCAAATTCAAAGTGATTACTTCCTGTAGCATTCATTAGAGTAGACAAGAATGCCCTCTAGCATGCCACCCACCACAGGAGGTTCCATATTTAAACATAATGGGGATTATATATATTGAGGGAGTATGTGTGGGTTCTTTGAACCCACTTACATTGAAGGTGTGGAGTGCATTGGCTGGCACACAGCAGCACATTTCATGATGTCTCACAGACCAAGGAGAGGGTGCCCAGTTTCTCAGCCAAGTGGCACTGGAGACTGTTGGAGGTCTATAAGAGGAGAGTTGTCCTGTGCCTGACAGCAGGGAAGGAGTCCACTTCACCCTCCTGTCTCTCTCCTCAGCAGCAGGAGCTGCCCCACTTGGCTTCAGGTCTTCCCCTTTTCCTCCTGCAGACCAAAGAGGAACCCTATCAAAATGTTATGGACCTAGCACTCCCTTTCTCATGGTGACTGCAAAAGGTGAATTAGCAAGCACTTATTCTCTTTTGATGAAATCCTCAGAGAATTTCCAGTTGATAGTCTATTGCTGAAATTTTGACAAATTGGGTTGGATTTTCCCCTGCCTTCACTGAGGAAACCTGCATTGGGAGGCTGAAACATGAGGCACGCGGAGCTGCAATTTGAAAGTTGCCTAGCCATTCTTGCCACCCCTCCCCCATCCCCCCTTTCTTCCCCAGGCTCGGAAACATGACAGTCATGACCGCACACACACTTAAAGCAATGCCAGGTTTGTAATTTAAACCCCAGCTTGAAATTCAAGTTTCTCATCTCATGGTATGTTTACCTGAGATGGGTGGATTCATGAAGGCTGTGGGAATCCTGCCAGATAAGTCAATTCAGGAACCTTGAAGGAAGCTTGATGTGGAGTTGGAACCTTTTGACAGGTAAGTTTAAAAGATCTTGCCAATGTCCCTTTATTTCTCCATCCCCTCTCCATGCTCCCTGATATCCCCCATGCTCCATCCATGCCCCTCATATCTCCCACACCTCTTCCATATTCACATGCCCCCTCCATCCCCTCATACCTCTTATATATCCCTTCCGTTACTCCGTGCCCTTCAATACCATCCTCCCATGCATCCTCCATACCCATTCTTCTAATATCCACTTTGTACAGAATCAATGAATCATTGACAAGGCTGGCAAGTTTTTGAAATGCTCTTGAAACTGACAAAATAAGCAAACTTACTTTTAAAATCTCCTTTGTGAAAAGTTGATCTTTGTGTTGTTCATGTATTAATGACAAAACTTTAATGCTCTTAATATCTTGTAAACCTTGTCCAAATAAACAAACAGGCATTTAAAAATCCCATCAAAGAAATAATAACTTATTACAACACCTAAAAGCTGTCAGTCAAATAAAGCTTTCACTCCCCTTTCCAACTGTGCAAACAGATCTCTGCTGAGTTGAGTCCACTACCCATTCTTAGAGTTCAACCGAGCATTCATAATGAGGTCATTTTGCAACTGTATTAACAGTTATAGGTTGAACAGATGGCCAGAAGTCTTTTTTCAGATGGCCTCATTATGAATGCTCGGCTGAGCTCGGTACAGAGTCCATACGGACTTGAAACGTTAACTCTGTTTCTCTCTCCACAGATGCTGTCAGACCTGCTGAGATTTTCCAGCATTTTCTGTTTTTATTTCAGATTTCCAGCATCTGCAGTATTTTGCTTTTATCTTAGCGGGTGAGTTAGAGTTGTTTCAAAGGTTAAAATTCAAAAACATCTGGATCAGGAACTCAACCCACCCACTTCCAGTTCAAACGGAAGTAGGTTAAAGGGTGGGTGACCAATCCACTCATGAAAGGAACATTGGTCATTTGAAAATTATAATGAGGCCTGCCTTCATTTTAACAGTCGTTCTATATTTAATTCATAATGGCAGGTTTCCCAGACTGTAGGAAACCTGGAAGGAGAAAGGCTACAGCATTGTTTGTGAGGAACATGAGTGTTTCCTCCAGTCCCAACAAGCTCCCCTGTAAATCCAGCCCACAACCCCATCAGCATAGATTATCTTTATATTTGATTCCCTGGAGTGAACTTGACCCACGACCTTCTAGCTGTTGTGCTGTATAGATGCACAGCCTAGGTAGTAGGTATAAACTATTAACAGGATTTATCTTCAAATCTGAATTGAACCAGTTCTGCGTTTGAAATTGGAAATAATTTAAACGATTTACGCTAGCCTGCCGTCTTTTGTAGCCTAAATATCAGTTAAACTATGCATATTGTCTCTGGAAAAATTATTCCCATGCCACGGTCAGAATGTTATGTGTTTCTTACTGTCCGTGATCAGTGTATTTTGATTGTGAGGAACGTGTATTTTCTTACCCTCAGAATGATTGTCCCAATTTAAATTATTCTAGCAGTAAGCTTTTTGTGAGTTTTAAAATCAAGAAGAATATTTAATATCCCACACTTGCCCCAGAGGTTTAAAAAAGTGATGATTCACTCACTCAACTTACCCACACTATCACTCACACAAAGGGTGGAATTCTCCCATCCTGCCCACGGTGGGCTTCATGGCGGGGAATCGAACGGGAGGCAAAAAATCAAAAACCTGCCATCGTAAAAACAGGTTGCAATTCTCCTGGCTGTGTTTTCATGGCAGGTCGATTATACGACTGACTAGTGGCATGAACGCCAGTTGCTTTCATTAGCCTGTCATGAACGCTCATTAAAACAATTGCTCGCCAGAAACTTATCACGCCTTCCAATTTCTTGGCTCCCCAGCAGGAAATTACGTCACTGTGAAACCCATTTGAAAAGGGGTGGTGTGCACAAGTTGGATGTCAATTCGCTAGTAACTTCGAGGTGAGTGGAACATATCTGCCAGAGTGCTGCGCCAGCCTTGTTGCGATGAATGCCACTCTGCTGGGGCTGTAGGGTTGGACTGCTCCTTCTCTTTGCTTTCATTGTCCCGAGGAACGCCACTCTGCTGTGGTACTCATGCAGGTCGCCACTTTCAGAGACAAGCACTTCAACCAAGGATAGGCTGTGAGGCGAGGGGTCAGGCTGACAAACAAAAGGGGGTCAACAGGAAGGGAAGGCTATGGAGTGGCAGTGAGGAGGAAGGGGGAACACCGGGGGGCAACGCGGAGGAAAAGTTGTGGAATGGCAGTGAGGGGGAAGGGTGAACACAAGGGGGGCTTTCTGGTGTCACCCTCTAACCTCTTGTTGCTGGCAGAGTGAGCAGTAGTCTGCTTAGAAAGAAAGGAGGAAGACCTCCTTGCGATGAAAGCCACTGAAAGCCAATAGCTCCATTGGCACTGATAAAGGGATACTCAGGACTCAGTGGCTACAAATCAGTCACTGCAACTCAAGAGTAACACATAGGAATGTAGAATTTGGGAATGCAGGCAATAGTGAGGGAGACACAACTGTATCATATATGGCACCCCTGTCACATGTTCACCAGAATTGACACTCCTAATGGGCCAAAGGGCATCCACACATTGACCATGAACAACTGATTGGTCATTAACACGCCACATCAGAGATTGGAGCACAGAACTAGGTTCGGTCACTCATCTCACTTAAACTTTAGCATCCCATGCAGGGGTCAAGGTGTTATATATCTGCTATGCCATCTTGGTCACCTCGATGTGTGTGTTAGTGTCTCAAGGACAATGCGGCATCAGCCGCCATGCAAGTAGGGCAGGAAAAACTATGGGCCCTTACAGCCTCCAAATGCGTCATCCTCTGAGCTTGGCTTTCTTGCCCCTTGAATCATTAATGCTTTCAATGTTTTCTTTCAGAGAGAAGGCAAAAGCAGGTATGAATCCAGAGCTCAATGTTGCCTTTACCAAGGTCCTAATGCAATGGAGGATGTGAAGGAGGGAGAGGCGACTCTGCATACAGCTCCAGCAGGAGGGACATGGTCAAGCGGATCCGCAGCATGAACAAGAGGTCAGGGGGAGAGACCCAGACAATGGGGGCGACTCACCAGACCTAGGGTTTATTGACCAAGAGTCTCCAATTTACAAATGAGTGAGAGGAAATGCTGTGCACATCTGCACTTGTCCCAAGATCTGGTACATCACATATGCCACATTCTTCATGAAGACCTGACACCATATGGAGTTGGAGGGTATCCCCTGTCAGTGGCTTTGAAGGTGACCACTGCACTCAATTTCTTGGCCTCTGGTTCTTTCCAAGGATCACCAGGCGACCTGTGTGATATCTCTCAGTCTGCAACACATTGATACATAAAGGAGGTCACAGATGCCTCTTCCAGGAAGGCCCATCATTATGCCAAGTTTGCTCTGGGTGAAGATAGCCAGGCTGTGAGATTCACCAGCTTCGCCGCCATCTCAGGCTTCCCAAGAGTGCAGGATGCAGTCAACTGCACCCATGAGGCTATACGGCCTCCATGGCAGCAGGCCCTAATTTTTATAAACTGCAAGGGCTATAATTTCATCAATATACAACTGGTGTGTGATCACCGGAAGCACATACTGCACTGTACCCTGGGAGTTGCATGACTCCTACATCCTAAGTCATTCCCAGGTTGCTGGGACTTTCAAGCTGAAAATGCTGGCTGATGATACAGGTGCGTCGCCCTCAGAGTCATTCCGAAGAGAGGTACAACATTGCTCACAGGTCCACATGCTCCCTTAGAGCAGACCATATGGCTTCTGAAGATGCGCTTCAGATGATTGGACTGATCAGGTGGCTCACTACAATACGCTCCCGACAGGGTTTCCCACATCATCGCAGTGTGTTGCGCCCTTCACTATCTGGCTATGCAAAGAGGTGACCCCCTGCGAGAGGATGACCAGGAGGAGGATAAGGGCTCATTGGAGAACGAAGATTCAGAGGCCCAGGAAACTCAAGGCTGCTGGGGGTCAGTATGAGCATCATCACGCCATGGAGGAAGGAAGACATGGGAGACATGCCTATGATATGTTAATCACTGACAGGTACCAGGAAGAGTAAAGTCAAGAGGGGGAATATGGCCACATCTCTCCTAGCCCTCAATGCCATTTCCTTTCCACTCGGGGGTTGTCCATCCACTTGTAGTGAGAACAAGTCCCGCATTCGCACTTCCCTTATGAATCACCAGGCCATGATCTCTGCTTTGGTCCATGGGGCCCTGTGAGTGAAGTCACTCTGGGAACTGAGAGTCCACTTAGGAACAAGAGAGATGCGAGAAAAAACTTAAAGTCTTCGCTCCCATGTAATGATGCCAACACTACTGCAACTGAGATGTTGACATGCCTAGGGATCTCCTCCTCCCATACGTGTCTTTTCTCCTGACACTACCACTGAGGACTCACAAATGCCACTAGAATATCAACGCCAATGAGCTGCCCTCACTCAATGGTGTTCCTTGAGGAAGAAAGGTTAGAAATGTTTACATCACACATTTCCAGTAGAGATTTACACAAATCTCCCAGACATCACACAAGGGTGTGGAGATTAGTTCAACTAAGGTTGACATCACAGGAAGGTGAATCTCACAGTGAGACACTATCACTGAGTGGGAGGAAGGCTAAACCTCGAAATAAGAAAACTCCAAAGTATATAAACCTCGAAATAAGAAAACTCACAACGCCTTCAACGCCTTCAATCACAACGCCTTCAGTTGATAGGAACATTCAAATAACCATCAAAAGTATTAACAAATGTTCAATTTAGTTACATCTTTAGCACACCCGTGACCCAAAAGTGACATCAAATTTTCTTAACTTTCCTAACTCTACCACTACACCTGGGTGAGAGATCCGACATCCACAGCAGGAGTGGAGATAGCCTGCTGACTGCTACATCCTGGCGTCTGTGATGACCTTGGCAGATGTCCTGTGGTGGCCCGAGGCCTGGAGGTCCCCAGCCCCAGCTCAGGGGCCTGAGAAGCTGGAATGGATGGGGTCACAGGCAGAGGGGTTTGTGAGCGGCTGCTCACCCTTGGGGTGTCCTGAGAGGAGGCCCCCAAGTGTGCGGCTAACGGTCATCCTCGGTGGGTGCCCGAAGGCCCCGCCCTGACTCCTGCAGGAGATGGTGCACCTGGAGGGAGGTCAAGGTGCCTTGTCCCCATGTCACCTACATCCTAATGCTGCCCACCAGGGTGTGCGGCCATGGACTGCAGGGCCGAGCACAAATCCGGCAAGACCTGCTGGACCAAGGTCTCCATGGTGATTGCCAGCCTTCCCATGGTGATTTCGAGGTGCTCGCATGTTGGAGCCACAACATCAGACAGAATGCGGATTGACTCCTCCATTGTTCACTCTAGGCTGCTGAGTGACTGTTGAATCTCTGCCTGATGTTCCACCGCCTGGCGTTGCATCTCCAGCATTGATTTGATGGCCGCTTCCAGAGGCTCATCATCTGACATGGACTGAGCAGGTGGTTGGTCTCCAGCAGCCCTCTGAGTGCCGGAGACCTGGGCTGTCCCTGCCTCCAACTGCTTTGGGATGTATCAGTGAGGAGTTCCCCAGAAAGTGAGCCCAAGCCTGAGCTACATCTGTACCCCACTGATGTGTGTATCTCTGAGCAGGTGGAGGGTGCGTGTGAGCGCCATGACGGTTCTCCTCGGATGAGGTCTGGGGGCTCACACTGGTCGTACTGGACTGGCTTGGAGGCCTCAATGTGCTTGTGCCTAGAAAATGGACACTTGGGGGCCTCCTCTCAGGACATGCTCAGTTAATGAGCATGTGCTAGGTAAGACTGCACATGACTCAATGTGAATGTCAGGATTTGATGAAGTGATGGAACTGTGATTGGTACTAGGTTGGTTGGTGAGGCCGATCTCCTCTTCCCCACAGGAATGATCCTTGTCCTCCCCAGCCAGCTCAGCTGCAGCCTCCTCAAATTCACTGAGGGCGATGATGTCAGCTGTCCTTCCCCCAGTTTGTGTTCTCTTATGCCTATTGTGTCCCAGCTTGGCCTGTATGAAGAATAATGAAAGGCCTGTGATGAGACAAGATGGAGCAGAGGTTGGGTGAGATGCATGTCCCCTGTGTGTGGTGAGCACTCCCCAGAAGGGCCAGAGGATGGAACATGAGCAACATGATAGATGGGATCAACATAATAGATGGGATGGTGGTGATGTGAAAGTCTCAGTGAAAGAACAAATGTTGACATGTGTCCTCTGGTAATGGTTACGTGAGACCCCTGAAGAGAGTTTGAGTGCATGATGCCATGATGAGTGTTTGATATTGGAGGGTGTTTAAAGATGACTTACCCTTGGAGTAGATGGGATCATTCATTCCCTTACTACACTGGGTGGCATTTTGGGCACGGGTGTCAGCTGTGCTGACCTGTTCTGCTGTGGTGTTCCAGGTCTGATAGGTGCTTCCCATAGCCATCCATGGGGTAGAACATATGCCATTGTTCCTGCACCCCTCTGACCAAGGCCTAGAGGGTGAAGTAGGGTGCAGACTTTGTGCAGAGGCTCTCGGCATTTCTTTTATGAGTTGTAGACATCTCTGCTGGGCTGGAGAGATTGAGATTGTGTATAGGAATGGTGTTTAAATATGGCGCCCAGACCTTGAAACCCGCCAGCTGACAGCAGGCGGATAAACCAGTTCCCAACCCACCAGGTGATTCAGAGTGAAATGCACCCCCACGTAATTAATGAGGCTCCAAGCACAGAAATAGGTGCGAGTTGTCGCCATTATAGACAGTGGGGTGGGCGCCACCGAAACCGCCAGCCACTGCATTTAGTTTCATTTTGGGAAAATTTCACCCAAAGATTAGATACAGATGAAGGAGAAAACAATACAATTACAAAGTTTAATTGTCTCAGTCTCTCTCTTGTGGCAGGACTGTAGATTCTTAGATGAATTGGTGCTTTTATTTGAAATGAAGGCCTTGCAAGCAGAGGATTGTCAATAATCTGCAAGGCTTCTTGTAGCTGAATTTCCAGGAGGTTGGTTCTCAGGTAGACTTGGAGCAAGTTGGGGAGAGTTCACCTTCCCACTTTCAAGGTATGGTTATTTATTGCCTTGCTGTGTAGTTTAATGGCTTTCTGCTGGTCTCCCTGTTTCTGTAGAGCTGATTCTTACTGTTTTAAAAGCAGCAAGACAGCAACAAACATGGCTATCTCACCCTTGTGACCTGTTACAAATCCAAAGTCCTTTTCCTGTGCATCATGTAGGGCCCTGCCCCACCTTACCCCCTTACCCCTCCAGTGGGAAAGGGCCACTCTCACTTTATGACCCCACACCCCCCAACCCGCGTCTCTCAATTGCTCACACTCCCAGCCTTGCCAAGACCTGACTGACTTGCCCCAGAGAACGTGTTCAACTTAACCTGCCTTTCTGGCCTCCATTGCCTGCTTGGTCTGGGGTCTGACTGCAGTCCCAGGAGTGGCTGCTGCTCCTGGTGACACTGCTGAGACTGAAGAGCTACCAGCCCTCTGATTGGCCAGTAGCTCTTGGAGTTGGGAGATCCTACCTCAGGGTGAAAGCCACGACCTTAGGCAACCTAATTGCCTGAGCCACGCAAAAGAGCACCTTGGTTTCCAGGGCTGGTGGTGATGGGCCCGCCCCTAACTTTCCAGCAGGTAGGTGGGGCCACCACTGCAGAATTGCTGTGTCTTTCTCCCCAGTGGTAGCGGTCTCCCTCCTGGCGGTGGCGACCCTGTTGGGAATCTGACATGCATTAGCTAATACCTCCTAAGCCAGGAAAATAGATCGCAGTGCGATCACTTCCATGAGTCGAGGTCTTGCCCTAATGCTCCTCTGATAGTAAATTGATCCTGGAAGAAAATCCTGACCTGTATCGCTAAACAATTATATTGCAGCTCAAAATGATGGAGCGTTTAATTGAACATAAACACATACTTCAGATTGACATAAGTGCATGGTACATCTTGGTTTAAAGACACAGTGGAGGATGCTGTAGACACGCAGCTCAAATTGCTACAATTACATTGTACAAGCCACCGTAAACAAGCAATAGAAATTAACATAGATATGGTGTGTCATTTTAAACACCACCAGAATAAGGATGAAACAAGGATAGCAGACATGTAGAGGCCTGATTGAGTCATAGACATTATCAATTACAGACATGGATATTTATAATGTTCTGAGACTGTAATAATCGAGATTAAGTATGAAGCCAGTTGCAATGAATGGCCCTTTGTTATTACGTTGATATTATTGTGAATTCAGAGTAGGCAGAGATTTGAAAAGTGTGCAAGAAAAGCAAAGTCTCTCAATTCTGGATTTGGGTTCTCACTGGTACAGGCTGACAATTATTGTATATTAACACACAACAGCACCTTGGTTTATCTCACTACGTGAAAGGTGCTATATAAATACAAATTGTTGTTGTATGGCATTCCTTTGTCTGCTATTTTAGCAGAGGTATTAATATAGCTAACGCCTGTGCTGAATTAGATACCAGAAGAACATCATACAAATGTGCTAAGTACTCATCCACTCGTATTGCTAGCAGTAATGTAAAGGATGTAATTGCACTAGAGAGAGTGCAGAGATTTACCAGGATGTTACCTGGGCTGGAGAGTTTTAGTTATGAGGAGATTGGATAGACTGGAGTTATTTTCCCTGGAGCAGAGGAGATTGAGGAGGCATATGATTGAGGTGTATAAAATTATGAGGGTCATAGATAGGGTAGACAGGAAGGAACTTTTCCCTTTGGTGGACGGATCAATAACCGGGGGCATAGATTTAAGGTAAGGGGCAGGAGGTTTAGAGGGGATGTGAGGAAGAACTTTTTCACCCAGAGGGTGATGGAAATCTGGACCTCATTGCCTGAAAGGGCGGTAGAGGCAGAAACCCTCATAACATTTAAGAAGTATTTGGATGTGCACTTGCAATGCCATGGCATACAAGACTATGGGCCTAGTGCTGGAAAATGGGATTAAAATAGTCGGTACTTGTCTGACTGGTGCAGACTCGATGGGCTGAAGGGCCTTTTTCTATGCTGTAGATCTCTATGACTTTATGATTACGTGGTGGAAAGTTCCAAGAGAGTAAATAAAGAGAACTGTTTCCGATTTCTTAAGGATCGCTGACAGGGGACACAAATTTAAGGTGATTGGAAAATGAAAAAGAGGTAGTATGAGGAAACACTTTTCTGTGCAACGAATTGTCACTGTTTGGAATGCACTGCCTGATAAGATAATGAATACAATTTCAACCATAACATTCAAAAGGGAATTGGAGAAATATGTGAAGGAGGAAAAAATACAGGGGTATGGGGTAAGAGTGAGAGAGTGGGCTAACTGGATTGCGTTTTGAAAGGGCTGATGCGTACTTGTTGGGCCGAATGGCCTCCTTCACTACTGTACTATTCTACGATTCCAAAGCGATACATTAATCCTGCTCAGCTGTATGAATGTTCAACACAGAATGTAGAAATATTTAAGTTGCTTAAATTTACAATCCTGCACAAACATGTAGGGGAAGGACTCACATGATTTCTCATAGGAGTAAATGAGATCAGTAGCCATTACACCTGTTTTTGATCTTTACTTGGACAAAAGTACCGAAGCTTATCAAAGCCCAAGGATCCGGTTAACCAAACTGCTTGACTTTAGATTACTTCCAAATTGAAGCCTTGTTAATGTTGATATCAACAGGTTACGACAAGGTATGGTGACATTTACACTAGAACTCCAGTACATTAGTTTTCAGTGGCAGTTAGCTTTCAGCTAAAGATTGATGTGCACAAAAGATGAAGCATGATTTCACTAACAAGCAAAGCTCCTACGACAAACCCCATCTGAAAGGAATGTGGTTTCTACTGCAGGTGTGCTTACAAAGTACTCAGCATTCAAGTGACCAAATTAGCACAAATAAGTAATTTTTTTAGTGAACAGGTCGTTTTGCAGATTTTGCATTTGGCTAATGCTGACACTCGTGAAAGGTATTCAAACATGATTGCAAATCTGGTTCCCTGCCTTGGCGGATCACCATACCCATAAACAATGCTGCTATATTTGAGTGCTGATGGAAGATTCCAGTCCTACACATTCCAAACTTGTCTTGATCTTATCTCACCTGTTGGGCCAACCTTGCAATCCATCAGCTGATAGAATTAGCAACTTGTTTCTTAAGCCACATGTATGAAGTTATGCAAGTATTTTGAATGATCACCAAAAATGCATATTATTTGTACAATATGATTATAGAAAGCAAGAAGAAGAAAGCTTGGCAGTTATATAATAACTTTCGCAAGCTTAGGACATCCCAAAACACTTTACAATGAAAACGGCGAGAGGTGTGCCTTACAGAGATCCGGTTTGTTAAATAGGACTGTGCAGAAGTTTATATTATTCAGTATCATTGGTGAAGGACCGTTGAAAGTTCATAAGGATCGGGGCAAGAGGTTGTAGAGACATTATGGGCCAGAATTCGCTGGCAAAATAATGGCTAACTTAATGTGCAAGCCTTTTAATTATGTAAATCATCCAGCAAGAAAAAAGGATGCCCTGTGACCTGAGGATCAACACAATTTGCTGGGTAATTTGCACTGCCCCATGTTTAACCTTTCTAAAATGGCACCTTGCCCTCAACCTTTCTGTGAGTTTCCACAAATTGCTGCATTTGCACATTAATTACCTATTAAACTTGCTGCAGCATATTGGGGTTGGTATTTAGTGGTATAAAGTCCCTTTTAATAAGGAAATATATGTTCCTGCAATTCCACTCAACCTCACTGGCCCAGAAAGGGAACAATTGAAACTATGGACTCTCATTCCAGCAGTTATTAAATTGTTCCTAGAGGTCCCTAAAATTAAAAATTTTATTCATCCTGTATCTGATTTGACTCTAATTCACCCTATTTCCTTCTCTGTCATTCCCCTGTTTATTTGTTGATCCTTAACTCTCATTTGTTAAGGAGATCGACTGTTGGTGGCAAAGTCCCAGATGGCCTGCTACACTCACTGCACTATTATCAACTCGAACTTCCATCGAATTCACAGCTCCCAAGGTCCTCAAGCAGATGGGTGAGGGAAAAAGTTTAACTATTGGGGCACATTATGGAATGCACCACGTTGGCAAATGTGACTGAATGAAATTGGTGTTACATGTGCCAACTATCTGCATTAGACTCCAATTGTCAGCGATCAGGTGTCAATGTCTGCTTTTAAAAGTCAGTTCCTCTCCGGGCAACATCACTCCTATCACTAATGGAAGTGACAACCTCCATGTGTTCAGGTGGGAAGGCTTGACAGAATTGGAACTTCCTGCATCTATGAGAGGAATTTTATGGAGCCCACAAGGGTAGGAAGTATGGTGTGTGGGGTGACTGAATTAGGCCAAATGCAAAGTTTTGATTTCCACCATTCGGCTGAGATGCAGAGATGAAGTCAATGGGATGTTTGTGATATGTTAGGCTTCATGCCAACCTGTGGCGAGTTCCCAATTGTAATACATTTTGCTGAATGCTCATTAGCTTAAAACATATTTTAATTGCATCCTACCTTTAAGATAAAGTCAGCAGTGCAAGACAATTTCAAGGCACCTGCTTCATGTTTGTGTGCACCGGTCGGCTTTGTGCAGTTGTGTGTAAGCTCAGAGGTTTTCCTTGTTGAACTATGCACACAAGGGAGGGGAGCAGGAGAATGGCAGCTTGCATGGAGGCTCAGGACCAGTAAGGGTGAGTCAGTAGTGAAGGGGGTTGGTGGAGCGGGTTCGGGGCATGGAGGGGTGGAAGGGGGATCCAAGGGAGGACAGAGGGTGGGGTAGGGGGTACAGAGGAGTGAAGTGGGAAGGGCCTGGTGTCCTGAATGTGGTGGGGACAGTCAAGGTGAGAAAGTGAGGTGCCTAAAGGGTGGTTTCAGTGCTGTCCAAATGTGTGTCTATCTCAGGGTGTTGGCTGGCAGGGTCCTTACAGAGCTTTGCATTCACCTACAACATTTTGAGTATCCCCACTGAGAGTGCGCTGAGAGTGATCTGGGACAATGTCCTTGGTGATGCAAAGAAAGGAGGGCCAGCTGTGATTGCAAGTTCAGCCGTGTCCCACAGAGCGGTGAGTCCAACACTCGACATTATATGAGCATTCAACAAAGAGCGAACAAAAAAACACAACATTGTTTTCTCCACCGTGAAGGAAATATCCACAACCCTCTGTAACCATCAGTGCTTGTCAACCATGAGGCTTGCCAGTACTTTTAGCTCTCTAACTAAACTAGTCTCAATAAGTAATGATGATGCGCACACGATTAAAGCAAAACAAATTTAACATGAATTATTTACAATGGAATTTAAATGTGAAAAAACACACGTACCACCGCTAGGCTCTCAATAAGTCTTATGTTAATGGCAATGGGGTTGGTCAGGAATGTTGTGGCCATGATGCAGAGGCTCTCTGTGTGAAAAGGAGGCTCTTTTATAGCCCAACCATAGCTGCAACATTATCAGTTGACTGCGGATTTCACCACTGAAAAGCTTCCCCCATCACGGAATCCCATGTGTTTCCCATGGACACTGCTTGTAGTTTAAATTTTAATTATAGTCACATGGGTTATGGATAAAAGCAAGAGGAGGGGTGCACACTTTCAGCAGCACTGCACTGATACAATTCCACTCATAGCACACAGAATTACTTCAGATATCAGAAATACTAATGTAGGTGGAATGCTGAGATAGGAGAGGGAGCAAAAAACAGGGCAGAATTCAGAAGTGGACAAGAAAATTAATGGGAAGTTTGGAGGATTCCAGCTTCAACTGGTTCAGAAAAAAGAGCACAATGTTGAATTGGGTTGCAACTAGAAAAGAGTGCTAGGTTAAATGACTCATGTAAAATTTGAAAATTTCACAAGCAAGCATTCTTCTGAGCCTTTTAAAACCATCAGTTTTGTACTTAGGAGTTTTGGATTCCCTCCGTTGTTTACTTCTGGTTTCATGTACCTGTCCATGCGACAACTTGCTTTCACATCTCCTTGGCTTACAATCAAAGTATAAGTGAGATATCAGCTTTTGTGATTGTTGGTCAGCATTTGCGAATTTTCCATGTTGGAATGTTCAAGGGTAAACTGAGTGAACTTTATTACAGTTGCCACTTAAAGGGTGTGAACTTAAATCTGTGGTATACCAAAACTCCGTAACATATATACAATACATCCCACCCCTCAATGCTTGTACATTCACTTCCTTCTAAGGTTAACCTGAATTTTTGTTTTTCGCTTTATCAGTTGACAGTAAAAGAAAAATCTAAATCTAATCTATTCTACTTTTTTGTTGAACTGGAAGACTGTGTTCACTCCTGGAAACTAGACTAAATGATTCCCTTACTTTGTTTTGTGTGCTTGATATGACAGAAAAAAAATAAGCTTGAAAAAAAGGGCTTGGAACACTGATATTTTGTGCAGAAGTAAAATCCTGTGGATGCTGGAAATCTGCAATAAAGGCAGAAAATGTTAGAAATACTCAGCAAGTCAGACAGCATCTGTGGAGAAATAAACAGCTCATGGAGTGAGTTTTACAGCCCCACCCGGCCAGGTCTGTTTTTGGAAGGGGGGTGGGGCACATAAAATATGGCAGGTGGTTAGCCCACTGCCTTCCCATCTAGCCCCAACCCTTCCCATAATACTATTAGTGGGTGCCCACTAGCCCACCTGCCATTGTGTATGCCAGCTACAGGCTTTTGTATGTTAACTTCCTTCCTGTTGGTATTGCTTCCAGGTCAAGAGTTGCCAGGTCACATGGACCAGTATTTCTTATTATTCAAGAAAATGACACTTGATCTGTTTACAATTGATGCAAGCTTTTAAAAAGTCCTTTTCAAACATTTTAAAACCAATTACAGATTCCACAGATATTTTAAAGAAACTACAAATTTTCTTTACTGCAATTATTCTGGGTCAAAGGCCGTGACAGTATCCTAACTCGGAATGAGTCCTGTTACCCATAGGCTTACATTGGCTTCCAGTCCAGTAACACCTCAATTTTAAGGTTCTCTTCATGATGAAATCCTTTCAACCTCTACCACTTACTCTGGTTTTCTAAAACCAGTGGTTTGAGAACTGTGCTTTCTCTGAACCCAGTAGTGCGAGCACTGTGTGTTCTCTCAAGTTAGTGGTATGAGCATTCCCTGAACTTTGTACAGTGAGCACTGGGTATTGTTTGAACTCCATACAGTGAGCACTATGTATTCTCTGCCCTCCATATGCTGAGCATTGTGTGTTCTCTGAACTCCGTAAAGTGAGCAGTGTGTGTTCTCTGAATTCTGTACAGTGAGCACTGTGACTGCTCCTAACCCAGGAGTGTGAGCCCTGTTTATTGTCTGAAAGTCTTCTTCTTCTTAAACAGTCCCTCAGGATCGAGGATAATTTGCTTCCGCTCTGGTTCGATGGATTCTGAGAAAGCTGCTAAGTCTAATACCCGATCTGCAGAATTTGCTACATACTTGAAGAGTTTGGTAGAGGGGCTGTTTGGAGGTTTATGTGTTCTCTCCAATGCCTTGACTTCACCTCCGCACATTCCAGGCAAAGTCTCTCAATTTGTTCCTTGCCTTCTCAAATGAGCCTTTTCCATTTTGATGGGTCATAAAACAGAGTCTCCCATGAATCATTTGACTTCTTCAAGGATATTTTGAGGGCATTGCAAAAGTTATTCTGCTGTTCTCCTGGCCATCTCCTACCACAAGCAGGTTCCAAATAGAACAGTTGCTTTGGGAGTTGAGCGTCAGGCATTTGAATGACATGTCCTGCCCAGCAGAGCTGGTTTTCAATGATTATTGCCTTGATTGCTGGACAGCTTGCTTTTGGATCAAAGGCTGCTGTTGGCTGCCTTTTTTGCCACTGGATTTGGTGGTTCTTACAAAGGCACCGTTCGTGATACTTCACCAGTGCTTTGAGGTGCCTGCTGTAGGTTGTTCAAGTCTCTAAAGCATATAGGAGTATGGGGATCACTGCTGCCTGGTAAACCATAACCTTAATCTCAGGTTTAAGATCCTTGTCCTCAAATACTCTTTTCCTCTGAAAGCAATAGTGTCAGCACTGTGAGCTTTAGAGTCTATCTGACCATGACTGGGCATTGCAGTTTCCTAGAACACTGTATCTCCTGGCACTGACCTGAAACCAAATGTGTGCATATGCATGCACCTTGTATTGCATCCCCAATAAACATGCTTCATTTTGGTTCCACCCTCTGCTCATCCCCATGCACCCTGCAGCAGCCCAAACTCATTTTCCTGAAGTTGCTCCTGACGTGTTCCAGATTAACACTCCCTCTTTCTCAGTGTAGTTATCCCTAACTCCTCCCACCCAGACATTCCAAACCTGCTTGATCCACCCAGAGCTATGACCAGCCCATCCACTCTGAGTGCTTTGTGGTGGGTTGCTGACCCATGCAGAGTGCCAGCCCACCCATCTACTTACCAGACCTCCGTGATTCCTACCCAGCCTGCCAGCTTCCCTTCCCATCTACCTCAGGTACCTTGGCCTTCCTGTTCAACCACCTTGATTAAGGTGACAGCTCTTCAATTTTACTTGCTACCTGTCTTCAACTGTGCCTCTCTGCAGAGCCTGGACCTCAGTGCCCAACAGTGCTGTTAGTCCTCACTACCTCCAGCACTGCTGTGCTCTATGCACTCCCTGGAATATCTGTGCTCAGTTCCCAGGTTGATTATTTCCCACACCTGGTTCTGAGACTCAAAGGCAGCTTCACATAATATTGTTGAAAGCTGCCATTGATTAAAATGATCTATTTCTGGTAGGCATGTCAAGATAAGTAAAGGTAGTTACATGGTGGTTTTATCTTAGATGTACAAAAGGAATCCTGTTTTAGAACTGCTAAGAATCATGGTTTCTGTATGAAAAAGATTAACTTGAGAGATGGCATTTCCATTACTATGACTGTGTACACAACAGAGCTTGTGAAAAATTTACCTGCTGTATTTAATACTTGAAAAACATTGAAAGGGGTGTTTTTACTTTTCTGTGCTTTCAAACATTCACAAATTAAAGTTCCCGTAGTGTAAAAAATTTAATTCTGTGCTTAATTCTGATAGGTTTGAATGATAGCCTGCCCCTCACTAGATGTGAACATGGTGAATTTTGGAACTGTTAAAGCATTAAAATGAGCATAACATGATGTACATTATTCAACTGAGAATAAAGGTAACTGATTGTGTTGGAAAATATATTTAATAAGTTTTGACATTGATAACAGGAAGTTGTGAGGTACTGCAACTTTAAGCATTAAACATCTAATGCAGACAAAACTCTCAGTTCATCTTGGCCATTCAATCAAGTTTATAAGGAGATTGCACATTTACTTATTCATTCTCACAAGTGTATGTGGGGAGGGAAGAGGAATTACATGAATATATAATTAGTTTACCTGCCCTGTTCTTCTTTCGCAATAAGCTTCTTAAGTAAAGTTATTTGAATAATGTTCTTTGTCCTCTTCAAAAATGGTGCCGTGACTTACATAAATGTCAAGTAAATTCGGCATATACACTTTAACTGCTGCCAATTCTCTCTGGTAGTTCTGGAAAATGATTGCTGTGGGTCAGTATGCAGCCAAAACCAGTTGATTTTCCAAATAAAGCCTTTAAAGGTGCAGTCGGAGTGCTCTTGGCATTGTTCGCAGCTACCAACATGCAACTGATACAGTGGAGCCACGTGGCAATACAAAACCACACCACATACACAACACATGAGCGAGATGATGGGAAAGGCTTTCTGTGATATCCAACAAGTGATCAACGGACATGGACCATTTGACTCTAATTTTATACAGTGTGACTTTAACTGCATGTTGAGAATTGTAGTGAACTCAGGGTCTAGCAAACTGTCTAGAATGAGAGCACTGGACCCATGATTTCTGTCCAACATTCTACCGTACAACCCATCCAAAAACAGAAGCACAGTTCCTCTAAAAATATAACTTCAGGATAGGATAGGTCTAAAATGTTTCTGAAAATGACTCTCCCCTTTCCCCATACATCCTCATCTGAGTCCTGCCTTCATCACTGCGGGAGTTCCTCAGGGTAGTGTCCTCGGCCCAACCATCTTCAACTGCTTCATCAATGACCTTCTTTCCACCATAAAGTCAGAAGTGGGGATGTTCACTGATGTAAAAAAGAGATATAAACAAATAACTGTGGTTGCTGGAAATCCAAAACAAAAACAGAAAAACTCAGCAAGTCTGGCAGCATTGGCAGAGAAGAAAAGAGTTGATGTTTCGAGACCTCATGACCCTTCAACAGAACTGAGTGAATATTAGAAGAGGTCAAAGGCTTGGAATTGTACGACGAGTAATTCACCTCCTGACTCCCCAAAGCCTGTCCACCATCTGCAAGGCGCAAGTCAGGAGTGTGATAGAATATTCCCTACTTGCCTGGATGAGTGCAGCTCCAACAACACTCAAGAAGCTTGACACCATCCAGGACAAAGCAGCCCGCTTGTTTGGTACCCCTTCCACAAACGTTCACTCCCTCCACCACCAATGCACAGTGGCAGCAGTGTGTACCATCTACAAAATGCACTGAAGAAACTCACCAAGCCTCCTTAGGCAGCACCTTCCAAACTCACGACCACTACCATCTGGAAGGATGAGGACAGCAGATACATGGGAACACCACCTGGAAGTTCCCCTCCAAGCCACTCACCATCCTGACTTGGAAATATATCGCCGTTCCTTCACTGCTGCTGGGTCAAAATCCTGGAACTCCCTTCCTAACAGCATTGTGGGTGTACCTACACCACAGGAATTACAGTGGTTCAAGAAGGAAGCTCACTGCCATCTTTTCAAGGGCAGTTGGGAATGGGCAATAAATGCTGGCCTAGCCAGCAATGCTCGCATCCTGTGAATGAATTTTTAAAAACCTGTGGGCTTGACCATGAGGATCCACATAAAGTGACCTCACCAACCCTTGTTGAAAGTTCCATCTCTATCCACTCACATTCACCTTCAACATATCAGCTTGCAGGATTGGATAATGCCTCAGTAGTTGATCATTCACAATGCTGCTTGACAATGACAGCATTGATATTGTGCCTTATGGAATGGTGTCAATGTCAGGACAGTCTAGCAACCAGATGTCCCACCTTGCTGTAATTCCTATGACAGAGAGGGTTTGAGGAGTTTCAGATCTAGGCTCCGTTGGGTGAACCGTATAAAGGAGGTGTGCATCTTTTTATCAAGCCCACAGGAACAATGGAACAGAGGTTCAGGGGTAGGCCATTTAGCCCCTTGAGCTTGTTCTGCCAACCAATGACATTATGGCTGATCTGCAAACTAACTCCAAATATCTGCCCTTGCAAGTATCCTTTAATAACTTTGGTTAGCAAAAATCTATCAACCTCAGATTTAAAATTAACAATTGACCTAGCATCAATTCCCATTTGTGGAAGAGAGTTCCAAACTTCTGCAGTCTTTACATGTAGAAATGTTTTCTAATTTCCCTCTTGAAAATCCTTGTTTCAATTTTTAAGCTATGCCCCCAGTCCTATATTTGCCAACGAGTTTCTCCCGATCCACCCCTATCAGTTTCCATTAGTATCCTGTCAACTTTGATCAAATCAGTCCTGAACTTTCTAAATTCCAGGAAATAGCAAACTAGTTTCTGTAATCTCTCATAATTTGACCCGTGGAGTCCAGGCATCATTCCAGTAAATCTATGCTGCACTTCCTCTATAGCCAATATGTCATTTCTACGGTGTGATGCCCAAAACTGCTCACTTGTTTGGTTTAATCAGGACTTTGTGTAGCTGTAGCATAACTTCTACCTCTTGTATTCTAGTCCTTTAGAGTTAAGGCCAACATTCTAATACTTTACGGATTATTTTCTGTCTCTGCCCATGACATTTTAATGATCTATGTACATGGGCCCCAGGTCTTTTTGAACGTCAACTGTTTCCAGCTTTTCACCATTTAGAAAGTATTCTGTTCTATCCTTTTTAAGTCCAATGTGAATGACCTCACAATTGCATGTACTGAAATCTACTTGCCACAGTTTTGCCCATTTGCTTATTCAATTAATATATTGTTCTGCTTCCATCTACAATGCTTACAATGCTGCTTATATTTGTGTCATCAGATAACTTGGATGTGTGACTTTCTATCCCATCATTCCAGAACTGATCACATGAAGAACACGTTCCTGCCCCAAGAGCTGACATTCAAGTTCCATTCCCATTTTGGGTGAGTCACAAACTACTCTCCTGCTTATCCCCATTAACTTACTGTCCCAACTGGTGATTAAATTCCTCAGTCCCCAATAACCTAAAGCTTCCGACTTCACTGAAAACTTGGCATGCCCACTATATAAACAAAAATGGGGACAGTGCTATCCACCCCCCGCTCCCCAGTGCTACTTTGGGAAGCCACTAAAGTTTGCAGACCATCTCAAATCCAGAATAACTTGGAGAAAAAATAGTGGTGCTAGAAGCTTGACAGAAATGCTACCAAATGGAAAGCAATGAACAAGACCCTGCCAAAAGCCAGACATTAACTAAACAGTCTCGTTTCAGCAGGTGCAGGATAGCTCCCCTTGCATTGAGGCAAAATATTACAAATAAGTATCAGGGAAGATCCTACCCTGCATCAGGAAGTGTAGATCAGAACAATGGCATCAATTAGGAATGCAGCAGGCAAGCTAATCTCAGACCCAAGTGAGAACAAGGAGCTTGTTGACTCCCATACTTCACAGTATTTCAGAGTCTCAGGTGACACCTCCACCATTTTGTCTACTTTTTAACTCTTTATGGAGTTACTTCACATTCCCAGATTCAAATTGCAATAAAACCTTGAGCTCAGGAAAGACGCTGGACCCAATGGCTACCCTCTTAAGCTCAACAAGTCTTGGCTTTCTGAATTAACAACCATTTTTGCTCAATCCATTTCACAACTTTGACATCCTTCTAGGTCCTTCAAAGGCAGCCACAATTGCTTTAATCATGAAGAACCCATTCTTCCTTCTTTATCTTATGGACCCACATTCCTACTCAACCATGGCTGGAAAATATTGGCCAAGGTTATTCCACATTGACCAAATGGGCTTTATATGGGGCTGCCATTCTGGGGAGAAAACCAGAGACTTGGTAATGTGATTCATTAATGCATTAGCAACAACTTCTGCTACCCTAATGTTTCCTCTAACTTCTGTTTGTTGTGTGTGACCTATTTGTTCCCTGCACAGTGCATTCCCAAATGCTACACAGCCACCACCAGCCCACCTTAGAGGGAGCATTGCTTGACTCTCTCTCCAACAATATTTTTAATGAGAACTAGCAGGCATCTTAAGTAACAATCAGCCCATTAACAAGTGCCTCGGTTGTTCCTAGCACAAGTTTCAATGCCTTTACCAAGATGGTAATGTGCTAAATGCAGGTTAAACCATCTCAGGCAAATAACCCATCTTGATCATCTGGGAGACTCTCTAGTGCATGACTACACTGCCAAAAATTGGCCCCCTTGGATTTATCAACATTCTTGGGCGCATATAATGTGAGAAAATGTTCTGTAACTCTTTAGGAGGCAATATTACCTTTGAGTCTTCAGCTAAGGTGTCAGCTAGGTAACTTACAGGATCAGAGAAGATACAGTACAGAAAGTGACAGTTCAGCACATCATCCCAATACCGGCTCTTTGAAAGAACGACCTAACTGGACACACTCCTCAGCTCTTTCCTCGTAGCACACAAATTTCCCCTTTCAACAATTTATCCAATTCCCTTTTGAACGTTATTATTGAATATGCTTCCACTATCCTTTCAGGCAGTACATTTCACATCACAACAATTCACTGTATAAAAAAAATTCTCAGGTCGCCTCTGGATATTTTTCTAATTATCTTAAATCCACATGAAGCTGAGCCAAGGAAGACAAATTGTGTGTGGAGTATATAGCCTTTCATTGTTTATGGATTAAAGGAGGAGTGTTTATTGAAAATATGTGCTTAATGTAGCACCAATGTACCTAGTGTTCCTTGGAAAGAACATTAATCAAAATAGCATTCATCTGGCCGCATTAACTCTCATCTACCAGTTGTACTAAATTGTTCAATAAATCACCAAGGAAGATGACTCCTGTTGCAATGCAAGTAAATTATTATGATCTTAAATTAATAAACTCCCAGCTCGCCAATCATTTTGTGGAATACTTAGCCCTGTAATATAAAAAGGATCAGGCTGTCATAGGTCAAAATGTGTGACACACATAAAACAGGCTACCTCCACTTTGGATCAATGCCCATTCTTTAATGAAATGGAGTAATTATATATTAATATCATGATAATATTGTCACTGCTGGAGGATTAAATATTTGGAATATTTTTCCATCTCTCAATTCAACCTTACAATGTGTATTAATCCTGTCAGTAGGCTGCCCACTTCAATGCAACTGTCAATTCTATACTGCTCCTTTATTCATCTAATTTTATTTCCTTTCTCTCCTGCTCTCGAAAGTGCCTAGTTACCTTTCCATGCTGATTATTCAAGTGGCTTCTCTTCACATGCGTACTTTGGCAGTTGTGTCAGCAGGCTATTCCACCATGGGTGGCACAATCACTGAGCCCAGTTCCATCATCCACATTAATGCACTGTCCAGGAAGAGTGGCTGCGTAATGGTGAAGACTTGGAGCTCTGTCTGAATTTCCTCTCCTTAGCACAGGAACATTGGGCCCAATGGTATTGACTATCATTATCCTAAATCAGATCAGCAGACACACAAATTTGGGGTTGCATTTCTGATCTGTTGAACACAGGACTTATTAGTAAACCTTGACCCATTGATCCATCAGGGAACTTATCCGCAGCCCCCACTTCTTCCTGTCACCATCCTTAATAATCACCGATTATTGAGTTTGCTAGTTTAGTGGCAATTTCTGCCATTTCTTTTTGATAACTGGCCAGTTATTTACAGGGCATCACAAAGAACATTTTCTCTTCCTGCATTACAACAGTGAAAAGACTTCAAAGTACTTCATTAGCTGTAAAGTGCTTTGGGAAGTGCTGAAGCTGTGAAAGGTGCTATATAAATGTGTAGTGCCACTTCAAGTGGCACCACGCTGACTTTGTCAATTTCCCGGGGTGGACAACATGATGGGCTGCTACCTAAGCAAACTGCATGGATTTTCTCAATGACATCACTGCCAAATACTACACAGGCCACGTAGGTAGCAGCCACCAGCACTGTATGCCCACAGGGAATTTATGCAGCTTGGAGTGGTGCTACACAAACAAATTTACCCCCATTCTTTTTCCCTTTCTCTGAGCCCTTCCTGAAGTTTTCAGACGACTCATGCTTGCCATTGTCAATGTGAGTATTGCATCGCAACTGGGAGCAAAGCGTGGTGACAGGGCGGTTCCTGAGTTGTGGTTCCTGAAGCCCCACGAGAAATGGAACATTTAGGGTAACTCTGAAATTAGGTAGAGAAATGCTGGAAATGTAGCAGCTTTCGGTTATCCTCTAAGTGAATGGTGAAGAAAAAAGCACCAACCTGTAACAGGAACTTGTCCTTTCTCTTTAACATGCTGCATTAACCTGCTGTGCAATCCTAGCATTTTTAGATTTCCAGCATTCACATCTTTCTCATTCTCTCTGTCTTGGGGTAATTTTGGCAGATTTTGCACTTTTGGCATAAAAACCTCACCTGTTCAGGACCAAATGTGAAAAATACATCTGGGAGAGAGATAGAATTTCATCTAGGGTGCAAGAAAGCTCTGGATATAGAAAATGGGACCCAGTACATCTTTTTACAAAGAAATACAGAACATTTTAATATCTGCATATTCTGTGACATTAATAAGGAGCCATGGATGTTGTGTAGTTTTAATTTTGCTAGGCTTGTTGATTGCTTAGCTTTTATTATAAATTTTTTTATTAATTAGTAGGAATATGGAAACATGAGTAGGTCATTCAGCCTCTCGAGCATGTTCTACCATTTAATTAGGTCATGGCTGATGGGTACCTTAACTCTATTTATCCACCTTAGCTTTGCAACCCTTAAGACATTTGCCTAACAAAAATCTACCAACCACAGTTTTGAAATTTTCAATTGACCTAATCTCAGCAGCTTTTGGGAGAGAGGGTTTCAGATTTCCACTGCCCTTTGTGTGAATAAGTGCTTCCTGACATCACCTTTGAATTGCCTAGCTCCAGTTTTAAGGTTACGTCCCCTTGTTCTGGACTTCTCCACTAATATGAATATTTATATTAATATGAAAAATATGTTACTTCTGCAGTTCCCTTTTGAGTAAAATAGGATAGTGTTTTTCCCGTACTTGATCACAATTATTATAATCAGAACTCACCTAATTTAAGTTTTAAAATGTCTTGCATACCTGCATTTCACTGCTACCTGTAATCATAATTCTGGATTACAGTAACATTGCTTCATGTCTAGACAATAGCTTCATTTATGTGGTTGCTGCAGGTGCAATTGGAGATCTCCTTACCTAGCAGCATGATTGAAAAGTTATGGTTTAGTTGCTGTGTCTGCATAGGAGATTTTTGTCTTGAGAGAAATGAGGGGTGAAGGAACGGTGCAAAAATTTCTTTTCAACCTCCTTGATCTGTAACTAGAAACAAAAATGCACATTTTTTTAGACCTGTTTTCTTTCTGTTTTTTTTCAAAGCATTACTATTCTCACAGGCTGGCTGCAGATCATTGAAGGAGGTTGTTCTGGAAGTCTGTTTTGTCTATTATTTCTACGTTCATTTGTTCAGTTTTCAGTAACATATTATGTACTCTCAGGGCCATGTGGCACAGAAGCCAGCTCATACCCACCAATAAGAAATGCCTACCAATTTCAGAGCTTAATTAAGCCATGGAAAATTCTGGAAGGGGATTTGTGGGAGGCGTACACAAGCTGCTAATATGTGTTCCCAGCAGGTAAAGCTGCACCTCTGGAGTGCAAAGTTGATAAGCGAACCTCTATATTTACACTCCCCTGGTAGCTCAGTGCATTTATCCCATAAATAGATGGAATAAGACAGTCATAAGTTCAATTTTTCCTCCATGCTGTCTTAATTGATCTTAATTGGGGCAACACAGTGTCTCAGCTGGTGAAGGGGTGAATGTCAACTAATCATTGGCTTCTGTTTGAAGTGCTTCCCTATGCCCATCAGATGAGGACAGGATCTGGCTCGGTGTGATGGTCTCTCCCCATGACTAAACCATCTGTTGAATTTAAGGAGACTCTTGAAAGGAGAATTAAGAAGTGGAGAGACAGATGGATTTTAAGGAATTCCAAAATGTGGCACAAATAGCAGCTTAAAACACTGCCATCTATGGTGGGTGAAGGGGGAGTGTTGAAATGCTGGAGTCAGAGTAATGAAATGTGTAGAGGTGGGGGTGGTGGTGATGGAGTAAAATTATAATGTTGTGGGAGATAATTAAAAAATGTATTTAAGCCCGTACAATCAGCCACTTTTGGTGAACGTATCACCGCTTATTTGGCCTACTTGGATTGGCTGAGACATTAAGGGAACAAGATTGGCTCCATACCTGACAACAAGGTGCTTTATATTTATGGTATATTATGAATCACTGAACTGTAAGAACATAAAAAATAGAAGCAGGAGTAAACCAAATGGCCTGTTGAGCATGGTACAACATTCCATACAATCATGTTTGATCTTCAGCTTCATCTCCACTTCCTCATCTGCTCCCCTTTTCCCATGATTCCCTGAGAGACCATAAATCTGTCTACATCTCAGCCTTAAATATATTCAACGATGGAGCACCCACAACCTCTGGGAAGAGGATTCCAAATATTCACAACCTTCCTCATCTCAGTCCTAAGTGATTGGCTCCTTATCCTGAGACTGTTCCTCTGCCAGGCTGCCTCCAGAGAAATGTGTGGAATGCACTCTTCTAGTGGAACTCAGACTCGCTAGAGGAAAGAAAGGAAGTCATGCATTTATATAGCACTTTTCACAGCTTAGGACATCCAAAAACACTTTACAGTCCCTGTTATAATGTAGGAAACACATCAGCCAATTTCATATTTGAGAAATGCCCCAGGACATTGTGTTTACTACAATGTCACTGAAGGTAGGATTAACCAGCATTAACCCTAAACCCTTGTCATATTTGTTCTCACACACAATAATAATGCACATAGGAGTTCACCTCCTCTGCTTCTTGAAATAGGCCTTAAAAATGTGCAGCACTGGCAGACTGTATTCCTGTAGCACTACTTAATTTGCTATTAATCCTAATTATGTTGCTAAACACTAGCCATGTGAGCTGCAGCAGTGATTTGGCTAATCTAGTTAGAAAACCTGTTTAATCTTTAGCTGGAAACCTGTTCGCTTTGATCTGAGCAGCACAGCAGGAAACACTGACAGAAGTGCTAGAAACCTGATATTTATTGACATTGAAACCCCCGCCAGGTGATATTATTTCTTTCACTGTCAGCGCCCATTTGTCACAAAAGTCCTTCTGCCATTCTCTGCCAGTTGTAGGAAGTAGAACATAACATGGTATAAAAACAGGGACGGCACCAAAAATAGTTAATGGTAGGAACCTCAGTTGATTCACAGTTGGTATATTAACTTGTTAATTAATATGTGAAGGTAACACGTTTACCAAGTAGAAGCTGTTAGACTTTTTTTTTGAAAAAAATACTTTATTCATAAAATATCTAGAAGAACATTACAAAACATTTCTAAATCACCATCACAAAAAGTACAGATTCAACTTTTACACATGGATCATGAGGTGCTTCAATACAACCAAAGAATATTACAATCATTTCAATATGGTCATTACAGACAATCAGAGGTGGCTGTGGTAGGGACGAGACCGTTGTTCACCTCCTTGTGGATTGTGCCATTGCAAAGAAGGTCTGGAGAGAGATGCAGTGGTTTCTGTCGAGGTTCATCCCGAGCAGTTCTGTGACACAGGACTCTGTGCTCTACGGGCTGTTTCCAGCATCACACACCGAGACAAACATCAACTGAAGCTGGAGGATCATCAACTCGGTGAAAGATGCTCTTTGGTCTGCCTGAAACTTGTTGGTCTTCCAGTGCAAAGAGTTGTCCCCGACCGAGTGTTGCAGACTGGCACATTCCAAGGTCCAGGACTACATGCTGAGAGACACACTAAAGCTTGAGGCAGTCGCCGCAAAGGCGCAATGGGGAAAGGTCGCTGTCTAAGATGCCATAGTGCACCGAGGAGCTGGGAATTGTATCGACCCCTCGGGCTGTATGGCTCACGATGAATGTATGCATTGAATACTAATTGTATTATAAATGTATTGAAGCACCTCAGAGTGCAACATGAAGTATAAGCTTTCAGACATTAAAGGCAAAGGTGCGTATCCAATAAGTTCCATAATGTATCTTCATCAAATTTATCCCTAACAGCAGTCTCCCCATATGCTGTTACATAACAGTTACTGTATCAAGATCCAGAGAGTTGCAGGGAAGAAATACGTCTTGTGCCTAAAATGGATACGGGGTCAATGAGACACTGCTCTATGCCAAGGATTCCCAAACTGCATCGTGACCCGTCATGGGATGAGATTTGGGGTTGCGACCTCTAAGTAGTGACCTTGGAGCTTTGGTAGCTGTGAGACCCTTTAAATGTTTTTTTTTCTGTTGGCGGGAGCGGTCTAATTGCCTGGTGCCTGGTCTCTGAGGCCTGATTGATGTTGCAAATATAGCCAAAGTGGGTCATTGCTTTCTTTCAGGGCAAACCGAGCAATTTAAAAACCCCTACCCTGGTCAACCATTCACCCTCCCCCTCAACAACTCTCCAACCCCATACTCCCAGCTCAACAACCGCCCCTCTGCTTAACAACTCTCTAACCCTCCCCCACCCCAATTTTCACCCTAGGGTCGCATAAAGTCTGAAGCATTAAAATGGGGGCACATTGGGATAAAGTTTGGGAAGCACTGCTCTATGCACTTAAAAATTCAGCTTCATGCCCCCTTTAAATGACGTCTGTGGACTGTGGGCAGCAAACGAGTGCCTTTTGCAGGTCTCTCCCAATTGCCTCCCTCATGATCACCTACCAACTGCTAATCGTCTGCCCTATACTGAGAACCTCTACATCCCATTTGATTCCCACTCCTAATCGCCTGACACCTCCCGATCACTTCCATTTGCTACCCCACAATCATTTCCCCACTCTCGATTGCTTTCCCCCTTGTCATCGTCTTTCCCCCCAATTTGCTTCCACTCTCCTGATTGCCCCTCCTGATCACTTCCTCCTGCCCCCAAGGATCTTCTTGCACATTATTGCTGGCAAATTTAATCTTTAGCTTTGCTGGTGAATGGCCTGGCCACTTGCTGGCCTAATTTAAATGAGGCCTGAGGCCTGATTTTGATTTGGCCTCAGGCCTATACTCGTTCCTGCACAGGTATCACTCCTTGCACCCAGTTTGTGTTTTCAGGCCAGTGATATGCAATTTCCACCCCCACATGTCATTTCAGATGTAATGACTCTGTAGTAAAATAGGCTGCTAATATTGTCAAAAAACACAAATGTGGCCAGGTCACCCAGGCAAGTTATTGGACGGCAGCCAGCAATGAACCTTACCCCGACAAATGTCTGCTTTCATTGGGGAAGGGGAGTGGTGGAGGGAAGAGTGGATTGGAGGGAGAAGAAAGAGAAACAAAATCAAATGCTAATTGGCTGAAATGTTCATTGATAATATTAAAGAGACTTATTATGAGACAGATGAAATCATTGAGAAGTAATCCCAATAAGTATTGTTAGTGATAAGTGACTGCGCTTCCAACTAATTCATTGTGCTTTGATACAGTTCTGAGAGACATGATGAGGCATGATATCATGATATTCCCTTGCAGAGAAAGGAAAATATAGCCCATCAAGAGATAGTGTGAAGGAGATGCTTCAGTGAGCAGAGAGAGTTACACATTACAAAATTGAGTGCCTTCAGCATTTGAAGTGCTGTGTGTTTTTACTCTCTGATAATGCCAGAAAAATTAATAATTTGTCAGAAGGGCATTCCAACCATTTTTTTCCTATGAGGGACGACTTTTCCCCAGCACACCACACTCCCTCCCAGTTTTCACCAGACAATGAAATAAGAAAGTGCTTTTTTGTGTACCTTGGCTATGCCACAGTAATTATTTTTAAGTCCAACCTTAACTGGTCCTGAAGGATAAAGGTGAAGGAACTGCAATTTTTAATGAACTTCAAAAGCAATTGAAAGATTTGTTTTTCCCTATTAAAGGAACCATAAAGCTAGCAAAATCATTTAGCCGCCCAGTTTCACTTTATTTTAAGAATGGGTGACTACTTTGCGGAAGAACTACATTCAGTCCACAAGCATGACCCTACGGTTTCAGTAGATTGTCATTTTAATTTCCCACTTTGCTCACATGCTGACCTTTCTGTCCTTGGCCTGCTACAGTGTTCCAGTGAAGCTCAACACATGCTCGAGGATCAGCACCTCAACTTTCAACTCAGCACTCTACAGACTTCTGGTCTCAACATCGAGTTCAACACCTTTAGATCATAACCCCTGCCTTCATCTTGTTCTATGTTATTGCTGGGTTGGTCTTGTCTTGTTTCTTTCTTTATCCTTTCATGTTGCATTCAGGCGGCTGCTACATTGCCATTCACGTCTCACTTGGACACAACCTTTGCTTCTTTACTGTTACCCATTACTACTCTGTTGCATCATGAAATCTTCTGTTATTTCATGTCCCCCACCCTCCATCCTATCACAGACCTTATCCTTCCTGTCCTCTCCCCTCTTCCATTGGCTTAACTCTTTCATTTCCATCAGGTCATCTACCTCAAACATTAACTCTGTGTCTCTCCATAGATGCTGCCTGACCAGCTAAGCATTTCCAGCACTTTTGTTCTTATTTCAGATTTCCAGCATCTATTTCTTTGTTGAGTTCCTGTAGAGCTCCAGAATAGGAAGGGTGCAGTTACAATGTTGGGGGTTTAGTGTAGGCCTCCCAACTGCCGGTGGGAGATTGAGGAACAATTATGTAGGCAGATTTTGGAAAGATGTAAAAGTAATAGGGTTGTTGTGGTGGGTGATTTTAACTTTCCCTATATTAACTGGGAATCACTTAGTGCTAGGGGTTTGGATGGTGCAGAATTTGTAAGGTGCATCCAGGAGGGCTTCCTGAGACAATATGTAGATAGTCCAACTAAAGAAGGGGCAATACTGGACCTGGTATTAGGGAATGAACCTGGCCAGGTGGTCCAAGTTTCAGTAGGGGAGCATTTTGGTGAAAGTGACCATAATTCAGTAAGTTTCATGGTACTGGTGGATAAGGATAACAGGAGTCCTCGGGTTAAGGTGCTTAATTGGGGGAAGGCTAATTATAACAATATTAGGCAGGAACTGAGGAATCTAGACTGGAGGCAGATGTTTGAGGGCAAATAAATAACTGACATGTGGGGGGCTTTCAAACATCAGTTGATAAGAATTCAGGACTGGCATGTTGCTGCTAAGGTGAAGGATAAGCATGGCAAGTTTCAGGAACCTTGGATAATGAAGGGCATTGCGAGATTAGACAAAGAGAAAAGGGATGCTTTCGTAAGGGCTAGAAGGCTGGGAACGATGAAGCCCATGGAGAATATAAAGAAAGTAGGAAGAAACTTAAGCAAGGAATCAGGAGGGCTAAATGGGGTCATGAAAAGTCACTGGCAACCAGGATTAAGGAAAATCCCAAGGCCTTTTATACATATGTAAAAAGCAAGAGGGTAGCCAGGGAAAGGGTGGACCCACTCAGGGACAGAGGTGGGAATCTGTGTGTGGAGCCAGAAGAAATGGGAGAGATACTAAATGAATACTTCTCATCAGTATTCACCAAAGAGAAAGACTTAGTGGTCGATTTGTCTAGGGAAGAGTGTGTAGATAGCCTGGATCATGTTGAGATCAAAAAAGAGGAGGTATTAGGCGTCTTGAAGAATATTAAGGTGGGATAAGGCCCCTGGGCCAGATGGGATCTACCCCAGAGGGAGGCAAGGGAGGAGATTGCTAGAGCCTTGACAGAAATCTTTGTATCCTCACTGGCTACGGGTGAAGTCCCAGAAGACTGGAGAATGGCCAATGTTGTTCCATTGTTGAAGAAGGGTAGCAGGGATAATCCAGGAAATTACAGGCCGGTGAGCCTTATGTAAGTGGTAGGGAAATTATTGCAGAAGATTCTTCGTGACAGGATTAACTACCATTTGGAAGCACATGGGCGTATTAGTGAGAGACAGCATGGTTTTGTGAAGGGGAGGTCGTGTCTCACTAAGTTGATCGAGTTTTTCCAGGAAGTGACAAAGATGATTGACGATGGAAGGGCAGTGGATGTTATCTACATGGATTTCAGTAAGGCCTTTGACAAGGTCCTTCACGGCAGACTGGTACAGAAGGTAAAGTCACACGGGATCAGAGGTGAGCTGGCAGGATGGATACAGAATTGGCTTGGTCATAGAAGACAGAGGGTAGCAGTGGAACAGTGCTTTTCTGAATGGAGAGCTGTGACTAGTGGTGTTCCGCAGGGATCAGTGCTGGGACCTTTGCTATTTGTGGTATATATAAATGATTTGGAGGATAATGTAACTGGGCTAATTAGTAAGTTTGCAGACGACACTAAGGTTGGAGGAGTTGCAGATAGTGAAGAGGATTGTCAAAGGATACAACGGGATATAGATCGGTGGGAGACTTCGGTGGAGAAATGGTAGATGGAGTTTAATCCGGACAAATGTGAGGTAATGCATTGTGGAAGGTCTAATACAGGCAGAAATTATCCAATAAATGGCAGAACCCTTAAGTGCATCGACAGGCAGAGGGATCCACAGGTCACGGAAAATGGCAACGTGGGTGGATAAGGTAGTCAGAAAGGCATATGGCATGCTTGCCTTCATTGGCAGGGGTATTGAGTATAAAAGCTGGGAAGTCATGCTGCAACTGTATAGAACCTTGGTTAGGCCACACTTGGAATATTGCGTGCAATTCTGGTTGCCACATTACCAGAAGGATATGGAGGCGTTGGAGAGGGTGCAGAGGAGGTTTACCAGGATGCTGCCTGGTCTGGAGGTTATTAGCTATGAGGAGAGGTTGGAGAAACTTGGATTGTTCTCACTAGAGCGACAGAGATTGAGGGGCGACTTGGTAGAAGTTTACAAAATTATGAGTGGCATGGACAGAATAGATAGTCAGAAGCTTTTTCCCATGGTGGAAGAATCAATTACTAGGGGACATAGATTTAAGGTGAAAGGAGAAAACTATAGAGGAGATGTGCGGGGCCAGTTTTTTACACAGAGGGTAGTGGGTGTCTGGAATTCGCTGCCAGAGGAGGCAGTGGAAGCAAGTACGATAATGGTGTTTAAGAGGCAACTTGACAAATACATGAATAGGATGCGAATAGAGGGATACGGACCCTGGAAGTGCAAAATGTTTTAGTTGACGGGCAATATGATCGGCACAGGCTTGGAGGGCCGAAGAGCCTGTTCCTGTGCTGTACTTTTCTTTGTTCTTTGTTGCCCATCCCAGAGGTGCTGACTGCTATGTACCTTGCTGAAAATCATTGCTACATTTCTCTCAGTGGCTCAATGGTAAATTCCCTGCCCTCTATAAAATTAAGCCATGCAAGGAAAGCATCATCCTTGACAGTGCTGACTTATCTGATTTTGACTGGGCTGGCAATTGTACTGACAGGATACAATTGGCCTCAGCATCTAGGGAGAGAGAGAAAGAAAATTCTCTGACCAGTTGGGACAGGATCAAGCTCTGCTGTGACGCCTTTCACAGTCAAATGGCCCTCTGCATTCAGCTCCAGGGGTCATATATGAAGCATGGTCACTTGGAAGAAGCACCAGAGTGATGTTGGCACATGTGGAAGCAAATGAGTGAGTGCGAGTGAGCACCTGTTGGTGGAGTGTAAAAAGTTGGAGAAAAATACGAATTGACTGCTACAATAAGAATAAGTAATTTTGAACTGAGAGAACAGTATCTTAAGTATCAGCCTTGGCACAATTGTCTCTAAATCACAAGGTTCAATATTCAAGTCCAACTCTAGGGTTTGAGTGCAAAAAATCAAGGTTGATGCTCCAGTGTACTACAGAGGGAGTGCTGCACTGGTGGAAGTGCCTTCTTTCAGATGAGACATTAAATCGAGGTCCTACCTACCTCCTTGGTGAGGTGGGTGGGGGGGGGGGGGGTGGGGTGAAAAAGATCCCATGGCGTGATTTTGAAGAAGAACAGGGAAATTATCCTGGCGTCCTGGCCAATATTTATCTTTAATCATTATCACATTACAGTTTTTGGGGGTTTGCTGAGTGCAAATACTGCATCTGCTGCATGACAACAGTACCTATACTTCAAAAAGCACTTTTTAAAAAAAATTATTCTTTCATGGGATGTGGGCATCACTGGCAAGGCCAGCATTTGCTGCTCATTCCTAATTGCCCTTGAGCTGAGTGGCTTGCTAGACCATTTCAGAGGGCAGCTAAGAGTCAGCCACATTGCTGTGGGCCTGGAGCCACATGTAGGCTAGATCAGATAATGATGGCAGATTTTCTTTCCAAAGGACATTAGTGAAGCAGATGGGTTTTTACACAAATCAATGATTGTGTTATGGTCACCATTACTGAGTTAGTTCTATATTTTATTAACTTAAGTTACACTAGCTGCTGTAGTGGTGGGATTTGAACCCATGCCACCAGAGAATTAGCCTGGGTCTCTAGATTACTAGTCCAGTGACTACACGACTATGCCACCATCACCCCCATCCCAAATAACTGAATATTCTGGTAAATCTGGGTTCTTGTGTCTTCAGCAATGTCTGCAATTATCTTGACAGCTTGGACCATGGGATCCAAATGCTGAATATTTGAAGTGGACTACTCAACGTTAAACATACATCGAGTGAACAAATCATTTGATATAACCAATGGCACTCTTTGTTTGTATAGATCAATGACTCAGTTGGCCAGAAATCCAATGCCATAATCTAGTTTCAGAATAGGGAAATGCTGAATGCTGATTTATGCAGCCGCCTTAGTTACATCTGAACTGTTGTTGCCATGAAATTATATCCTGTGGTCAATCTTTGTTACTTTCGGATCATTTCACCATTCACGTTCACAAGCAGGTTAAATTGCATACCAGAGGCCAGATTTAAGTTTCTAATCTCAGATGCCATCTGGGCAATCCTGGCCCCTTTTGCATTCCTGATTTCCATTACTCCACGTTTCAGCTGCCTAGGCTCCAAGCTCTGGAATTGCCTCGCTAAACCACTCTGCCTGTCTCTCCTAATTTAGGAAGTTCTTTAGAACCCACTTCTCAGAATAATCTTTTGGCCACCTGTCCTAATATCTCTTGACATGGCTTGGTGTCGAATTTTGATAACCTGGCAAGTGCCTTGGGACATTTTGCTAAGTTAAAGATGCTATATAAATACAAGTTTTTGTTGTTAACAAAAACAGAATTACCTGGAAAAACTCAGCAGGTCTGGCCAGCATTGGCGGAGAAGAACAAAGTTGACGTTTTGTGTCCTCATGACTCTTCAACAGAACTGAGTAAAATTAGGAAAGGGGTGAAATATAAGCTGGTTTAAGGTGGGGAGTGGGGGTGGGGGGAGAGAAGTTGGGGAGGCTTGTGGTTGTAGGGACAAGCAAGCAGTGATAGGAGCAGATAATCAAAAGATGTCACAGACAAAAGAACAAAGAGGTGTTGAAGGTGGTGATATTATCTAAATGAATGTGCTAATTAAGAATGGATGGCAGGACACACAAGGTACAGCTTTAGTGAGGGTGGAGTGGAATAAGATTAACAGGGCATAAAATAATGGAAATAGGTGGGAAAAGAAAAATCTATATAAATTATTGGAAAAAACAAAAGGGAGGGGTAAGAAACAGAAAGGGGGTGGGGATGGAGGAGGGAGTTCAAGATCTAAAGTTGTTGAATTCAATATTCAGTCCGGAAGGCTGTAAAGTGCCTAGTCAGAAGATGAGGTGCTGTTCCTCCAGTTTGCGTTGGGCTTCACTGGAACAATGCAGCAAGCCAAGGACAGACATGTGGGCAAGAGAGCAGGGGGGAGTGTTAAAATGGCAAGCGACAGGGAGGTTTAGGTCTTTCTTGCTATCAGACCACAGGTGTTCTGCAAAGCGGTCGCCCAGTTTGCATTTGGTCTCTCCAATGTAGAGGAGACCGCATTGGGAACAACGAATGCAGTAGACTAAGTTGGGGGAAATGCAAGTGAAAGGCTGCTTCACTTGAAAGGAGTGTCTGGGCCCTTGGATCATGAGGAGAGAGGAAGTGAAGGGGCAGGTGTTGAATCTTTTGCGTATGCATGGGGAGGTGCCGTAGGTGGGGGTTGAGGAGAAGGGGGTGATGGAGGAGTGGACCAGGATGTCCCGGAGGGAACGATCCCTACGGAATGCTGCCATGCGAGGTGAAGGGAAGATGTGTTTGGTGGTGGCATCATGCTGGAGTAGGCAGAAATGGCGGAGGATGATCCTTTGAATGCGGAGGCTGGTGGGGTGATAAGTGAGGACAAGGGGGACCCTACCATGTTTCTGGGAGGGAGCAGAAGGCGTGAGGGCGGATGCGCGGGAGATGGGCTGGATACCGTTGAGGGCCCTGTCAACGACCGTGGGTGGAAAACCTTGGTTAAGGAAGATTATTATTATTATTGTTGTTGTTGTTATTGGGCAAGGCAGTGAGAACAGACCAGATATTTCTCTGAAGAGAGGCTGTTTAATAGCATTCTAAAAGTATATTAAGAGATTCCCTTAATAGGTACACTACAGCTGGTCTCTGCATCTCTTGTTCAGTTCAGGATACCATTCGTGATCAAGATGCAAATGGCATCTGCTAAAGTGTACAGATTTGGATGTTAGATAAGGAAAGGGTTGAGGTTAATACTCTCTGTGGTTGAATAATTTGGCAACATTCACTGTCTAGACTGATCCTTGAAGAACTGATAGTTGGGGATGAAGGCAGAAGGTCCTGATACCATTAGAATGGTATGTCGCACAAATCACCGCTTCAAAGAGGAGGGAGAAAATTGAAAGGGAGAAGTTAAAAGTGGGAAGTTAGGATAACATGGGATTTAAAGTCATGGAGCGCAGGACATTAGCCTCAGCAGTCTTGTTTCCACAGTCCCAAAGAGGTGTGAGGTGTCAGCCCTACAAAAGCAATTGCTCAACAACTATCAAGTAGATCAACCGCAGGCTTCTAATTTCTTTTAAGGCAGCTGTTGATTGTGGGCACACATGCAGAAAGATGCACTGATAAAACCAACATTAACTTAACGCACTGCGACATGGAAAAAACATGTCCAACATCACTCATAACACTGAAGGTTTTTATGGAGAAGAAGAGGTCAAGGAAAGGCCTTTGGGATTGTTTGTCTTGGCAGCTTCTTCCCCGACACTTCTTTTGATGCTTCATGCATCACTTCTGTTTGCACTTGGATGGCCTCTTTCTGACCCCTGATTATCACCAGTTCATGCTCAGTTGGCCAGGTCAAGTGGCCAAAACTTTTCCTGTTTGCCACGGCACTAAAGTTGAGCTACAAAACTTGATTGTCCATTTGTCTCAAACCAGGCAGCAAAATTTGCTGCAATGACCTTGGTGTCCTTCGCAGCTGAATGATGGGGATAAAATAAAACATTTAATTAAGGGTGTTCATTTAAAGAAATAATCGAATACATTTTCTGATAGTTATGCTTTGCTGTTGTACAGATTCAGCTTCAGTAGCAGCAGAATTGTAAACTAAGCTGCATGCCAATAAAGCATTATACAAATAGCACATACAGTAAGCCCCTGTTTTTCATTGTCTCATTTTACATTGTTCTGCTTTAACATTGGTCATTTAGTGGGGCCTATATTCTTGCTTAGTGGTATTAGTTTCATTTTAAAGTTGCTTTGCATTGGTCTGACGCAGGGCTGCGTGACCCAATTGGCATTAGACTGGCCTATCCCGCTCCATGACCCTTTCTTTCGCTGCTGACCCTCTGGCTCTCCCGCTGCCTAACCCACTCTCTCACTGCCGACCCTCTGGGCTCACAGTCTCTCCAGCTCCTTAACCCATCTTCTCACTGCCCACACTCTGGACTCATGACGTCTGCTGCTCCCTGAAACTCCCTCTCACTGATCCTTCCTCTCGCCGAACCTCCTGCTCCCCAATTCTCCTACTCACCATTTCCCTCTCTTGAGCCTTAGATGTGAGCGAGGGCTCTGGAGATGAGCGGTGAGAGGCATGAGAAAAAGGAGAACCAAAGACCTGAGGAAATGGGCCCTAGCAAGGTAAGCGATGAGGTTGGTGGGTGAATCTGAAACAACCATTGCCATGGGAAGTCGAAGGGGTGAATGTCCAGAGCTAGGGAGGCCCAAGGATTCCTCTTAGGGCCCAGAGGTATAATCCTGCTCCTCCTGGACTCAGGGAAACAATTGATCAATTTCTAACAGTGTTCACCCAGATCTCTACTGGCCTTGGTATGTAGCTCAGACAACCTGAGAATTAACATGGTGCTGAAATCCCAGAGACTTAATTCAAACCTGACTATCAATTGGTTATGAAACCCTCGGTCTGGGCTTCACAAGGGTAAAAATGGTGATGTGCAGTGAGAACAGGAAAGTGAGTACTCTTGACCACACATCCTGTTCTCGTGGAGGATAGGGGTTAAAATTGAGGCTTTTATGTGTTTGAGAAGCTTATTGCAATAGCAGCTATAATAATGCTGTAAAACCTCAGTAATTTTATTGGAACCAGTAAGATTGTCTCAAACATTGAAACCCACTTATCGTAGTAAATAAATGGCATTGAAGAACACACGGCATTAAATGAATTCCCAATTTGCTGTAATTTTCACTGCTACAGGGCAGGGTTTTACCTGTGGGCCTCAGGATCCTGACATCAGAGTCAAATTGGGATTGGAAGCATGCTCCTGTGAATAATAGTCACCTAGCTGTGATTTTCCTCAAGTAGGCCAATTAGCAGTCAAAGGACGTAACTCACCATTCAATTAATGACAGTGGGTGGAAGTTGGAGGGTCAATAGGAGGTGCCCTAACAGTAAAGAAGGGGCAGGCTGCCTTTTCAGGTAAGTAAGTGGGTGCTGAGCTTCTCAGGCAGGGCTGCGCACAGTGGGTGCTGCGGGTCACAGTGGATGCTGCGCTTTGCAGGCAGAACCATTTGCAGTGGCAGCTGTGTTTTGCAGGCAGGGTGGAACTCTACCAACGGAGACCAGCATAGGGATTAGGGGTTGGGGGTGTTTCACAGAAAGATGAAGGTGAAGGGAACAGGGATGGGGGCGATGTTAGATGGCAGGCAGAGGGATGACTGGGGATGCAGACTCAGGAGAGGGAAAGGTTGCATTCAGACTCAAGAATAGGGAAAGGGGTAGGGGCTAGTGTAGCACAAAAGGGAAGGGTTGCACGCAGGCTCATCACTCAGAGGTGGGGGGAGTGAGACTGTGAGACATGCACAAGAGAGAAGGTTACACAGAGGCTCATGGGTGTGTTCATTCCTGAAGGAAACAGGGGACTGAGTGACAGGCAGTAATTGTTCTGGGACTGAGACCAAACGGTCAGATTGAGAGATTAAAGGCAGTCCTCAGGCTACCCGGGCCATGCTACAGGGCTATGCATGGCACACACATCGAGGTCCCAATCCAGGGAGGGGCAAAGCCCGTATGCTCAGTGGGGGTCATGCACAGCTTGGTGTGCAGTGAGTGGTCAGTGCCTCACACAGAGGTGCAGATGGAATAATTCATGGTCAGGGGAAGCATCTGCAGCTTGTAAGTGGGGAAAATGTAATAAAGTGAGGACTACTCAAAGCTCTCATGGTGGTATGGGTGCAGGGGGGGCCTTCCTGTATTTGACCATGCACTTATCCTTAAGATGGGGAGGGGTGTGGTCAAAATAGGGCATGGAGACATCCACAATGACGCGCTCAGGTGATAGGTAGGAATACCCACAACAATAGTTATGAACTCCAGGCTTACTGGGGGATGCTGGAGATTGATCGGAGCAGGGATCTAACAGCACATTGCAGGGCTCCAGGATGACTGAAGAGATGTGAATGATGTCAGGGGGAGGGTCGAAGCTGATCTGGAAGCAGAAATGCAGCAGCACCATCTTGAGATCCCAAATCAATGACACAGTTTAAAAGCAAAACTGGAACAAAATCTCCATGGGAGGAGTCTGAGGCTGTGTGGGAGGACTCCAGGGCTGGACTCTAGGGCCCTTTCAAGAGGCATCCTCATACTTATTAGATTCTTAACATGGAGATGAAGGCTCTGCTGATAGAATTCATGAGCACTTTATTGAGAAGTTATAGTTGGAACCATTAATGAATGGTGCACTTTTATGCAAGACTCTAACAATCATTGGGGTCACATTAGATGTGGTCTCATTGAGCATTTAAACCTCAGAGGGATGTGAGCAGGAAAGAGGCAGCCAGCCATTAAGCAGGCACAGCTTCTGGATATCTGCAAGATGCTCTATGTACAGTTCATTGTCCAATTTACATGACATCCAGTCATTCTGAAAGCGCAAGGCACGGGTAATCTCTAATCCTAACCAGGCAATGTATGAGAGCCTTTACTGAGGGTCAACTTTACATGTCAATGCTGATGCCTCTTCCATTCTCTATGGGACTGAGATGTCAAGTTTTTGGGGCGGCTTCTTAGGCACTTATGATCTGTGAGCAAGCACCTCAGCTACAAGGCTGGAACCAGGAAAGGTGGAAGTGTAGCACAAGGGCATATCAGTGTTTTTCTGGCTGGGAGTGGAGGTCTGCAATAGCTGGTCAAGCTACATTCGTCTCTTGGATCCATCTGTCCACAGGGAGAAGGAGGATTTCAGAGTGGAGGCTACGCACAATGCTGTCTTCTTGATGGCATTGCTCAGATTGAGGAAGAGAAGATGGGCCCGATGCTGTCTGGCGCAGCTTAGAGACAAGCCCCAGCCTGAGGTGCATGGTCCAGAGGACCCCAGGAAGACCCAGAGGCTAGGAGATCAGACCTATCCCACCGAGGCGACTGGCATGATTAAGCATCTACCAAAGATGCCTATTTAGAGATGAGCGAGAGAGAGAGTGCCATGCATGATTGTCAAGGGACGCGGTGGCTCATATCTGCCACATTCTGCAGGAGGATCTGATGCCGCATGGACAGGGGAGACATCCTCTGCCAGTGCCCTTGAAGGTCACCACCACATTCAATTTTTTTGCAAGTGGCTTATTCCAGGGATCCACAGGGGGCATCTCTCAGGCCTCAACACACCAATATATAAAGGAGGTGACAAATGTGCTCTACAGTAAGGCTCATCATTATATAAGTTTCACATTGGATGAAGCTAGCCAGGCTGCTTCCTGATAGATGAGATGTTGGTGATGTTAAAGCATCCGTGAGGCAATCAGTGCTGATGAGACCCCCGCTAATATTGTGTGAGATCCCTGAGCAGCGTAACCCTTTGAGTGAGTGATGCCATTGTGAGAGTTTGATTTTGGAGCAACCTCAAGGTTGACTTACAATGGCGGAGCAAATTAGATCATTCATCTAGTTCCTCCACTGTAGGGCATTTCATGGATTGTTGCCCGCAGCACAGACCTCCTCTGCGACTGCCTCCCAGGCCGACAAGATAGAGTTGGTGGACCTCCTGGGAAGAAGGCATCCCAGTGTTGGCAGACACCTCGGAGAGGGGTGTCAAGGGAGTTATGGCTGAACCTCAGGGGCCATCTCAGAAACACAGCTGGGCAATTAAATATGGTGCCAGGACCCTCAACCCCATTAGGTGGCAGCAGGGTGGACAAGTCAATGCACACCCCACCATGTGAGTCGGAGAGATGCTTGACAATGCATAAATAATTAGCTCCAAGCTCAAAATCAGGCATAATAACACACCATGCTGCCCCAGAGGAAATGCACCACTTATCCCGCCCACCAACACACTTAGGCTGGGATTTCCTGGTCCCGCCCATGGAGGGAATTGGCATGGGGAGGAGCAGAAAATTTGGAGAGCAGGAAAAAGTCTGTTGACTTTGGGTGGGAATTTTTCTGGCCCGTCATGGTTGGACCCGCCTAAGCAGATTCAAGGCCCTAGCCAAAAGTCCATTGACTTTCGGTTCGGCCAGACGATCCCGGCAGCGGACAGGACTGGAAAATCTTGCTCTTATTCTGGAATCTTTTGGCCCTGTTGGCATTGAGTGTCATGGCAAGGGATGAGGTCTGAGGGGAGGGGGCGTCAATATAAGGGCAAGGTCAAAAATTGTTTTATTGCCATTGTGAAGCCAATTTGCGATCATCCACTCTACCTGTCAATGGCGGGCCACATTTCCTGCCACTGCACATCAGAAACCTAATTTCAATACTTCAGCATTTTATTATAAGCTCTGCTCACTGGAATCATCCCCCCCATGCTGGATCATCCGTGATTGCACACCGATGTGTTTCACAACTGTACACAAGCAATGTGCAGCTGGTGAGCTGCTTATCACTCGGGACTTTGAAGTTTGTTTGCCTAACTTGCTTCGGGCAGCACTCACAGTCATCAGCGCTAGGCTTCGCAGACAGCACCGCATCACTTTTAAGGGGGCTCAAGGGTGGGTCTATACTCACCAGACCAGCTGTAAGGCAGGAGTAGCTTTTCAACAGCTGCAGGGCTAGGGCTTGCTTAGGGAAGGGGGAGAAATGGCCTCAGCCAAGGTAAGAGGCTGCAGGGCGAGAGCTGTACTGAGGATTGGGGGTACCCCAGGGTGTGTGGGAGGGGGGTGGGGGGGGGGCACAAGTTGATCTGCGCAAGTGGCCTCAAGATGATGAGGGCTGAAGAAACAGTGTCCAGAGGTGAGGTCAAATGGAGATGTGAGGGTGTGTGAGAGAGACTGAGTGGTAATCTCCCTTGAACTGGCAGTAAGTGAGATGCCAGTGAACGTGTGATGGCCTTGTGAGTGTGTGGGTTTAGAGTGATGAGATCATTCATCCATTTTCTGCACTAGATGGCTGACCTCTTATGTGCAGCATTGGTACTGACCACCTCTGCCACTGCCTCCTGAGCCAGAGTGGTGACACTGATGGGCCACCTGCGGCCAGAGCTGGGGTACAGGACATCATAGCAGGCCTCCACAGCATCCAGACGGTGTCCTAGGGGTGTGACACTGAATCAGGGGGCTGCACTCTTCTTGTCTTTTGGGGCCAAGTCTTCACCGGAGCAGTCCTGGGCTGCAAACATTGAGAAGCATGCGCACGGCTGCAGTTTAAATATGGCACCCTGCGTGAGGAAGTGGTGAGGTAATGGTATGCCGGAAAAACCAGAGACCACCTGCCACCGAGATGGCGTGTTTCCTGTGGTTGCATAATTAATAGGTGGAAATGGGGCAATACAGCATGAAAAACCGCCATTGCAGTCAGCGGGTAAAATGACTTTTTTCCTGCCCGCTACCGCACTTTGTGCAAATCTGGGAAGGTTCCACCCTTAGTCTCCGGAGCAGAACATTTTGCCCATAATCATGTAATTATGAAACAAAAACAGAAAATGCTGGAAAAACTCAGCAGGTCTGAAGGTATCTATGAAAAGAGAAACAGAGTTGACGTTTCAAGTCTGTATGACCCATAAAGTACAATGAAAGGGGTTTTATTGTTAAAAGGTGGAGTTCATAGAGGCTGGGGTCTTACAATTAGAATTTACGTTATATGAGCTGTGCTAGGTATAACTTCAGTAGTTTTGGGTGTGTAGAGTAGAGGCAATATGAAATCAAAAGTTGCTGTAAGCCTCCAACTAGCTCCATAGGAACCAACGTGAAAGGAATCTCATTTAGAAAATGTTATGCCTTGTGTCTGGTTAAGTCTACGGGTTGTTGTTGCCTTAATGGAGATTAGTTTGAGATTTTGTTAAAAGTTATGATTGTAGTAATTTGTAGCCATGGGTATATATTTAACTTGTGTAAATTAATAAAATGTTTCATTTAGCTTAATATAAAACCTCTCGAGAATTGGTGGTATGATTCTTGAATTTAGAGTTGCATCTCAAACATAACACTTAAAATTACATGTCATGACAGTTGTTTAAAGGTTCTCTCTGGGATTCTTAAATAACTCAGCTGTACCAGCTGCATGGTCATAACAATTGGTAAATAAATAATAAATACTGCATCCACAGTATTTTGCATTTATCGTGTAATTATGGTCCAGGTTACATCCCATCTTGTGTTGTCTAGATAAGATCAACAAATGCTAATGATGGTGTCATACCAGGACTGAGTTTACACTGCCTTAATATCAGGCTGGACTTGGGATGAAGCCTAAAGCTAGTCGCAATAGTTCCCTTAGTGGTATGGCTTCAAATTAAAGACTTTAGACTGACAGAATAACTTTAGTATGGAGTTCACACCAACCTTCCTCCAACAGTAACTTGGCACTGCAGAGTGTAAGAGATTATATTGACAATCAGAATGAATCCAACCACAATATTTACACTGTTTTGTACTTGCATTCATCGGCATTAGTTAATTGTTAGCCAACAGAGAGAAGGTAATCTGTATCTAAACAATCTGTTCTAATTTTTTTTTAAATCAAAATATGTAGATCTTACCTGAGGGTATACATTCAATGGAATGTTTAGCTATAAAGGTAGCACACGATAAAAGATGTCTTCAAACTGAGACCATAAGTAGAATTGTGTAGATTTATCTATAGGTCCAATGGGAGGTACTCCTGAACTTAATTGTTCCCCAAAGTATGGTCAGGAAAGGGAGGGCAGTCAGGAGGCGGGGTGGGTTTGGGGATTGATTGGGAAGAGGAAGGTAAACAGGAGGTGGGGTGTGGACTGAGATAAGGTCAATCGGTGGTCTTGACCTCGGCATGGGGGCAATCAGAACTGGACTTGTGGCATGGTGGGAGGCAAGCCATGGACACAATCAGCTGAAACCATGGTTGGTGGGGATAGGGGGGCTGGGGAGAAGAATGTTTGGGAGTTCGAGAGGTGGACACTGGTTTCAATGTGGAAGAAAGAAGAGGGCTCCTGCCCCTCCAAGGTCCACATTAGGTACTTTTTTTACATGTTTGCCTTTTTGGTGATTGTCCCTTTAAGGGCAAACAGGTTATACATACCGGTTCAAGGATTCCCAATTTTTCACAGCTGGGGCATCAAACAAGCTTTTGGTCACTTATTTGCATATGGAAAAGGACTAACGACTGTTTCAGGAGCAGGCTCTGACTGCCAATTTTGTTGCCTATACCAGTAAGAGGGATGTTGTGCTTCGAGCTCATCTTTCCTGCCTGCCATAGCTTAGGCACCCATTTAATGCATGAAATATTGGTACAGCACCTTCAAATTTCTAGGTCATTTTTTTCCATAGGTTGGATTCCTAGGGGAATGAAAACGGTGCTCCAGGTCCCTAGGTCAATTATCCTCACAGCAACTCTAATAAAATGTGAGATACTGGGGGCTGCCATCAGACATCAAAGGTAGGTCAGCATGAATGCATATCCTTAGGAGATGGGGGCTGGGGAATGAACAGGAAAGCTTAAGAATTGGAGATTATGCAGAACTCCACAACAGGCATCCTTCACTGAGAAATCTAACAAAGCAGAGAATGTCCAGAGCTCTACAAATTAGTTGGCAGATCTTCAAAACAAACTACCAACACAATTAAAAAGTAATGAGGAGACATTTAAAGTAGGTGTTTTTCATTGATAATAGTCAAAAATGATCTTCCGTCTCAATCCTTCCATGTACTGATAGAGGCAGCAAAACAATATTCTGCTCAAACCTGAACACTAAATACTTCAGCTGCATTTGAACTTCTCTTGTAACTGCTAATAGCCCCATACTGAGGTCACGGTGCATAGCCTTGGCTGATTTCCCTGTGAAGCATTGGGAGGCAGTGCTGCACTTTCAGATATGCTATTCTTGGAATGAGATCGTAACTTCTGTAGACCTGTTTGGCTGGAATTGAAAAGTAATTGAACAATACGAAGCATTAGGGTTCCCACATTCTTTGGGCCAACATTTTTCCCTCAGGTAGTGCCAAAATAAAAATAATTCGACTGGCGATTCCCGTCGCTGCTCTTAATTAGTGGGACATTGTTGGCATTGGATATCCCATGTTGTCATCAGAACAACAGCCAGTGCCCGAGAGGGATAATTACTACTATTAAGCACGGTGAAATGTTAGAATTGTAAAAAAGGAAGTATTGTATTGCTGAGGATGAGGAGAAAATACTAAATTAATATTTTTCAGAAACGTTCATGAAAACTTGACCCAGCTCATCCTGCATTCATTAAACCTTTAATTGGCTTGAGTTGGGATTTCTGACCCCTTCCAAGAGGAAGCACCACCTCAGAGGCGTGTTGGCCAATCAAATGGTTGGCAGATCTTGTGTCCGAGCGGTGCCACTGGGAGCACTGGCCACTGCTGGTACTGCAACAGTCTCCAGAGGCATTTAGCATGGAACTCAGACTGCGAAGTGAGTCTGGGGTCCTGCCAGAGCCAGGGTGAGAATCCGCAGTGAAGGCAGCAAAGGGTTGGGGGCAAGGCTGAGAAGTCAAGGGGACAACATGGGGGAGAGTTCATACTTGGGTGGGGCCTCTGATGGGAGCAGGGTGCCCGACCAGGAGACACCCAACCCCTAGCCCATCTACCAGATCCACAGCTTTTGTTGAGTAGCCTGGAGATCTGGTGTGGTCTTCTCCCACTGCAGAACAATCCAAGCAGCGAGCAGGAGGAGGCCCTTAAGTGGCTATTAATTGGCCCCTTATGTTCCTCAATTGGTCCACAGGTGGGTGGATGGCCCATTGCCACCCCAACTAAGGGTTAAATACCGGAGGATTGGGATAGGTTGACAGGCAATGGGCATGAAACCACTGTCATAGTGCCCAATTTTAGGCCCCCACACCACACCTTCCCCCTCCCCCTCCCCCTCCCCCTCCACCTCAATGGCTTGTCATCCCACCCATGGGGGAGCATAAAATTGTGGCTATATTAGCCCTTAAGCTTCTGGAGCCCACCCACCAGCCTTACTGGGATAGTGAAAATGCCGTATGCCCATTCATTGGCATTTTATCCAAAATTTGTGGCATGCATGTCATACTGATACTATGCAGTGTCGGGACCCCAAACGTATCTCAGCATTGGGTACTCAAACCAAAAATAAACTTCTGGCCCTCAGTCTTTCTAGCAATTGGGTAGCATTAGGACCATATCTTCAAAAACTATATTTTCTTTTAAAATTTGAAAGGACATTGCATTATTTAGGTGCTTGGGAGCTGACCTGGATTTTAAAAAAAGGTGTCAGAAGTTCATCTTGGACTGGAACAAGCATTCCCTTTCCAAGAAATCACATCATGTCAGCTAAATGACCAGCATGGCAATCGTGAAGGACAACCATTTGTTTATTTGAAGTGTAATCACTTTAACTGATGGGGAAAAAAACTGTACCAAAGGCAAAGGCCTCATGATTTACTGGAAATCCCCTGATGGAGGAGCTTTATCTTTTGAACTTGTTGTTTTGAACTCAGTTGGGAATGAACTGAGAAGGGGAAAAGCTGCCCAGCTTGCGCTCTCCTTGCCTTGCTGGAAATCCAATGAGGTTATCAGTATCCAGCTAGAAATTCTCATCTCAGCGGAACTTGTCTGTATTTGGAAACCTGAGAGGCTGAAATGAAAAGGATTGATCCAGTTCTATTTTCCTCCATGCTGAAGCTCCAATTATGAGAACCTCCAGACATCTACAGGGACTAGCGGCCCATGCTTGCCCAAGGGAGCACCAGATTGACAGTGTCAAAACCCTACAAACTTTATCCTTTTTATAAAGTTTTTCCTTCAACTTCCCATCTCTGCAGAGACCCTATTTGTTTGTCCTTTGTTTTTGTGTATGTGTGCGTGTACACGTGTGCTGGGGAATTTTAAAAGGGATAGATAGCTACACTTGCAGAAATTGTGTGTTAACCAGTTCTTGCAGCATGTTTTAAAAAAGGAGTTTTGTTTTATAATAGATTAATAATTCTGGGTTTATTGAAAGAAGCCTGGTTAAAGTATCTTTTATTCTGGGTCTAACAATAGCGAAGGTAAATAATTGGCAATTTTGGTGACTGAATTAGGCACTTAAGCTAACGGTGTGGCCTGTGGAGTAGTGGGGCTAGAAAAATTGCACACACCTCTCATCCCGGTCATAACAGGCAGATACTGAGATCCATCACATTCTGTCTTGTGATTGCCATTTCTTTTCGGCCCACCACCAGATAAAACCCTGGCAGCCTTTCAACTTTCAGTGCAATTCCTGCCCTCAATAATATTCATAGAGTCACAGAATCACACAGTACAGAAGAGGCCCTTCGGCCCATCGAGTCTGCACTGACACTTGAGAAACACCTGACCTACCTACCTAATCCCATTTACCAGCACTTGGCCCACAGCCTTGAATGTTATGACATGCCAAGTGCTCATCCAGGTACTTTTTAAAGGATGTGAGGCAACCCGCCTCCACCACCCTCCCAGGCAGCACATTCCAGACCGTCACCACCCTCTGGGTTAAAAGGTTTTTCCTCACAGCCCCCCTGAACCTCCTGCCCCTCACCTTGAACTTATGCCCCCTTGTAACTGATCCTTCAACTAAGGGGAACAGCTGCTCCCTATCCACCCTGTCCATGACCCTCATAATCTTGTACACATCTGGAATCTTGCCTTGTACTATGTCAATAGGGTTAGACGAAATAATGTGGCAGTATGCTCATGTGGAGCATAAAAACTGGCAGAGATCTTCTGAGCCAGTTGGCCTGTATTTGTTCTGTAAATTATATATCGCTAAATAATTACTGCCTTTTTAAATTATCCACTACTTTTCAAATTAAAAACGTCCTGCATGTCTTAAGTTATTGATTCTTCATGAGGTAACATTGTTCATGCCATCAATGATGAGGCTATGTTCTAAATATGATGGAAAGATCGAATTGGCAAAGCTGTGGATTGGTTCTGTGACAGATCCTTCTCCCTTGGCTTTCAATCCTTGGAGATCAGGTGGGCACAGCTTCAAACACACACCTGACTCCTTTTATACTAAGTACATGAATGAACAGCAATCTGTTGCAAATAATTTCTCTACACTTCTTGACTACGAAAAATATACATTTTTTACACAGCAAGTTGTCATGACTTGCTATGCACCACCTGAAAGAGAAACAAATTCAAAAGTAACTTTCAAAAAGATTTTGGATAAGTATTTAAAAAGGAAAAGAAAATTGTAGGGGGAGAATTTTCTCCCCGTCGGGGGCGGGGGGGTTGGGCAGGAGCAGGCACGGGAGGGAGCTCAATTAAGACCCACCCAGTGTGGCGCGCACCCAGAAGTGTTGAGCGCTTCTTGTGCGGGCGGGGGGAGTAGGCTGAGTCAGGGCCTGCACTCTTTTGCGCATGTGCGTGAAAGAGCACAGAAATCTCCCTGAGGCACAGAGCTGCCTCAGGGAGTTCGGTTTGAATTCGAAAAATTTAAATAAATAAAAAAGATTTTTAGTCATGTCCCCCTCACGTGACAGTGTCATATGTACTGGGACATGTCTATAAATTTTATTAAAAATTTTTATTAAACTTTAAAAACCTTAATGAAACCTCATCCCACTTGTGGATGAAGTTTCATGATAAATGCGAAGGTCGCCTGGGCTCTTCGCCTGCCCTTCAACCTTAAGGTTGGTTGGGCAGTTCTGTTAATTAGTTTAATTGATATTTAAATGGTCTTAATAGGCCTTTGACAGTTTGGCCGGTGCACAGCCGACTCCGGTGCACGCCTACTGAACTGAAGATCGGAATGACATGCGGTGATGCCAGGACACACATCTGACATCACCACACGTCATTTTGTGCATCGATGAGTGGGGCCTGCCCCGCATGGCAACCCGAAGATTCTGGCCCAGGGATATGGGGAAAAAGTGGGTGAGTGGCATTAATTAGATAACTCTTTCAAGGATCCAGCACAGGCCAGGTGGGATGAATGGCCTTTTCCTGTGCTGTATGATTCTATAATCTATCTTGTTAATTCTCTAGCTAGGCTGGGAGCTCATAGCTGTTTCACAATCTTAAAACACAGATGCTTTGAATTTCAGCAGGAGTTCTCCTGAACTCTCGCTGCAGCTTCAGCAGTTGTACAGGGCAAAGGCATTTGGTTATATGGACTTAGGTCATAGATCAGTTATGATCTCATTGACTGGTGGAACAAGCCCGAGGGGCTAAATGGCCTACTTCCTATGTTCCCATGTTTCTATGAAGATCGGCTGAAATCCTGGCAAAACAGTGTAAACAGCCATCTATGCCCTTTCTGCAGGTGTTCTGGCAGTTATAGTGGTAGATTGGTGTGTTTGGTGCTGCTGCTGAGGAAGGTGAATCACACCATGCCTGGGCTGGGGGTGATGTGGAGGGAGAGAGATAGAGGGAGGAAGAGAGAGAAAGACAGAGCGAGAGACCTCACCAAATCTGTAAGGTAGCTCAGCCTACCAAACTTTCACTGAAAGTTTCCCGCAGGGGTGATGAAGAGGTTAACATCTATCTTTTGGTTTTAGAGCGGGAGGCTCTCACATATCGCCCTTGGCTAATTCCCCCACAGTGAACAGAGTTTTTAAAAAGGCATCCGTTTTAACTGGGGGTGAAATCAGATCATGAAACTTAATGCCAGACCCTAGAGGGAGAGACAAGGGCAGGACTCGGTAGTTCCAAGAGCTTCCCACAGGGCCTTGGTGGGGGGAGGAGTGGTGGAGAGGACTCCATCTCCCCCCATCCCATAATGATTTCACAGCAAAATGTTAGAATTGAAATCAAGGCTGCTTTTAACCCTTCCTAATCCGGGTACCTTCAACCTTACTGAGCTTAGTTAGCTCAACTTTGACTTGGAGTGTTCCTGGTCCCTTCAAACTACACCATACCCACTTATCCCTAGGGGGATCCCACATGTACTTTACGCCTAAGCCAATATACTTCTAATTTTTCCAACAAAGATGATTAGAAACTTTGGAGTCACCAGTGGGTTAAGGCACTGCACAATCTGGCACTAAACCAGATGCTATGTATTGAAAATTGATTTGTGCATTTAATCCACTGGAGGCTACCAAACACAGATGTACCAGCGAAGAAGTCTGCTAGGAAAGTACACAATGCAAAGTACACACAAAGAGGAACTGGCTTGATTTGTGATTCCCTCCACAGTTGAACAATCTAAGGACTGCCTACACCATCTAAACTCAAATATGAAGAGCGCCCATTGAGTTGAGCTCCTGGAACCCAAGACACCATCCCCCAGCAGGAGTTAGTGCCAAAGACGGAGCAAAAACTGTAAATAATTAGTTTTCAAAAAAAGAAACTCCTAGGGTGCTCATCACCCCAATGTTTAGAAAATGCCTGTGCTTGTGCAGCTTTCGGGAACAGTGCCAGTAGTACCTTCATGATTTGACTTGCCATCTGTTTTCAAGTTTAGACAAGACAGCAGCAGCAGTAAATGGCCAAAAAAGGTATATATCCATTTAAGTTTTATAATCACATTCATCAAATCATTTTCCAATGCTTGGAGGCACAAGAATTAATGCTCTGCCAGATGGTAGAAATTATTGATGGTGACGCAGCCTTTACATTTTTGATAGATGCACAGGCATGAAAGTTACCAATTCTGTTATGTCGGAATGCTCAACTTTGAAGGTTGATGGTATGGTGCAGAATTCTAGTGAATTCTGTGTCATGTGATTGAAGAGGATTGTATGAATTCTGTCTCAAAACATTGAACAGTACGGCCTACTAACCAACAACACAGAAGCATGAGTCATGAAGAGAGAATGCAAACAAATTACAACATTCAGCCCAATTAGTAGAGTAGCTAGGAATAGAACTTAGAGTGGACTCCAACTCATGGTGAATGGGCCCCCCAGAAGCTATCGGGGTGCTCAGCTTATAGCTGTACCTTGTTCCTCTGCCCCTTGGCCCTTGTTGAGCAATAAGGTGGAGCCGATAATAGGATCAGGACCTGCTGAGACAGTAATGAAGAATCAGTGGCATAGGGAATGAGTAGAAGATGGACATCTCAGTGCCTGACACTTACTGGAGTCTACAGTCTGGAGGCGGGCCAACAAAAGCAGGTCAGCAGGGACCACATGAACCACTCACAGAGTCGATCCAGCACAATGAACAGGAAATGAGGAGCTGGAATAATCCCAAGGACAGGATGGACAGGTGGGAAAGACAGCAGGACACTACTCCTGGTCCTCAGACATCAGGAGCACATCCCTGGGTTCCAGGCAGGCTGAGCTCAGCATTCACATGGGCTCAGAGTAGGTTGGCCTTGGCATTAATTAGGTAGACCGTGACCCTGCCAGTGCTTACCCAACAGATGAGCAAAGAGTCCAAATGGCACTTGCTATTGCTGCTTTCAGCAATCCTTTAATCCCCTTTCCCTTTGATTGGGAGAAACTATTTCCAATATTTGGGGAGTCTAGGACAAGGAGGGGTAGTCAAAAAATTAGAACCAGACCTTCTGGAATGAATTTGTTTTCATGCAAAGGATGGTAGGAATTTGGAACTCTCTTCTGCTATATTGATGCTAGTTGAATTGTTAATTTTAGAGCTGAGATGGATAGATTTTTGTTATCTGAAGATATTAAAGGATTTGGGGCATAAGCAGGTATACCGAGTTAGGTCACAGATCAGCCATGTTCCCATTGAATGGCAGAACAGCCTTGTGGGGCTAAATGGCCTACTCCTGTTCCTATGTTCATCTATCAATCCAAAATAATCCTTGGCATTTATTAACACAGCCACGCAAAGTTTTTGGTTATTCAGTAGAACCAGGGTTAAATTCCAAGTATCATACTGATCTTTCTCTAGTCCAACATCAAAGGCAGACCCAAACTGGCAATTAAGAATTCTAATTGTTTACAAAATGACCCAGGTTTTCCTTCTTTGATTCTTGCAGGGGTATATGTTCAGCTATTTGCTAACCCCACCATAAATATAGACATAAGCTTTATAAACACTGCTCTTATTCACTAAAATTATTGAACGGAGCAAACTTTGCCTGGCGGGAATGAGCACTGGTGTGATTCCTAGCATGATGTTCATCATCAAATTCAAGAAATTACAATTCATTGAAGGCTTAATTTAAACCTCGAAACCAATCTAATCATTTTCCAATTGCTACAAATATCAAAAACATTGCTTGATTGGTTTGAAGTAACTGTATGTAAAGGGAAATTAACTTGATGGACACATGTAATCACTAATACCTATTTACTCACAGTCGCTTTCTGGACTCAAATCTTGTCTTTGTAGCATTACTTTACAAAACCAGCTCCTTAAATAAAACTCAATCACTAAAGAAAAATTTGAAAATAAATTTGGGCAAGAGATTTAGTATCTATCAGTGATTCAGTCATGAAAATTATTGTCTTTTAAAAATATTTAATTGCAGGATTAAAAGCTTAACCCTAACCCTTTTTAATACACTTTACTGTCACTTTTATTAAGAAAGAGCAAATTTAATGAGGTCATATTTGTTCTGTTTGCTATTTGGAGCAGGCATTGGATTGACACAACTGCATGCATTGTAGTCACCTTTGCATACTGATCTTTTTTTTAAATTCTTTGGGGTTAATTTTGTCTTTGGGTGTAAGTGCAAACAGGACATGTCAGATGTTAGTATGCTGTTGTATAATTATACACTCGCTTTGAATCTCAGTTCTCTTTCGCTGCACCTTATGCAATGGGCAAAATAGATGGCGGAGAAAGTGCAACACTGGGTTGTAATGTGGGAGGGAAGAAGGCCTTGGGAGGAGCAGCGAATATTTTCAAGTGTGCAGACACAGTATCCTCGCACACGCTTTGAGACCAATGCATTTTCAAATTGCACAGGTAGATTTTAACTCTGGATATGGGGCACCCAGACAGCAGCGGGCAAAATGCTGTTCCTGCAAGCCAAGGACACTTTCAAGAGCCAGGCTTCAATAATGTGCCACCAGCGAGCTGCATGTCCTGCTGATAGGTCCGCAAATGGGCCCAGGGCTAGGAGGATAGAAAGTGGGAGAATAGATAACAGAGGGGGTGTTGGGGGAGAAGAGATCAGAGGAGGACAGGAGACGGTGGGAAAAAAGATTGCAAAGCAATGACAGTGAGTTTGGGGGAGGGACCAATAATTGTTATTTTTGAGGTAAACAGAGGAACACTTCTGCTCCACAAACATAATGATTTAGTACCAATTTGGGGGGCCTCTTTCTCTTTGTTGCTCCAGTTGATCTGAGCATAGAGTGGGCAATGTTCAGTCCTTCAAATAATGACATCAGGAAATTCTGGTACAAGCTAGAAAATTACTGACCGCAACAGTTTGACAGTTGGTCATGTTTTGCCCAGCTTTCATTTCTGTGAAGCATCTTGGATTGTTTTTCTGCATTAAAGATGCATTGTAAATGAAAGTTGTTGAAATTGCATCAGAGCTCTATTTAGTACATAGGACTCTGAGTTCCTCCAGTAATGCGGTGTTCACCTGATGCCTGGGCAGTAAGCTCATAAGTTGGTCTTGAAAGGTTTAGTCATACAGTTTTCAATAATTAGCTATTTGGTGAAAAGATCTTTGTGTCTTATCCCTTTTTTAAGGCAGTCATTTGTGTCATTAATCACTATTTCACAAAGTGTGTGTGATAAGTACCAAACAGACAACAATGCTTTGTCAACATAATACATGCAGTGCCAGAACATATCAGTTTATAACGGGATTCCCTATTATCCAATCGACTAAATGGATTAAAACAACATTCCTGTGTCGCAGTGGAGCAGACTTCGTCTGTCATTCACGTTAACTAATAATTGTTTTTCAATTCAATTAATCAGACAAAGCCAAAAATCATATCATTTTCAGGAAGTCAGTTGAGGAAATACTTAGCTCAGTCTGTAACATATTCACAATGAATTTCCTCAGACATTTTACCACTGCACTGCCGTCACTTCACTGGAAGTGATGCAGAAACCTTGTTTTTGCATGTTAAGTGGGCTTTCTGCTATATTTACATGGAAAAGCTTTGCAGTGGCGGAAATTAGGAGGAAATTAAGCACGTCAATTTTTCTTGCCAGGTTGTGAATTCCTGGTAATTTGTTGTGACTATTACAGTCCCAATCATGGCTAAATATCTTCTCATTCCAGTTTTTTAGCCGTCTTCAGCAAATACCATTGAGCAATGCTGGGATGCAGTTCCACAGGCACCTGTTACCTTCCTGTATCTCACCCATATTTATGTGTGGGTGTCCAGTGTCACACACAAAAAAAATCTCAAAAGTTGTTGAGTTTGTACCGCTCCAAGTTCTACTCCTAGCTACTCTACTGATTGGGCCAAAGCTGAATTTGAAAATCTGAATTTCAGAGACCACAAGCTGCACCTCTACAATGTCGATAAAAGGGGAGAATGGCTAAAAAAAAAAACTTAAAACTTAAAAAAAAATACATCACGTTACCGGTTGAGTGGGGACATCAGTGGTCTCTTTTGGGCAAAGTTACTTGCTCAGTGTGGTCAACATTGTATTTACCACTGTGTTGAACACTTTGCCTGGACAATAAGGATAGGAATATACAATGTACCAGGACCATAAATACCTAAAATGAACATGAAAGCAGCTTTGCAAAATGTTGTGCTAAATGGGTAGTTTTCTGATTTTCACACTGAGGATCCTGAAAGCCTAAGGAGCAGGTATTGAAATACAGACATCTACTTTCCAACTATTAGCCTACCATCATGCAGGGCATGCATTGTGCTGGAAAGATAAAAGTCCCTGAAGTTCTGGATAAGTTGGAATTTGAGTAGCGGTTGGCTGGAGCGCCGAAACTGGTATTTTCCAGAGCCAGTGTAAATGCTGAACATTTTCCAGTTTTTTTCACAGGCTTAATCAATCCCTTTAAACAAATGCTTATTCGTGGTCAAAAGTATAGGTAACAATCATAACTTGAGGATCAAGGCGTAGAGCTTTACACAAAGGGTGCACGTATGTGGAATCCAGGAGTGGAGGTCAGTGTCCCCTGTTCATATATTGTTCAAGTTTCCTTTCATTCAATCTTATGTGGACATAAAATTGGCTGCACTGCCCTGTCTGACCAACTCCACATCTGTGCAGCCATTAAGAGAAATTCTACTTTGGCTGCAGTAAATCAGAAAATTTACACAGATAGGTTTTGATCTAAACCACAACAAGGACATGAATCTAGGGTGGTAAACTCAATAAAGACATTTTAATTTGACTGAATTTTCAAAAGTAAGTTATTTCCTTACTGGAAGGCTTGTACTGAGATTAACAAAATCGATAAATAACTACAACTTACTCAATGAAAATCACAGAAGCAATTTTATACTCTTGTATCTCTTTTTAATATGGAATGCCCTTGAAAAGCAATTGATTCCTGTTCAGTCACTTATGAGAAGTAAGTAACTGCAAAGGACTTTCCAAAGTTTTTTCTACTTTTTTCTATTTGTTGATTAACTAAACCTGGCTTGTGCTTGTGTGGTGAGAGCACATGATACACTGGAGAACTATTGCCACTTCCAATCACACATCAACCACAAATACCTCAGTCAGGTGCCTGCGGGCAAGTTCTTCTGGTGTTTGGTTGGAGGTGTGCTATTGACACACCAGCTAGGCAAAGGGAGTGGCACTAATAGCATACTGAATGCTTTCACTAGTAGATTTTAGAAATTCAATATTGCCGCCAGTCATTCACATTTTAGAAGGCACTGTGATTTGGTAAACTTTGAATAAAGTTTAACTATGTGTGGAACAGTGCTTGTTTCCAACTGAAAGGGCTGATGTATTTCATGAAACCATTTCCTACTTTTATCCAAAAAAAGAATAAACACAGAGCATATTGCAGAATCCTGTGAAATGTCTGATGTCAAAAACGAGTGTATCCAGATAAGCAGCATAACATGGGCATTAGACTTTTAACTACCACACTGGGACAAAACTGGCATTGGAAATCAGTCATCAGTTATAGAAACCACCAATTTTCATTTCCATTGAAATCTATACTGTTATTAAATCAGATCACTCAAATGTGCTACAGGAAGAAAAAAGGCTAATGAATACTATCAGCCCAGAATTTCTTGTCAATATAATGGTGATTTTTGTTTTTATTCGTTCATGGGTGTGGATGTCACTGTCAAGGTAACTGTAACTGTATAAGCAATTTTACAATTGTAATTTTTTTTTAAATTCTAATTTATTTTCTAATGAAAATAACTAATTTCTGAGGAAGCCTTTCATCTGAAGGATTAATTTATCATTCTCTATTGGATACTGTTTACATTTTCTGATCTTATTCAAGTTTTCCAGTACTCATGGCTATTCATGTTCCTGGTGCAGAACTTGGCCTATTGAGAGTGCACATCAGGGGCAGGATTTTCAGTGCGGGTGCATGCCCAACCCACTTGAGCGTAAAGTAGTGGGTGATGACGTTGAATGAGTGTCCAGATGTCATCCTGCGCTCATGCAATGTTTTGATTGGTGGGCGCATGCAAAAGTCAGAAGCGCGCCTGCCGACAATTAAGAGGGCAATTAAGCCCACTTAATTTGTAATTGTCCTCAATTTTTCATGGTCCATCCAACCTCACGGCAGCACTAAGCATTTCAGCACGCGATTCACACTGGCTCGCTGTTAATTGGCCAGCCAGTGTGAAATCGCAGTTGGAGGCCAATTGAAGCTGGTGGTCCATTCCCCAGCCACTTCCAGAGCTGCTGATCACGCCTGCCTGCCAACTGGAAAATTCTGCCCCAGATATTCAACTGGATGGTTCCGTGGTTTTCCAAGTTTTATGGACCAACTCTTGTGGGAAACTTGTGCCCAAATTCTTGTTACAAGTGTGAATTTGTAAAGAAATCCAGAGATTTGCAGTAGTCATGGATTATCTTTTAACTGTACGTCTCGGGATATACTGAGTAACTTGTTTCTAAGGGTATAAATGAGTCTTCCAATATAACTGAATTGAAAACACAAAGCTAAGTATTAGGTGACCTATGCTGTAATTTTTGCTATTAGCTTTTCTCCCCAGATAGCAGTAACTTATCTCCTTCCCACTCAAACAGCCCACAAATGCAGAGTCAATTGCAGTTGTCAGGATTAAAGACAAAGTGCGTTTTTATGATGGATGTTACCCATTCCATAGTCTCAGTTATCATGCTTAAGGGAATGAAAGACAACATTACACTGCAACGATTTACAACACAAACTTTTGATTTCGATTAGGTTCATCTTTTTTAAAGTGGGCTTCTCCTTGTAACTTTATGGTAGGAAAACATAATGTGAGCAATAAGTGCCAGGTTTAGGGAGCAAAGAAATGACACAGTGTTTACCAGTACAGTGAACACAATTCCGTAACTCTTCCTGTTATTTAACGATTACAAGTTTGAAAGCTGTTTGAAGACTGAGAATGGATCTGTTGACAGCTGAAGACCTACTTACCCCAACACTTTTGAGAAAGTAAATATTACTTTTCTCCACTTTCATGTGTGATAGAATAGGCAGGTCCATTAGCAGGCAAAGTAAATGTCATGTAAAACCTTTCCATGGCTTATGGTTAGTATTTCAAATTCTGCCATTTTTGAAGCACTTAAGGAATGTAGACTCTGGACTTTTTATCGGCCGGGAATACAAAATAGATGATAAAACAGTCGAAAATACAGAAGATGATATTGAATTCTTTTACAAAAATTGTTTCAAGAAAATTGGATTTTCCTTTTTGTTGTCATTGTTCGCAAGGCCATAGCACAGGTTCAGCTCATTTATCCTCTTCCATCCAGAATATCAACTCTGACATCTTCCCATTACATCCTCTTGTTTCTTAATTTACTTCAATGTCATGACTTCAGCTATAATTTCAGGCAATGTGTTCCACCAGCAATTACCCACTCTATGAAGAACTCTTTATTGATGCCTGCTGTAAGGTTGTCCTGCTCCTCTCATGAATCCCTAAGTAATAATTACTGTTTTTACCCTGATGTACCTCTCTGAGGTCCCCATTCCTTTTCAAGGTTGAAAAACCCTTGCTGATCAAGTCATTCATCAGATCTCCTCCACTGGTGTTATTCTCATCTGCACATATACAAGGGCCACTGTGTCAGGACAACCAGTGTGGCCTGGCCAGAACACTGATCAATTCCAACATCACATATAGAGATTAGACTCAACCAATTCATTATTGCTGGGTTAAAAGCCTAGAACAGCCTACCTAACAGTGGTACCTGCTAAAGGACAAAGAGAAGTGGGCCATAAATTTTGGCTTTGCCAGCGATGCTTGCATGCTAAAAACTGTTTTTCTTTAAATTATGGTCAAAGAGTCCAGCAAACAATTTGTTTTCTTAAGATGAATCTCACATCAATATTCAACAAATTTTTACTAACCTGTCTCTGGTCTAATTCCCCAAAGCCTTTCATTATTCATTTTGGAAAATAGTAATGGAAACAATGCTGCAGTACAGTTCAGGTAGTTCATTTGACTTTGCTTTTAAACCTATTGCTGTTTGGTTTGGGAGATGAGGGTCTATGAGCTAGCTCTTTGTATATACATTGTTAAATCCAGTTCTCTTCTCCTGCTGGAATTTTACAGCCTTCCAGTTGCAGGAAGGCAGGGATGGGCCGGTGGGAGGCTGCGGGGGGTGGGGGGGGTGTGATTGCAGGCTTGGATGCCGTGCCAGTGGCGCCATTCCCATTGCCTACCCACTCCCGCCTACTCCTGCTGCGCTTTTACTAGTACCAGGGGAAGCGTCAGTTGACCTGTTCACTTGTGGGTCAATTGAGGTCCTTAAGTTACCAAATAATGGTCACTTAAGGGCCTCCTCTCACTGCTGCTGGGAGTTTACCCACAATGGGGGAGGCCAACGCCTAATGTCCAACCCCACAGGACTGGTGGCCGGGCAAGGGAGCTGCCTCCTTTTTGGGCCACCTGTGTCCATCAAAGCAGCCCCCAACACCCCTAAAATATTCTCCTTCGCCTGCATTCCCATGCCCTGTGCCCTGATCCACACTTCCCCAGGTGAGATCCCACAATTACCTCATAGTTCGGGTTTCATTGCAGCTCGCTTCCCTCTGGGACTCACTGCAATGTCAGCAGTGGCCACCACTCCGGGTGGTGCTGCTGCAACAAGAAAGCAACAGGCCCCCTGATTGCTCTCAGGGTGGGACTTCCTCCCAATGGGGACAGAAGGCCCACTTCAAGCCAAATAATGGCTCAATGGTCATTAAATGGCTGCAGAGTGAGCCAGCCAAGCTGGGGTGGGCTCAAACCCAACTTTTACGCCTGGGTGGGGATCCTGCTCCCAACATAAAATTCAGGTCATAGACTCATGAAAACCTGGGTCTATTAATCTACCACCAGGGTAAGGGACCCTAAATATCATGAGCTAGCTTATGGGGTGTTCACCTTCCAGAATCCAAACTAAAATGATGCCATTTTAAAGTGGATTTAGGAAGGGTATTGGTTACTGAGTTAAATTCTGTTTTAACTGCACGAGATCTAGAAAAAGTATCCTGTGTTTGGCATGGAATCAGACTCTCTGATTCTTTCATGAAAACTTTCAAGTTGCACTCCACTGATTTGAGCATACAAGTCAGGCTGACACTCCAGGCTGTGCTGAAGGACAGATGCACTGTTGGGGGTCAAGTCTTTCAGATGAGGCATTAAACCAAGACCCACCTGCCTGGCAGGTGGATGTAAAAGATTCTGTGGCATGATTCAAAGAAGAGTTGTCCTGGAGCCAAGGCTGACAATTATCCCTCAACCAACATCTGAGCCAGTCGTTTATGTCATTGATTGCAGGACACAAATTGGCTCCCACATCTCCTGACACTACCACAGTGACTACACTTCAAAAGGTATTTCCTTGGCTAGGAAGCTGTTTGTGACATCCTGAAGTTATGAAAGATGCTGGCCCAGATCTTCCTTTGCGTATTGTCAGAGAACAGACATACGATGCAAGATGCACGTCAGAACCCTGTGGAAGTCATGGCGTGTGGACCTCCATGGGAATTTTCAATTTCCAACAGGAAATTGTCTAGCTCCCCAGAGTCTGAGACTTCAGGCAGTTCTGTGGAACTTATCAGAATAGTAACCCAGAAAACGTTAGACAGAAAAACCTAGTCTAATTCCTGGGTATCTACACAACTGACTATGCCCTGACCCAACCTGACTACACTCCAACCACCCGACTACGCCCCAACCACTCCTCCTGACCACCCAACTACCCCACTGACTCCCAGATTACCCCCGACCCAACCCGACAACCCTCTCAAACCCCAGACTAACCACCCACAAACACAAAATCCAGGCCTGATTACCCTTACCACCCAAACATTCACCACAAGGCAGCTACATAAACTTACCATACGGCAATACTGCTATAAAAATAGGGTAGGTCCTGTTTTTCCCCTATTCCACTGTGATCTGATTGAGTTTCCCGCATTTCTGGGAAAGCCAGACTTGGAAGACCCAGCAAGAAATATGGAGTAGCGTCAAGGCAGGGGAAAATTCGAGCAGAGTGGTAATCCGATTATGCTTGTAGTGATGATTGCTGCTCCTTGGAAGATCTGGGCCGCTATATAAATGTAGGCTGTTTCTGTAAAATTGAAAACCTGTGGCTTTTGCTTTCAAAGCAGAGCCTCACCAACCCCAAGTCTTAAGATAAAATGTGCTTTCTGTCAATATGACCTTTTCTGCCATATTTGGGGTCAAATGTGTTAGACTTTGGTGAGAGGGGAGAGTCCTGCTCTCTACTTGCTGGCTCTACAGAGCCTCATTCATGGCCACATGTACAAGTTAGGGTAGATAACACCTCTAGATTCTCCACAAGTCTCCCGGAATGAGACATAGTTTTCCCAGGTACTGCTGTTAGCAGCGTGGGACATCTTTGCACTTTACAGTCCCCGTGGCAGTACTGCCCATCCCATCTGTCACTGTCTGATGCTGCAGAAAAGCTTCAAAGCTCAGTGATGTTCCCCCCTCTCCTCTACCCCTTCTAGGGATCTGGATCCAACTGATGTCTCAGGAGGCAGGGAGCTTTAGGGAACAGAAGCGACTGAGTTAGGGGAAGGGTTGAGGGGGGTGGGGTTGTTGATGTTGCAGGAGTCAGAGATGGTTGAGGAGTCAGGGATGGGTCTCGGGGAAAGAGGGGAAGTGGGAGGCAGGGATGAAGGAAAGGCGTGGACATAGGAATGCGGGTCTGAGAGAGGGAGATTGAGGAATGGGGGTGGGCATGGGGACCAGCATTTTCTGCAGTGCCAGAAACAACAGTAGCAAAACGACATGGTAGTAGTATCGAGAGAGAAGCAGCTGGTAAACGGGTGAGGGAAACCTGGGGACATTACTGTGGTTGAATAGTGAACAATCCTTTCCACTGGTGGGTGAATGAGAAACAAAGGGATGGAAATCAATAATTATATGGAAGAACTGTGGATGAAAGGAATTTCTCAAACTGACAGCTATTAGGCCATGGAATGCTTCACTACAAGTGATTACTGTAATAGAGACCAGAACATCATTTAAAAGTAATTTCAGTAGAAATTTGAAGAGAAGGAACAGAGAAGGATCTGGGATGGGGTATGGGGTTACAGTGGAGAGTGCCAGAATTAGCAAAAGCATTTAGGGCTCTTCTGCGCTATAATTTCTATAATCCTATGGTAGCTCTCCTTAATTGAGTCTCAGCCCAGGGAGTGGTTTATAGATGTCAGTGCTGATCTGTGTTTAGGACCATGTAACCTATGAGTGGCCCTCAGCAGCCACACTGACAGCACTCTTAGAATCCCTTGTTCAATTCTGGTTATCACATCATATACAATATATTCATGTATTAGAAAGGGCACAGAAAAAAGCAGCAAGACCAAACTCAAGTGATGGAACGATTAGCTATAAGGAAATATTAAAGGCTACACTTCAAGCATAAAAGAGGCAGTTATATGGACAATAAAGAGGCAATATGATCAAAATACCAACACCTTGAGGGTCACCATTGATCAGAAACTGACCTGAACCAGCCATAAAATTACTGTGGCTACATTAGGAAGTCAGGGGCTATGAATTCTGAGGTGAGTAATCTCCTGACTCCCCAAAGCCTGTCCACCATCTACAAGGCATAAGACAGGAGTGTAATGGAGTACTCTCCACTTGCCTGGATGAGGGTAGCTCCAACAGCATTCAAGAAGCTCGACACCATCCAGGACAAAGGACCCCACTTGATTAGCACCCCACCCACCACCTTCAATATCCACTCCCTCCACTACCAACACACAGTGCCAGCAGTATGTACCAACTATAAGATACGTTGCAGAAACTCACCAAGGCTTCTTCAACAGCACCTTCCTAACCCGCAACCTCTAGCACCAAGAAGGCAGCAGATGTCTTGATATATGGGAACACCACCAACTGCAAGTTCCCCTCCGAGCCACTCACCTTCCTGACTTGGAAATATATCACCGTTACTTCACTGTCGCCAGGTCAAAATCCTAGAACTCCCTTCTACACCACATGGACTGCAACAGTTCAAGAAGGAACTCACCACCATCACTTCAAGGACAATAAAGGATGGGCAATAAATGCTGCCCTAGCCATCAACACCCACATCCTGTGAAAGAATAAATAAAAAGAAATTCTGAAATATTAAATGGTATGGGTAAATAAGGCAAACCTAGATTATTAGCTCAAAGAAAACCAAGAAAGTGGGATTAGCGGATATAAAAGAAACTATTTAAAGATAAATTTAGAACAATACTTCAAAGATGCTTTTACTCAAAGAGTGATGAATGTTTGGAATGGTTCACCAGGTACAATAGCAGAGACAAAATATAAGGGTTATTCAAAGTGCTATTAAGTGTGCTGTTCAGAGGGATGTACTTAAGGAAAGAGATTCAATGGAAAATTTCTTTTCATCCCCAAATGACTTTTGAACAGTACCTCATCAAGGAGTCAATGCTTCTAGCATAGGAGGGAGTGGGTGGGGACTAGAAGGGAGGAGGGGGGAAAGGGGAAATTGGCAGAGAAAAAGTGGTGAAGGAAAGAAGAGATATAACCTCGCAATTATTATTGCAGATGTTGTTGGAGATAGAGACAATACATAGGGGAGTGGAATTAATTGTCTGGAATGCAGGATTATCCATAATACAAAACTCAGCTTCATTTGGTTGTGACTGACATTGTTCTTACGTCAAAGCAAAATACTGCAGATGCTGGAAATCTGAAATAAGAACAGAAAATGCTGGAAAAACTCAGGGTGTCTGGCAGCATCTGTGGAGAGAGAAACAAAGAAGAGTCATATGGGAGAAGAGTCATATGGACTCAAAATGTTATTCTTATGTGCTCTTATGTTAAGTTGGAAATGGTTTAAATTATATTTATTGCATATCATTGAGCTTAAGGAGAAGTAGCAAATATGTCTGCGTGAAGTTTACTCAGATGTGACGCGAGGCTATTATTTGTCCCTGCTTTGCTCTTAAGTTAATTCCTCACAAAAATAGCCCCTCCTTCTGCCTATATTTTCTGCTAGAAGCACTCTGAAAAGAAAGAGCTTGCAATGACAGAAAACATACAAATGAACTGTGAAAGCATGTGATTATCCAACTGTTCTACAGCTTTATCTTGGAACATACTCATTTTAGTGTTTCATATTCATATAAGTTATTCAAAAGTAATATGCTTATAGTAACAAGTTAACCCTGTCAGATGGCATCTCCTCTCACATAGTCCTTAAAAGTATGTACAAAACAATTGAAATTTCTTTTCATCATTAATACATTTCCAATGAGTGTTATAGGCACCTGGCACCCATTGTGATACTAGGCACAAGGAAAATAATTGTCAAAGTTTTGAAGAATTTCCTTCTGAAAAATACACTTCAATTACTTTTATTTTACTTCCTACATTTTATCCTTTAATCACTAACTTATTTCTAATCTACATTCAATGACAAACGTTTAATGGTTACCAAAGCAGACATAAAACCTCTCCAAAGTAAACATCATGTTGAGAGTTGGGGTTAATTTTTTGTTATGTTATTACCAATAAATTTTGAACTGAAAATGTGAAAGAGAAATATGGCCACTTATTCATTTCCAGTATAACTTTTTTTCTAAATCCAAAGGGATCCAACAACAAATTCATTCCTTTTTTTGATTTTAGCACAAATCCAAAGGGATCCAACAACAAATTCATTCCTTTTTTTGATTTTAGCACAAATTCATTTTAACTTGACAGTTAATATCATAACTGAAAATGAGAATAATATTGAAATATCTGTAAAGGAAAACTCCTGTACTGATCCTCAGACCTGCTCTGAACTCATTTGCTAAATGGCTAAGCCAGGTTCCTAATGTACGATGTACAATTTACAATGAAGCTGAGGGCAGATGCCCACGGCTGGACAACTCTACAACCGCAAGCCTTTTCAGAACTTGCTTGCTCAAACAGCACAACATGAAAGGGCAAACTGAAACATGCCACAGTGTTCTGTCAAAATAAGGAATCTTGTCAGTGACAGATCACCATAATTCTCTGAAAATTTACGAAAAGGGTATTTTTTTTTCCTTTACATAAGAGAATTAATGTTTAACTTGTAAATTGTAATGTGAACAAGGCAATGCCCCACAGTGACCAGCAAAAGTAAAGATCATGTTACCCAATCAGCCCACTGGAAAACAACGTTGTTTTTTACAACAAAGAAAAGGATACCCTGGCCAAATGTGGAATCCCCAATGTGATCCAGAATTACTGCCGTTAAAAAAAAGCCACAAGAACATAAGAACAGAAGACATAGGAGCAGGAATAGATCATTCGGTCCTTCAAGCCTATTCCACCATTCATTAAGATCATGGCTGATTGGCAGAGCAGGTTTGAAGAGCTAAACGGCCAACCTCTGCTCCTATGTCTTCGTATTTTTTTTAACAGCAAAAATTACAGCTCATACTATCATAATGTTTCATGGCACACTAAACATTGAATGCATGCTTCAAAGTTGTATTTTAAATTTTGGTATTTTAATTTGATTTCATGATCCACATGTGTAAGACTAAGATAAAAGCAAAATACTGCAGATGCTGGAAATCTGAAACAAAAACAAAAATAGCTGGAAAAACTCAGCAGGTCTGACAGCATCTGCGGCGAGGAATACAGTTAACATTTTGAGTCCATATGTCTCTTCATCATTCTGATAAGTTAGGAGCAGGCACATACCTAATGCCTCTGTTCTTAGTGGATGGTGACACCAGGACATTGATGTTTCAATATTACTGCAGATGAGTTCTCCCTTAGGGCAGGTAAGCGAGAGGATTGGGACCTCGAATTTCTATGGAAGCTGTCCTAATCTCCCACAGTAACTTTGGCTTGGGGATTGGCAGAACCCTGGAGACACAGCCATGTTCAGTCATTTACACAATTTCTCTAGGGGTTCCACTAGCCCCCACTCACCAAGATTACAGCAGAATGTCAGCGAAACCACAGCAGAAATTCAAGGCGGGTCCCTTTCTAATGTTCAATTGAAACACATACGATTACACAACAAAAAACATTGAAGTTCAAGAAAAAGAGTAAATTATCATGAGAATTATTTTGAGAGCTTTTGAAGTGAAAGGCAGTGCAAACATGCGTTGATGTAATGATTAAAAATAAATGGTAGCAATCAAATAAAGGAGGGTATTTTCTACCTTAACATTTACTTATTAATAGTATTCACTTTTCAATCTTGTCTATCAGACAAGGCCAATTGAATCAATAGTAATTAAGCTGTTCTATCTTTCTTTTCCTGAAACAAGTAAGGGAGTAAAATTTTCCTCAAATACTTTAGGTGCTAAAAAGCCCTCAAGGTGGCCAAGATAGGGACTTCAACTGATTTAGCTCTCATTTAGCACAAGGAGCTGGAGCATATGCTCTCGGAATGACTGCCCAAAGGATCATTAAGAGGCTGATTGACAATTAAATCACTTGCTCGCACTCATTAAAAAGACTGCCTGGAACCTTGGTGGCTTTCTAACCTCTTCTAACAATGACCAGCTGAACAGGAGTAAACAGTCATTGTTCAGGATTTTTAAGTACCTCATAATGCCATGTTTAGCTTTCACCATTCACTTGCTGATTGAGATTGACTGTGCTATGTTTGAAGGGAACATTTGAGGCACATCAGGACACTTGCTGGGGGACTTTGTCAAAACTTCACCAACATTGATTAAAATCTTTTCTGGAAAACCTTTGAGGATTTCACCTAAAAATAACGAATGCTGTGCTACTCTACTTTATCTGGCACCTGTTAGGAGTCACCAGGAGCAAGAGAGTGTTTAATAGTCGCTTGGCAGTACAGAACTCGAGTATAGCTGAAAAAAGGCATTTTGTCCTGCACTCATCAGGTCAATTGTAAGAATACCAATGTCAGGGAAAGCAACAACTTTATGCTGTATGTGAAGACAGTGCTGATTGGTTGGCAAGTGGCATTGCTTGGTAGAGGCATTACCATGGAGAATGCACCAGTTAATGGTGCCTGACAGTTAGCTGCCAAGCATTGTTTGAAATTTAAACCAGGCAGTTTGACTTTGAATGGTCAAGGCATGCAATGCTGGAAGCTGCGATGACTGCACTGGAGATTGTGAGCCCAGTTATCAGACACTGGCATTGGAGTTGGCCAGCTTCTCCATACTGAAGAGGATGGTTTCCAGGCTTAGCATCAAGTTATGGACCAAGATGGAGGTGGACTCCTCCATCTCCTTAACCATGACCCATAAACTTTCAGGAGGCTTTACATTGCACCAAGCATTTGGCTTGTCAAATCCTCCTGCCTTCTGAAGCTTGGCACTGACTCCATGACATCAGTATTGTTATGAGAACTTGCAACCCCCACTGCACACCCCAGCAAGGTGGCATATGTGGTGTCCCTTTCAACAAGAGTGATTGCTGCCCACTAGTGCTTGGTGCATCCCACTGAGCTTCTAAGTGGTGCATGGCTTTGTGCCTGTGACAGTGGAGCCATTGATGCAGTTCATTCTACTTCACTTTCCTCTTCCTCTTCTGGCTTGGTGGGTCTTGCTTGTCTTCCACTTCATCCAGGAGGGAGGTGGATCATTCTCCTGGGAACCTGTAATGATAAAGCTGGAAGGGTTAGGGCACAGCCTGTGTGGCCACTATCGGAGGATGTGTGTGAGGAGACTGAATGGAGCTAGGGGGTGATGATAGCTTTGGGGAAGTAGCGATCAGGAATAGCTGTGCATCTGTGAGGAAGCCGGAGTTGTCACATACCACTAGACGCTATGTCCTGTAGTAACCTGATGTGTAATATGCCTTTAAGATGAATGTTGTAATGGAAGATCACATGATCTTGGTATCCAATAGCAGAGTAGTGCAGGCTATCTCTGCAGTCAGTGGTCTTGCATTAGAGTCTGAAGTGTAAACACAGAGTTTTGATTGTAAGCACACAAGTGTAGCTGCTGAGTTTCTTTTGTAAATAACCAGAATGTGTTCCTTTTAAGGAAGATCTACAGATCTTCTCGGTCTTTGGTATCAGTCGGTCATCTCGAAACAAGCTTACAGTCCCAATAAACCAGGATACAGGGTCGAACCTTCTCTGCCTCTAGCCACAGCGTCCATCACTTTGCTCCTGATCATGGTCTTCACGGTTTCCTCAAGGGGTGTCATGTCCTGCAGGCACGCTTTACTTTCCCCAGCCAGATCCTGCCGATGACTGTCATGTATTACCTTGTCCTAGAGGAGAGTGATGACTGAGTGTATTGCTTATGTGTGGCATAGAATCATTGAAAATTATGGCACATGTAATGCCTCACATGAGTGAAGAGCTGTGAGATACATCTGAGTTGTGAATAGTACCTATGGAGCGTGCATAGCTTGGGGCATGTGAATGTCAGTGTACGGTTAGATAGTGGATGAAACATGTTGAGGTTGCCATGCTGATGATGGTGCAGTCATTGAGTAGTATGTTTGTGACATGTGATATTACCTTGATTATTCTTGTCAAGTCATCAAGTTACTTATAGCCCTGGAACCATGTCCCAGGCCAGGATTCCTGGCTATCTGTTGCCGGATGGGTTCCTCCCACATGCGCTTCATTAGCTGTGTCTGTGGCCTCCTCCCCCACTCCACTGGGTAGAGGACACCCCTGACTCCTCTGAACCTTTCCACTGGGATTTTCAGTGTCATAACCGAGGACCAGGACACCCTCTCTTGGTCCCTGAGCCACCCTTCATCTCTCTCAGCCAGCTTATTCTACACTTTCAACGGAAGCAGTTGAGTGCAGGCTTAGAATATAGCTCCAGGAAAACTGTGTTGAATCTGCAGTTGAGTGCTCAGCCTGCAGTTGTTTGTTTTAGCATCTGCAGGAACTAACTTCCAAATCATGGTTATCACCAATTAACCCCAAAATTGTGTGCTAAATTCATTCTTCCAAACAGATGTGTCTCACTGCACAGCATCCATTTAGCACCTGTTTTCACGCTTTCGCCAAAATAAACCCCAAGATCTCCAGCCACTTCATTATTCCAGCATGATTGCATATTTACTTAGCAATCAGCCATCTGCAACCCTAATCAAATTAAAGGAAGCTGGCCCAAAATAGATACCATTTATCAAATGATTAACCCTTTAGAGTACACAGTTTGAGAGTTAGGTTAATCGATAAGTTGTCAGTAATGGTACAGGCAAGCTGCTTTTCCATCAGTTCAGATTTGACAATCTGAACCCACTCCCTGTGTTTACATTACTAAATATAGCTCCTCTGTCTTGAAGGCAGAATTGTAGATCCTGTTTTTAGTTCTCGGTTTTTAATTCTCATCTGTAAGAACTGGGCTGGAATTCAACACATACTTATGTAATGATAATGGGTATGTGGAGGCTTTGCAACAATTAAGGCTGGGACCTATGCAATTTTAAGGAAAATAATGGGTAAGTACTTGAAGCAGAGGAAGATACTCAGCTCTGGGGAGTGACAAGGGCAGCGGGATTAGTTTTAGTTTAATGTAACAAAGCATCCCACCAAAGATATGATGGGCCAAATAGCCTTCTTCAGCACCGTAGGCATCTATAATTCTATGGTTGTAAATGTAGCTGAAAAAATATTGCTTGCATCCACCCCCACACCGACCCCCCTCCCCAACCCCACGCCCCCTCCACCCCACTATGGCAAATAACATCAAACCAATTCAGTTTAGCTTTTGAATCCTGTGTTGAGTCCTCATATAAATTTCAAGCACAGCAGGTAAAACTACACAGTGACATGGTTAGAGCCTTTGATCTTTGATTTCAATAATAGATTTCCTTGTGTAGCTTCATGTGATTTTTTAGTAAAAATCTGTTCAAACAAATGCGGAAGGCATAAACTGCAATGTGCTTTCAATGTGTAGAGCAGTGAGGGGCCTAAACTCTTTGGCCTTCTTCTGGTTATAGTTGCATTGAGAAAGGAGTTTGGTTGAGAATATTTTTACAAGCTGTTACAGCTGCACACAAAATTCACTGTCACCTTGAGGACCCCTCCAATTCGTTCAGGGATTCCCGAGGGAGCTGAGGCCCCTTACTATAGCCCCTGAGGGGAATTGAAATTCTGAAGACAATAGTACAATTATTATTCTTCAATAATCATGAGCTGTAAGACAGAAATGCAGTGTGTAGTTGTAAGCAAAAATATGTTCCAATACAAATTTTTTATGAAGCTGGTTGGATAAATGCTACAGGCTGCTCCTGCAGGAATTCAGAAGTAGTAAAAGAAAAGAGCACAGGCATTATCATTTGTTTAACAGAACATGTTTCAAGGTATATTGCATGCTTATGAGAGACTAGAGGTATTCCATACTGAACGTATTCCACCAAATATTTTGGTAAGAGCAGAGAAACACATCTGGTACCTGTCACCAATCATTCAACATATTTCAGTCTAAGCAGGTTAAAAGCCGTATGTTGGAATGCAAAACAGTTGCTACTGAATCATTTTCATTGCAGAAGATTTCTCCAAAGCTACTATCGTTAGAAACGTCCCAGGTTGAAACACTTAAGTGTGGTTTAATTGGAACACATGGCCATAGCCAGCTATTGATCATTTGTCAGCTGATGCGTTCCCCATTTGATCCATTTGGATCTCATTGATTCGGCTCTCTCCAGTGCATCCTGACAAAAATTTTACTTGTTAGGGCTTGTTACAGTGACAGGCTATTGAAGGAAAGTATGAGCCGATGATAACAATTAATTGGTTTGACTTACCTCATAAATCATTAAGGTCAAAGGTAATAATGCAGTTGCATTGGTGGCACTTATATGGGGCAGAAAAGATTTGGTGCAAATTCAATGTTGCCTTGGTAACTGTTGATATTGTTATCAATCAAAAGTGTTCAAGTGAGACTGGCCCAAGCAGGAAATGCAGTACAGACTACTCAACTGGCATTGTACCTATATGTTGAGGATAAAAATTATGAAATATAGGACACAATAAATCTGATTGCTGAGAGTATTCCTTCAGGAGGAATTCTGTATAGTGTCCTTATACAAAGCTTTATTTTTCCTTTAGACCAAATTTAAAACAAAAATTCTGAAATTCAGTCACACCCTCCATATACCTCCTCACAGCCAGCCTAATTCTCAAAGTATGTATAAAATTTTGTAATTTTATTTTTTAAATTATAGCATAATTCTCCCTACCTATTCTTAAAAAAGCTTTCAAATCCATGCATAATTTCTGAGAACATTGCCCTGACTGCATTCTCAAGTCATCCACTAGAAGGTGTGAGGACAGTCTGGAGCTCTCTTGCAAAGCCAGAGGAAGACAGCTGCAAAGAATGCCATGCAATGATGTACATATTTATTGCAACGCCAGTGGCAGGGATTCACAATATAAATCTATGTGTTGCAAATTATCCGAGGGATAAGAGCAGCATACAGCATAATATCTGCAAAATTGGACTCAAAACCAGAAACCTGCAAAAGATGGGATGTTACCAGCATTTTTGGTTGAGGTGAGAAACACCTAGGGGAGGGCTGACAACAATGGTTGGAGAGAGCAGTGTAGTGATGGGTTGATTATGCAAACTTCAGATTGAAAGCAAAACTTATGATTTTCCTTATCTATTATCCTTTGCTGTTTGGTGAAGTTACTGACCTCTTCTCTGTCCTGCACCTCCTCACAGTGCCACACCTGAAAATGGAAACTTAACACAAGGAACTGTGAGGTCAAGCAGGTAACCAGTCTGTGACTCTGCACAATCCAATTCAATGCACCATTGTGTGACCTGTTACCAACAGGGGAGGAGAGATAAAATGAAACCCCCAATTCCCTTCCCCTACTATCTGCAATCAGTGCGGTTGTTTTAGATAGGTAGATATGTGTGTTTAGCATGTGGTCACTTTAAAGAACCAGTAGCAGACTTTTTAGAGTTTAAGTAAAGAGAACTATTTATTCACACATACCTCGGAAAACCTAAACACTATGTCACCCACACACCACACACTCAAGAAAGATAAAACTAAAGATGATAGTACATTTCTCCAAGTGTTAAACAAAAAAGAATAGTTAACAGTTCACTTTTTGGGCTTGTTGTTGGAAAACCATCGCTGTGTCTGATTAATAATAAGGCGTCTTTTCCAATTTTTGAATTGTAGTTCGGATAGGTTCAAATAGCTGAAATCAGATATCTGGATTGTTGCAGGATTCCCTCGAAGAGATGAATGTTCAGCAGGTCGTGAAACTAAGCACTTTTTGTTTTTGAATCAGGATGTCAAACTTCTTTACAGATAGACTTTTGGTATCAGGCTGAGAGGTTCTTTTAAGATGTATGGCCTCCAGGTCCTTAAAGGCAAAGATGACACGGCCTTTTGCTACAGCTGCTGTCTCTTTCTGTGCTCCTCTGCAGACTTCCCAGGTCCCTTGTCATCTCCAGCCAGTTTTGGTCACATGACCAATACTAATATTGTCTAACCAGAATAGTTTGGAAGTCCAAAACCACCAATACACAATAGGAGATAGATGATATAACAACAGAAAATGCTGGAAAAACTGGGCAAGTCTGACAGCATCTGTGGAGAGAGAAACAGAGTGGACATTTTGAATCCATATGACCTTTCTCCAGAGCTAAATAGAAGTAGAAATGTGATGAAGTTTATACTGTTTAAGGGGGTGGAGCAGGTGAAGCTGGATAGAAGGTCCGCGATGGGTAGGGGCTAAGGAGAGATTAACAAAGACGCCATGGACAAAAAGACAAAGGGAGTGTTAATGGTAGTGGTAAGGGCCAAAGAAGGTGCTGATAGTGGCAAAAAGGTAAGAGAGCAGAATGTGTTAAAAGTAGAACAAGGGTAAGCACTCTGTGAAAGGACAACATGGAACAAGTAACACATGGCCCAATTGGGGGTGGGATGGGAGGAGGGGGCAGTGGTTGGGGGGAAAAGGCTGGAAAAGGGGATTAAAAAGAGAGGATAAAACAATGAAAAAATGAATAAAAATAAAAATAACTAGATAAAAAATAAAAATAAAATTTTAAAAAGGGATTTTAAAATTGTTGCAGATAGAGGAGAGAGTTCATGGTCTGAATTTGATTAACTCAAGTTATTGAACATCTCTGGACCTGGAAAAAATTATCAATTTTGCTTCTTCCAATTTTCACTCTCCTCTCACATTCACATGGTCCATCTCCAACACTTCCCTTCCCTTCCTTGACCTCTTTTGTCTCTATTTCTGGTGCTAGACTGTCCACTAATATTTATTACATCCATGGTCTCCTACAGCTACCTCAACTACAGCTCCCTAACCCTGCTTCCTGTAAGGAATCCATCCCATTCTCTCAGTTTCTTTGCCTTCGTCACATCTGTTCTGATGATATCACTTTCCAAATCAGCACTTCTGACATGTCTTCCTTCTTCCTTAGCCCAAGGTTTCGCACCCACTGTGGTTAACAGGGCCCTCAACCTAGTCCGACTCATTTCCAGCACCTCTGCTCTCACACCTCCCCTCCCTCCCAGAAACATGATAGGGTCCCCATTGTCCTCACTTTTCACTCCATCAGGCTCCGCATTCAAAGGATCATCCACCACCATTTCTGCCAAATCCGGCATGATGCCAACACCAAACACATCTATTTATTTTTATTCATCTTTTCATTAATTTTATCCCGTCTTTTTAATCCCCTTTTCCATCCTTTTTCCCCCAACCACCACCCCTTCCCACCATCCCATCCCCAATAGGGCTATCTGTTACTTGTTCCATGTTGTCCTTTCACAGAGTGCTTACCCTTGTTCTAATATTAACACATTCTGCTCTCTTACCTTTACGCCACTATCAGCAACTTCTTTAGCCCTTACCATTACCATTAGTATTCCCTTTGTCTTTTTTCCATGACATCTTTGTTAATCTCTCCTTAGCCTCCACCTATCGCTGGCCTTCTATCCAGCTTCACCCGCTCCATCTCCCTTAAACAGTATAAATTTCATCACATTTCTACTTCTACTTAGCCCTGAAGGGCCATATGGACTTGAAACATTAATTCTGTTTCTCTCTCCACAGATGCTGTCAGACCTGCTGAGTTTTTCCCAGCATTTTCTGTTTTTATTTCAGATTACCACCATCTACAGCATTTTACTTTTATCTAGGAGATAGATGATCATCTTTCACACTTAACCTGTGGATAATTGATCTCATCAGCTCTCTTTTGTTAAATTAGAACCTTGGAGACATAGGACAGGAATCCATTGATTCTGTGTTTGGAGTAAACCATGAACAATGCCAAATGTGAATTCCAGAGAGGAATGCTGTCTGGACACGTCCATGCAAAGGGGGCGGTCCCCACAAAGTATGATTCAATTTGGAACTTTCTGGAACATCAGATAGGCTATGTTGAAGTTGCAAAGGTCACCTGGCTCTTGGTAACCATCTTAGCCACTTTGTGAGTGTCAACTTTAAAACATAAAAGACAGTTCTAGAAACTTCCATAGGAACAGGTCCATGGTTTAAGTTATGAATAGGACATGTCTTCAATGGGCATGACACATGCCACTTAAAAAAATATTCTGGTCCATAGTCTCACCCCACCTTATCTCTCCTCCAGCCCTGCAGGCCTCTGAGTTGTCTATGCTCCTCCAATTCTGGTTTCTTGTCCATCCCCAATTTTAATTGGTCTGCCATTGGCAGTGGTAGCTTCAGCTGGCAAGATCTTAAGTCCTAGAATATCCTCCCTAAACCTCTTCACTTCTTTGCCGCTCTCTCTTCCTTTAAGTGGCACTTCAAAACCCACCTTTGACCAAGCTTTTGGTCAACAATCCTAATAACACCTTATGTGGCTCAAATTTTGTTTGATAAGTCTCCTATGAAACACCTTGGAATGTTTAATTGCATGACACCGCTACATCAATACAAGCTGTTGTTGTTCTAGTTGCTCTAATGCCCCTCTAACTCCATGGGTGCCATCCTCCTCTGGGAAGAACAGCAGATATATTGTAGGTCTCATGCAAATTCTCTGCAAGTGTCAGGCATTCACAGTTCCAGAAAGTTTACAGCCAACAGGAGGAGTTGCTGTGGCTGCTTGCCACTGTTCTGAGCCTTATTGCACACCTAATTGACCTTCGAGCATGATCACATTAGTCTCTTGCAATCGATGGGCACTACAGGACACTGTCTGCTTCACCAGTGGCAAGAAAAGAATTATTCTAATGCTCTGCACATTCATTTTTTAATTTGACGGCCACTTGTTTTGTTTTCCTCCTTTTGAGGGCGACATTTGTTGTGGTATTTTCCCTGGTAGTGTGGCCTCACCTGGTGCCACTCTTATTGACCAGGACCAAAACTGAATTAGGCTGCAGTATACTTGATTTACTCAAGTTGAAAATCATGTCTCTGAGAGGGTGTTTCTCTATTTATTGATTATCTGACTGACTTGTCTGATTAATTAATGATGTCAATAAATTCATTAGCAGGTCATTAAATACATAATTAACTAAAATATACAGCACAGAAACAGGCCATTCAGCCCAACTGGTCTGTGCTGGTGTTTAAATGCCACACAAGTCTCCTCCCTTTCCATCTGTCTCATCTCAACTTTCAGCATATTTTCCATTCTCTTTTTTCTCATGTACTCAACACTCAAATTTCTGACACTGCGATTAATGGGGAGAAATGATCTTTAACTATATTGTTACCTGAACTGGGAAGAAAGTACAGTATCCACAATTTCTAAAAAAAAATAGAAGCTTAGCTGAAAAAATGTCTGCTCACAACTTAGGTAAACTATGTGTTTTCTGATAGTTCTGTAAACACACTAAGAAGTATTCAACTTTTTTTGAGTCTGATTTTGTTGCATCTCAATGCATTAATGTTCAAGAGTCATTTCCCATACTCTTCAGCAAGCTATATTGTAACATTATATTTTCCTTTCAGAGCCAGCATCAAGCTCCCCTTTTCGCCAGGATTGTGAAATTAATTTTCACCTCTTTAAGGTAGGAGGGTGCATTGTCATATCACACGTATTCTAAGACATGGATTATTGAGTTGTGATGACCTTCTATGAAGATGATCTAATAATCGTGCCACACCGCCAGTTATTGTCATATGCCATTTATTCAATGACTCTCCATAATGAGCTGCACATTGCAAACTGTTATATGGAAATAAACCATGAATAGCTGTCTGTGTATTTATTGGAATTAATTAACCCACTCCCTGTTGTGGAATTATCATTAACAAGCATGTGAAAGCAAAAAGTAAAAATTAAAATATAAATATTGTCACATGGTGGGTAGATTGTAATGAACATATGGCACTTTCCACTTTTCTTCTGTTTTATTTAAATTTTAATTTTCTCTTTGGATGCTTTACTCACGCAGTCAGATAATGAAGTTAATGAGAGACCAAGGCATTGCAACTTGTACAGAATGCATTGAAAAGTGGGCTAATATTTTCCTTAATTCAATGATTTCTTATGTTCTTGTGATTAAATTACACCAAAAATTAACAACTCACAAAATTGTCTTCATAAAATTACAGAAGCCAGAACTTACCAGCATTATTACCTTATTAAAACAGTCAGATTTGGTTGAAAGTATTTAAATTATATCACTATTTTCTAATTTCCTTCTTATCCCTCCCACACTCACCCCCAACTCCCACATATACAAAAGGCTTTGAATAATGCTCAGGTATCTGGCGTCACAGATCACTGGTACTTTATCTAAGTCGCCTTTCTTCATTTAGGAGCCTAAATGGAAAAGGCTGTGTTTATTTGTACCGCCAAATTGAAAATATCGGCAGGCAATTCTGTTGAATTGGGGGCACCACAGTCAAGTTCTTCGCTGAGGGAGGATTTCCCCTATGTATAATTTATAAAGAAGGTATTCTGATTTCACTACAAATAACAAACAAGGGGTTTTAAACCTTCATGGATCAGGAGTCAAACGTTGCTGCCGCTCTGAGTCCAGGCAGGTAATCCAGCTTGGAAACCAAATGGCTCAGCTCAATGTCACCTACACACTAAGCTCAGGGACATTCCTTTAATTGTAATCGGATGTTTGCTGTGAACTTGCTATTCAACAGCAAGGTTATCCTTACAAAAAGTTAAAAATACCTGGAAAAACTCAGCAGGTCTGGCAGCATCGGCGGAGAAGAGTACTGTTGACGTTTCGAGTCCTCATGACCCTTCAACAGTTGAGGGTCATGAGGACTCGAAATGTCAACTGTACACTTCTCCGCCGATGCTGCCAGACCTGCTGAGTTTTTCCAAGTACTTTTTATTTTTTGTTCTGGACTTCCAGCATCCGCAGTTTTTTTTGTTTTTATCTAAGGTTATCCTTACACCGTGTTAATACACCCATCGATTTGATGATTCCAGAAGAACTGGATAGAAAGTAAAATTAATGAGGATCGATCAGAAATTTCCCTGATCGTATTCACCTCCACTACCTTCCCCCCGCCCCCGGGAAAATGGAAACAAAAACACTCCCACACCAAAGAAAGATTTAAAGGCTGAACATCCTGTCTTATCAGAACCCTGTCAATTATACCGTTAGTATTCCTCCTCCAGAGTGAAATCGCCCTGTGTATTTATTAGTCGTGGCAAACGTGTTCATACATTTGAATGAAATTTCTTGGTTGTTTTAACGTAGGTTCTATTTATTAGTTTTAATCACAACTCTGCATAATACCAAAAACATTAACACATTCATTACCAGTATCTCACCCTATTTCTATCGTTACGTTTACCTTCAAGGAAGTAAGTTTTATCTGCTAGTTTGCAAACTTCTAATGAGTTTAGCGATTTACTGATAGGTTGCGATGCATGGGGAGAAAGGGAGAAAAGAGAGAGAGCTCACAGAATACATTCTAAATAAATTAGGGTTTGTCCTCGCTGGGGACTGTATTAATGTCGATAATTGTGGACCCATCCCTCTTCCATGACACACAGCCTGCTCCCACATAGCGTCATAAGCCCTGGAGCTGAGGTATGATTTGCTGTGTTTTATGATAGGAGGGACGGCCTCACAAGGTGGATCAGTTGAAAGGAAGCCACAGCTGCAGTAAAAGTGAAGTCAGTGCTTATGACAGCCAGTATTGCTGTAAGTCAGCACACGATCAGAACAGCTACTAACACCTTCCTTGTGGATTGTGCATTTCTTCTGGGAAATTGACAACAACAAAAAGATACAAGATACAGGGGCAGCGAATTTGGACCTTGTGGGGAGTGCTTACATGAGAATCTTCTCTTCTGAGTGAGTGTGACTTGTTGAGTACTGTTTGTGTTCTCTAGCAGGGGGTGAAGTGACTGCCATGCCGACTGACATCGCCCACACTCCAAGCCTGCAGCCAGAGGTGAGCTCCTCTCTGCCCCTGAGAATCCTCAACAAGGGGCCCGGTTACCTCCGCAGGCAGATGGAGGGTAACAACCGGGGCCGGGTCAGCGCCGTGGAGAGACTGGCGGCCGACAAGGGCAAGTACGTGAAGAGCCAACAGGTGATGGGCTGCAAGCAAGAGCCGGCAGGCTTCGGCAGCTCGGGGGCTTCGGAGGGCAGCAGCAGCGGCGGCAGCAGCGGCGAGAAGCCGCCATGCTCGCCCATCTCCGGCCACCTCTTCCAGACACCCTTCCAGCGGGACATGGGGCCGGCCGGCGCCGTCCGCCGCTCTAAGAGGCAGATGAGGCCGGACTCTCTGGTCATCTACCGGCAGAAGTGCGAGTTCGTGAAGGGGGCCAGCAGCGGCGAAGGGGGCGGCAGGGCGAACCCCAGCCTTGTCAGGAGGCTTTTCCAGGGCTCCGGCCGGGACAAGCAGCCGGCATCCCCCGAGGTGCCCAAGGTCATCATCAAGGAGGGCACCTTGGCCGAGAGGGGCTGTGCCGCTGGCCTGCAGCCCCAGGGCGGGGCCAGGGCAGTAGCCGCAGCCCCCGAGCAGCTCCAGAGGAGGGGCCTGCACCGCTCCCAATCCGACATCAGCTCCCGCTACTCCAAGGCCTACTCGGAGTTTGACAGCTTCTTCAGGTACTGCGGCCTGGAGCCCGAGGTGATCGAGGACCTGGGCCGGGAGAACTTCACCTCGGCCTCCGACAGCCTGGCCCTCCGCGTCCGGAGTATCAGCGTGCCCGACTCGGAGAGCGACTTCTCCCGGCACAGCGGCGACCACGAGCGGCTGCTGGAGGAGGCGCTGAGCGAGCACCACACGCCCTCCTCCAGCCTGTCTGTCATCGAGCGCAACGCCCGGGTCATCAAGTGGCTGTACGGCTGCAAGAAAGCCAAGGAGTCCAAGGCTGCCGAGCTCGTATAGCGCCGCCCGCTTCCCGGCTGTGTGTGTGTGTGTGTGTCTGTCTGTGGCTGAATGCAAACAGATGCTGCAAATGTGAACCAGGAGCAGCAGCGAGCGCTGGGCGTCCACAACAAGTCCGCTCTCACCTGAGGGAGAGAACGGTTTCGTCTCAGGTGGAGATGCTGTCTCCCCGCCCTTAACCTCGAAACAGTTCCCGCGGAGGGAGGGGAGATTTTCTTCTTTTAAATGTATATCTATCTTTTGACAGATTTAGAAATATTCTGACGGCCTCAGTTCAGGGTTTCGGAACAGGTTACTGCAGTACCGACTGGTTTAATGTAAAGGCAAAATGCTGTGGATGCTGGAAATCTGAAATAAGAACAGGAAATGCTGGAAAAACTCAAACAGGTCTGATAGCATCTGTGGAGAGAAGACAGAGTTAACATTTCAAGTCCCTTCTTCAGTCATACGGACACGAAACGTTAATTCTGCCTTTCTCTCCGCAGATGCTGTCAGACCTGCTGAGTTTATCCAGATTGATTTAATGTATTGTATTTAAAGTGCAGTGAATCCTTGGAACTCTGAGGGAAGCAGAATATAAATATTCCAGCCAATTGGCCAAGTTTATAATATTTAAGCAAAATAATGAGGATACTGGAAGTCTGAAATAAGAACAGAAAATGCTAGAAAAACTCGGCAGGTGGGACAGCCTCTATAGAGAGAAACAGAACTCTGTTAACTAATGTTTCGAGTCCATGTAGTCATATGGATTTGAAACGTTAACTCTGTTTCTCTCTCCACAGATGCTGTCAGACCTGCTGAGTATTTTCAACATTTTCTGTTTTTATTGTAATATTTAAGAGCCGGCAAACCTCTCAACTGTTTACCAGCATCACTGGAGTCATCCAAATGGGAATAATGATTGAATTGTTGCATGCAAGTAATGCAATTACAGAATTAATGACCAACTGATCCTCTCACTTTCCTCCCACCAAAGCAAAGGGTTTTGCAGTATACCTTTCTCATTAAGACATTGTCACTTTAAATGTTTGGAGCATTCCAGTTGTGGTCTCACCTGGGCTGAACTGCCAACAGCATAGATCTAAAATTGTCTTTGTCACAAGTTTTCTTTTATTGCTTTTTATTTAAGAGATTTATTTTATTTTCTGTGTTCAATACAGAATTTGTTTCTTTTTAAATTGTATTGTCATGTACAGAGTTTGTCTGTATTAGTCTGTTTGGATCATTGAAAGACAATGGCATTAAATTTAAGGAAGTTCTTAAAGTAGCACAGGATTATTCGTTTGAACTATCCAGGATAACCAAAAGTATATTACAACTGTATCACCTCATTTCTGTGTAATGTTGAGCAGCGTGAATTTATTAAATGATCCCTGTACACATTTGTCACAGATCTCAAAAGGCAGCAGTTCTTCACACCAAAGATATGTTGTGACAGCTTTGAAATGTAATTTTATTACAAGTTTGTAAATATAATTTTCAGTAAAATATTCAATGTTTGCTTTCAGATATTCTTGCTCAATGTACTATTTCCCAGTCAATTGATAAGGAAAGAGGCGAGTTACGGCTTTGTCAATGTTACACTGGAACTGAGCACTATTGGGGCACAAAAGGATCTGGGTGACCCAATAATTGAGTAGGTACTGTAATTGAAATTGGCACCTCTCTTGATGGCACAGATGAGACTTTAGAATTCAATTTAAAGGGAAGCTTACCAACTTGCAACAGAATGTATTACTGCACAAAGCCACTCCATCATGAAGGCTACTTTGAAGCCTTTTTAATTATAAATTGCTGACATAGATTTGAGTTCTTATCTTGTGCTGGATGGCCTTGTACTTGGAATAGTTTAGACTGCTTAAATTTGAATTCAAATTTTGTTCCTTCTAGGCCCTTAAAATGAGCACAAAAGCAATATGTTGGAAACCTGAAATAAAAACAGAAACTTCTAGAAATACTGAGCAGGTCTGGCAGCATCTGAAAGAAACAAGAGTTAACATTTCAAGTCTATGACCTTTCATCAGAACATGAACTAATGCTTTCGTCCCAAAAGCAACTCTTATGCTGAATAGTAGAGAAGATGAGAGTGCTTATATGTCTACCTGAGGTTTACCTGGGAAGAATTCTGTCCAGTCCCATCAGGGCTAGGAGGAAGGGATAAGATTCACAACAGTTGATCACCCCCTCTTAGTGGCAAGAGACATTTTCTTTCCTTTAACAGTATATCACTTATTGATTGATTGTATTTAGTGGCATTAACATTGGAGATTACTGATAGATTTGAGTTTACTTCAGTGCTCATTGATACCCCCTCACCCCATCTCACCCCACAAATTCTGGCTCCAGGCATTATTCAAGAGAGCTTAGTATTTACTCTGCTGCAGAGCTCTGACCATTCAAATCTAATACAAGTGCACAATGAAGATGCCATCACTAAAATAGTTTGAGATTGGCATCCAAGGACTTAGATATATATTACCCAGCCCCAGAAAATGTCCTCTGCACTTTTAGTGCCAATACCCATCAAACCGATCTATAATCAAAATATTAGGAGCAGCCACCAGATAATTTATGCAACCCTCCAAACTGTGGTCTCTTGGTGTTGTTGAATCACCAGAGCTTGCCAGCTTTACTCTAGAGAGCAGTCAACACAGTGGGAGAACAATATACCTGCTTGTGACACTCAACATAAAAGTGCCTTTCACTGCCTGGAGAGATACAGAATGAAACTGCCTCCAGAGTGATATGTTTTATATTTCTATGCTGATTGTACATGTCATCATAGACATATTGAGGGTAATTTTGGCTGGATGATAGTGTAAAATGAGAGCCACCAATTTAGATGCCCATCTTACATCTCTGGATTTTAAATTCTGCTGACTTTGATATCAATATAGCCCTTTTAATGCTGTCACCCAATGGTGGGTGGGAGTGCAGTTCCACATTATATTCAGAATGGAAGTCTTACCAAGATCTCTCTAATACAACATAGCAAAATACATGAGATAATAAACTCATGTGAGGTTTCCACAACTGTGCTTCTCTCTTTTAAAAAAAAAGTTGCCAGTTATCATGAGTGGGAAGTAAAAAAGTGAACAGAATTCTCTCTTTATACCTTGTATCATCCCTGGTCAACAAAGCCTACAGGTAAGCAACACCCAAGCCTTTCTTGTTATTAATTCTCATGATGTGAGCATCATTGGCAAGGTTGGCATTTATTGCCCATCCCTTGTTGCCCTGAGAAGGTAGCAGCCATGGTCTGCCATCTTGAACCACCAGCAGAAGAGTTTACAACATGGGAGATTAGAGTCTATTTAGGATAAGGACAGAAAATTTCCTTCCCTAAAGTGACATCAGTGAACCAGTTTGTTTATACAGAAACATGGCAGCTTCATTTTCACTTTTGCAGAAAACAGCTTTTTGTGGTTAGGTTTTCTTTTGAAGCAAATTCAATTGTCAACCTGCAACTTTGGGATTTGAACTCTCATACCTGGATTATTAGTACAAGTTTTTTAGATTACTCGGCCAATAATTCAACCACTACACTACCATACCAGTTCTTATCTGTGCTGTTTATGAGTCAGTACCTCAGGTGTGGGGCTCAAATGTGGCTCAGGACAACTAAGGAATGCTTACTTTTTGCTCTGTGGCCTTCCAAACTGTTCTGACTCAAATTGGATATTTAATGTAGGGAAAACACAAAGGAAGCCCACATCCAGCTAGGCTTGCTCCATTGACAAAAAAAACTTGGTCAAGATCGACCTGAAGCAGTTCTATTTGAGCATATAAACACACTTATGTGTGTTCATACAATTTGCATGATTCCACCTTTAAGAAACTAAAAAGTCTTCGAAGAAACAAGCTATGCAACTAAGTAACCGATTGCCAAAAAACTTTCACCCTACATGCTGATTGGCACCCATATGTTAAGCTACTTTGTGCACTGAAGGCAAATTCATTTTGTTGTATAAACAGAAGCTCAGGTTACCTTGCCAACAGACTGTAGACATGAGGAAGAGACCAATGTGTTTTTTCTTTCTTAACGGAAAATTTTCATATCTACCAGAAGTGTCTGCTAACTGTTGTTCTTGATTAACTCTTTGACTATTGAATTGATTTCAGCTGTAAGTATCTAGAGATTCATTAATCCCTTCAATGGCTTCTGTTTACTGTATGTCGGTAATCTTTCTGTTGAATAGTTTGTAAACAGAAGCACTGTGAAACGTTGCCAACCTAAGAAGGAGAAAACCATTTGTAAATGTTAACAAGTTGCTGTTAAATAAGAAAAATGGGCCACAATTAAAGCATTTTGTCTTGAATGTATTTACACATATTAATTAAAAATGTACTGCCATTAGTGAACGTCTGAGAGATAAGTAATATCACAAAGGTCAATCATTATTCATGTTTCTAAAATGGCTCTTTAACTTTGCCATTCTGCTGGGAAGCTGGTGCAAAATTAAGGGAAGCACAAAAAAGGCTGTATAAACCTACAAGAATTTTGAAAAATACATGCTCAGTGTGTTCACAGCAAAACTTGAACTACTTCAGCTTGAGAAGTTAACATTCTTTAGAATCTGGTTTTGATGTCAATTTGTATTTGATAAGCTGGAGGTGTCTTGTTTCATTTCTGTTGACCTGATTACTTTCAGACTGCCTCTGTCACAGCATATTTGCAATCTAGTATAAAATAAGGAATATGTAAACAGGAGTGTTCAAATTGCCTTCCACATCCTGCAAACATGTGCACACATGTCTTGCTCCAAATCTAACTGTGAAGAAAGCAACAGACTGGGAAGGGAGTCAGAGGAAAGAGACTCAGCCTCTCTGTACATAGGGTTTCTATTTATTACAGTTTTCCCCTACATTGTTATTTTTAGGTATCTCTCAATATGGTTTTCATCAGAAATTATTCGATCTCAGCAACATGAACTAAAAGTAATTTGTTGCTGGACTTACTCCAACCGTTATTCATACTTGTGAGTGACATGGTATTGTTAAATAACAACTATATACATACTGGTGTTTGTAAAAGAAAATACCAATTACTGTATATTGTGAAAATAAATCAGTATTTTATATTGTAACAACATATACCAAGCAAGTAAAGCTGCTTTATGTAAAGAGTTTAATAATTTCCTTGTATTTTATTGACTAATAAAATAATATTTTATATTAAAAATTGACATCTCTCCTCAATTCATATTGCAAAACAGATTATCTCACCATTTACACATTACCGTTTTTGGAAGCTTGCTGTGCACAATTTGGCTGCAACATTTCCTACATTAAAACAGTGACTATACTTAAAAAGTACTTCATTGGTGGTAAAGCACCTTGGGATGTCCTGAGGCTATGGAAGGCACTGTATAAATGCAAGTCTTTTTCTCCTGGTCTTCCAGCACATTACTCCAAGCTTTGGCAAGTGAGGACCCTCAGGTTCGTCTAAGTGCCATTTGGATAGCAATTTCTAGAGATGCACACAAGTTGTTTGAAAGTTACCTAGTCTTCTTTATCCAGGGGATGGTTAGAATGTGGAACTCGCTGCCACAATGGAGTATTTGAAAAGAATAGCATGGATACATTTAAGGGAACGATAAGTACATGAGGGAGAAAAATAGAAGGAAATGTTGATAGGATTAGTTCACTTCTGCAAGGTGGTAGGAGGTTATTAGAAATATGACAAGGGAGTACTGTGTTTGGGTAGAATGGATGGACTGAAGGCTTTCTCATGCCTGAAACTATTACTATGGTACTGCATAATTCATTCCTCAATGAGGTGGACTGATTCCTATCAAGAACAATTCTATTTGATATATCAAAATGTAAATAATTCAACCACTATTATATTAAGCTATTTATTCTACATTGCTTTCTGGATTCTTAGGAAATGTATAAATCTCCAATTTTTTTATGAGTTATGTTCTTCCTTACCAGAGGTATCTGGAAAGTATCACTATAACCCACCCCTTAAAATTCCCTGAGAATAGTCAGATTTTGTTTTCCAGTGAGTTCCCAGTGTCAGTGGCAACTGAGGACAAGAACTCACCTTCTATGTGAATCCCTGTTCAGCTGCGATGTGTTAAGCAATTATTGTGAAGCTAAACAAAAACAAAAACTAGATAAAGAACATGTAATTAACATTGAAACTTTTTATATACGCTTGATATACAATGGAAAGCATATTTCTCTGCAGAAATGGATGCCGAAACTTCTGATTATTTTAGTGCCCTACAGAAGTATTAATTAGGGAAACAATTGACACAGTGTGTTAGATACTAGCATTTTGGGCAACATTTTAACTTACTCAAAACCAATTCACTTACAGGGTTAAAACCAAGTCCAAAATTTGTCTCTGAAACCTAAGTTAAAATTTTGGTTAGATTGATGGGATTAAGTGTCCTCTCTCTGCTGGTTGTCAGGATCCTGTATAAAATGAGTTTGGTATCAGTCTACAGCATTAAAAGCCCAATTTGGCACTAATCACCAATCTCACTCAAAGAGGCAAAAGGAAGGCTGCTGTAGGAAATGGTTGTGAAGTTGGGGCTGAGGTGTATTTTTAGGATAGGGTGATGTTGGTGTGTGGGGTCATGTTGGTGGCTAGAGACGGGGTGGGCGTGGCTTTACTTTCTATTTATCTGTACTGTATCTGACCTGGAAGTGTTCAATATGGGGAAAGGTGCAATGCCAGCACTGATATCATTTATTTTGATAAGCACAAAAGGTAAATAAAAAGAAAAGAAACAAATATAGACGCTGAAAGCACTACAGATATTGCATTTAAGACAGAGCATATCCAAGAGTGGGATATAAATACTTTCACTTGACATGCAGCGAGCATGATATAGCCTCGGTACACATGAGTAATCCTGTAAGCCTCATGTGGAACTAATCACCCCATTGTGGTTGGCAATGATGTTTCCTTTATATTTTTTTTCAGTGATGGCCAATACACATGGAGTGACCACATCCTGAGTATTGGGTTCACATATATCACAATGGGTGATTTAAAGTCAATAATTCAACTGCAATTCACTTTTAGGCTTCAGGTGAGTTCATAATCAATCAACAGAAGCTTAAAGGGGTTTATGCATGTTATCCCAAATTAAATTAGCTTTTAACTTCATGCTCTACCATTCATAAGTTTTGCAATGCATTTGATAAATTGCAAACATGTGTAAAAGGGCAAATGTAGTGTCCAATATGCAACTGAATGATATGAATCAGGGTAGTCCTAGATTCAATGGCTGGTTAATCCTGGATTGGCTGATCCTGACCAGGACAATAGTGAGGAGTTGGGGTGGGTGTTCAGGGAGGCATAATTAGTCCCACAAACAGTAAATTAATTAAATGGAGAGATAACCTCCTTTTGGTAATGTTGCTTGAAGGAACAAAGTTACCCAAAGTTACCTGGATAACTATTCCTGAACTTGTGCCACCCATGAGCAAACAGTTATAGTCTTAGTTTAACATCGAAAAGAGGGCTCAAATATCATACTGAGGGTTACGCGACTCATACAGTATATCTAAATGTTACGTTTCTAAACAACCATAGGCCTATAGTTGCGGAGTTTATCTTTTTTGAACGCGGAAGTAACATTTGGAATTCTCGAGTCATGATGCCACTCTTGTATCGAAAGAGGATTGGAAGATTATGGGCAGTGCCTCCACAATTTCTACACTTACTTCCCTCCATCCTCGGAATCTTCCCTATATCAAGACAGACCGGAATAAAGGTAATATATATGGTCAAGACAGGCAATTTTTCTTAGAATGAATCCATGACTACTTCCTAAATCTGGTCCATCAAGAAAAGAAGCATTGCTTAACTTAATTCTGGAAACTGAAACAGGAAAAATAACTCGTAAGACTAGAATGATTGGGGAGCAGTTATCTTAGGTTCAAAATAAGAATATAAGAGGATAATGAAGAGCCATAGTTATGGGATGCTGGACTGGGAAATGGTGAAGTTCAGCAAGATAAAAATTAATGTCACCCAAATTAACTCGGCTGCAAAGTTAGCCAATGGGCTATTGGATCAGCAATAGGAAGTTCTTAAATATGAGGTGGATTGAGTGGAGTACCTTTAAGACAAAGAGAAGGTGCATCAAAAAACAGATCTATGAATAAATATAGAGATTAAAACTAAACTTAAATTCAAAATGATAAAATTAATGCTAAAAAGACTAAAAAAATTATGATGAATATAGAAATGATAGTGGGATATACAAATGGGAATTGAAAAGGATAATATCACACAGTGGCAGCAGTGTGTACCATCTACAACATGCACTGCAGCAACTCACCAAGTCTCCTTCGACAGCACCTTCCAAACCCACAATCTCTACCACCTAGACAAAGGGAGCAGATGCATGGGAACACCACCACCTTAAAGTTCCTCTCCAAGTCACCCACCATCCCGACTTGGAAATATATCGCCGTTCCTTCACTGATGCTGGGTCAAAATCCTGGATATCCTTCCTAACAGCATTGTGGGCGTACCCACACCACATGGATTGCAGCAGTTCAAAAAGATGGCTCAGCACCACCTTCTCAAGGACAATTAGGGATGGGCAATAAATGCTGGCCTAGCCAGCGAAGCCCACATCCCATGAACAAATAGGTAAAATAAATAGGAATATGAAAATTGGCTAGTATAAAAGGAAATCGACTTTTATGGCATAAAATTGTAAAGAAATAGTTTGAAAGGTTAGGCGGACCCAGGGAAGAAGGAGGGAGTATAATGTTGGAGAAAGATAATGTGCTGGAGATACTAAATATTTGGTTTTAAATTTATTTTTAGAATTAAGGAGTGGAGGCTAAGAAACTCCACACCTGCATTCTCAAACTGAATTTCTGGCGTGTGCAACTCGAGAGCCTGTTAGCATAAATTCATAGGGCCCTTGTTGGGCGGTCTTGGCAGGAGTAGACGGGGCGGTTGGAAAGCTGACCGCCGCCTGCGGTCGGGGCCGGATCGCAATTTCACTCTGGCGTGCCAGTTAAGGCCTCCTAGCATGAAATGTGAGCAGCAGCACTCAGTGCTGCCTGTGCAGGTGGGGGAGGAGGGTGAGTGGGACAAGCGGGGAACTTCAAGCATGTGCGAGGGTGAGCACTTGAAAATCTCCCTGAGGCACAGAACTGCCTCAACACTACCTGTACAGGTGGGGGGAGGAGGGGCCAGCACTCTTGCATGAGATTGAATGGATATTAAAGTAATTAAATAAATTATTCAAAAATTTATTTAGACATGTCCCCTCGTGCGTCACATGAATGGGACATGTTTTTTTCTAATGAAAACTTATTTATTTATTTAATTAAAGTTTTAGGAAACCTCATCCCGCTCATGGGTGAGGTTTCCTAAAAAACATGAAGGCTGTTTGGGCCTTAAGGTTCGACGGTCAGCGTTACTAATTACATGAATTGTTTTCTTAATGACCTTACTAAGCCATTTACACATTGGCGGGTGCACAGCCAACTCCGGCGCCTGCCCGCCGAACGAAATACCACGGGACTGCGCGATGACATTGAGATGTCATCACGCATCATTTTACATGTCGGCGTGTAGGGGCCTGCCCCCGCATGCCTACTGAAAAATTCTGCCCAAAGACTTTAAAAATGTTATATAACATGTAAATGTTGTAAATGAAATTTTTAAAAATTTATTTTATTTTTATTCGATGTTGGAAACTTCATCCCACCCGTGGATGAGGCTTTCAAAAAATTGGCCTTTTCGCTGCCCGCAAACCATAAGGTTGGATGGGCAGCAAAAAAATTAAGTTAATGACTTTAATGGCTTTAATGTCGGCGGGCGTGTTGCCGATTCCCGAGCGCGCCCGCCGACCAAACTATCATGCAACCGCGCAATGATGTCAGGACGCTTGCCCGACATCATTGCGCATCATTTCATGCTCGAGCAGGTTGGGCACACACCCTCCCGCCCAGGTGAAATGTCTGCCCACAAAATTGAGCTTTGAATCTTTTAAGCCAAATGCCAAAGTCTATGGTTGGGAATTTCCGGCCCCTTCATGGGTGGGACCCACCACGGGCAAGGTGGTGCCCCAGCCAGAAATCCATTGACTTGCAGCTGAACCGGATGATCCCGGCGGCGGGCAGGCGCGTAAAATCCCGCCCAATGTTTTCATGGCGCGTTGTGCCTTGGGTCCAGCCTCTAGGAGGCAGTAATATGGTAACAACCCTGCCCCACCCACCCCAACACCTAACAAAGCTCTCATTTCTAATTGTCTGAACAAATCATTATTTTAACACAGTTGATCCTTTCTCAGGTAATTGTAGTATAACACAGTTTTTCCACCACATCGATAAGAGGAGGCAAGCACTACCATTACAAACTGCGTTGGTAGAATAAATTCAATCCGACTTAATTTTTGTTCTGGCAATTTGATGACCTTGTTGAAGGAGGTTGACTATTTCCTCAATGCATTATGGATGAAAGAAACATGCTACCCAAGGTTATGTGAAGCCAAAATAATCTGCTCATCTTCATTGCTGAATTTTATTTAAATAGTGTTGACAATTTTTACAGGCAGGATTTTGTCTGGTATTGTTCAACATTTCAGTTAAAGAGCTCACTCTGTGAAATAAAAACAAAAAAACTGCGGGTGCTGGAAATCCAAAACAAAAACAGAATTACCTGGAAAAACTCAGCAGGTCTGGCAGCATTGGCGGAGAAGAAAAGAGTTGACGTTTCGAGTCCTCATGACCCTTCGACAGAACTTGAGTTCGAGTCCAAGAAAGAGTTGAAATATAAGCTGGTTTAAGGTGTGTGGGGGGGGCGGAGAGAGAGAGAGAGAGAGAGAAGTGGAGGGGGGGGTGTGGTTGTAGGGACAAACAAGCAATGATAGAAGCAGATCATCAGAAGATGTCAACAACAATAGAACAAAAGAACACATAGGTGTTAAAGTTGGTGATATTATCTAAACGAATGTCCTAATTAAGAATGGATGGTAGGGCACTCAAGGTATAGCTCTAGTGGGGGTGGGGAGAGCATAAAAGATAAGATATTTAAAAATAATGGAAATAGGTGGGAAAAGAAAAATCTATATAATTTATTGGGAAAAAAAGGAAGGGGGAAACAGAAAGGGGGTGGGGATGGGGGAGGGAGCTCACGACCTAAAGTTGTTGAATTCAATATTCACCCCACCAGCCTCCGCATTCAAAGGATCATCCTCCACCATTTCCGCCAACTCCAGCATGATGCCACCACCAAACACATCTTCCCTTCAAACCCCCTATCGGCAGTCCGTAGGGATCGCTCCCTCCGGGACACCCTGGTCCACTCCTCCATCACCCCCTACTCCTCAACCCCCTCCTATGGCACCACCCCATGCCCACGCAAAAGGTGCAACACCTGCCCCTTCACTTCCTCTCTCCTCACCGTCCAAGGACCCAAACACTCCTTTCAAGTGAAGCAGCATTTCACTTGCATTTCCCCCAACTTAGTCTACTGCATTCGTTGCTCCCAATGTGGTCTCCTCTACATTGGAGAGACCAAACGTAAACTGGGCGACCGCTTTGCAGAACACCTGTGGTCTGTTCGCAAGAAAGACCCAAACCTCCCTGTCGCTTGCCATTTTAACACTCCACCCTGCTCTCTTGCCCACATGTCTGTCCTTGGCTTGCTGCATTGTTCCAGTGAAGCCCAACGCAAACTGGAGGAACAATACCTCATCTTCTGACTAGGCACTTTACAGCCTTCCAGACTGAATATTGAATTCAACAACTTTAGGTCGTGAGCTCCCTCCCCCATCCCCACCCCCTTTCTGTTTCCCCCTTCCTTTTTTTTCCAATAAATTATATAGATTTTTCTTTTCCCACCTATTTCCATTATTTTTAAATATCTTAAAATCTTTTATGCTCTCCCCACCCCCACTAGAGCTATACCTTGAGTGCCCTACCATCCATTCTTAATTAGCACATTTGTTTAGATAATATCACCAACTTTAACTTTAACACCTATGTGTTCTTTTGTATTATTGTTGTTGACATCTTTTGATGATCTGCTTCTATCATTGCTTGTTTGTCCCTACAACCACACCCCTCCCCCTCCACTTCTCTCTCTCTCTCCCCACCTCCCCCACACACCTTAAACCAGCTTATATTTCAACTCTTTCTTGGACTCGAACTCAAGTTCTGTCGAAGGGTCATGAGGACTCGAAATGTCAACTCTTTTCTTCTCCGCCGATGCTGCCAGACCTGCTGAGTTTTTCCAGGTAATTCCGTTTTTGTTTTCACTCTGTGAAATGTTGTTTTTGAGCACAGGATGCACCAAAGATTAACAGGGCAGGTTAATAACCAAAATGGCAAGTGTTGTATATTGCACTGAGTAGAGTAACACGTGCTCAGTTGTAGGCAGCCATTATTGAGTTAACTTTAACTACACCTCCTCAACAGAGAGAACAGCAGAGAGGGCAATAAAACAACATGTACAGATCTTGCAACATACTGCACTTCCTTCCCATTTATACATTAAAATGGAAAATGCTACATGTACATAAGTTGCCAGAATACAATACAATTAAAGCAACATCAGTACCTGAAAATTTAACAGGTTGGGTTGAATATGTTTACTGGCAGAGTAATTTACATGTGAAAAATTATTTTCTTAACATTAGTATGTGTTGAACAAAAAAATCACTTGACAAGAAATAATGTAAAGATCAACTTATTTAACCTTAAGGACGGGCAGGTCCTTTAATTACATAATTGACTCTGCCAATAGCCTCAATTGGCCATTGGCAGATCGGCAGGCGCGCAGCTGATTTCGCTGCGCCCCCGCCTTCCTGAAAACTTAAATGGGGCGCGGTGACATCGGGAGCTCCCCACAATGTCACCGCGTGTCATTTTATGCGTCGGCGAGCGGGCCCCGCCCCACTTGCTAACAGGTAAAATTCTGCCCCATAAGTTTCCTTTGAAAGTTTTGTTACAGTGCCCCAGCAGGGGCTGTCACCCTTCTCAATTGTTAATTTATTTTATTGATTTATTGGGTTTTTAAAAAGAGTATAAAAAGGAACTCCCTTTTCCATGTGGAATTTGGCCTGGAGGGTGCTGCATGCAGCAGTCCCATGCAACAAAAGATCAAGTTGGTTCACAGACCCTTATCTGCAGCCTCGTGTTCCATATGTAATGCGACCAGTGAGTACCGCAGGTATTGGAGTGCATCATCTTCCCCCTCGAAATATTAATTTAAAGTTTTGAGGTTTGTTACTGTGCCCCTTTAAGGGACTATTAATTAGTTTGTTTACTAGTTCAACTGATTAGCTGGTAAGCCATAAAGAGTGTAAAATGGGACTCTCTTTTTTATCAGGGATTTGGCATGGAGGGTGTTGCACACAGCAGTCCTGTGCAATAAGAGATTAGATAGGTTCATGGACTCCGAGGCTGCCTGTAATATCTGTGCCACGTGGAGTCTGTGGTCATGTGCATATAGGTTGTGCAAAGTTGCAGCCCCTGTTCCACTTTTTGAAGGGGCTTCCCCTCAAACTTTGCTTGCACTTCAGCCCCAAGTTCCTGATCTTTGGCCGCCCGGTGCGGAGGTGGGAGGGGAAGCAGAGGACCTCCTTGTTAGATTGTTCCTGGTACTGCCCAAGGTGACCATCAACAGGTCCAGACAGCGATGGTCAAGGGGGTCATTCAACCTGACTGTCTGCCTCTCTTCTGCGGCTACGTTCATGCCGGGATGTCCCTGGAGAGGGAGAACGCAGTATCCACTGGTATGCTTGAGGCCTCCCACAACCTCTGGGCACCACAAGCGCTGATGTGCATCATCTCCTCCCAAAATATTATTTTAATTTGTTAAGTTTCCTTTAAGTTTTGTTTTTATTACAAAGCCCTTTAAGGGCTGTCAACTAGTTCATTTGTTTATTTGGTTTACTCTAGAGTGTAAAAAGTGACTCCCTTTTCCATCTGGTATTTGGCGATGCCGTGTAACAAAGATTAAGTAGGTTCATGGACTCCCAGGTCCCCTGTAATTTCTGCAACCTTGAGGAGTCCTTGTTCCACATTTACATAGAACGTGCGAGGTTGTAGTCCCTGCTTTACTATCCTATGGGGCTGTCCCTCAACTTCTGGTTGCAGTTCTGCACACTCTTGATTTTTGACCAGCCAGTATGGGTTCAGCGGGCAGGGTGGAGGACCTCCATGTTTGCCTGCTCTGGGGCCCGACCACAATGGCCATTAACAGGTCTGGGCAGCAGGTGGTTGAGGGAGTCATTCATCCTGTGTGCCTGCCTCTCTTCCACGGTTACGTCCATACCCGGGTGTCCTTGGAGAGGAAGCACATGTTGTCCACCAGTATGATTGAGGCCTTCCATGACTGGGGGGACGCCGCAGTGGTTAGAGCACATCATCAAGCCCAGAAACAATATTTGATAAGGTAATTTGTTTTTGATTTTCTATTACAGTGCCACTTTAAGGGGCTGTCAACTAATTAATATGTTGATTTATTATTTGCTCAAAAGTGTATAAAGGACAACTGCTGGGAAACTGGAGTGTTGGTAGGTCAGATGCAGAGATCTGTAATGCTTCATTCTGTGAATAACCCTACTATCAGGAAATGAACCTGTGTCTAGTTTAATACTTAACCACCTGGCTTGGGTCCGTTTAACACTCAGAGCTTCTGTACTTTCATTCTGTGGGTTAACATGGTGAATTTTTTTTATTATTCGTTTACGGGATGTGGGCTTCGCTGGCCACGCCAGCATTTATTGCCCATCCCTAATTGCCCTTGAGAAGGCGGTGGTGAGCTGCCTTCTCAAACTGCTGCAGTCCCTGTGGCATAGGTACAGTGATGCCAGGTGGTCCATCTGGTTTCATTCCTTTTTATTTACTTTTTTTTTTAGCCATTTGATACAACTGAGTGGCTGGCCAGGCCATTTCAGAGGGTATTTAAGAGTCAACCACATTACCACAGATCTGGAGTCACAAGTAGGCCAGGCCAAATGAGGATGGCAGATTTCCTTCCCTAAAGGAGCAGGTGAACCACTTTGTCATCCAGCAGAGGCTGGGGCCCACCTAGGAACCCCACCCCTTGGCTCATGGACTGGATCCTTCAGGGTGGGTAAAACTTATGACAATTTATTAGGTCCCTTGTAAGATAGGACCAAAGGACATACCATGAAGATGATTCTAACACTCTCAAATACAATGCCCCCCCTCCCCCACCAAGTCACAACCCATATCCTCCCCAAACCCTCAGGTTCCCCACTCTAGCAGACAGTCAAGATGCCTCTCTAGTAATGGATGTTGTCATCCATAAAAATTAAAATTAAATGACAAAACAAAAATAAGAATACCTGGAAAAACTCAGGTTTGGCAGCATCTGCAGAGAGGAACACAGTTAACGATACGAGTCCGTATGACTCTTCAACAGGACTAAGTAAAAATGGAAAAGAGATATAAGCTGGTTTAAGTGGGGGGTGGCGGTGGGGGGGGGGGGGGGGGGGGTGCAGTGGGTCAAGTAGAGCTGGATAGAGGGCCAGTGATAGGTGGAGATAACCAAAAGATGTCAAAGACAAAAGGACAAAGAGGTGTTGAAGGTGGTGATATTATCTAAGGGATGTGCTAATTAAAATTAAATGACCTTCCCCTGAACTTGCATAGTTTAGCAAGATGGGAGCTAGTGGTCATAGGCATACATACTCCTGGCATTTAGACAAGGATGTGGGCCTGAAGTTTTTTTCTTAGATTGAGCACATATTTAAGCACACTTCTGAGTCAAGTCACAGGATCAAGCCCCAGTCCAGAGGCATTCTCATATAATCTAGGCTGACATTTCAGTGCAGTACTGAGGGGGTGCTGTTAGTGGTGCCATCCTTTGGGTGAAACATTAAATCGAGGCCATCTCAGCCTAACTAGAGAACAATGACACCGGCTTTCCCGTGCATGTTACACAACAGATTTCCTTTTCCGGATTTACATCACAACAGGAGAAGTTGCAGGTCCTGCATAATTTCACTATTCCTTTTGGATTTCAAACCCATGACCTCTACCACCTAGAAGGACAAGGGCATCAGACACATGGGGAACATCAACACCTGCAAGTTCCCTTCCAAGCCACACATCATCTTGACTTGGAACTATATCACCATTCATTCACTGCTCCACCACCCTCTCAAGGGCAATTAGAGATGGGCAACAACATTCACATCCCATGAAGAGATTTTAAAAATTTAGCATTATCTTTTTATTTCTGTTGGACTGTTATGAAGGACATATCATTTTATTTTCTGTTGGACTGGGGATTAAAATTACAATGTCTGCAGGCTGAATGACATGTCCACTGGAACAGGATGAGAGATATATACAATGCTGCAGTCTTGGAACAGAGTGTGCCATGAAAGACAGGATGGTGCTGGAAAGGTGCCCTGGACCAAGGGAGCTGCTTGGCAACAATGTCTTAATTGGCTTTTGACCAGGTGAGCAGGTTTTGTGTGAGGGCAGTGCAGCAGAATAGCTCCTAGCCTGAAAGGAACAAGACCTAAAATAAAAGCAAAATATTGCGGATGCTGGAAATCTGAAACAAAAACAAAAATAGCTAGAAAAACTCAGCAGGTCTGACAGCATCTGCGGAACCTAAAACCTCTTTCTCCTGTGTGTGGAAAATTCCAGTAATTCCACAATAATAGCTAGCTGGCTTTTTCTTCTCATTTCACTGTAACCTGCTCTCTCTCTGAAAACCTATCAACAGGCAAAGGGGAAAATCAATGTTGGAGGCATTGAAAGGCAAGCGATCAACCAGTGAACTAAATACTGAAAGTGCTGGAAGAGCACCTTGTGACATCAACAAGAACTGAAAGGAATTTGGAAGACATCGATCAAAATCAACCCATCCAATCCTGTACTCTGGAATTGGTGCTATTCAACTATTTTATCCCACCCTTAAAATTCCTTTTTTGTGTGTATTATGTATGTGTGTAGGGATTTAAGAAGGGGATAGAGTTTAGGTTATAGAGTTAGAAATTAGCTGTTCATATTTCTTTCTTTTGCCACTGGTTAACGACAGTTTGCTCAATAAACAGTTATTTACTTATTAAGTTTACAAACCTGATGCTTGTATTCTATTAACCTAAGTTAAAAACAGTTAGGTAGAATTGGGGCAATCTGGTGGTTTGATCAAACCTTTCACCTTTGTCGTGGCTCGGGGAACATTGGGGCTTGATATTACAGCGCACTATCCCCAGTGAGTTGTGACAGCATGGCATTCTGTGATTGGCAACTAAAGAGGGCAAGGGAAATAAATATAAAAATACTTTCAAAAAGATTTCCAAAGGAGAATAGGCCAATGGAACAACTAGCCAGTTAGTGCATTGTTTGTGGACTCACTGAGAGTCACTTCCAGATTAGGTCTCAGATAATGGCATTCAAAAGGTAGGTGGAATAATAAAAAATATAAGTCATGATAAAGGTGTTCTCCTATCCTGAATTTTGCAGAACTTGTATTCCTTTTTAAAATTTTTGCTTCTTCCAGATCACGTGACTTCTGACAGGTGATAGTTGTTGTAAATCATGATGCTAAGGGTGTCATGGGTGTATGGGGAGGTCTCCAGTGACCAGCTGCTCTCCTGCTGTCATTCATTTTTCATATGTTTGTATGTGTATTAAAAAATGTGCAGTGTTCGTAAGTTTTATGGCCTGTCTGGACGGTCCATTTGACACTTACTATTAAATGGCTCCTGGGCAGAACATCATCACTCCAGCTTTTCAAGAACGAAAGAAAATCACTGGAAAAAGTTCTGAGAAACAGTATTAATCATCTATTAGAAAGGCAAGGATTAATCAAAGACAGTCAACATGGATTTTTTAAGGAAATGTCATACCTGACTAACTTGATTGAATTTTTGAGCAGGTAACATGGGGCGTTGTTAAGGGTAGCACATTTGATGTTTCCTACATCCATTTTAGCAAATATTTTTGACAAGGTCCTATATGGCAGGCTGGTCAGAAAAGCAAAAGCCCAAAGAATGCAAGGGAAAGTAACAAATTGTATTTAAAATTGGCTCAGCAACAGGAAGTAAAGGGTAATTGTTATAGGGGTGTTCTTGTGAACAAAAGGTTGTTTCCACTGAGGTTCCGCTCGGGACTAGGTCCATTGCTTCCCATGATATATATCAACGATTTAGGCTTAAATGTAGGGGCCAAAATTAAAAAATTGCAGGTGATGCAAAAAAAAATGGTCATATGGTTGATAGGGAGGGAAACAGCTGGAGACTGTAAGAGAATATCAATGGACTGCTCAAGTGGGCAGAAAAATGGCAATTGGGATTCAACCCAAAAAAGTGTGAGGTAATGAATTCGGGAAGGGAAAGCAAAACAAGATGATGCACAATAAATGACAGAATTCTCAAAAAGGTAGAGTAGAAGGACCTTAGATTGTATGTCCACAGATTTTCTTTTCACTCTTGGGATGTGAGTGTCTTTGGCAAGGCCAGCGTTCTTTGCCAATGCCTATTTGCCCTTGAGCAGGTGGTGGTGAACTGACTTTTTGAGCAATTGCAGTCCATGTGGTGTAGGTACAGTTCTGTTAGGAATGGATCCTTGAAGATTCCTGAAGGTAGCAGGACAAGTTGACATGTTGACTAAGAAGGCAGGCAGGATACTTGCTTTTATTTAGAATATAAAAGCAAGGAGCGGATCTGGAACTGTATAAACCATTAGTTAGGCTGCCGCTAGAGTACTACATCCAGTCCTGGTCACCACATTACAGGAAAGAAGTGATTGTATTAGAGAGGATACAGAGGAGATTCATGAGAATGTTGTCAAGAATTTGGATAATTTTAACTCTAATGAAAGATTGAATTAGAAAGGTTACTACACAAAATAAAAGCTCAGGGGAAGAAGGTAACATATTAGTATGAAAAGAGGTTGGTTAACAGGAAGCAGAGAGTAGGGATAAATGGATCATTTTTGGGATGGCAAACTGTAAATAATGGATTGCCACAGGAATCAGTGCTGGGGGCCTCATCTATTTTCAAACCATATCAGTGACTTGGATGAAGGGACCAACAGTATGTAGTTAAATTTGCTGATGACACAAAGAAAGGTAGGAAAGTAAATTCTGAAGAGGACATAAAGTGTCCACAGGGGAATTTAAATAGGTTAACTGAGTGGGCAAAAATTTGGCAGATCAGGAGAACATTAGAAAATGTGAACTTGTCCACTTTGTTGGGAAGAATAGAAAAGCAGTATATTATTGAATGGAGAGAGACTGCAGAATTCTACGGACAGAGGGATCTGGGTAACCTGCTACATGAATAACAAAAAGTTGGTATTCAGATGCAGCAAGTGATTCAGAAAGCAAATGGAATGTTGGCATTTATTGCAAGGGGAATCAAATATAAAAGCAGGGAAGTGTTGCTGCAGCTGTACAGGACCTTAGTGAGATTGCATCTGGAGTACTGTGTACAGTTTTGGTCTCCTTATTTAAGAAATTATATAATTCCTTTATAAGTAGTTCAAAAAAGGTTCATTTGACTGATTCCTGTAATGAATGGGTTATCTTATGAGGAAAGGTTGAGTGGGTTGGGCCTAAACCGAATGGAGTTGAGAAGAATGAGAGCTGACCTTATTGAAACATATAAGATCTTGAGAGGGCAACAGGGTGGATGCTGAGAGAATGCTTCCTCTTGTGGGGGAGTCTAGAACTAGGGAACAGTTTAAAAATTAGGGGTCTCCCATTTAAGACTGAGATAAGCAGAAATCTTTTCTATCAGAGTGTTGTTGGTCTGTGGAATTCTCTTCCTCACAGAACAGTGTAGCTGGTTCATTGAAAATATTTAAGGCGGAGTTAGATAGAGTTTTGATCAACAAAGGAGTCAAGGGTTATGGGACAGACTGGAATGTGGAGTTGAGACCACAATCAGATCAGCCATGATCTTAACAAATGACAGAGCAGGCTCCTAAATCTTGTGCATTCTTGTGAGTATAGGCTGGGGTCATTTATTTTGGAACAGCGAGGCAGAAGGGAGATTTAACCCGGGTGTATAAAATTATGAGGGGCTGAGATAGGAAATACATATTTCCCTTAGTAAAGCAGTCAATACTCAGGGGTCATAGATTTAAAGTAGAATTAGAGGAGAGTTGAGAAGTTTACTTATCCAGAGAATGAAGGGATCTGGAACTCAGCCTGAAAAGGGTGGTAGAGGCAGAAACCCTCATCACAGTAAAAAATATTTGGACATGCACTTGATGTGTTGTAACCTTCAAAACTGTAGACCAAGAGCTGGAAATGAAGATTAGGCTGGATAGTTTTATTTTGGCCAGCTCAGATACAATGGACAACTTCCTGCACCATAAATTTCTATCAGCCCGAGACTCTCTAGGTACGTTGTCCAACTTGGCGCTCGCCCACACCACCCCACCCCATTTTTAAAATCAGGGTCAAAGAGTCTGCCACAGCAGCTTGATTTGGTCTGAGCTGCCATTGTCAGATATGTCACTTTGGAATCACCTCAGTCCCAAAGAGAATCTACTAACAAATTCTCCACAAGGAGTTTAGTCATTAGTTGGTTGACTCACAAGTGTAAGTTTCAATCCTCCCAGGTGGGCAGCAAGTGCTAGGGGGTCCTTATGACTGGTCCAGTGAATAAGAGAATTCATCATAATAACTATCATCCTCCTGACCACAACAACAATGCACATTGGTCAAAGTGAATAATATTTTCCTATGACTTTTTTTTTAGAAATCAGTTTATTTCTTGTCATAGCACACACAGGGCTACAGACAGTTACTGTTAGCTAGTCCTACATACCTATATATTACAGTCTGACTGATATTCACACAGAATGAAAAAGAGAGTTGCGTAGTTCATGATTCCTTGGTGGGCATGGTTTGATTGCTGCTACTGTACCTGGAAGATGACCACCTAACATGTCCTTCATTGTATGGTACAGATGGGTCAAAACTATTCCATTCAAATATCTTACATGCTTGACAGACAGTGAGTAGCTGGCCAGCTAATGTAATTATGAAACACATTTTCAGAGTCCATTGAATCAGTCTATCTTCAAAAGCAGTCTCAATAGTATATCTGAAGCTGATTTTCTCTTAGTTCACAGGCAAGTCAAAGCCATCAGGGGTAAAAAGCAATCAGAGACCCATTGCAGTTTTTACAATGTAAAGCTGTGAGCAAACCATGCTTTAAGCTTCACATGAACATACGAAAAATAGGAGAAGTAGGACATTCGGCCACTTGAGACTGCTCTGCCATTCAATAAGAGCATTGCTGATTTTTGTGTTTTGAATTTCGCATTCCCATCTACCCCAGATAACCTTTGATTCTCTTGCCTAACAAGAATCTATCTACTTCTGCCTTAAAAATATTCAATGTCCCCACCTCCATCTTCAGAGGCGGAGGGTTCCAAAGTCGCACAACCCTCAGAAAAAAAATTCTCCTCATTTCTGTCCTAAAAGGGCAACCCCTAGTTTTAAAACAGTGTCCCCTAGTTCTGGACTCACCCACAAGAGGAAAGAACCTTTCCACGCCCACCTTGGCAATACTGTTCAGGCTCATATACACTTCTATCAAGTCACCTCTCACTCTTCTAAACTCCAGTGTAAACAAGCCCAGTCTGTCTAACCCTTCCTCATAAGACAACCTGCTCAGTCCAAATATCAATATAGTAAACCTCCTCTGAACTGCTTCCAATGCATCTGCATCCTTCCTCAAATAAAGAGACCAGACTGCACACAATATTCGAGATGTGGTCTCACCAATGCCCTGTATAACTGAAACATAACATCCTTACTTTTATGTTTAATTCCTCCTATAATAAAGAATTGTTAGCTTTCAATTTTACATTAAGGGCTAGCACAAGAGAAACTAACATTGTCCCCAAACGTAACTCAACCTTTGCCACAAAACCATCCACCCACTTACCCCTGCCCTTGCAATGCTTTCCATTAAGTGCATAGGAGTCAGAATGATGAATGAAATCTATTTGGACATGCATTCTGTACATCCAAACAGGGTCATGAGGACTCGAAACGTCAACTCTTTTCTTCTCCGCCGATGCTGCCAGACCAGCTGAGTTTTTCCAGGTAATTCTGTTTTTGTTTTGTTCATCTACATTCAGGCTTTTATGTCATTGAGGTAGACTAAAGTACCCCATGCCCCTACTCCGTGTGGCCCTGAAGGAATGTATCCAGCCTGAAACTGACATCAATCCCTCTGCCTAGGTTCTAATAGGAACCATGAATCAAAACAAATTCTGTTTTAACTACCAATCAAGACTTTTGAGATCCCCTTGTAGGCTACATAAAGTCACAATTATATTCTTGACAACACTCAACCACCACCATTAAATCCCACTGGTTAGTCCAGCGCTCCATCATGACCTGCCACTGGATACGGATCAGTAGAAGTACTCTGATAAAGTTGACTGGGTGCCCCTGTTGCCATAATGAGTGAGATTGCTAACTCACCACAGATTAAATCAGGAACTTGTATGAGCTGTATTAGCAGCATACTATTTCTGGTGAATCTACATCCTCCCTTTTTCTACTGCTTAGTTGTTTTTGTAAGTAAATGAGTTCCTTGTGCAAACAACACATGTTGCAAACCAGGCAGGTAATGCATCGGAGTACAAGAATTGCCACTCCTCCTGAGTCAGAAGTTGAGAAAATCTGCTCTATAAAATTCATTGCATAAAAGATGCACAGATACCCAAGACGACATTTTCACCCCTTTCCTTTTACAAGTATGCCTTAGGTGGCAGCCCTGGCTTCAGCGACATCTCTATAAATTGTAAATGGGTTGGCACTGCAGCTGCTGGAAGAGCAGAGAACAACATCCACCGGTCACGTTGGACTGCTACTCTGGTGGCAATAGGATCTTTACAACTTCATGGAACATAAGAACAGGTGAAGCCCATTCAGTCCCTTGAACCTCTTTAGTCAATAAGGTCATGCATATCTTAACTCCATGTGCTGACCTGTGTTCCATAAGCAGAGTAGAAGGAAAAGCTGTGATTGTATGCATGCATTTGCTTGTAAGTTACAAGTACGAGTGTGCACAGTTGTATTTTTCTTCCTATTACTGCTCTGACATTGCATAAGTGAAACGGATGGATTCCACAGTGCTAGCGACCATCAAGTAGAAATGCACCTGTAATATAAAGAGGGACATTAAAGGCAGGATTACAGTTTTGCTTTTAAAGATTAACTCTTTGATCAGATTAATGCCTTATATTTACTCACAAGTATCCATGAATCAATACAATAGACTGAACCGAACTGACTGGAGGGCAGCTGCACCTTGAACTCCCGCCCCGCTCAGAAATCATTTGCCCTTTGGGTTCTGATGATCTGTAGTAATTGCAATCCTTTTGGTGCTGTAACTATAAACAGGGGGGTACTTGTGACATTTTCCAGATCTCACTGACCACCCCTAAACTGTGAAATGAGCTTGGACACCTGTTGGAGATAGGAATTGACAGAAAGCAATTAATAGCAATCAGAAAGTCAGGGGCCTTGTTAACTGGTTTCTTGAACAGCTTAAGTGTCAAACAGTTCTCTTGAAACTTGTAACAGGTGATCAACTCAAAGATTATGTATGCCTGACATAATTCAATGAAATCCCAGTGGCCAGGCCAATTGAATTTGTTACTGTTTCTAAGCTTCGAATCAGAATTAAGTGAACACCAAAATGAAGAGGAGCTCACAGTTAGAGAGCAAAGATTCTTTCCTGTCCTGTTGTCCTAAATGTATGCCCTGGAAACATATTTCCAATCCCCCCAACTCCCCTCTCCCCAGTTTCATTCATAGCTAGTCACTCAAATGAAGCAACCATGGTGTTATCATTAACTCAAATAGTTTCCTGGGAATCTAAGATGTTGACATAAGGAACTGTATCAGGGAGTTTGCCCCAACTGTTCATGGATTCATTCCTCAACATCCAATTGATTGTATTGTCACCAGTCCACTAAGAAAGCAGCAAATAGGCTAGGCAGGGAGAAGAAATCACCCAAGACTCCTGCTTGTTAACCAATCAACTCTCACTGGGAAGCCCCATGTTTTTTATATTTACAGCACATTGTATGATCCTTCCTATCCTATGTATCTGTCTCACATTCTCATTCCCACCCCATGTATCTGCATCAAAATGTTGCTATCAATTTGCACCTTCCCTCCATCCACTTACCCCACTTGTCTACTGTTCTCCCTCCTTTCATGTGTTTTCCCACAATTGCACTTCCTGTGCCTCTAATTTCCAATCCTTAACCTTGTTACAATTGCCTTAGAGACTGATAACTTTTTTAAAAACTTTGAATTCCCAGTGACCAGCTCAAAGGATCACACAATGAGATTTCATGTTTTAAGAATTTACCTTAACAAACAAACTAAAATCAACATCAACTAAACATTACTTAGTAGGCAACTAATATAGTAAAATACTGAAAAGACATCCCTTATTAACATTTTAATATACTCAAAAACCCCACAGCGCATTTATACATTACACCATGCTCTCCGCAGAATTGCAGCCTTTACAGGAACCAGTCTAAAGTTACTCTCAACTTCCAATTGGCTAGCTTCTCCCTGTTTCACTGAGCCATAACATCCAGTGAACGCCAAAGGTCCTTTCCCTCAGCGCTCCGAGAAACCCCAATCCGACTTCCCAGCAGCACTGTTCAGCCAGGTGATTCCTTCCCCAGCCATGCCAGGACAAATCTTCCAATTTCCTTTAATTTTCAAAGGTTCCATCTCTTCAACCAGTGAATATCTTCCCACATTCTGTCTGGTAGTTAACAGAGAAGCAGCCTTTTTTTCTCTGCTAATGCAGCAACTGCTATCCCTGTCTCTCCCCCCTGGAACTGACTGACTGACTGTCTGTCTCTCTCTCTGCATCCTGATTTTCTTTAAATCTGATGTGTTAAACCTGGCATGTGGATTTCAGTAGCACCTGACCTGGGCCCCCTGTCCCCATGGTAACCAGATCACATTGGCTGATCGCTAGGCAGAACTAGCAGGATGTCACACATTCCTTTCTCATTATGCCATTTTACCTTGAATTAAAGAGACAGTTAAAGCATAATCATCTTATAAAACCTTGCATTTGTAACACCCATGCCCACACTTTTATCTACCATTCCTTAATCTGTCTCCAAGCCTAGCCAACCATCATTCCTCATTCTGTCTCCCAGCCTAGCCAGCCATCATTAGCTGGTGCTGGAATTTAGGACTGTTTCCCTCCCTTCTCATTTTCTCTGAAGATAAGGTCCTCTATTAATATTATAGTTCAACTATTGTTGATAAGTTATGGAGGCTGGAATAGTCACATCTCTTTACATAATCTCTTAACCTAATAGCCCCACATATTTATAAGGTTCCCTATATTTATCTAAGAGCAAAAGGAAGAAGTTCTCAACAATCTGCACTCATAATTGATCATTGGAACTTCTGACAATTGGCAATTGTGAGTGACAAAGGATAGGCAGGATGAATGAGGAATGGAAAGCACTGCACAACAGATTCCAATGGGTATCAGTGCAGAGGGTGAAGGAAAAAACATCTCTCATATGGTGCAGGAGAATTGTTAAGTCTGGACATTAGTCCTTTAAACACCCTTAGGAAAATAATAGGTAACTCCTAGAATCATAGAACACTACAGCACAGAAAAACAGGCCATTCGGCCCTTCTAGTCCATGCCGAAATATTATTCCGCTAGTCCCATTGAGCTGCACCCAGTCCATAACCCTCCAGACCTCTCCCATCCTTGTATTTATCCAATTTATTCTTAAAACTTAAGAGTGAGACCCGCATTTACCACGTCAGATGGTAGCTCGTTCCACACTCTCACCACTTTCTGAGTGAAGAAGTTCCCCCTAATGTTCCCCCTAAACCTTTCCCCTTTCACCCTAAAGCCATGTCCTCTCGTGTTTATTTCTCCTAACCTAAGTGGAAAGAGCCTACTCGCATTTACTCTGTCTATACTCCTCATAATTTTGTAAACTTCTATCAAATTTCCCCTCATTCTTCTACACTCCAAGGAATAAAGTCCTAACCTGTTTAATCTTTCCCTGTAACTCAAGTCCTGAAGACCCGGCAACATCCTAGTAAATCTTCTCTGCACTCTTTCAATCTTACTGATATCCTTCCTATAGTTAGGCGACCAGAACTGCACACAATACTCCAAAGTTGGCCTCACCAATGTCTTATACAACCTCACCATAACATCCCAACTCCTATACTCAATACTTTGATTTATGAAGGCCATATGCCAAAAGCTTTCTTTCCAACCCTGTCTACCTGTGACGCCACTTTCAGGGAATTATGTATCTGAACTTCCAGATCCCTTGTTCCTCCACATTCCTCAGTGCCCTACCATTTACTGTGTATGTCCTATCTTGGTTTGTCCTTCCAAAATGCAACACCTCACATTTTTCTGCATTAAATTCCACCTGCCATTTTCTGGCCCATTTTTCCAGTTGGTCCAGATCCCTCTGCAAGCTTTGAAAGCCTTCCTCGCTGTCCAAAACGCTTCCAATCTTAGTGTCATCAGCAAACTTGCTGATCCAATTTACCACATTATCATCCAGATCATTGACATAGACTACAACCAACAATGGTCCCAGCACAGACCCCTGAGGCACACCACTAGTCACAGGCCTCTGGTCTGAGAAGCAATTTATTCATTACCACTCTCTGTCTTCTTCCACACAGCCAATTTTGAATCCAGTGTACAACCTCTCCATGGATACCAAGTGTTCTGAACCTTCTGTGCGACCTTGTCAAAGACCTTACTAAAGTCCATGTAGACAACATCCACAACCTTTCCTTCATCTACTTTCTTGGTAACCTCCTCGAAAAACTCTACAAGGTTCGTTAAACATGACCTACCACACACAAAGCCATGCTGACTATCCTTAATCAGCCTTTGGCTGTCCAAATAATTGTATATCCGATCTCCCAGAACACCTTCCAATAATTTACCTACTACTGACCTCAGGCTCACTAGCCTGTAATTACCTAGTTTATTTTTGGAGCCGTTTTTAAACAATGGAACAACATGAGCTACCCTCCAATCCTCTGGCACCTCACCCATGGCTAAGGACATTTTAAATATTTCTGCCAGGGCCTCTGCAATTTCTACACTAGTCTCCCTCAAGGTCCGAGGGAATATCATGTCAGGCCCAGGGGATTTATCTACCTTTATTCGCTGTAAGGCAGCAAGCACCTCCTCCTCTTTAATCTTTATATGTTCCATGACACTACTGCTTGTTCCTCTTCCTTCCTTATACACTATGCCAGTTTCCTGAGTAAATACTGATGCAAAAAACATGTTTAAGATCTCCACCATCTCATGAGCCTCCACACATAGACGACCACTCTGATCTTCAAGGGAACCAATTGTGTCCTTTACTATCCTTTTACTCTTAATATACTTTTAGAAACCCTTCGGGTTTACCTTTACATTATCTGCCAAAGCAACCTCATGTCTTCTTTTTGCCTTCCTGATTTCCTTCTTTAGTATTTTCTTACATTTTCTATACTCAACAAGTACCTCATTTGCTCCTTGTTGCCTCTACCTGCTTTACACCTCTCTCTTCTTCTTAACCAGATCGCCAATATCCCTTGAAAACCAAGGTTCCCTATGCCTGTTAACTTTGCCTTTAATCCTGACAGGAACATGCAAATTTCGCCTTTGAATGCCTTCCACCTACTGAACACATCCTTGCCAGAAAACAACTTATCCCAATCCACTCTTCCTAGATCCTTTCTCATTTCCATACAATTGGCCTTTCTCCAATTTAGAATCTCAACTCGAGGACCAGACCTATCCTTATCCATAATTAACTTAAAACTAATGACATTGTGGTCACTGGACACAAAATGTTTGCCTACACGTACTTCTGTCACCTGACCTGTCTGGTTCCCTAATAGCAGATCAAGTATGCATCCTCTCTCGTTGGTACCTCTATATATTGATTTAGAAAACTTTCCTGAACACATTTGACAAACTCCAAGCCATCCAGCCCTTTTACAGTATGGGAATCCCAGTCAATACATGGAAAGTTAAAATCTCCTGCTATCATAACTTTCTGTTTCTTACATCGGTCTGCTATCTCTCTACAGATTTGCTCCTCCAATTCTCTTTGACTATTGGGCGGTCTATAATACAACCCTATTAGTGTGGTCACACCTTTCCCATTCCTCAGCTCCACCCATATGGCCTCTGTAGACGAGCCCTCCGGGCTTTCCTGTCTATGCACAGCTGTGATATTTTCCCTGATTAGTAATGCCATTCCTCCCCCTTTCATCCCTCCCCCTCTATCGTGTCTGAAACAACGGAACCCCGGAACATTGAGCTGCCAGTCCTGCCCCTCCTGCAACCAAGTCTCACCAATAGCAATAATGTTGTAATCCCACGTGCCAATCCATGCCCTAAGTTCATCTGCCTTTCCGACAATACTCCTTGCATTGAATTAGATGCACCTGAGAACATTTCTATCACATACAAAGCCTTGATTTCTGTCTATACATGCATTCTTTGATTGACCTTTATCTTCCTCCACCTCACTATCTGCTCTAACACTCTGGTTCCCCTCCCCCTGCAAATCTAGTTTAAACCCCCCAAAGCAGCACTAGCAAACCTACCCGCAAGGATGTTAGTCCCCCTCCAGTTCAGGTGCAAACCGTCCCGTCAGAACAGGTCGCACCTTCCCTGGAACAGAGCCCAATTGTCCAGAAACATGAAGCCCTCCCTCTTGCACCATCTCCTTAACCATGTATTTAGCTGCATTATCTTCCTATTTCTAGCCTCACTAGCACGTGGCATGGGTAGCACTCCTGAGATCGCAACCCTGGAGGTCCTGTCCTTCAACTTTACACCTAACTCCCCAACCTCTCTTTGCAGGACCTCCTCCTCCTTCCTATCCATGTCATTGGTCCCTACCTAGACCACAACATCTGGCTGCTCACCCTCCCTCCTGAGAATACTGAGAACTCGATCCGAGATATCACAGACCCTGGCAACAGGGAGGCATCAGACCATCCAGGATTCTCGATCTCTCCCACAGAACCTCTTATCTGTCCCCCTAACTATCGAATCCCCTATCACTACTGCTCTCCTCTTTTCCCTCCTTCCTTTCAGAGCTGAGGGTCCAGTCTCGGTGCCAGAGACGCGACCACTACAACTTGTCCCTGGTAGGTCGTCCCCAACAACAATATCCAAAACGGTATACCTATTGTTGATGGGAACGGCCACAGGGGTGCTCTGCTCTTTCTGTCTATTCCCCTTCCCTCTCCTGACAGTCACCCAGCTACCTGCCTCCTGACTTTTAGGGGTGACTGTCTCCTTGAAACTCCTGTCTATTACTGCTTCTGCCTCCCGTATGATTCAAAGTTCATCCAGCTCCAGCTCCAGTTCCCTAACTCGGTTTGTCAGGAGCTGTAGCTGGATGCATCTTTTGCAGGTGTAGTCACCAGGGACAATTGTGCTGTCCCAGACTTCCCACATGCTGCATTCAGAGCATTCGACTGCCCTAACTGCTGCCTCCATTACCTACTCCTAATTTAATTAAAGGAATTTGCCCAGCCTTACCTCACTGGGAGCAAGCTCGTCTTCAGCCTCTGCTCGCCAAAGCCTCTTGAGCCAAAGCCTCAAAGCTCCACTCCTTCACTGGGCCACTCACACACTGGCCACTCCTCTGCAGCTTCCCCTCCTTTTATTTTCAATCTCCCAATCACCTCTCCTCTCCCTCTGTTTCCAATCTCCCATCTGACTCTCCTCTCACGCTGTTTTCAATCTCCTGACTGACTCTCCTCTCGCGCTGTTTTCAATCTCCTGACTGACTCTCCTCTCACGCTGTTTTCAATGTCCTGACTGAATCTCCTCTCGCGCTGTTTTCAATCTCCCGACTGACCCTCCTCTCGCGCTGTTTTCAGTCTCCCGATCACCTCTCCTCTCGCACTGTTTTCAACCTAAGCAACAATAATTAGCAGCTTTTGTAAAGAATGTCATTATGTACTAAGCTGTCTTTGTAAATTATTATTGTTACAAGATGTTAGCTTATATGGATCAGAAATAAATAGATATGTCAAGTAGAGATTTAGGTCAATTGACCTTAACTCATCCCATAAGGCTTTTGCTAATGTTTCTTTCAATCATCTGACCATTGGAAAGATGTTAAATTTAATCCCCTCTGTGTTTGCTCGTTTACTGCTGCTTCCGCAGCACATCCCTTAAATATGCTCTACCATAAAACAGTATAATGTATGGTCCTGGGGTTAATTATATTTGTTAGTCCAGGAAAATACAGCATCTACTAAAGTGTCATGATATGCCAGGGGCAAATCTTCTCTTGTGGTTCATCCTTCTTCCTCTGTAACTGAAACCAAACATACTCATTACTCAGTATTTGTTTGATACATAAGAACACAACAAAGATTGACCTTGCTCTGTCTATGACATAACCCATATTTACTTTAAAGCCCCCCTCACCTCTAAACCCAGAAAAAAGGAGGTGGCGATGAAGTTGAAAAGGTTAAATTTCAAACTAATAAGGTATAGAGAAAAAATTAATCTAAAGTTAACAGAAGTTAAAAGCGGGGCAGGGATATAATTGTAAAAAAGAGAGAATGAGGGAAGACAACATGGTGAATAGAAGGTGTAAAAAGAAATGTTTTTCCCTTCATTCTTTCAAAGTGCTAACTCATTACTGAGTGCACACCCATGCTGCCCCTTTGGTACCTTATCCAAGTTCACTATCTTTACGTTTGAATATGGCCTGGATATTTGCTCCCGGGCTAGGAGTGCAGATTTGGGACATTTCCCAGCTCCTCAAACCCAGCCTTGGAAAAGTGTTCCGGGCGGTCGGATTTTGGGGGTTCGGCTCAATGCCCTGGGAATGAGTGTGGAGGCTACTGACTGTGGGGGAGGGCTGGGCAGAAGGCCTGCCTCTGTACTCTAGCATTGTGTCCAAGATTTTTACAAAAGCAATAAAACAAAAAAAATCCCTACAGCCCTGACTCCTCACACCCCCTTACCCCCCACACACTTCCCATGCTCCATCCATGCCAACCCATGCCACCTCATCTCCTCACCCACCTTTCATGACCCCTCATACCCTCCATGTTAATCTATGCTCCTCTACCCACCCCATGGCACATTACGGCCCCATGCCAACTTAATGCCGACACATACCAACTTATTCTCCCACCCATCACACTTTCCCCTTACACCTACCATACCAATTCACCCAGTATCCATCATGGGCAGACCTCAGGACCCATGCTGAGATGAAATAAAATAAAGTTTTAAGTGCCTATTGCAGAAATTATTTAAATAAAAGTAATTCACAAAAACACATTCACTAGATTTATATTCATTCAACTACATCCTTATAAAAGCAAACATTTCATTCACTAGCTTAATCCCTTATAAAAATAAATATTGGAATTCATTGTCCCACTTCAAGCTGTCAATCAAACTGTGGAATGGAAGACACCCTACTGTGGTAATGGAAGGTTGTGAAATAGGCCATGCACTACCAATCCAATAACGAAGCCCTCAGGCTTATGTCAACAGAGAGAGAGAAATAGCAAGCAATGATTGTTTTACACATTCCAGATTTTTTTTAAAGATTTAAAAGGCAGGAACTTTAAATGCCTTGACGGTTTTGCAGTTGCTTTTGATAGTTCATTTTGACACTTTTGGCAATTGCTTCTGATGGCCCATTTTCGACACTTTTTACAGTTCCAATGAACTTGACAGTTAATGAGTTTATGCACTTTTTGTGCACTTTCATGTCTATTTTTAACAATCCCAAGGGGCACCTTGCCTCTCCCAATGGCCTCTAACTTCACAAAAGGGCACCTGACCATATCCAAAGGGATATCCCTGGACCATAGCCAAATGGATGCCCTACCTCTTCAAAGGACTCCACAAAGCTCAAACCTGCTCCTACCAGATCTAACCTGTGCACGTCATGTTTCACACACCTAAGTCACCAAAATTAGACATGAATGGAGGCAGCTGCTGATTTATATGGGCAGCTGCCTCTGCAAAAGACACATGCGCAAATCCCAACTCAGGTCCATTTCCGCCTCGCAAAAATGGTAGGTGTGCCATCCAGAATTTGGCCTCTTCCCCCATTGTGAAAATCCAGGCCTATATGTCGGTAGGCTATTCCAACATGGTGCACAGTGCTGCCAAGCCTTCTCCTTCCCTTACCCAAAGGCCACACTTGCTGACTGCCCGCAGCACTCACTGGATAATTTTGGAATAACACATTGTCACTTTCCCCTCCTTGCTTAGGGCACTGTGACAAATTGCAATGTGCCTTCTGAAAACCAGTTTGACATCAGCTAAATTAGCAACAAAGTAGGGGTTAAACCTTAAATCTGGTCAATATGTTTTTTGTAAGATTGAGTTCCACATGAGGCAATGAAATTGCCAACTGGGCTAACAGAGATAAGTCACCCCTTGTAGGATTAGCAGATAGATGAACTACATGGTGTGGTACTAAGCCGTTTGGAACATATGGAGCAGAATTGTTCCCCTGTCGGGGGGGGAGGGGGGTTATTCAGGAGTGGGCGTGTGGAGGTATGCCTCTGATCAATGGTGCACCGCCATTTTACATGGGTGGGCCAATTAAGGCCTGCCCAGCATGACATCCACCAGGAAGCGCCATGCGTTCCCTGTGCAGGCAAGGGGAGATTCCCTGAGCCGAGAGTGCACTCTTTCGCGCATGCACATGAAAGAGCGCACTCATCCCCCTGAGGCTAAGTGCTGCCTCAGGGAGATAGGCTCTAAATATTAAAATGCTAAAAATAAAAAAATAAAATTTCCTTGACATGTCACCTCACTGTCACATGAGTTGGGACAGGTCCATCGCTTTTACTGAAACTTTTATTAAATTTTTAAAAACCTACTCATCCCGCCCGTGGGTGAGGTTTCATGCTTTCTCTGAAGCCCTCCAGGGCTCCCGGCCTGTCTCAATTGGCCATTGATAGGTCGGCGGGTGCACAGCTGATTTGGCTGAGCCCCAGCCAACCTGAAAATTGAAATGACGCAGGGTGATGTCGGGAGTTCCGCCCGACATCATCCCATGTCATTTAACGCGTCGGCGAGCGGACCCCGCCTCCTGCTCGTCGACCGGGAAATCCTGCCCATGGTCTATCAACACTAGTTGAATCCAATGTGTGAAGTTTTCAGTCATGATCCTGATGTGCCATCTTGCACTAAGAGCATAAATCATGGCTATGGAAATGCCCTCGTAGAATGAATATATTGCCCTTCTCTTATTCCCCATCTTACTTCTTTTTCTTCTTCCAGTTTCTTTATTTCACTTCTCAGCCCATTTAGCCATGACGCTCACAAATACTTTCTCCTGCTGGAAAATGACATAAACCAAGATTCAGCTATAAAAGCAACTCAGTATTTTCTAGCTGCAGTGTACATCTGCTATTAACATTAGGGATAAGGACCATCATTACCTGAACGCTGGGTCATTCCACCTCTACTGCTTTTTTTCTAGCCTATGTCCCTGAGGCAGAGGTAGCAGACTGTGATTTCCTGTTTTTGACATTAGTGAAACAATTGTTAACTGGTACCAGGTCTGATCCCCAGTAGGTGCTGAATTGTTTGATCTCAGTTGGACAGCTTAGATCAAGACAATTAGCCTTAGTACCTCTAGGCTAGAACAAGGAATTAAGTCCTCTAGGACTCCTATACACCTATGGGAATGTGTGGGCATGGAGATATAGAAAGAAGATGGGTTTGTGCTTAGTTAGATGAATTCTTTACAGACTGTACCTCATGAGACCACACATGAAGAATGAATACTTTGTTGAGTTACCGGAGAACTGCTAGTGTCCACTGAACCAAGTCCCAACAAGGTACGAACTATTAAGTAGAGAAGGGAAGAAGAATAATTAAAATTGAGAGCACCATTATATTTTGTGCTTAGCTCCTATTTTAAACTCAAAGCAGGAGTTGCGTGGGCAGCAAATCATCTGGACTTTGGAAGCATAAGGCTCAGAAGTTTTAACCCCATAGCTTCATCTGCTACATAGGTCCTAGAGCGGGTTGCTTTGCAGGTTGGGTGGGGATGGTGGGGTGGGGTGGGGGAGATATTTCTTTTTAGTAGCATTCCTGCCTCACCAACCCCAAAAAGAAATTGAAGAAAAGCTTCTTGGGCTTCCTCTGGACCCCAGTTCCTCTCCAGTCTTGTCTGGCAGAGAAGCCGCCACAGAAGCTTTGCACAAATTCCATTTTAAAATTGCAGTCCGGCCCCATGTCATGTGACCTGATCTACATACCTAAGGAAGGGCTTGACTGGTGAGAGTCCCTCTCACCCCCTCAAACGAACAGATAAAAATTGGAACCTGTGGAAGACAGCTGGACTGATACAGGTAAGTGTTGTGAGCCTGCCCAGCTGATCTCCATTAGCCCAAACAGTTAAGGATAGTGATGTCAGGGGCCAGTTAGCCTACAAATTTGACAGATCGCTTTTATTTTTAAGTACAATTGTTTTGTCCCAGGTCTTGATTTCAATTTGTTTATCCCAACATTTAGAGATGTATGCTTAAAAAACTATATGAAAAAAAGCAGATTTCCTCTGTGTTATTTATAATAAAATCTAAAATATCTTCTTCAGAAATAAATCAATGATTTCACTATACTCAGTGCATGGAGGCACATTACTCTAACTCATAGATGTGGCAGTGCTGCACTGCTGAACCAAATATTGTGTCGTTTGAAGTGTTTGCTCCTCCATCTGTAATTACTCTGCTGGTTTCTTCTCCACAACCCCCCCCACCCACCCCGCACATTTAGGTTTTTTTGATAACACCTTATCATCCTCAGGTAGTAATCCACTTACAAAAGGGCCTTGGCTTTTCTCTGTTTATTCTATGTATCTTGTTGAATATTTATATTTAGCTCAAATATGCAAACAGAGATTATACTGACGACCTCAGAGATCTGCTTGTTGCAACATGATGTGTGCTACAGTAAATGATCAAGCTGCAACATTAAAATAGAACATGAAAGAGTCAGGAAATGAAGTGCAGCTTGATAACAGGGTCAACGCTGTAACCTATCATCATGAACTCTCTCCTCCATTCCCACCCCTACTTTCCGATCCCCCCCTTTTCCAATAATTTATAATTTTTTTACAAATATATTTTCTTTTCTCTCCTATTTTTAAATTTATTTCGATCTATTGTTTCTTCTCCACCTTTTAGCCCATTTCGTTCCCTTCCCCCCACCCCCACTAGAGCCATCTGCTACTTGCTCATCCTGCATTCTACCCTTAATGTTTCCATTAGCATATCCTTTAGACAATATCACACCATCAAAACCCCTTCGTCCTTTTGTCTATAACATCTTTGGCAGTCTCTTCTTGACCTCCACATATCACTGGCCCATCCACCCCCCTCTACCAGCTTATATTTCATCTCATTTCTATATGTCTTAGTTCTGATGAAAAGTCACACAGACTTGAAACATCAACTGTATCCCTCTCCGCAGATGCTGTCAGACCTGCTGAGTTTTTCCAGGTATTTTTGTTTTTGCTGTAACCTGTAGCCTCATTATAGGCATAGAATGAACTGCCTCATTTCCAATTTAATGATATGAAAAAGTGAAACCTAACACAGGGTTGCATTTATTTATAAACACAATAGGCCATTAGATAAGTAGACCCTCAGCCAAATGAAAGCAGTGTATTCTGCTCGTATAATCTTGAGTATACCTCATTCCATGCTTCCAATTGTACTGCAATGACTAAGGGCAGAATTTTTCCCTCCTCAGGTAGGCGCGCGCCCAACCTGAACAGGATTAAAAGGTGAGCATCCCGATGTCATTGTGCACTCGCGCAATATTTCAGTCAGCAGGCATGTGTGGGAGTCGCAGCGCACCCGCCAACAATTAAAAGGGCTGTTAAGCCCATTAATTAATTAATTAATTGAATTGAATTTTTCCCTGGTGACTAGGCCAAGTGGCCTTTGCATTTTTAGTGAAACCTCATCCACGGATGGGATGATGTTTCGACCAGTGATTGTAAAGAAATAAAAAGTTTTAAAACTCATTTTTAACATGTCCATGCTGATGTGACTCTGTCACATGAGGGGACATGTTTTCCTTAATTTTAAAATCTTTATTTTTAATGTTAAAAATCTTCAGCTCTCGGCCTCTAGAGAGCTTTAATTGAGTGCACCTGCGCGCATGCGCTGACTTCCACACTCATCCTCCCCTGCCGCCCCCACACCCTCCTCCTCCCTCCTCCTCCGCCACCCCCCCCACCCCACCCCCACCACCACCACCCCCCCCCCCCACCACCCCCCCCCCCCCCCCCCACCCCACCCAACCACCACCACCACCACCCAGGCAGCACTGAGAATTTCAGCACTCGTTTCACACTGGCTGGCCGTTACTTGATCAGCGTGAAATCGGGGTGGGGGCCCGTTGCCGGGCAGCGGACCATTGCACAGCGGCTCCTGGGCCCACCCACACCCCCAACCCCACCCCCCCCCAACCCCAACTCCACCCCCTCACCCAACCCACTCACATGACAACCCACTTGCAGACAGTCTATTTTATTTTTAGGCAGACCTGTTTTGAATGGGCTGCCTGGTAATTTATAAAATGGAAAGCACCACCAAGAATTTGTTTTTAAAAGAACACTATTCTTTGCACTTAGCCCGTATCATGAAATGTGGAACCATGAGGGAGAGATTTTCCTGGGGATGTGTCCAAATGCACTGGCTCACTTACATGCAGCAAATAATGAAAGATAGATTGCAGCACATGTCTATTACCAGATCTGCCTAATTTTCCTCTACTAAATAGCTGGGTTCCTTTAAAGGTGTGCGCTGAACCATTCACATGTCTGATACTGACTGCTTCCAATCTATTCGGTGTATTTGGGCACAGACCCAGGAAAAAACTCTGCCATTAATTATTAAAGTTACTAATTAAATTTCATCATCAGCAGGGAAAACATCAGAACTCAGGTCATGGCCTGACCCACTTCTCTCTTGTCTCGTGATCTTAGCACCTTGGTATTAAAATGTCTGTGTTCTTTACAATACAGTTTTTAAATCCATCGGCACAAATGGAAGAAGGACAACAGTGACGTAACGTCATCACCACACTGGAATTTCTTGTTCCTTGGAAACACCTGGTTGACTGATGTTGCCGAAGGCACTCTTTTGCATCACAGGTGCCAGCAAGGATCTCAGTGCTCTGAGGGTTGAATGTTTATTCCAGATAACAGAATAGAAAAAGGTATAATGTCACCAAAATCACATCAGGCTACAATGGTAGTCATGCTGGATTGTCTCTCATCTGACACCATTCATTGATTCTGGTTCTTATATTTTTAATATCGATAGCAGTAAAATCATCCATAATACAGCAACATCAATGGGATCTTTCAGGCCCCAGTTGCACTCCAGCTTTGCCATCCACACCTGGAACTGGTGGAGCTGACACTTAATGGTGTATGGAATTTGTCTGTGCTATGGTTGGGAAGGTGGTGGCAATGAACTCTAGCTTTATAAAGAGTTGTGCTCATCCCACCACTCATGAGAGTCTACTGGTACCCATTATCTATTAAGCAAGGAAGCAGTTGTTCATTGACCAATTAGTGATTGACTATCATGCTGAGAGTTAGGAGGTAATTGGGGTCCTTTTTGGGTTGAGCTAGCCCCCAAGATAACACACACGGTGATGGAAGTTCAGATACAAATCAAGCCTTTGTGGTAGAGACAGCATGCAAATATTCCATACCACTGCTGACAAATGATCTCCCCCTGGATCATTACTGGAAGCTAGAAGGCAGACTCCTCATTGAGGGTTAGGATTATTCCCACCTAATTCTGGATAACCCTGGAAGCCAATGGCCCAGTATGTGAGTGGTCCTAGCTGGACAAGGAATGAGAGGTTTACCAGTGTTATGACTACTTCAGCTGGTTAAACTCCAGTGGTGTGTCTGAATATTCTTTGGGATTTGGGGACATTTCTAAATGTTGATTTTGGCAACCTGGTCTATGGTAAAACATATTGCTCAAAAAGAAATCTTACAGGTTGCCACAAATTTCTCTAGTTTTATTTTGGAGACTGCAAAACATGATGATGAGTTCCCACTCATGTCAGACACAGGAGACCAAAAATCTGACCCTCAATAAAACCCCATTGCGTTGATGCAGAAGTTCTAATGATATATGTCAATGTGTACTCAGTAATCTTCAAATTCAAACATATTGTTCAACTGATTTGATGAACCTCCTTTAAATTGTTCATGACAGAAAAGAGCAAGAAATTGTGACATCTCTTTTACAACTTCAGAATTGATGCTGGCAGACAGCAACAACAACTTGCATTTAAATGGAATGTTAAACATCCCAAGGTGCTTCACAGGAGAGTTACCAGAAAAAAAATTAACACCAAGCCTCATAAAGCAATGTTAAGAGACGTGACCAAAGCTAGGTGATGAAATAGGTTTAAAGAGTGCCTTAAAGGGGAAGAGAGAGGTAAAAGTAGAGAGATTGAGGGAGGGAATTCCAGAGCTAAAGCCCTCAAACACTTGAGTTTCAGCTTTTCTGATGATGAAAAGAGCTGAAGGCATAGCAGTCAATGGCGGAGTGATAAAAATTGAGGCTGCGCAAGCAGTCAGACTTGGAAGAGTGCAGAGATACTGGAGGGCTGGGAGAGGTTGCTGAGACAGGGAGACATGAGGAAAAGGAGAAACCTGAATAAAGCATGAAAATTTGGGGGCATCTATCTTTGCTAATGCTGTATCTATCACATCTATTACTGTCCCACAGGATTCCTGGAAATTAGAGTCAGCTACAACCTACACAATCGACCCACATTTTAAACAAAGTCTCCAGTTGGAAAGCAGAAGTGCTAATTTGTTGGAAATAATGCACAGAAGTATATTACAACAGTAATTTTACTACTGGCATTATCAGTTTTTTAAGTCAATATAAATAACTCGGTACAAGTTGCACTATACTAATTCCCATCTCAGAGAATATAATGGCAAGTCTCACCCTCTTAAAGCAAATAAACAGAGAAGCAACATAGGCGGGTTATGGCTCACAAAATATTAAAAATGCAATAGTGCTGGTGGATAGAATTACTTGTTCCCAAAGGTCACTGTTGTAGAGACGATATCAAGTCTCAGTGACAACTGTTCACTGATGCATGTGAGGAAAAAGGTACCTGAGGAAGCGGAGTTAGGAATGGTAGGTCAGGAGATGCAGAACAATTGGACTTTAAAAATAGAACAGCAAGAATTTGATGAGGCTCTGCATCAAATATCTCTGAAGTGAATCAACTTTCCCCTTGGCAGTTTCAAAATGGTTGCTGAATGCCCATCTGATGAGAGATAATTTATTGGAAGGATAAAATATTTGGTCTTCCAAGAAAATGGCACTGAAAAGATTACAGCGGATGTTATCTACCACAAGCCTGGTTTCAGTAATTATAAAATTATTCACACACTCATGGAATACTCAATAGGATAGATAAAATGCAAACCCTTCAATCAAAAGTTTTTGATGAACATTTGTGATTGTGAGAAGTAAGAGTTTCTGCTCTGAGCCATCGTGTTGGAATCGCATGTGTGTATACTTCAGTATTCTTCCTGTTCTGTGCCAACAATGTGCCTTAATGCAACCTTAGGAGAGTAATCTTTTAATTGTACCAGTTTGAAATTTTCCAGTTCCTATAATCCTGCATCAACCATCTTAGACTTGGCCTGTATGACTGAGATTACCACTTGAGTGTCCATTAACATTATATTGAGAAGATCTGTGTTATGAACACACACATACTGAAAATGGGGTTGAAACACCTTAAACCTATTTCTCAAAAAATACAACTGTAAAAGCTAAGATATTGTTCTCTTTTAACTCTACCTGTCATAATATTCATGTTAAACATGAAGAACTCATGTGGAGTAAAATAATACATCTCAGATGCAAAGCTGTCTACCAGAGAATATAAACTAATTCTCACCACAAGATCAGCAAGAATCTGGTGCTTACTTACCCTCTCCAACATTCGCCACAAAGCACTTAAACATCAGGTGAGTACCATCAACTACAGGGTCATTTTTTCCAGTGACCTGCATCTTAGGTATAAAGAAGGGGAAGTTTGGCGATCTGACCGTGTCAGAGACTCATATGTTCATTGTCACCACTCTTCACTTAATTTTAAAACTGCAGATTCAGGTTCCCTCCCTTTTATCAATAAGAATCACAGATCTCTACCATTCAGGGCTTGACTGGATCAGCGGTACCAGAAAAAATGAATGAAGGGAAGGCAACATCGTGGCTCAGCACTTTCCATCTGAACTCAATACATATCACAAAGTCCACTAGGAAGCATAGACTCATGTTAAATATGAGAGAGCTGTGGAAAACTTGCATGTTTTCCAACATTTGTACAAAAATACCATAAGGATATAACACCCAGTTATTACTGTGATTCCAACAATAACCTTTAGCCTATCAGCCTTCAGGGAGTGTGCATACCAAAGTCCTACCGGTGAATAGGTCAAACTCAAAAAAAATTCAATATTCATTCCAGATACATAGAATTATACAACCATAGAAAGTTACAGCACAGAAGGCGGCCTTTCAGCCCATCTTGTCCATGCCAGCCCAAGGATACCCAGGTACCCTTTCTAATCCCACTTCCTGCACCCGGCCCATAGCCCTGCAACTTACAGCACTTAAGGTGCAGATCCAGGTGCTTTTAAAAAGAGTTTAGAGTTTCTGCCTCCACCACCAACTTGGGCAGCGAATTCCAGACACCACTACCCTCTGCGTAAAAAAGTTCTTCCTCATGTCCCCCCTACATCTTCTGCCACTTATCTTCAATCTATCGTCCCCTGGTTCTAGAATTCTCCATCAAGGGAAACAATTTTATCCTGTCCACTCTATCTATTCCCCTCATAATTTTGTACACCTCAATCAAGTCACCTCTCAGCCTTCTTTGTTCTAAGGAGAATAACCCCAACCTATCCAATATCTCCTCATAGCTACACTTTTCTAACCCTGGCAACATTCTTGTAAACCTCCTCCGCACTCTCTCCAGAGCTATTGCGTCCTTCCTGTAATGTGATGATCAGAACTGCACACAATACTCCAGTTGTGGCCTCACCAGTGTTTTATACAATTCCAACATTATATCCTTACATTTATATTCTATACCTCTGCCAATGAAGGAGAGCATTCCATATGCCTCCTTTACAACCTTATCTACTTGAGCTGCTGCCCTCAGGGATATGTGTACTTGTATGCCAAGATCTCTCACTTCATCTACCCCTCTTAGTATATTCTCATTTATTGTGTAATCCCTGTAACTGTTTGACCTCCCTAAATATATGACCTCACACTTCTCTATGTTAAAATCCATCTGCCACTTTACCGCCCACTCCACCAACCCATCTATATCGTTTTGGAGATTTTGGCTATCCTCTACACTATCCACTACTCGGCCAATCTTTGTGTCATCTACAAATTTCCCAATCATGCCCCCCACATTCACGTCTAAATCGTTAATATATAACACAAACAGCAAGGGTCCCAACACCAAGCCCTGTGGAACACCACTTGAGACAACTTTCCATTCACAAGGGCATCCATCAACCATTACCTTTTGTTTCCTGTTACAAAGCCAACTTTTTATCCAGTTTGTCACATTACCCTGAATCCCATGGGCTTTTACTTTCCTGACCAATCTGCCATGTGGGACCTTGTCAAATGCCTTGCTAAAATCCATGTACACAACATCCACTGCACTACCTTCATCAACCCTTCTTGTCACTTACTCAAAGAATTCAATCAAATTTGTGAAGCAAGACCTTCCCTTAACAAATCCATGCTGACCATCCCTGATTAGTTCATGCCTTTCCACATGACAGAATCCTATCTCTCAGGATTGATTCTACTAATTTGCTCACCATCGATGTAAGACTAACTGGCCTATAATTGCTTGGCATTTCCATTGATCCCTTTTTAAACAATGGAACTACGTTTCCCCAGTCCTCCGGTACCTCCTCTGTATCTAGTGAAGATTGGAAAATCATCCCCAGAGCACCTGCTATCTCCTCCCTGACTTCCTTCAGCAGCCTCAGAAACAATCCATCTGGCCCTGGTGACATTCACCTTCAAGGATTTCAACCCTTCGAGTACTTCCTCTCTCTTTATGACTATGCCATCCAATATCTCGCAGTGTTCCTCCTGGACTACTATTTCTACATCCTCCCTTTCCTTTGTAAACACAGAGACAAAATATTCATTCAAAACCTTTCCCACAGCCTCTGCATCTATACACAAGTTTCCATCTTCATCTCTGATAGGTCCCACTTTTTCCTTAACTGACCTTTTAGCATTAATGTATTGGTAAAACATCTTTGGGTTTTCTTTAACTTTACTTGCTAATCTTTTTTCATGCCGTCCTTTTGATTTGCTTATTTTCTTTTTTTACTTCGTCCCTGCACTTCCCATATTCATCTAGGCTATCTGCAGTGCTTAGCTCTTTGTGCCTATCGTACGCTTTCTTTTTCTGTTTGATCTTCCCCTGTATTCCTCTAGACAACCAGGGAGGTCTAGATTTGCAGTCCCACTCTTATTCTTGTCAGGGACATGTCTACTTTGTACAATTAGGATCTCGCTTTTTAGTGCTTCCCACTGGTTTTCCACTGTTTTATCCTCCAGCAGTGCTGTCCAGTCCACCTCAGCCAAGTCCCTTCTCATTTCTGCAAAATTTGCCTTCCTCCAGTTCAAGACTTTTACTCGTGCCTTATCTCTGTCCTATTCCATGGTAATGCTAAATCTAACTGAATTGTGATCACTGTTCCTGATATGGTCGCCAACTGTCACTTCACCTACATGCCCTTCTTCGTTCCCCAAGACTAGGTCTAGAATTGTATCTCCTCTCATTGGGTTTGTTGCTAATTGGTTGAAAACATTTTCCTGGACATACTGCATGGGCAGAATTTTGCCCTCAGATGGCGTGCAGTCCCCACCAGATCGGCAGTAGGCGGGCAGCCGAACTCCGCCGCCAAAATGGGGCCCGCCGCCATTTTGAGTGGGCAGGCCAGTGGCCTGCCTGACAGGAAGCACAATGCGCTTTCTGTGCGGGGGGGGGGGGGGGGGGGAGGGATTCCCCAACTGTCAAAGTGCGCTCTTTCGCGCATGTGCATGAAAGAGTGCTGTCTCAGGGAGATTAGTGACAGTCCAAAAAACTTGAAAAATAGAAAAATTAAAAAATTATTAACATGTCCCCCTCATGTGACAATGTCTGTAATCACTTGTGAACCCTCTGGCGCCTCAGCAGGTTGGATACCTGAGCGAAGCTCTTCCCACACTCGGAGCAGGTGAACGGTCTCTCCCCGGTGTGAACTCGCTGGTGTGTCAGAAGGTGGGATGAATCACTGAATCGCTTTCCACTCGGAGCCCCCTGGGGCTCCTGACCTGCCCGCCAACCCGCCACATATACATCCAGGTCCCTCTGCTCCTGCCCCCACTTAAGTATTGTACCCCTTACTGTATTTTGGTTCTTCCTATCAAAATGCATCACCTCACATGTCTCTGCATTGAACTTCATCTGCCACCTATCTTTCCACTCTATCAACTTGTCTATGTCCTTTTGAGGTTCTATACTGTCCTCAAAATTTACAACGCGTCCAAAGTCAGAGTTTTTTACTTATTGAGTGGGCACGCGCCCAACCTGAATGAGCATAAAATGACGTGCGATGGCCTCGGGCAAGAGTCCTGCGATATTTTGGTCAACGGGCACACAAGGGAGTCAGCAGCGTGCCCGCCGACAATTAACAGGCCTATTAAGGCCATTAAAGGTCTAATTGAATTAAATTTCTCACTGCCTGTCCAGCCTTACTCCCACTCTAGATTGCTTCCTTGTAGGTCCGCTGCCTCTCTGATTTCCACTCACTCACTCTTGCCAAAGGTACAGAAGGAAATTAACACTATGCTGAAGCAAGGGGTTATTTCACCTGTGCCAGAACCAACCAGTTGGTGCTCAGGGATTGTCCCAGTGCCAAAACTCAGTGCATCTTTAACAATTTACATGGATCTCACCCAGCTGAACAAAGCAGTTGAATGTGAAGTTCATCCTATGTTGTCTGTGGAAAAGAGCTTAACTAAGTTAGGAGAGTGTTCAATCTTTATGAAGCTAGATGCAAATTTTTGGCAATTACCCCTCAATGAAGAGTTTAAGTTGCTCACAACTTTCATTACACCATTTGGAAGTTTTGTTTCAACAGATTACCCTTTGGCATCACATCAGCAGCAGAAATCTTCTACAGGATAATGTCAAGCATCCTAGAAAGACTAGATGGAGTTGTTTGTCACATTGATGATGTCCTGATCCATGGATCCACTTGGACAGAACATGACACTAGAGTGCGAGCTGTACTGCACTGTTTGGAGGAAGCAGGATCTACACGCAACAACAATTCTCACAGCTGACTGTCAAGTTCCTTGCGTGTATTGTGGATGCATTCAGTGTCAGAGTTGATCGACAGAAGACAAGAGCAATCAAGGAGTTTCTAACTCCTCAAAACGTGACTGAGCTCCAAAGACTCAGGGGTATGCTAAACCAATTCAGAAAGTTCCTACCTTACCTAGCTTTCATCAATGAGACAGAATGTCAGCTGTTGTGACAAAATATGTGGTGCTGGGGGGAAGCTCAACAGAGGTCTTTTGAGAAAATCAAACAGATGTTGATATCACCTGGTATTTTAACTCACTATGACCCAGAGCTACGCTCTATCATTGCTGCAGATGCATCTCCTAGGGGCTGGGAGTTGTACTCTTTCAGATACAAATGGGAGGAAAGAGCAGGCAAGTTTACGATACATCCCGTTCACCGACAGAGACTGAACAGGCAAATGCAGTGATAGAGAAAGAAGCATTAGCTAACACATGGGTGTGCAAGAAGTTCACAGATTATGTTCTTGGTCTCCACTTCAGGATAGAGACAAACGACAAACCATTAGTGACACTCTTGAACTCTAAGAAGTTAGCAAAATTGCCTTCGCAAGTACAAGGATTCAGACTGAGGATGATGAGATTTGACGCAAAGTATACTGCGAGAAAGCAGCAGAATACAGCATATCCCAGTGGCAGGGCCTGAAGAAGGCGATGTTGCCGAAGAAGTAGAAACCTTTGCATCGACAACAACCACAACTCTACCAGCAACAAATCAGCAACTGAATGAAATCAGAGGTGCACAGAAATCTGATGAAAAATGTGAACTCCTAATGGGAAGAAGTCTGAGAACTCAACTCCCTACTCTCCCACACAGACCCATGCCACAAGTACAAGCTGATGACTCAGAAAAAGTGAGCGAGAATGAGGACAAATATCATTCCAGCCAAACGTAGAACTATGACAAACAGCACAAGGCACACAACCTGCCAGATCTCCACGTAGGAGATACAGTTTGGATCCAAGACCAAGCTCACTATGGACAACTGGTTTGACAGACACCACATTCACATCTTACATCAGCCAAACAGATAAAGGTATGGTGGGGTTGAAACCAATAGGCACTGGTTACCATACAGAAACAGCCTTCTACCCTCTGCAAGCAGTCATCCACCCAATCTAACCATCCATTGATGCTGCATTCATCCACCAATCCAGATGACAACCTGGCTGATGAACCAAAATCATCTACCCAATTCACCTCCTGCCCAGTAGAGTCTGAGTGACCACCCACAGGATTCAAACCCCCAAACTCCTCCAAAAGAGAAGAGGACCCATTCTGGTAGAGTCGTGAAAACGCCTCATCAGTTGTCCTTATAAGAAGAAGGGAGGAAAGAAGAGGATCCAAGAGATGAAAGCAAGATTAAGGACTGGAACACACCAAAGATTAAAGTTGTGGCTTGTTTGATCTTGCAATGTAGAAGCGGGAATCGGAGACTTAGGGGAAATGTAGTATAATGAATTAACTTGAACAGTTTACTATGCTAATCAGATACTGTGTAAATCATCATAGGAAGTGAGGCAATGTCACATGATTTGTTTTCTCTTCTACAACCTTGTGGTAAGTGTAGCTAGAGCAGTAAGATATGTTTCAATAAAGTTCCTGTTTTAGACACCTCTGCAGACTCAGCATATGTTCCGTATTAGTTGAACAACACTAAGAATATTATATAGAGAAGAGCCATGAGACTGGACTGAGCTTTGGGGAAAGACTGAAAGCACTTGCGAAGATACAATTGAAAGATGACTTTATAAAGGTATAAAACATAAATGATTTTGAAAGCACATTATTCCAAAGTAAACAGTGGCAGTAGGACAAGAGGCTGAATGAAAAGTAAAGCTCACCAATAGTCAGGAAATCATTCTGCACATAAAGAGTGATCCACAAATGGAATAGCCCTCCTGGGTAGTGTAGTGAAGGCTAAAAAAAATCACAAAATTAGTTAGATGCTGGAATGAGAAAATTCTGGGCCTTTTTAAATGAAAGAGTGGGACATGCTGAGTAGCTTTCCTCATCCATATTGTTACAAGTGCAAGGTTGTACGATAGAATGGAGTTGAGGGGCCTAGAGGACAGCTAATTAGCATTTCTACCTGGATAAAAGGCCCATGTGATTTTCAATGCATGAAAATGGGCTTTGAGAGGTGAAGACTCCATAGGAAGCCATTCAGGTGGCAGGATTTTCCTAAAAATATCACTGAACCTCAGAGATTGCGTCAGTCTGCAAGAATCTAAGTGGAAACAGAGAAATAGAAGCGGCAGGTCTCTAATGTTTACCATGCAAAATATGGGTGGGAGCTCATGTTCAGATTAAAGAGACCAAGATTTTAACAAAGCTAGAAGATTCACCTAGTTTTGGCTTAGAGGGAGAGATCTCCAGGGTGACCCATACCATGAAAGTCAGTTAGGGGGTTAGAAGTTATTCATCTGGAAATGGAAAAAGAATCACTTTGGACCATTTCCTGGAGAAGTAAAGTATAATCGTAGAGGGAGATTTTTGGTCTTTTAAATGTTAATTGGTGAATCTTTTCTGTCATTTAGAGTATAAGCTGTCTACTGAAATAGTGTTTAGTCAACTGATTTCAGTTTGTGTTACAGGAAAAGCCTTAAAAATTGAAATCTTCTCATGTGATCATTTCAGCCACTCATTGGAAGACCAAGGGTCTTTTTAAAAGTTATCAGTTTTTTTTATGATCTTTGGTGGTCATAACAATTTCTATGTCTTGATTTATGTGATCAGCAATGGCACACTCCAGCATAATAACAGAATTTGTCCACTACACAGTTTAAGAGGATTTTTTCTGAAGTGTTTACACAATGTAGTAGACTTCAGAAAAAGTCTGTTCGAAGATCACTCTGTTTAAACACATCAAAAAGGACTATTTGAAAAGGCTGTCACAAAATCCCCATCAGCCATGTCAACAGAGTGAGGCTGGCAATCTGTTAACATTGACAAACATTTCCACACGCTGCTGTATCAGACAGAGAGAAGTGTGTACTTTGTACTCCTGCAAGAATCACTGCATGAACCTCTGCCATATAGAGGAATGTTTATATCTCTATACAGATATAATATTGCCATGCCGCACTGACAGAGAAGGGAATTTTATACTCTGTCAGACATTTACTACTTAGTTATCTTAATTTAAAACACTTGTAAAACGCCATTTTGTTAATTAAAAAATCATGCAGCACTTATAAAGCTTTCTCATGCTGTATATTAATGTTTTATAAGTTGTCAGTTGTTGCCATGCAGGATTTATTTTGTTGCATGCATGTCTATTATTAAAAAATCAGAGGTAATATTGTGTTGCAAATTGGAAGAAGCTGCCAAAACATGTCTAATGGGTAACCGGCCTTTATCATTTCACTCATATCTTAACCCTGGTTTTTATTTGCTTTTGACTATTGGCAGAATCACTGCACTGTCTAGCCTTCCAAATAAGTACTTAATAATGTATGTTGTAGTAGCAAAGGGCAGAATTTTGTGGAGGCAATGGGGCTTTCGGCTGCCAGCTGGAGAGCTGGCGAGAATCGCATGTCACCTCTTTCCAGAAGACCCACTGCATCATGGGGATTCAAGCTCTTGACAGGCCAGTGGCAGGTCTTCACGGGGATCAAGGACCTCAGGGAAAGAAGACCCACCCACTGAGTGCTGCTGGCCAATCTGAGGTCAGCAGCTCTATTGAATAGCAGCACTGCATGGGAGGCGGGGCTTGTTACCAGTATGACACCCACCTACGATCGCCACGGGGTCCCAGGCCAGAGGCGAGTGATGTCGGGAAGGGGGTGATCATTGGGTGGGGGTCGCTGCGGAGGGTGGGTAGGCAGCAAAATAATGGGCGTGGCTCCCATCGGGCCTGCCCCTTCCAAATGCCGGGTCCCTCAATTGAACTCGTTTGATTGAAAAATCCCCCCCCCCACACCTCACCCTGCACCTCCACACCCTAGGAGACCACAAACAACTCCACGTGTGTTTGTTTGCCATGCTCCCCACATGGCGAGCCCCCTACCTGCAACTGGGTTAATACTAGCAGCAATGGGATGAGGCTGTTCCGTGGGCATTAAATACCCACATAAGAGCCTCAATTGGTGGCGAGGCAGGAAGGTCATGGACTTAATCAGGGTGGAGCCGGGAAGGTGGCAGGGTCACCAAACTTGCCACAGGAGAGGGCACAAGACTGCCCCAAATTTATTGCAAGTTGATCTACATTATTATTGCACTTTATTCCCGATTAAAATACATTTGTATTTAATTCTGTGTGAATTACTGGAACCTAAAAACAATTGTTTTCTAAAGGTTCTGGAAAATTCCTCTTGCCACCTTAATAAAGATGCATCAAGTTCCAGTTATTCAAGGTATTTCATCTGTTTTGGTTCTAACGTTAAAATCTTTGTGTCAGTGCTTAGAGTAGAGGAAGAGGACAGCATGCCAGATATCCAAAGGTAACGAATATTGAATCAGAAATGAAAATTAACATAAACAAAGCAACAGTAACAAAGAAAATAACAGAACTAAAGAGCACACATCCCCAGGAGCAGAATGTTTCCATCCCAAGATTTAAAGGAAGTAAGTGAGAACTAACATAACTATAATCTTCCAAAATCCTCTTGATTTGGGAACCATTCCTTTATTTTGGGGAATTGCACATGTCACTCCGCTACTTAAGAAAGAGTGAATAAAGAAAAACTGTTTCCGGTGGCAGAAGGTTGGTAAACAGCCAACACAGATTCTGTGCTCTGATGAAAGATCATCAGCCTGAAACAGTAACTCTTTTCTCTCTCAGCAGAATCTGCCAGACCTGCTGCATATTCCCAGCATTTCTGTTTTGACTTAACACAGATTTCCTGTGTATGGCAAAAGAACCAGAAGCAACATGAGGAAACAGTTTTTTTATGTGGAATGATCTGGAATGCATTGCCTGAAAGGGTGGTAGAAGCCAATTCAAAAATAAAATTTGAAAGAGAATTGGCTAAATACTTGAAGGAAACGAGGAGTTGGATTAATTGGATCGTTCTACCAAAACAGCCAGCACATGCACAATGGGCCAAATGGCCTCCTCATGCACAGTATCATTCTTTGCTTCTCAGTGCCATTATATCACTGCTTTTGGGCCAGGGGGAGCAGGAGTGTTTTTTGCAGACTCAACGAGCTCACCCGTAAACGTGCCCCACCTCCATGATCTTCCCACAACAACTCCATCACTGCCAATCCCCTGTGATGGCTGACATCCCCATCACTGACCTCTGCATCTCTGAGCCAGCTTCCTTCTGTCCCTGAGCCTCCACCTCTGCCCTTATCCTGCACCTCCCCCCTTCTATCTCTCACCAACATACACAATCTTTCACTTGTTTCCCGTCCCCTGCTTTAACTCCGATGCTCCCAATTTATCTAACCAACACCAAAGCATTTCCAGCGAAGACTTCTCTTCCTGCCCACACCATTAGCTCTGCAATCCCTACAAGGATCAATACCTGAGGCAGAATTTTCCGGTCCTGCCAGTGGCAGGCATCATCGAGGGCAGAATGAGAAAATTTGGCGATTGGGCAAAAGTCAGTTGACTTCTGGCCGACTTTCGGCGGCTCTCCAAATTTTCCTGTCCTGCCTGTGATGGTGCCCGCTGCTGGCGGGACCGGAAAATTCCGGCCTTGGTTTCCTTGGGCAGAATTTTCCGGCCCTATCGCAACAGGGTGGAGCCAGAAAATGCAACGAGCCTTTCAAAAGTCCATTGACTTTCATGGGACCGGAATAAGACATAGACATAAGACCATAAGACATAGGAGCAGAAATTAGGCCATTCGGCCCATCGAGTCTGCTCCACCATTCAATCATGGCTGATAAGTTTCTCAACCTCATTCTCCTGCCTTCTCCCCATTACCTTTGATCCCCTTACCAATCACGAACCTATCTATCTTGGTTTTAAATACACTCAATGACCTGGCCTCCACAGCCTTCATCTATGGTGGATTCCATAGATTCACCACTCTGGCTAAAGAGGTTTCTCCTCATCTCTGTTCTAAAAGGTCTTCCCTTTACTCTAAGGCTGTGCCCTAGGGTCCTAGTCTCTCCTACTAATGGAAACATCTTCCCCACGTCCACTCTATCCAGGCCTTTCAGTATTCTGTAAGTTTCAATCAGATTCCCCCCTCATCCTTCTAAATTTCATTGAGCATAGACTCAGAGTCCTCAAAGGTTCCTCATATGTTAAGCCTTTCATCCCTGGGATCATTCTCGTGAACCTCCTCTGGACCTTCTCCATGGCCAGAACATCCTTCCTGAGATACGGAGCCCAAAATTGCTCACAATATTCTAAATGTGGTCTGATCAGAGCCTTATAAAGCCTCAGCATCACATCCCTACTTTTATATTCTAGTCCTCGTGAAATAAATGCCAACATTGCATTTACCTTCCTAACTACCGAATCAACCTGCAAGTTAACCTTAAGAGAATCCTGGACTAGAGCTCCCAAGTCCCTTTGCACTCCAGATTTCTGAATTCTCTCCCCATTTAGAATGCCTCTATTCTTCCTACCAAAGTGCTTGACCTCACACTTGCCCACGTTGTATTCCATCTGCCACTTCTTTGCCCATTCTCCTAACCTGTCCAAATCCTTCTGCAGCCTCCCTGCCTCCTCAATACTACCTGTCCCTCCACCTATCTTTGTATCATCTGCAAACTTAGCCAGGATGCCCTCAGTTCCTTCCCACTGGCGGGAGGGGCCTCTTCCTCATCTACAAACTTCCTCCTAGCAACATCATCAGGAGACAGGGGGACAGGTTACACATGCACGCCATCCAGCTCTACCCCAATATGTCAATTGATTTTGGGATACAACTTCCTTACGTCCTATGTGGATTTAAATCATAACAATATCTCCCATACAAATATTCACAATTTTGCTATAGATAGTGCAGAATAAATATTTCCCCAAAGAGTCCAACATATGCACAAGTCCCTTTCGCTGATTCTACTTTCATCTTATTGTTTGCTGCTTGCTTTCTGCAAGAACACATTTTTATTTTGTTTAACGATGACAGCAACAACCTGCATTTCAATTGCACCTTTAAATGTAGAAAAGAAATCCCAAGATGCTTCACAGAAGTAAGACATTACTCCTATTTATAGCTATTACTATTGAGATAACTAAAAAATGCATACTTATAAACATTATGTTTTTGAGTGTTGCAGTGCAAGTTTGGGTATGTGTATGAGTGCATCAGCGACAGAATATCATCACTTTGTCGCTAATTCAAAGAGACAGTCTTGAACTTCATACCAAAACAGAAACAGGATGTTGAAGTTTATGTTTTGGATTTATTGAAATATATTATTTCATGGGGTGTGGGTGTCACTGGCATTTGCTGCCCATTCCTAATTGCCCTTGAATTGAGTGGCTTGCTGTGTCAATTGAGGCAGTTAAGAGTCAATCACATTGCTGTGGATCCAGAGTCACATATGTTCCAGACCAGTAAGGACAGCAGATTTCCTACCCTAAAGGGCCTTAGTGAACCAGATGGATTTTTTACAAAAATCAATGATAGTTTCATGGTCACCATTACTGAGACCAGCTTTATTAAGTGATTTTAAATTCTACAAGCTGCCATGGTGGGATTTGAACTTGTGCTCACATTAGCCTAGGCCTCTGGATTACTAATCCAGTAACATTATCATGATGCCATCATCAGCCCCTAAAGTTTTTAAAGTGAATGGTATTGTATATTTTACCTTGCAATGAAGAAGAGAAACCTCAACGAGGAACTCACTGTGGCCATCTCAGAGACATAAGTTATGGGGAGGAACCATCCCAGATTTGCACTGAAGTGAGGTAGCGGGCAGAAAAAGGATACTTTACCTGTCGGCTGCAATGGCAGCTTTCCATGCCCTATCATCCCATTCAAGGCATTAACAATTAGTTCCCAGGAAACACACCGGGTCGCTGGTGGGCCGGCCTCTGATTCACCTGCCCCACCATCACCTCAGGCCTTCAGTAAACCAGGCACCATATTTATAGGACGCCCCTGCACAGGACTAGCTCTCTTCATAGGATAAGAAGCTGTTGGGAACTGATGGCTTCCAAAGGGACGAAACATGCTGTCCCCAAATTTAGCAATGCCTCCCTCGAGCACCTACTGGACGCAGTGGAAGCCCACCAGGATGTCCTCTAACCCCACTCTGGGTGAAGACCAGCAAGCAAGATAACCAATCCAGCATGGGAGGCGGTGGCAGTGGTGGTCAGCACCAATGCCCTGCAAAAGAGGACAGCCATCCAGTGCAGAGAGAGGAAGAATGGTCTCATCCGTTCCGCCAGGGTAAGTCACTCTTCTTATCACTCTCAACTCGCACACTCACAAACCCATCACACATCCCAGGAACCTCACACCTCAAGGAACAACACCACTAACTCTGTCACACACCCTCACATCTCCATCAGGCTCATATCCTCTCGAGCTCTAGTCCTCACTCTGTCCATGGCTCCACTCACCACACAAACATTCCATGCGTCCTGCTCACATTCTCTCCATCTGTTTTTGTGCAGCAGAAGCTGCCTGACAACAGCAGAGAGAGGTACCAGACCAGGGGTGAAGTGGCCCACATTAGGCCCCTCATTCAAATTGAGGAGTGTGCAATCGCACTGACTGGTGAAGATGTGGACCCTGCCTGCGATGATGGTGAGGTCAGCGGTGAACATCCACATGAGGATCCTGCACAATATCATGCCTCTCTCAACGCAAATGTGAGTGCTCTCTCTCCTGCTTTTGACTCTGCTGCCATGCACTAATTGTCCTTTCCTCAATCACTGTATTCCCCACTGGCATCACCTTCCACCTTCACTCAGTCATCTACAAACCCAAACCCTTGTGCTTCCATGATGTCCAGGTGAACGAGCACGTTCCCTATCTTCCTGAGAATCCCACCCCATCCAACTTGACTTCCCGACTTCCTCCTTCCCACCCTCAGGGTCCATGTCTGCCTCCAAGTCCTCATCAACCACTAAGATAAAAGCAAAAAACTGCAGAGGCTGGAAATCCGAAACAAAATCAAAAATACCTGGAAAAGTTCAGCAGTTCTGACAGCATCTGCGGAGAGGAAAACAGCTAATGTTTTGAGTCTGTATGACTCTTCACCAGAACTAAGGAAAAATAAAAAAGCTGTGAAATATAAGCTGGTTAAATATAAGCCCCATCAACCACCCTCACCATCCCTTCTACCACTATCATTGGACCCTCACCCTCCCACCCTACCAGCTCACTCTGCCCTCTCCCATACTCACCATTCCCTCTGACCAAGCCCACCCTCAGTTCACTGGCAATGAGATAGTCATCAACTCCAGAGACGCATCCTTTGCATATTCACCTGGACATCTCCCCCTTACTCCCTCCTCTCCCCCAATCCCTTCCCTCTTCTGGACTCTTTCTTCCCCCGGACTCCTCCCCCCACAGAACTCCTCCTGCCCCAGGATCTTTCCCCCCCTGAACTCCTTACCCCTTCTGAACTACTTCCCTTACACCTACCTCCCCAGTTGCCACATTCTCCTTTCTTATACCCTCCTCCCCGCCATACTCCCTCTTCCCCCCAACCTTAACCCCCTCCCCGACACCATTGTTCCCCACTTCTCAACCTCACCCCCTGTACATCTCATCTCCCAGTCAAACCTAGACATTGTTATTCCACCCCTCCACCCCCTGCAAACCCCTCCCCCATACACCTTTCTCTCCCCTACCTCCCCCGCCACCCCAACGACCCTGATGTCCCGAAGCAGACCCCAGACATCAACAGTGACCTTTCACCTTTCGTCAGCTGCTTTGCAGCGGAGCCATGTCCATGAGAATCCACCCAGCATGTGATGCATGTGTTCCTCCAGGTTCCAGTTGCTGTAGGGCTCTAGCATCATCTGAACCTTGGATGTTGCGATATGAGCAAGGTCCTAAGGGTAAGTCCAGACTTCTGCACTTGTCAAGACGTGTTCTGGGCTGGCATATTTTCCCGCTGACATGGACAGTAAATTTGATGTGGTGGGATGATTCCAGGGAGCAGGACTCACAATTAGATGTAGATGTGTTAAAATGATGTTCCCGATGTGCGGCGGCAGGAAAGATGACCCACCATTGACAGGCGGAGTGGACAATTGCAAATTGGTTTCTTGACAGCGTGAAACCGAGTTTTGGCCTTCCCGCCATATTGTCAGCTCACGCCCACCTCACGCCCGACACCAATGGCAACAGGAAATTCCAGCCATAGCTATAGGCTTTTATGCCAATAGAAAACAATTTGAAGCCCCAGCACAACTATCATGACCTCTGTAATAATATAATCATTTTAATATTCAAATCTTCACCTGCAGTATCACGTATGCTAATAACTGAAATGTTAACACCTCTACTTCAAAAGCCGGCAGACAAACTCTTGGTTCAACAATAACATTTTTGTCTTGGAATCATGAAACCTCTAAGTTCAAGGCCCACTTCAAATTGACGCTTAACTGCATTGTTGAGGGAGGTGTGCTGCTTTGGAGGTGAAATATTAAGTTGTTCATCAGATATAAAAGATCCCATGGAAATTTTTGAAGATGAACTGGGAATTCTACCAATCTGCTCACCAACATTGATCCTTAAACTAAGAACCTAGATAATTGTTGCTTTGCTATTATTAATTGCCACAATTGGCTACATAACAACAGTGACTACACATCAGAAAGTTATTCATTGGCTGTAAGGTCCTTTGAGACATCCTGAGGACATAAAAGGAGATATAAATGGGGGTCCTTCCTTACCAGTTTGAACTCTGACTTGAACTTGAACTGTCTCTGTTGTAAGAAGTATAAAATCATCAAAAGTCATTATGAAATGTTCTAAAATCATGGACATTAACAGCACAGAAGAAGACCATTTGATCCAACGTGTGTATGCAGGTTCTTCATTTGAGCAATCCAAAACTAATCTGACTACCCCGTTTCTCCCTATGGTCCTGCTTCAAGTATTTATCCATGTCACTGGCTTATCCATTCCCTTTGGCAAAGCATATCATGCTCCCATCTTTCTCATGAAAACATTTCAGCTAGCCCCTCATTCTCTCAGTGACAATTTAATAATCCTATAAGAAAAGCCTTTCATAATCTTGAACACATCTATTGAATCTTCGCTGATCCTTCCGCAGCTAAAGTGGAAATAGTTGTGGATTTCACCTTCACAATTAAAAGTCTGGATTTTCCATGCCCACTGGCGTTGGGTGTGTTCAGTGGCATGAGTGAACAATATGGCAAGAAGGCCAAAATTCTGTTTCACAACATCATGAAACCAGTTTGCAATTGTCCGCTCTGCCCACCAATGCCGGGCTGCATTCCATGCCATTTGATGTCAGGAACCTTACTGTAATAGATCAGCATATCATTATGATGGCCAACCCCATCAGACTCATCCCAGCCCGCTGGATCATCCGCCCACGTCAGCGGGAGAACACACTGGTGCAGAACACATTTTGACAACTGTGATGTGCAAAAGTTGGGACTTACTGCCAGATCCTTGCTCACATCATGGACATCTGAGGAGCAGAAGATGCTGGAGCCCGACAGCAACGGCACACTGGAGGAACATCCATAGCATGCTGGGTGGATTCTCATGGACATGGCCCTGCCGCGAATCAGCTCATGGAAGTTGGAAAGTCACCACTGATGCTCACAACGGATGATGGTCGAAGGGGGTGGGAGAGGAAGATCTAGGATTGACTGGGAGGGGAAGTGGTGTTGGAGGGAGAGGTTGGGAAGGGGAATGAAAGTGTCGATGGGTGAGGTTGGGAGGGGGGAATGAAGATGTCGGGGAGGTGAGGTTGTGAGAAGGTGACTGAAGGTATCAGAAGGGTGAGGTTGGAAGGGGGGAGGCAATATGAGGGAGGAGGGGGTAATGAGGAGAAGATGGCAATTGGGAAGGTAGGTGTACGGGGGTGGGTGGCAGGTGTAAGGGAAGGGGTCCGGGGGAGGAAGGAGTGCGGAGGGGAGAAGGAGTCCAAAGGGAAGAAGGAGTACAGAGAGGGGAGGGAGTCTGGGGGAGAGAAAGGAGTACAGAGGGGGAGGGAGTAAGTGTGGAGGAAGAAGTAAAGGCAGAGGAGGGAGTGGGGAAGGTGGAAGGAGTAATCCCGAAGGAAGAAGTGAGGGTTTATGAGGGAGTCAGGAAGGGGGAAAGAGTAAGGCTGGAGGAAGAAGTGAGACTGGAGGAAGAAGTAAGACTGGAGGACAGAGTCGGGAGGGGGGAAGGACTAAGGGTGGTGCAAAAAGTAAGGATGTCTGAGGGAGTCAGGAAGGGGGAGGGACTAAGCAGAGGGTGAAGTCTGGGGGTGATGGGAGGACTAAGGTAGGGAAAGATCTTATAGCGGGGGAAGGGGTCCTGGGAGGGGGGAAGGGGTTCAAGGGGGGAAGTAGACCAGAGGGGAGAAGGGGTCCCAGTGGGGTAGTGGTCCAGAGTGAAGAGGGGGTTCTGGGGAAAGGGGTCTGGAGGGAGGAAGGGGGTCTGGGGGGGGAATGGGTCCAGATGGGGAAAGGGTTCCAGAGATGAACGTGCAAGGGAGGGGTCTGATGATGAGTCCATAACTGCCTCCTGGGGAGCGAACTGAGGGTGGACATGGTATGAGGAAATGGTGAGAATGACCGAGGGCAGAGTAAGGCGGTAGTGTGGAAAGGTGAGGGTTCGGTGGTAACAATAGAAGGCACAGTAAAGGTGGTTGGTGGGGACCCAGAAGCGGACACGGACCCTGTGGGTGGGAAGGGAGAGTTTGGGGAGGTGAATGTGGATGGGGGTGGGATTTTTGGAAAGGAAGGAATGTATGTGTTCACCTGGACATCCATGAAGAGAAAGGGTTGTGGTTGGTAGGTCACAGAGGGGAGATGGAAGGTGATTCCAGGGGGTCAACAGTGATGGGAGAAAGGAAATGGATGGGTGGGGGAGGGGAAAAGTAGGGGAGCACACGAGAAACCAAATCCAAATCGTACTGTCCAAATTGAAAGTGAAAAGACAGTCATGGTGGGCGAGATCAGGTGCTGGATTGGGAGTGTGATCATTGGGTGGGCAGAGATGCAGCTCAGCTCAGATAGACAACTGAAAGCGAACCCCAGCAGACAGCATTCAAAATACTCAGGACATGGAGGCGAGGATGATACATGAAGGATCCATGTGAGTGGGAGAGTGCTTGCATGAGGCTCTACAAGGCCCTGCCACACACACACTTCTCCCTCCAGAATCACTCATTGGCCAGCTGCTCCCTCTGCAGTGACTGAGGATGAGGTTGAGGGGTTCACAGGAAAAAGGAACATGGAGGTAGAGGAGAGACTCTGACATTCCTGAGTGCATAATCCGGGAGTGTCTAGCTGCCACTTCTTCTCCTTTTGGATGCCCAGAGGCCCTGGCCTGACTCTTTGAGGGGAAGGAGCACCTGGAGAGGCATCAAGATGCCCCATTTCCCTCTTGTGTTGCCACTGCAGGAACTCACCCATGGCTTCTGTGATGGAGTGCAGGTCTGCACACATCTTCCTGCTCTGCTGGACCAGGGTTTTCATGGTGCCTGCTATCCTCCCCATGGAGACCTCCATATACGGACATGTGGGCACCACTGCATCAGAGAGCCGGTGCACGCTCTCCTCCGACTTGCGTGCCACTCTGCTGAGGGCTTCTAATAGCTCTGCGTGCTGTTCCCATGCCTTCTGCTGACTCTCCAAGATGAGTTGGAAGGCCAAATCTAGAGACTCATCATCTGACTCAGACCTCACAGATGCTTGTTTCCCAGTAGTCCTCCGAGTGCTGGGGAGCTTGGCTGAACCTGCCTCCTGCTGCTTCGGACACGTGTCCATGCAGTGACCACCAGATTGTGAACCCAAGCCTGCTGTAGATCTAGGTCCCCCAAGGTGTCCACATTTGCACTGGTGCAGGGTGTGGGTAAGTGCTGTAATGGGTCTTCCAGGCTGCTTATTTCCAACTCTTCAATGGAGGAGGTATCCTCTTGGCTGGAGGTGACGACATGGATGGAGCTGAGGGGCTGGATGGCTGAGGGCATCAGTCACTTGGCAGAGTTCCCTGTGAACCAAAGTAGCGATAATTAGTGCATGGCAGCAGAGTCAAAAGCAGGAGAGTGAATCTATGCTGTATAATCCATCCACCTTTATATTCTTTCACTTAATGGGTTCCCAAAACTGTACATAACTGTAGTCTTAGTCTTGTACTTTATGCTGTGTTTATGAAACTCTGATTTTTATTGTTTAGAGTGCTTTGTGTATTTGCATACCACTTAACTCTATCTAACATTTGTTTTGGAATGTTAACTCTTATTTTTACAGGTACATTGATGACATTATCAGTTATCCTTGAACTCAGAAGTGTCATTAACTCTGCTTCAGTTTTCCACACTTCTCCTGGTCCATCTTCAACTCTTCTCTTCCTCGACTTCTCTACCTCCATTTCTGGGGATAGGCTGTCGACCAATATGCAATATGAGCCCAGTGATTCCCATAGCAGCCTTAAGTACACTTCCACCCCTCTCCATTGTCCCTGCCTTTGTATTTGTTTAAAACCTGTTATATCCCTAACATTTTCCACTTCTGAAGAAAGGCCCCCGAACCTGAAATGTTAATTCTGCTTCTCTGTCTAAATATGCTATCTACTGAGTATTTCCAACATTTTCTGCTTTTCTCCCTTATTCTGTTTTTTGTTCAACTTATCGATATCCCAGTATTTTTAATCTCTTGCTGCTTCAAAACATTTCTTCCCACCTTTCTCCTACGATAATATTTTCGCATTGATTTCAGTAAGGCTCATGCTCCGAATCTAACAACCTGATTAACCCTGGTCTTCCTCTCTTGTTTGTTGTTAAAATAGTCATCTAATGGGAAGATGGGAAGAGGATCAAGTGGAGCATAAACATAGATATGCATTGGGTGGGCTGAATGATCTGTTTCTGTGCTGTATATCTTTGTTATTCTATGTAATTTTCCATTATTTTTAGGGTTAACTGCACCATTGTGCCAGCTTTGGTTCAAAGGTAGCACTCTTACTGAATCAGAAGTTTCTGGGTTCAAGTCTCAGAAGCTTCAACATATAATTCAAGCTGATACTTAAGTGCGGTACTGAGAGCGTGCTGCATTGTCAGAGGTGCAGTCTTACAGATGAAACATTAAACTGAGTTCTGGGTGGATGCAAAAGATTGCATGATATTATTCAAAGAGGAGAAGGAGAGTTCTCACAGTGCCCTGGACGATATATATCCCTTAAGCACCATCACAAAAAACAGGTTAGTTTGTCGTTATCTCATTGCTGTTTGTAGGGCTTTGGAGGCTGCTGCATGTCCTACGTTGCAACAGCGACCACATTTCAAAAGAATGTTATTGGCTGTAGGCTATTAGGGATAGCTTGAGATTGTATCAAACATAATAAAATAAAAACTAGATTCCATGTATAATTTCCATATCTGCTTTTTGTATTTGAATAAAAAGTCATCGTGAAGCACTTTGTGGAATTTTACTTTTGTCACTTGAGCAAAGAAGAAAAGCAAAATAGACAAGGAAAGAAACAGAAAATGATTTGCCTGATTAATTAAACAGTTAAAATAATGTTCTAAATTAGTAGCTTACTCAACAACCCTTAACTCAATTCTTTTTGCCTACGTTGGTTCAGTTCACTGCACATTCCAGAAGAATAAGATCCTCTCTTCCTTATACCATATTGCATAGAGTTTTCTGTGTGGCTGAGGGACGGACCCCATAGCAGAACAGCACATGAAACATTCTAGATACTACAAATAATAGTAAAATGAATCTCTGAGTGAACTCAGTTTTGTGTTCAATATTAAAGATCTCAGGAATATCCACATCAATGGAATGTGAAAATAATGTTAGCTTTTATAATTATCACCAGCATAAATCAGTTTGCTACATGAAATGCATATATATTTCATAGAGCATGCTGATTCAAGTAATGAAAGGCATCAAAAAGTAAGCAATGAAGAAAAGCTAAAGACAGAAGAACAGAACGTTGGTAGCAGCAACTACCTTCTATAGTCACTATCAAAAGGGAAATGGATAGAAAAGTGTAAAGGAAATATTTGGAGAACCAAGGAGAAAAAGCAACGGAGTGGAAATAATTGGTTGCTCTTTCAAGAGCAAGCACAGGCATGATGGGGAGAATGGCCTCCTTTTATGCTGTATAACTCATGAAATTTCCCCTTGTCAGGCGAGCGCAATCGGCGGGCCCAGGAATGGATGGGAAATAGGCCCCAGACCGTGATTTCAAGCTGGCTGGCCAAATAAGGTCCGCCCAGTGTGAAAAGCATCCTCTGAATGGTCGTGAAGGGCTGGGACGGGGCTGGAGCCTGTTTGGCACCAGGTTTAATGGTGACCCGGTGGGCGCTTTAAAACTGGCAAAGGTAGCTTCCTGAAGGCTGCTAGGGGAGAATCTTTAAAGTCGGTCTGGAGACTGGAACAATGGCCTCACCAGTAGCAGGTAAAGTCAGGCAGGAGGGCAGGCTGGGTGGACACTCAGCATTCCCCACCGCCCCCCCCCAACCAGTTCACGGACGAGTGCTTCATGGTCCTCATGGAGGAGGAGGAGGTCGCTGTCAGGCGGGGTACCCTCATACCCAGGGGTGACAGGAGGAGGCCATCGCACCAGACCAAAAAAGCTTGGGAGGAGGTGACAGCCGAGGTCAGCAGCCACAACGTTGTGAGGCACACATGGGTGAAATGCCGCGAAAGGTTCAACGCCTTGCTACACTCGGCAAGGGTGAGTACCATGTTGACATGGACGTGGAGAAGTATTAAGGGCTGTCCGCCAACACCCACCCCCCCCCCCCCACCCCACCCTGGGTGGAGCTCAGAGGTGTTAGAGTTTGAGTGCCAACTGTCACTGACACCACAGTTGGCCAAGGGGATGAGCCCTGGCTGCTTGGCCTGAGTGCCTTGCGGCTCAAGGGCGACGACTCGGATGTACCCTGTGAATTGTTCCTCAGATAACGTTGGCCAGTCTGCAATGGCGTTGCAGATAGAGAATGGACTAATCCATGCTCCTTTGTCCTTTCAGGAGAAGAGGAGCCATAACAACATGGAGAGGTCAAGGACAGGAGGAGGACCCCCAATCCTCCCAAGATTAACAAGGGTTGAAATGGGTGCATTGGAACTTGAGAGGCGCCACCCACCTAGGTCAGCTGGTCATGGAGAGGTACATAAGAACTAGGAGCAGGATTAGGCAATTCAGCCCCTCGAGCCTGCCCCGCCATTCAATATAATCATGGCTGATCTCATTTCAGCCTCAACTCAATTTCCCACCCTCTCTCCATAACCTTTCAACCCATTACTAATTAAAAATCTGTCTATCTCCTCCTTAGATTTGTTCAGCGGCCCGGCATCCACTACACTCTGAGGTAGTGAATTCCACAGATTCACGACCCTTTGAGAAAAGTAATTCCTCCTCATCTCTGATTTAAATCTACCAGCCCTTAGCCTAAAACTATGGCTTCTCATTCTACAATGCCCCACAAGGGGAAACATCCGCTCCACGTCTACTTTGTCTATCCCCTTTTGCATCTTATATACCTCAATTAGATCTCCTCTCATCCTTCTAAACTCTAGCGAGTATAGGCCTAAACTGTTTCATCTCTCCTCATAAGACAAGCCCCATGTCTCTGGAATCAATCTAGTGAACCTCCTCTGAACCGCCTCCAGTGCAACTACATCCTTCCTCAAGTAAGGGGCCCAAAACTGTGCACAGTACTCCAGGTGTGGTCTCACCAATGCCTTGCACAGTTGCAACAACACTTCCCTATTTTTATATTCTATTCCCTTAGCAATAAATGACAAAATTCCATTTACCTTCCTTATTACCGGTTGTACCTGCATACAGTTTTCAGCGATTCATGCACGGAGACACCCAGATCCCTCTGCACTGAAGCATTCTCAAGTTTCTCTCCATTTAAATAATAAGTCGCCTTTTTATTCTTCCAACCAAAATAATAACCTCACACTTATCCACGTTAAACTCCATCTACCAAATTTTGGCCCATTCACCTAAACTATCCATATCCATTTGCAAATTTCTTATTTCTTCATTGCAACTTACTTTCCCACCTATTTTGGTATCATGTGCAAATTTAGCTATAGTCCTTCTATCCCTGAATCCAAGTCATTAATATAAATTGTAAATAGTTGGGGCCCAAGGACCGAACCCTGTGGCCCCCCACTAGTTACAGCTTGCCTTCCAGGAAAAGACCCATTTACCCCAACGCTCTGCTTTCTGTTGGTTAGCCAATCCTCTATCCAAGCTAATATATTGCCCCTAACTCCATGTGATCTTATCTTGTGTGTTAATCTTTTGTGCGGCACCTTATCAAAGGCCTCCTGGACGTCCAGATATATTACATTTACAGGATCCCCACTTTGCTTGTAGGGGTCCCGGATGAAGCTAAGAGTGTAGTGCACAGAGGTGAGAGTGTCAGATAGTGCAAACATTCTTGTGTGGTCTCATCATTAATGGGGGTCTCAAACACAATGTCCTCATTGATCATTGAAAGACATTGGCACCATGATGCAGATCTCCATTGTCTCACCAGGGCACCTGCCATGCACAGTGACAATGTGATTTTTTTTATTCTTTCATGGGATGTGGGCTTCGCTGCCTAGGCCAGTATTTATTGCCCATCCCTAATTAAGAGTCAACCACTTAAACCAATGACATGTCATCATCCTCCCGTAGATTCGCCAGCACGCACTTGAGCGCAGGACCATGAAGACCCACCCCTAACCCCAGAGGACCACCAGGCTTCATATGCACCTGCATTGTGAACTAGGAACCAGCACAGATACAGCACCTTGGTGGGCCTTAGATCATTGGCTAGAATGTCAGTGCACAGCGGTGAGGGCACTTCACACTCGCTTGAGGAGCAGGCGGAGACAGAGAGTGCCCATGGCGCCAGCAGTTGGAGGACTGCTGGAGGCCAGGACAATGCTGAGTTGAATGCAGATGATCAGCCTTTGGAGTCATCTTGACTCCAGGATGCCCAGTGGGATGTGCGGGAGGATCTGGTGGAGATCCATGAAGGTATGGTGCCATGGTCTCTGTTGTGAAGGAGGCCATGCGAAACATGAGCACTGCTTTGACCCTCATCACTGAGCACACTGCCTCCCCCATTGAGAGAGTGGCAACTCACATGAAGAGACAACTCCAGGGACAGAATCAGGGGTTCCTGAGGACCTGCAAGCCCTCACACAGGTAATGATCTCAAAAGGCCATACCAGTGTGGGGGATGGATGAGGCACTCAGTGTTCCAGCTAGGTGCCCGTCCATCAATGGCCAGCAGGGAGGTCCAGAGTGACCTCATGTTGGCGCACAAGCTGCTTGGTGTCTCTGCAAGCTCCTCTCAGAGCACTCTGGATGATGGAAGCAGCTCCTCCGCCCTTCTGCCAGTGACCGTGGCATCTGATGAGTCTGCGATGACTGGGGAGATGCCAGCTGTGGAATTGGCCGCTCCCTTCCAGGCAGGGCCAGCACTGGCTTCACTGACCAGAGGACGACTGCCAAGGTCATTGAGGCCAACTGGACAGCAGAGTCAGCAGGCTGTCTCCAATGCCACTGCCAGTGGAAGTGGGTGTTGGTAACAAGACACAGCACTCGTAAATGTAAGTTTAAGGCACCGTGAGCACAAGAGGGACTGTTCATGGGTGATCTTCTGTTCCGCCACATTTTGTTAATATGTTTACTGGTGTGACCATTAACACCATATATTGTTCTGTTCATTTGATGTGAGGGTCAAATTGATATGAATTTTGCTTTTGTTTTAATGTCCTGAGAATGCTTCACTTGTTTTGTAGGTGCATGGTGCACCAGAATGTAACGCTGGGTGTGTATGGCTCCAAATTTTATCACACTGGCACTGAGTGGACTTTGTGTTCAAAGGAAAGGGTCATTTCCGGAATGGAGGCAGCAGCCCTGGCACTAGGTGGAAGCAGATCCCTGGCAGCCTAGCTGAAGGATTGTTGGATCAAGGCATCCCTGGTGCCTCCCTGGAGGTTACAGAGATCTGCCTCCACGCCCTCAGCATTCTCCTCACCATGCTCCTCTTCTGCCTCATGACTGGATTCATCCTCTGTGGCCCATGGAGCTGCCCCAAGATCCTCTTCCTCCAGTGGGTCCCCCCTTGCCAAAGCCAGATTGTGGTGAGCTCAGCATGCAACCACTATCAGTGAATCCTGTTCTGGGGGTATTCTAATGCACCCCCTGAATGGTCCAGCCATCAGAAGCGTATCTTCAGAAGAACTATGGTCCTCTCTGTCACAGCCCTTGTGCAGGCATGACTCATATTGTAATGCTTTTCTGCTTCTGTTCTTGGGTGGCAGAGAGGAGTCATTGGCCACCTTTTCAACAGATAGCCCTTGTCACCCAGCAGCCATCCATTCAGTCGGGCTGAAGCGCTGAATAGCCTCGGCACCTGGGAGTGTCTAAAGATGTAAGCATCATGGGAGCTGCCAGGGTACCATGCAGAATCTGCATTTTGAGGTCACAAACTATCTGGATGTTCATCAAGCGGAAGCCCTTCCTGTTGATGAAGGCACCCGACTGACCTGCTGCCACCTTGATGGCCACATATGTGCAGTCGTTTGCACCCTGGATGCAGGGGAACCCAGCAATCACTGCAAACCCTCTAGCTCACTCAGCCAGGCTGGCCTCGACCAAATGGAAATGAATAAATGTCATTAACTGCCTGAATAGAGCATCAGTCACCAGTTTGACGCAACTGTGGACAGCTGATTGGGACATTCCACAAACATCCTCCACTCACCCATGGAAAGAGCCAGAAGCATAGAATTTGAGGCCATTATGACCTTCAGAGCCACTGGCATGGGGTGTCCACTTACACAGTTGGAGGTGATCTCAGGCCCAATCTGACAGATGGAGGTCATGCTCTCCCTGGAGAGGCAGAGCCTCCTTCAGCATTGCACCTCAAACATATTGAGATAGCTGATCATCACCTATAAACCCTGGCAGCAAGATAGTGGCATCATCTGTGGTCTCTTCCAGCTTGGACCACCTGCTGGCCCTGTGCCCCTTGTGCCTGTGCCTCTCCTCCCACAGGTCATTCTCCTGGAAGCTGCACTGGGACACCTTGCCTTCTCTGCCTCTCTCTTCCTCCTCAGAGGAGGTGCCACCAGTGGAGACCACATGTAACGGAAGGCTGTCTGATACCTGGAAGGGCCCACACAGTCTGAATCCTCCGGGAGCCTTGGAGACACCAATGAATCCTGAAATGAAGCCTGGAAATGCTAAGAATGAAGCTCAGAACAGAAATGAAGCTATCAAGTTCAAATAAGCAACCAGCAGCAAACTATCTCCTAAACTCCTCGCTACTCACACTGACAATGCTGCAGACCTTTTTTATCCCACCCTTGGATGAGGTTTTGTTAAAAGTGGGCTGCCCTCTTGCCCGTTTTGCCCATGCGATGAGCGCAAAATCACACAAACAACATAAAATTTCGAACAATTTTTAATGACCTTAAGTGGCCTTTTAATTGTTGGCGGGCACAACGCCACCGCCTGCATGCACCCGCCAACCTGAAGATTGCTCGCGTGCGAGATGATGTCGGGATGCTGGCCCGATGTCACCTTGCGCTATTTCGCGTCCGTTCGGGTCGGGCGCGTGGCTGCCCATGAGTTGTAAAATTCTGCCCTATGATTCTTTGATGTTGGGCTTGTTTTCTTTTTAAGAAAAGGACATTATGGTGGTCTAAGTGAGGTTTCCAAGATCACGAAAGGGACTGATCAATGATCCAGAATTAGAGTTTAAATATCAGAGTTATAAGATGAAATCAGGAATTTGGGATTAAGAAAGGTGAAACTGTTTTACCAAAAAGGTGATGAACTAATAGAATTAGTTACCAGAGAAGGCCATTGAGTCAGGCACTGTTAATGCAACTGAGATAATTAGGTGTGTTTTCCAGATGCAGAAATGTTGAGGAACATGGTGAGAAGGTCAATGTTGAAAAAAGAAGCAGGCTTCTTGGGGTTAAATAATTTCTCTTTACCCTAAGAATTGTCATGTACATCTCTTTTTAAATGCCCCTTTCATGTATTCTCATGCTATTAACGTGAAGTATTAGGCACTGAATCAAGTAGGTTATGCCACATTGCTACCCTCTAAAGGATAATGGAGAGATTTCACTTGTTCACCATTTCTAGCAAACCCAAAACCCTGATAATCCTGTTTGGGATTTCGCTACAAGTAGCAGACAGAAGAAATCACCGCCGATATGAAATCTGTGTGTATCTAATTCAAAACCTCAAAAACACCCATTGTTGTAACAATGGAACAATCAACTGAACAAATAATATTCTCTAGAAGTATGAGTAGGGGTGGAGTAAAGAGGAAATGAAAAGTTAAATTTGCAGCGAATTTATAAACATACAAAGCTAAAAAATTACTGCTGGTAATATCATCTGAAAGCTTAATGTGCTCATATGAAACTGCTCATACCAAATTAAAATAAATAGGATAATGTCACCAGTAAAATAGTGGGGGAAACACTTTGATGTGAGGATATTCAGAGTTCATACAATATCCCTGCCAGAGTGGATCTGATGTAACAGATCAACCATGTTCTTATTGAATGGCAGGCTTCAAGGGTCATATGGCCTACTCCTATTCCTATTTCTTACGCTCGTAATTGTAAGTTCCAGGTCATTGAATTATGCCTTTGGGACATGCAGCAGCATATTTGTATTTAAGTACAAACACAACCTAATTCCTTTGTAATAATTCCATGTCTCAAAGAAAGAATCTGAGTTTGAGTTGTTATGCATTAGCAATTTACAGAGATCTATTCGTCAGGTGTTACGTGAAAGAAAAATGTCCCATTTCTAAAGCTGCATATATCTTTCAGCTCTTGGTCCAATATTAGCAGTAGTTTAAAAAGATAATGTGAATCACGAGCAACATCAATAAACAGCTTTCATTGAATTTAGTGTCTTTTATTCTAAACTGTCCAGGTACAAAGATTCAAAAAAAGCACCTCAGAGTGGGCCTTGACCACTGGGTGATCTGCCTCAGTGTCTTTTTGTCCAGCCAGTTAAATGTACACTTTAAAGGATTTTCCTAAATATTCCAACAGGCAAAGACTTTTTAGACTATTATTACAGACAGATGAGAGAAGAAAACTGAACTCTTTTATTTTCTTGCTGTCTGTCCGTAAGCAGAGATGTTTTAATTTTTGAAATAGACTGTGGCGTGTTTCAACCCTTTGTTTGTGCAGTCAATTTTAAAGTAACTCTCAGCAAACTCTCTTTAGGGTTAAATCAGAAATATTGATTATTCATACATTCAAACCCTGGGGGTAGGGGGTGGGGTGGGGTGGTGGTGGGCGGGGGGGTTGGGGGGGGTGGGTGGTCATCACAACTACATGCACAAACAGAAGTACACAAGGAGATAGCAGAGGAAAGAGTTTTACAACTAGGAATAACTTAGAACAAAAAAACACAAAGCCAGAATTTCCGCTCCCATTTGTTGCGGGCATGTTTGGCAGCAGGTACAGAAAATATTGCAAGATGGCCCTAGTCGCATTTCCTGGTGATGTAAATCCAGGATGCTATTGGCCCCTCTGCCATCAATGGCAGACTGCGTTTCCCGCCATCCTACATCAAGAACTTAATTTTAATGCATTTGCATCTCATTATTGTGTCCACATGCCGGAATCATCCCCCCATGCCAAATTTACCTCCCACATTGGTGTGACTTCAGAATGGCGCAATTTACGACTACCTTTAAAAGACGTGCAGGTGGTGAGCTGAACTTCAAGGGGAACTCGGAGGTGAGTGCACACAATCTTGCATAGCACTTGTGAAGATTGCCTGTAGGACACCAAGGAAGAGGTGCTGTGCATTCGGTGGGGATGGGGGGAGTCACAGGCGGTGCTGGGGCAAGGGCTCAAGTGCAGATGGGGACAGTGGGGCATTGAGGGGGGGCGGGAATGACAGCACAGACAGATGGAAGCACTTAAGCACATGCCGGAAGGTGGGGGGAGGGGGGGATGAGGAAGTGGCCATACACTTTGAAAAGCTTGTGAAAAATGACCATTCTTCAACAGCTGAGGCTGTTCATCAGCAGCTCCATTGACATGCTTGGAGTCGGGTGTCTGAAACATTTCTGCCCACTCAAGCAACGCAAAAGCATGAATGTGCCACCAGATGGTCCAGAACATTTCACCACTCAGGCACAGACTGCATTTTAGCGGGCTGCAGAACAAATGGACAACTGGTCCAGTTGTAGAATCCCCTTGCAAAAGGTGGGCATGGAACAGTCACTAATGGAGATGCTCAGAGTAATTTATTTATTCAGGTTTGGACCAGTAACCCTTATGGTTCAAGCTAACAGCGCAGCCCAGCAGTGCAGGTTAGGAGAATGCCTGAGCTGAGAGTACAGCATGCAATCGAGTGGCCAAAGCTACCACCAATCAGTCAAGTGAAGTGGGCCAGATGTGGTAGGGTTTCAGAGAGCCATGAAGCGCACTAAACACTGGCTATCCAAGTGGTGGCCAGTACTTCCTGGCATATGTGAAGGGGCCTTGAAATGTAGCCAGAACCAGAGACTTAACAAAAAGAGGTCCTCAGGAGACACATGCTAACCCTTGTGTCTCTCTCTTTGATACTGCGAGAGGATAACATCAGGATCATGGAGACATGGTGATCTAGCGGTATGCCTCATGGCTTATAGGGAGCAGAGAAGAAGAAGATTGCAATGCAGGCTTCTGGCTCAGCAAACGGAGGAGCTCCCTTTGCCTGTAGATGAAGGGGTGGCAGGGACTCCACCAGAAGCAGTTGAAGAGCCACAGTGAGCCATCACTCATAGGCGCCTCACTGGAACCAGAATCCATAGATGGTTCTTGTAATTTCTGTGGATGAGGGAGAACAAATGTTGCCAAAGACTGTGCATGCCTAGGGACCTGATCACTCACAGATGCCACCTGCTACAGGATTTGGCACCCTGGGGACTTGGAGGGCATCCACTGCCAGTGGTAGTGAAAGTGACCACGGTGCTCAATTATTATGCCAGGGGCTCCCTTCCAGGGCTCCACAGGTGACCTGTGTGGGATCTTGCAAGCCTCCATTCACAAGTGCACTCAGGAGGTCATAGACACCATCTTCGTGGAGGCACACAACTTTGTGCATTTCGACCTGGATCAGGAAAGCCAGGAATCAAGAGCATTGGGATTTGCGGCGATCTCTCATTTTCCATCGGCGCAGGGTGCCATCAACTGCACTCACATGGCACTTGGATCTCCATGGCAACAAGCAGTCCAGTATGTGAACCACAAGGTATTCCACTCACCAAATGTTCAGCTGGTCTGCGACCATAACAAATGCATTATGTAGGTTTGTACAAGATACACCAGGAACATCCACAACTCGTGCATCCTTAGAAGGTCACAGATCCCTGGCACCTTCCAGGATCCACAGAGGTTGCAGGGTTGGCTTCTCAGGGACAAGGGCTATCCACAGAGGACATGGATGATGACGCCAATGCGGCGGCCTCAGACTGCAGCGGAGAGACAATACAATGAGGCTCATGCCGCAACCCGGATTTGGGTGGAGCACACGATAAGCATCTTGAAAATGAGGTTCCAGTGCCTGGACAAATCTGTTGGAGCACTGCAACACAGTCCACCAAGGGTGTCACACATCTTCACAGCTTTCTGCGCACTACACAACATGGCATTGCAACAGGGGGAAGGATCTGGCCGAGGAGGAAATGGAAGAGCTCCTGATCTGCTCTAATGAGGAGGACGTCAAAGGGGTTGAAGGTGATGAGGCCCTGGAAAGTGAGGATGTCAGCAGTGAGACATTCTTGGGAGTTTATTTACAATCGTGAACATTAAGTACAATTGATTAACACCCGTGACCAGTCTTCCCCTCTTTGAGGCTATGGTGGGATGTGGGCAAGAATCACGTCCGTGTTTTCTGTCAGGAGTATGCGAAGGGATCAACAAAGAGGCAGAAATCCAGGGTCGAGGAGTTGGAGAAAGAAGTGCTCATCTCCGTCAGCCCGATGCAGACCCGACCCTGCGGTTGATGTACGATGAGAAGAGGGGCGCGCTGCGGGACCTGTAACTCGTCGGGTCCAGGGGCACGTTTGTGAGGTCACGGATCTGGCTCCTCAAGGACTTGGACCGTGGCTCCCCCTTCTTCTACTCGCTGGAAAAAAGGCACGGGGTCCGTCAGCAGCTCCTTACGCTGCTGGCCGACGATGGATCCCTTGTCTCAGATCCGGAGGGCATTAGGGCCATCGGCCGAGACTATTACACTGCCCTGTTCTCTCCGGATCCATCCAGCGAGGATGCTTGCAGAGTTTTGTGGGAGGATCTGCCGCAGGTCGGCCCGGAGGTCGCCGGAAAGCTTGACTCCCCTATAAGTCTGGGGGAGCTGACCGGCGCCCTCAACGGTCTCTCCAGGGGCAAATCCCCGGGAGTAGACGGGCTGACCGTGGAGTTCTTCAGGGCGTTCTGGGACGTCCTGGGGAGCGACTTCGCGGGGGTCCTGGGGGAGGGTATTGCTACCAGGGAGATGCCCCTTTCGTGGTGCAGGGCCCTGATTGCTCTGCTGCCGTAGAAGGGGGATCTCCGCCTTCTTAAAAACTGGCGCCCGGTCTCCCTCCTCAGCACGGACTATAAAATATTTGCCAGAGCCATGTCTTCTTGGCTCGGCACTGTGCTGGACCACATGATCCACCCTGACCAGTCTTACACCGTCCCAGGCCGCACAATTTATGATAGCATCCATCTGGTCCGGGACATCATCCACTATTCCCATAGGGCTGGTCTGTCGAATGCCTTCCTGTCTCTTGATCAGGAGAAGGCGTTCGACAGGGTGGATCACGAATATTTACTCGGAACTGTGCGAGCATTCGAGTTCGGGACGCATTTTGTCGCCCGGATCCGACTTCTGTACACCGCCGCGGAGTGTCTAGTGAAGGTTAACGGGTCCCTGACGGCGCCCCTTTGCTTTGGGAGAGGGGTATGTCAGGGCTGCCCCCTGTCTGGCCAGTTGTATACTATTTGCGTGGAGCCTTTCCTGCGCCTCCTTGCGGAGGAGGTTGTCGGGATTGGTTCTGCACAGGCCGGGCGTTGGGGTGGTCCTTCCGGCTTACACCGATGACATGCTCCTTATGTTTAGTGACCCAGCTGACCTGCGGAGGATGCACGAGTGCCAGGAGGTCTACTCTGCCACTTCTTCTGCCAGGATCAACTGGGGTAAATGTTCTGGACTCCTGGTCGGTCAGTGGCAGATGGATCCCCTACCCGAGATGCTCAGGCCTTTCACCTGGAGCAGGACCAGCCTCCTCTACCTGGGGGTCCATCTCTGCCCTGCTGAGGAATCCTGGCCGGCAAACTGGCAGGAACTGGAGACAAAAGTCACCGCTCACCTGCGGCGCTAGACAGGACTGCTCCGAGTGCTATCTTACCGAGGTCGAGTTCTGGTCATAGACCAGCTGATCGCCGCCATGTTGTGGTATCGGCTGGTCACTTTGACCCCTCCCCCGGACTTTGTCACAAAAATCCAGAGAATACTCGTCGACATCTTCTGGGACTAAAGATTGCACTGGGTCGCTGCTGAGGTTCTGAGTCTCCCGCTTAGGGAGGGTGGTCAGGCGCTAGTGTGCCTATGCACACAGGTGGTGACTTTCCGCCTTCAGACCCTGCAGCTATACCTTTACGTTGAGCTTCCTCCGAGATGGTGTGCCCTGACGATGTGTTTCTTCCACCAGGTGCACGGCCTGAATTATGAGGTGCAGCTCCTGTTTATAGAGCAGAGGGACCTCAGTGGCTCCTTACAGGCGTTGCCCATCTTTTACCAGGACCTGATCAAAGTCTGGAACATGGTGGCCTCGCGACGCAGCTCTCCCCCGTCAGGAGTAGCGGGTATCATCAGAGAGCCGCTGCTCAGGAATCCGCCCCTCCGTCCTTTTCAGTGGCTGGCGGAGAGGAGGGCTGTGGCTGCCGGGGTGACCAGGATCGGGGACGTGCTGGGTGGCAGAGGACTGGGCTGGATGCTCCCGCAGGAGTTGGCGCGTCGTGTGTCTGTGTGTCCAGCTCACAGCCGATGTCATCCAAGACCTAAGGACCGTTGTACTCGGACCCGAAGTTATTTTAGGTCTCGAGGTAGCCCAGGTGCGCGGTGGTCTTCCTGCTGAACGTTCGCCTGTTCGGATGGAATTCCACATTGGCCCCAAGCCCTGAAACCTCCCTCGGGTGCTGGTGCCCCGCAATATGAGCCGCCTCAGGGACATGCCCTCTGTGCCATTTGGCACGGCGCGGAGGAGCTTTCTTTACGGACTGCTGCTGCCCACCTTCCATTTTCCCGCCCTCATCCGCCATCCGGACATGCCCTGGCGTGCCTTGTTGCCGTCCAGCGGTGGAGGCCCACGATGGGAGGCTCTCTACGGAGGTGTTCTCCCCCTTTCTATAGGAGACCTGGGTTGGAGGGTGTTGCATGCAGCAGTCCCTTATAATCATAGGATGCATAGGTTCACGGACTCCCAGGACACATGCCCTTTTTGTGGTCTTGTGGAGTCCGCAGACCATGCTTATATAGGGTGTGATAGGCTGCACTCCCTTTTCAGTTATTTAAAAAACCTTTTATTAATTTTTGTTTGCACTTCAGTCCCATGCTCCTGATCTACGGACACCCGGTGCAGAGGGGCGGGGCCGGGAAGGAGGAGGACCTCCTCGTGAACCTGCTCCTGGGCCTGGCCAAGTTGGCCATTAACAGGTCCAGGCAGCGGGTGATCGAGGGGAGAGTCTCGCCCGATTGTTTGTCCCTCTTCCGCGGCTATGTTCGCGGCCGCATGTTCCTGGAGAGGGAGCACCCGGTATCTGTTGGCACTCTCGAGGCCTTCCGTGCTCAGTGGGCACCGCAGGGACTGGGGTGTTTTATTGACCCCCTTAATCACATTTTGGTTTAATGTTTGTAAATTTCCTTTAAACTTTGTCCTTGGATTTACAGCTGACCTGACTTAGGGGCTGTGCTTGATTTATCCCTTCTTTTGTTAATTTAGTTTAATTGTTTTAACTCAAAAGAGTCATATCTTCTTAACTTCCCTAACCCTGCCGCTACACCCACACCCACAGCGGAGGTGGAGGCAGCCTGCTGACTGCTATGATGTCCTTGCCGGGTGTCCTCTGGAGGACTGAAACCTGGAGGGCCCCTGTCTGCTTTAGGAGTTCATCTGTGTGGCAGTGGCACACTACTCAGCCTGTGGAGCTGGAGTTGTGGGGCTCACAAGAAGAGGGGATCCAGATGGGCCGGACACACCCGGAGCCACCTGGGTAGATGGGCCTGGGGTGTGCACCTGCTGACCCTCCTTCCAATGGGTGCCCAAGGGCCCCTGGCTGACCCCTTGAGAGGAAAGAGCAGCTGGAATGAGGTTGAGCGGCCCCGCTCCCCTCTTGCGTTGACACTGATAGATGCCAGCAAGTGCCACAGCGATGGAGTTCAGCCCACACAGCAGTGCACGACCAATGTCCTGGACCAAGGTCTCCATGATGGCCGCCATCCTAAGAGTGTTGACCTCGGTGTGTCGGGATGCCGGCGCTATCACTTTAGGCTGCAGGCAGACGGACTCCTCCATCATGCCTTGAGTGCAGCAGACATTCCTTCTTGATGTTCCTGAGCTTGCCTTTGCAGCTCCAGCAACTGAGGTAGAACAGAGTCCTGAGGCTCATAATCTGACTCAGACTCAGCAGATTCCTGGCCTACAGCTGTCCTTCAAGTGCCAGCACCCTTGCAGTTCCCTGCCTCCATCTGCTGTGGATCAAATAATGCAGTGTGCACACCGGATTGTGACCCCGAGGCTAATCTAGAACTAGGTCCCACCAAGGCATGTGTCTCTGTGCTGCTGGAGGGTGTGGGTGAGCGCTGTGACAGGTCTTCCATTGGTATGGCTGCAGATTCCTCTTTCAAGTTGTCCTCAGGACTGGAGTCGATGACCTGGCTCATGGCTGCCTCCGACTGCTTCTCGGATGTGCCTGTGATAGAAAAGAGAGATAATTAGTGCATGACAGGGGAATGTGAAACTGGAGACATCATTCACAGTATGGTTGTCTGATGGATGTTGCCATGCAGGATCCTCAGTTGGTTGAGCGCTGCCGACCTTACTGTCTGCGCAAGAACATCCTCACCAGCCAGCTGGATGGCCCTATTTTCAAAGGTTGTGGAGACCTTAATATCAGGCATGCTTCCCCCAGTCTGGGACATCCCCCTCTTGTTGTGGGCTAGCTTATGGAGACAGATGGAGAGAATGTAAGCAAGATATCTGCCTGGCATGTGTGGAGCCTGAGTGGTGCCATGGACGGCATGAGGACTTGATGGGCAGGGGAGATGAGGGTGTTTGCGAGAGAGTAAGTGATGATGTCCCTTGAGTTGGCAGTGAGTGCGAACCCTATGGATGTGTGATGGATTTGTGAGTAGAGAGTGATGGGAAGAATAACTTACCCTGGCAGAATGGATGAGATCCTCTTGTGGCACTGGGTGGCTCTTCTCTTTTGGAGGGTGCTGGTGCTCACCACCACCTCCCATGCTGGATTGGTGAGCTTGTGGCTGCTCTTCGCCCAAAGTGGGGATAGTGGACTTCGCAGCAGACTTCCACTGCATCCAGTTGGCATCCCAGTGAGGTGTCACTAAATTTGGGCGCTACTGTCCTTGTTGCTTTCAGAGCCATCTGTCACCTGGAACAGTCCTCTGGCCTGAAGACATGAAGTAGACTGCGATCCGGTGCACTTTAAATATGGTGCCCGGAACGAGGAAGCGCTGAGGTCACAACATGGCAGGCAAATCCAAGCACGCCCGCCAGCAATCCGATGTGTTTCCCGTACATGCATTATTAATGAGGCAGGATGTGCTGGGAACTGAACGATATGGTGCAAAAATCCACCATTGCGGTCGGCGGGAAAAAAGTTGTTTTTCATGCTCACTTCCGTATTTAGGGCAAATATTTAGGCCAAAGATAGGAATATTAATTCACATGAATGTTAGGGTCCAGAATGTCATAGTGCAGTGAGGGTTCCTTCACATAGGAAATAAAGTAGGAGTAAACTTGCAAGGAACATATAGCAGCTTTTAAAGTCTACTTCTAAGTATGTAAAAAAAAAAGATTAGTGAAAACAAATGTAGGTCCCTTCCAATCCAAAATGGGAGAATTTATAATAGGGAACAAGGAAATGGCAGAGCAATTAAACAACCACTTTAGTTTTGCCTTCACAGAGAAAGACACAAATAACTTTGCAGAAATGCTGGGGAGCCAAGGGACTAGTGAAAAGGAGGAATTGAAGGAAATTAGCATTACTAAAAAAATAGTGCTGGCAATATTAATGGGTCTGAAAGCCGATAAATCCCCAGGGCTTGATAATCTACATCCCAGGGTACTAGACAAAGTGGCCATGAAAATAGCGGATTCTTTGCTTGTTATCTTCCAAAATTCTGTAGATTCCAGAACAGTCCCAGCAGATTGGAGGGGGGAAAATGCAACCCCATTATTTAAAAAAAGGAAGGAGGGAGAAAATAGGGAATTACAGACTGGTTAGCTTAACATCAGTAGCAGGAAAAATATGAAGGAAGTGATAACAGGACACTTAGAAAATATCAACAGGATTAGACAAAGTCAACGTGGATTTATGACAACCTACTGGAGGTTTTTGATGATGTAACTATCAGAATAGATGAGGGAGAAACAGTGGATGTGGTGTATTTAGATTTTCAGAATGCTTTTGATAAAGTCCCACATAAGAGATTAGTGTGCAAGATTAAAGCACATGGGATTGGGAGTAATATATCAGCTTGGATTGAGAATTGGTTAGCAGACAAGAAATAGAGAGCAGGAATAAATGGGTCTTTTTTGGAGTGGCAGGCAGTGATTAGTGGGGTACTGCAGGAATCAGTGCTTTGGTCCTGGCTATTCACAATATATATCAATGACTTGGATGAGGGACCCAAATATAATATTTCCAAGTTTGCTGATGATGCAAAACTTGATGGGAATGTGAGTGGTGAGGAGGATGTTAAAGAAGTTGAGTGAGTGGGCAAAAACATGGCAGATGCAGTATAACGTGGATAAGTGTGAAGTTATCCACTTCCATAGGAAAAACAGAATGGCAGGGTATTAGTTAAATGGTGATAGATTGGGGAATGTTGATGTACAAAGGTACCTGGGTGTCCTTGTACACCAATCACTGAAAGAAAGCATACAGGTGCAGCAAGCAGTTAAGAAGACAAATGGTATGTTGGCCTTCATTGCGAGAGGATTTGAGTACAGGAGCAAGGATGTCTTCCTGCAGCTGTACAGGGCCTTGGTGAGATCACACCTAGAGTAGTATGTGCAGTTTTGGTCTCCTTACCTAAGAAAGGATATACTTGCCATAGAGAGAGTGCAGCGAAGGTTCATCAGACTGACTCCTGGGATAGCAGGATTGCCGTATGAGGAGAGATTGGTCAAGTAGGCCTGTATTTACTGGAGTTTAGAAAAATGAGAGGGGATCTCATTGAAACATCAAATTCTGACAGGGCTGGACAGACTGGATGCAGGGAGGATGTTTCCTCTGGCTGGGGAATCTAGAACAAGAGGTCATAGTCTCAGGATAAAGGTAGGCTTTTTAGGACTGAGATCCAGGACATCACTGCAGGAGTTCCTCAGGGTAGTGTCCTAGGCCCAACCATCTTCAGCTGCTTCATCAATGACCTTGCCTCAATCATAAGGTCAGAAGTGGGGATGTTCACTGATGATTGCACAATGTTCAGCACCATTCACAACTCCTCAGATATTGAAGTAGTCCATGTCCAAATGTAGCAAGACCTGGACAATGCCCAGGCTTCAGCTGACAAGTGGCAAGTAACATTCAGGCCACACAAGTGCCAGGCAATGACAGTCTCCAACAAGAGAGAATCCAACCATCGCCCCTTGACACTCAATAGCACTACCATCGCTGAATCTCCCACTATCAACATCCTGGGGGTTATGATAGAAACTGAACTGGACTACCCATATAAGTACTGTGGCTACAAGAGCAGGTCAGGGTTATGAATCATGTGGCGAGTAACTCACCTCCTGACTCCCCAAAACCTGTCAACAATCTACAAGGCACAGGTTAGGAGTGTGATTCAATACTCTCCACTTGTCTGGATGAGTACAGCTCCAACAACACTCAAGAAGTTCAACACCATCCAGGACAAAGCAACCCACTTGATTGGCATCCCATCCACAAACATTCACTCCCTCCACCACTGACACACATTGGTAGCAGGGTGTACCATCTACAAGATGCACTGCAGAAACTCACTAAGGCCCCTTGGTCAGCACCTTTCAAACCCACAACCACCACCATCTAGAAGGACCAGGGCAGCAGATACTTGGAAACACCAGCACCTGGAAGCTCCCCTCCAAGCCACTCACCATCCTGACTTGGAAATATATCGTCATTCCTTCCCTGTCGCTGGGTCAAAATCCTGGAGTCCATCCCTAACAGAACTGTAGGTGTACCTACACCGCATGGACACAGCGGTTCAAGAAGGCAGCTCACCACCACCTTTTCAAGCACAATTAGGGTTGGATAATAAATGCTGGTCCATTCAGTGACGCCCACATCCCTTGAACAAAGAAGAAAAATACAAGAAATTTCTTCACTCAGATGGTGGTGAACCTGTGCAATCCTCTACTACAGAAGAGTGTGGAGGCCAAGTCACAATATATTTAAGAAGGAAATATATTTCTAGACTCTTAAGACATCAAAGGGATGGGGAGAGGGCAGGAGTATGGTGTTGAGATAGAGGATCAGCCATGATCATATTGAAGGTGGAGTGGGATCAAAGGGCTGAATGACACCACTGCCCCCTCCCCCCACCCCCCCCCCCACCCCCGCCCCCCAACTCCTATTTTCTATGTTTCTTTATTTCTATGTTTCAACTAGCTGAGAGCAGGAGTTGCTGAATTCCTTCAAAGTTGGTGATCTCGCAGCAAAATGAGGTTGGTACACAGACACTTAGTCCGCTATACAGGCAACAACAGGAATCTTCCAGAGAACCAGGCTTCGGGGGTGTTTAGACTTAAGGCAAGCTTTGTTGTCAGCCTGGAGTCCTGCTTTGGTGTTGACAGACTGGATGTTAACAGTGGCCCTGGGAGTCCAGGAATGTAACATTACAGCTTTACAAAAGCCAAAGGATCTTAGGTCATGTGGTGTTATCCATTGATGAGTCAGTTTCAGGTTAACAATATGTTTCTATGTCTCTGGTCAAAATCCATTTTTCACCTTAGGAAATAGATGGTGGCTATCAGTGCTCCACAGGTACAATGAGTTTCGATGGCTCTCTCTCTTTGTAATAAGTCCAGGCTGGGGAGACAGACCACCTGCTGCTCCCTTGTTTCATAGACTGTAATGGGTTCACACAATGTTAGATGTGAGATTCCACAAGGATGAGGGTTGAGCTTTGTCCTATAATTACTTTTAAAAGGTTCCAGAACTGTGGCCAATTTGTAAATCATATGACCTATGGCATCCATGTTTTTGGTCCAGCAAATAAGCAGAAAGTAAGGTTTGATTTAAACAGTTCATAATCACTTTCATGCTTTATGGACATAACAATAAACTAAAGCTTACAGATAACAGAATGGACACCAAACCAAGCTGAAAACATTAAATATGTCTAAGTTATTTTGGGCTCATTCTCAAATAAGTCAGTTACACATTTAGATCATTGGTGTTTTGGAGGAACCTTTCCATCGCAACACGTATGGGCAAAAGAATTTAGTGTCTCTCTGCGCATGAGCAATGCCATTTTTGAATCTCACTATTAAAGTGACTGCACAGAAAATGTATCTGTGCGTATGATTCAGAGTGGAAAACTGCAGATAATGTGCATCTGGTCTCCGCATCTCCCTAAAACAGATCTCCTGCTTCACTGGCTCTGAGGGAAGGAAATACATGCATGTTCTGAAACTCCACTCAAGGGAAGTTTTAAGTATTCACTAGAGAGTAATTAATAAAATATAAATGAAACCACAGGGGAAGTGGTCAAACTAAGGAAATTAAAGCACTAAGAATCATGTCAAATTCAATAAACAAATACCATCTCATCAGAATCATTATATTAATTACTCAACTTAAAGTAACATGACAAGCAAGAGGAACAGTATATTACAGCTTGAAACTTAGGTGGGGTGGAAAATGCAAACACAGTGGGCTAAATTCACATAACAGACTAGAACACACTATAACATCAATTTAGAATTTTTTGGCTCATTAAGCCTGAACTTTCCATAGACCACATGCAATTACTCTATTGGGAACTCGACACAATTTAATCTGCTACAAATTTCAGTCTTCTCTAGATACCCATTTGTGTTCAGCTGCATTAGGCATTCCCCTGAATGGTTTGAGCATCTTACTTTGATGAGAATTTCTCACACTGGCCTATATCTACTTCTGCAATAGCGAATTCAGGGTTATAAAAATAGAATTCCTTTGTGACCTGGACTGGGTATTAGTGACTTTTGCATTTCTCCTCCCTCAATTTCTCTGGAGGCAGATTGAGCAAACAGTTGGTGAGGAAAGACCAGGTACAAATCAATAAACTGTATTATTGTAGAATAAGGTGGATGTACCGAGCAGTTACAATCAGATTCACTTAATTCAATTTGGACAACTTATTTTTTTTTGATAACACAAAACAAAGAATACACCAGACTTGCCAAAATCAGTAAGTGGTCTTACTTCAACAAAATGACATTCAACTATTGTTCAGTAGTTCTGAGAGCAGAAGTTTACCGGCCCTGTGGAGATGGGCTTGGAGGTGGGGTAAAATGGCAGGGAGACATATCAGAGTGGGAGTCTGATGCCTTCCTGCCACCAGGCAAATTTCCCAGGAGCAGTCAGGCAGCAAGACAGGGAACACACAGGTCAGAGACAGTCAGGCAATTGAGGCTGTTAAGCTGCCAACTGACAGCGATTTTGAAGTGCCTGTTAAATTTTCCCTGGGATGCAGGGGTTCGACGGAGTGTCTCGCCTGCCGCAAGGAGGTGAGAGCTGAGTAACAGGTGGATGCTGAGGACTAATCAAAGCATTGCAAATTGGAGGAATTGCACAATTTGAGCCCATATAGAAGGGCACTTCCTATTGAAAGCATGTCTCCAAGGTCCGCTTCAGCTAATGCAGGCAGCATTAGGGGCTTGAGAGGTTTTGAGCCTTGAGGGCTCCAATTCTCAATTGGTGTTATGCACTCAGCATTTGACTCCTTGCTATGGACAGAGAGACAGAGGAGTGATGATAGGGATGGCTCCCCTTTTTTCCACCTCTCGACTGACCAAAGAAAAGTGTTTTAACCTCTGAGTGCTGTAATTGTTAGCAAAAGACAAATGACAGGTTTTCTCGTACATTTTAAAAGAAAGATATGTTTATTATTTAACACCTGAATATATATACCCACTCTCACACTCGTAAACACACTCTCAAGAAAAGACTGTGGATATAAAAGTAGGATGTGTTTAGCTCTTAGAATTTCAAGAGTTCTTTGTTACACTTGGTTTACCCCTGGGGTGAAGAGTCATGACAATGCAGGTCTGTAATCTCTTTTTTTGCCCACTGAAATTAAGAGTCTGGAGGTTGGAAGATTGATTTGTTGTTATTATCTGCAGTAGCAGATTTTTCTTGTTCCACACCGGTCCACATGCCCTAGTGAAGCCCTGTAGCGAAACCCTGGCATGGTTCCTCATTTAGAGAGTGAAGGCCAACCCAAGTCTCTGCCTACGGGTGTTTAATAGGCAGGGACTTTTTCCCTCACTGGTCCAGATGTTTCTGTCCCTGTCTGAAAAGAATATGCCTTATTAAATTTGCCTATCAGAAACATAGGGCGGAATCATGCATGCCCACTGGTATCAGGCATATTCAGTGGCATGAGCTCACAATTTGGCAAGAAGGCCAAAAATCGGTTTCATGATGGCATTCCCCACCATCAGGTATTGGGAACGTCATTATAATACATCAGCATATCATCATAAGGCTAGCCTGCCAGACTAATCCCTCACCACTGGATCCTCTGTCCACGCTGGTGGGAAAACGCATCGGTGCAGAACACATCTTGACAAGTGTGACGTACAGAAGTCGGGACTTACCACCAGGCCTTGCCCACATCATGGACATCCGAGGAGCAGGAGATGCTGAAGCCCGACAGCAACGACACATTGGAGGAACGTCCATGACATGCTGGGTGGATTCTCATGGACATGGCTCTGCTGCAAAGCAGCTCACGGAAGTTGGAAAGTCACCGTTGATGCTCACAACGATGATGGTCGATGGGGTGGGAGAGGAAGATCTAGGATCAACTGGGAGAGGAAGAGGTATCGGGGAGTGAGGTTGGGAGTGAGGTGTCAGGGGCATGCGGTTGTGGGGGCATGAGGATGTTGTGAGGGTAAGGTTGGGAGGGGGAGGGGCTAACAGGAGAAGATAGCAATTGTGGAGGTAGGTATAAGGGAGGTGGGAGGTATTACAAAAGGAGTTTGGAAGAGAGTAGGAATGCAGAAAGGGGAAGGAGTCCAGGGGGAGGAAGGAGTGTGGAGAGGGGAGAGAGTAAGGGTGGAGGAAGAAGTAAGAGTGAAGTAAGGAGTTGAGAGGGGGGAAGGACTAAGGGCGACGGAAGAAGTAAGGGTGTCTGAGGGAATCAGAAAGAAGGAGGGAATAAGCAGGGGAGGAGTCTGGGGGAGTGGGAGGACTAAAGGAGGTGGAAGGGGTTCCAGGGGGAAGGGGTTCAGAGGGGGGGAAGGGGTTCAGTGGGAAATAAGGGTTCTGGGGGAAGGGGTCCGGAGGGGGGAAGGGGTTCTGGGGGAACGGTTCCAGAGGGTAGGGGTCTGAAGTGATGATCTCCAGGTGAATGTGCAAGGGAGGGGACTGATGGGTCCATGACTGCCTCCTGGGGAGTGAACTGCGGATGGGTGTAGTTTGAGAAAATGATGAGAATGACTGAGGACAGAGGGAGGCAATAGTGTGGGAGGGTGAAGGTTTGATTGTAGTGCTAGAAGGGATGGCAAGGGAGGCGGACATGGACCCTGGGGATGGGAAGGAGGAGGTTGGGGAGCTATATGTGGATGGAGGTGAGATTTTCAGGAAGGAAGAGAACGTGCATGTTCACCTGGACATCCCCGAAGGAAAAGAGTTGTGGCTGGTAGGTCATAGAGGTGAGGTGGAAGGTGATGCCAGGGGGTCAACAGTGATGGGAGAAAGGAAATGGGTGACTGGGGGAGTGGAAAAGAAGGGAGAGTGCACGAAAAATTGAATCCAGACCATGCTGTCCAAATCGAAAGTGAAGTGAGAGTCGTGGTGGGTTAGATGAGGTGCAGCATGGGAGTGTGATCATTGGGTGGATGATAGACAACTGAAAGCGAACCCAACCAGGTAGCATTCAAATTGCTCAGGACAGTGAGGTGAGGGTGATACATGAAGGATCCACGTGCGTGTGAGAGTGTTTGCACGAGACTCCGAAAGGTCCTGTCACACACACAATTCCCCCTTCAGAATCACTCATTGGCCAGATGTTCCCTCAGTGGTGACAGAGGATGAGGTTGAGGGGCTCACAGGCAAAGGGGACTTGGAGGGAGTGGACAGCCTCTGAGATTCCTGAGTGGATGACTCAGGGGTGTCCAGCTGCTGCTCCTCCTCCCTTTGGTAGCTGGGGGTCCCAGACTGACTTCTTGAGGAGTAAGAGCATCTGGGGGGATGTCAAGGTGCACCATTTCCATCCTGCATTGCCACTGCAGGAACTCACCCATGGCTCCCGCAATGGAGTGCGGGTCTGCACACATCTTCATGTTCTGCTAGACCAGGATACATGCACATGTGGGCACCACGTCAGCAGAGAGCAGGTGGATGCACTCCTCTGACTCACGTCCCATTCTGCTGAGGGCTTCCAACAGCTCTGTGTGATGTTCCCACATCTGCTGCTGACTCTCCAGGAGGAGTTGGAAGGCCAAATCCAGAGGCTTGTCATCTGAATCAGAATTCACAGATGCCTGATCCCCAGCAGTCCTCCATGTGCCAGGGAGCTCGCACGAACCTGCCTCCTGCTGTTGCTGCAGACACACGTCCATGCAGTGACCACCAGATTGTGAACCCGAGCCTGCTCTAGATCTAGGTCCCACCAAGGTGTGTGAGTCTCTGCGCTGGTGGAGGGTGTGGGTAAGCGCTGTGACAGATCTTCCAGGCTGCTTATTTACAGCCCTTCAATGGAGGAGGCGCCCTCTTGGCTGGAGGCGAGGGTATGGATGGAGCTAAGGGACTGGCTGACTGACAGTATCGGTCACTTTGCAGAGCTCCCTGTGAACCAAACTAGAGATAATTACTGCATGGCAGCAGGATCAAAAGCAGGAGAGACAGCACTCACAGTTGCGTTGAGTGGGATGACATGGTGCAGGATCTTCAGGTGGGTGTTCGCCACCAATCTCACAGTCACTGCAGGTATGGTCCATGTCCTCACCAGTCAGCACTATGGCACACTCGTCAAAGTGAGTGAGGGGCCTAATGTGGGCCACTCCACCCCCAGACTGGGGCCGCTTCCTGCTGTTGTGAGCCAGTTTCTCCTGCGTGGAAACAGATGGATAGAGTGTAAGCAGGACACATGATACTGTATGGAATGTTTGTTTGGTGAGCGGAGCCATGGACAGGATGAGGACGTGGGCTCAAGAGGGTAAGAGCCTAATGGAGATGTGAGAGTGTGTGTGAGAGTTAGTGGTGTTGTCCCTTGAGGTGTGAGATCCCTGTGCATGTGTGATGGGTTTGTGAGTGTGTGACTTGAGAATGATGAAACCTGAGTTACATTGGAGGAATGGATGAGATCATTCATCCTATAGTGGGTGGCTGCCCTCTTTTGCAGGGCATTGGTGCTGACCACCGTTGCCACTGCCTCCCATGCTGGATTGGTGATGCTGCTGCCCTTCCTGCAGCCAGGCCGGGCATGAAGGACATCGAGATGGGCCTCCACGATGTTCAAAAGGTGCTCGAGGAACGCGTCACTAAACCTGAGGGCTGCAGTCTTTTTTGCCTTTCTGTGCAACAGCTGGAAGCACTGAGAGGGGTGTACAGGGCTGGACTTTAAAAGGAGAGACAGCACTCACAGTTGCGTTGAGAGTGGGATGACGTGGTGCAGGATCTTCAGGTGAGTGTTCGCCACCAATCTCACCGTCACTGCAGGTATGGTCCATGTCCTCACCAGTCAGCACTATGGCACACTCCTCAAAGTGAAAAGCCGCCATTGCAGCCAGCAGATAAATGTTGTTTTACCCAACCACTACCATACTTAGCGCAAATCTAGGATGATTCCACCCTTAGTTTCTAGCATATGACCAAATTTTCTCTTTCCATTGTTGGATGGGTGGGCCATTGTCAGGCAATGCAGTTTGAATATCAGCCATTCACATCTCAGCGTAATAAGATAGGGGTATTCACACCCATTTCCTGGATTTCAACTTTGGAGTCAAAGGCCGGAATTTTCTGGTCCCCTTGGCGTTGTGTGTCATGGCTGGCATGAGCAGACAATATGGCAAGAAAGTCAAAAATCGGTTTTACGCCATCATGAAACCAGTTTGCAATCGTTCACTCTGCCCGCCTTTCCCGCCATCCAACGTCTGGAACCTAATTTCAATGCATTTACATCTCATCATCTTGCCTGCTTGCCGGAATCATCCCTCCATTTGGGTCATCCATCACACCCACGTGTTTCACAACAGCATCTAAAAAGTATGCACCTGGTGAGCTGAACCTTGAGGGGAACTCAGAGCACGGTAATGTCATGCAGCACTCGCGAGGGTTGCCAATCGGCTTCCAGGAAGAGGCGCCGTGCATTCAGGCGAGGGCACAATCAACCTTTTTCCCAGCGGGCTGACAGTATGATGGCGGGGCAAGGGCTGCCCTGCAGTTGGGCCGAGTTTGGGGGAACAGGACAGCATGGTCTGATGGAGTGCACAAGCACATGCAGGTGGGGGAGGGAAGTGGCCGCACATTCAGGGAACCTTGTATTAAGTAGGTATTCTTCCATAGCTGAGACAGTTCAGGCGCAGCCACATTGACATGCTTGGGGAGTCAGGCCTCTAGCTTATCTGCCCACTCAAGCAACGCAGATGCATGAAAGTGCTACCAAATTCTCCTGAAAATTTCAACCATTGAGCACAGACTGTAAACTAATGAGCATTTTAGGGGCTGCAGAACAATTGGACGACTGGGCACATTGTACAATCTCCTTGCTAAAGCTGGCCATGGAGCAGTCACTAGTGGAGGCACTCGCAGCCCCTTGCAATGTCAGCATCGTGGTTTGGACCAGTCTCCCCCATGGTTCAAGCTAACAGTGCAGCCTTGCAGTCCAGGTTCGAAGAATGCCTGCGCCAAAGGTGACAGCACAGCATGCTGTCCAGTGGGCAAAGCTACCTTCAATTTGTCAGGTGGAGTGGAGTGGAGGTGGTGGGGTTTCAAGCAGCCATGCAGTGCACAATCTCTGGCCATCCAAATAGTGGCCAGCACTCTCCGGGATGTATTAAGGGGCCTTCGGACTTAACCAAGACAGGTTCATAGTTCATCCATGCTAACCCACGCATCTCTCTCTTTCATCCTGCAGGAGGAGTACATCAGAATCAAGGAACCTATTGAACTAGCTGTATGCCTGATGGCCTACAGAGGGCAGAGACGGCAGAGAAGCGAGCGATGGAGGCGCCTGGCTGCGCAGAGGCAGAAGCATCAATCTCAGGAAGAAGGGGTGGCTGGGGTTCCCACACATGCTGTCGGTACCTAGCGACACCCAGGGTCTACAGATGCTGCCTTTCATTTCTGCAGATGACTGGGAACCAGTGTCACCAAAGACTGTGCATGTCTAGGAAATAGTCGATCATATTTAACATTTACTGCCGGATTTGGCACCACAGGGACATGGAGGGCATCCACTGCCAGTGGCCATGAAAGTGGCCACGGAGCTCAATTTCTATGCTAGTGGCTCCTTTCAGGTTCCACAGGTGACCTCGGTGGGATATCACAATCCATCACCCACAAATGTATCCATGAGGTCACAGATGCCACCTTTGCAAGGGCAACTCAACTTTGTGCTTTTCACCTGGGACCAGGACAGCCAGGATGCAAGAGCGATTGGATTCACCCAGATCTCAGGTTTCGAACAGGTGCAGGGTACAATTGACTGCACTCATTTGGGGCTCAAATCTCCATTGCGACACTTGATGGACTACATCAACAGCAAGGCTCCACTTGTTGAATGTGCAGCTGGTGTGTGACCACCAGAACCGCATCCTGCAAGTGTGAGCAAGATTTCCAGGGAGTGTCAACGATTCCCAAATCCTCAGTCAGTAACAAATCCCTGATGTCTTCCAGGGTCCACAGAGGCTGTAGGGTTGACTCCTTGGTAACAAGGGCTACCCACAGAGGCCATGGCTGATGACACCTGTGCAGCAGCCTCAGACTGCAGCAGGGCTCATGCTACAGCTCGCAACTTGGTGGAGCAAGCCACCAGGATGCTGAAGATGAGGTTCCGGTACCAGGACTCGCCTGGTGGAGCCCTGCAATATGGTCCATAGAGGGTGTCACCCATTGTCATTGTCTGCTGCACCCTTTACAACCTGGTGCTGCAACGGGAAGAGGAGCTGGCTGAGGAGGATATGGAGCCAGCTCGGAGGTCTCCTCTGATGAGGATGCCGATGGGAGCGAGGGTGAGGATGTCCTCGAAGGCGACGATTATGGTGATGAGGCCCTCACACTGGCTAGACGAGGCAGGCGTGCTCAGGAGGCCCGCATAGCTCCTAGTTTGTGGATAATAATGATGACGAAATGCAGTGAGGTGACCCCATAGATCCTAACATTGTATCTATGAATGTTTGACTCCAGTCTGGCTTATGGCAATGCAAATACCGTCTGTGAGAATGCTCCTTTCATGGAGATGCATTGGAGGCCCTAATAGTCTCTTGATTGCAGGAGGATGATGACAACATGCAGTGAGGACACTCTGTAGATCTTCGCATGGCCTCTAAGAATGTCTGACTCCTGTCTGTCCGAGGGCAGCTCGCTTGCACCTGGGATCAGTGTCATGTCATAGGACGCAGCCATGAAACTTTAGAAGCATCTGATCTTTTGTCCGCCTTCAGCACTGAGCCCTTCAGGAGCAAAGCATCACTGGTCCCAAATGCTGAAGGGTTGGGGGCCAGCCCCACCTTAAAGGTGCTGAGAGCACACAGAGAGAATGATGGAACTCTGTGACCGCCTGCCCACAACATTCTGGCAGCAATGACAAGCAACGTTGAGGTGCAGGCATCAGTAATATTTCCAGAGAGTGCAAGGCCCGACCATCATTTTGGTCTGAAGGCTGCACAGAGCACAGGGAAGAGGACCTGCCTTTATCTTGTGCAGAAAGGTTTCACATCTGAGTGACAAGAACACTGCTCATCAGAACATAAGCAGGGAGACATACTTGGGACTTTATTGACAGTGGGGAACAGTATGTATAAGTGACTAATACCCATACCCAAGCAGTGCTATTAGTTCTTCTTACCTATGTCTTGTTGCTCCTGGAACATCCACAACAGAGGTGGAGGCAGCCTGCTGACTGCAAAGCTCTGTCTGTGATGGCTTTGGCAGCCGTCCTCTGGTGGCCCGAGGGGGGCCCCAGCCTGTTTTTGGGGTCCTGCTGTGTGTCAGTGGCACCCTCCTTGGCCTGTGGAGCTGGAGTTGCTGAGGTCACAGGAAGAGGGGAGTCAGATTGGCCAGACAATCTCAGAGTCACCTGGGTGGATGGGCCCAGATTGTTCACCTGCTGATCCTCCTCCCTATGGCTATCCAAGGGCCTCAGGCTCTCTCATTGAGGGGAAGGGGTATCTGGAGTGAGATCGAGCTGCCCGGCACCCCTCTCACATAGACACTGTTGGAGGCCAACTATATAGTCTGTGATGAAGTTCAGCCCACGCAGCATGAAGGACCAATGTCCTGGACCAAGGTCTCTATGGCAGGTGCCATTCTACCACTGTTGACTTCAGTACATTGGCATGCCAGTGCTATCACCTCAGGCTGAAGGTGGACGGACTCCTCCATCATGCCTTGCAAACTGAGAAGTGCAGCAGACATCCCTTCCTGATGTTCCCTAGCTTGCCTTTGCAGCACCAGAAACTGAGAAATGACCAATTCCAGAGGCTAGTCATCTGTCTCAAACTAAGCAACATTTTGGCCTCCAGCAGTCCTCTGAGTGCCGGGGACCTGGGAAGTCCCTGCAGCCACCTGCTGTGAATCAAACATTGCAATGTGCTCACCAGATTGTGGTCCCAAGGCTACTCTAGGTACCACCGAGGTGTGTGTCTCCGCGCTGGTGGAAGTTGTGGGTAAGCGCTGTGATGGGACTTCAAGGAGAGTGCCTTCAGGTTCCTCCTCAGAGGTTTCTTCCGGGTTTGATTGGAGACTCTGGGTGATGGACTCTGTCAGCTGTTTCCCAGATGTGCCTGCGAAAGCAAGGAGAGATAATTAGTGCATGGCAGTGGCCTGTGAAAGAGAACACATCACTCACGGCATGGTTGTCTGATGGATAATGCATTGCTAGAGCACCGTGGACCTCATCATCAGCACAGGAACAGTCCAGATTGTCGCCGGCCTGCTGGATGGTTCTGTTTTCAAAGTCCATGAGGGCCTTGATTTCAGGCATTCCTCCACTAGTCTGCAACCTCTCCCTTGTGTGCTAGCTTGTCCTGTATGAATAGAGATGGAGAAAGTGTAAGCAGGATGCCTGCCAGACCAGTTGATAAGTGTGCCTGGCAAGTGTGGGTGTTAAGTGGTCCCATGGATGGGATGAGGACAGTGATGGCAAGTGTGAGAGAGTGAGTGGTGATGTCCCTTGAACCAGCAGTGAGTGAGGTGCCTGTGGATGTATGATGGGTTTGTGAGTGCGTGAGTTGAGAGTGATGAGAAGTGTGTCTTACCCTGGCAGAGAGAGGAGATCATTCATCCTCTTGCGGCACTGAATGGATGTCTTCTTTTGAAGGGCTTTGGCGCTGACTGCCGCTGCCACCACCGCCCAAGCCTGGTTAGCCATGCCAATGCCCATCCTGCAACCAGAGCAGGGCTTGAGGCCATCCCAGCAGGACTCCACAGCATCCAAAAGGCATTCCAATGACATGTCGCTGAAACTGGAGGCTGCAGTCTTTTTGCCTTTCATGGACATCTTCCCTGCAGCAATCAGGGTCTCGAAGCACGGAGATGTGTGCGCCCGGCTTGACTATAAATATGGTGGCCGGTGTATATAAATATGATGTGGCAAGGTGATAGCAGGCGGGTGAATGAGAGTCTGCCCACCATGGAAACTGTGTGTTTCCCAGGAATGCATAAATAATGTGGCGGGCTTGGGCCGATACAGCGTGAAAACCCGCCATCGTGGCCAGTGGGTAAAACATCCTTTTACCCACCCGCTACTGCACTTAGTGCAAATCTGGGATGATTCCGCCCACAGAGTCACAGAATCTTTACAATGCAGGAGGAGGCCATTCAGCCCATCAAATCTGCACTGGCTCTCTGAAAGAGCATTCCAGCTAATCCCACTCCCCTGCCTTATCCCCATAACCTTGCACATTCTCTTTTTTCAGGTAGCAATCCAATTCCCTTCTGAATACCTTGATCAAACCTGCCTCCACCACCCTTCCAGGAAGTTTGCTCCAGACTCCTACCACCCTTTGCGTGAAAAAACTTTTCCTCACATCACTTATACTCCTTTAGCCAATTACTTTGAATCTGTGATAAAAACAAAAAACTGCGGATGCCGGAAATCCAAAACAAAAACAGAAATACCTGGAAAAACTCAGCAGGTCTGGCAGCATCGGCGGAGAAGAGCAAAGTTGATGTTTCGAAGTTCTGTTGAAGGGTCATGAGGACTCGAAATGTCAACTTTGCTCTTCTCCGCCGATGCTGCCAGACCTGCTGAGCTTTTCCAGGTATTTCTGTTTTTACTTTGAATCTGTGCCCTGTAGTTCATGATGCTTTCTTGAGTGGGAACAGTTTATCACTATTTACCCTGCCCATACCCTTCAGGATCTTGAATACCTCTATCAAGTCTCCTCTCAGCCTTCTTTTCTCCAAGGAAAATAGTCCCAACCTCTCCAGTCTATCCTCATAGCTACAGTTCTTTATCCCTGGAACCATTCTTGTGAATGTCTTCTGTCCTCTCCCCGATGCTTTCACATCCTTCCTCAAGTATGGTACCCAGAACTGGATGCTGTACTCTAAAAGAGGCCTAACTAGTGTCTTATACAATTACAACATGATCTCCTTACTCTTGTACTCAATGGCTCTATTAATAAAGCCTAAGATACTATATGCTTTATTAACTGCTCTCTCAACATGCCCTGCCACCTTCAATGACTTATATACATATACACTGAGGTCCCTCTGTTCCTGCACCTCCTTTAGAGTTTCTCCCTTTGTCTCTTCATATTCTTCCTGCTAAAATGAATCACCTCACACTTCACTGCATTGAACTTCATCTGCCACTTGTCTACTCAATGGACCAACATGTCTATGTCCTTTTGAAGTTCAAGACCATCCTCATCACAGCTGACAACATTTCCAATCTTTGTCTCATCTGCAAATTTTGAAATCATGCCCTGAGCACCAGCCTAGGTCATTAATATATATCAGGAAGAGCAAGGGTCCCAACACTGACTCCTGGGGAACTCCACAACAGATCTTCCTCCAATCTGAAAAACAACCATTTATCATTACTGTCTGTTTCCTGTCACTCAATCAATTTCTTTTCCAAATGCCTATTTTCCCTTTTATTCCATGAGCTAGAATTTTGCTCATAAGTCTGTTATGTGGCACTGTATCAAATGTCTTTTGAAAATCCATGTACACCACATCAACACCATTTCCCTTAACAATCTTTTCTGTTATCTCAAGTTAATTATACACGATTTTCCCTTAATGAATCCATGCTGGCTTTCTTTAATTATCCTGTACTTGTCTAAGTGACTTTTGATTTTGTCCCGAACTATTGTTTCCAGAAGTTTTCCTACCAGTGAAGTTAGACTAGTCTGCAGTTGCCGTCTTTATGCTTGCACCCCTTTTTGAACAAATGTGTAACATTCGCAATTCTCTAGTCCTCTGATCCCACCCCTATGTCTAAGGAAGACTGGAAGGTTATCACTTGTGTCTGTGCAATTTCCACTCTCACTTCCCTCATTACCCTTGGATGCATCTCATCCGGTCCTGGTACCTTATCAATTTTAAGCGAAGATGGCCTTTCTAACACCTCGTCTATCTCAATTCTAAATTCTGCTAGTTTACCAGTTATCTCCTCTCTCACCTCAGCCTGGGTAGCATCTTCTTTCTTTGTAAAGACAAATGTAAAGTATTCATTCAATACCTCAGCTATTTCTCCTGCCTCCACGTGCAAGTCTTTTTTATCCCTAATTGGTCCTACTTTTCTTTTACCACTCTTTTATTATTTATATGCTTATAGAAGACCTTAGCCTTCCCTTTTATGTTAACTGCCAGTCTCATTTCATGCTTTCTCATTTGTTTTCTTCTTAGGCTTTTCACTTCCCCTCTGGTCCTTTTATATTCAGCCTGTTTCTCCTTTGCATTTTCTATGTGAAATCTGTCGTACATGCATTTCTTCCTTTTCATCTTCACCTCTATCTCTCTCGTCATCTAGGGGCTCTGGATGTATTTGCCCTACCTTTTCCCTTTAGAGGAATATACCTTGACATTACCTGCAATACCTTTTCTTTGAATGAAGCCAAGACATTCCCCAGAATCAGGTCCAACAGTGCCTGCCCACTCATTGGACCAGAAACATGCTGCTGCAGAAAATTATCTTGAACATATTTCAGGAACTCTTGCCCCTCTTGTCCATTTGCATTATTCCTATCCCAGTATATTTTGGATAATTGAAGTTACCACGTTACAATTACTCTATAATTCTTGCGCTTCAAAGTAATTTCTTTGCAAATTTGTTTCTCTGCACCCCTTCCACTAGTTGGTGGTCTATCTACTACACCAATCAATGTTATTGCAACTTTTTCATGAATAGTGGTGAACAATTAAACAACTAACTGGAGGAGGAGGATCCACAAATAGCTCCATGGTCAATGATGGGGGAACTCAGCACATCAGTGCAAAACACAAGGCTTAAGCATCTGTAACCATCTTCAGCCAGAAGTGTGGAGTGGACGATCCATCTTGGCCTTCTCCTAAGGTCCCCAGCATCACACATGCCAGTCTTCAGCCAATTCGATTCACTCCATGTGATATCAAGGAATGGTTGAAGGCATTGGATACTGTATAGGCTATGAGCCCTGATAATATTCTGACAATAGTACTGAAGACTTGTGCTCCAGCACTTGCCGCACCCCCTAGCCAAGCTGTTCCAGTACAGCTACAACACTGACATCTACCTGGCTATGTGGAAAATTGCCCAGGTATGTCCTGTACGCAAAAAGCAGGACGGATCCAACCTGGCCAATTACCGCCCTATCAGTCTACTTTCAAACGTCAGCAAAGTGATAGAAGGGGTCATTAACACTGCTGTCAAATGACACTTGCTCAGCAATAACCTGCTTACTGACGCTCAGTTTGGTTCCGCCAGGGCCACTTAGCTCCTTATCTCATTACAGCCTTGGTTCAAACATGGACAGAAGAAGTGAGGTGAGAGTGACTGCCCTTGCGATCAAATCAGCATTTGACCGACTGTGGCATCAAGGAGCCCTAGCAAAACTAGAGTCACTGGGAATCAGGGGAAAACTCTCTGCTGGTTGGAATCGTACCTAGCACAAAGGAAGATGGTTGTGGTTTTTGGAGGTCAATCATCTCAGTTCCAGGACATCACTGCAGGAGTTCCTCAGGGTAGTGTCCTCAGCCCAACCATCTTCAGCTGCTTCATCAATGACCTTCCTTCCATCATAAGGTCAGAAGTGGGGATGTTTGCTGATGATTACACAATGTTCAGCACCATTTGCAATTCCTCAGATACTGAAGCAATTCACGTCCATATGCAGCAAGACCTGGACAACATTAAGGCTTGGGCTGGTAAGAGGCAAGTAACATTCATGCCACACAAGTGCCAGGCAATGACCATCTCCAACAAGAGAGAATCTAACTATCGCCCCTTAACATTCACTGACACGACCATCGCTGAATCTCCCAATAGCAACATCTTGGGAGTTACCATTGACCAGAAACTGAACTGGACTAGCCATATAAGTACTGTGGCTACAAGAGCAGGTCAAAAGCTAGGGAGCCTGCAAGTAACTCACCTCCTGACTCCCCAAAGCCTGTCCACCATCTACAAGGCACAATTCAGAGGTGTGATGGAATACTTTTCACTTTCCTGGATGACTGCAGCTCAAACAACGCTCAAGAAGCTCAAATTCATCCAGAACAATGTAGCTCACTTCATTGGCACCCCATCGGCCACCTTCAAGATTCATTCACTCCACCACCAACACACAGTGGTAGCAGTGCGTACCATCTAGAAAATGCACTGCAGGAATTTGCTAAGCCTCCTTCGACAGCATCTTCCAAACCCGCGATCTCTATCATCTAGAAGGTCAAGAACAACAGATGCAAGAGAACACTACCACCTTCAAGTTCCCCTCTATGCCACACACCATCCTGACTTGGAAATATATCGACATTCCTTCACTGTTGTTTGGTCAAAATCTTGAAACTCCCTCCCTAATAGCAGACTGCAGCGGATTCAAGAAGGCACCTCACCACCGCACTCTCAAAGGCAATTAGGGATGGGCAATAAATGCTGGCCTAGCCAGCGATGCCCACGACCTATGAAAGAATACATTTTTAAAAATTCATGCACATCCAATTTTTAGGTGGATGTTGCATACCTCAATGGTGATGGCTGATATTAGGTCTTCAGCCACATTACAATGGAGTCGGCCACATAGCTGGCAAAGTGGAAACTGAGACCAGGCCATTGCTTGTGACACAGTAACTTTCAGATAAGTGAAGACTGGGGTAGTTGGAGCAATAGGAAATTTAGAGGAGGATTGAGGGAGAGATTGGTGTTTTGGATCAGAAGCTAGAGGAAAAAGAGAGGCAGCCAGGAGGAGGATTGAGAGGCAGGCTGGTGGTTGGGATCAGAGGCCAGGGTGGGGGAGGATTAAGGAGAGGAGGCCAGTGTAAGGATTGAGAGAGAGGCCGATGGATAGGATTGGAGGTTAGTAGACATAGGGGTTATGGAGTGGATGCTGGGCATCTGGACTGGAGAGTAGAGAGAGGCAGTGAGCTATCTTTTAAACGTTGAGAGGGGAGGATCTTGCATGCTTGCTCTTCTGAGCTCCCAATCCAAGTAAATTTGGAAAATTTAGCATCTAGGTAGCAGGCAGTACCAAGAACTGGGATTAGTGAGTACAGTCAGATCCATATCTCTCGTGCCAGCTGCCTTAGGGAACACCAATCTTGAAGTGAGAAATTCAGTAAGGCACGAGGCCACTTAGCTGGATATGTAAAGGACCTCCCATCTGTTTCTGTGGGCCCAGGGCATTAATGATTTCCCTTAAGATACGATAGGTGCTGTTCTTCCAACCAGAAATGCTTAGCCACTTCCTGCTCGACATACTGGGGGCTTCAGATGGCCACCGAATTTATAACCTTTGGTTTCTTTGCTGCCTCTTTTATACTACAGGCTCAATCAGGCAACAACAAAACCAGATTAATACATAAACAATGATTTTGAAGTTGTGATGTTAAAGTAACGGCTCACATAGAAATCCTGCTCATATTCAGCATGTTTCTTCCCATATCTGAAAGCGCTTCCCTGGGATCTTGGGTATAGGCAAGGAAATTGGAAACCTGATTGAGACATCAGATCTGTCTTTACTGCCTGGGTCAAACACTGGATGGAGCACAGAAAGAAAAAACATGCTGAAAAGGCCAAAACAGAAACCAGCCTGATTTCTTTTTGATTACTTCCAATGTAAGGAAAATTAGTCGGGGTTTATTGTGGGATTCCCCCCAACAGCTTTTCTTTTATCTTACTGCCCAAGTAATGCTTAACGGAAGTGAAGGTGAAGATTTACCTCAGAGTCATGAAAACATAGCCATTTGGTGAGGTGTTCCTGAATTCTAAGATGTTTATTGTATGTAAAATAATAAAACTAGCAGCAAAGGACTTTTGCTATAAGAAGTGAAGGAACTCAAATTTGAATCTAATTCTAGGGCTTCTTCCAAATTTGGGAGCCTCATTATTTTCTAGCAATGTATAAATTGTGATCTGTTGAACAGTCTCTATATTACTGTTCTGTGTCACAAGATCCGGAGAGAATGCTGAGAGAAGAGGCCTCAGTGCCATATGTTATCAGTTAATGTGTCGTATGATGTCTGACTCCTTCATTCCTTCCGCCTCCCTTCCTCGAACAGAAATGTGCTCCATGGCAATGGGGCCCTGGTTACTCCCATCACAGACCTATAGCCTCAAATTGCCCCAAATTGCCCAGGGATAATTGAGCAGTTACATTTAATGACCAAATGAATTGTTAAAACCCTTAAAGCAGTGAAGTCTCGGGAGTCCATTGAAGCTAATTTTCTAAGTGTTGCAGTAAAGAACAATCAGAGGTAAACTGTCTGCGGCACAGGATGGGCTGATATTATTGTATTAGACAAAGACAGATAATAGTGGCACTTTTAGTGCCATATCTTACCAGACTCCTAAAACAACATTGTCTTTTGAGTAAGAAAACATGTTCTGTGTTTTTACACGGCTGATCAAAGTGGCTTTTCTCTACGGGGTCAGTCATTGCTAAAACAACATTACCTCAGGAACTTAGATAGCTTACATTTTATGCCATGACATTGGTTAAAGTCTACAACAAATGTGAAGTAACTTACGTTGTTTAAAAAAAACACAATGCTTCTGGTGTACAATTTTGCTTTTGTCCAGTAGTGAATAAAGATGAAGATTGTTCTTTGTTGTTAAAGTTACTTTCTCCCACATAAAACTTTCTGTCCCCTTATCCATTCTTGAACAAAAATTCAAGAGCTGTGTTGTATTTTCCTGCAGTAGCTCCCCAGAACAATCAATTCCTCAGGCACAAAAGTCAAGAGGAAGGGTGCAAGGTCCAGTTCAGGGGTTTCTACTCCTTTAGCATTGTGCTGGGATTTCTAATGTTTTCTATAAGGTTGGGAGGGAAGAGTTTGGCCTGTATCTACTGTAGGGACAGGGCAGCTGGAGGTATTCATGTGGGGCAAGGAGGTGGTGAGGTGGTGTTCCTGGCTTCTTGACTAATTTTCCTGATCCAAGGTGGAATACAACGCAACAAATGGTGCCCAGGAAATATGATGCTTTGGCTTATAGAATACAATGGTTACAACACAGAAGAAGTCCTTTCAACCCATCAAGCCCTTCCTGGGTCTCTGAAAGAGCATCTTAGCTTGTTCATGCCCCTGCCATTTCCACGTAGCTATGCCAATATTTTTCCATTCAAGTGAGCATCCAATTCCCTTTGAAATCTATGATTGAATCTGCCTCGATCACCCTTTTGGGAGATGAACTACCTAGATACCTTTTGCTCCATCAGGACATTTTAGTTAAGTCATGACTATTTAGCTGTCAATCTTCATATCTAGCTCACGGGTCTTTATTCTTGAGTCCTGACATTGCTTTGGGCCTTTCAGGCCTACAGCTGCACCTTGATCTCATGCCTTTTTCATTGGTGCTTAGCTCTGCTGGAATCTCAGCACCATGCAAATGGCTCATGATAGGAAATCCCAGTGATTCTTCAGCTGGTCATCTTAGGTGCGCTACTTCTGTCTAACAACGGGGAAGGAGCCAGGTACATTAGCCTAAATGACCCTTGCTTCTATGAGGTTTCACAACCCTTCAGCACCTCACACAGTTACCTATCCATCATGTGTGAATATAGGCATACATGCTAATTGGCTATGCATGATCATGGATGGGTACCACAGGCAAACCAGATTCCCCTCATCGGATGTCCATGCATGGACATTCCAGTAGTAATGTGCAGCAGTAGCACTGACTAGTTTATTTCCCATGGGTGCATCAAGGTCAAATAAAGGCTGGGCTGAAATATGCTAATACAGCACAGTTCAGAGGTTGAATCAATAGCTTACATTTCTACAGGACACTTCACCGAAGTGTAATTAGCCAAAGCAGATGTACAGCCAAGGAACAGAATAATAGGAAGTGGGGCTAAGTGTGCAGTCAAGGCTGTGGATTTTAAGGAGGGCCTTGAAGGAGGAGAGGGAGGTGGAGAGGCGGAAAGCTTTAAGGAGGAAATTGCAGAATGTAGCAACTAGGTAGCCACTAATGGTGGAGTAAAAGGAGTGAGGGATGTACAAGAGGCCAGAGTCGGAGGAAAACAGAGTTCCGGCAGTGTTGAAGGGCTCAAGAAGATGACAGTGATAATACTTTCCTGGGCTTAGTCCCCAAGAAATATTATAATTACACACAAACCTACCAGGAAAATTTCATAGAACCTATTCAGCAGCAAAAGAAATTGGGCTTTAAAAAAAAATCATTTACAGGAGGTGGGCGTCACTGGTAATGTCAGTTTCTATAATTTAGCCCTAATTGTCCTTGGGAAGCAGGTGGTGAACGGCCTTCTTGAACTGCCACAGTCCATGTGGTGGCACTCTCACAGTGCTGTCAGGAAGAAGTTCCAGGATTTTGATCCAATGACAATGATGGAGCAGTGATGTATTTCCAAGTCAGGATGGTCCATAACTTGGAGGAGAATTTGTTGGTGTTGTCTGCCCCTGCTGCCCTAGTTCTGCTGGAAAGAAGAGGCCCTAGGTCTGAAAAATGCAGTCAGCGATGCTTTGGCGAGTTATTGAAGTGCATCCTAAATGGCACATACTGCAGCTGCGTTGCACCAGTGGTGGAGGGAGTGAATACTTAAGATGGTGGCTGCTAGTGCCAGTCAAGCAGGCTGCTTGATTCTGGATGGTGTCGAGCTACTTGATCCATGCACCTCATAACTAATTTTAATAACCCAGCAACTTGGTAATTGCAGTCACTACATTAATGCTGCAATATTCAATATCTATGTATTGGTATCATTCATAATAAACATACCCAATTGGATATATAAAAGGGTAGATCTTACAAATTTTCAGTCCTTCATCCATAATGAAATTCCTACATGGAGGGTGGTGCAGTCCAGGCAATTTGCATTATGGGCCAAATTTTCCAAGGCTCAGTGATGCAGGCAGGGCCTTGCATGTAACTGGGTTAGGAAAAAGATTTCTGGATAATTGTCCACAATTTACTCTAATTTTAAGCATAGAATCTTAGAATTATAATGCACAGGAGAAGGCTATTCACTCTATCATGCTTGTGCCAACTTTTTGCCAGTGCAGTTTTTCCTATTGACTCTATCAGCTCTTCATAATTGTGAACACCTCTTTTAAATCTCACCTTAACCTTCTCTGTTTTCAGGAGAACAGTTTTCCAATCAATAGATGGAAATTCTCAGACAGTGCGTTTACAGCCTTCTGAGAATCTGATTGCTGCTCCTGAGGCCCTGTTGGGAACAAGGCATCTTGCATAACTTACCCCTGTATCTTGAAAAATTGGTTCCTGAATCGTAAGTTTGTAATTGTAACCAAAGACAAAATAAATGCTGTTAGAGAGCCTCTAACTCTTTCATGTTACTCCCAAATTACTCGTACATGCATGATTGAAATTTCTGGGTTTACAATATATATAAAACACGGGTTTGAATTTCACAGTGTCAAAGCGGATGTACAGCAGTCCCAATCTCAAGTAAAATGGCAGGTGATGGCACTCGGAGGGCGTCCCGACTTCATCACAGCATTGCACGATATTACAGTTGATGTTTGCGTGCAGATGTCGGAAGTGTGCCCACTGACAAATAAAGGGACAATTAGGCAAATTAATTAATTAAGCAATTTTACATGGCCCATGCAATTTCATGCTCGGCATAAAGGCTACTCAGCCAGGCAGCCTTCACGTTTTTCATGAACCCTCAATTCAAAAGGGATTACAGGTAAACAGGATCTTGGCAAGGGGAGTAGGTAGGAGTTTTGCGAGCTGGTTTACAGACAGTTTCTGGCATTTTTTCTGTGTTCTGGAGAACTCTTTGATTTCTCCACATTTGCAGTGGCTTTCTGCAAAGAGGCCCCTTCGATGCATTATCCTGCGCAATCATCTTTAAGAAAATGGGGAGTGTCTTTTCTGTTGGAGGGACCTCCTCCAAAGAGGAGGAGAGGGCAAGAAGGGAGAAGCGGCCAGGTGCCTGCAGGCAACGCCCCAGAGTGTGACCTGTGGAAAGAGAGGCACAGCCAGAAGGGGTGCAGAGTCAGCAGGAAGTGCATGGCAGAAAGGACCATAGAATACACCATTATCCAGCAGGCAGAGTATACAGGTAGCTCTCTTTTTAACCGGACATGTCTGAGGTCCAGTGCCGAATGAGGCTCCACCTCTCCAGGGACACTGTGAGCTCCATATGCAAGATGATTGGCCCAGAGATCACCTATGGTGGGTGGCCACCCTATGCCAGTGGCTCTTAAGGTTACAGTGGCCCTGAATTCTTTCACCTCAGGTTCTTTCCAGGGCTCAGTGGGAGATCTGTGTGGTGTCTCCCAATCAGCTGCCCACAATTGCATCAAGCTGGTCACTGACACTCTGCTCAGATGTGTCAGTAACTTCATCCACTTCTGGGCCAACAAAGCCAGCCAGGCTGAGCAAGCCAGAGGCTTTGCTGTAATTGCTGGGTTTCCAAGCATCCAGGGAACCATAGATTGCATGCATGTAGCCATTAAGGTGCCAGTAGGTAAGCCGAATCCCTTTGTCAATAGAAAGGGGTTCTGCTCCTTGAACATCCAGCTTGTTTATGACCACAAGACTCAAACTGCAGATATGCGCCAGGTATCCTGGAAGCTGTCATGATGCCTACATCCTCCAACACTCCCAGGTCCCAAGGTGCTTCATTACTCCAGCTCCCTTGGATGGTTGGCTCCTGGGGGACAAAGGCTGACCCCTGAAAATGTAGTTCATGACGCCACTCAGACACCCAAGACAGAAGCAGAGGAGAGCTATAATAGAAGTCATGCCTCCACAAGGGCAGTAATTGAGAGGACCATTGGGTTAATCAAGATGAGGTTTTGCTGCCTGGACCACTCAGGGGGAGCACTTCAATATCCTCCAGAGTGCAGTTCACTTATTGTCATTGTCTGCTGCACACTGCACAATCTGGCTTGTCAAAGAGGCACCCATTGGAGGATGAAGACAGCGATGCAGCTCCACAAGCCATGGAGGATGACTCAAGTGCTGGGCCTGAGGAGGAGGCAGAGGACCCCCAGTGTGAGGAGGTGCACATCGAAGTGAGAAACCTTATGGGAGTCAGGAACACCAGGGAGGCCTTGATTCACTGTACTTTCAGCAAGGCATCCAAGCCATGGCTTGGAAGTGAGGGCAAGGGTGACACCCCTTACTAATCATTCCTGATGAAACCATCCCATCACCCTTAAGTCAAGTTGTGATCTCTGACCTTTCTCTATGTCACACGCCATTCCAAGGCCCATTACCTATGAAAAACATGAAGCACATTCAGGCCATTACACATAATGAGATATTTATATGCTGGTCTCAAAAATACAAATTAAACAGAACACACATCTCAGCAAAAGTTACATCACTCGTGATAACCCCTCTTGTGCTCAAAGTAATTTAAACTTCGTGTGGCACTTCCTGGGCGGGAGTGTCCAGCACCATGGTTGGGCACATTCTCATCAGATGCAATTCTCACTGGTGAAGGGGCAAAGGAGCTGCTGCCATCATCCAGAGTGCCCTGAGAGGTGCCCACAGATGCGAGCTGCAGCTCATCCACCAACATGAGGTTGGTTTGAACCTCCCTGCTCACCAGCGATAGACGGGCAGTTAGCAGAGTTATTAGGTGCATCATCCATCTCTCACACTGGCAGTGACCCACTGAGGTCACTGCTAATGTGCAGGCTTGCATGTCTGAACTCAACCCCAGAAACCCCTGATTCTGTTCCTGGAGCTGCCTCTCCATGACAGTCACCACTCTGTCAATGGAGGGGACTGTGTGTTCAGAGTTGTGGGTCAATGCAGTGCTCATGCTTGACATGGACTCCTCCAAGAGAGAGACAATGGCATGCATACCCTCAGGGATCCCTCCAGATCTTCCCACGTATCCCACTGGGCATCCAGCATCTACCATCTAATGGACCACTCCAGAGGCTCATCATCTGCCTCAGAATCAGCGTGGTCCTGGTTTCCAACAATCTTGTGACAGCCAGTGCCCTGCGGAGCCTCTGCCTCTGACAGCTCTTCATGCAAAAGTGATGTGCCTTTGCCACTGTGCACTCCCATCTGATCCAACGCACTATTGCCCACTGACGTGCCTATGTCTGCGCTGGTGCTTGGAACGGAGAGAGGATGTGACGTGGGTGCATCTGTCCACAGCTCCTCCTCGGAAGTCAAGGGAGAATCCTCCAGGTCTGTAGCGTATCATGAGGATGATGCAACTGAGGGAGGAAGAGAAAATGTTAGTTGCAAACATCATTACAAAGTGACCAAGCATGCTCTACAGTTGTTTGTCGCAATGGACAACTGCCTCACTCAGGCATTGTGAATGGATTCTTGGCTTGAACATTGCATTCGAAATGCCACTATCCTACATCCCTTATACACTCCCCCAGTCTCTCACCTGTCCACTGGACTCTTACCTTACTCTGAGACCCATGACTGTCTGAGACCTGTGGACCTTGCTCCGTGCTCACATGCCAAATCAAAGGCTTCCACCTCAAAATTCGACAGGATCAGGAGTTTGGGCACGCCACCACCCGTTTGTGAGTGCTGCTGTGCATTATGGCTTCTCTTTCTAGGCAAAAGTGCTTTCATTAGTCCAACCTCTGCCTGTCACACCATGCCAGCTTCACCCCCACACCTCCCCCACACCCACCCCAGGAGACCCAGATTGAGGTGCCCATCAGATTGGCACAACTCACCCTTGCACACATCAAAGCCAAATGGGCACATTTCCCAACCTTTGACGGCACAGGGATATGAGCCATTTGACATTCTGCATCTCACACCTGTGAGCACCATGAAGTTTGGCCACCTCCTATGACATCTGTACATAGTTCCATGCTAACTCCATGTTCACCCTTGCAGAACGCAGAAGGTAATTGAACCTTTTACAGCACTGGATCCAATTGCGGTGCACAACATCATGCCCGCTCACCTGGACTGCCACCTCTGTCCATGCCTCCTTTGTTTGATGAAGTGGCCTCCTCTTATCATCCCGTGGGATTATTATCTCCCACCGGGCACTCACTGCCTCCAGCAGAGCATGCAGCCAATCATCTGAGAAGCAGGAGGCCCTGAGTGCCCACTGGCATTGCCCCCCTCCCTCCCCACCAGTGGAGTATGCTGTGGGCCCTGAGGCCATAAATCATGAAATTCGTTACTCCTTCCAGGCAATATCAGACAGCTCCTGAGGCTCCTGAACACCTCTTGGCAGTCTTCAGGGAGCTTCTGTGCACTTTTAAATCCCTCCTCCGGAACCGCATTGGACTGGTGACCACCACACGCCCACCTCTACCATCAACGCTGAGCCAGTATCAGCATGCGTTTCATGCTGGCCGGCCATTAATTGGCCAACCAGTGTGAAATCGGTGTTGGCATCCGATTGTGGGTGGCAGCAGATCCTGCATCTGCTTCCGGGCCTGCCGATCGCGCATGCACACCAAGAGTGTAATTCAGGCCTTGGTTCTGCACCAGGGATCTCAGCCTATCTGAAAAGGCCAGGACTAGAGTTCCTATTCTTCCTGAAATTATGTTTGTCAGCTGCCAGCTCCCGGGAAACAACTGTACTTACAGTTCCCAGCACATTGCAGTCTGCAAATGAATTGTTAAAAAAAGTCCGAGTGTCCTCCATCGAAGCCCACTTCCAGTCCTCCATGCCCCAACCCCACCTGCCGTCCTCCCCCAAAGCCCTCTTCCAGTCCTTCATGCCTCTGCCCAAACACTCCACCCACCCTCGCCTCTGACTCACCCTTGCTGGTCTGGAGCCTCCATGCAAGCAGCTAAGCTCCTGCCCCACTGTCTTTTGCCGCAGAGTTCAAGCAAGGCAACATTCACCTCAGACGCAACTGAACAAGGCCAAATGGTGGACACCAACATTAATTGAACATGAACCAGGTGCCACAAGTTTCCCATGCACAGCCGACGTAACCTTGAAGGTAGGACTTAATTTCACAAAGTTTTAAGATAATGAACATTCATGGGATGCAAATGTATGACAAGTTAGGACCACTACGGGATGGCATGAGGCCCAATCCACCACTGCCACACCACCAATTAGCTTTTCAGTCTGAACTTGCTGTTGTAATTTTGAAACTTCAGCTTCTGCATAATTAACTCACCCCGCCTGCCGTGTTCCCCGCTTCTGGAGTCATAAGTAAACTCCACCCATAATCTCTAACTCACTATTACTATCACTGAGCCAAGCTGACACTGTACAAGCTAACAAGTTAGAAGCACCTAAAACTACTGGATTTAGTGCTTTAAATGAACAGGTTGGGTTCGCAGCTAATCATGCTCTGGACCCCAAAGTACCCATACACCATAGGGAGATCAGCTAGCTTTGTTACATAATTTGTCCCCTTCATTAAGTGACAAATTAGGTTATTCGATGAATCACAAGCTGCAAAGGGCCACTCGAGTTTAAGCTAAGAATAATGGTGATATAAAAATTCTCTATTCTCCGGTACAAAGTACATATCACTCCCCATTTTATCCAGAAACTGCTGTCATTTTTTAACATACTGCATGACAGAATACTTATAAAAATATAAGGGAGACGCGATAAAGGTACAGCCCTGCTTTCTGATAGCATACGAGGATCCTTCAATACGCTCAGTGTGTTTTTCACAAGGAAACTTATTCAAGACAGATTGACTTTATGCTTTACCTGACAGTAGTACAGGGACAGAGCATTGTTTTCTTTCTTTCACAGCTTCCTGTAGACAGTCTCAACTTTTCACATCCCAAGGGCTTAATTCTTTTGTCAGATTTTTTTTAGAAGGAACTAACTCACAAAAATCACTGCCCCACATATCAACTGTCAATCTTTAGGCATTTTTGATATTTCAAGGCCTGAGGATATAAAACAACATTTGGACAGATTGTAATTTTTACCAGTCATCCTCTCACCACCTGATCAAGATAAATCACTCAATTTAAATAAATGCTGCTTTATCTTTTGAAATGATCACAAGTGTTAACAGCAACGTAAAGTAGATTTCAGAGAAACAGAGATATAATTAAAAGCTGATGAGATATAAAATAACAAGCAACATCTTTAAACTTAAACTTCTGGTTGCAGAGCAATGAACAATGACTTCACTGAAGCAATTGGAACAAGCATTCTAATCCAGTGACAAGTGCAAGGATATGAGGTTAGACCTGAGGCAGGAGGGAGAACAATGCTCTGTTTGAGTCCCTGTACATCAACAGCTTCTGTAGTCCCAAAACATAACTTCATGCTGATGTCACCAGATAGTTTACTACAGCTTCTCAGCTTAAAGGTAGAAATAGATGCTGAGTGAGATTCTGGGAGGCTGGAGATGGGGAGGCTAGAGATGGCGAAGCAGTAGACCAGGCCCCAGATCAGGGATTGTAGTAATTTACTTCTGCTATTTTCTTCTCATCCTATTTTCTTATTCAATTATTTTTTAACAAGACCTGTACCAAAGCACATTGTCAATCTTTGTAGTGCAGCTGTATGCGTAGGTTGTGTATATCACTGTAATCTCTTCTATTTCTCAAGGTGCTCTACAGAAAACCAAGGCAGACATGCTACATCCAGACACATAAGCCTTTCTCAGCACACACCCAACACTCATTCGCTCCCTCACAGCAACCAGCTCAGACCATACACCACAGGGGTTACATAATCAATTAGAGAGTATGTTGGGTGGGACATGTGGTTCAAGAAAAGAGGGGCTGATCATTAATGGCAAAGGATCACAAGGAACCAGCTGTCTTTTGGACTTGTTTGCATTCCTGTATTTAAAAGAAGAATGCTTTTCAGGAATCAACATTTGGTTAAGCCATTGGTGATGCATCTGAGAAGTAGGCTGCAGACAGGACCTAAGATTGAGGCATCCATTATCTGCACATGCACAGCTTCACACAATAGTTTCACAACATTGTAGTCTACCATGGAGTGTGCAGAAATGATAGAATCATCTGGATTGGAGCTCTGCCCTCAGCACCTCCACCGAGGCTTTATGGGAGTTTGTTCAGTCTGCGGTAGATTCCAGAGTGAAAGAGCTTTCTCTTCTGAGTTCATTAAATTTGAGAGTCATCTAGAGAGATCCGTGAGGCAGGGCATATATTAGTGATCTCATTGTTGCCATCACATTTAAGATGGTCATATCATCGAGCAGCCAAGGAGATGCGATGTGCAGTAGTAGAGTGTTATGATGACAGCCGATGTTAATTGCTGCGCAAACCAAATCCCAGAGGGAAACTTGGCTTACAGGCCATGCCCTTTTTTTTGTATTCCGTAAATGAGAAGAAAACATACTGACCTCGGCAGCAAGAATTTCAGTAACACTTTTGGGATTTTAAAAATTAAAAGTAAGTTTCATTAACAAGATTGAAAGAAAACTTAAGCACACAAGATTACAGTTGCATAGTTAAAGTTAATCTTACAAAACATTCCCCCAAAAGACTCCCTACTTGGTCAGAGCCACAAATAAACACCTTCCAGGTAATATTCCTTAAATATCTATAAGTATAAAAATCCAGTAATATTACCCAAGACAGACTGCTGTAGCTTTAATAATGACGTACCACATGACCACTTAAACTGTCTCCCACTCTGCTGTGGAAATACAAAACTTCAGAACTCAGCTGTTTTTTGCAGCCCATGACCTTTCTAGCTTGACTAGATGGCTGATTCAAATTACATCTTCTCCTAGCCTACAGCTGTTTCCAGGAGATCTTCCTCACACAGCCAACAGATAACAGCCAACAGCCCTCCTAAGCTCTCCACAGAAACTCTAAAATACATTTTCTCCCCTTTCATTTCATGTTCCATTGTTCTCACGCCTCTTTAAAACTTAAATACTTCCAAATATAAAATCCTTCATGTTTCTAATTTGTCTCTGCTTTTGGGTCAATAAAATGTATTATCCCGTTCTATCTACCTATGGAACTCCTGCAAGATGCAAGCTTGTCACCTCTGAGTTCCCTCTGATTTTCAAATAAACTCAATTTATCTAAAAATGCAAATGTTAGATCCAACCTATTCACTTATACCTCAAACCTAACACTTCTATCCTTTCATTTTTAATCCCCCAGACAATCAGTCTTCTAGTAACATTCCCCCAGCTTAACTAAATCACTCACACACACACAGACAAACACACACATACACACTCACACACGCTCATAGCCTTCCTTACAGAACAACACAATATTCCACAAAAAATATTTTTAAAAAATCTATTCTCACAAGAGGCATGGTTAATGTGGCTAGGGATGATAATGCTGCCTCCCTGGATGGAACCACTCCCAGAACCTTACACCAGATCCTTTCAATAGTGCCAGAATGCACATAGAGCCAAGTCATCCATGCAGTTCTGGGAAGTGACAGAGTCTGTTGCTGTAGGACATCTTAAAGGCCTAGCTGTGACATGTCTGTAATGTAACCTAACATCCCCCCACTCCACTACCAGCATATTATGGTGTGTGTTGTACTGAGATGCAAGTCTATTTTAATTTCACATTTCCTTCATCCACATGGTTTAATTTACTGCCACCACTCTTCTGGGAATTCTTGATGAAGTTTTGGCCTTCTTTCCAATGGAATTTCCTTTTATCTCTTTTACCTTGTGCACCTTCGTTATTTTCTGTTTCCGTTGTGTTTGATCAAATATCGACTACAGATGTGGCCTGACCTGTTAAGTGCTTCCAGTATTTTCTGTTATTAATGCAAAGTGACATTTTGATACAAGCACAAATTCACAAAACTGGTTCCCACACTGAGCGGGGCAGAAGAGAAGGCATATAACGCAACTGATAGTAAAGCCATAAAAATCTTGCTCTGCCGTGCCATTGGAATTTTAGTAGTCTCAGATTTATGTTTGCGAGTGCAATTTACAACAACAGAACTGCATTTCTGCCATTGGCAACCCTTTCTCAGGGTAAGAAGTGCCTACAGACATTTGACCCAGGACAGCTATTTCAGTACTCAACCTTGAGAAAATGTGTTTAATCCATAAATCTTTACACATGAATTATTGTATCATTTGCGACTAATTTCATCTTGTATTGGAAATCCCTGGCTTCGTATTATCAAAGAGACTTTGTTAATTAATTGCCTGAGTTTTAGATTTAATTTTCTATCTAACATGATTATCTGCTACAAATGTGACAGGCTTCAACGTTAATTGGATACTCCCTTTATTCATTTGCTAAGAAAAACAAAATCACTGCCACAAGTAGTAATTTTGTCTTAGAAGGTAATTCTTAGTTAAGCTTATTACAGAGGTCTGTCAAAGGCCACATGTTAATTATGCTGAAGATTACTCCCAAAACATGGATACCCTCAGAAATGACCAGTTCTTTGATAAAGGGGACCTGATTTCCTATGTTCTTTTCAAGACAAGGGAGAATGACTTTTATGGAACATCCTCCTAAGCAAAAAATGCTTTCCCCAAATTGTCATCCTTTAAGTTATTTGATAAGCACTGCTGTGATGTGACAACATAAAAGTTCTACCCTTACAGTTACCTCCTTCCTCATGTCCTCCCTCCCTCCCTCCATTATTCAGTAACCATAAAATATGAAACTTTGAGTATAGATTGTATGTTCATTTGCTCTGTTTACATTTATAAACTAAGCGACTGTTTCTACTACCGATGCTCTATACATTTATATTTGCCACTTAGGCCTAGCAAGTGGAGTACCCAGGGAGACAAAACAATTTCTGAGAAAGAGGATGGGAAAATCAAAGCTGAGTTAATTTGAACTAAATTCATATATATCTTAGCAACTAATGAGTGGATATTTGTAAATTATCCGTCCTTATCACAATGCTGTTTATGGGGCCTTGCGGTCGGAAATTGGCTGCCACATTTCCCCCTATTACAGCAGTGACGACACTCCAAAAAATGTACTTCATTGGTTATAAAGTGCATTAGGATGCTCTGAGGTTGTGATAGGCTCAAAATAAATACAGGTTTTTTTTAAAATGCAAAGCATTGATCAAACTCTGATGTGATGTAAATAGTGTATCAAAGTATAGTTCTTTTATTGTCTTAAAGTATTGTACTATTTAATAATTTCATTTGAAAGTTTGTCCTAACTTGCCATAAAATGCCAGCATTTTTGGTAAATGCACATGCAGTGGCCGAGTGAGCTGTACAGCAGAAATGTTTTGGGTTCCAATCCCTGGGCTTTTTTGGGTTAACTGGTCTTATCTCAGGTGGCAGAAGAGCAATGACAATTGGCTTTGTATCCCCCGGTTGCTGGAATGCCCACTCTTGAACTACGTTCCAGTGGCCCCAGCTGGGAGCTGCTTGTGTGCGGTAATGGGTGAAGAAAGGAAAGGAATCACATGAGATGCACCTGTAAATACCCACATTAACTGTTCTGGATTACATCTGAAGTATGGTGATTGCTCAAGGTCTCAAAGGGCCAGGGTGCCTGAGGAGCCGGCAGCAAGAGCCAGTGAATACAATAGAAGAGGGGAGAAATTCAAAGGAAATGAAACAACTGAAGCTTTGGCACCACGGGAATGTTATGCCTTCCAGGTTGGCACCAAAAGTGATTTAAGCAGCACTAATATAGATGCTAACATATAACCACATATGCTAAAATAGATCAACCAAGGGAGAAAACTACCAAGAGTTAGACCTGTTTACCTCATTTCCACTTTAACAAAGGGCAGCTTTTACTTACTTTACTTACTTAAATAAAAAACCCAGTCTTGGTGGTTCAACTGATTGGCTGGATGGGAATTTCAATCCCTGTTCTGAGAGGCCAATCACAGCCAGGGCAGCAGAGGCACTACAATTCCCCTCAGTACCTTCAGGTTGGGGAGGGGTAATTAACAATAGTTTCTGATCCTGATCATTATCAGTGACCTCCACACCCCCCATGCCCTGCGCCCCCATGCCGCCGCTCATCTCATGCACCAAGCCAAGGACCAATTCCAGACGTTGAGACAGGAATGGCCATGCACAAATGGTCAAGTCGGTGTTCTGCAGTGCACCATTCCCAACCTGTCACCCTACCTAAGTCGTAAGATTTAACATGGGGTGGAATCATCCATGCCCACTGACATCGGGTTTGTTTGGTGTTGTGAGCGGACAATATGGCGAGAAGGCCAAAAATCAGTTTCACAACATCGTGAAACCAGTTTGTGATCGTTCGCTCAGCCTCTTGATAGCAGGTCGCATTTCTCGCCATCGGATGTCAGGAACCTCATTGTAATACTTCATTATAAGGCTAGCCCACCAGATTCACCGCCTCCCTGCTGGATCATCCGCCACCCCCACCACCCTCAACCAGCAATGAACATGTTTCACAACAGCATATTTAAGGCATGCACTTGGCGGGCTGCAGTTTGAGGGAAACTCAAAGGCGAGTACACAGCAAGATTGTGGAACGAGGACACCTGTTGGACTTGAAGGTTGAGGCGCATTGGAGCCGGGGAGAAAGGCTGCCTTGCAGTTGAAGGTAGCACACAAGCACGTGTGGGGTGGGGGACTGGTGATGGGCAAGGGAAGCAGCCAAGCATTAGGGAAACGTTGTATAAAATGACCATTCCTGTGCAGCTGAGAATTCAGGCACAGCCACATTGATATGATTGGAATCGGGCCTCTAGCTTATCTGCCCTCTCAAGCAATGTAGAGGCACCAAAGTGCCACAAAGTGCTCCAGAGCTTTTCAACCCTCAAGCACAGACTGCAAACTAATGAGTATTTTAGTGGACTGCAGAACAGTTGGATGACTGGGCAAGTTGTACAATCTCCTCGCTAAAGCTGGCCATGGAGCAGTTACTAGTGGAGGCGCTCACAGCCCTTTGCAATGTCATCATCCCGGTTTGGACCAGTCTCCCCCATGGTTCAATCTAACAGTGCAGCCTTGCAGTGTGGGTTAGGAAAATGCCTGCACCTGAGCTGAGAGCACAGCATGCAGCCCAACGGGCAAAGCTCCTGCTAATCGGTCAGGTGGAGTGAGGTGGAGGAAGGTGGGGCTTCGGGTAGCCATGCAGCGCACTAAACTCTGGCCATCCAGGTGGTGGCCAGCACACTCCGGGATGTGTTAACGGACCTTCAGATGTAACCAAGAGAGGTTCTTAGTACACCCATGACTCTCTCTTTCATCCTGCATGGGGAGCACATCAGGATCATGGAGCCTGGTGAATTAGCTGTATGCCTGACAACCTACGGAGAGCAAAGACGGCGGAGAAGAGAGAAACAGAAGCGCCTGGCTGGGCAGAGGGAGGAGCATCACCCTCTGGAAGAAGGGGCGGCTGGGGTTCCCACACATGCCACCAAAGATCCATAGCGAGCTGTCGCTGGTCAGTGACTGGCTAGACCTAGGGTCTATAGACGCAGCCTTTCATTCCTGCAGATGAACAAGAACTAATGTCGCCAAAGATTGCACATGTCCAGGAAACTGTTCGATCACATTTACTAGATACTGCAGAATTTTGCACCACATGGACATGGAGGGCATCCACTGCCAGTGGCCGTGAAAGTGACCGTGGCATTCAATTTCTACCCCAGTGGCTCCCTTCAGGGCTCTACAGGTGACCTCTGTGGGGTATTACAAGCCTCCACCCACAAATGCATCCAGGAGGTCAGGGATGCCATGTTTGTGAGGATAACACAACTTTATGCATTTTGCCTGAGACCAGCACAGCCAGAATGCAAGAGTGATTGGATTCACCCAGATCTCAGGTTTCACACAGGTGCAGGGTGTCGTCGACTGCACTCTGATCAGATCTCTGTCACAACACATGGTCAACTATGCCAACCGCAAGGGCATCCATTCCCTGAATGTTCAGCTGGTGTGCTACCACCACAAACACATCCTGCAAGTCTGCAAACAATTTCCAGGAAGGGTCCATGACTCCTACATTCTCAGCCAGTCACAGATCCCTGATGTCTTCTAAGATCTACAGAGGCTACAGGATTGGCTCCTCGGGGACAAGGGCTTTAAGTATAGAGCCCTGCATGATGAAGTGGTGAGGTGATGGCATGGCAGGTGAATAAGAGCCCGCCCGCCATGGAAGCGGTGTGTTTCCCAGGAATGCATAATTAACACAGCGGTGTGAAAAGCCACCATTGCGACCGACGGGTAAAACATCATTTTACTCACCAGTTAACGTACTTAGTGCAAACCTGGGAAAATTCAGCCCATGGACTCTGGAATGGTCTGTTCCTGAAAGGTGGCTCACTAAACATGAATGGCAATGTTACCTGCATCTTGCTAAGATAAACAGCTCAATCGCACAAAAATTCCTGACTTTTTTTAATGCTACATGATCAAACAAGATAGGGCCCCTGGTATGATGGTGAGGATAGCTAGGGTTCAGGATATTGCCTGGTGATCTTTGCGAAATTTCATCTCCACTCACAGTTCTCACCATAACACACTCAGTGTTCATTGATGAATTACACAGCGTTTCACTTCTGCAAATTAAATCTATATGACATGGATCTTCATGAAATGCCCAATCTTTAGTCTTGTTAATGATTGCTATTCTTAAAATAAAGGCAAAAGTTAAATGTATGTCAACAATATTTGATTTACATATTCTGCTTCACGCCACTATGGTGACTCCAACAACAACTCCATGAGCCTGTTTTCCTCCTTAGCTGGGCTGATGACTCCCTTGAGAATTGTGGGACTATCACAAGACCCAGCTTGAGAATTTGGTTGTTTTCTGCCTCATAATCCCACAGGTTTTGTTTCTAAGTTGGAAAGCATTTAGCAGGTTTATCTTGACCATTGAAGTGTGAGCTGAGGGATCACAAACTGCAGCCTAAAGGTTAGCAAAAGGTGGCAGAAACCATAACAAATGGTCTGGTGTTAGTCGCCTGCTTTCCAGGCTCCTTCAGTGATGTTCTGGACATCTTTTTATGTAAACAAGCAAGGCAAACTAAGAGGTGGAAAACAAACAAGGAAAGAAAAGCTTACAATATCTACCATGGAGCAGAAAGTTTTGCTTACTGTGTGAAGGCAGCTTGTCTTCATTATGTGAAAATAAATTTGGGTGGTAGTTTAAAAAATAAAATCAGAGATGATCAAAGCATATTTTGGATTAAATGTATCAGACGATCAACTGATGCTGTAATTTGACTGAACTTAAATAGAATACGTTCATCTACAGCCATTGTCTCCTCAGGTGATTTTAATTATATGTTTAAAGCCTATGGACATAATTTTTCACTCCCATTGGTGGCGTGGGCTAACAATATGGCGAGAAGGTCAAAAATCAGTTTTACATCATTGTGAAACCAGTTTGCAGTCATCCGCTCCACCCATCACTGGCAGGCCACGTTTTCACAAACCTACTGCAGAATAGATAAGGGAAAACCAGTGGATATGGTGTATTTGGATTTTCAGAAAGCTTTTGATAAAGTCCCACATAAGAGGTTAGAATGCAAAATTAAAGCACATGGGATTGGGGGTAATATATTGGCATGGATTGAGAATTGTGTTAGCAGTCAGGAAACAGAGCATAAGAATAATTGGGTATTTTTTGGAGTGGCAGGTGGTGACTAGTGGGGTAACTCAGGGATCAGTGCTTGGGCCCCAGCTATTTACAAAATAGATCAGTGATTTGGGTGAGGGAGCCAAATGTAATATTTCCAAGTTTGCTGACAACATAAAACTAGGTGGGAATGTTAAGTGGTCAGGAGGATGTTAAGAGGCTCGAGGCAGCTTAGACAAGTTGAATGACTGGGCAAATACAAGGTAGATGCAGTATAATGTGAATAAGTGTGAAGTTATCCACTTTGGTAGGAAAAACAGAATGGCAGAATATTATTTAAGTGGTGATAGATTGGGAAATGTTGATGTACAAAGGGACTTTGGTGTCCTTGTCCACCATCTCAAGGCACAAGTCAGGAGTGTGATGGAATACTCCCCACTTGCCTGGATGAGTGCAGCTCCCACAACACTCAAGAAGCTTGACACCATCCAGGACAAAGCAGCCCATTTGATTGGCAACCCATCCACAAACGTTCACTCTCTCCACCATCAAAACACAGTAGTAGCAGTGTGCACCATCTACAAGATGCACTACAAGAATTGACCAAGGCTCCTTAGACAGCACCTTCCAAGACAACAACCACTACCATCCAGAAGGAGAAAGGCAGCAGATAGATGGAAACACCATCACCTGCAAGTTCCCCTCCAAGCCATCCACCATCCTGATTTGAAAATATATCGCCATTCTTCACTGTCACTGGATCAAAATCCTGGAATTCCCTTCCTAACAGCGCTGTGGGAGTACCTACCCAACATGGACTCCAGCAGGTCAAGAAGGCAACTCACCGCCACCTTCTCAAGGGCAACTAGGGATGGGCAAGCATGCAGGTGCAGCAAGCAGTTAAGAAGGCAAATGGTATGTTGGCCTTCATTGCAAGAGGACTTGAATACAGAAGCAAGGATGTCTTACTGCAGCTGTACAGGGCCTTGGTGAGGCTACACCTGGAGTACTGTGTGCAGCTTTGGTCCCCTTACCTAACAAAGGATGTACTTGCCATAGAGTGGGTGCAGCAAAGGTTCACCAGACTGATTCCTGGGGTGGCAGGATTGTCATATGACAAAAGATTGGGCCAACTAGGCCTGTATTCACTGGAATTTAGACAAATTAGAGGCGATCTCGTTGAAACACATAAACTTCTGACGGGGCTGGACAGACTGGATGCAGAGATGATGTTTCCTCTGGCTGGGGGTTCTAGAACAAGGGGTCACAGTCTCAGAATATGGGGCAGGCCATTTAGGACTGAGATGATGAGAATTTTCTCCACTTAGAGGGTGGTGAACCTGTGGAATTCTCTACTACAGAAGGCTGTGGAGGCCAAGTCACTGAATATATTTAAAAAGGAAATGGATAGATTTCTAGAAGCTATAGTATGGGGAAAGTGCGGGATAGAGGATCAGCCGTAATCATCTTGAATGGCTGAGCAGGCTCAAAGGGCTGAATGACCTATCCAGCTTCTACTGGGTTTTCTCCTCGTCAGGCGGGCACAGCAGGCCAGCCTAGGAACGGCCGTGAAACGGTCCATCACCCGCAATCGGGCCTGGACTGCAATTTCACACTGGCTGGCCAATTAACAGCCAACCAGTGTGAAACGCGTGCTGATAACCTCAGCACTGCGGGGGTGGTAGGGGAGGATTGCAAGCACTGAAATCTGTGCATGTGTGAGGGAACGAGCACTGAAAGTTCCCTAAAAGCAGAACTGCCTCAGGGAGCTGAAGATTTTTAAAATGAAAAATAAAGATTTGAAAAATAAGGAAAACATGTCCCCACATGTGACTCTGTCACATAAACAGAGACATGTGAAAAATGTGTTTTAAAAATTTTAATTTTTTTTAGTTGCTGTTGGGAACCTCATCCCTCTCATGGATGAGGTTTCGCAAAAAATGCGAAGACCGCCTGATCTATTCACCCGCCCACTAACCATAAGGTTGAATGGGCAATGAAAAATTCAATCTAATTAATTTTTAACGTGCTTAATAGCCCTCTTAATTGTCAACTGTTGCACTGCCAACTCATGCATACGCCCACTGACCAAAATATTGCGCGAGTGCGCAATGACGTCGGGACGTTTACCCAACGGCATTGCACACTATTTCACACTCGTGCGTATCAGGTGTGAACCTGGGCCTTCCCTCCAACATAAAGTCAGGAGACAGAATGTTCACTGATGGTTGCACAATGTTCAGCACCATTCACGGCTCCTCAGATACTGAAGCAGTTCATGATCAAATGCAGCAAGACCTGGACAATATCCAGGCTTGGGCTGATAAATGGCAAGTAACATTCATGCCACACAAGTACCAGGCAATGACCATCTCCAACAAGAAAGGATCCAACTGTCTACCCTTAACATTCAATGGCATTACCATCACTGAATCCCCCACTATCAACATCCTGGGGGTTATCATTGATCAGAAACCCAACTAGAATATCCATATAAATCAGAGGCTACAAGAGCAGGCCAGAGGCTGTGAATTCTGCAGTGAGTAACTCACCTCCTGACTCCCCAAACCCTGTCCACCATCTACAAGGCACAAGTCAGAAGTGTGATGGAATACTCAACACTTGCTTGGATGAGTTCAGCTCCAGCAACACTCAAGAAGCTTGACACTGTCCAGCACAAAGCAGCCCACTTGATTGACACCACACCCACAAACGTTCATTCCCTCCACCACCGACGCACAGAGACAGCAGTGTGTGACATCTACAAGATGCACTGCAGCAACTCACCAAGGCTCCTTAGACAGCACCTTCTAAACCTCAACCTCTTCCATCCAGAAGGACAAGGGCAGCAGACACATGGGAACACCACCACCTGCAAATGCCCCTCCAAGCCTCGCACCATCCTGACTTGGAAATATATCGCCATTCCTTCACTGTTGCTGGGTCAAAATCCTGGAACTCCATCCCAAACAACACTATGGACGTACCTACACCACATGGACTGCAGCAGCTCAAGAAGGCAACTCACTGCCATCTTCTCAAGGGCATTTAGGGAGGGCAATAAATGCTGGGCTAACCAGCAATACCCACATCCTGTGAAAGAATAAAAAAAACTGGAGTTGAGCTCAAGAATCAGTTATGATCTTTTAAATGGCAGAACAGACCTGAAGGGCTGCCTGCTCCTGCTCTTATTTCGTATGTTCTCATGTTCTTTTGTTCATCATATGAACCATTACCCTTACAAATTTTCAGAAATCAGCTCAGAAGTTCCATATTGTATCACCATTTTTGCTGATGATACCAAATTCAGAGGAACAGCGAAGTCAGAGAAAGCAGCTTTGATCCATTTACTAAGACAAATGCAAACTATTTCATACAGGAATGCACATAGAAATAGATGATGGTGAAATAATTGAGAATGAAAGACTTTCAAGTCTTGGTAGTCTCAAAGCTAAACATATCCAGCCAGTGAATGGCAGAAATCAAGAAAACCAAAACAGAATGTTGTTACATAGCAACAATAATCGACTATAAGTCAGAGGACCTTGTGGTAAAGCATTACAATGCTCTGGCCAGACCACACCTTTCTGTTCAGCTAGCTGAGACATGAGAGGGAGTAATACATGAAGCTGAGCCTAGTGTCAGGGATCTGAGTTATCTGCAAAGATGGGAAAGCAGGCACCTGAGATGTGATCTTATAGAACTAAATGATGTGGGAATGATGAATTTAGAATATGAATTAAATAACGAGGACAGTGTAATGCAGGGGGAAAAAAAACACAATGCATGAAGGTTCCAATTCAGTAATTCTTTATTCCACTGGCTCCAAACGCTTCCAATGTTCCATGATTCGAACTGTTCTCAGCCAGCCTGTCTTCAGCTTTTCACACCAAAAGACATTGGCTCCAACCATAGCACTGGCCCCAGCCCCTCGTGAGCCCGTTGAAACACTCCCTGATCATGAGGGAACTCAGGGCATGGAAAAAGTGCACTAGCCCGGCACCCTCCACTGCTGTCGCCACTAGCCGGCAAGGCTGCACCTGACCCGGCCAACAGCTACCAAGAGACTACAGAGGGGAGCATCCAGTCCTGCGTAGAGAATACTCCACAGAGAATGCCCCGCAGAAACTGGAAGCCAGGGCTCAGGGAGACAGCATGATTTCCCAACTCTCCCACTACAATAGGACAAAAAGACCCAGGTTTGAATTCGTATATAGTAATTTTAGGACTAACATCAAGAAGTTCTTCTGGAAGTAGAGAGCAACACACACTGGAATGGACTTCTGTCAGAGATTTAGCGATGAAGATACTAGATATGTTTAAGAAAAAAATTAGACGCTGCAATGGGAATGAGTACAAGGTGCTTCTGGATGAATTAACCAATATGGGAGGAATGATCTTCTCCATCCAAAGTTAACTTGTGTTTTAGATATTTGGAGGAACAAGGGAGAATTTTTTTTTCTCTAAATTACAGAAGCCCTGATTACAGTACTGCTAAAATAAAAGACAGAGAGAAGAAAGACTGTGACAGACATAACTTGGAGGCTAGAGATGAAAGAAGGATTTACCTATCAAATAAGACACTTATCCCACATTTCTACTATCCATTTGATGAACTGTCTATTTTTTTTATTATTGCTTCAGGATTATATTACCGATGTAACAGGTCACGCTCCAGCTCTGACATGGACTCGAATTGCCGACATACATTCTACAGAAAATGAAGTAGACAAAGAATTACAGAAGTTGTCATCTATCTCATCTTTTGTTGCCCAGAGACAATTTTCTTAAGTCATTTTCTAATTAAAAAGGCAACAGCACTGGGAATAAGTGTTTACATTTCTGACAAATATTGTGCTCACTAGAATTGTGTTTGGATCAGAATTACTTAACCTGCAGGTTAAAATAGTACCAATTTATAAAAAACTAATTTAGTCATTCATTCAGCAAATCAATATAAGCACAGCTAATAGGTCACTTAACAAAGCACATATTTTACAAAACAGCTTTATGAAATACATTCTAGGTAGAAATTAACAGTGGACCAATCACTTTTTATGCAGCAGGCTGGAGATCTGGAGATGAAAATTATGTGCAAGCCAAATTTAAAGGGATGAAGACGATTACAGAAGAGTGTGATACAAAAGGGGGACAGCAATTTAGGAACCTTCTGGAGAGCTTTAAAAGTCATCTTGACCCATCAGAAAATTGCTGATGCTGAGGGAACATAGGACCAAGAAGTGATAAGTTAACAGAAAGGAAGTGAGGCCTAAAGCCAGCTGGAATCCAGCGGACTGAGTTCCTATGCATAGAAACATTTGATGTTTCAGAAATAGTCCAAGCAGGTCAACGTTGTCATCAAATCAACCGACCTTAATTTTCAAACAAAGCTATAGTTATCCCCAAGGTGTATGTTCCCCACTGTGTATAGAGCTAAGGACAAATTGATTTAATAAACCATTATTAAAATCAAATGGAAGTTTAGTTCAACAATTTTTCGATAATTGAACATACACAGGAATATTTAGCCCCAAGTTTCATTGGACTATCTGAAGTAAGGTAGATACTTTTGAAGGGTGTCGTCTAGTGTCATTCCCCCTCCACCACAGTCACGCAGTCAGTCATGCACCAGATGTTCGTACATTATTCAGCTCTACAAAGCTGCAGCTGGACATGAAGCACATGATATATCATATATAAGTTGTTGTATTGTTGTATATTCTTTGTTGGACATTCCTACAATCTAGACATATACGTTGCAGAGTCTGTTAGAAGCTGCATACTATAAATCACCCAATTGTCCATTCAAAACAGCTATTCCACACTCCTCAATATATTGTACAAAAATATAGATTCACAATGCTGCCTTAGTTTTGCACTAGCCATACATTCATACGTTTCTGCTAAGGCATTAACAAAGCCTGCTGAGTGTGCCAAATATGATTTTGATCCACAATGAAGAAAGGGCACTGGAACTACAACAGGGACAGGTTTGTGAATCAAATGAATAAAACTTCAGCATGTGAGTATATGTTTTATGCAATAGATCGTTAAATGCCACAATCATTTGTATAGCCATGTCTGTCCAATTGGGAGGATTATGAGGAAAAGAATTTACCAGCTGAAGCTGAGAAATTTGGGGGTTCAGTACTCTTGTGGTTGCCATACTGGACAAAAAAACATAAAAAGGGTTTGTTTCCTTAACTCACTTAATATCATTCCACCATAAATGTAAAATAAATGTTTTGTTTAATTACATATATTCATTAATTGAAGTCATCATGCAAAATGTTCTCATTTCCACCACTATCCAATGTATGTTTTTTTTTCCTTTTGTTGACTGTGTACATGTATAAAATGTAATGGCATGTGTGTAGACAATTCTAATTCAACGGGATTTTACAAATGTTGAGACCCAAGAAATTAAATGTTGAAACATGTAAACAGATTCAGTGCTACTCCCTGTGCCACGTGCTAGTGAGTATAGGAATAGGAGGATAGAGAGGATGAATGCATGGCTGAAGAGATAGTGCAGAAGGGAGGGCATTAGTTTCCTGGATCACTAGGTCTATTTCTGGCAAGATGGGACCTGTACAAGTCAGACTCATTGCACCTGAACTGGAACGGGACCAACATCCTTGCGGGGAAGTTTGCTGGTGCTGTTGGACAGGGTGGGTTTAAACTAATTTGGCAGGGAGATGGAATACAGAGTGCAGGTACAGTAGGGAGTGATGCACAGCCAAATATAGAAGAGAAACTAAGTCAGTCTGGAAGGCAGAGCAAATATAGACTTGTTAAGGCACATGGGGATAGTGCAAGGCTGGATTGCATCTTTTTTAATGCAAGGAGTCTCACAAGTAAGGCAGATGAATTGAGGGCGTTGATTAACACATGGGAATATGATATTGTTGCTATCACAGAGACATGGTTGTTGGAAGGGCAGGACTGGCAGCTCAATATTCCAGGATATAGAATCTTCAGGTGCGATGGGGGGTGGGGGAGGGTGTAAAAGAGGCGGTGGCATTACACTATTGATCAAGGAGTCAATTACTGAAGTAAGGAGGGATGGTATCTTAGAAGGTTCCTCAAATGAGGCCACATGGGTAGAAATTAAAAACAAAAAGAGGGCAATCACTTTGCTGGGAGTGTACTGTAGGCCTCCAAACAGTCAGGAGGAGATGGAGGAGCAGATATGTAGGCAAATCTCAGAGAAGTGTAAAAATAATAGGGTAATAATAGTAGGGGATTTCAACTTCCCCAATATTAATTGGATAGTCTTAGCGTGAAAGGCTTAGAGGGGGCAGAATTCTTAAAGTGCATCCAGAAGAGCTTTTTGAGCCAGCACGTAGAAAGTCCTACAAGAGAAGGAGCGGTACTGGCCCTAATCTTAGGGAATGAAGCCCGGCAGGTGATAGAAGTGTCAGTGGGGGAGAATTTGAGGGATAGTGACCATAACTCTGTAAGACTTAAGGTAGTTATGGAAAAGGACAAAGATGGACCAGAAATAAAGGTCCTGAATTGGGGGAAGGCCAATTTCAATATGATAAGACAGGATCTGGTCAAACTGGACTGGGAGCAGCTTGTAGGAAAGTTTACATCAGACCAATGGGAGTCATTTAAAAAGGAAACAGTGAGAGTTCAGGGCCAATATGTTCCTATAAAGGCAAAGGGTAGGACCAACAAGTCCAGGGAACCCTGGATGTCAAGGAATATAAAGGATTGGATAAGGGAAAAAAAGGAGGCATATGGCAGATACAGAGGGCTGAAAACAACGGAAGCCCTAGAGGAGTATAGAAAGTGTAGGAGGATACTTAAAAAAGTAATTAGGAGAGCGAAGAGGGGTCATAAAAAACACTGGTGGGCAAAATAAAGGAAAATCCCAATGCATTTTATAAATATATTAAGGACAAGAGGATAACCAGGGAAAGAGTTGAACCCATTAGGGACCAAAGTGGCAACTTGTGCGTGCAGCCAGAGGATGTAGGTGAGGTTTTAAATGATTACTTTTCACCTGTGTTCACTATGGAGAAGGACAATGTAGGGAGAGGGACTGTGATATACTTGAACAAATTAGCATTGAAAGGGAGGAGGTATTAGAGGTTTTAGCAGGCTTAAAAGTGGATAAATCCACAGGCCCAAATGAAATGTATCCCAGGCTGCTATGTGAGGCAAGGGAGGAGATTACCGGGGCTCTGACACTAATTTTCAAATCCTCTCTGGCCACAGGAGAGATGCCAGGGTACTGGAGGACAGCAAATATGGTGCCATTATTCAAGAAGGGTAGTAGGGATAAATCAGGTAACTACAGGCTAGTGAGTCTAATATCAGTGGTAGGGAAACTATTGGAAAAAAATCTGAGGGACAGGAGTAATCTCCAATTGGAGAGGCAGCGGCTAATCAGGGATAGTCAGCATGGCATTGTCAGGGGGAGATCATGTCTAACAAATTTGATTGCATTTTACGAGGAGGTGACTAGTTGGGTAGATGAGGGTTGTGGAGTTGATGTAGTCTACATGGATGTCAGTAAGGCTTTTGACATGATCCTACATTGGAGAATGGCCAAGAAGGTAAGAGCGCATGGGATCCAGGGCAATTTGGCAAATTGGATCCAAAATTGGCTTAGTGGCAGGAGGCAAAGGGTGATGTTCGAAGGTTGTTTTTGTGATTGGAAGCCTGTGATGAGTGGTGTACCACAGGGATCAGTGCTGGGATGCTTGCTGTTTGTAGTGCACATTAATGATTTAGACGTGAATATAGCAGGTATGATCAGTAAGTTCGCAGGTGACACGAAAATTGGTGATGCCGTAAGTAGTGAGGAGGAAAACCTTAGATTACAGGACAATTATAGATGGGCTGGTAAGATGGGCAAAGCTGTGGCAAATGGAATTTAGTCCTGAGAAGTGTGAGGTGATGCACTTTGGGAGGACTAACATGGCAAGGGAATACACAATGAATGGTAGAACCTTAGGAAGCCAGAGGATCAGAGGGAATTTGGTGTACATTTCCATAGATCACTGAAGGCAACAGCACAGGTAGATAAGGTGGTTAAGAAGGCATATGGAGCACTTGCCTTTATTAGCCAAGGCATAGAATATAAGAACAGGGAGGTTATGTTGGAGCTGTATAAAATGCTAGTTAGGCCACAGCTGGAATACAGTGTGCAGTTCTGGTCACCACACTATAGGAAAGATGTGATTGCACTGGAGAGGGTGCAGAGGAGATTCACCAGGATGTTACCTGGGCTGGAGCGTTTCAGCTATGAAGAGAGGCTGGATAGGCTAGGGTTATTTTCCTTAGAGCAGAGAAAGCTGAGGGAGGACCTGAAAGAGGTGTACAAAATTATGGGGGGCATAGATAAGAAGAAACATTTCCCCTTAGCGGAGGTGTCAATAACCAGGAGGCATAGCTTTAAGGTATGGGGCAGGAGGTTTAGAGAGGATTTGAGGAAACGTTTTTTTCACTCAGAGGGTGGCTGGAATCTGGAATACACTGCCTGAGGGGGTGGTAGAGGCAGGAACCCTCACAACGTTTAAGAAGTATTTAGATGAACTCTCAAAATGCCTTAGCATACAGGGCTATGAGCCAAGTGCTGGAAAATGGGATTAGAAGAGATAAGTGCTTGATGGCCAGCACCGACATGATGGGACAAAGGGTCTGTTTCTGTGCTGTATAAATCTATGACTATGACAAGCTTCTATTGTAATGGCCAATCCACTGGACATTAACCCTGGTGATGATCATTATGGATGACCTGGAGAAGTCATAGAGAGCATAAGCATGTCACTTGAGGTAGCTTGGTTGGAGACTGAGTTGATTTAGCTATACCTCCCCCCCACCTCTCCCAGAAGAGAATGCGCAGGGTTTGGACATTGAGACACTGTTGGAGAAGCTGTACATGGCGCATTCACCACTTGGCCACTCTACGAGTTGCTCCACAAAGACCTGAAACTGCCGTCTACTTCCCTCAGGGCTTTGTCAGTGGTAATGAAGGTGGTGATGGTTTCCAACTCCTGCAACTCCAGTTCCTTCCAGTGAGGCACTGGAGATCTCTGTAGTATTAACTGAGGAGCTGTGGGAATGGGAACCTGAATGCAACAGAAAAGGGATGTCCTCTTCTGCAGAGCATCTGAACTTCATTAAATACAACATGGTCCCTGCGCAACCAAGAGACAGGTCCATTAGTTCACACAGGGTTGCTGACTTCCCCAAGGTACAAATTATCAAAGATGGAACCCAGTGAGAAATTGTCACTTTCAATTGGAAGAGTTAGCTTTTATTGAATGCTCTAATTGTCAAAGTTGCCCAACTGGGGTTCCTGCATGTTAACTCAGAGCATAGAGGAAGCACTCATGACACCTTTGTCCTTTAACATGGCATCGTGCATGGCTTATTCTACAGAGAGTTACAAGAACTTTGATGATGCTGAGACAACATTTTGCGATCTTTTCTTTAGAGCATCCTGTGACATTGCTGGGAAGAAAGGATGCAAGCAGATATTAAAGACTACTTTTTAAAGTCTTTTAAAATTATTTTTAAAACAATTTGTTATTTTTTAAAGCAGGTTTAAAGTGATATTAGAAGTTGCAACTCACTTACCTCCCAGTGTGATACCTCAATTTGAATTCTGGATCCTGATATTAGTTGGACAGTGCACTGGGAGCAGAGGTGGGGAAAGAACCAGTGTTGTAGGGGAACATGGAAGGAAATCTGCCACCCTTACCCTGTCTGGCCTACATGTGACTCCAGACCCACAGCAATGTGGTTGACTCCTAACTGCCCTCTGAAATGGCCTAGCCACACAGTTCAAGCGCAATTAGGGATGGACAAGAAATGCTGGCCTTGCCAGTGATGCCTGCATCTCATGAAAGAATGAAGAAAGAAAAATATTGTTATGGAAAAAATCCCTCTCCTATTCCTCACAACGTCCAGCAGGACATCAAGAGAGTCATCAGTAAAGCCAAATACTGATAAGATGGGAAACCCATTGGTGGATTATGAGTGCAGTCACCTCATTGTCATTTTGACTGCCGGGTTTCCTATCCCATCAGCGGCAGCGGGCATGATGTCAACTCACAGGACACAATCTCAACTCCAGTATTTAAAGGAACAATCCAAAGATGCAAGTTGGAAGAGTTGAGATTGACAGGAAGGGAAGCGGAAACCTCACAATGGCATCCAGATGCTCAAAGGCTGTGTTTGGCCAGTGAGCCTCCCAATTAATATCAGGGCCCAGAATTCAAATTGAGGTGTGGCACTAGGAGATAAGTGAGTTATAACATCTGATATCACTTTAAATCTGCTTTAAAACATAACAAATGATTTTAAAATAATTTTAAAACACTTTAAAAAGTAATCTTTAATATCTGCCCAGCCCTTCCTGCTATGGTCACTATCACTGAGACTAGCTTTATATTCCTGATTTATTAACTTAATTCAAATTCCACCAGCAGGATTGAACTGGACCTCTGGATTACTAGTCGAGTGACATTACCACTACACCATGGTCTCCTCTCAGCAGGACACCCAGAGGGGGAGGAAGCCTCTGCTAATACCAAGAGGGCAGGGTTGGAGCTGTTGGGGGAGGTCAGCAACAGGGCCAGTAATGGCATGCTCCTGGATTCAGTGTTGGAAATGATTTAATTACCTAACCAGATGAGAAAAGTTGAGTACAATGGCACATTCAGTAACATCCTGCTATGTGCATTACTCCGACTCCGGCACCCTGCCTTCTCAAGCCTACTCTAGTACATCAATCCTGACATCTACTTACCTTGCAGGTGCATCCATCCCTCCTTGTCTCTTCACATCATCAAGCCATCTACCACTGACATAACCCTCACCCTTATTTAATTTCATGCCTGTAATTCATAGTCACCCAAACGTACACTCCATCCATCCAATGAACACCTGCCATTACTTCCACTTTTCAAAAAAAGACAGGGAGTAAACTGGAGTGACAAACCACAGGTTGTTGAATTGACAATTGCAGAGGAGGAGGCATTGGAGATCAACGGTCTTTCCTTATCCTTGCCTGTTGGAGATGGGGAGCACCCAGAAACCTGGGGACACAAATAAACAAATGTTACCTCCCCATATCTTATGACCTTCAGTCATGTTGACTTGGAACAATCTTTGGCAGAGACCTCAAAAGTCCAGAGGACATCTGCCAAGAGCACCTGAGCAGTCAGAGCAAGGATCTGAGCAGCCTGCCTCTAGCTCTGCTAAAACCACAGGGATTGCACAAGGTAGGAGCTACAGAAAAAAAGAGTAAGGCTTTGCAGTTGCACTTACATGTACGTGTAAATGTTTGAGATGTGTTAATGAGTTTCTATTGTTTATTTAGCTTGCATTAATGTCATTCTATTTCATCACTTTCCCATCTAATCCATTCTTGCATGCATGCTCCAGGTGTTTCGGTCCCACCCACTGCCGGGATCTTCCAGTCCTGCCAAAAGTCAATGGACTTTTGGCTGGCTCATTGCACTCCCACTACCAGTCCCGCCACAGCACGGCTGGAAAACTTTGGCCTTGGCCTTTCATAGAACCAATACAGAGGATGGGCCAAATGGCCTTCTTATGTGCTGTAAATTTCCCTGACTCTATGAACTAATTTCAGAATATCCTATATAAGGGAATCATGTTAACTTTATCAATATGAAGACCATATTCAATTTCTCAATTCTGCCTGCCACTTTATGACTTCAAGCTGCATGCTATTTGATGGTAGATGACTAAGCACAGATTACATTCATTTTGGCAGAGCAGCAGCTGAAGGTAATGTGTTATATAATTTCCGGAACAAGCTGTGAATGGATTTTTTATCATTGCAGCATGCTATTAAATAGGATTATTCCCTAAACAATATTTAAACCACACTCTGGTACTATCAAATCAGCAAAAACAAGTCACGCTTCACTGCACAATGAATGAACTGCTTGCCTAGTGTCCTATTAAACAAGTGGTGCTTCCCAGCTGAAGTTACAAAAGCTACTGGGTTAATTGTGTGTACAGGGGTGGTCTGCTTGATGAAAGTACATTTTCCTATCAACTGTGTTTTTTTAAATAAAGTTACTCTGTCTTTCAGTCAAAGTGGCACCGAGATATTCCCGGATACACGAAGCCGTTTGTAATATAAAGATTCCCCTGTTCTTACACTCCGAGGCCTGTCATTTGGGAGATCACTTTATAAGTAAAAAAAAGGTCGTTATTTATGCCAATTTAGTAATTTGCTAATTTCTCATGTAATTGCCCACAGGCTTTTGCTTTACACTTCACAGTTCCATAATGAGTTCTAATGTATTGCTTTCTTATTACTATATTTAGATAGAGCAATCATTTTATGGACAGCATTTTTGTCTGCAGATCACCAAGGCATTACTGAATTGGAGGGACTGAATTTTCACAGTATTCTCCTAAAGTCGAAGTAAAACATTTATTTGCATGTCACCCCCTCCCAATCCTCAAAGAGTTTCACATGCCTCCATAGAATAAACATGCAGGCCAACATATTTGACATCAAATAACATCTTAATGCGTATCACTTTAATTGTGACTTCTACTCTGCAGGATATTTTTTGCTCTGAATTACATTGTAAAGGTCCCAACCAGCAAAAGCCACATGCGTCCCTCAGAAAGAAGGTGGAAAGGGGATAAACAAAGAAAGCAGAGGTCAGGTCAATGAAGAAGCCAGAAGGCTAATTACAGATCTGCACTAGGAAAGGCCTGAGAAGTTGCTGTGTCTCTGTTCTCTCAGTCTGGGGCATGGTGCATGGAAATAGATAGTTGGATGGATTTAAAGGAAGAAAATATCAAAAGAATTGGATTAATATAACATCTTACATTATTCTACAAGATTCAAAAGCGCTTTATAGTCAATGAAGCATGTTTTGAAGTATACTCACCACTGTAGTATAGGAAATGCAGTAGTCAATTTTGTTCACAGCAAGCTTCCACAAATAGCAATGAAATAAATGTCTAAATCGCCAGTGTCTAGGTATTGGTTGACAAATAAATATTGGTCAGGACAACTTTCTATTGCCCGAGAAGGCTGAAAGTTCTTAGTTGAAAATCTTTTTCAAAAGGTAGCACGTTCAATAGTTGCAGCATCTTTTCATGCTGCACTGGAGCATCAACCTTGAATTACAAAAGAGAAAGAAAATTAAATAAAACAATAAAAAGGTAGTGTAAAAAGCATAAAAACCTTTCAAGATACTTAACAAAACTGAATTGTTTAAATTATAATTACAGGTACAGTGTTTCAAATCCGGCTGTCCAAAAACCACAGCTGTCCGAAACTGGACACTTTTAGAATGTTCCATGCATCAATTTTTAATTGAGTAAAATTAAAAAAAAACGTATCTGGATATTTTGGCTAGGTGCTGCATTGGTGCGGTGTGGCTCCAGACTGGTTATCCGCTTCATGTGCCACTCTATCTGAAACTCTAAGTGACCCTTGACCCCAGCCGACCTGGCTTGGCCCGAATTGCCCCAGGCTTGAACCACCTGCCCTGAAATCCGGCAATATGCGAAATTGGGCATGGTCTCAGTCCCGAGGTTGCCAGATTTGAGGTACTGTACCTGTAATGAAAAACATTTTGCTTCTCAACCCACTTCCTCCCATTGTTATGATTATCTGTGGGGAGGGAGGCGTATTGTGGGCTATAAACAATTTTCACAATTAATGCTACACTAGAGAATTTACACTTTTTCAGGCATAACATGTGCGTTGAGCAGCTGTTCTGGGCCTTTTCTTTATAAATGATCCAAGTATGGTATCTAACAGTTAGCACTCAATAATCATACGTGAAATATGAAGTGAAATAGCAAGAAAGTAGCCAAAAATGATGTGCAAACACAGTGGACATTAAAACAGCAAACATTGAAGGAATTCAAAATGAATTTAAAGGGCTTAATTGGGGAAAAAAGTGAACAATTGCAAAAAGTGAGTCTTAGGTATAATTAACAGTAGTGGAAACAACAGCTTTGCACAGATACCAGATTCAAACACTGGTATATAAGTGCAAAAAGGCTGGTTTGATGTTTCACTACCAGTCTATTTCAGTTCTGCATCCAAGCTGGTCTACACATTACATACTAAAAGATCACCCAAAATGGTGAAATGCTTTCTTAGCAGCTAGTCAATAGATGAAACCATTTTTAAAAATTCATTCATGGGATGTGGGTGCTGCTGGCTAGGCCAGCATTTGTCACCCATCCCTAACGGCTCTTGAGAAGGCGATGGTGATTTGCCTTCTTGAATCGCTGCAGTCAATGTGGTAAGGTTGTGATGCCCAACATGGGCCATGCTAATATCCTTCACCCTGAAGCTCTGCAGCAAGGAGGTCAATGGCCACTGTTACTGATGGGGGTTAAAGGGAACAGAAACCCCTGTTCCCTTCCCTTACTGTCCACAATCAGTGTGTTTTTTGAAAAGGATGGGATGCATGTTTCTTAACCACTAAGTTTGTGGACAATTTGAAAAACCAGCAGCAAACCTTTAGTGGATTTAAATAAAGAAGATTATTTATTCATGCATTCACCCCAAAAATGTAACGCTACATCACTCACTCAACCACACACACGCACACACACACACACACACACACATACACACACACACACACACACACACACACAAACTTGAGGAAAATACAGTTAATGAGAATAGTGCACTAGAACAAAAGAATTTTGTAATTCACGTGATTAGCTTATCTTGGAAAACATTGTTGCAAGATTCTCTTGAAGAGATGGACTTTCTGCACAGGTCAGGTTAGTTACTTGTAGTCTTGCTGCCAAGAGGTCATTTTGCTGTATTTGTGCATTTGAAAGGGAAAAGGCTGTTGTGCAGACAGCACTTCAAGATTTAAAGAGGGAGACCAACATGGCTGTCTTACCATGTGTATTCTCACAACTCACTTACAAATATGGTGTTGGGTTTAAGTTGATTCGTCACAATCTGAGTTATTGTTTGCAGACGTTCATCCTGGGGGTCTGAGACAATCAGCATCTTAGCTTCAGAACGACCCATTCAAGTCAGGGAATATCTTTTTGGATGGTTTCAGAAGATGGGTAGTGTCACCTCAGGTCTGGAATATGTCTTCTTGTCCTTTCAAGACAGTGTGGCAGTTTCGAATCCTTAGACTGAGCACCAGCTGACCCTCAGCGGCCATCTTTTGCAGACTAGCATTGTCCAGTTTAAAAAGAAAAGGCAGTTCCAGAAAAGTCCTGAGTTATATACACTGAGTACATATTATGCTTTAAAAGTTATGAATATGACATCCTTTTACTGGGCATGACACCACTCATGAGTCTTCCTTTCTTGCTCAAGCCATGGCAGTGTGGAATTTCCTTCCTAAATTTATTGTTTGTTTAGCCACTGACAATTCTTGTGGGGAGCACAAGCATTGGCTGAATGGTCTGCTTCTGTCCTGCAAATTCTATGTAATTCTGTGTAAATCAAAGAAAATAGCTATTTAGTTAAGTATGGCATAAATAAAACATAGTATTAAGGATAAGAACAAGGCTTTCAAAACTTAAGAGGCAGAATTTTCCCATTGGTGTGCGGGAGCAGGACTCACACGCTAATGTGTAAAATGACGCGCGGTAACATCAGGCGAGCATCCCGACTTCACCACAAATTATCGCGATATTTCTTTGGCCGGGCACACGTTGATCTCCGATGCGCACCCGCCATTAATAAATGGGCCACTTAAGGCCCTTGAGGCACCAATTGATGGCGATTTTTCAGCACCCGCACAATCTTCGGGTGGTCGCATGGGCACAACGGGCAGGTGGGTAGGTCATATTTGTATAAACCTCATCCATGGGCAGAATAAGAGAGCTCAGTGGAATCACAAGTGTGCTCTGTCAAATATTTAATTTGCAAAGTTACTGATACTTGCCTGTATGATCTGCAATACTTCAAAATGCATACCAGCTGCTTGGACTGGACTCACAACCTTCAGGTCAGCATTCTGCAGTGAGGAATTGTTTCTGATCCTGCAGGTTTCAGGAAGCCTTCTCCTAGCCTGGGAATGGGAGTTGAACTCTCCACTGGAGGCACCTCGTCTGAGGAGGAAGGGAGGGCTAGAATGGGGAGGAGGCCAGGAGTGCACATTCAACCTCCAGGGGAGCCACCTTTGGGAGGACAGGCACAGGCACAAGAGGCAGAAGGGACCTCAGAAGATGCCACTATCCTGCTGCCAGGGTATACAGGCGGCGAAACAGCTACCTCAATATGTCTGAGGTGCAATGCCGAAGGGAGACAGTCAACTCTATCTGTCAGGTGATAGGGCCTGAGATCCCCACTAACTGTGTGGGTGGATACCCCATGCCAGTGCCTCAACTTCCATGCCTGGCTCCTTCCAGGGCTCGGTGGTTAATCTTTGCAGTGTCTCCCAATCAGCTGTCCACATTTGTGTCAAGTAGGTTACAAGCGCTCTGTTCAGATGGGCATTGACCTTCATCCACTACTGTTTTGACTATGCAATCCAGACAGAGCAAGCCAGAGGCTTCGCGGCCATTGTGTGCAGTTGCACTCAAATGACAAAGGTGCTCAACATCACACCAGCTCATAAAGACCTCATGCGGGCCAACACAAAAGCACCAGTGATAAACCCATGGTGTGGCTAAGGTGCCTTATGTTTACACTTTCAGGTGTTACATCTTGGTGCTGACCCATCGCTGGGACTGGCACCTGAGACAGCCTGCTCACTCTGCTGTCCTTTTGGCCTCAATGACTTTGAATCAGCAGTTCCACAGCTGGCATCTCCCCAGTCGTTGCAATCGGATGCCATGGTCACTGGCAGAGGGGCAGAGGAGCTGCTGCCCTCATCCAGAGTGCCCTAAGAGGAGCCCACAGAGACGACAGACAGCTGTTGCAATGACATGTGGTTGGTTCAGACCTCCCTGATCACCGTGGATTGATGGGCACTGAGCTGGGAAGCTTGGTGTCCAGACCATCTCCCACACTGGCACTGACCAACTGAGGTCAAAGCCGATGTAAGGGCTTGCTGGTCCGAGCGCATCCCCAGGAAGCCCTGACTGGTCTCCTGGAGGAGCCTCTCCACAAGAGTCGCCACTCTCTCCACGGAGGACGCATGGCTCTTGACCATGAGGCTCATTGCATCAGCGATTGTCCGCGTAGACTCCTCCATTATGGACACCAAGCCAAGCATAGCCTCACGTATTTCCATCAGATGCTCCCTCACACCCAGTCGCATTTCCTGCGTTTGCTCTGGACGACTCCAGAGGCACATCATCAGCTACCAACTGAGCATGTGCCTGGTCCCCTGCTGTCCTCCACCTGCTGACACCATGGGCACTCTCTGTCTCTGCCAGCTCCTCCAGCGACTGTGAAGTTCCCTCACCGGTGTGCCCCAGGACACTAGCCGATGATCTACTTCACACCGAGGCACTAGTATCTGCACTGGTGCCTGCCTGGCAGAGATGGTGTGATGCTGGTGAGTTCGAGACTTCAGGGCCCTCAGGTGTGAGAGGGGGCCCCTGTGCCTCCTGCTCTTGGCCCTGCTGCACTGACGCTGAAAGGAAGAACAAGGATATTGGATCAGTTAACATGGGGACAATGTCAATGTGCATCCCTGTCCCCGGATCATTATGCACTCATCCTTCCATAAGCAATGGTCAAGCCATGTTGCAAACTTCAATCACTGAACACTCACCGGTGCCATGGCTGCTGGGAGAACAATAGTGACCTCAGTGTTGGACAAACATACCTGCTCGTGGCACCCCAGCTTCACCAACACCGGTGGACCTGGGCTCATGGCACCTCTCCAAATCTAGGGCTTCCTGCTCGAATCAGCTAAGCATCACCATCTGGGCCAGCCCTCCGCCAGTCCTCACCCGCTCGGTGGCATTCTGTGCATTCTTCTCCTGAAAAGGTGAGAAGAGCATTGATTAGTGCTCCTTGTACCTGGATTCTCTTCGTGGATGGCCCACCCCAACCAGACTGGGACATTGCTGGGCTCCAGTGACTCCTCACCCTGCTGCTGCCGAACACTCACACAAAGATGCTAGGCCTGTCCCCTCCCCACCCTTGTCAACTGCTGCCTACATCACATTAGGCACCACACAGTCTAACCTTCCATAGTAAGGAGGCGCAAGCACGTGGAGTGCAAAGGACAATAGATTGATTGGTGTCACGCCACCTTGAAGCTCCCCTCCCCGCATGTCATCATCCTGCTTTTGACACGTCCTGGAGTTCCAGCACGGCGCCTCGGTGCAGATCCTCCAGGTTGTCCCAAAAACAGTAATGTGGGTCTCAGTGTACCACATGCTGCAGGTGCAGAGCCCATCTCATCACCACCCTCTCTGAGTGACCTCGACATGGGCAATACCTGCTGGCCCACCCAGCGAAGGACACATGCCATTAATGATTTAATGCAGTCACTGCACTCAGACTTGGGGGAGGGCACCAAACGGGAGAACCTACCTGCTAGGTTAAGTGACCAATGCCAACATGGTACTCACTCTTCCCGAGTGCAAGAGGTCGTTGAATCGCTTGCGACACTGGATCCAGGAGCACCGCGCACATCGCGGGAGCTCACCACCTCTGCCACCTCCTCCCAGGCACGTTTGGTCATGTGGGGGGACCTCCTCCTCCCATCCTGGGGTACGAGGACCTCCCACAGTGCTGCCAGCCCCTCAAGGGGGATAGCAAGGCAATCATCAGAAAAACAAGGGGTACAGTGCCCCCCTGCCCTATCCTTCTGCCTGGCCTGCTCAGCAGCAGCGCTCTGGGGAGCCCTTCCACTGGCCGTGATTCACAGCCTTTTGCAAGGCTGCAGCAGCTTTTTAAAACAGGCCACGGGGTCACTATTGGACCCAGCGGTCATTGCAGTCCTGCTGCCGCCTGACCACTCCCGCTGCCGCAATTCATGCTGGGCGGGCCTTAATTGGCCTGCCAGCCAGAAAATTCTGACAAAGAGAATTTGGAGGATTGAGTAACTAATAAATAAACAAGCTAAAGTATGTGGAAAAATTAACAAAAAAAAGAGAAATTCTCATTTCAAGATCGCTGAAAACATCTCAAGAATATGAAACTTTTCAAACCTAGTGCAGCAAGCAAAGAATGAAAGTGGTATAAGGGTAATTTTAGAATTTTGCTTCGCTCTTCATTATCAGAAACATGGACAGAGATGGCAATGGCCCCTGCAGAGGTTTGCTCTTCAGTAATTCCAATACACAAATTAATTTCCCCAGAACAGAACCAACATCCCATAACAGCCACAAGCAGAGATGAAAGCAAATCAATGGGCACACAGGGCATTTTAATGGGTGAGGAGTTAATATTTTCACATGGCATTATGATTTTGACAGATTCTACACAAAACACATGGCTGTGATTTTCCAATGAGCCTGCTATGGGAGGCTTAAAGGCAACAGAGACTGAAATTAATAAAGCTTAAAAGAGGCATTCGGTAAGTCTATTAAGTTCAGGAGACACTGGCCCAGATTTTCGTCCCCAGGTCTGACTCGCTGAGTTGAGAGATTTCCCAACTTGGTGAAGCAGGCTTTAAAAATGGCCGCCCGCAGGTGGGATTTTCGGGCAGGTGGGGTGGGTTGTGAGGGGAAACAGGTTTAAAAATAAGTCAGGGCAGATGACTCCAGAAGGAATGCAGAGGCTGCCTGGTGCAGCGGCAGGCTGGGTGCAAGGCTAGCCGTTGCAGTCCAGCACTGTGTTTAAATAAATAAATAATAATAATGAAACAAAAAACATCGCTCGGGCCCTCAGCTCTCACACTTCTTCACCCTGACACACTCTCTAATCCTTATCATGCCAAACTATGACAACCCATGTCCTTCTACCCACCTTCCATTGCTCCATATCCCTATGCCAACTTAGTGCCTCTCTATCTATTCCATTGCCCCCATTACCAATGCCAACTTAGTATCAACCCATGCCAACCCATGCCCCTATCCACCACCCTTTGCCCTTACTCCCTCCATACAACTCACTTAGTGTTCTTGGACATTCGTTTGACAACTTTGACACTTCCTGGATAGGTTTGACAGTTTTAACAGTTGGAAAGTTCTTTAACATTTCCATGGCAGCTGGACAGTTCCTTGGCAGCTGAACAGCTCTTTAACAGTTTGACAGTTCCAATGAGTTTGTGCGTGATAAGAGTATAATCATGTTTACTTATAACAATCCAAAAGGAGGCTTTACCTCATCCAGATGATGTGCTACCATTCCCAAAGGTGTTCTGGGACCCTACTCAAAGGGTACCTTATCTCTCCAAAGGGGTACCCTGGCTATCCAAAGGAATCCATCAAGTTCAGACCTCCTCTTACCTGCTCTAATCTGTGTACTCTGGAATCTTGCTCTTCCAAAATCCCACTTCAGTGGAGGCAGCTGGTGAGTTAAATGGCCAGTTACTTTGAATTGTGCATGTGCAAACATCCTCTAACAAACTGTTTAATCTGGGTTGGGATCTTGGTCTTTTTCATCTTTTTTCATGACAGTCAATTGTCCTTTACCCTCTCCCAGTATCCCACCTGCAGTTGATATCCACCAGGGTTCCAGTCCCTCCCTGTGAAGATGAGAAATGCCGGGTTTGGGGGCAGGACTTAGAGTTTTCAGCCATTACTAAGATTTTCACTGTGAAGGAGAGCCTCCCTGTCATTGCAAAAATCCAGGCCATTGCTATTAGTGGAGAGCACTAATATAGTTTCATCTTTTAAAAAAGGGGTAAGTGAAAAACCTGGACACAATGGAACAGTAAGTTTAACATTTTCTGATGTGCTGTGCTGTGATGTTGGTAGATTTATCAGGTAACTTTAGCCACCACCTTAATGGATCAACCAGTGGTGTGTGCTCCTGTCCATATTGGCACTGACTGATTGATACCGTCTATAGCCTGGATACTAAGAAGGGTAAACTAAACTTGGCTGTCATTGGAGAAAGATAAAAAAGACCAAAGCCCCAATCCAGATAAAGCAGTTTGTTATAGGATGTCCAAACAGCTAACACCTATGGTACAAATCTCCTAGCAATGCACCCCTCTAACCTATATGTAAGATCTAAAGCTGAGAGGTGAATTTATGGCAAAAAATAGCTACCTGCAATGTTGGATATACTGTGGATTGTTCTGGGCACCACACTCTAGGAAGGATATATTGGCCTTGGAAGGAATGAGCATAGATTTACCAGAATGAAAGCTGGATTCGAAATGCTAAGTTATGGGGAGTGAATGCACAAACTAGGGACATATTCCCTGGAATCTAGAAGATTAGGGGAGGATTTGGTTGAAGTTCCCATGATATTAAGGGGAACAGAAAGAGTAGATTGGAAGAAGATAGTTCCAGTTATCTGGTTGGAGAATCTAGGACCAGATGGCATGTCTAAAAATTAGAACCAGGCTTTTCAGGAGTGAAATTAGGAAACAATTCTATATATAAAGAGTGGTAGGAATTTGGGGCTCTCTTCTACAATGGGTAATTAATGCTAGATAAATTATAAATTTTAACTCTGAAATTTATAGATTTTTGTTATCCGAACGTGTTAAGGATATGGTGCAAAGATGCGTTTATAGAGTTATGTCACAGATCAGCCATGATCTCATTGAGTGGTGGAACAAGTTCGAGGGGATAAATGGCCTACTTCAGTTCCTATGTTCCTAATTCTTCATTCAGCCCAGTCATTGATATATCTGGTGAAAAGCTGAGGTCTCAATACAAGTCCCTCAAGATCACCATCATAATATGTTAATGGAAACTTGGGCACCCCTTTTTTTTTAAAGAAACAGTGGGCTGGAATTTTGAGTACCAGTAGGGATGGCAATCGTTGTGGGCGTGATTTTTAAAAAAACCACATTCCTGGATGGCATCTCTGGATTCCAACGCCTCCGGGCCACATTCCAATTTTCAAAGAGAGGGCGAATGGGGATGTGAGGGGGAGGAGGGGGGGGTAACAGTGAACCCGGATGCCTCCAATTAATGGCCTATTTAACTCCTTAAGGAGCTAGTTAATTTGCCAGCGAAGGCGGGGACAGAAATTTCAATGTGAAATATGGTTGAATAATCAATCTTCCTGGCCAACACTGGTCAACGGGATAATATGACAACTAATCTCGAAACATTGGTTAATGCAAAGAACTTTAGGAAAAGCTTTTGCTGGAAAGATTATTGTTGAAATATGGAAAGAAGCACCACCTAATGTAGGAAATGGAAAACTGTGGCTTCTTCCGTCAGAGACCATTGTAATGCAAGTGAAATGAAACAAAAACAAAAGATTACTCACATGTCGCAATTGGCTCAAAAATTGCATTAAAATTGCATTTGTGGAGATGCTGGTTTTGGCCAGAACACAATGTTGTTTATATATCTGACTTAAATGCCTGGTTTTACATGAGCCAGAGACAGTCTGCTCAGAAAGCACACCCATATCTTCAGAGAACATGAATTCAGCAAATTGGCCCAAATGCAGAATTTAGCGATGAAAAATGTATGTATTTTGCCAGTCCTTGGCGTAGAAGAACTTAATCCTATCTCTTAATTTAATTTAATCTTCTGTAATTTGATCCCGCACTGAAGCCACTGAATGATTTGCAAACCACTCTCCTTTGTAAATGAGCACCACTGGAATTTGTTTCTATGGCCGTTGAGAGTTTTGTTTTAATTGTTAAAAGCCTTTATTCAGTATTTTTTTGCCACAGCTAAAGTTCTATTTCTTACAATGTTTTGGATATAGAAGCGACTGGTGTCTGTGCGGTGTATAACATTTTGTTGCTAATACTTGCCAATCTTCTTTGTATCATAAGACAGATTTCATCCACAGTCTTCTTCTCACAACAGTCATACCAACAGCTTCCGTTTCACTTGTAGCACGCAAATACTTCAGCATCAAAGTTTTTTTAGACTGTATCAGCTCTACTTTTTCAGGAGGAACAGGTGTGACAAGAAGTATATCAGGGGCTGAATTTTACACCGGCGGGATTTTACGGTCCTGCCAAAGTCAATGGACTTTTCAATGACTCACCTCATTTTATGGCTCCACCCCACCACTTCGGGGCAGAATTTTTAGATCGGCATGCGGACGCGCACCCGACCCGATCAGATGTGAAATTGCACAAGGTGACATTGGGTGAGCATCTCGACATCATCCCGTGCTCGTGCGATATTTCAGCCAGCGGGCACGCGCGAGTGTTGGAAGCACGCCCGCCGACAATTTAGACAATTAAAGTTGTTAAAGTTCCGTTGGTTGGCGGACGGGCAAATCTGCCAGGCGGACTTTGCATTTTGATAAATCCTGATCCAAGGGTGGGATGAGGTTTCCGTTATTAAGTTAAAAGAATATAAATGTATGGACAGAATTTTCATCCTGTATATGTTTAGATGACTGATTCTGATGCATGGACAGTTTTTCCCAGATTTTAAAATCTTTATTTAATTGTTTTGAAGTCTTCTGCTCCCTGAGTCAGCCCTCTGCATTCAGGGAGCTTTCATTCAGCCCTCGCCCATGCCCGCGCTTATGTCAGCACCTGCCCTCTTCCTGCCCCTACCCCGGCACTGCTGAGCATTTTAGCATGCGTATCCTGCTGGCTGGCTGCTATTTGCCCAGCGTGAAGTCATGGTCCAGGGCCAACTGTGGGCAGCGGTCCGTTTCCTGGCCGCTCCCAGGCCCGCCGACCGCGCCCGCATGCCAACCTAAAAATCCTGCCCCAGGTGTTTGTTCCCTAAGCAGAATAGTCTAAAGGCACCTGCCTTCCATCATCCAAGTTTCACAAGGGGAGGAAATGAGGGAGATATACAGGATAGTGATACAGCAAAGGAGAAGACTGCAACCTTTCCATCAGAGTCTACAGGCCATATTGCTCCCTTCAGCATGCCGAAGGAAATACATAGTTAAAGATGCAATGGTTCAATAAGGAATTACAGAAGTTGTCTTGTCGCTACCTGCAAATTGACCTCCAAAGACCCTCTCAAACGCAAAAAGCAAATAGATATAATTCAGAATACTCAATTTCATATCACAAATTGAGGTTTCTGTGCATAAATAGATTTACAACAACTGCTTCCATTTACCACTATGCCTAACTAGTGTTGCAATCTCTATTGTTCATTAATCTTTACAAATCCCTTCATAGGCTCACCCTACTATCATTTTGCACCTTCCTGAACTGAACATCTTTGATCTTTCGTCCTCCAAATCTGGCCTCTACAGTATTCCTCTCCCACCTCTCCACAGATGGTAGCAAAGCCGCTAGTTACCATTGCCCTTCACTCTGTAGCTGCTATCATTACCTTCAATTTGGGTCACACTAAAAGAACTCTTTGTTGTGATAATAGGACTAAGGGACATGTCAAATGATATGTGAACAAATCTAGTATAAATGAGGGCATTTATTTCCTCAAAAAGTTGTCATTGTCTGGGAAAGATTGCCAACAAATGTGGCAAATCCTTTAGAAAATGGCTTGGCAAATTCTTGGGTGAAGATAACATTACAACATATCTGGTATGTAAGGGTTACTTAAATTCGTCCAAAAGAGAATTAAGTAGAGTGAAAAAAAAATTGGAGTGAAGAAAGCCTGTGCTGTTGCCTCAGATAATGAGAGGGTTGAGGAGAAAAACTATGGTAGGCCCCAAATTATCAGCTGTAGTTGGAAAACAACAAGTAAGTAGGAGATTGGCAAAATACTCATGATAACTAATGAAATCTGAAGACAAGATTGAAACTAACAGTTTTCATCAATTCAAGCAGAACTAATGATTAATAGTTTTAATTGGATGAAATTGAGCTAGACAACATGCTTGAAGCATACATATTTATGCTTTAAAGGCCATATAAGAAACCTGACATGCCCCGCTGCTGGTTATCTTGTTTTAGCCTATTGTACCAGCTGTAGGTTCATGTCCTATAATTAATTTTTTTTAAAACTCAGTAAAATTTAGAATTAAATCTGATTTCTGATTTCCAGTGTTTCCAATGCAAAATTTAAAGCAGGAGACAAGGAGGGTTCCTCTGGAATTTCAGGATGAATATCTCCTAGTTGGAGTAAAAATGGGATGCTACATGCAGGTGACAAAATTGGTTTGTTTTCAGCTAATGCTGGAAGATAATTTGCCCTGACCAGTAGCTAACTACATTTTCCACTGCAGCACTGGGACGAGTAGGAACACCCATTTGAGCTCTTGTTATTTTTAAGAATTCTATTTTCCCTGCCCGAGATAAAAATAAATGACCTGCAGGCAAAAAAAAAAGGGTTGCAGGTAAAGGTTTCTTTTTAAAGTGCTTATTTAGAAAGATAGGTTTTTAGACCGTGGTGTATAATAAACACGCAGTCTATGTTTAAATTCTACCAAGCTGTCAGCTTGGCAACTTTATAAATAATACTTAAAAACTTGCTGTCGGTAGTTGCATGGCTGTTTTAAGGATTCTTGTCAGATCTAAAGAAAGGAACAAAGAGTCCTCATGAAGATTTTTCAGAAACAAAAACATATCTGCATGCCATTTAAAACTTTCTTTCACTTTCTGTAAATTTTTCTTTTCACCAAAGATTGATTATTAGAAATGAAATCATACATTCGATGGCTGAGTGATTACTTGACCTCCATAAAATTAAAGAAAAACACCATCAAGTATGTTAAACATAAGTTCTGATTAAGAATAATAACTTAATTGAGCCAATTAAACATGCCATCCATGAATAAACACAATTCAAAGCCAAAAAAGTGTAATTCAATTATTGGAGATTTTAAGCCTTTATGAGGTAATTGTTCATGCAGTGTTATTCAAACCGTCCAATAAAAACATGGTGGCTATGATTTACCGATCAATCAAAATTCAATTCTCAACCAATTGGTCCTTTTGACTGGGGTTGACCTTTAACATGCTATCAAAATAAATGTCACTCTGTCAGTGCATATCAAGTAAAAATAAGATTTACAATTGTAACACTCTTACAATTGAATAGCCTCCTAATATTCATGCATCAAGACTGACATTAAGAAGAGATACTAGAGGACGGCCTCTTGTCTGTTATATTATGTCATTGACCCAATATTTCTGGGACTGCAGAGGGGGTACATTGTGTATTTATGCACCGGAGGATACAGAGGGACCTGGTTTTAATTTTACGATACGTTGGGATCAGGCATGTCTGTTGCACGTGAGAAGAGAGTGCAGCACATCGGTTGGTAACTTTTTAACTCGGCCACCTCATTATAATTTTACTTACAGGTTATCCATCCTATTGGGGGGCGTTATGTGAACCCACATGACACAATCCCAACTCCAATATTTAAAGATGCAGTCCAAACATGAAAATTGAAGAAGTTGGAGTTGGTATCAGAGAAATTGAAATATCAGCAAGGGTTGCGCACCATTTCGCCTCATTTGATGTGCTGTTGGGGGCTGTAAGGAGCCGGAGGGAGATACTTATCCTTATGGGGGGAAGAAGCCTGCTTCTGAGACAAAGAAGACAGAGCTAGAAGTTGTGGAGGAGGTCAGTAACAGAAGAGAAGTGCTACACGTCTGGATTCATTGCAAGCAGAGCAGGAGAGGTGAGCACAGTAGCACATTCACATCACCCCATCCCTTCACTCTGCCTTCTCAAGACCACTCCATTGCATTACTCTATATCCCATTAGCATAGGAACATAGAAACAAAGGTATGGTATTTAATCCTTCAAGCCTGTTCCACCATTCAATGAGATCATGGCTGATATGAGACCCAACTCCATGGGCAGAAATGTGCCCTTGGTGGGGGGCAAAGGGGCAGTCGGGAAGCCAACCACCACCCATAATTGGCACCGCACCTCAATTTCACTCTGGCCAGCCAATTAAGGCCCACCCAGCGTGAAACACAAGAGGCAGCGTTGAGCACTGCCTGTGTGGGGGGTGGGAGGAGGAGGGTGAGCGGGCCAAGCGTGAACTTGGCACGTACGTGCAAGTGAGCACTGAATAATTTCCCTGAGACACAGAGCTGCCTCAGGGAGATGAAGAGGTATAACAAAAAATAATAAAGAAATTAAAAACGTGATAAAACATGTCCCCTCATGTGACTCTGTTGTATGAGCAGAGTCATGTTATTAATGAAAAATTAAAGTTTTTTTTTGCTTTTGGGAACCTCAACCTGCCTGTGGATGAGGTTTCCAAAAAATGCAAAGAACATTTGGCCTTTTCGCCTGCCCGCCAACTGTTAGGTTGGACGGGCGGCAAAAATTTTAATTTAATTGGTTATCTAATGGCCTTACCAAGCCTTTTACTTGTCAGCAAGCGCACTGCTGCCTCTCATGCACTCCTGCCAACTGAACTATCCCGCAACTGCGTGTTGACGTCGGCACGCTCGGCGACATCAACATGCATCATTTCACGCTCAAACAGGTCGGGCGCACGCCTGCCCGCTAAGTGGAAATTTATGCCCCATTTTCCTTGGTTCCATATCCTTTTACATCTTTGGTCAACAAAAATCTATCAATGTCACAGTTAAAATTAACAATTGATCTAGCATCAATTGCAGTTTGTGGAAGGGAATTCCAAACTTCCATCAGACCTTGTGCGTAGAAATGTTTCCTAGGTTCATTCTTGAAGGCCTAGTTCTAATTTTTGGACTATGCTTCCCAACTAGCAGAGATGAATTCTCTCTATCTAACACATCTTTTTCCTTTGTTATCTTGAGAACCTTGCTCAAATCACCCCTCAAACTTCTAAATTCCAGAGAATAAAACCCATGTTTGTGTAACCTCTCCTCATAAGTTAACACGTAGATTCCAGGTATCATTCTGGTAAAGCTGTCTTTCCAAGGCAATGTATCCCCCCTAGGGTGTGGTGACCAGAACTGTTCACAGTACTCCAGGGGCAAAATATTTAGGTTGGTGTATGGGCATGCGCCCTACACGATCAGACACAAAATCGAACAAGATGACGCTGGGCAAGTGTTCCGATGTCATCCCGTGCTCATATGATATTTCGGTTGGCGGGCACACGCGGGGACCGGAGCCACGCCCATCATCAATTAAGAGGCCACTTAAAACCTAATTGAAGACAATTTTTCATTGTCCATGTGATTTTGCTCTCATCGTATGGGCAAAATGGGCAGGCGGGCAGCCAACAATTTGCAAAACCTCATCCAAGGGCAGGATAAAAAGGGTCAGCAGCACTGCCAGTGCAAGTCGTGAGGAGTTTGGTAGATAGTTTGCTGCTGGTGACTTATTGATACTTGACAGCTTCATCTCTCTTCGAGGCTTCATTCTTAGCCTTTCCATGACTCATTGGTGTCTTCAAGGCCCCAGAGATTCAGACCATATGGACACTTCCAGGTATCAGACAGCCTTCCCTTACCCTGGAGATTGTGGTCTCTGCTGGGGGCACCTCCTCTGAGCAGGAGGAGAGGAGACCAGGTGTCCCAATGCAGCTTCCAGGGGAGTGATCTGTGGGAGGAGAGGTGCAGGCACAAGGGGCACAGGGTCAGCAGGTAGCCCAAGGTGGAAGGAGCCGCAGAAGACACTGCTATCCTGCTGCCAGGTTTTACAGGCAGCGTTGCAACTACCTCAATACGTCTGAGGTGCAATGCCGAAGGAGGCTCCGCCTCTCAAGGGAGACAGTGACCTCCATTTGTCAGATGATTAGGTCTGAGATCACCTCCAACTGCTTGGGCAACTTATGACACCTCTCTGCCACCCAAGAACAGAGGCAGAGCAGTGTTATAATAGAAGCCATGCCTCCACAAGGATGGTGATAGAGAGAACCTTAGGTCTTCTGAAGATTCACTTCCGATGCCTGGACCATTCAGTGGATGCACTACAATGCACTCCAGAGTGGGTGTCACTGATTGTGGTTGCATGCTGAGCTCTCCACAATCTGGCACTGGCAAGGGGGGACCCACTAAAGGGAGAAGGATCTTCACGCAGCTCCACAGATCACAGAGGACGAATCCAGTGGTCAGTCAGAAGAGGAGCACTATGAGGAGAATGCTGAGGGCGTGGAAGCAGGCTTGGTAACCTCCAAGGAGGCAGGGACTCCAGGGGTGCCTTGTTCCAACACTCCTTCACCCCTCCCGCCTCATGCCAGGGCTGCTGCCTTCATCTCGGATGTCTGAAATGACCTTTTCTTTTGAACCCAAAGTCCACTCAGCGCCTGTGCAATAAAGTTTGGAGCCACTCACATCCAGCTTTAAATACTGGCCTACCCTGCACCAAATAAATAAAAACGGTGAAGCATACTCAGGCTATTACGGAAAAAAACATTCTCTCATTTTGACAGTCCAAGCCAATTAACAGAACCTCCTCTGGTCTTCAAACACAGACCAGTAAACATAAACAAAACCTTACAAAACAGAAAATCACCCAAGACCAGTCCCTCTGTGCTCATAGTGCCTTAAACTTCTGTTTGCGAGTGCTACATCTTGGTGCTCCCCCCTAGCTGACAGTGGCATTGGAGACAGTCTGCTGACTCTGGTGTATTGTTGGCCTTAATGATCCTCTGGCCAGTGGAACCTGTGCTGGCCCTGCCTGGGAGGGAGCAGCCAGTGCTCCAGCTGACATCTCTCCAGTCATCGCAGCCTCAGCAGATGCCACAGTCACTGGCAGAGGAGCAAAGGAGCTGCTACCATTATCCAGAGTGCCCTGAAAGGAGCCTGCAGAGATGGCAAGCAGCTCGTACGCCAGCGTGAGGTTGCTCTGCATCTCCCTGCTTGCCACTGATGAATGGGCACCTCGCTGACATACTGGATGCCTCATCCATCTTCAACACTGACACTGACCACCTGAGGTCATTGCCTGTGTGAGGGTTCGCAGGTCCAAGCACAACCCCAGGAACCCCTGATTCTGTTCCTGCATCTCCATGAGAGTCGCCATTCTCTCAATGGAGGAGGCAGTGCTCTCGGCCATATGGGTCAATGCAGTGCTCATGCTCCACATGGACTCCTCCATAATGGAGACCATTACACGCGTACCCTCATGGATCTCCGCCAGATCCTCCCACACATCTCACTGGACATCCAGTATCTGCCGCCTAATAGATGACTCCAGAGGCTCATCATCTGCCTTTGGCCCAGCATCATCTTGGTCTCCAGCAGCCCTCCAGCTGCCAGTGCCCTGGGCACTCTCTGCCTCCGCCTGCATCTCACTGCAGTGCACCAACATCCTAGCCGCTGATCTAACGCCCACCGAGGTTCTGGTATTGGCACTTGTGCCTGGTTCAGAGAACGGGTGTGACTCAGGTGCAAGTGGAGCCTGGAAATCCTCTGGCATCAGGGATGGGTCTTCAGGGTCCTGCGATTGGGTGCGTGGTGGCAAATCTAAGGGAGAACAATGGCATGTCATTAGTTCAAGTCATCACACTGTCACTATGCATACCAGGCACCATGGAGATCTGAATCACAGTGCTATTGTCTTTCAATAATGAATGGGGAATCCAGTTTTGAGACTTCCTTCAATGATGAGACTACACTAGAATGTTTGCACCATCCGAAACTCTCGCCGCTGTGCTCTGCACTCTTACATCGTCTGACACCCAGCCTCTCCACTGCTAGTTGCCAGCTCTCCATCACTGGGCATTCTGCTCATCCCTTGTTAGGATTAGGAGATTTTGGGAACCTCCGCCAGTCCACAACCTTTCAATGTTGTTATGGACCGCCTTCTCCTGAAAGGACCTTGGTGGTCGTCCTCTGTATTGATTATTCCACTCTCTACCTGCAGCGCGATTGCAGCCTGGCCAACCCCAGCTGAGGAGCAGGGCACATCCGAGTAATGGCCCTCGAGCCACAAGGCACTCAGTCCAAGCAACCAGGGCTCACCCCCTTGGCCAGCTCCGGCGTCGCTGACGGATAGCACTCAGACTCTAAAACACCTGAGCTCCACAGGGGAATAGCCAGCCCTTAACACTTCACCACACTGATCCATGACAACACGGGACTCACCCTTCCTGAGTGCAGCAGGTCGTTAAAGCTCTTGCAGCACCAGACACAGGTGCGCCACACAACGTCATGGCTGCTAACCTGGGTAGCCACCTCCTCCCAAGCTCTTTTTGTGAGGTGTGGTGGTCTCCTCACTCCGTCTCTGGGACAAGGGTGTCCCTCCTGGCAGCCACCTCCTCCAGGAGGACCGTGAGGCATTCATCCAACCTGTCCACCCGACCTGCCTTCCTGCCTGCCGTGTGCAGCCACATTTGATGCTATGGCTTCACGGTCACAAAGCTGAAGGGGCTGCCTGTGCCCTTTTTAAACCAGCCGCCAAGTCGCCATTGGACCCAGTTGCCGACAAGCCCCCAGCCCTTCCTGACCATTATGGAGCAGCGTTTCATGTTGAGCAGGTCTTAATTGGCCCGCCAGCGTGAAATCACAGTTGTAGACCGATTGTGGGTGGTGGCCTGCTTCCTGGCCGATCCCAGGCCCGCAGATCTTGCCCAGCCACTGACCTAAAAATCATGCCCCAGCTGTGGTCCAACCAGGCTTTTGTTTAGCTGAAGCATGACTTCTACTTCCTTGTGTTAGTCCTCTAGATATAAAGGATAGCATTCCAGCAGCATTTTTGATTATTTTCTGTACCTGTTCAATACTTTTTAATGATTTATGTCCCTGGACTAACAATTTTCTTTGGTCCTCCAATGGCTCTAGCTTATCATCACTTAGAAAGCACCCTGATCTCTCCTTTTTAGCTCCAAAGTGGATGACCTCACATTTGCCTACATTGAAATCCATTTGCTAGTTTTCCCATTCACTTAATCTATCAATATCTCTTTATAAGCACTGTAGATTGAAGGATAAAATTACAATGAGATCTAAATTTGGATATGTGACTTTCTATTTTAATATATTAGTTGTTAATCAATACGGTAAACAGCTGAGGCCCCAAGAAGATCTTTGTGGGGTGTCATGCAGCTGCACCTTCTCTTTCTGTAAATGCCCTCACATCCTCACTTATCCATCTCACTCACTCTCATCCTTTGCAGTGTTATGTCTCTCCCTCATAGTCACTCTCAATGAATCTACTCCATCCATCTGATGAACACATACACTCACTCATGGGATCTCTTTTCCCTCCCTGCAGAAGAGAGCATGGGATACCAGGGAGTTGGAGAGAACAGGAGAGGGCCCTCCCCAGATCGTACAGCTCACAACTGCAGATGGGGTGGCACTTGAAATAAGCGGAGATTCAACACCTCTGGCTATTTGAAATGGGGAGATAGAGAGCCCTCAGCCGCCTCGTGGCTCAAGTAAATAAAAACCACCCACATGTCCTAGGTCACTCAGTCATGTTGACTTAGCTTTAACAGCAAGTGAAATATGATCATCTTCATAATGATAACATGTAGTCTTCTTACCTTGCCACAACTAATTCATATCTGTTATCTCCCACATTTCCAGGAGTTAGTAGACTTTGCAGGCGATGGGTCCTCAGAGGGTGCAACATCACAGGACTCATTCAGGCCATGCACCAATTCAGATATTCACCTTTTTGGTGAGACCAGTAAGACAGATGGTTAGATTTTCACCTGGTGATTCACACTTCACACTTCACAAGTGGTGACAGGGAAAGCTGCTGCACCTCAGGAGCATTTGATGAAGAGAAGAATCATTGAACAGCAGCAGGCAATGTGTAATGCACTGATAACCATTCAAAGTGGAATCAACAATACCGCAGAGAGATTGGAGGAGTTCACCTCAAGCATGAGGGAAGGGAGGAAGGGATGATGCTGGCCAATGAGATGATGTATTTTTTCATGAATCGAATGGCCAGTGTCATACACTCCAATCAAATGAGGCCATACACATCTTCAATACCTCTGTGCAAAGTCTGAATGCCAACATGTCTGCCACTTTAAATGGGACGACAAATACCTTAGCCTTAGCTTTTGAGTGCCCCATTGATCTGCAGCGATGGGGTCTCCAACACTGTGGTAACAGTGAAGTGTGGTTAAACATTGTGACGAATTTGGGCAAAAGGGGTCATGGAGCTGGGGTCTCCACTTAAAGCATTTCCAGTTCCCACCTATTGTCCCATTTCAGTCAATGCCCAACATGTTGCCTCATCTCCCAAATGCTGAATTTGTCCCTGCACAGATACAGTTGGAGCAGTCTTCAGCAGGGACCTCATGGACTCCAAAACACAGAGGATATTGGATCAGGACAATATCAGCAGTCAGACTAGGGATGTGAGCAGCCTGCCTCTACCTCTGCTGAAGCCACATGGGTTGCACCATGTAAGCATAGCAGGAAAAGGCAGAGCAAGGCTTTGTAACGGGACAAGGGTATGTTCATGGGCATCTTTGAAAATGTTACAATGATAAATTTCTGCTGTATATTTATGTTGCATAAATGTTATTCTTTCTCATTGCTTTCCCATATTTTCCATTCTTGGTTGTTGGGTGATAAGACACTTTTTAACTTGTTTGATGATGAATAAGAAGGCAGGAACTGATTGGGGCCAATGGGGAATTTTTTAAGGGGTGATTGGTTGTTTGCAGGACTGCCTTGTGTCAGTGGCGGGGATGGGAGTGGAAAGAGTGACTGACATGAGTCCATTGATACAATGTAACTGCACAATTGATGGGGTGGAGTTCCTTGTGGTTGATGAACATTCCTGGTTGTTCTGATGCAGCCCCGGATTGTCACAATTATACAGTCCATGACATCCTGCAAATGTGTGACGACAGTCAAGGACACAAACCCCAGCACCTGTTCATTCTGACTGACACCTTCACAGGCTAAGTTGACAAAATTACCAACCTTGACAAACAACCAATCAGTGACCTGTCTTATGCATTCATGGCGGGTGGCTAACTGGCAGATTCTGGATGTGTTTGCAGCAGAGCTCTGGAATAACCTGGATGCAAAAAAGTTGAGGGCTTTGGTAACTTTGACAGCCTGTAACATGGGTCACCAGCTTCAGCAGGGAGCAGGTGTTCAGGAGACTGCAGATGTCTGCCTAAAGCTGGCTCAACACTGCATGAGACATGAGACAAGGTAACTCAGCATTTGCAGAGTGACATGAGGAAGGGCAGCCATCCCTTGTAATCACAGGCCACTTGTTTCCTGTACAGCTATGTAAGTAATCCTGTCTCCTGATTTGGGATAAAATCTCCAGCCATAGGCAATAGGGAGACTGGAGTTCCACAATGCTCAAGGAACTTCCAGGCATCTGCAGGGAAGCAGAAGCAAAGAAAAAATCCAAGGAAATAAAAATATGATAGCAAATGTAACAACAGGAGAAATAACATCATGTCACTCAAAATAGCTACTTTTGCCAGAGCAACACATATGTTCCAACATGAGAAACAGTTATGCTATTCCACACTGTTGGTATGATTGCTCCTCTCAAGTGAATTGTGAAATGCTGAAGGAGTGAAGAATCTACATGAGAAACAAAGACTTCGGACAGCAAAGGCTGAGACAGGTGGGGTTTAATGAACCATAACCAAGGGAGACACCAGAGGTAAGAAGCCAAGAAGGATCACAGACATAAACATGGACCAGCAGAATATTTTTGAGGATTGCAGGTTAAATTTTTCCTCAGTTAGTTTCAGATTCAGATGAGGCTACAAAGTGACATAGTTAGGTTGTGTGAGTAGGCAAAAATCTGGCAAATGGAGTATAATTTGAGCAAATGTGAAATTGTTCATTTTGGCAGGGAGAATAATAAAGAAGCTTATTGTCTAAATTAAGAGAGATTGCAGAGTTCTGAGATTCAGAGAGATCTGGGTATCCTAGTGCATGAATCACAAAAGGCTAGTATGCAGGTACAGCAGGTAATTAGGAAAGCTAAAAGAATGTTATTTATTGTGAGGGGAATTGATTTCAAAAATAGATGGGTTATGATTCAGTTGTACAGGGCATTAGTGAGACCACCTCTGGAGTATTGTGTACAATACTAGTCTCCTTATTTAAGGAAAGATGTAAATACATTAGCAGTTCAGAGAAGGTTTACTGGACTAATACCAGGAATGGGCAGGTTGTCTTGATTGAAACTTTTAAGATCCTGAGGGGTCTTGACAGGGTGAATGTGGAGAGGATGTTTCCTCTTGTGGGAGACTCTAGAACCAGGGGTCACTATTTAAAAATAAGGGGTCGCCCATTTAAAACGGAGATAAGGAGAATTTTTTTCTCTCAGAGGATGGTGAGTCTTTGGAATTCTCTTCCTCAAAAGGCAGTGGAAGCAAAGTCTTTGAATATTTTTGAGGCGGAGTTAGACAGATTATTGATTAACATTGGGGTGAAAGGTTATTGGGGACAGGCAGGAATTAAAATCAGATCAGCCATGATCTTATTGAGTGGCAGAGCAGGCTCAAGGGACCGAGTGGCCTACTCCAGCTCCTAATTCGTATGTTCATATGTATGTTCGTATTTTTTCCTCTGTATTCCCTCTCTGAGGTGTTGGTATGGCTGGTGGGTTAGGGGGCAGTAAATGAATGAGGGTGATGGTATGCAGAAGTAACATTTGGCAGTATAGGGCAAGCTTGATGGACCAGATGGTTTTAAATCTATTTTTTGTACTTTCACATGTTTCTTTAATGACTGGAGCATGATCTGATAAGTTAGGTCACAAACATGAACGCTCATCTCTGTTATCTTTTTGAAGTTTGATGTAGAGGAGGATATTTCAACATGAAAACATTTTCCAGCCTTATACCTATTTCTCAGACTGATGATTATAATGTTAGCTGATGAATTAAACAGGAACCATGGAGGAGCAACTGCTGAGCAGGGCTCAGTGTTGAGACTACTCCTGTTTCTTATCTACATGGATGACCTAGACTCATGTACTCAATGCAATGTCAATATAAACTGGTCAGGTTTACTGAATAAACTAAGCTAGAATATCCATCAACCATATGAACCATGCATATTGAAACATTGAATCAATACGTCATTAATGAATTAGTGGGCAGCATTTTGTCCCCGTCGGGGGGGTTGTGCGGGAGCGGGTGCAAGCAGGCGGGTTCCTGGGGGCGCCCTGCCATTTATGTGGGCAGACCAATTAAGGCCTACCCAGCGTGACGTGCGCCAGGAAGCACTTGGCGCTCCCTGTGCAGGCAGAGGGGGTAGGGGATTCCCTGAGCCAGGAGTGTGCTCTTTCGCAAAGAGCGCACAGATCACCTTGAGGCAAAGTGCTGCCTCAGGGAGACCAGTGTTACTTTTAAAAAGATAATAAACGATGAGAAAAATTTTATTAACATGTCCTCTCATGTGACACTGTCACATGAGCTGGGACACATCAATTACTTTTATTAAAAACGTAACACAAATTTTAAATCCCTCATGAAACCCGTCCATGGATGACGTTTAATGTTTTTTCCTCAAGGCAGCCTGTGCTTTTCGCCTACCCGCCAATCTTAAGGTTGGCTAGGCAGCATTCTTAACAACTTTAATTAGTTTAATAATGGACTTAATAAGCCTTTGACAGTTCGGTGGGCACACAGCCAACGCAGCTGTTCGCTCACCGAACTGACAATCTAAATGACACGAAGTGATGTCAGGGCTCTCGCCCCCGCTCGCTGAAGGGAGAATTCTGCCCAGTGAGTACTGTCAACACTTCACATATAACATGAGACACAGAAAGTTTGGGTATTTTGGATGTTATAATCCAAAACCAGACCCCCAGGTTTTTGGTAAGATCTGGTTAGGGACCAGTAATGTTTTGTTTAAAGTAGACAAAATTTGAGATTCAAGACACTTGCTCAGTGAATAAAAACCACAAGATTCCATGGATTTTGAACAAACAAAAATAAAGCTTACTATATAAGATTAAAAAGATAAAACAATTTGCAATATAGAATATCTACCTCATACCCTTATATTCAGGATAATATGAAGTACATGTTAATTAACTTGCATACTGTGGTCGAACACATTGCACTGTACAATAAATAGCAAATGTGACCAAGACAGATCCCACTGATTTCTCAGCAAACCACCCAAATGTCAGTCAACATTGTGAATCAACCAATCTCGTTGACACTCTGTGACCCTCACTAAGGACTCCAAACTTTTAACTTTCGAAGATCAAGCTTCTGAATTCCTTCAACTGCACTCCAACTCAGGCTGCCTCAACAACTGCACACCTCTCAGAGTTTCAAACTCGTCTCCCGAAATTCTGTAACAAAAACAGAAAATGCAGGAAAAACTCAGGTCTAACAGCATCTATGGAAGTTGTTTGCCATTTGCTTTTATCCCGAAATTCTGTTCCCCTTGATTTCCAAGTTTGCACTCCAGTAACTACTTACTGGTACAATTTCATTCTTTTTAATAGCTGACTATCTCCACTGGGCTGACACTGCCTTTGGATTTCACTAAGCTTCAATCTCTCCAGCTATACCAAGCTACGAAGCTATAAATGACTTCCAAGGCTGATTCTGAGTCCTAATCCTTTCCAGCATGGAGCCAGCAGCCTAATGGCACCTTCTCAGCTCCTCAAGACATCTTCTGAGCCCGAACAGCACAGAGCTATCAAACGGCTCCTGGAACTTCTCTGAGCCCCAGCTACACAGAGCTAGCTAACAGCAACACATTTGCTGTCTGGAACCTGCAAACAACAGTACCTTTTATGTGTGGGCTTTTCCCCTGCTGCAGAACACTCACTCCCCCAGCAATCACACAGATAAATTGAAACCATGGAACTTTCTTAAGCTCCACCCATCTCCATGATGACATAGATAAAAACAAAAAAACTGCCGATGCTGGAAATCCAAAACAAAAACAGAATTACCTGGAAAAACTCAGCAGGTCTGGCAGCATCAGCGGAGAAGAAAAGAAGAGCCGCCGATGCTGCCAGACCTGCTGAGTTTTTCCAGGTAATTCTGTTTTTGTTTTGTCCATGATGACATAGCCTTCCAGGGCTCACTGAATACTTCTGAAACTAATTGTAGCTCTAGCTGCCAAAACAGAACAACTCCCTGGGCTGCAGCTCTTTGCAAGGGCTATGGAAACTCTTCTCTAATTCTTCAGCTAAGTAAGATCACCTGCTGTTTTATAATGTTACCTTTCCAGCTGTTAACCCCTTAAGTCAACATAGCCCCAGCCTTTTAAGAGTAATAGTCTTCAAGTTACTTTTGTTGCATTTATCCTATTTTCTGCAGTTAAACTTTAATCTTTCCAGAACTAAAAACTACCTCTAAAATATTATCAACCATGAACTTAGTGTTTATAACATGGAAATGAAAAGGGATAAAAAGGTATGGAAAGTTTAAAGCAGTAAAGGAAAAAGAATAAAATTAATGAAAGAACCAAAAGAAAAATAAACAAGGAACAGGAGAAATATCAGCAATTATCTTCTCCTTTTGGATTCAAAACGTTCAAAGTGTCTGGGAATTAACAATCCAGAAAGATAATGCCTGTGTAATAGCCTGGCTAGAATTTATAATAGGTGACACAAGGCTCATCCTTATTGCATTTGAGTGCCATTTAGTCACAAATCTTATGAAGCAGGTTAATGATTTAGTTTAGATGCTTGGCCTAAATAGCCAAGTGGTTATGGTACTGGGTTTGTAACCCCAAGATCAAGAGTTCAAATCTCACAATGGCAAACTATGAAACAATGTAACTTCATCTGAAACAGATGGAAACAGGTTTACTCAAAAAAGAGTATCAAGAGTTCAAATCTCACAATGGCAAACTATGAAACAATGTAACTTCATCTGAAACAGATGGAAACAGGTTTACTCAAAAGAGTATCAAGAGTTCAAATCTCACAGTGGCAAAACTATGAAACAATGTAACTTCATCTGAAACAGATGGAAATGGGTTTGTACTCAAAAGAGTTACAACTATTTGTGCCTATGCACACAGGTGGCGACTTTCTGCCTTCAGACCCTGCAGCGATACCTCTAGAGCTTGGCTTAAATAGCCAAGTGGTTATGGCACTGGGTTTGTAACCCCAAGATCAAGAGTTCAAATCTCACAATGGCAAACTATGGAACAATGTAACTTCATCTGAAACAGATGGAAACAGGTTTGTACTCGAAAGAGTATCAAGAGTTCAAATCTCACAGTGGCAAAACTATGAAACAATGTAACTTCATCTGAAACAGATGGAAATGGGTTTGTACTCAAAAGAGTTACAACTATGTGTGCCTATGCACACAGGTGGTGACTTTCTGCCTTCAGACCCTGCAGCGATACCTCTACATCGAGCCTCCTCCTAGATGGTGTGCCCTGATGACGTATTTCTTCCGTCAGGTGCACGGCCTGAATTATGACGTGCAGCTCCTGTTTATAGAACAGCTGGGCCTCGGTGGCTCCTTGCAGGCGTTGCCCGTCTTTTACCAGGACCTGATCAAAGTCTGGAAAGTGGTCGCCTCGCGACGCAGCTCTCCCCCGTCAGGAGTAGCGGCTATCGTCAGAGAGCCGCTGCTCAGGAATCCGCCCCTCCGTCCTTTTCAGTGGTTGGCGGAGAGGAGGGCTGTGGCCGCAGGGGTGACCAGGATCGGGGACGTGCTGGGTGGCGGAGGACTGGGCTGGATGCTCCCGCAGGAGTTGGCGCGACGCGCGTCTGTGAGTGTCCAGGTCGCAGCCGATGCCATCCAAGACCTGAGAACGGTCGTGCTCGGACCCGATGTTATTTTGGGTCTTGAGGCGGCCCAGGTGCGCGGTGGTCTTCCGTCTGAGCGTTCCCCTGTTCGGATGGAATTCCACATTGGCCCCAAGCCACGAACCCTCCCTCGGGTGCTGGTGCCCCGCAATATGAGCCGCCTCGGGGACATGCCCTCTGTGCCTTTTGGCACGGCAAAGAGGAGCTTTTTGTACAGACTGCTGCTGCACACCTTCCATTTTCTCGCCCTTGTCCATCGACCGGACATGCCCTGGCGTGCCTTGTTGCCGTCCGGCGGCGGAGGCCCCCGATGGGAGGCCCTCTACGGAGGTGTCCTCCCCCTTTCTATCGGGGACCTGGGTTGGAGGGTGTTGCATGCAGCAGTCCCTTATAATAAGAGGATGCATTGGTTCACGGACTCTCAGGACACGTGCCCTTTTTGCGGTCTTGTGGAGTCCGTGGACCATGTATACATAGGGTGTTGTAGGCTGCACTACCTTTTTAGTTATTTGAAAAACCTTTTATTGATGTTTTGTTTGCACTTCAGCCCCACGCTCCTGATCTATGGGCACCCGGTGCGGAAGGGGGTCGGGAAGGAGGAGGACCTCCTCGTGAACCTGCTCCTGGGCCTGGCCAAGTTGGCCATTAACAGGTCCAGGCAGCGGGCGATCGACGGGGGAGTCCCGCCCGATTGTTTGTCCCTCTTCCGCGGCTACGTTCGCTGCCGGATGTCCCTGGAGAAGGAGCACGCGGTGTCTGCTGGCACTCTCGAGGCCTTCCGTGCTCGGTGGGCACCGCAGGGACTGGGGTGTTTTGTTGACCCCTTTAATCACTTTTTGATTTAAAGTTTGTAAGTTTCCTTTAAACTTTGTTCTTGGTTTTACAGCTGACCCGAATTAGGGGCTGTGCCTGATTTATCCCAATTTTGTTGATTTGGTTTTCATTTAAAAGATTATCAAGAGTTCAAATCTCACAGTGGCAAAACTATGAAACAATGTAACTTCATCTGAAACAGATGGAAACGGGTTTGTACTCGAAAGAGTTACAACTATGTGTGCCTACGCACACAGGTGGCGACTTTCCGCCTTCAGACCCTGCAGCGATACCTCTACGTCGAGCCTCCTCCTAGATGGTGTGCCCTGATGACGTATTTCTTCCGTCAGGTGCACGGCCTGAATTATGACGTGCAGCTCCTGTTTATAGAACAGCTGGGCCTCGGTGGCTCCTTGCAGGCGTTGCCCGTCTTTTACCAGGACCTGATCAAAGTCTGGAAAGTGGTCGCCTCGCGACGCAGCTCTCCCCCGTCAGGAGTAGCGGCTATCGTCAGAGAGCCGCTGCTCAGGAATCCGCCCCTCCATCCTTTTCAGTGGTTGGCGGAGAGGAGGGCTGTGGCCGCAGGGGTGACCAGGATCGGGGACGTGCTGGGTGGCGGAGGACTGGGCTGGATGCTCCCGCAGGAGTTGGCGTGACGCGCGTCTGTGAGTGTCCGGGTCGCAGCCGATGCCATCCAAGACCTGAGAACGGTCGTGCTCGGACCCGACGTTATTTTGGGTCTTGAGGCGGCCCAGGTGCACGGTGGTCTTCCGTCTGAGCATTCCCCTGTTCGGACAGAATTCCACATTGGCCCCAAGCCCCGAACCCTCCCTCGGGTGCTGGTGCCCCGCAATATGAGCTGCCTCGGGGACATGCCCTCTGTGCCTTTTGGCACGGCAAAGAGGGGCTTTTTGTACGGACTGCTGCTGCACACCTTCCATTTTCTCGCCCTTGTCCGTCGACCGGACACGCCCTGGCGTGCCTTGTTGCCGTCCGGCGGCGGAGGCCCCTGATGGGAGGCCCTCTACGGAGGTGTCCTCCCCCTTTCTATCGGGGACCTGGGTTGGAGGGTGTTGCATGCAGCAGTCCCTTATAATAAGAGGATGCATAGGTTCACGGACTCTCAGGACACACATGCCCTTTTTGCGGTCTTGTGGAGTCCGTGGACCATGTATACATAGGGTGTTGTAGGCTGCACTCCCTTTTTAGTTATTTGAAAAACCTTTTATTGATGTTTTGTTTGCACTTCAGCCCCACGCTCCTGATCTATGGGCACCCGGTGTGGAAGGGGGTCGGGAAGGAGGAGGACCTCCTCGTGAACCTGCTCCTGGGCCTGGCCAAGTTGGCCATTAACAGGTCCAGGCAGCGGGCGATCGACGGGGGAGTCCCGCCCGATTGTTTGTCCCTCTTCCGTGGCTACGTTCGCTGCCGGATGTCCCTGGAGAAGGAGCACGCAGTGTCTGCTGGCACTCTCGAGGCCTTCCGTGCTCGGTGGGCACCGCGGGGACTGGGGTGTTTTGTTGACCCCTTTAATCACATTTTGATTTAAAGTTTGTAAGTTTCCTTTAAACTTTGTTCTTGGTTTTACAGCTGACCCGAATTAGGGGCTGTGCCTGATTTATCCCAATTTTGTTGATTTGGTTTTCATTTAAAAGATTATCAAGAGTTCAGATCTTGCAATGGCAAACTATGAAACAATGATTTAGTTTAGTTAAAATTATTCCTCCTTTGTATTTTCCCTTCGACAATAGTTCTCCTCTGCCCTTCTCACAAGAAAGTAGAACAGGTACCGATGTAGAAGGGTTCTTCAACCATTCGATAACCTACCATTTCACACTATTGGATTTTTTTAATGAAATCAGTATAATGACATCTTTCTGAGCCTTGCTAGATTACGGTGGGTACCAGTAGCACTCCTGTATCTCAGCCATCTGATCAATCACTGTTCTCTCAGTGGTGACCCAAGCTGATTTTTTCATTCCCTAAACCAGGGATATTGAGGTTAATTATTGTCACTTAACTGATCAGGTTAACTCAGCAAAGGCAAGAGATTAAACTTAGCTCTTTATGGCTTGTACACCTCAGCACTGCATCAGGTGGAACTTGTACCCACTGAGTTCAACACTTTGGGCCTGAATTTCCAGGATACTTGCTTTGCCAGTTGAGGTGCAGCACAGCAGAACTCCCAGCCACCAACAGACTTGAATGCAAACTCTGACCTCAGAGATGCAGGAAAGTGATGTGCCAAATTATTACAGATAAATGAGATAGTCAGGAAAATATTTTGGCTTATTTCATACAATATACAATGCACATGATTAATTAAGAACAGGCAAATCAATAAGAGATTGACATTTAATGGAACTGTTGGATCTCAAATCTCTCCAATGTGAGAATAGTCCAACCATTGTCTCATTAACCAGAGTTAACAACCCCTCAGTGCATTCCTGGATCTTATGTCAAACAGGATTTCTTTAACCTACTTGATGTTGTTAAGTCACTTTTTAATGCTTTTCTAACCACACATCTTTTGAGAAATTGTACTTAACTGCCTGGTTACCTTCTCCAAACTGTTGCATTGATCAGTGCTAAATATAATCATCTGCTTCCCTTAAAACCTCACCCACTTAAAGCAAACTTAGTCTTACAAGAGCTTTTTATCCAACAGCACTATTAATGTTATTTGTTAAGTTGAGTAAGTGACACTTTCAAGCATTGTCCAATTATCACTACACTAGTCTCAGTGGATAGCATCAATCACCACTGGTGGATTTAAGCTGCATATTAGAGTCATGTGTTGTCCTAAGTACTTGTTTGATCCTCTTTTGCAATATTATTTATGTAAAATTCATAGGAATTCGCTTTTAGAATTATTATTTGGAAGATGGGCAACTTCAAACTCGTAAAAGTATTTGCGTTGAAAGAGTTCATTAGTTCGACTTAATTACTTGCATTTTATGTTGCATTTAAGCACTGGGTAGTTTCACAGCTGTTAAATATCTTGCATTCCAGCATTTAGTGATTCAGTATTTAATCAAAGGCATTTGTACAATAATAAACAAAGATTATGCCTTTATGGAACCAAAATAACCAAAGAATAAATTGTTAGAACTCAGTTCCAAGGAAGGAACAGCTGCATTTGCACTAATTATGTGCAATTGGATTTTAAGTCAATGGTGTGCATTGGAGGGGGGAAGGAGTACGTCTTTCATGGATTCCTCCCAATCCATTGCTGTGACATCAGAGGAAAGTTCACAAAATCTGAAGAAAACATAAGGGGCTGATTTTAGCTGTTCAGCCATTTCATCAGCGGTTCCAACAATTTCCCTATGATAATTACCCAATGTGTGGAAGAAAACACCCTCTGCACTCCCCTCATCGTCCTCCTTCCCTCGCTCCTGCTTGACTTTACTGCACTTGGCCTTGACTCCCCATGTTGAAAATCACAAGACATTAAGTAGTGTCAGGAGGCTAAGACCTTACTCTATATTTATATCAGCATGGCTAATTTATAAAATCTTTAAAACTGGGCAAAAGCTTTAAAATGACATGCCATGATTGGCTATGACTCATACAGAATGAATTTCTGGCCTTCAGAACAGCAGCAACCTCGTTGTCTCTAAAGAAGCACTAATGCCCCTGTGACTGCAGAGATCAAATCCCAAGGAATTGTACAAAGGTCCTTTACATTTCTAAGGCACCGGTCCCTGGCCAATGGAAACAATCAGTCTGCAAGGATAAAAGAACTCTGAAATCTCTGTTGAGCTTATTTATGGTTGAAACATTAACAATCTGAAGAATCCAGACAAGGAATATACATCCTTTGTCCAAACCAAGGTGGAGAAGTAGGAGTCATGTCAAATTAGCTCCACTGAGACTAGTGTAATGATAAATGGCCAATTATCTCCCCAACCCCCATCCCACCAAACTGCTAGTATCAGCTATCCTGCCTTGTGTAACAGCAAAAAAGCAGACTGCCATTTTAACCACCCAGCAGGCAGCAGCAGAACCAGAGCTCTGTTCCAGATTTGAATGCCTGGCCCCCATCTATGTTGTTTCTACAGGAACTTTTGAACCTCTGTACCAGTGCCTACAAGACTACATCATCTCCATGTGCCTATCCCATCTTGGAGGTTGCCTCTACTGAAAAAGTGGATTATCCAGCATCCGACTTCGGTCTGCCGACTCTGAAAGTATACACCATTGGAATTTGATTCTGGACTCTGGATTCATGTGGGACAATAATATTTACTTTGTCTGTGGTCTTAGCCCTGTACCTCTTTCTGTTCTCTATCCCACCTTTATTGTATGAGTGACGGTGGAGACACAATTTTCTGAATGGCCTCTTTCTGTGCCGTAACTTTTTTATGATTCGACGGAAAAGGAGGCCACTTTGTGACCCTCGTCTCGCATTTGAGTGCGTGAAAATAAATTAACCTCTTTATTTCATTCTATCTCAAGTTTGCTGTGGGCTTATTGGAATTGGATCACGCCAAAACTGAGGGGTTGGGAAAATACGCCACAGCACATAAACGGGGAATCAAAAATCAAAAATACTTTTCAATTTACAAACGGGTGGTGAGAGGGGAAATCGGGGCTGTTTAAAATTAAACACCCCTCCTGTCCATAACAATATTATATGAAAATTACCAAGAGTCACTAGACTGGTTTACTGGGGAACCATACCTGTAAACTCTTCCCTGCTTGGAAAGTTTCATTTATAGGTATGTCTTATTTCTGTCCTGCACCATAATTCACCTCTACATTGTGACTCATTGTATTATTATTAATCACAAGTGTGGAACCTGACTGGAAGTTTTTGAAACTCCAAGCATAAAGTACCAACTATAATTCAAATGGGTGTTTTTTGCCCCTTTTCTTAATGATGAGGTATTGATAATCATTTTCTAATTCTCAGGAAACCCTTCTAAATTTAGCAAACATGCAGCAATGTTATCTAAAATGTCACAAATTTCAGTTGCCATTTGTTTAAGGCTTGTGGATGCAGGTTAACTGGATTAGTTGCCTTGTTTATTTTAAGAACTTACAAAATTTCCATAATCTCACTTTTAGTTAATTGCATACTGTTAATTTCTGCTTCTTTTGTCGCTGGAAACCTGATCATATCACCAGTAACTTTCCCTCAATTTCCTTGGTAAAACAGCTGTGAATTAACTCTTTAATATTGTTTGTTTCTTTGTCCAGTTTCTTGCTGACATTTTTATTTGGGCCAATACTTTATTTCACACTTCATTAATTCCATAACAAATTGTTACCTTCGGAGGGAGGAGAGGAAAATCTTTGAATATATGTCTCTACTTGATTTTCTTTCAAAGCTGTAATGCCTTAGATTTGCTTTATGAGTTACAATGCTCCCTCAAATTGGTAGGTGCAAGAAAGCCTAAATGTGAACTGAATTCTGTCTGGGCAGAACTTCCCCCTGTTGGGGGGGAAGTTTAGGAGCGGGCGCATGGAGGTGTGCCTCTGATCAGCGATCAGGGCGCGCCGCCAATTTACGTGGGCGGGCCAATTAAGGCCCGCCCAGTGTAATGTCCTCAGGGAGATCGGCTCCTGTCTGAAAAAAAACTTAAAAACAGAAGAGATAAATTTCCCTGACATGTCCCCTCATGTGACACTGTCACATGAGTTGGGACATGTCCATCACTTCCATTGACACTTTTATTAAAAATTTTAAAACCTACATGAAACCTCATCCTGCCCATGGATGAGGTTTCATGCTTTTTCTTAAGCCTGCCAGGGCTCCTGGCCTGCCCGCCAACCTTAAGGTTGAACGGGCATGTCCATTAATTACTTTAACTACTTTGTCAATGGCCTCAATTGACCATTGACAGTTCGGTGGGCACACAGCTGATTCGGCTGAGCCCCCACTGACCTGAAAATTGAAATGAGGCAGGGTGACGTTGAGAGTTCCGCCTGACATCATCCCACATCATTTTACACATCAGTGAGCGGGCCCCGCCCCCCGCTCGCGGACCGAGAAATCCTGGCCCTTGAATCCATTCATTGTGAAGATATTTAATCCTTTATGATGAAGATCGTAATCTGTAACATAGGACAGAATTGAGGTAGCGGGCAGGTAAAACCATGTTTTACCCACCGGCTGCAATGGCATGTTTTCACACCGTATCGTCCCAAACCCACCTCATTATTTATGCACACTGTTTCCAAGGCAAGAGGGTTTTCATTCGCCCACCCACCATCATACCGGCACTGCATCACGCCAGGTGCCAAGTTTAAAGTCCAGCCACAAGCTTACATCTCAGTGCTTCCAGACCACCAGTGCTGCACAGAAGACGTGGCCCTGAAACTGAAGAAGACTGCGGCCCCCAGGTTCAGCGACGTGTCTCTCAAGTGACCTTTGGATGTTTTGGAGGCCTGCTGGGATGTCCTCTACCCCTGCCCTGGCCACAGGGTGGGCAGCAACAGCACTAATCCAGCTTGGGAGGTGGTGGCAGCGGTGGTCAATGCCAAAGCCTTCAAAAGAGGACAGCCACCCAGTATTGCAAGAGGATGAATGATTGTCTCTGTTCCGCCAGGGTAAGTCACTCATCTCATCACTCAACTCACACACTCACAAACCCATCGCACACCTACAGGGTTTGCACTTATTGCTGGTTCAAGGGACATCACCATTCATTCTGTCACTATCACTGTCATTGTCGTCATCCAGTCCATGGGACCACTCACTGCCCATACAGGCCAGGCATACTTATCATCTGACCTGGCAGGCATCCTGCTTGCACTTTCTCCATCTCTATCCATGCAGGACAAGCTGGCACACAACAAGAGGGAGAGGTGGCGGAATGCCCAAAATCAAGGTCCTTATGGACTTTGAAAACAGAGCCATCCAGCTGGCCAGCAAGGATTTGGACCGGTCCTGTGCTGATAATGAGGTCAGCGCTGCTCTACCAAGTGAGGATCCAGCAGTGCAACACCCAACAGGCTACGGTGTTGTGAGTGATGTGTCCTCTTTCACAGGACAAAGCATCAGGTGCTTCTAAAGTTTCATGGCTGCGTCTCTATGATATAACCCTGATCACTGAGTGTAAGCGAGCTGCCCTCGGCCAGACAGGAGTCAGACATTCTCAGATGCTGTGTGAAGATCTATGGAGTGTCCTCACTGCATGTCATTATCATCCTCCACAAATCTGGCAGCTATGAGGGCCTCCCGAGCATGCCTGACTCGTTTAGCCAGTGCGAGGGCCTCATCCCCATCATCATTGCCTCCGAGGACCTACTCAGCCTCATCCCCATCGACGTCCTTCTCATCCGAGAGACGTCAGCTCCTCCATCTCCTCCCCAGTCAGCTCATCTTCCCGTTAGAGCACCAGGTTGTAAAGGACGCAGCAGACAACAACAACGTGCAACACCCTCAGGGGACTGTATTACAGGGCACCGGAACTTCATCTTTAGCATCCTGATGGTTTGCTCCACCAAGTTATGAGCTTCTGCTTGAGTCTCATTATATCATCGCTCTGCTGCAGTCTGAGGCTGCCGCACGGGTGTCATCAGCCACGGCCTCTGCGAGTAGCCCTTGTCCCCAAGGAGCCATTCCTGCAGCATCTGTGAACACTGGAAGACTCCAGGGATCTGTGACCAACTGAGAATTTTGATGTCGTGCACACTCCCTGGAAACTGTGTGCACATCTGCAGGATGCACTTCTGGTGGTCACACACCAGCTGCACGCAAATGGAAGCCCTTGCAATTGATGTAGTCCACTGTGTGTTGCGAATGGACCTGAGTGTCACATGAGTGCAGTCAATCACATCCTGCACCTGTGGGAAACCCGAGATCTGGGCGAATCCAATTGTTCTTACATCCTGGCCGTCCTGGTCCTGGGCGAGATGCACAAAGTTGTGTGAAGATGGCATCCATGATCTCATGGATGCACTTGTGGGTGGAGGCTTGTGAAATCCCACAGAGGTCACCTGCAGAACCCGAAAGGTGCCACTAGCATAGAAATTGAGCACCACAGTCATTTTCACAGCCACTGGCAGTGGATGCCCACCATGTCCCATAGCGTTAAATCCTGCAGTAAATGGCAGATGTGATCCATCAGTTCCCTAGACATGCAGTCTTTGGCGACACTGGTTCTCAGTCATCTGCAGGAATGAAAGGCGGTGTCTATAGACCCTGGGTGTCACTAGACTCAGACCAGCAACGGCTCACTGTAGTCTTGGACGGCGTGTGCAGGAGCCCCAGCCGCCCCATCTTCCTGATATTGCTGCTCCTGCCTCTGCACAGCCAGGAGCCTCAGTCACTCTCTCCTCCGTCTTCTTCACACTCTGAAGGCCATCAGGCATACAGCTAGTTCCATGATCCTGATGTACTCCTCCTGCAGGGTTGAAAGAGTGACACATGGTTAGCATTGGTATACTAAGAGCCTGTCCTGGTTAAGTGTGACGGTCCCTTACCGCTTCCCGGAGAGTGCTGGCCACTGCTTGGATGGCCGGAGATTAGTGCGCTGCATGGCTGCCCTGTTAGCTTCAACCATAGGGGAGGCTGGTCCAAACCGGGATGGTGACATTGTAAGAGGCTGTGAGCGCCTCTAGCAGTGACTTCTCCTTGGCCAGCCTTAGCGACGAGATTGTACAATGTGTGCCATCCAACTGCTCTGCAGTCCATTAAAGTGCTCATGAATTTGCAGTCTGTGCCAGGGCAGTGTGGGGTGGGGGTGGTGGGTGGGAGCTCTACAGAACTTGGAGGCACTTTGATTCCTCGGCATTGTTTGAGAGGGCAGATAAGCGCGAAGCCCGATTCAATCATATCAATGTGGCTGTGCCTGCACTGTCTCAGTTGCAGTGGAATGGTCACTTCTACAGGCTTCCTGAATGCATGGCCACTTCCTTTTCCCACCCTACCCCACACCCCAAATGCTTGTGTGCTATATTCAACAGCAGGGCTGCCCTTAGCCACCAACAGCCCCACAACCCCTCCAACCACCAGTCGCCTCAGAGGCAAGGCTGCACTTGCCCCACCTCCACTCCACCTCACCCTTAAAATTCACCTCAGAGGCAGGGCTGCACTTGCCCCCTGACTGCCTCCACCCCCCCACCACCCCCCCACCACCCCCCCCCCCCCCCCCCCCCCCCCCAAGCGCCCCTGAAGTCTGCAAAGCGACAGGCGACCCTGGCGAGCAGTGGAAAACGATGCTGTTCACTCACCTCTAGTTCCCCCAAAGTGAAGGCCGCCAAATGCATGTCACCTGTGTGCTGTTGTGAAACACGTCGGCATGCTTTCCCATCAATGTGAACGGATGATCCAGTGGGGGTGCAAGAGCCTGGCGGGATGGCCTGAAAATGATATGCTGATGTATTACAATGATCAATGATGTTCCCAACGACCGATGGTGGGAAACACGGCCCACTTTTGGTGGGCTGAGTGGACAAGTGCGACCTGCCTTCCTGCCATTGTGAAACCGATCACACCCTATTGTCTACTCATGCCAAATATCACACACGCCACTAGTGGGAAAATTCCGCCCATAGTTATTGCTTGCACTAACAACAGTCATTCCTATCTGTATTTGCTGAGAAACTGAGGGTGATTTTTTAAAATTCTGTTCACGGAATGTGGGCATTGCTGGCTAGGCCAGCGTTTATTGACCATCCGTAATTGCCCTTGAGAAGATGGTGGTGAGCTGCCTTCTTGAGTTGCAGCAGTCTCTGTGGTGTAGGTACATCCACAGTGCTGTTAGGGAGGGAGTTCCAGGATTTTGACCCAGCCAAAGTGAAGGAATGGAGATATACTTCCAAGTCAGGATGTTGAGTGACTTGGAGGAGAACTTCCAAATGGTGGTGTTCCCATGCATCTGCTGCTCTTGGTCAACTGACTACCAGAGCTGCAGCAAGAACATAATTCAGGCTAATTCAGCCCATCAAGAAACACAAGGGATGACAGAAATTCAGGTATTCATGAATATATTTAATAAGCGTTGCTCAGGTCACATCAGATTAATTACTTAAATTTGCATCTGTTTATATAAACTTCTTTACTATAGAACGCAATACAATGATATGCACACGTTGCTAATTCAGGTCCGCCACAGGTATCTACTCAAATTTGGAGATGTCAGTCACTCCCTTAAGCCTTTTTGCTATGATTAACTTCCATCGTTCTATATCTGCTTGTGTGGTGGTGGGACTTGTGATCTGGACTGGATCGCAATGTTTTATGAGAATTTGCTCCTTAAATCTCAGCAGAGGCAAACTGAGTTAGGGCTGGGTGATTGAGGCATTATTTGGTTTGCTTCATAAACTGTTCTATTCCATAGTGGATAAAACAAAGAGAACACTGAGTATGAGGAACATCGTATGGTACAATCAGTACAACTTCAATTTGCATTGGAGCAGAAGGAGGCTTCCATACCTTAAGGACATGTCCTCTTTTAATCTTTCCATTATCACCAGATATCTTGCCTGGTTCAATCATAAACTGCTTTATTCCATTGTTGACCAGAACAATGAGTATACTGAAAGGCATGAAGCACAATCAGTTTAAATTCCATTTATATTACTATAAAAATAAAGGACACATATACACCGTCCCATGCCCTTAATGAGATTCTTATTTAATGTAAGAAGCTGGATTAACTCTGGTATTCTGCAACAGTGCCTAGATTCTTTTTCCCCTATAGCCTTTTTGCTCTTTTTTCCTTTATTCCCAGCTTTCTGCTTTCTTTCCCCACTTTTACAATCACTCTGCTTCTCCAATTCCCCATGATTCTGTTTCTCACTAAAAAGCTTCACTTCAAAAATTAGCAGGAATTAGGTGAGAGAATTTGCTTAATCTGACTTGCACCACAATTACACCAATTTTTACACCAGTTTCTATCCTGATCCTGCCAACAGCAACTTATGCCAATATTTTCCGAGAATCACATTAATATACACTGGAATATACACGAAACCTTAAGACAAGCGAAAATCAGCATGAACAATCAGGCCCAGAAATGTGCGAAACATGCCATCTCCCTCCTTTAAATCCCTGTTCTCTGCCCACTTTCTACCCAGCACTGGCAGCAGAGGGCTTAACAGATAAAAGGACTAAACTGGAGATCTGTGGATAGAAGCAGAAGACATGGATAAAGTACTAAATGACTACTTTGCATGAAGGCTTACCAAGGAAGAGGACGTTATCAAAGCTATGATAAACAAGGAAGTTGCCAAAACAAAAACAGAATTACCTGGAAAAACTCAGCAGGTCTGGCAGCATCGGCGGAGAAGAAAAGAGTTGACGTTTCGAGTCCTCATGACCCTTCGACAGAACTTGAGTTCGAGTCCAGGAAAGAGCTGAAATATAAGCTGGTTTAAGGTGTGTGTGTGGGGGGCGGAGAGATAGAGAGACAGAGAGGTGGAGGGGGTTGGTGTGGTTGTAGCGACAAACAAGCAGTGATAGAAGCAGATCATCAAAAGATGTCAACAACAATAGTACAATAGAACATATAGGTGTTAAAGTTAAAGTTGGTGATATTATCTAAACGAATGTGCTAATTAAGAATGGATGGTAGGGCACTCAAGGTATAGCTCTAGTGGGTTTTTTTTTATATAATGGAAATAGGTGGGAAAAGGAAAATCTTTATAATTTATTGGGAAAAAAAAAAAGAAGGGGGAAACAGAAAGGGGGTGGGGATGGGGGAGGGGACTCACGACCTAAAGTTGTTGAATTCAACAACTTTAGGTCGTGAGTCCCCTCCCCCATCCCCACCCCCTTTCTGTTTCCCCCTTCTTTTTTTTTCCCAATAAATTATAAAGATTTTCCTTTTCCCACCTATTTCCATTATATAAAAAAAAATAAAAAAAAACCCACTAGAGCTATACCTTGAGTGCCCTACCATCCATTCTTAATTAGCACATTCGTTTAGATAATATCACCAACTTTAACTTTAACACCTATGTGTTCTATTGTACTATTGTTGTTGACATCTTTTGATGATCTGCTTCTATCACTGCTTGTTTGTCGCTACAACCACACCAACCCCCTCCACCTCTCTGTCTCTCTATCTCTCCGCCCCCCACACACACACCTTAAACCAGCTTATATTTCAGCTCTTTCCTGGACTCGAACTCAAGTTCTGTCGAAGGGTCATGAGGACTCGAAACGTCAACTCTTTTCTTCTCCGCCGATGCTGCCAGACCTGCTGAGTTTTTCCAGGTAATTCTGTTTTTGTTTTGGATTTCCAGCATCCGCAGTTTTTTTGTTTTTATCTCTAAGGAAGTTGCCAGAATACCAGATGAGATAAGAATAGATAAAAATGGAGGTAATAGAAAGACTGGCAGTACTTAGATTGGACATGTCACCCGGTCCAGATGGGATATATCCTAGGTTGTGGAGGCAAGTATGGGTGGAAGTTGTGGATGTGCTAGCCACAATCCTACAAATCTCCTTTCCCAGAAGGAAAAAACAGTTTGGACCAGTACTCTTATTTCCCAGTTTTTATTGGTGTCCCATTTTAAGGTGTACAAGACCGGTTCAGACCAGTATTCTTATTTCCCAGTTTTTACAGTTTTTCTCTTCTGGGTTGGTACAGCATGGTGCCAGGGAACTGGAGGATTGGAAATGTTACACCCTTGTTCAAAAGAAGAGAGAAGGATAAACCTCACAATTACAGGCCAGTCAGTTGAACGTCAGTGGTGGAGGAGCTTTTAAAAACAACGGCCACAATATTAATTGGGACACAGCTGCGAGCTGGGAGGAGGAGGGCAATTTTGCATGGGAACTTGGAAATAAGTCCAGTCAGTCTCTCATGTTTTTTTTTCACACAGCCATGTCATTACCATTTTAACCCTGGTTTCCCGTTCAATCGGCAGCAGCAGACATAATACGAATCTGCATAATGTGGGGCAGAATTTTGCGGCCTCCACCAGTGAATTTGCAGACAGAGGGGCCATCAAATTCCCTGGGCAGCCCTCCTGCCACCTGTCCTCAACATGCCCACAATTTTACATGGGATGGGCGAGGCCCAGGATGGCCCACCCAACCTTGCACTATTGAGGCCCTTAAGTGGCCAATTATTGGCCACTTAAGGACTGCTTCCTGCCCAGCTTCAATTATGAGGCAATGGGAGGAGTCCAGGGGCAGGGAGAAAGCCTGTCCAGGCCCCAGGCGGGAAGGGGGCACCTCCCTCAAGGGCCCCCTTCCACAAACGGCACACACATCCCCAACCCCAGCCCCCAAGGTCTGCCCCCCCACAGGTGCTCCTTCTGGTTACTCCACATGAAGATTAACCACCAGTTGTGTGAGGTGGAACTTCCACCTGAGTGAAGGGCAGAAGTCACATTTCCAGCCAATTAGCATTCCTTGGAGAAGTAAATGGCTTAACAGCTACTATGAGGCGGGGCAGGAAACCCCGCCATCTGAAACATTCTGCCGTGATCTCAGCTCCAGTATATAAAAGGAGAGCCTAAAGGTGTAAGTTAGGGTTGGAATTGGCAGAAAGAGGTATACGCTCAAAGGCTCCGCCCTGCTTTACTGATGCCATCCCTTGATATCCACTCAGGTTCTGAGGAGTAAGCTAGAGATATTCTTCCTACACAACAGGAGGAAAAAGCCGCTTCTATTTGAAACCAAGAAGGTGTGGTTGGACGTAGGAGGGGGCCAGCTGCAGGAGCATGGTGGTACACTCTTGGATTCAGTGTAGGAAGTGGTTTAATGATAAAACAGGTCAGGAAATGTGAGTACAGTGGCACATTCACCTGCATCCTGCTGTGCGTATCACTCCAGCCACCACTCTGCCTTCTTAAGCCTACTCCTTCACATCACACCTCACACCCACTTACCTTGCATGTGTGCACCTACCCTTCCCCTTCTATGCACTTCTTCACATGGTAACAGGCCACTTAGAAAATCACAACATGATTAGGCAGAATCAACACGGGTTTATGAAAGGAAATGAACTGATGGGGACTAATGGGTGGGATTGTTGAAGGGAGTAGTCAGTTGATTGCAGGACTCCTTTGCATCATTGGCATTGGCCAGGCAACAGCTACTGTAGCTATTGAATTTCCTCGTGGAATGGGTTCACTGGTGTAACCTAAGTAAACCTTGCACTGATAAGGACATCACTGGCATCCTGGGCAGCAATGTGAGTAGCTGGGGAAGCATTGCCATCATCACTTCTTCGCCCCCCACAAATCATTTGAGGAGGATCTAAACTCTTTGCCTTGTTCCATCTGTGTGTCCAAGCCTTGCTATGACACAGTCTGTATGGAGCACAGCAAATCACAGTCATTCTGCAGATCCTGGCTGGTGCATAACCAAGAATGTCTCCAGATCTGTCCAGGCACCAGAAGCACATTTTCAGCAGGCCAATGGCCTGTTCCGTCATACAAATGGTGATGATGTGACATACATTGTACTGCTGTTGGGCTTAAAATGTGAATCAAACCACCAAAGTGCAGAAAGTCAACTGTCAGCAAACATATTGCAATCAGACCCTTTCCCACTCCTAGGTAAGAAAGCAACTATGAGTACTGAGTATTAATTGGAATATTTTTATCAGGTGAATTGATCTCCTCAATCCCATTGTGTTCTCACCTTGCTTTCACTGATGAATTTCAGGAAGTCTGGGAAACCCATAGACCCGATATTAATCTCAAAAGTCTGCATAAATATTGCTCTGATCGAGCAATTAATATATCTCCCAAGGGGGTTTCATGCATATAAGCTAACCCACTGGAGTGAAACCCAGAAGTCGATGAGTTAAAGCTGGTTTCCTGACATGCTGGGCAGAATTTTACACGTCACAGGCAGGCGCGCGCCTGACCTGATCGGGCATAATATAACGCGCAATGAGCTGGATCAAGCGTCCTAACGTCTTTGTGCACTTGCACAATGTTTCGGTTGGCAGGCATGAGCGGATGCCTGAGCCATGCCCACCATTAATTAACAGGCCACTTAAGACCAAATTGATGGTTAATAATCGATGCCTGTGCGGTTTCACACTCATCGCATGGGCAAAACGGGCAGGTGGGAAGCTCACAATTTCAAAAACCTCATCATAGTAGAGGATAAAAAGGGTCAGCAGCATTACGAGTGTCATGAAGCTGTTAATGTATATAATGTTATTGGAAAATATTTTTCTTTTAAAATAGAGGTTTAGTCTGTGGGTGTGTCTTAATTGCATTAAAGCCAGCTACCCTGGGTGTTTTGATGTGTACTAGTTTTGGTATGTAAGAGAGGTAGAGTGCATTTGCATTTTTTGAGTAGACCATTCAAGAAGGCGAGTGAACACCTAGCAAGCAGAGACCAAGTAATATGTTTATATTGCTAACAAAATTAGTACTATGAAAGGAGTTTTATTGTTAGAAGAGTCTGGTGATAGAATGAGAATTTACATTCAATGAGCTGTGCTAGGTATAACTCAGCAACTTTGTGTGTGTAGAACAGGGGCAATGTGAAATCAAAAGCAGCTGTAAGCCTCCAACTGTCTCCATAGGAACCAAAGTGAAAGGAACCTCATTTTGAATTTGTAAGGCAAAAATGCTTTGCCAGGTGTTTGTTTAAGACTATGGGCTGCTGTTGCCTCAATAGAGATTAGTTTGGGAATTTGTTAAAAGTTATGATAGTAGTACTTTGTAGCCTTGTATCTGTGTTTAATGTGTTATAACTTAATAAAATGTTTCTTAATAAAACCTCTTGAGAACTGGTGGTATGATTCCTGAATTTAGAGTTGCTTCTCAAACATAACACTTAAAATTATAGGTTACAACAGTTGTTTAAAGTTTCTGCCTGGGAATATTTTAAAATAACTCAGCTTTACCAGCAGTTCGGTTATAACACCAGTTTGAGTAGTGAGAAGTTTAGTAGATAGTTTGGTGCCAGTGACTTATTGATACTTGGTAGCTCCTTCTCTGTTCCTCTGTTCGGGGCTTCATTCTTAGCATTTCCATGCTTCATTCCAGGACTACTTGGTGTCGCCAAAGGCCCCTAGAGGATTCAGACCATGTGGACCCGTCCAGGTAACGGACAGCCTTCCGTTTCATGGCAATAGAGATTGTGGTCTCTGCTGGTGGCACCTCCTCTGAGGAGGAAGAGAGAGGCAGAAGGGAGAGGAGGCCAGGTCTCCCAATGCAGCTTCCAGGGGAGCCACCTGAGGGAGGAGAGGTGTAGGCGCAAGGAGCACAGGGCTAGTAGGCAGTTCAAGGCAGAAAGTGCCGCAGAAGACGCCACTATCCTGCTGCCAGAATTTACAGGCAGTGCTGCAGCTACCTCAATATGTCTGGGATGCAATGCTGAAGGAGGCTCTGGCTCTCAAGGGAAACAGTGACCTCCATTTATCAGATGATCGGCCCTGACATCAGCTCCAACTGTGTGGGTGGACACCCCATGCCAGTGGCTCTGAAGGTCCCAGTGGCCCTCAACTTCTATGCCTCTGGCTCTTTCCAGGGATCAGTGGGAGATCTTTGTGGAGTCTCCCAATCAGTTGTCCACAGTTGTGTCAAACTGGTGGCAAAAGCTCTGTTCAGGCGGGTACTGACCTTTATTTTTTACCATATGGAGGAGGCCAGCCAGGCTGAGCGAGCCAGAGGTTTTGCAGCAATTACTGGGTTCCCCCGCATCCAGGGTGCAATCGACTGCACATATGTGGCCATCAAGGTGCCAGTTGGTCAGCTGGGAACCTTCATGAACAGGAAGGGCTTCCACTCCATGAACATGCAGATAGTGTGCGATCACAGGATGCAGATTCTGCAAGTCTGTGCAAGGTACCCTGGCAGCTCCTGTAACGCTTTCATCCTGAGACACTCCCAGGTGCCGGGGCTTTTCAGTGCTCTAGCCTGACTGGATGGATGGCTGCTGGGTGACAAGGGCTATCCATTGAAAAGGTGCCTCTTCACCACACAAGAACAGAGGCAGCAAAGTGTTACAATAGGAGTCATACCTCCACAAGGGTGGTAATAGAGAGGATCATAGGTCTTCTCAAGATTCGTTTCCGATGCCTGGGCCGTTCAGGGGGTGCACTGCAATAGCCCCCAGAGTGGGTGTCACTGATCATGGCTGCATACTGCGCCCTCCACAATCTGGCACTGGCAAGGGGGGACCCACTGGAGGAAGAGGATCTGGATGCAGCTCTACAGGCCACAGATGATGAATCCAGTAGTGAGTCCAAAGAGTAGCACAGTGAGGAGAACGCTGAGGTTGTGGAGCCAGGCCTCGGTAATCACCAGAGAGACAAGGACATCAGGGGTGCCTTGATCCAACACTCCTTCAGTTAGACTGCCAAAGGTCAGCTTCCACTCCATGCCAGGGCTGCTGCCTCCATCCGGGATATCTGAAATAACCCTTTAATTTGAACACAAAGTCCATTCAGTGCCTGTGCAATAAAGTTTCGAGACACCCATGTCCAGCATTACATACTGGCCAAACCTGCACCACATTAAATAAAAAAGATGAAGCATTCTCAGGCTATTACGACAAAAATAAAAATTTAACTCATGTTGACCGTCAAAACAGTACAGTTAACAGTACCTTCTCTGGTCTTCAATGCCAGACCAGTTAAAATAAATAAAACGTTGCACAACAGAAGATCACCTATGACCAGTCCCTCTTGTGCTCATGGTGCCTTAAACTTAGTTTGCGAGTGCTACGTCTTGGTGCTCCCATTCACTGGCAGCGGCATTGGAGACAGCCTGCTGACTCTGTTGTCCTGTTGGCCTTGATGACCTTGGCAGTTGTGCTCTGGCCAACGGAGCCTGTGCTGGCCCCACCTGGGAGGAAGCAGCCAATGCTCTGGCTGGTGTCTCCCCAGTCACCATGCAGCCTTATCAGATGCCACAGTCACTGGCAAAGGGGCGGAAGAGCTGCTGCCGTCATCCAAAGTGCCATGCTTGCCATTGATGGCCAAGCACCTAGCTGGGATACTGGGTGCCTCATCCATCTCCAACTCGGACACCTGAGCTCAGTGCCTATGCAGGTTCAAGCGCAACCCCAGGAATCCCTCATTCTGTTCCTGGAGCTGCCTCTCCATGAGAGACGCCACTTTCAATGGAGGAGGCAGTGCACTCAGCCATGAGGGTTATCACAGTCCTCATGCTCCACATGGACTCCTCCATAATGGAGACCATGGCATGCAAAGCCTCATGGATCTCCCCCAGATCCTCCTGCACATCTCACTGGACATCCAGCATCTGCTGCCTAATGGACAACTCCAGAGGCTCATCATCTGCCTTCAACTGAGCATCATCCTGGTCTCCAGCAGCTCTCTGACTGCCAGCTCCCTGGGCACTCTACCTCAGCCAGCGCCTCAAGCAAGTGTGAAGTGCCCTCATCGCTGTGCACCAACATTCTAGCCAACGATCTAATGCCCATCAAGGTGCTGGTATCAGCATTGGTGCCTAGTTTAGAGAGCGGATATGATGCAGGTGTTTCTGGAGACTGGCGGGCCTCTGACATCAGGGGTGGGTCTTCGGGTTCCTGCGATTGGGTGTATGGTGGCAAATCTAAGGGCGAACAATGACACATCATTAGTTTAAGTCATCACGCTGTCACTGTGCATGACAGGCACCCTGGTGAGATAATGAAATCTGCATCAAGGTGCCATCCTCTTTCAATGATCAATGGGGAATCCAGTTTTGAGGCTCCCTTCATTGAGGAGACTACACAAGAATGTTTGCAGCATCTGAAATTCTCACCTCAGTCCACTGCACTCTTACCTTCATCTGACAACTCAGCCTCTCCGCGGCCAGTTGACCAAGGTGTTTGGAGTCTCTCCAGGCCCAAGGCATCCTGCTCATACCTGGAAAGGATTAGGAGGTAAGCTGGGCCTCCGCCATTCCACAACTTCTCAATGTTGCAATGAGTCATTTTCTCCTGAAAGGACAGAGGAGCATTGATCAATCCATTGTCTACCTGCAGTGTCATTGCAGCCTGGCCAACCCCACCTGAGGAACATCTCACAGGGCAAACCTGAGTAATGGCCCTCAAGCCACAAGGCACTCAGTCCAAGCAGCCAAGGCTCACCCCCTTCACCAGCTCCGGCTTCATTGACAGTTGGCACTCAGACTCTAACATCCCTGAGTTCCACTGTGGGACAGCCAGGCCTTAACACTTCACCACACTGATCTGTGCCAACACGGTACTTACGTTTCTGGAGCGCGGCAGGTCATTAAACCTCTTGCAGCACTGCACCCAGGTGCTCCGCACCATATCATGGCTGCTGACCAGCACTGCCACATCTTCCCAAGCTCTTTTCATTAGGTGTGGTGGCCTCCTCCATCCCTGAAGACAAGGGTGTCCCTCCTGGCAGCCACTTCCTCCAGGAGGATCATGAGGCATTCATTCAAAAACTGGGAGGTAGAGTGCCCAACTGACCTGGCCTCCCACGTGGCATCTGCAGCCAAATTACTCTCCATAATTTATATTCTCACAACGCTGGAGTTCTCCTTGTCGCCAGCAGTCTTCCAGGGCATGACTGCACCAGTTTTAAACCGGCTGCCGCATAGCCATTGGGCCCAGCAGCCGACAGGCCCCACCCCACCCACCACTTGCCAACCACTGAAGAGCCGCGTTTCACACTGGGCGGGCCTTAATTGGCGGGGGCCAATCGCGGGAAGTGGACCATTTCCCGGCCACTGCTGGACCCGCCCACCACACCCGCCCAACAACTTCAAAATTCTGCCTGCTGTCAATGTTCCTAATTTTGGCCCTCCTACCCACATTGATCTGGGAGAAAACTATCAGTCTTTAGGAGTAGCATGAGCTAATAAGAGAGAGGCAGCTTAGATTTGTTAGCAAATACCGTTTGACTAACTTGATTGATCTTTTTGTTGATATCACAAAGGGGATAACCAAGGGCGGTGTAGTTGATGTTATATGGATTTTCTAAGGGTGTTTGTTGCATGTTAGCAAAATTAAATTCCATGGGATAAAAGGAGCTGAAGCAGCATGGATGCAAAATGATAGAAAACAGGGCATGGATGGCTGTTTTTTTGGACTGGAGAGAGCTTTACTGTGTGTTCCCGCTTTTCAGAGCTAGGATGGCTGCTGTTTTTGATAGGCATTAATATCGTGCATTTGTGGAAACAGGGCACAATTTCAATATATGCAGATGACACAAAATTTAGAAGTATGAGGAAGATGGTAATAGGCTTCAAGAGGACCTAGACTGTCTGGAGGAACAGCAGAAAATGGGCGATGAAATTTAACACAGAAAAGTGAGAGGTGACACACTTTGGAAGGAAGAATGAGGAGGATCACGTTAGATGGTTCTATTTTAAAGGTGCTGCAAGAACAGACAGACCTGGGTGTTTGTGCACAAATCCTTGAAGTTGATGAGGCAAGTTAACCAGCCACCATCGGGGCCACTGGCCAATTGAGGATGACAGCCTGCCACCCAAATCTGTCGTCCAAACAGAGGGCCAGCAGCTTAGTAGTGCCACTGCTAGCAATGGCCAGTGCTGAGGCTGCATCACAAAAGAGAGGATGCCTCATTGCCAAGGTGCTCTCGAAGACAGCTGGGCTTTTTTGGGGAAGTGAAATCAGGGTCCAGGTGGTTCTTCTGGCAGTGATATGTTAGACGTAGAGCTGCCATTGCCACCAGGGGCACCTCCATAGGCCAAGGATTCTCCACCCCCTCTCTCCCCCCCACCGCCACCTCTGACAACCTGCTGGGAGTTGCCAGGGCTTTCTGGTGGTCTCTCCAGCACCAGTGGGGCAAGAAGTGGCCCTTAATTGGGCCCTTAATTGGCTCAATCAACCATCCAGTGGGTGGCTGAGATGTTGAGGTTCCTGCCACTGTTGATTTGTCATTTGTCAGGATGCTCTCCTGAAGCCTTCCCCCAATATTACCAGCTCACCTGCCTTCCAGTCAATCTCCAAAGAGCTGGGAAAATTCAGCCCAGAGTTAACATTTCAGTTTGATGATTGTTCATCAGACTGGAAAAGGATTACATGGCAAGACATAGGATATACGGCACAGGAACAGTCCATTCAGTCCAACCTGCTCATATCGTTGCCTATGCTCCATCCATGCTGATTCTGCTAAATCCAACATTGTAACTCTCTATTCCCTTCTCCCTCATATTCTTATCTATCTCCCCCTTAAATGCATCTATCCTATTCACTTGAACCAGTCCCTGGTGATAACAGAATTCCACATTCTTGCCACTATTTGGGTGAACAAGTTTCTTCTGAATTCCATATTGGATTTCTTGGTGATTATTTTATATTGGTGGTCTCTTGTTATGCTCTTCCCGACAAGAAGAAAGATTGTCTCTGTATCCACTCTATCATAACCTTTCATAATTTTAAAGATCTCTGTTAGGTCACCCATCAGCCTCTTTTTTCAAGAGAGAAGAGACCCAGCCTGGCAATCGTTTTCTGATATGCAACCCACACATCTCTGGTATCATCCTTGTATATCTTCTCTACACCCTCTCCAGTGTCTTTATATCCTCTTCATAATATGGCGTCAAGAATTGCACACAATATTTTAGGTGTGGTTAACCAAGGTTCGATGCAGGTTTAGTGTAACTTCCCTACTTTTTGATTCTATCCTTCTAGAAGTAAAGCCTAGTGCTTGGTTTGCTTTTTTTATGGCTATCAGCCAAAGTGTATATTAAGCCCAGTGACCTCACAGCTACTTTAATGACATTTGCTCCCAACATGAAAAGATCTAAGTTGTGATCCAGTCCCACTTTAGACTAGTATTATTGGTGGAGTTGTGAATGGAGCTCAACACTGTTGAATCATCTATGAATCGTACTGTTTCTGTTCTTACACTGTAAGTCATTGATGAAGCAGCTGAAGATAGGCGGGCCAAAGATGGTGCTCTCAAGGCCTCCTGCAATGATGTAATGGGGTTGCAATGATTCACCTCTAACAATTGCAACCAACCTTCTTAGTGTCAGGTATGATTCCAGCACTGAAGGGATATCCCCTTCGTTTCACTAGGTTCACTTATCACCTCAGTTTCACAAGGTTTCCCTTAGTAATGTACACAGTCATATCCTACCTTAATGCCAAAACTCAACTAATCTCTGGCATTCAGCTTGTGTCTGCAACTGGATCAATGCTGTGGCATGGTCTGGAGTCAAATGGTTCTAGCGGAACCTGAACTGAGTATTGGTGAGCAGGTTATTGGCGAGTAGGTATTGATTGACGGTATTGCTTCTGATTACTTCTGTCACTTAGCTGATAATTTGAAAGGAAGCTGAGAGTGTGATAGTGGTCAGGTTACTTTTAAATGAAGAGATTTTTCATACAGTGATATAGTTTCCATTAGGTTCAATTTCACATAGCAGGTCTTCCTCTATGTCTTTTAGATAATACATTTTGTACGTATGGAGCATGTGATTGTAGCCCATGTCCTAGGACCCTGCAGCTCACACACAAACATTCAAAATCAAAGCTGCAAATAACATTACATTTAAATAATAATCATCCCCTGAGCGGGAATGCCACAAGAGCACCTGTCACAAGATCACCGTTTAAAATCTAACCATGAATTACAGTGTAATGAGACTTGCAATAATGTTGCAGTTTACATTCAATCCAATAGCTAACAGTGCCTGTTTGACATACTGCATCCTAATAAAAGCTTTACTTTATAAGTGTTGATATGGTCACAGAACTATTGATCTTTCACAGATAAAACAGACCTGGCATTACGTATCACAACTCTCTTTCTTGCCCCTCTAATTTATTATGACTGATCGTCACGTCAAATGGGAAATCATGGTCCAGATTTGTACTTCTCTTAATAAATAATTGCATGTTTGCTCCTTTTGAATAAGCAGTACATATTCCTGAGAGTAGTGCACAGCATTATGCAAAATCATGCTCTATATGAACATGCCAGCAATGTGATGTGGGTTTGCAGGAATGTCATCTGAAACTGTACATACTCTGCAGGAGGTTGTTTTGTGTGCCTAGTCCCAAACACATCAACACCCCATAAGACGGAGGAGCAGCCAGAGTAGTCAGGGACCCAAGAACCTCCCTAGAACAATACAGGAATTGCTTATAATAAAGAACACACACGCGTGCACACAAACACATATAGCCCAATCAACATGTTTCCGCCACATGGGAATATAGATAGAAACAGATTAATTGTCATTGTCAACATGTCCCTCTGGTAGAGCTTTCACCTCTGAGTCAGCAGTTCATGCATTTGAGACCTCCTCTGAACTCAACACAATGGGTCAAATCTTCTGGGAAATGGCAATCACTGTCGGATTGCCACTCCGCTCTTATTTTCTTACCTTGCACTGAAGCTCCAGATTTCTGGCCCGGGCTTCTGAACTGGGCCTCTTCAGAAATACCTGTATCTGTTCTGGGAGGCCTACTTGGTAGGGCAGGGTCGTCATGGGAAGCCACGCCATGCACCCTTTTTACAGCACCAGCTGCCATATTTTGGTAGGTTTTCATTCACTAACATAGTGAAAAGCTTTGGAACATATAAATAGCTTTTCACTGTGTTAGTGAATGAATGTGAGTGATGTATGTGGGTAGGATGGGTAGGGTGGCAGGGTGGTGGGGTGATAGATGGCAGAGTGGTAGGTGGGTCGAGTGTCAAGTGTGTACGGTGTTTGGGTGGGTAGGATGGCAGGTGGCAGAGTGGTAGGTGGCAGAGTGGGTAGGTTGGTGAGCTCAAGTCACGTAGGGTCGGGGCGGTGTTGGAGGATTTAGTGGGAGTTGGAGGGTTTGGGGGGTCACATGGTCAGATCAAGTCAGAGGGGGCCGGAGGGTTGCAGGGCAGTCAGATCAGGTTGGGGGTTAGGTTGGGTTGAGTCAGAGAGTTGGCCAGAGTCGGAGGGTCAGTGGGGCATTGGAGGGCATGGGGGTTTAGTGAGGTTGGGTCAGGGGTAGTCGTAGGCTTGGGGTGTTGAAGGACGGGGCAAGGGTCAATGGTGGTAATCAGGGTATTAAGGTGTTTCAAGGGTCGGGGGGAGAGACAGGGTAGTGGTCAGTGTGAGTATTTGAGAGGGTCCGTTTTATATTTACCTATGAGTTAGAACTGTTTTTTTTTTCCTGTCCAACATTTTCTGGGTAATTATTCAGTTACATAAGTTGGAACCATTCGAAATCTCCAACTCTAATTCAGAGTTAGAGAGTCTTTCAGAGGGTTGCCAATGCAGGGGAATTGCCCATCAGAAATCCAATCTTCCCGAGCAATTCCCTTGTATTCGGTACATTGGGACTTATGAAGGGCCCCATAATGCATCTTGGGGGTACCTCCAGTGTGCAACCATCTGCAGATCAAAAGTTCTAGACCAATATGACAGTTGGGTACAGTATTGAGAAAATGCTTCACTGTTGAAGGTGTTGAGCAGAATCTTCTGGGCATAGCCCCTGCCGGAATGGTCACTTTTGGGTCTGGAGCCCAAATTACTAATTGGCGAGCTTTACTGACGCTCATTCCCAGAGCCACAGCATTAATGCCTCCATGTTCCTAGCCAATCAGGAAGGGTGAGTGGGATGATGTGTCCATTTTGTCAAAGGTAGGATTTCTAATTACATGGACCATGAATGGGTAAGGTGGGCACATCAGCACTTCAATTTTTGAGGCTGCAGCAACTACAGGAACAGAGAGAAGACTTGGAAAGGCTGCCCCTCTGGATCTCTCACTCCTACCAGGAGGTCCTGCTGTGGGATCTGAGGGGCTGCGATGAGGCAAGATCTTTCAAGGATGGGAGCAAGAGGACAATTTCTCCAGCCAAACACACCTGGATGGAAGGGGCTGAGGAAGTGTGCAGCTGGAGTGTATCCCCTCCAACCTGCAGACAGAGCATCAAGCAGATCCAAAACCTCAGGAGGCCATGACCAGTGAGTGGCAATAACACTGCCAGGAACTAAGCTCTACACTTGACTTGCCCAGCATTCTCCTGCACAGCACTCCTCAGGTTAACACACCTTGCAACTCCACTCATTCCTATCTCCACAGACATCTTATATTCCCATCTGGCAAGCCAATGCTCACACTCACTCTCAGCCTATTGGTCTCTCACATGCTTCACAGTTACCCTCCATAAATGGTGTCCTTCCCTCCGCTACACATAACACTACAAACACTCAGACCGCTCCGTTTTCGCTCTTTGCAGGGGAATAGAGCACAAAACTTGGTGAGAGGCTGAGACCCAGGGGTAGGGGAGGCAGTGGGGGTGTAATCCTCCAGTGATAGGCACCTCTCCGGCTATTGGCACTGATATTCAGACGTGTCAAAAGAGCTGGACTTCTGCCTCTAGACCCTCTTTTGGCATCTTGCGTCCTTCCAGCTGAATCTCAGTGTCCATCCCTTCAGCCCTGTGAGGGGCATATGGCTGAAAAGGAGGCAGCCAGTGCTGCTGCTCTCGCTGGAGCTGCTGGCATCCAAAGCTAGATCTCCCTGAATCACTAAAGATGTAAGATTAAAATGAAACATAAAAAGGAGGCTCATGATAAATCACAGTGCACCAGAGAACCAAGCTGAATACAGAATGTATAGAGGAGAGGGGAGAAAGGAATTAAGAGAGGCAGAGTGAGTGTAGATTAGCATGAAGAATAAAAAGGAACACTTGGCCAAATATGGGTCAATAAGTGACAGTGGCTCAGTTCATAGCCCTCTCACCTCTGAGTCAGGAGTTTGTGGGTCCAAGCCTCCTCCGGGACCTGAACACAAAAATTAAAACTGACATTCCAGTGCAGTATTGAGGGATTGCTGCACTGTCTTTCGGATAAGATTCTAAACCAGGTCATGTCCGCCCTCTCAGGTGGATGTAAAGGATCCCATGGCACTACTTTGAAGAAGAGCAGAGGAGTTATCCATGCTATCATAGCCAATATTTATCCCTCAAGAAATGTAACAGAAACAGATTATTCATATTGCTGTTGGTTGGGCTGGAATTTTACGCAGGGTAGCGCCTCACAGCCATCAGGCCATTTAGTGCCCAGGTCAAGGCTTCCACCCACATCTAGGAGGAAATCCTGCCTCCAAGAGCTACTGGCTAATCAGAATGCCAGTGGCTATCCAGCTCCAGCAGTGTTACCAGTAGCAGTGCCCACTGCTGGTACTGCAGGATCATCAGTGGAGGACAGACACCTAGCTAAATGGAACGGTTTCACTGGGTTTAGTCAGGCAGGCCCCAGCGAGGGAGTGGGGAGCTGTAATTGGTTGACCAAGGGAGGAGAACCAGCAGGGATGGGGATCACAGTGGGAGGGGGCCTCTATTACAGCCAGGCAGGAGGAGGCCCTTAAGTGGCCTCTGGTAAAATTTTAGAAAAGGTGAATTAGAAGAAAGGCAAGGCACCTCCTGCCATCCTACCCAATTTTACGTCCCGAACCTGCCTGCAGCCCACTCACAGTGTTGGGGGCGTAAATTTCTGGCCCTCAAGTTTGCTACATGCAAATTGGCTGCCACATTTCCTACATCAGAGCAGTGACTACATTTCGAAGGTACTTTGGCTGCAAAGTCCTTCGGGATTGGATTTGTGAAAGGCGCTATATAAATGCCAAGTCTTTTTTTTGGTATTGATTTCCACTAAGTGTAGTGGCGGGCGTGAAAAATGACATTTTACCTTTTGGCTGCATTCACGGGAAACATGTCAGATCGCTGGCGGGCAGCCTCCGATTTGCCCGCCACGCCATAACCTTGCTGCTTCTTCGCTCCAGGTGCCATATTTAAACTGCAGCCATGTGCACAGTTCTCAATGTTTACAGCCCAAGACTGCTCCAGTGAAGACACAGCCTCAAAAAGCCAAGGAGAGTGCAGCCCCCTGATTCAGTGATGCATCCCTGGGGTGCCTTTTTGGTGCAGTGTAAGCCTGCTGCAATGTCCTCTACCTCCGCTTTGGCCGCAGAAGGCTCACCAGTCTCACCACTCTGGCTTGGGTGGGTCAACGGTTGTCAGTGCCAACACTGCACACAGGAGGTCGGCCATCCAGTGCAGAAAAAGAATGAATGATCTCATCCGTGCCACTAGGCTAAGTTAACCATTTCACTTACTTACTTACAAGCCCATCACACATTCAGTGGCATCTCACACACAGACAGCTCAAAGGACATCATCAATCATTCTTTCACACACACCTTCACTTCTCCATCTGGTCTCATCTCCTCTGGAGATCACCTCCTCATCCCATCCATGGCTCCACTCAACACACACACACACCTGGCATCCTTCTCATTTGGCCTGGCACGTGCCTTGCCCACACTGTCTCCATCGGTCTTTATGCAGGACAAGATCACGCACAATCAACAGGAGAGGTTCCAGACTGAGGGTAGAGTGCCGGACATCAAGATTCTCACTCTATTTGAGAGTTGCACAATGAATCTGGCTGGAGAGGACATGGACCATTCCTGCGGTGATGGTGAGGTTGGTAGCAAGCATCCAGTTGAGGATCCTATACCAGATCATGCATCTGTCAATGTTGCTCTAACCCCACTGTTCCGGGTGTAATGCCACTGTCAAATATAAATACTCTCCACTTTCTCTCCTCGGAACATCTGCCACATCGCCCTCCTGCAACCTTAACCTTGACCCCAGGGCTGAGAGCACCTCGGAAGAGGACACTGAGGACAACACTGTTGAAGACCCATCACAGCACTCACCCATGCCCTCCACCAGTGTAGCAACACACACCTCAGTCAGACCTGTATGTAGAGCAGCCTTGGGATCACAATCGAGTGAGCACAGCACACGATCTGCTCCACAGCAGGCGGATGCAGGGACATCTGAAGTCACCGGCACTCAGAGGACTGCTGAGGCAAGGAGTCTGCTGAATTTGAGTCAGATGATGAGTTTCCGGACTCAGTCCTCTATTCTGCCACACAGCAGGACCCCAAAAGTAGGCCTGAGCACTCCAGGTCTTGGCCCTCCAGAGGACACCAGTCAAGGTCATCACAGACAGCGCGTAGCCGTCAGCAGGCTGCCTCCACCTCTACTCTGGATGTTGGGAGAGCACCAAGACATTGCAGCAGGGTTAGAAAGATTAAGAAGATGTAACTCTTTCGAGTACAAACCCGTTTCCATCTGTTTCAGATGAAGTTATATTGTTTCATAGTTTGCCATTGTGAGATTTGAATCTTGATCTTGGGGTTACAAACCCAGTACTATAACCACTTGGCTATTTAGGCCAAGCGTTAAGAAGATGTAACTCTTTCAAGTACAAACCCGTTTCCATCTGTTTCAGATGAAGTTATATTGTTTCATAGTTTGCCATTGTGAGATTTGATCTCTTGATCTTGGGGCTACAAGCCCAGTACCATAACCACTTGGCTATTTAGGCCAAGCATTAAGAAGATGTAACTCTTTCGAGTCGAGTAACTCTTTCGAGTACAAACCCGTTTCCATCTGTTTCTATTCAAATGATGTTACATTGTTTCATAGTTTGCCATTGTGAGATTTGAACTCTTGATGTTACAAGCCCAGTACCATAACCACTTGGCTATTTAGGCCAAGCTTCAAGGCTTGATCATATTCCTCTTGTTTGCAGAGAACAAGTTCCTGCATCTGAGAGTACGTCACTTCTAGCAGGTGTAACTCTTTCGAGTACAAACTCATTTCCATCTGTTCCTATTCAGATGAAGTTACATTGTTTCATAGTTTGCCATTGTGAGATTTGAACTCTTGATCTTGGGGTTACAAACCCAGTACCATAACCACTTGGCTATTTAGGCCAAGCGTTAAGAAAATGTAGTTGCACAGCCTGGGCACAGGTGTTAATCACTTGTACATAATGTTCACTATTGTAAATAAACTCCCAAGCACGTCTTCTTGCCTATGGCTCCTTGTTATGATGAGCAGTGTTCATGTTACTAAGATGTGAAACCTTGGTTCCTGCACAAGACAAAGGCAGATGTCTCAGTCTAGGGCCTCTTCCCTGTGCAGTGTGTAACTTTCAGACCAAAGTGATGGTCCAGCCTCACACTCCCTGGACACATTACTGATGCCTGCACCTCAATGGTGCTTGTCATTGCTGCCAGAATGTCGTGGGCAGGTGTCACAGAGTTCCATCATTCGCTCTGTGTGCTCTCAGCACATTTGAGGTGGGGCTGGTCCCCATCTCTTCAGCATCTGTGGGGACAGCCACTGAAGGCTGACAAAGGATCAGGTGCACTTAAGGTTTCTTGGCTGTGTCTCTATGATATGACCCTGATCACAGAGCGCAAGTGAGCTGCCCTCGGCCACACAAGAGTCAGACATTCACAGAGGCTATGTGAAGATCTATGGATTGTCCTCACTGCATGTCGTCATCATCCTCCACGAATCTTGCGGCTGTTATTGGGATAAAACAGCAAAAGTTCAGGAGATAAAACAGCACAAATGGAAAGACAGTCAGGAGAATGAAAAAAGCGCGAGTACAGGAACATAAATTTCTAAACAAGCACAGGGAAAGTAAGAATTTATAGGCACAAAGAGGGAGCTGATTTTTAAGTAAGGGTGAGAATTTCTACTTTCTACTAATCTCCAGTTTATAGTTAATAGTTCAAGAGTAAGGTTAAAGTAAGTAACATAACTGAAGATTAAGTTAAAAAGTGATTTAATAGTTTAAGGTTCAGGCATGGCAGGACAGCTCAGCCAAGTGGAATGTCCATCCTATGGCATGTCGGGAGCCGTGGACACTTCTCGTGACCCAGACAAGCCCATGTGCAGGAAGTGTCACTGGCTGCACAAGCTTGAGATCCGCATTTCAGAGCTTGACATGAGGCTGGAGTCATGGAGGTGCATCCATGAGGCAGAAAAATAGGTGGATAGCATATTCAGAGCGGTGATCACACCACAAGTGAGGGGCAAGCAGGCAAGTCGGGAATGGGTGACCGCCAGGCAATCCAAGAGAAACAGGTAGGTAGTGCAGGAGTCCCCAGAGGCCCCACTCACTAATGGGTTTTCCATTCTGGATATTGGTGAGGGCAATGGATCCTTGGAGGAGTGCAGCAAGAGCCAAACCCATGGCACCACAGTGGCCCAGCTGTACAGTGGGGGAGGAAGAAGAGCAGAAGGGCAGTACTGATAGGGGATTCTTCAGTTAGGGGAGCAGACAGGCGTTTCTGTGGCTGTCAACATGAGTCCAGGATGGTTTGTTGCCTCCCTGGTGCTAGGGTCAAGGATGTCATAGAATGGCTGCAGAACAATTTTTGTGGGGGAGGTTGAACAGCCAGAGGTCATGGGGCACCTTGGTACTAATGACATAGGTAGGAAGGGGGATGTGGTCCTGCAATTGGAATTTAGAGAACTAGGTAGAAAATTAGCAAACAGAACCTCTAAAGTAGTAAACTCCGGATTAATCCCAGTGCCACGTGAAAGTGAGTACAGAAATAGGAAGATAAGACAGATGAATGCGTGGCTGGAAAGTTGGTGGAGACGGGAGGGCTTTAGATTCCTGGGACACAGGGACTGACTCTGGGAAAGATGACACTTGTACAAGCCGGACAGGTTGCACCTGAACAGAACTGGGACTGAGTTCCTTGTGAGTCGTTTTGCTAGTGCTGTTGGGGAGCATTTAAACTAACTCAGCTGGGATGTGGGAACCAGGAAAGAATACTAGAAAGTAATACCAGTGTGCACGGAATACTGGGAGAGGCAGATAGCACCAAAATAGAGAATAGTAAGTTACCAGATTGAGTCGGAGTAAGGGAGCAAGTAATGAAGTGTAAATCAGGATTACACTATATGTATGTGAATGCAAAGAGTATAGTTAATAAAATTGGGGAGTTGGACTATGATGTTGTGGTGATGATGGAGACCTGGCTTAAGGAAGGGCAGATCTGGGTGTTAAATATTCTTGGTTACAAGGTGTTCAGAAAAAGTAGGAAAGAGAAAAAAGGAGGAGGGGGGGTGTTTTTGGTTAAGGAGAATTTAGCAGTACTGGAGAAAGAGGATATGCCAGAGGATTGAAGGACAGAATCAATTTGGCTAGAGCTAAGGAAGTTTTAATGGGGGACTTTAATTACCTGTATTTGGACTGGGATAGGGGTAGTGTAAGGGGCAGTGAGGGACAAGCATTCCTAGATTGTATTCAGGAGAATTTTCTACAGCAGTATGTGTCCAGTCCAACAAGAAAGGAGGCACTGGTAAACCTGATTCTTAGGAATGAGGCGGGCCAAGTAGATCAAGTGACAGTTGGGGAACATTTATGGGACAGTGATCATTGTATCATAAGGTTTAGGGTGATGGTGGAAAATGACATTGCTAAGAATAATCAAGTGGCAGAGAGCGGACTTCAATGGGGCAAGAACGGAGCTGGGCCAGATAGACTGGAACCAAAGGTTGGCGGGAAAAACAGTAGCTGAAATGGGCTACTTCCAAATTGGAGATGGCTTGGGCACAGTCAAAGTATGTTCCCTCAAAAGGGAAGGCTAGGACAAACAAATCCAGAGCTTACTGGATGACAAAGGAGATAGAAATTAAGCTAAAGAAGAAAAAGTGTGTACGACAGGCGTCAGGTAGAAAGTACAATTGAGAACCAAGCTGAACACACAAGGTTCGGAAGGGATGTGGAAAAGCAAATACAAGAAGCAAAGAGGGATTATGATAAAAGATTGGCTGCTAACATTAAAGGAAATCCCAAAGTATTCTGTAAACACACCAATAGTAAAAGGCTGGTAAAAGGAGGAGTGGGGCTGATTAAGGACCAAAAAGGGGATTTACACATAGAGGCAAAAGGCATGGCTGAGGTGTTAAATGAATACTTTGCATCTGTCTTTACCTATGAGGCAGATGCTGCCCAGGCCATGGTGATGGAGGAGGAAACTCAGTCACTAGAAGGGTTTAAAATTAATAAGGAGGAGGTATTGGATAAGCTGTCAGCACTTAAAGTTGGTAAGAGATCGGGACTGGGTGAGATGCATCTAAGAATAGTGAAGGAAGTGAGAGTGGAAATTGCAGAGGCACAGGCAATAATCTTGCAATGTTCCCTCTTTTTGGGGGAGGTGCCGGAGGACTGGAGAATTGCAAACATGATGCCCTTGTTCAAAAAAGGTTGTAAAGATCTGCTCTGCAATTATAGGCTAGTCATTTTAACTTCGGTGGTGGGGAAACTTCTAGAAACAATTATTTGGGATAGAATTAATAGCCATATGGAAAAATGAGGATTGATTCAGAAGAGTCAGCATGAAATTATTAAAGGAAAATTGCGTCTAACTAGCTTGCTGGAGTTTTTTTAAGAGATAATAGGGATGGTTGATGAGGGAAAGGCCGTTGATGTGTATATGGGCTTCCAAAAGGTGTTTGATACAGAGCCGCACATCAGACTTGTGAGGAAAGTTATAGGTCATGAAATAAAAGGGACAGTAGCAACATGGATACAAAATTGGCTAAGAGATAAGAAACAGAGACTAATGTTTAATGGGTACTTTTCGGGCTGGAAGAAAGTTTATCGTGGAGTTCCCCAGGGGTCAGTATTGGGACCCTTGCTTTTCCTGATATATATAAATGATCTAGCCCATGGTGTTAGAGGCAAGGTACTAGCATGGATGGAAGATTGGCTGTCTGGCAGGAGGCAAAGAGTGGGGATAAGGGAGTCCTTCTTAGGATGGCAGCTGGTGACTAGTCGAGTTCTGCAGGGGTCAGTGTTGGGACCAGAACTTTTCACTTTATACATTAATGATCTAGATGAAGGAACTGAGGGCATCCTGGCTAAGTTTGCAGATGACACAAAGATAAGTGGAGGGACAGGTAGAGAGAGCTGGTTCTAAAGCATAAGTATTCTAGTCTTCATTGATAGGGACATAGAGTACAAGAGTAAGGAGGTTATGATGAACTTATATAAGATACTGGTTAGACCTCGAAAAACTCAGCAGGTCTTGCAGCATCGGCGGAGAAGAAAAGAGTGGTCATGAGGACTCGAAACGTCAACTCATTTCTTCTCCGCCGATGCTGCCAGACCTGCTGAGTTTTTCCAGGTAATTCTGTTTTTGTTTTGGATTTCCAGCATCCGCAGTTTTTTTGTTTTTATCACTGGTTAGACCTCAGCTGGAATATTGTGTACCGTTCTGGATGCCACACTATAGGAAGGATGTAAACTCATTGGAGAGACTGCAAAAGAGGTTTACAAGAATGGTTGCAGGGATGAGACACTTGAATTATGAGGATAGATTGGAGAAGTTGGGACTGTTTTCCTTGGAGAGGAGAAAGCTAAGAGGAAACTTGATAAAAGTTTTCAAAATCATGTAGGGTCTGGACAGAGTAGACAGGGAGAAACTGTTCCTGCTTGTAAATGGATCAAGAACCAGAGGGCACAGTTTTAAACTGTTTTTCAAAGAAGAAAGTGTGAAGTGAGAAAAAACTTTTTCACCCAGTGAGTAGTTAGGGTTTGGAATGCACAGCCTGGAAGTGCTGTGGAGGCAGGTTCAATTGAGGCATTCAAGACGGCATTGGATGATTATTTAAATAGAAACTATGTGCTGGGTTACAGGGAAAGGGCAGGAGATTGGTACTAAGTAAAATGCTCAGAGAGCCAGTGCAGGCATGATGGACTCAACGGCCTCCTTCTACATTATAACAATTCTGTGATTCTGTTAGGGTCCCATGAGGGTGCCTCCTCATCTGGCCAGTAAGATGACCTCATCCCTGGCACCCTTGCCTTCGAGGACTTCATCACCCTTATCCTCTTCGACATCCCCCTCATCAGAGGAGACATGCAGCTCACCCATCTCCTCCTCAGCCAGGTCCTCCCCCCATTGCAGCGCTAGGTTGTGTAGCACACAGCAAATTACGATGATGCGCAACAACCTCTGGGGACTGTATTGCAGTGCTCCACCAGACCTGTCAAGGATCGGCACCTCATTTTCAAAATGTCTATCATTTGCTCCACCAAAGTCATGGTCATTCTACTGCACTTTGAGGCTGCCACACGAGCGTAATCAGCCACATCATCTGTGTCCTTGTCCCCGAGGAGCCATCCCTGCAGCCTTTGTGGACCCTGGAAGATGTCAGGGATCTGTGACCTGTTGAGGATGTAGGAGTATTAGATGCTCAGACCTGTAGGATGCATTTGTGGTGGCCGCAGACTAGCTGAACATTGAGTGAGTGGAAGCCCTTGCGTTTGACATAGTTAAATGCTGTTGCCATGGAGATCTAAGCACCCTGTGAGTGCAGTCGATGGCTCCCTGCACCTGTGAAAAACCAGAGATCACCACAAATCCCAGTGCTCTTGCTTCCTGGCTTTCCTGATCCCGGTCAAAATGCACACAAGTTGTGTGCCTTCACGAAGATGGCATCTGTAACCTTCTGGATGCACTTGTGGGTGGAGGCTTGCAAGATCCCACACAGGTCACTTGTAGAGCCCGGAAGGAGCCACTGGCATAAAAATTGAGCACCGCAGTCACTTTCACAGCCACTGGCAATAGATGCCCTCCATGTCCCCATGGCGCCACATCCTGCAGCAAGTGGTATAGGTGACCGACCAGTTCCCTAGACATGAGCAGTCTTTGGCGACAATGGTTCTCAGTCATCTGCAGGAATGACAAGAGCTGTCTATAGACCCTGGGTCTAGCAAGGTGCCTATGAGTGATGGCTCTCTGTGGATCTTTAGCAGCGTGTGCAGCAGGCCCTGCCAGCTTGAGGGAGGTGCTCCTCCCTTTGCTGAGCCAGGCACCTCCGCCGCTGTCTTCTTCTTCTTCTCTGCTCCCTGTGAGCCATGAGGCATACCGCTAAATGAGCAGACTCCATGATCCTGATGTTCCCCTACTGCAGGATCAAAGAGAGAGATGTGTAGGTTAACATATGTTAGCATACCTAATGACCTCTCTTCATTAAATCTCAAGGCCCCTTCCTGCATGCAGGAGAGTGCTGGCCACCACTTGGATGGCCAATGTCTAGTGTGCTTCATTACTGTCGAAAACCCTACCCACCTCCACCCCACTCCACTTGGCCAATTGGCAGGAGCTTCACCTACTGGACTGCATGCTCTGCTGTCAGCTCAGGTGCAGGCATTCTCCTAACCCGCGCTGCAAGGCTGCACTGTTAGCTTGAACAATGAGCGATGCTGGTCCAAACCTGAATACAGACATTGGTGGAGGCACTCACAGCCCCTTGCAGTGACTGCGCCATAGCCATCTTTCGCAAGGGGATTCTACAATTTGTCCAATCATCTAACTGCTTTGCTGCCCCCTAAAATGCACACTAATTTGCAGTCTGTGCCCGAGGGGTGAAAAGTTCTGGAGTACTTGGTGGCACATTCATGCTTTTGCATTGCTAGAGTAGACAGAAATGCTTCAGTGGCCCAACTCCAGGCATGTCAATGGAGCTGCTGGTGAACAGTCTCAGCTGCAGATGAATGCTCACTTTTGATGAGCCTTTCCAAGTGCATGGCCACTTCCCTCACCCTCCACCTCGTCATGTGCTTGTGTACTTCCTTCAGTCAGTGCTGCCTTGCTCCGCCCCCAACCCCACTCATACTGGAGCTCTTGCCCTAGCACCGTACGGAAAGCTGGCCAGGAAAAAGTGACTTGCCCGTGACCACCTCAAATACACAGCGCCTCTTCCTTGATGTCCCCCAGGCAATCCACACGAGTGCTGTGCAATGTTGTGTGCAGTCACCATTGAGTTCCCCTCAAAGCTCAGCTCACCAGGTGCACGCCTTTTAAAGGCAGTTGTAAATCACACTGTTCTGAAGTCGCACCAATGTGGGAGGTAAATTTGACACATGGGGATGATTTCAGCATGCAGGCACAATGATGAGGTGCAAATGCATTAAAATTAAGTTCCCGATGTTGGACAGCAGGGAACATGGTCCACTGTTGACGTGCAGAGCGAACGATCGCAAACTGTTTCACGATGTTGCCCTGATTTTTGGCCTTGTCGCCATATATTCCGTTCACACTGCCAAACATGCCTGCAGCCAACGCGAGCAGAAAATTCCGGCCAATGTCTAACCTTATGTGTGATTCCGCGACTAGACAGCACTTGCTGAACAATGCCTTGTGTGCTAAGGATTACGCTAACAACCAATTTAAGATTATCAGTCAGGCTCACAGTGTGGCTTACTAATGCTTGCTAGAAGCTACATATGTTCACATGCAGGGACCTGACCTCTGTAGGCAAAAGGAACATGTCCAGGAATTGTGCCTTTTTTCAATTAAATAAAAGCCTGGGGGACAATAGTTCCCAGGTACACTGGTTGAGGCGTTACCATGGAGAATCAGAGTTGATGTGGCAACAAATCAGCATCCTTTTCTTATGCAGTATAAATTGTTGCTCCCTTTGAAATTTGACATTCTGCATCTTTCCTGATGAGAGAAAGATGAAAAACTTCAATAACTTCTCCCTTTTTTTAGCTATAGTCAAGATTAGAAAAGACCAAATAACATAACAGTGCTGTAAGAGGAGAATTATTCACAACGTTGGCCAGCATTGGACCAGAGAAGGTCATTGAATGAGAGTTTGGTGGGAGAAGATCAAACGGCAGAAGGTGGATCTAACAGAAAGAGCTTGGTGAGGGCACAGGGAAAGAGGAAGAGAAGCAATGAGGATCAATTTTAGGATGGATAAAAATTGGACACTGCTCAGTGGTGGAAGAGAGGAGGAATAGTGGCAACTTAGGCAGTTGTGAGGATATCCTGGATCTTTAAGACAAAAATAAATCCATGACACCTTTGCACTGAATGTTCGAGGTGAAAGTGGAAGGGGAAAGATGGGGTTTGAGAATTGCTTTATTATAAATCATTTTTTTACTGTCTATTCTGGGACTTATTTAGGTGCTGAGTTGGGAAAAATTGATTTCCTCCCGAACATGAGAGGAAAAAAAAATGACAATGCGCCATTGCTTTCTTGCCATAGAAACATAGAGTCGTTCGAGCACAGAAGGAGGTCATTTGGCCTGTCATGTCCGTGTTGGCTCTCTGCAACAGCAATTCACCTAGTGTCACTCCCCTGCCTTTTCTCTGTAGCTCCACAAATTTTTCCTCTTCAGATAATGATCCAATTCTCCTTTGAAAGTCCCACAACTGAATCTGTCTCCATCATAGTCTCAGCAGAGCACTCCAGTTCCTGGCCTCCACCTGCATTTAAAAAAAAATTTCCTCATGTCACCATTGCTTTGTTTGCCAATCACCTTAAACCAGTATCTCCCGGTTCTCAGCTATTCTGCCAATAGGAAAGTTTCTGCCTATCTACTCTGTCCAGACCCCCCTGTGATTTTGAATACCTCTATCAATTATTTATTCTTTCATGGAATGGCCATCACTGTCATTTGTTGCCCATCCCTAATTGCCACAACTGAGTGGCATGCTAGGTCATTTCAGAATCAACCACATTGCTGTGAGTCTGTGGGCCAGACCGGCAGATTTCCTTCCCTAAAGGACACTAGTGAACCAAATGGATTTTTACGACAATCAATGATAGTTTCTGGTCACCATTATTGAGGCTAGCTTTCAATCAACCTTTCCGGATTTATTAATTAATCAAATGTATTAATTAATTGAATTTAAATTCCACCAGCTGCCATGGCATTTGAATCCATGTCCCCAGAGCATTAGCCTAGGCCTCTGGGTTACTAGTCCAGTGATGGTATCATTACACCACCAAATCCCCTACCCTCTCAACCTTCTCCTTCCCAAGGACAACAGCCCCAGCTTCTCCAATTTACCTGTGTAACTGATGTTACTTGTAAATTCTCATGAATAATTTATGCACCCTCCCTAATGCCTTCACACCTTCCTAAAATGTGGTGCCCAGAACGGGGCACAATATTCCAACTGAGGCCAAAACTGTGTTTTATACAGGTTTATCATAACTTCCTTGCTTTTGCATTCTATGCCCCTATTTATAAATCCCTAATGCATTACTAACCACTCTCTTAATCTACACTGCTGGCACCTTCAATGACTTATGTACATATACTCCCAGGTTCCTCTGCTCCTGCACTTGCTTTATACTTGCACTGTATTCTTTATATTGCCTCGCCCAATTTTTCTAACCAAAATGAATCACTTCGTACTTCTCTACATTAAATTTCATTTGCCACTTGGCTGCCCATTCCACCAACCTGCATATATTCTTTTGAATTTGTACACCATCCACCTCAGTTTACAATATTTTCAAGTTATGTGTCATCCACTGATTTTGAAACTGTGCCCTGTACATTAAAATCTAGGTCATTAATATATATCAAGAAGAACAGGGGTTCTAACATTGACCCTGGTGAACTCCACTATAAATCTTCCTCAGTCCATAAAACAACCATTCACCACAACTCTCTGTTTCCTGCCACTCAGTCAATTTTGAATCCATGTTGCTACAGTCCCTTTTTTCCCATGAGTTCTAACTTTGCTCACAAGTTGCTGCACAGCACTTTATCAAATGCCTTTGGAAATCCATGTACACCACATCAACCATATTACCCTCATCACCCCTCTCTGTTACCTCATCAATAAATTCAAGCAAGTTAGTTAAACATGATCTACCCTTAACAAATCCATGCTGGCTTTCCTTAATTAATCCGCATTTGCCCAAGTGATTATTAGATTTGTTCCAAATTATTGTTTTTAAAAGCATACCACCACTGAGGTTAAAATGACTGCCCTTTTTCTTACCAAAAAGTAGTTCCAGAGTTGTGTGCATATTGCATCTGTAATATCGGGACATATGTTGAAGAACCTTGATCATTGCAGACAGTTAATATAAACATATTAACGAAACAGATATTATGATCACAATAATATACCTCTTATAACACATGCCATAAAAATTATATGTTACTATCAACTATGTTACACTTCAGTCAGACTTTAGAAGTATTATTGCTTCACAATATGTTGGTTTTGATGTGCTACTTAAAACATTAGTTTTAATAACCAACATTTTGCAGCTTATGGCCTATTCAGTAAAATGTATTTTACTGCTAAATTAGTATGACTGTATTTTGTGATCGTGAAAGGTTATGTTACATTACTTCTGGAACTGCCATTGCGGCTCAAAGGAATGGCGTCTGCAAACAAATAAATAGTTGTAGGTTGTCATTTAACTGAACTCTGCCATGTTAGTCACTTGCTTGTTTTCTTGTGGTTTAGTGATGTTTACAATAAACAGTGATTTTTATTGGACTATAGATCTACCTAGGTTCTCTGAGTTATTATTTTTTCCCTTGCTGTCTCCTGGTTTTTGATGACAAATAAAAAAAAGCAATGAAAACAGACTTTTGGAGAAAAGGGATTGTGGGTGGTTCTTACCTTCCAAGCTGATGCTGAAAATAATAGGAAATATTTAACAATTGAGAGAGAAGTGTGGGAATGCCTAACGCTGAACACCAAATATGATGGGCATGTACTAGGCACGCATCTGTGGCCCTCAGAGCCAAGGTGGGCAACTGCACCAGAATGAACAGTAAGAGAGAAGTATGGAAAGAAACATGGTGGGTTGAGGATGTCAAAGTCAGGAATGTGGGGGCTGTTAGCAGATCAACAGTGACAGTGGTATTGTAAAGGATTGAGGGCCAGAGCAGAGGGAGTAATGAGTTAGAGTTAATTGTTAAGTGAGCTAGTGTACAGCACTTCCTAGAGACAAAAGGTAAGTGTGACAGGGTTGGAGGTAGATAGGGAGATGTGGATTATATGCAAAAAAATACGTAGTCAAGGATGGCTTTATCAGGGATATGGGCCTTAGAAGTGGTGAGAACAAGATGGTGAGATCAAGGGATGTAAATGGGGAGTGGAAGTGAAGGGTGAGATCAAGAGAGGACAGGAGAACAAAGAAATTAGAGAATGGAAATCAAGGGGAATTAAGGTACAGATTGAAGTTACCTAAGAAAAGTCATTGCTTGGTATGGAGAAAGAGGAAAGAGAGGGTGGAGCAGAGTGTGGGGGAACAGGTTAATGGAGGAGAGAAAGGAGGATAGATTTATTGCCTTATACAAGAGAGAGGACAGAATATTCCACTCCCGTTGGCAGCAGGCATCATGGCTGGCGTGAGCGGACAATATGCAAGATGGTCAAAAATCAGTTTAATGGCATCGTGAAACCAGTTTGCGATTGTCCACTCTTCCTGTCAATGGCAGGCTGCATTTCCCACCGTCCAACACCGGGAACTTAATTTTAATGCACCTCATCATTGTGGCAGCGTGCTGGAATCAATCCCCCACGTCAAATTTACCTCCCACGTCAAAGATCGCCCGTAGAACATCAAGGAAGAGGCACTGCAAATTTGGAGAAGGTTGGGGGGTGTGGGGTGGTGGGCACAGGCAAGTTGCTTTTTCTCGGCTGATTTTCAATTTTCAATGTGGTGCCAGGGCAAGGGCTCCAGTCTGGATGGGGCCGGTGTGATAGTGGGAGGGTGGTGGTGCAAGGCAGCACAGACTGAAGGAAGTACATGTCAACGGTGGAAAGGAGGGGTGGAGGGTGGTGGAAGCGGCCACACATTTGGAAAAGCTTGTCAAAAGTGAACATTCTTCCACAGCTAGGAGCTTTCAGCTGCAGCTCCAATGACATGCTTGGAGTCTGGCCTCTGAAGCTTTTCTGCCCACTCAAGCAGTGCAAAAGCATGAAAGTGCCACCAAATACTCCAGAACCTTTCACCCCTCGAGCGCAAACTGAAAATTAAAGTGCGCTTTAGGGACCTGCAGAACAACTGGCTGACTGGAAAAACTCAGTAGAATCCCCTTGTGAAAGCTGGGCATGGTGCAGTCATGGGTAGAGGCACTCAGATCCCCACTCACTCAGCTTGTCCAAATCAGACTGAAGTATCTCTGCATCCTCCTCACAGCTCACCCTCCCACCCAGCTTTGTGTCATCTACAAATCTGGAGTTATTACATTTAGCTCCCTCACCTAAATCATTAATATATATTGTGAATAGCTGGGGTTCCAGCACCAATCCCTTCCCCCCACCTCACCCCAACTAGGGCTATCCTGCCATTCGGAAAAAGACCCGTTTATTCCTACTCTTTGTTTCCTGTCTGCCAACCAGTTTTCTACCCATCTCAATACACTACCTCCAATCCCATGTGCTATAATTTTACATGCCAATCTCTTATGTGGGACTTTGTCGAAAGCCTTCTGAAAGTCCAAATAAACCACATCCACTGGCTCCCCTCATCAACTCTACTAGTTTCATTCTCGAAAAATTCCAGTAGATTTGTCAAGCATGATTTCCTTTTCGTAAATCCATGCTGACTCTGTCCGATTGTGCCACTGTTTTCCAAGTGCTTAGCTATTAAATCTTTTGTAATGGACTCAAGAATTTTCCCCACTACCGACATCAGGCTGACTGGTCTATAATTCTCTGTTTTCTCTCTGCCTCCCTTTTTCAATAGTGGGGTTACATTAGCTACTCTCCAATCTGTTCCAGAGTCTATAGAATCTCGGAAGATGACCACCAATGCATCCACTATTTCTAGGGCCACTTCCTTAAGTATTCTGGATGTAGAATATCAGGCCCTGGGGATTTATCAGTCTTCAATCCCATCAATTTCCCCAACACCATTTCCCTACTAATACTTATTTCTTTCAGTTCTTCACTCTCACTAAACCTTGTGTGCCCCAACATTTCTGCTGTTGTTTGTATCCTCCTTTGTGAGGACAGAACCAAAGTATGTATTTAATTAGTCAGCCATTTCTTTGTTTCCCATTATAAATCCCCGTTTCTGACTGTAAGGGACCTACATTTGTCTTCACCAATCTTTTTCTCTTCACATACCTATAGAAACTTTTACAGTCTGTTTTTATGTTCCCTGCAAGCTTAATCTCGTACCCTATTTTCCCCTTCTTAATCAATCCCGTGGTCCTCCTTTGCTGAATTCTAAAGTGCTCCCAATCCTCAGGTCTAGGTTGTTTTTTTCTGGCCAATTTGTATGCCTCTTCCTTGGATCTAATATCATCGCTAATTTCCCTTGTAAGCCATGGTTTGGCCACCTTTCCTATTTTACTTTTCCGCCAGGAGGAGAACATCAGGATCATGGAGCCTGGTAATCTAGTTCTATGCTTCATGGCTTACAGGAAGCACCGAAGAGAAGAGTGAATGGAGGCACTTGCCTCACCAATGGGAGCAGCTGCACCCTTAAGATGAAGGTGCAGCAGGGCATCCTGCGCTCACAGCTGAAAATCCACAGCGAGCCGTCGTTCATAGGCACCTTGCTGATCCCAAGGTCTATAGACAGCTCTTGTCATTCTGCAGATGACTGAGTACTAGTGTTGCCAAAGACTGCACATGTTTAGGGAACTGGGCAGTCACATATGCCATCTGCTGCAGGATTTGGCGCCTTGGGCACATGGAGGGCATTCTCTGCCTGTGGCCATGAAAGTGACCACGGTGCTCAATTTTTACACCAGTGGCTCCTTCCAGGGCTCCACAGGCAACCTGTGTGGGATTTCGCAAGCCTCCACCCACAAGCGCATCCAGCAGATCATAGATGCCACCTTTGTGAAGGCACACAACTTCATGCATTTCAACCAGGTTCAGACAAGCAAGGAAGCAAGAGTGCTGCAACTTGCGATGATCTCTGGTTTTTCACAGGTGCAGGGTGAAATCAGCTGCACCCACATGGCACTTATATCTCCATAGCAACAAGCAGCCTATTACATCAACCAGAGGGGCTTCCATTCGCTAAATATTCTGCTGGTGTGTGAATATCACAAACACACCCTACAGGTCTGCACATGGTTCCCAGGGAGCATTTGCAGCTCCTACACCCTCAACATGTCTCAGATCCCTGACATCTTCCAGAATCTAGAGAGGTGCAAGATTTGCTCCTCAGGGACAAGGGCTACCCACAGAGAACATGGCTGATGACATCTGTGCGGCAGCCTCAGAGTGCAGCAGAATGACGGTATAATGAGGATCATGCCACAACCCGGACTTTTGTGGGGCAAATGATAGACATATTGAAAACGAGGTTCCGGTGCCTCGGCAGGTCTGGTGAAGCAGTGCAATACTGTCCCCAGAGGGCGTCAGGCATCATCGTAGCTGCTGTGCACTACACAACCTGGCACTACAAAGGGGGAGGACCTGGATGAGGAGTAGATGGAAGAGCTGTATGTCTCCTCTGATGAGGAGGACATTGAAATGGATGAGCTGATGAGATCCTTGAAGTGAGGATGCCGGCAGCGAGGCCATTGTACTGGCCAGAGGAGGCAGGCTTGCTCGTGAGGCCGTAATAACCACAAGATTTATGGAGGATGATGATGAGATGCAGTGAGGACAGTCCTGACATCCTCACCTTGCATCTGTGAATGTTTGACTCCTGTGTGGCTGATGGCAGCACAGATACCCTCTGTGCCCAGGCTCATGTCATGGAAACGTAGTGTAGGCCCTAATAGTTGCAAGATTCCAGGAGGATGATGATGACATGCAGTAAGGACACTCCATAGATCTTCACATTGCTTCTGTGAACGTCTGACCCCTGTCTGGCTGAGGGCAGCTCACTTGCGCTCTGTGGTCAGGGTCATATCATGGCGACGCAGCGTGGAACTTTAAATGCACCTGATCATTTGTCAGCCTTCAGCACAAGGCCTCTTCAGGACCATGCCATTACCCAACACAAGAGCTGAAGAGGTGGATCCAGCCCCACTTCAGAACTGCTCAGAGCACACAGAGAGAATGATGGAACACAACATACTGGCAGCAATGACAAGCACCATCAAGGCACAGGATCAGTAATGTGTCCAGTGAGTGTGAAGCCAGACCATCACTTTGCTCTGGAGGTTACACAGAGCACAGAGAAGAGGTCCTAGACTGAGAAACCTGCCTTTATCTTGTGCACGAACCAAGGCATTTTTTATTCTTTAATTGGCTGTGGGCGTCACTGGCAAGGCTAGCATTTGTTGCCCATCCCTAAGTGTGCTTGAGCTGATAGACTTGTTCAGCCATTTCAGAGGGTATTTGAGTTAACCACATTGCTGCGGATCTGGAATCATCTGGAGGCTAGACCATGTAAGGACAGCAGATTTCCTTCCCTAAAAGGCGTAAGTGAACCAGATGGGGTTTCTTTTAATGACAATCGATGACGTTTTTTTCTCACCATTACTGAGACTAGCTTTACATTCTAGATTTATGAATCCAAATTCCACCAGCTGTCATGTTGGGAATTGAACCCATGTACCCAGAAAATTTACCTGAGCCTCTCAATTAGTAATCCAGTGAAATCACCACTACTTCACCTTCTTCCTAAACCAAGATTTCACATCTGAGTGACACGAACACTGCCCATCGTAACAAGGAGCCCTAGGCAAGGAGACATTCTTGGGGAGTTTATTTACAATGGTGAACATTATGTACAAGTGATTAACACCTGTGCCCATGTGGTGCGACTACATCTTCTTAACTTTCCCAACCCTTCCACTATGTCTTGGTGCTCCCCCACAGCCACAGCATAGGTGGAGGCAGCCTGCTGACTGCTGCGTGCTGTTGCCTGCGATGACTTTGGTGGGGGTCCACCGAGGACCCAAGAGCTGGAGGGCCCCAGGCTTCTTTGGGTATCCTGCTGTGGGCCAGGTGAGCCCTCCTTGGCCTATGTTGATGGAGTCACAGCAAAAAGGATTTGGATCAGCCAGATATTCCAGGAGTCACTTGGGTGGATAGCCCAGGGGTGTCAATCAGCTGGTCCTCCTCCTTATGGGTGCCCAATGGCTCCTGGTTGACTCCTTGAGGAAAAGGGGAAGCTGGAGTGAGATCAAGCTGCCCCACACTGCTCTCGCACTGACACTGTTGGAGGCCAACAATTGCATCAGCAATGGAGTTCAGATCACACAGCAGTGCAGGACCAATGTCTTGGACCAAGGTCTTCATGATGGTGCCATCCTACTGGTGTTGACCTGGATGCATCAGCATGCTGGTGCTATCATCCCAGACTGAAGGCAGACGGACTCCTCCCTTGCAATCTGAAGAGGGCAGCGGACATCCCTTCCTAATGTTCCATGATTTTCTTTGCAACGGTTGATTGAGGACCAAGTTTGGAGGCTCATCATCTCACTCAGGCTCAGCAGGTTCCTTGCCTTCAGCAGTCCTCTGAATGCCGGCAACCAAGGATGACGCTTCCTCCGCCTGCTGTGAAACAAATTGTGTGCTGTGCTCACCAGATAGTGATCCCAAAGCTGCTCTACATCTAGGCCCACTGAGGTGTGTGTCACTGCACTGGTGGAGTGTGTGGGTGAGCACCGTGACGGGTCTTCAATGGTGCTGTCCTCAGGGTCTTCATCCAAGGTGCTCTCGGCCCTGGAGTCAGGGTCAAGGTTACATGAGGGCAACGTGGCAGATGTACCTAGGAGAGAAGGTGGAGATTATTAGTGCTTGGCAGCCACATTATATACAGAACAGTGGACTCAGAGAAGCGTTGAGAAAAGGATTATGTGGTGCAGGATCCTCACATGAATGCTTGGCGTCAACCTTGCCGTCGCCACAGAAACGGTCCACATCCTCTCTGGCTAGCCCCAACGTGCAACTCTCAAATGGAGTGAGGTCCTTGATGCCCGGCACTCCACCACCTGTCTAGAATCACTCCCCTTGATTATGCACGATCTTGTCCTGCATAAAGGCAGTGCAGGCGAGGCGCATGCCATGCCAAATGATAAGGACGCACTTGTGCTGAGTGGAGCCATGAATGGGATGAGGAGGTGATCTCCCAGAGGGGATGAGGTCAGATGGAGATGTGAGCGTGTGTGTGAGAGAGTGAGTGATGATGTCCCTTGAGCTGACAGTGAGTGAGATGCCAATGAACGTGTGAGTGCGTGAGTTGAGAGTGATGAGATGGTTGGCTTAACCTGACAGCATGGATAAGATCATTCATCTGTTTTCTACACTAGATGGCCAACTTCTTGTCTGCAGTTTTGGCACTGACCATCTCTGCCACTGCCTCCCAAGCCAAAGTAGTGAGACTGTTGGGCCTCCTATGGCCAGAACAGGGGTAGAGGACATCATTGCGGGCTGCCAAGGTGTCCAAAAGGCATCCCTTGTATGTGTCACTTGATCAGGAAGGGGGGCTGCATTATGTTTTCAAACTTAGTTAAGGGCAATTATGAGGGCATGAAAGCAGAGCTAGCTAAAGTGAATAGGCAAATTAGGTTAAGGGATAGGTCAATAGAGGTGCAGTGGCAAATATTTAAGGGGATATTTCAGAATACTCAAAATAGTTACATTCTAACGAGTAAGAAAAAGCCCAAAGGCAGACACACCATCTGTGGTTAAGTTGAAACGTTAAAGATAGTATCAAACTTCAAGGGGAGAGTTTTCCCCCATTGGGGAGGAGTTGGACGGGAGTGGGCACAGGCAGGCGCGCAGCCAGTTGCCGCCTGCAATCGGCTGCACGTCACCATTTTACGTAGGCAGGCCAATTAAGGCCCGCCTAGCATGACACATACTCGGATGCGCTGAGCGCTCCTTTTGCAGGTAGGGGGAATAGGCTGAGTCGGGGCCTGTGCTCTTTAGTTTGATTTTTGAAAATCTTAATAAAGAAAAAAAACAATTTTAAGACATGTCCCCTCATGTGACAGTATCACATGAGCTGGGACATGTCAATGAATTTTATCGAAAATTTTTATTAAGCTTTAAAAGCCTTCATGAAACCTCATCCTGCCCATGGATGAGGTTTCATGGTAAATGCGAAGGCCGCCTGGGCTCTTCGCCTGCCCCTCAACCTTAAGGTTGGACGGGCAGCTCTGTTAATTAGTTTAATTACTGTTTAAATGGCCTTAATAGGCCTTTGACAGTTCAGCGCGCGTACAGCCAACTCCGATGCGTGCCCACTGAACTCAAGATCTGAATGATGCACGGTGACGCCGGGATGTACATCCAATATCACTGCGTGTCATTTTACGTGTCAGCGAGCGGGCCCCAGCAATGCACCGGCACAGGCTCAATGGGCCAAAGGGCCTTTTTCTGTGCTGTAGACCTCTATGAAGGGATGGATGGGATGGTTGCCAAATTTGCTGATGACACAAAGATAGGTAGGAAAGTAAGTTGTGAAGGGGACATAGGGAGCCTACAAAAAGATATAGCTAGATTAAGTGAGTGGGCAAGAGTCTGGCATTGGAGTATAATGTGGGAAAAGGTTAACTTATCCATTTTGGTATATTATCTAAATGATGAGAAATTGCAGAGCTCTGAGACACAGAGGGATTTGGGTGTCTTAATGCATGAGCTGCAAAAGGCTAGTATGCAAGGACAGCAAGTAATTAGGAAAGCTAATAGAATTTTATCTTTTATTGCGAGGGGAATTGAATACAAAAGTAGGGAGGTTCTGCTTCAGTTATACAGAGCACCAGTGAGACCACATCTGGAGTATTGTGTACAGTATTGCTCACTTTATTTAAGGAAGGATATAAATGTATTGGAAGCAGTTCAGAAAAGGTTTACCAGACTAATACCTAATAACTAATAAGTTATCTTATGAGGAAAGGTTGGACAGGTTAGGCTTGTATCCGCTGGAATTTAGAAGAGTAAGAGGCAATTTGATTAAAACATATAAGATCCTGAGGGGTCTTGAAGGGTGGATATGGAGACGGTGTTTCCTCCTGTTGAAGAATCTAGAGCCAGGAGTCACTGTTTAAAAATAAGGGGTCACCTATTTAAAACAGAGATGAGGCAAATTTTTTTCTCTCAGAGAGTTGTGAGTCTTTGGAACTCTCTTCCTGAAAAGGTGGTGGAAGCAGAATCTTTGAATATTTTTAAGGCAAAGACAAAAGGATTCTTGGTAAGCAAGGGGGTCATAGGTTATCAGAGGTAGGCGGGATGCAGATTTGAGGTTACTATCAGATTAGCCATGATGTTATTAAATGGCGGAGCAGGCTTGAGAGGCTGAATAGCCTGCTCCTGCTCCTTGTTTGTATGTTGTTGGCTTTTGGGGGCATGTCTTCACTGCAGCAGTCCTGGCCTGCAAGCATTGAGAAGTGTGCGCGTGACTGCAGTTTAAATATGACACCTGGAATGAGGAAACAGCGAGGTAACAGCATGGCAGGCAAATCAGAGGCTGGTCACCAGCAATCCGGTGTGTCTCCCAAGGCTGTATAATTTATGAGGCGGCACGAAAATTCGCCATTACATCCAACGGGTAAAAGTCTATTTTCACGCCTGCTACCGCACTTAGTGCAAATCTGGGACGATTCCGCCCAGGCTGTTTTCTGGTTGACATACATCTTGTTGATACCTAGAATACACTGTATGCGTAAAAGTACTGAGTTCATCAATATCTGCACCAGTCCCTATCTAGGGAAAGCCTATAATTTCCACAATGCTTCATAGCAACTTGCAATAAATCCTCAGGTCTAACTTCAGGTCACTGTGCAAAGATATGGTTCCCAGATCCTTCAGGCAGGTTGAAAGATTCAGTTGAAGGATCAAATATCAGGCAATGAAGCAAAAGGCATTTTTGGGTGGGCTCAACCATCTTAGCTATTGGGATGGGTGACTTTCTTGATAACTGTTATTGTCTTTTCTCCCTACAACTGTTGAGTTTTTTCCTGTGTTTATTATGTTAAATATTCATTTTATGTATACATAATAGGGTGGGTAGGAAAAACAAACTTGGTTGCTGAAAGGGCTGGGAAAAAGTGAATTGATTAGTTGAATTTGTAGAAGTTGTTAACAGATCATTTTTGATGTTTTGTTTTAAACAGAAATGTCCATAAAGAAATGTAATTATATTGTGCATGCCCCAGTCTCTTTGCTCCATCACTGGTTGCCATGCCTTCATCCATCTTGGCTCAAACCCCTGAAATTACTTCCCTAAATGTCTCTTGTTTCTCCACCTAATTATCCTCCTTTCATTACACCTTAAAACTTAACGCCTTGACCAAGTTTTTATTCAACTGTCCTTATATCTCCTTCTTTGGCTCAATGTGAGTTTTTGTCTTATTACATTCCTGTGAAAACTTTTGGGTCATTTTCCAACATGAAGGGCAATAGCACTAAATAAATGCAAGTTGTTGTTGACTTTTTAAAATACTAACTAATATATATAATCTATAAAACTAATAATTTTTTTTGTCTGTCTAGTTAATGAGGCTTTGAGATAAAATGGTTCTCTTACATGCGGCTGTGTTCGTTTTTTGGAACTTTTGAGTTCATGGGATTTTTCTTTACCTGTAAACTGTTTTCTATCCCTATAGAGTGCGAAAGGCGAGGAGAAACAGCAGTGAATGACCTATGAGGTTAGATGCCATAGAAGATATCCAATCAGTTTCTTCTCCATCACCTTCCCCATCACCCGTCTGTCACCCCCGTAGTGGCTCTCAAGGGCAAGCTGAGATAAGCAAAACTCCTTCAGCTAAACATCACAACTATGCTCCATGCAGTCCAGAAACTATCCACTACAGGAGATCTGCTACTTTATTTTAAAGTTTTGAAAGTGTCCATCACGTATACTCCATACATTGCATTTTATATCAGCACAAAAGGGCCTAAATTGCTTACCATCTCAAACCAGGTGTGATTCCAATGGCAGGCAGCAAGGAATAGAAAGGCTGGAGGAGCAAACTCAATTCATTCTTGGACTTCATCAGAATAAATCGAGTATAGAAATAAAACACCTGAATCAGCTTTTGGCACCTTACTAAGTGGCATACAGTTGTTTAGTGGAACCAAGAGAAGCATTCTTGCTCCTCCTCACTCCACAAAATACAAGCATTTACAAATTTCATGGGCCTTCTTTGAGTGACTGCTCAAGACCCAGAAGTACCAGACAGAGTTAGTGCATCACAAGTTCTGATTGGGTCGAAACATTTTACCAGTCTAGTTCTGAAATAAGCACAGAAGTCTCAAGTAGTAACCAGGATTGACTAAAGAAAGGCCTAGGTCAATTTAGCAGTGGCCAATAGCCTAGAAGATCAGGCTTGGGCCTCTGGCCTGTTAAATTATTGTTATGTCATTTTAGGCCATTATTTGGACACAACAATGTTAAATTTAGAGCATAAAAAATTTACAGCTAAACATTCCCTTAAAAAGTACACAAAGAGAGAAAGAAATACAATTAATGTCTGCTGATGACTGAGATCATCCAGAAAGATTGTTGAGATAATCATGAGAGGAGTCAAGCAGCTACCTATCAAGAGAAATATCTAACAGCAATAATTAGTCTCCAATTCACCTGACAATTTGTCTAAGTTTGAACATTCCTTCACAGGGTGTAGGTGACCAGTAGCCTTAAAGAAACAAGCTAATGTAGCTCCTTAGCATTACAACCAGTCCTGAGCCGCCAAACTACACATAATTAGAGGCACAGGGGATCAGCGAGTATTACATAGAAACACAGAGACATAGAAAATAGGAGCAGGAGTAGGCCATTCGGCCCTTCGAGCCTGCTTCGTCATTCATTATGATCATGGCTGATCATCCAATTCAATAACCTGCTCCCGCATTCTCCTCATACCCTATGATCCCTTTTGCCCCAAGAGCTATATTAATATTAACAATAATTTTAATGAGCTGCCAGAAATAACACACAAGCAAACTCCATTGTGACAAGCTTACCATTCACATGAGTTGTAGCAGAGTGAGCATATTTCTGGATGTTATCAATTCAAGAGTTTAATGGAGAAATTTTTTATCTTGGCTTCACAGTTTTTACATAATGAGGGACAAGAACAGACTTATTTAGTGTACCCTCCAAGGAGACAGGAAGGAAGTGGCCTTGCTGAGGTCAGATAGTCTGTCAGATGAAATGCCAGGCAATGGAGGGCTTCTTAATCTGATAGCTGATTCAGGCAGATTTGTAATGAATTAGCCTGGCTCATTAATGGAAACTAGAGAGATATCGGGACTTATTTTTCTCCAGATAACTCTAAAATCAGTGTTCTAATGGCCATGTTGCCCTGGATGGACAAGCAATGGGAATTTCACCCTTTGTCTATGCAGGTTAGCTACGTATGCAGTCTTAGCATATTAAGGTGCATGAACACTTCCCTTGACATTTGTTATGAAAATTCAGGTGTGCTGATAGGAAATTCTGAACGTAGCTGTGAAAACGGGTGTGTTTCACATGGCAGTGTTAGAAGTCATGATGAGAAAACCGGGCTTGTTAAATGTCTAATAACACTGCACAATGAACTAATCTCATGGGTTAAGAATCTTGTCTCCTGTAGCCAGCCTATGAGTACTATGGTGGATGTAAATTGCAATTCGAACAAATCCAGAGAAAGGTGTGGCAGAACTCTGTGACCTTGAGTGTAGTGTAGGTAACTGAGGCCAAAGTGAGCTTCACTTCCAGTAAACCTGTTAAGTGCCCTCCATTCTATTTTGTGTGGTCTGCCATATGACAGCAACTTAAACTATCAGTTAGGGAAAGCCCTTTTCCTGTCTCTTTTGTAAGTGTCTTGCAGTATGTCTCAAGTGCCAATTTTAGTCCAACTTTCTGCTGCATACATTGTGATAGATAGCAAATTTACACAGGTTAAGACTCCTAAATGTCTGGTTTGTGAAAAAAGTTACACTATCCTTTCCAATATAAGATAATGTATGACAAAATCCAGCCAGTAGCCATTTTAATAATTAAAGCTCACAGAATAACTATAGCATTCTATAGGTGTTATGCATCATTTGCACAAAAACTTTGCATGAATCAGATGTGTATGACTAGGGAAAATCAGAACTATTTTATTCTGCAGAGGATGTACAAATGATAGTCAAACTGCTTTCTGGAATTCATTGCATGCATTAATTAATAACAAAGCAATTTATCACAGCAATCAAATGATAATCAGAGTCATATTGCTTCATGCTGTACTTGTATTTTTAATCCTTATTCATTTGTTTATTTGTACAATGCCTGGCACAGGCCTTGTGTGAAGTAATTATTTAGTTAAAGGAGAAGGTAACTATCGTAGATACAATCACAGGTAGATCTGTATCCTTAGAGTCTACATACCTTTCAGTTATTTATTGGTTGACATACTTTCCAGGGATCCTTGTTACCAGGCATTCTTGGTGAAATCGTGACACTAAGGCAGAATGGGAATTGGTGGCAGAAGGGTTGGGGTGCAGGAGAAAGGGAATCATATTCAATGAATTCATGCCACAGAGCAGGAACTTTTCTTTGCCATTCTTATAAAGCAGCCTTGACAACAAGGGCTATTCAAATATTTTCTGATCCAGTTGACACCAGTTCTTGTTTTAAAACAGCATGAGAAAATAGCAGAGCTTCTACTGCCACCTCTGTATAACTTTGGTCGGAGAAGGATGAGCTCTCCACATGAAGGGCCAAGTGGCCTACTCCTGATCCTAACTCGTATGTTTGTATGAACTGCTCCACTCTCAGCAGTATTCGAATGACAATAAAACATTTAATATTTGTGAAGAGCTGGCAATAGAATCAGTTTCTAACAATAATAAAGCTTAGAAATAAACTTGTACTTGATTACTGCATGAATTAAATTATAGGTGGTGTAACACCTCCTCCATTAAGTGACCTCACAGTTTCGGAAAGGAAATATACTGTCCTTACCTGCTCTGGCCTACATCTGACTTCAATTCCCACACCAACCTCTAAAATGCCAGCTGAATTGGCCAGGTAAGTGACTCAGTTGTATCAAACTGTACCACCTTCTCAAATTATAGACGAGCATTAACTGCCAGCCTTACCAGCAATGCCCACATCCTGAGAATTAATTTTTTGAAAAATTACTCCTATAATATCGATCTACATGGAGAACTTTAAGCTACATTAAATCTGTTTTTGACTGACCATAAATGAAAGTTGTACTTCATGACATGAAAAATTCTACACGTAGATACCTACTAGATATGTTATTTGGTTGCTATGGTAGATTCAACTTTAATAACTTTGTTTTAGAGAGGTATCAAGACCAAACATGCTTTGTGAAGGTAAAGTGAAAACCTTGAATGCTGAAAGTCTCAAAGATACTGGAAATGGACATTCAGCATCTGAAAGAGAAAAAGTAGATCAATATTTCAGGATAAACCCTTCATCAGAATCTAACTTTTTATCGCTTTGAGCTTTCGAGTGCATGTAATATGAATACCTCAATTTAAGTGCTAACAATCAGAAAAGATATCGCTCGAAGTTGGTCAATGAGTCCTTTGTATTCACCTGTTGCAGACATTGATGTTAGTCGATCGTATGACTGTCAAAATTAGAATTAAAGATCAATGGATGCCTCATTCTGTTCATTCAGACCCAAAATGGCCACAACTGAGTAAAGCTTCAAATCATGAGTATAATATTTTCAATGCACAATACTCTGAAATATATACAATGATGCAGCATCAGGTTTGGCACTGGAAATAGGATATTATTTGAATGGGAATATATACCCTAGGTCCATCTATGGCATGCTGATTGTATATCCCAACTGGAACAAGTGATGTTCTGTCTCTACTTGGAATTGGCTAAATGGTAGAGAATGTGGGGCACTTCCTAAAGGCTAACTCATTGTAAACTCTTATCACCAAACTCATAGCACTTCACAAAAGAGTATAGATCAGCACAAAATGGAACAAAGGCTAGGCAAGGTAAAGGACCCCACTCAGCAGGACTAATAATGTGTAGCCAGCCTTCTATCTTCCCCCACTTTAATTGTACTATGGAGACCAAGAGCAAACAAGTTGCTTCAACCCATAATGATACATTTCCTCTAGAATATATATTATTGAGACAACAGACAGATTTTATTAAAGCCCTTAGCTGCCGCATCATGCAGTCAGTGTACAATGGCACTGGAAAACATGTAAATATACCTGCAAATTCTAGAAATCTTAACAGGTTAAAACCCAGGGTTGTGTCACCCTCTTGTGGTGACTGGCAGTTCTGAGAATGTTGACTGGTGAAAGCTCACAATACCACTTGCTGGCAGATGGTAGAATTGCAGCTGTTTCTGTACCTGTGAAGTAGACTAAACCACGGGATGATTGCTTATCACAATTTGACAAGTTAGTATGAAATTCTTTTGTCCTTTATTTTAATGGAAACGAGGTTAACATGTCATGAAATTAAGTCTTCAAATATTAATATTAGGGCATCAGTTGTCCAAGCCATGAATACACGCAGAAGGAGTTTCCTCAAACTTTCTTCCCTCTCTACCATCGTAAGTTCAGCAGACGTTTAGTGGAAACCCTAGGTGATATCTTCCATTCTGGAGTTTAAGTTGGGTGGCAGGAGCTGAAATGAGAGCAATTTCCACATGAGGACGGGACAGTCCTCACGCTGTTCATGTACGTGCATGAGGAGCATGGCGAATCTTGCAGTGGAGCCGGGCAGGAAGTCACCATCCCCACCCTTACCTTGTGGGGTCGAAGGCCCTGGCAACATGTTTAAAGGGCACCCACACAGCAATCCATTCACTGCAAGCCAGGAGCTTTAGATTGTGAAACCCCTGTGGTGTCCCAGAGCAGACAATGCATGGCCCCACAGTTCAGATATGGCTCCTTACAATTCCTCCTCCAAACTGTCCAGGAAAGGCGGGAGGTCCTGTCTCCCAGAGATGGCAGCAGGAGGCCCTCTCATCTGACCATGGCAGCTTGGGTGAAGATTGCAGCAAACGTTGGCACCCACAAAATAACAGCCCAGCTGTGTAGAATAAGGATGAATGGTCTGCTGCGCTCCACAAGCTAAGTGGCACAGTCTAGTCACTTCAGAGTGACACTCATAAGGGAATCAGGCAGTGTAATTGTGTTAGAGCAGAGGGATGTCAGACAGGAGTTTGGGTTGCAGGACTCAGAAGCAGATGGGACAAGTGCACTGAATGTGTGGCAGCCGCTTCATGCTCTCAATGTTCTATCAGTTGCAGGGAATCTTGCTTGATAATCACTTACTGAGGAGGGGTCAGGAGTTTGCCATAGGCATGCACACTCCTCAACTGCTCATGTGCTCATTGGAATGACACTCAACCCTTCTCTGACTGCAGGACAAGAACGCTCACAACAAGAAGGAGCGGGCCAAGACCAGGGGCAGCATTTTGGATATTCGAGTTCTACACCTTTGAGGAGGGGGCCACAGGAATAACTGGGGAGGAGCGGGACCATGCCAAGCCAAAGGCAAGACAGAAGTGCCCCAGGAAGCTAGTGAAGATGCCTCCAGTCTGCAGTTGTCAGATGCGCCAACAGAGTGAGACACTGTTTAGACGAGGGAGCCTGCTTAGGCATCCATTAAATCTTCCTCTTCTCCATTCCAGGTACCAGGTAAAAGGTGAAGGAAAAGAAGGCAGGTGCCCCACAGCTCCAGCTCCAGCTCCAGCTCCAGCTCCAAGCCCACCTCTAAGAATGATACCTCAGAATCCTCAGAGGATGCACTGTCATGGCATTCACCTGCACCTTCCACCAGCGCAGATACATTCACCTCAGTGGGTGCAAGTCCTAGAGTAGGCTCGGGGTCACAACCTGGTGAGCACGGTACTGATATACGTCCACAGCTGGCAGAGGAAGTGACAGCCAAGGTCTCTGATACTCAGAGGACTTAAGGAGACCAGGCCCCTGCTGAGCCCCATGCAGATGACAAGCTCTGGACTCAGACCTAACAGATATGCTGGAGATGCAGAGACAGGTGGGAGAACATTGGGTAGAGATAACAGATGTCACGCACAGATTGGACCAAAGGCTGGAGAAGTCTGTCCATATTCAGTGTGTTATTGTGACTCTGGTATGCAAATACATGGCTGCCTCCCTGGAAAGGGTGGCGGATGCCTTGGAGACCAATGTTCGGCAGGATACGCAGTGGCTGCCGGATATGTGTTTGGACTTGCACTCCATCGCTCTAACCATGGGTGCGTTCTAGCAGTGGCTAGACAAGGGCAGGACGGGGCACCTCGACCTTCTTCCAGATGCCCCATCTCCCCAAGAAGTCAGGGAGGAGCCATCGGGTACCCACAGGGAGAAGGACAGTCAGCCAGGCATCCGAGGATTTCATTTAGGACACTCCAAGGGTGCCCTGCTGCTCAGCCTCCCCTCTGCCAGTGACCCCACTGCCCCCAGCAGGTCAGCCTGAGAAGGGTGTACCTCCACCCGTGCAGGAGAGCCTGAACAGGCCAGGGCCCTCTAGGTCTCGGGCCACTAGTGGCCGCCTGCCAAAGTTATCAGTCAGTAGGGCATAGCAGTCAGCAGGCTGCCTCCATGTTAGCTGCTGATGTCGGACCGGCACCTAAATGCAACAGTAGGAAAAGAAAGATAAGGAAGCTTTGAAGGTACAGGTGGCACAGGTCTACAACCATTGTATATAGTTTGGGCACTTGTAAATATATGTTCATTTGCACTGTTGGGAATGTCTTTGATTCTCATCTTGCTGCTAGTTGCTTCAATGGCTACAGGTATTTGAGTGTGGAACTTGATCCCCATCAGAGTCTGATAAGGTCCTCCTATAGAGTCACTTCACTCAGATTATCAACATTGTGATTACTGAATATTCCAACATGAGGATGATTAAGCACTGGCAGTCATTTGTGTGTGTGGGCTTGGGCACGCATCTTGCAATCTATTACCTCCAACTCACCAGGTTCAGAGATCTGAGGATGATCTCTACAGAGTATGCAGCAAGGTCATTGCATCTCCTGCTGCTGTTGCCCTGATATGAGATGCGAGACGGATGCAAAGAGTCCTCAAGGGGAGTCATACAGGCTATGTGAATGGCAAGGAACACTGGACATGCAGTTTCAGAGTCAAAAGGGTGAAGCTCTCCACTGTTTGCACAAGGCCCGGGAGAGGGGGTTGAGATGGTGCCAACCACTGGGGTCTGGGGACTAGGGGCTGCCTGGGCTCGTTGTTCTAAATAGATTTTTTGCTATCCCCCAGCCTGAGGCAAAGCTGTAGACCTGAAAGACCAACTTTAAAAAAAACAGAACCGTCATCCTGAGAGTTCCAATTTTTTGAAATTTGGTCTGTCAGGTCAATTTCACTGAGTTGCTGCGCTGCTGCTTCGGGCAGCTTCTTGATTCCAATTTTTTTTGCAGACCCCACCAGAAAACCACGAGGTTGCCCAAAGGTCAACAGCAGCGCAGCAATGGGAGTGTTCTTGCTTGAAAAATGGTAAGTGAAATCTCTATTTTAGAGCCAATTGGATGCCCTAGGGGTTGGAGGGAAATGGTCAGAGGAGGTTGGGTACTGTTGGAGGAGCTGTGGGGGGTGGGGGGGGTGTAGGTGGGGGCTGTTGGAATAGTGGGGGAATTTGGATGTTATTGGAGGGGTGGGGGGATGTTGGGTGCTGTTCGAGGGGTGGGGGGGAGGTTGGAGATCAGGTGGCCGGGTGGTTAGGAAGAGGTTAGGGGGTGGGGTGCTGTGGGATAGGGGATGGTGTGGGGTGAGGTGTCACTTTCTTTACTATTGGAGCTCCTTAGTTATTAATTACATTTTCCATTTTAGGCTGTAAATTCACAGTGTATATCTCAATTTATATGACATTCTGGGGGAAGGGGAAATAATCAGTTCTTGAGTTATGCCACACTGAATTTGTGCACCATGAATCATTCTTCTCTGAAAAATTCAGATTAACAATTCAATCTACATTTTTCCTGAGCTGCTGGTAGATGCCTGATTGACAAATCCTGGGGATAATGTCATTGGTATAAAAGGGGCAGATGGTATATTGTGGGTTGGTGCCAGAGAAGTCCAAATGGTAAGGCTGTATTAGCTACAGAGTTGAATTGTTTTGTAAATGCAGTGATTTATTTGTAGCCACTTTCCTAACATCAGTTAATAGCTCTGTGATTAATTATCCTTAGAGAATCAGCATTGGGGCTCCAATTTCTCCATTGCTACAGTCACTCTACCTATTGTATGGAGATGTAATGAAAGAAAGACAAAACCTACATTTATACATCACCTTTCATGATATCTCAAATCACTTTATAGCCGATTAAATACTTGTGAGTTGTAGTCACTGGTATAATGTAGGCAAACTTATCAAATGGCAGGGCAGGCTCAAGGGGCCAAATGGTTTACTCCTACTCCTAATATGTATGTTCAAATGTCATTTTGGATGGATGAGAAGAGCTGGGCTAGATGGCCTATAGGATGCACACAAACTAACACTGCATCATTTCATTGCTGCTCTTAATATTAATGATCCATGTGCAGATATAGCGGATGAAATTTGTAACCAGACGCCAACAATGGGCGTTATCATTCTAGGACCATTCTGCGTGGTGAATTGATTGCTGAATCTTGAAACAGGGAAAAATATTATGCATGATTGAGGGGAGTGGGGAATTAAGTGGTAGGGGGGGTTAATTGGGAGAGGGAGAGTGATGTGGGGAATAAGGGGCCTGAAAAGAGGAGAAGCACCAGGGCCCATGATTTCTCTCCCTGGTCCTGGGTTTGAACAATGGAAAACTTAAAGGATTGCCTCGATGTTAGGAGATAGATGGGATTTGCACGCCCAACAATTTATCTAATGTGATCACATATCAAACTGCACCTTTCCTTTTGATGAATGTGACTGGCTGAAGCCAGTGAGCCCTCAAAGTCATATGTGTGCAGTCAACAGCCACTTGCACTTGCAGTAATTCTGTGATTGCTGCAAAATCCAACACTCTGACAGCCTGATTTTCAGAATCCAGACAGAATTGGACAGACTGGTGCACTCACCTGAAGAGGGCATCTGTCATCTTCTGGATGTGCTTGTGTGTTGCTGATTGGGAAATTCTGCATTGATCCCCAGTGGACCCCTGGAAGGAGCCACTGGCAAGGAAGGTTAAGGTGATGGTGAGCTCTAATGCCACCAGCATGAGATGATCTCCAAGTCCTTGCTGACACAAGTCTTCATTGAGTAGCTGGTATACATGAGTAACCACATTCTGGGACATTATAAGGTGCCTCTGGCATTGCCTTTTGCTCATCTGCAGGTAGCTGCAAGCCTGCAATATACCCAAGTTTTGGTCAATGCTCACCATCGCACTGGTCCAGGGTAGCCAGCATCCAGACATTCTTGAGGCCCCATTGCCTCTTGCTGCTCAGACCATTGCTTATCCTGGCTCTGCATGAGAGCCAGGAGAAAGGCAGGGTTGCCTGAATCCTGCATTGTCTAGGCCTCAGTGAATTTGTGAATGAATTGCAGTAATCCATCTAGCAAACATATTCTTTGTGGACTAGCCTCCATCTCTGAACCTCAAAGCCAATGCTAAACCCTGTGCCTGGCTTTTCACCCCACCTCTTCATGGTGAAGGACATCCTGGAGGACCACAGATGAGTGTTCCTCCCATTCGTACATGATTGTGCAAGGAGACATTGTGCATAGACCAGGACGACAACCAAGTGCAAGAACCCTCCCTCAGATGCTATTCAGCTTCCCTCCATTACCCTCAAGACTCAAGAGACCATTGTCTTGGCATCACAGAAAGACTTAACACATAAGTCTTTGTCAGCCATGACCATTTAGCCAGGAGGAAGAAGGTTTGCAGTCAGGGCTTCTTTGCTGTCCACCACCTATGCCGCTTGGAGGCATCCACCTGTCTCCCTCCTTCCCTCCCTTCATCACTACCTCTAATCAGCACAAAATGTTTGGCAGCTCCAGACCTTGATGGATTCTGCTGGAATGTGACCCATTAGTCATGGAGCAATGCTAGTTTATTGGGTGTTGGAAGCTCGAGAAAAGAACTCAGCTGAGACTGCTTCTCCATGGAATGGGCTAATAATTAATAGGGTTCCTCTTTACTCAGTCAATAAAATGAGACATTAACTTCTTCCACCCAGAAAGAGACCCCTCCCATATCAATTGCTTGAGAAGTTTTAGGAACAGCGCAACAACCTTGAGAGCCTCAGCATGATGCGTATGAGGTTTGCCAGCTCGTAAAGCATTTTTACCCTCCCATGTTACCCACTAATCTCCCCCCATCCTCCTACATAATCGCCACCTTGTGATTCCTCTCCCTCCTGTAACATTTCAACCTCCCCCAACCCCCTCCCTGTTACTCTAGACCCAATTATCATTTATGTGAACATTCCTGCTTTCCCCCTTTTCCCATAATTGTTGACGTGCCCATTCCCCTCCTGATCCTGATCATTCTCGAGGCCAGTTGTACCCTGACATCCGCAACCATCCCCACCACCAACCTCCCCACACAAGAGACTATCCATTACCTGCCCACGAGCCTTTCACTTCCATCCTACCTGATCCAACTTCCCCCTCTGACTGTGACCCTCTGCCTCCCAGTGCCTTCATTCAAACCCTTAGGACCAAATTCTTGAGCTCACAGACTATGCCCTTTAGACTTCAGACTCCTTGGTTGGTCCAACAAAGAGTTTTTTTCCCCCGTGGATACCTTTCCCGGTGCCAATCAAACCAGGTTTTCTTGAGTCAAAGAAAGAGTAAGATTAATAGCTCCTGAAACCCAAGGAGAAAAACCCGATGACACGCACACACACACACACACACACACACACACACACAAATATACACACCAGAAGTAAGGAAAGTTAGAGTCCAAATAAAAGTTAAAAGAATATACTATTTCCCAAAGCTTTTTCCCAGGGTGGAAGAGTCAATTACTAGGGGACATAGATTTAAGGTGAGAGGAGAAAACTATAGAGGAGATGCGGGGCAAGTTTTTTACGCAGAGGGTAATGAATGTCTGGAATTTGCTGCCAGAGGAGGTGATGGAAGCAGGTGCGATAGTGGTATTTAAGAGGATGCTTGACAATTAGGATGGGAATAGAGGGATATGGACCCTGGAAGTGCAAAATGTTTTAGTTGACAGGCAATATGATCGGTGAAGGCTTGGAGGGCCGAAGGCCCTGATCCTGTGCTGTACTTTTCTTTCTTGTTCTTTGTTGTTATTAAGTCCTTTGCTTGTCATTGTTGAACATTGCAACCGTTTAAAGTCAGCTGCTTTCCTTTAAAATCCTGAAGTTTAACTGAAGTCCAAGTAACTGCACTTTACCGAAGATAATTTCCTTCTTTTAAATTCCATGTTCTGTATCCCAGAAACCAATGGATTTCTCCTGAGGTTCTTTCCGATGGAAATACACTCTCTGTGAATAGTTTTTAGACTGTTAAGAGATAGAGAAAGAGAGATTCCTTACAGTTTCCTTCAGCAGTTTTTCCAGATGACTTCAATAACTTCTCTCTGTCTGGCTTGGCAAAATCAGTTCTTAAAAAACTTCGTGTGTGTATATTCCATGAAAGGAATTCAATTAACGTGTCTTGCAGTCATTGTTGTGGAACAAGTAATAACATTTTTATTCCTTCATCTCAGAAACTTTTGATACATTTCAAGATAGTAGAAACCAACAGGAGATTGTAATATTTTGTCTTCTATAGAGGGATTGAGTGCCTGTTGGGTAGCTGGCTGGTTAGCTATTTCCATTGTCTTGACAGAATTACTGTTGATTAAAGTCCAGCACTTTACATTTTAGTGCCTTTCTTTCAAGAGCCCCTTTTTGAACTGGATCTTAACACTCCCCAGATGTGAAATTCTGTTGTGCGGAATTTTCAGTCAAAGAACATGGTTCCTTGGCTGTGTGGTGGTCCCCCCGCCCGGCATTATCTAGACAAAAAGGTATGTAGGACAACTCCTTGGTGCCGGTGCTCGGACCCCTGCTGCTCGTGAGCCAACCTGGGTCAGTTGAGAACAAAGGTAATAAGCTGAGCTAATTTAATAATGTAAATCTATGTAAGATAGGGACAGGCGTCGACATGGGTTGTCTGTGTATTTTGTGTGTTTAAAATAATCGGAATCATCTGGGCATTGTGAACACCCATAACCTTGTTACGGGAGGGCAGTTAAAGAGAGGTGGATGTCTGTAAGTAGACAATAGTAGACTATCAATATTCTTTGGAGTTCACCTCCGATCGTTAACAGGCTATCAATACTTATCAGAGTTTACCTCCAGTTGCATTGTAACATGAACTTGACTGTGTACAATCGTTAATATGAAATGGGAAGCACTCTCCACGTTTTGTTTACTATCTCCACTGTATTGTTAGCCAAAGCAATGAATGAAACGGTCTTACTATAAAAACGGGCTACATGCTTGTATTTGTTAGATGTGACTCTGGTGTAGTCCACATCTCTCGTTGCAATGATAATAAAATCAACAGTGTCTTCGCCTCCAGCCAGGGTCTCGCGGCTTTCTCTTGTTTTCTCAAGGCCACACTAATTCGACAGGAAGCCCTCAGCAAATTAATAGACCCCAAGAAGTATAATTGAGAAATCCCCCAACAAATTCCATGCAACGTGTCAGGACGGGTCTGCAGTGCAATCCACACAGAAGCTTTCCAGAAAAGTCAACTTACAATACCAAACATCAAGTGACTGGTTGTAGCCATCTTTGGTCAGTGCCTTGTATTTTTAAAAAGCAGGTCCTCTTTAAACAATTTTTTCGTTAGCTGGTGAAGTTATCTGCAGATCTCACTCAGTCACAATTTCCCATCATCGTGACAAGACCCATCTCACTATGACACCCAGTGCCCAGATAGGCCTTCCACCACCTTACAACAGGACCAGACATACTCTCCTAAACAACCCCAGTACAGTCTGGCTTTCTTCCCCAGACAACCTCCTAACATGACCCCGGACAACCCTCCCATCCTTCCCCGCTTAACCTGCCTCGCCTGTCCAGCCTTTGCGCTATTTGGACTGCCAGCACCCAATTGTAATCAATAGGCTAACTTTTCTGAGCAACCCACAAGTAGACCAAACCAGCAGCGGGATACTATCAAGTCCAGGAAGAAGTCAACCTCACCAGGTGCACACCACTTGTATGCAGTCGTGAATGTAAACATTCTAATTGCTTGCTGGCAGAGAACTAAATTTGGAGGGAGCACTTAACTCTGGTAAGCTGGCCTTTTAATGAGCATGCAAAACATGCAAATGTAAGTAAAAGGGCTTCCTGACACTGTTTGTCAGGAAGCCCGACCCATCTTTAAAGTCCCGAGAACTTAATTGCAAAAGTTCATCTCACGGTCAGGAAACTGATCTTTGGCCTCACGTCAAATTAAGTTCCCCCGCCCCCGCCAAATTTCCCGCTGCAGGCAGGTCCGGAAGATTCCGGCCCCTGTTTTTATGTACAAGCGGAGTTTCTACTGAAGTTTTACCAGCAAAAAAGGAATCATGCCAAGGAAATTTAGGGCAATAATCTAGGCTGACCTTTATTGTAGTTCTGAGGGGTATTTTGGAGTTGTCATCTTTTAGGCGAGACAGTAAACTGATTCAGATGATTTAAAGTACACAAAAGATTTTGTATCACTATTCAGAGTTCGCCTGATGTCTTGACCAACATCCCTCCTTCAATCAATACCCCAAAAACAGTTTAACTGGTCATCATTTAATTTATTGTTTATTTTTGATTAGTTCATGGGATATGGGCATCATTGGCGAGATCAGCATTTATTGCTCATCCCTAATTGTCCTTGAGAAGATGAATGCGAGCTGCCTTCTTGAAGGCACTTGGTATGGAACCTTGCTGTGGCAAGTTGCTTTGTTTACCTGCTTAGTATCACTGACTGCAATTTAAAAATAACCTATAGGTTATGAAGCCTAAGGAAGTCCTTATTTTCTCATCTGCTTTACACTCACATAAAGCACTGTACACAGTTTTGGCCTCCTTGCTATGAAAAGGACATTGACACACTGGGGAAAGAACAAAAAAGATTTACAGAAATGGGACCAGAAGTGAGAGATTACAACCATTGAGAAAAATCATAGAATCATAGGCCTGAATCTTCTGGTCGGTGAGCGGGGGTGGGCCCTGCTCGCCGACACATAAAATGGCGGGCGATGACCTCGGGCGTGTGCCCCGATGTCACTGCGTATCATTCAGGTCTTCAGTTCAGCGGGTGCACACCAGAGTCGGCTGCGCGGTCACCAAACTGTCAAAGGCCTATTAAGGCCATTTAAGTATCAATTAAAAGAATTAACAGAACTGCCCGTACAACCTTAAGGCTGGCAGACAGGCAAAGAGCCCAGGTGGGTTTCGCATTTATCATGGACCCTCATCCACAGGCTGGATGAGGTTTCATGAATGTTTTTAAACTTTAGTAAAAATTTTTAATAAAATTCATAGACATGTCCCAACTCATGTGACACTGTTACATAAGGGGAAATGTCTTAAAAAATTTTTTAAATCTTTTATTGACTTTTTGATAATGAAATAAAACTCCCTGAGGCAACTCTGTGCCTCAGGAAGATTTCTGCATTCTTTCGCGTGCATGTGTGGAAAAGCACAGGCCCCGACTCAGCCTTCTCTCCCCGCCCGCACAAAGAGCGCTCAGCGCTTCTGGGTGCTCATCACGTTGGGGGGGCCTTAATTGGCCTGCCCATGTAAAATGGCGACACATAGCCAATCATGGGCAGCGATCAGCTGATTGCCCGCCCACACCCGCTCCCACTCAGCCCCCCCGACGGAGAAAAAATTCTCCCCATACAATGGTTACAGCACAGAATGAGGCCATTCGACCCATCATGTCAGTGTCGGCTCTTTGCAGGCTCAACTCAGTGAGTACCATGCCCCTGCCCTTTCTTCATTGCCCTGCAAATTTCTTTTCTTCAGGTGCTTCTCCAATTCCTTTTTGAAAGCCCCAAGTGTCTGCCCCCACCACACACTCAGGTGGTGCAAGATCCTAACCACTTGCTGCATAAAAAGGTTTTTCCTCATGCCACCATTGGTTCTTTTAACAACCGCCTTAAATCTGTCCTCTGGTTCTTCATCCTTCCACCAATTCAACAGTTTCTGCCTATCTACTCCGTCTTGACCTGTCATGATTTTGGACATTTCTATCAAATCTCCTCTCGACTTTCTCTTCTCTAAGGAAAATGACCCTAGCTTCTCCATATAACTGAAATTCTTCATTCCCTGGAACCATTCTCATAAATCTTTTCTGTACCATCTCTGAGGCCTTTACATCCTTCCTAAAGTGTGAATCCCAGATTTAGACACAATACTCCAGCTGAAGCCAAACCAGAGTTTTATAAAAGCTTACCATAACTTCCTTGCTTTTGTACTCTCTGCGTCAAGTTATAAAGCCAAGGATCCTTTGAACCACTTCCTAAGCCTACCCTGCCAGCCTCAACGATTTGTGCAAATGTATCCCAAGCTCCCTGTCTTCTTGTACTCCCTTTAGAATTATGCACTTTACTTTATGTTGCGTCTCCTCGTTCTTCCTGCCAAAATGTACCATTCACACTTTTCTGCACTGAATGTCATCTGCCATGTGGTCACCCATTCCATCAGCCTGTTTATGTCCTCTCAAACTCTATCACTATCCTCCTCACAGTTTACAGTACTTCCAAGTTTTGTGTCATCCACAATTTTGAAATTGTGCACCACACACCAAATCTAGGTCATTAATTTATATCAAGAAAAGCACTGGTCCTAACACCAACCCCTGCACAACCTCGCTCTCTTCCTCTAGTCTGAAAAACAAGCATTCACTTCTACTCTGTTTCCTGTTACTTAGTCAACTTTGTATCCATGTTGCCCCTTGCCGTTTTATTCCAAAGCTTCAATTTTTGCTAGCAGATCTATTATATGGCACTTTATGAAGTGCCTTTTGGAAGACCATATACACAACATCAGTCGCATTACCCTCATCAGCCATCTCTCACCTTATCAAAAAATTCAATCAAGTTAATTAAATATGATTTGTCTTTAACAAATCCATGCTGACTTTCCCTAATTAATTTGCACTTGTCCATCACTAAACAGAAAAGAAAAGCGATCATTCAGCAATAAACAAATGCCACAAAGCCAGCCAATCTAAGCACTCTATTAAGCCCAGCAATTCAACAATTACCACGAAACAACCAATCAAAGATCATTTTCAAACTGCTTCAGCTTAGGTAGTTATTGTAAATTAATTGCGGCCCACTGTGCCACCAAAGTGCATTCAAGCAGGACTTCCACCTGCCAATTGGCTCTTCCAGATCTTGGACTGAACAACCAGGAAAATGTTTCTCACACGGATTTGTCAACAGAAATGTTAAGGTGAAAATTCCAACTTTAAGACTGAAGCTGAATTCAAACCCTAGTTTTATGGTTTGTGCAAAGAGGGTGTTTTGCAGGCATTTCAAGCATTAGTGCTCCCTAGGTGTTTAGCCTGTGGAGATCTGGAATTATCGAATGACTTCTTGCTGCTGTTTGGTGCCAGGGTAGGGGATGAAGTGGGCCTATCTTTCTGGCCAAACTATCAGAAGTGCATATTCCTCTGAAGGAAACTATCCTTTCTATACTTAACATTTTCCGAACAGTGGTCAGGCACTCTGTGCCATTTTGAAACTACACTGGGTGTGAGGGAGGTACAACTCACCTGTACCATAACCATCTTTTTTTCTGACATAAGCATGGGAAAGGTTAGACAAAAAAGTGATTGCACTCCCAGCAGAATTTCATTAAGGATCCTTTCTCAAATTCTAGCACCCTTGAATGATGTGCATTACCCAAGTCCAGGAACTTTAGGGATATTTTATCTATGAACACTATATATTATTAGAAATAAAGCAGGGAGTTTTATATCTTATGTCAATCATTTGATTGCTTCGGCCAACTTGGTGAATGACAATAAGAGACAGGCCAATGTTCCATTTAGGCTGCAGGATGACCATGGTAAACTGCACAAAGTTTCTTGTCTATTTCAGGGCAGCGCTGCAGAAAATCAAGCACCTTTTTTAAAGAATAAGGACAGACCTGTACCATTGAACCCTGTGGTCTCAGCAATGTTATGCCTTTCAAAAGCATTTGTTTATAGCGCCATCTCGTGTAAGTTTCCATGAAAGACGTCACTTAAACAGCAAAAACAATGAATGTACTTTCTGCCATATGTCTGCTTTGGGTTTAAGAGTAATTCATGGCCCATTCAAATTAATTTGCATTATGTCATCAATTGCATAAGAATTAAACAACTATTTAATAATCAAGTCTTTCATATTTAACACTTGTAATTTTTATTTTGCTTTTTTATATTGAATTATGTGTCTCTTTAATAAAAGGGTGAGTTAAATGTTAAGTTCATGCTTTATATTCCACCATTTTATTCAAACGTTGGTTTGACTTTTGGATCCTGGACGTATTTTATTAGAATCATTGAATTTTACAGCATGGAAAGAGGCCCTTCAGCCCATCATCTCCACTCCGGTCATCAAGCCCCTATCTACTCTAATCCCAGTTTCCAGCACTTGGCCCATAGCCTTCTATGCTATGATATTTCAAGTGTTTACTTCTTAAATGTTGTGAGGGTTCCCGCCTCTACCATCCCCTCAGGCAGTGAGTTCCAGATACCCCCCACCCTCTTGGGTGAAAAACGTTTTCCTCCAATCCCCTCTAAGCCTCCTACCCCTTACCTTAAATCTATGTCCCCTGGTTATTGACCCTTCCGCTAAGGGAAAGGTTTCTTCCTACCTATCCTATCTATGCCCCTCATAATTTTGTATACCTCTATCAGATCCCCTATCAGCCTTCTCTGCTCTAAGGAAAACAACCTTAGCCTATCCAGTCTCTCTTCATAGCTGAAATGCTCCAGCCCAGGAAACATCCTGGTGAATCTCCTCTGCACCTTCTCCAGTGCAATCACACCCTTCCTATAGTGTGGCGACCAGAACTGCACACAGTACTCCAGATGGGGCCTAACTAATGCTTGATATAGCTCCATCATTACCTCGAAAAACTCAGCAGGTCTAACAGCATCTGCGGATCAGACTCTCCGCAGATGCTGTCAGACCTGCTGAGTTTTCCCAGGTATTTTTGTTTTTGTTCTAGATTTCCAGCATCCACAGTATTTTGCTTTTATCCATCATTACCTCCCTGCTCTTGTCTTCAATGCCTCAGCTAATAAAGACAAGTATCCCATTTGCCTTCTCAGCCACCTTATCTACCTGTCCTGCTGCCTTCAAGGATCTATGGACATGTACACAAAGGTCCCTCTGATCCTCTGTACTTCCTAGGGTCTTACCATTCATCGTGTACTCCCTTTCCTTGTTCCTCCTCCCAAAGTGCATCACCTCACACTTTTCAGGATTAAATTCCATTTGCCACTGCTCTGCCCATCTGACCAGCCAGCCTATATCATCCTATTGTACAAATACATTCTCCAAAATTATTTACTTAGCTGCCAATGGAAACTAGTTTTTCACTGGAAGACGTATTGTTTATTTTGAAGACAAAACATTTAATTGAGTCCAAAATTTATTGCAGTGTTAATGAAAGCACAATCCAGGCTTTCTGTTTCATAATTAAGTTTCCTTAACTTCATTTGTTACCTTCCTACTTCAAATGAAAAGAAACATATTGAAAAATTCCAACAAGTACTGAAGGTACAAAACAACAGAATGGAGTAATTTTTAAAAATTCGTTCATGTAATATGGGCATCACTGGCTGGGCCAGAATTTATTGCCAATCCCTAATTGCCCTTGTTCAGAGCCAACCACATTGCTGTGGGTTTGGAGTCACATATCAGCAGATTGGGTTTTTACAACAATCAACAATGGTTTCATGGTCATCATTAGACTTTTAATTCCAGATTTTTATTGAACTCAAATTCCACCATCTGCTGTGGTGGGATTTGAACCCATCTCCCTCAGAGCATTACCATGGGTCTCTGGATTATTAGTCCAGCAACAATACAACTACACCATCACCTCCCCTAATCTAGGGTATGCAAAAGATAAATGGTTGTGATTCAAGTATTGTGGATCTGATGGCCTCCAATGATCACAGATTTGGAAGAATCAATTCAAATTTGCTTTTCAAATAGCCTGCAACTGAGATCAGCACATACAAAAATAAATTGCACAATTGCATAACTGTTATCATTTTGAATAGTGGAGCTGAAACAGGGGAGTTTTCTGGTCAAACAGAAGCTTCTGATATTGTATATTTTCTGAGCCAAATTACTATTTTACCTCTAAGAAAGAAAGGAGAAAGAACTTGTATTCATACGACAGATTTCGCAACTTCAAGAAGTTCTAAAATGCTTCACACCTAATGAAGAATTTGTGTAAATGCTGATGTCCTAATAGAAGCTTATTTTATGATATTGGGCCTGAACTCCCTCGGAGTGGCAATCAGTGTCTAATTGTCACTCCGTGCCCGCTTTCTTAGCTTAATATTTTTTCAATTCTATCTCGCCCGACCTTCCAACTGAGGTCAGGTAAAATCCAGGCCACGTAGTGTGTACCCGGGACCTAATGTCAAGATGCAGCTGATCGAAAGGAAGGAGGTCACGCTCCATATTTTACGGCACTAGTTGCCGTAAACCAGGTAAGTTAAAGGTCCATTGAAGTTTAAAGGTCCTTGACAGGCCAGGGAAAAGGTAAGTGCCTAAGGTAATTGGGTAGGATTTGGGGGATGGTGGGGGGAATCTGAAATTTGGGGGGTGGTTGGAGGTCAGGAGGGCTGGTCTGGAAAGTCGGGTGGGAGGTTGGAGGGGTGGGGTTGGAGGCCAGGTGGGCTGGAGGTCAGGAGTCGGGTCAAGGGTTCGGAGATCGGGGGGTGGTGCGGTCGGAGGTCAGAGGGGTCAGAGGTCAAGTCGGTCCTCGGGTGGGGTGTTGGGGGGTAGAGTAGGGCCTGGCCATGGGGATGAGGTGGAAGAGTCCCTGTGGGAATGGGGAACCACGTGGCTTGGAGAGTTCCTGCTGGGTATTGTAAACCCCTGTGGGGGGCAGGGGGCATGCAATCCCACTGGATGGGTAGTTGGAGAGATGGGGGCAGAACACTGGGGGTCAGCCCCCATGAGCCCCGTGGGGGGTTGGGCAGTCGGGGATATGGGGGCATTTCTCTGGTCTGTACAATAGTTACCCAGAAGTTAAAAGTGGTTTTAATCCTTCTAACTTCTGCCGGGTAACTATTGATGTAACCCAGTCAGAACCATCCAAACTTTGAGATTTAAATCGCATTTTCAGTATCTTTTCTACACCCAAGGGCTGAACTCTCTCTGAAAGTTCCATGGATTTGGTTTTTCCTGGTGTGTCCTTTGCAAATACAACATAGTAACTGCATAGGAAAAGTGTTCTTTTCAAAATAGTACAATACATATGTATGTCCAGCCAATGTCATTATGAATTAATATTTTATTTAACACATATTCATAACAACATATTTATAAATACTTCAGGGCAGGATTTTTCAGTCAGCATGTGGCAGCGAACCCAACACACCAACACGTAAAATGATGCGCAATGACGTTGGGCATGCATCCCAACATCATCGCGCTGTCTCACAATGTCTCATTTGGCGGGCGTGCGCCAGAGTCAGCTATTTAAACGGCCGCAATTTAAACGGCCTATTAAGGCCATTAAGGAAGTAATTCATGTAATTGTTAATGCTGCCCATGGTTGGCAGGCAAGTGAAAAGACCAAGTGGCCTTCACATTTTTTTAGGAAACGTCATCCACAAGCGGGATGAGATTTCCTAAAGCTTTTATTAATAAAATGAAAGATTTTTCCTAACTATAAAAACATGTCCCATCTCATGTGACACAGTCTAGTAGTTATAGTACTGGACTAGCAATGCAAGGGCTGGGAGTTTAAGTGGCACCATAACACAGTCACATGAGGGGACATGTTTAAATAAATTTTTAATCCATGTATTTAATAATTTCAATAGCAATTCAATCTCCCTAAGGCAGCTCCGTGCCTCAGGAAGATTGAAGCGATCTTTCGCGTGCATGTGCAGAAGAGCGCTGGCTCTGACTTTCTCTCCTCCCACCACCTGCACAGGTAGCGCTGAGAGCTATGGCTCACGTATTACGCTGAGCTGGCATTAATTGGCCCAACTACATAAAATGGTGGTGCGGAACCAATTGCAGGAGGCAAACAGCTCGGCAATCACCCCCGCCCGCTCCCGCTGAGCCCACCCACTGCCTGAAAAGTTAAGGCCCATAAAATCCTTATGAATGCTTCAATGTCTCAATACATATGACTTTGAGAAACCCACGCACTCGATGATCTGTTAAATCATTATAACTTCCAAATGACCAATCATTTACAGCAACATAAATTGAAGTATTTAGTTAGAACTGTGGAATGCAGGAATATACTGGGATAATTCTGAAAGTAAAGCAGCTATCTCTTCACAAAAGAACAAGAAGGAGTTAAAGCCCCAAAATACAGCTGAAATAGTGACTCTATGCCTGTCACTTATTAGGCTGATTGTGGAATTTTACAATTCCTGGAATTATTAACTGTCCAGACCAGTGAAATCATGTTAATTAACAATTAAGGCTAAAGTTGCGGGCAAAAACTAGACTTTCAAACAAGCGTATCTTATCAGTAGAGCACCCATTTAGTGTCGATTTTCATGCTTTCAGCAAAATAAACCCTAAATGTTTAGTAAACATTCAGAATACAGCAGCCTGGTAGTTATAGTACTGGACTAGCAATGCAAGGGGTGGGAGTTTAAGCGTCACCATAACTAATTGTGAAATTGAATTCAATAAATCTGGTAATTTGCAGGCTGCTACATGAAAGCTGAAAATTGTTGTAAAAATCTTGTTTGTTTACAAATGCTTTTCAGGAAAAGGATTTGCCACCCCTACCTGGCCTGACTCTGTGATTAATATCTAATGCATTCAGGGCAACCAAGGATGATCTTTAAACATTGCCTTCCTCTTTCCACCCACATCCCAAAGACAAATAAAAAGTTCTCTCAATTAGAAGTCTTAAGCTGTTAACAAAGCACTCTGCATAGAGATAAAAACAAAAAAACTGCGGATGCTGGAGATCTAAAACAAAAACAGAATTACCTGGAAAAACTCAGCAGGTCTGGCAGCATCGACGGAGAAGAAAACAGTTGACGTTTCGAGTCCTCATGACCCTTCGACAGAACTTGAGTTCGAGTCCAAGAAAGAGTTGAAATATAAGCTGGTTTAAGGTGTGTGTGTGGGGGGCGGAGAGATAGAGAGAGAGAGAGGTTGGGGGGGTGGTGTGGTTGTAGGGACAAACAAGCAGTGATAGAAGCAGATCATCAAAAGATGTCAACAACAATAGTACAATAGAACACATAGGTGTTAAAGTTAAAGTTGGTGATATTATCTAAACGAATGTGCTAATTAAGAATGGATGATAGGGCACTCAAGGTATAGCTCTAGTGGGGTTTTTTTTTATATAATGGAAATAGGTGGGAAAAGGAAAATCTTTATAATTTATTGGAAAAAAAAGGGAAGGGGGAAACAGAAAGGGGGTGGGGATGGGGGAGGGAGCTCACGACCTAAAGTTGTTGAATTCAATATTCAGTCCGGAAGGCTGTAAAGTCCCTAGTCGGAAGATGAGGTGTTGTTCCTCCAGTTTACGTTGGGCTTCACTGGAACAATGCAGCAAGCCAAGGACAGACATGTGGGCAAGAGAGCAGGGTGGAGTGTTAAAATGGCAAGCAACAGGGAGGTTTGGGTCATTCTTGCGGACAGACCGCAGGTGTTCTGCAAAGCGGTCGCCCAGTTTACGTTTGGTCTCTCCAATGTAGAGGAGACCACATTGGGAGCAACGAATGCAGTAGACTAAGTTGGGGGAAATGCAAGTGAAATGCTGCTTCACTTGAAAGGAGTGTTTGGGTCCTTGGACAGTGAGGAGAGAGGAAGTGAAGGGGCAGGTGTTGCATCTTTTGTGTGGGCATGGGGTGGTGCCATAGGAGGGGGTTGAGGAGTAGGGGGTGATGGAGGAGCGGACCAGGGTGTCCCGGAGGGAGTGATCCCTACGGAATGCTGATAAGGGGGGTGAAGGGAAGATGTGTTTGGTGGTGGCATCATGCTGGAGTTGGCGGAAATGGCGGAGGATGATCCTTTGAATGCGGAGGCTGGTGGGGTGATAAGTGAGGACAAGGGGGACCCTATCATGTTTCTGGGAGGGAGGAGAAGGCGTGAGGGCGGATGCGCGGGAGATGGGCCGGACACGGTTGAGGGCCCTGTCAACGACCGTGGGTGGAAAACCTCGGTTAAGGAAGAAGGAGGACATGTCAGAGGAACTGTTTTTGAATGTAGCATCATCGGAACTCTGCATAGATGCCTGGAGTCATCCTGCTCCTCTATACATTGAAAGGTGGCTTGTATGATGCCATTCCCTGCAGACTATGGGCAGGACTTTTAGGTCGGTGGGCAGGTCCAATCGGCGGGCCTGGGATTGGTCGGGGAATGGACCACCAACCACAATCGGCCCCTGACCGTGATTTCACGCTGGCTGTCCAAAGAGCGCGCTGAAATGCTCTGCACTGCCGGAGTGGGGGCAGGAGGAGGGCAGGCACTGACATAAGCGTGGACGCGGGCGAGCCCTGACAGAAAGCTTCCCTGCCTCAAGGAGCTGAGGACTTTAAAGGCAATAAATAAAGAATGTGGAATAAGGGAAAAAATGTCCACATATCACAATCAGCCACCTGAGCATATACATGATAAAAATGCTGCCCATAAATTACTTTTTTAATAATGGAAACTCATCCCGCCCTTGGATGAGATTTCATGAAAAATGCAAAGTCCACCTGGCCAATTCGCCCGTCCACCAACCGTAATGACCTTAATAGGCCTCTTAATTGTTGGCGTGCACGCTTCCGACTTTTGCGCACGCCTGCCAACCAAAATGTCACATGAGCGTGGGATGACATCGAGACACTTGCCCGACATCATCTCACGTGGTTTCACGTCTGGTCAGGTCAGGCGCATGCCCACACACCAGCCTAAAAATTCTGTCCTATATATTTCATCTAACAACCTAACATCTGCCCATATCTTCATTTCATCAGCAAACTTGCTTCCTGCAGGTCTTCATGCAAATCATTAATGAAGATCATAAAGAACACAAAAATGCAAGGCTTTTCTTTACTCATGTTCCCTTTGAGACTGAAGGGCTATGGATATCAATTTTAAGGAAATTCTGGATTATTCAAAAAACAGGGTTTTATTAAAAGAAGAACTAACAAAGATAGAATATGGATTTATTAACCTAGCTGCTTCAAAGTCTAATTGAGACAATGCACTTTTGTGGAGATAAGGGACAGGGTTGAAGAAGACAGCTGTCCAGTTAGATCTTGAGGGGCTTTGGAAGCACCAAAAAACTGCATCAGAGAGAGAGGGAAGGTGGGAAGCCACTGAGAAGTTTGGTTTGCCAGCAGCCAGAGTATGAAGGATTGTTTTACCCTCAAAAATAAGAGAAAATGCTGCAATCAGCAAAGAAGGAGTTCACCCTCCAACAAATAAGAATACATTACAAGTGTCCCCTCAGACAAGTGTGTGATCCACCCTTTGTTCTGAGCATTATATAGACTCTCCTTTAAGGTTGTATTATTGATAACTGTTTATTGAATAATTAATTGATGTAATAGTACCAATATGTTGACATATGTTTGTGACTGGTCTTCCCTTTGGATTTGAACACAAAATCTATAGAAATTAGAGCTAAATCCTACGAAGTGGGTAAAATCCTACATTACAGAAATACAAATAATTATCATCTATGAACTATTACTTACTGGGTTTGACTTATTAGTTGACTTAAGAGATGTACGAATGAAGCCAAACATGAGGCTTCATATTTGGGGTGACTAATGAAAGAACTGCTCTCAAACAGATGAATAAAATGTCTTTGCTCCTACAGCTATACACTGCACTTTATTCCAGTTGGTAAAGTGACGATTCGTAATGGGGGAATATCAGAAATTCCAGTTAGTAGAGAATTCCTGTTGGTCGGAATAACACAAAGTTTACTGTAATATAGATCTACTAATGCCATAAAAATGGGGATGTATGCAAACTGTTGTAGTTTTATTAAGGTCTATATAATCTTGTCCTGGCCTTTAATTATCTAAGCACACAATATCCAAAATTAAAGAATAATAAAGCTCTGAATTCACAATGTTGTGACTCGTTTTAAGAATTAATTTCCTTAAAAGGTGACCAGCAAATAATTATCTCTCTTACTTTAACAGTCATGGGCTCATTACCCCACTAACCACTTGCCAGCATGGTGTCTGACTGTCTAATGTTGTGCTTTGAAACTCTGTGAGGAAAACAGAGCACTTTCCATCATTAAAAAGCATCTGGCTGAACAAACAGGCTTTTATGTACACAAGACTTTTGATAACTTGCCTTAAAGTTAGCATTTATGTGGCAGTAAATGTTCATTCTTGTTGTCAGTGAAGATTTAGCAACAGAATTTCATTTAAGAATTCTCTGGTTTTAGATAGCTTTAATTCTTGGCTACTAGACATGTAAATATTTATATATTTTTACGTAGAAATGTTGCTCATATCTAGAGAATTATGATGAATGTAAATATTTTAATGTAAATAATTGGTAAACTGTAAAAATAAAGTGATGATTAGCAGTAATAACATTTTATTATTCACAGATAGTATTAAAGTTACTTTCTGTTTGATCATCTGGCACAATTGCACCTTGTTCAACATGGTACCATTGGTGGCAATAAGTGCCACCATCATTCAGTGCCACGATCACTCAGTGTCACTACTCTGTTAGAATGCTAGAAGGTTTTTACTAACAGAAGCAAATTATCACTCTCTCTGAAATTCTAACCAGTAAACATCTACTTTTCATTTTCTCAGCATGGTGTCTGACTGTCTAACATTCTGCTTTGAAAATCTGAGAAAAAAACAGTGCACTTTCTACTATTAAAAGGCATCTGGCTGAAGTATGTGTGGGTGTTTAGCACCAATTTAGCCACAGTTCAAATACTTATATTTATGTTTGACTGTGCCAAATTGCAGCATTAAAGCTTCACAGCCCAAAAATCCAAAGGGCAAAATCCTCCCACCACAAAGTGTGGTAGCGAGTGAGAAAAAGGACGTTTTAACCTTCGGCCGCAATGGTGGCTTATCGCGCCCTATCAACCCATTCAAGGTGCATCCCACCTTATTAACAATACATTCCCGGGAAACGCGCTGGATCACTGGCTGGGCTGCCTCCAATTCGCCCGCCCTCCGTCACCTCAGGCCTTCAGTAACCCAAATGCCATATTTAAAGGTCTCCCTTGCACAGAGCTAGTTCTCTCTAAGGCACCAGAAGCTGTTGGAAAGTCAGGCTGCCAAAGGGTGGAAACATGTTGCTCTCAAATTTTGCAACGCCTCCCTCAAGCCCGTACTGCATGCTGCAGAGGCCTGCTGTGAAGTCCTCTATACCCCACTCTGGGCAAGCAAGGTCACCACCAATCCAGCAAGGGAGAAGATGGCTGCAGTGTTAGTGCCAACCCCCTGCAAAAGAGGGCAGCCACCTAGTGCCGAAAGAGGATAAATAATCTCCTCCATTCCGCCAGGGTAAGTTCCTCTTCTATTCACTCTCAACTCACACACTCACAACCCCATCACAGATCCACAAGGATCTCACTCACTGCCAGTCCAAGGGATATCACCATTCACTCTCTCACACACAACCTCATCTGCCCTGCGGATCGTGTCCTCATCCCGTCCATGGCACCACTCACCACCCACACACATGCCAGGAATCCTTATCATCTGGCCTAGCAGACGTCCTGCTTACACTCTTTCCATCCATATTCATGCAGGACAAGCTGGCACACAAGAGGGAGAGGCCGCAGACTGGCGGAGGAATGCCTGACATCCAGGTCTTCACAGGCTTTGAAAATAGAATCATCCAGCTGGCCGGCGGAGATCTGGACCAGTCCTGTGTTGACGGTGAGGTCAGCGATGCTCAACCAAGTGAGGGTCTAGCAGTGCAACATATATCTGACAACCATGCCATGAGTCAGTTCCCCCACTCCGCAGTCCACTGCCACACACTAATTATCTCTCCTTGCTTTTTGCAGACACATCTGGGAAGCAACAGAGGGGGTACACAAGCCAAGTCCTTGCCTCATGCCCCGAAAATACCTCGGAAGAAGAATCTGATGACACCCTAAATTAAAGACCCATCACAGCGCTCACACACACCCTCCACCAGCACAGAGAGATACACATTGGTGGGACCTAGTTCTAGAGTAGCCTCAGGGTCACAATCTGGTGAGTACATTGCACTGTCTGATCCACAGCAGACGGCAGTAGGGACTTCCCAGGTTACCAGCACTCGGTGGACAGCTGGAGGCCAGAAATCTGCTGAGTCCAAGTCAGATGATGAGCCTCTGGACTCGGTCATACCTCAGTTGCTGGAGCTGCAAAGGCAAGCTCGGGAACATCAGGAAGGGATGTTCGCTGCACTCCTCAGATTGCAAGGCACGATGGAAGAGTCTGTCTGCCTTCAGGCTGAGGTGATAGCGTCAGCATGCCAACGCACCAAGGTTAACACTGGTAGGATGGCGGCCGCCATGGAGATATTGGTCCAGTCGCTGCGCAGACTGAACTCCATCGCTGACGCCACTCCAAAAGTGTCAACTCAATTTCACTTCAGCTTCCCCTTTTACTCAAGGAGTCAGCCAGGGGCCCTCAGGCACACACAGGGAGGAGGATCAGGAGGTGCACACCCCAGGGACTAGCAGTGTGACACTCCGGGAGTGTCTGACATCTGAATCCCCTCTTCATGTGACCTCAGCAGTTCCAGCTTCATAGGCCAAGGAGGATGCCACTACCACACGGCAGGACCCTGATAGCAGGCCTGGGCCCTCCAGCTCTCTGCCCTCCAGAGGACGCCTGTCAAGGTCATCACAGACAGAGCGTAGCAATCAGCAGGCTGCCTCCACCTCTGCTGTGGATGTCGGGGGAGGACCAGGTCAGAGCACCAAGGAAGGTTAAGAAGATATAGTTGCACAGCCTGGGCAAGGATGTTAATCACTTGTACTTAATGTCCACTATTGTAAATAAACTCCCAAGAATATCTCCTTGCCTATAGCTCCTTGTTATGATGAACAGTGTTCATGTCACTCAGATGTGAAACCTTGGTTCCTGTACAAGATAAAGGCAAATGTCTCAGTCCAGGGCCTCTTCCCTGTGCAGTATGTAAACTATAGACCAAAGTGACGTTCTGGCCTCACACTCCCTGGACACATTACTGATGCCTGCACCTCGATGGTGCTTGTCATTGCTGCCAGAATGTTGTGGGCAGGCATCACAGAGTCCTGTGATTCTCTCTGCGTGCTCTCAGCACCTTTAAGGTAGGGCTGGCCCCCATCTCTTCAGCTTCTGTGACCAGTGATGCTGTGCTCCTGAAGGGGCCAGGTGCTGAAGGCTGACAAATGATCAGGTGCATTTGAAGTTTCATGGCTGCATCTCTATGATATGACCCTAATCACGGAACACAAGCAAGCTGCCCTCAGCCAGACAAGAGTCAGGCATTCTCAGAGGCTATGTGAAGATCTATGAAGTGTCCTCACTGCATGTCGTTATCATCCTCCTGGAATCTAGTGATAATTCGGCCCTCCACTGTGTCTCCCTGACATGAGCCTGAGCAGAGGGTATCTGCGCTGCCATCAGCCACATAGGAGTTAAACATTCATAGATGTAAGGTGAGGATGTCAGGGTTGTCCTCACTGCATCTCATCATCATCCTCCATGAATCTTGTGGTTATGAGGGCCTCCCGAGTGCGCCTACCGAGTGCGCCTGCCTTATCTAGGCAGTGCGATGGCTTCATCGCCATCATCCCTTATGATATCCTCCTTATCAGAAGATACATGCAGCTCCTCCATCTCCCTCAGCCGGATCCTCCCTGCTTTGCAGTGCCAGGTTGTGGAGTGCATAGTAAGCAATGATGATGCAAGACAACCTCTGGGTAATGTATTGCAGTGCTCCAACGGACCTGTCGAGGCACCGGAACCTCATTTTCAAAATGCCTAACATTTGCTCCACCAAAGTCAGGCCGTGGCATGAGCCTCATTGTACTGTCGCCCTGCTGCAGTCTAAGGCTGCCGCATGGACGTTTCAGGATTTTGACCCAATGACAGTGAAGGAATGGCGACATATTTCCAAGTCAGGATGGTGAGTGACTTGGAGGAGAACTTCCAGGAGGTGGTGTTCCCATTTATCTTCTGCCTTGTCCTTCTAGGTGGTAGTGGTTGTGGGTTTGGAAGGTGCTGTTAAAGGAGCCTTGGTGAATTCCTGCAGTGCATCTTGTAGATGGTACACACTGCTGCCACTGTGCATCAGTGGTGGAGGGATTGAATGTTTGTGGATGGGGTGCCAATCAAGCAGACTGCTTTGTCCTGGATGAGGTGAGTTACTCGTCCCACGATTCCAAACCTCTGACCTGCTCTTGTAGCCATAGTATTTATATGGCTAGTCCCGTTCAGTTTCTGATTCATGGTAACCCCCACGATATTGATAGAGGGTGTTTCATTGATGGTAATGCATCAAAGGCTGATGGTTAGATTCTCTCTTGTTGGAAATGGCCATTGCCTGGCACTAGTGTGGCATGAATGTTACTTGCCACTTGTCAGCCCAAACATGAATTTTATCCAGGTCTTGCTGCATTTGGACGTGGACAGCTGCAGTATCTGAGGAGTTGTGAATGGTACTGAACATTGTGCATTCATCAGCGAACATCCCCAATTCTGACCTTATGATGGAAGGAAGGTCATTGATGAAACAGCTGATGGTGGCTGGACGAGGGCACTACCCTAAGGAACTCCCACAGTGATATCCTGGAATTGAGATGATTGACCTTCAACAACCACAACCATCTTCCATTGTGCTAGGTTTGACTCCAAGCAGTAGAGAGTTTTCCCCCTGATTCCCATTGACTTCAATTTTGCTAGGGATCCTTGATGCCACAATCTGTCAAATGCTGCCTTGATGTCAAGGGCAGTCACTCTCACCTCACCTGGTGAGTTCAACTCTTTTGTCCATATTTGAACAAAAGCTGTAATGAGGTTAGGAGCTGAAGGGCACTGGCAGAACCCAAACTGGGCATCAGTGAGCAGCTTATTGCTAAGCAAGTGCCACTTGATAGCATTGTTGATGGTCCCTTCCATTGCTTTACTGATAATCAAGAGTAGACTGATGGGGTGGTGATTGGCTAGGTTGAATTTGTCCTGCTTTTGTGTACAGGTCATACCTGGGCAATTTTCCACATAACCAGGTAGATGTCAGTGTTGTAGCTGTACTGAAATGCACAACATTATGCGCCTTTGCAAAGATGGCGTCCATGACCTCCTGGCTACATATGCATGGAGGCTTGCAAAACCCTGCACAGGTCACTTGTGAGCCCTGGAAGGAGCCACTGATGTAAAAATTGAGCACCAAAATCACCTTCATGACCACTAGCAGTGGATGCCCTCCATGCACCTGTGGTGCCAAATCTTGTAGCAATTGCTATATGTGACTAATCAGTTCCCTAGATATGTGCAGTCTTCGGTGACATTTGTTCTCAGTCACATGCAGGAATGACAGGTGCCATTTATAGACCCTAGGTCTAACGAGACGCCTACAAGCGACAGCTCACTGTGGATCTTTAGCTGCATACCCAGCAAGTCCTGCCACCCTATGAAGGAGGTGCTCCTCCCTCCGTTGAGCCAGGCACCTCCGCCGCTCTCTTCTTCTACTTCTATGGTGTCTGTATAGCCATGAGGTATACTGCAAATTACCAGGTTCCATGATCCTGATGTTGCTCTCTTGCAGGATCAAAGAGAAAGACACTTAAGTCAGCATGGGTGTACTAAGAACCTCTCTTGGTTAAGTCTGAAGGCTTCTTCACACACGCAAGAGAGTGCTGGCCACCACTTGGATGGCCAGTGTGTAGTGCACTCATTGGCTGTCCAAAACCCCACCCACCTCCACCCCAGTCCACTTGAACAACTGACAGCAGCTTTGCCCACTGGGCTGCATGCTGTGCTGTCAGATCAGGCACAGGCATTCTCCTAACCACACTGCAAGGCTGCCCTGTTAGCTTGAACAATAATGGGTACTGGAACCCACCTTAATGCAGAAATTGCAAGGGGCTGTGAGCGCCTCTACCAGTGACTGTGCCATGGCCACCTTTAGCAAGGGGATTGTATGACTTGCCCGGTCGGCCAATTGCTCTGCTGGCCCCTAAACCGCATATTAATTTTAAGTCTGCGCCCGAGGGGTGAAAAGCTCTGGAGTATTTGGTGGCATTTTCATGCTTTTGCGCTGCTTGAATGGGCAGAAAATCTTCAGAGACCAGGCTCCAAGCATGTCAATGGAGCTGCAGCTGAACAGTTTCGCTGCAGAAGAAAGCACACACTTTTGACAAGCTTTTCCAAATACGTGGCCAATTCCCTCACCACCCTCCATGCTCACCCCACCGTCCCCCGGCATGTGCTTGTCTTTTCTTCAGTATGAACTGCCTTTTTCCCCAGCCTCCAGTCTGACCCACACTGGACCCCTTGCCCCGGCACCGCACTGAAAGCCAGCTGGGACAAAGTGACTTGCCTGTGTACTCTGCAAATGCACAGCTCCTCATCCTTGATGTCCTACAGGTGATGCTCACAAGCGCTGCATAAGATTGTGTGCACTCACCTCCGAATTTCCCTTGAAGTTCACGTCGCCAGGTGCACATCTTTTAAAGGCAGTTGTGAAACACTTCGTTCTGAAGTCACACCGACATGGATGGTAAATTTGACATCGGGGAAGATTCCGGTGAGCAGGGCTTATAATTAGATCAAATGTATTAATATGATGTTCCAATGTCTGGCAGCGGGAAACGCGGCCCACCATTGACGGGTGGAGCGGACGATCACAAATTGGTTTCACGTTGGTGTGAAACTGATTTTTGGCCTTCTCGCCATTTTGAGCCACCACCCCCCCCACCCCCCTCCCCCCCACCCCCATTCGCCTGCCTTGACGCCCGATGCCAACAGGGCCGGAAAATTCCAGCCAAAGAGAAGAAAAAGCCCAATTGCTTCATTAAAGCTCAAGTGCATTAACTCATTTTTTTTAAAGTAATTATCAGGATGTAGGCATTGCTGGCAAAGACAGCATTTAATGTCCAAACACTACTTTTACATCCACCACTCTTTTTAAAGAATCCAAGTGTGATTTATATTGAAGTGTTGCATTTGAGTTAAAATGAGTTTACCAGGTTTAAAATCCAACTTGCAATTAGAGCTGGAGTGGGATGGAAAATTGTTTATATTCAAGGAGGAAGATCCAAACACTGTAAATATTATCTTTAATGGCCTGGGACAATAGCAAATTGTTAACTTGGTTCAGGTGCTTCCACTGGGATTCACACCTCAAATGGTGGGAAAAACTGAATAGTTAATACAGAGCATAAGATGGTCTGTCTGGACTGCCAACTATCTAAATGGTATCCAGTTTAATTGACAGGCCTACTGGCCAAAGCCTAGATGGTAAAGAAGTCAGAAGTCTAGTTGATAGACATACATGTATGGAGGTTATATACCGAAACAGGCTATTTTGTCCAACCTGTCTACGTTGGCCTTAAAATAGTCCAAATCATGTTTTTCTACCACATCTCCATACCCTTCTAGCCTTTATCATCATCTACTTATCCAACTGAATTTTGAATGTTGGCATAAATTCTGTATCAACCACTAACCCTGGAAGTGAATTCTATTGTCTCACAACTCTATTGTTCCAGTTGAGACATGACTGCAGCATGGGGGAGTCCGGCAAGAGGTAAAATTATATTGGCACACCAACAAGAGGCTCGGCCATTTTCGTTCCTGAGCCTTACTTTAATCTTTCAAATCAGGCTCCCACCTGAAGCCAGCAGGAAGATCGCAAGATAGACGGTGGGCCAAAGTGGGATATCATGCCACAGCAAGCCACTGTCAAGTACCCAAATAACAAGTGCTAAGGGAGGGGGACAGTGGCTGGCTATGTGATTACAGTCATGGGAAGGGGAAGAAGAGCTCAGGGTAGGGGAAGGACAAGGTTTCCTCCTGCTCCCTCTGGCTCAATAGCAAACATTTCAAACAGATTTAGCTGGGCTTCTCCTCATCCTGGATTCTTTACACAACAGATTTCCCCAGCTTGGTCAGCATTGTGCATAACTTGCACAGCCCAAGATCAAAATAACTTCGGGTTATGAATGACATTGTCAGACTTCGGTTTATGAATACTTATGAAGCCTTCACTGGTCTTACAAGACTCCTGAAATCCAGGCATAAAAACTGTAGGGTGACCACAAATGTAAAGATTATTGTGATTTTAACCCCCTTGCATGCCCCTTTCATGTCAGGGTTTAAAATTGGGGTTTCCACATAAAGACGATTCTGTTGCCCTCTGCTCTAAATCTCTTACATTTAACATTGTATCCATGGCTCTTCATTCTCCATTCTTCAGATGGGTTGCTTCTATCTACGCTGACCTGTCATTTCAGAATTGTAAACACTTCATATTATTCCATAATCTGTTTTGTCCAAGTCACTTCTGATTCCAGGTAATATGTGAATGAATCTGCATTGTACCTTCCCTATAAATGTCTCTAACACTTGCTTCAGGCATGGGTGAAGGATGCCTCTTGTTTGTCTTTACCCATTATGGCCACCAGTGAATTGCTAAACAGGAGTGTGCCCACTTCCTTCTTGCTATTTTGGGGCTTTAGGAGGCCTGCAGTGGCTGACAAACAATTAGCGGAGGGCACTATACAAATGTTGGAGGGCACTATACAAATGTTGGAGGGCACTATACAAAAGCTGGTGGGTCTATACAAATAGTGGAGGGCACTATACAAATGCCGGATTTATCATCTATGAACTTCCACAAGTAAAGAAAGAACTTGCATTTGTATAGTGCTCTCCAACATTCGTATAGTGCTCCCCAGCATTTGTATAGAGCCCTCCAGCATTTATATAGAGCCCTCCAGCATTTGTATAGTGCCCTCCAGCATTTGTATAGTGCCCTCCAACATTTGAATAGCATTGTCCAGTATTTGCATACGGCCTTCCAGCATTTGTATACTGCCCTCCAGCATTTGTATAGTGCCCTGCACTATTTGTATAGTGCTCTCTACTATTTGTTTAGGCCCTCCAGCATTTGTATAGTGCCCTCCAGCATTTGTATAGTGCCCTCCAGCATTTGCATAGCATCCTCCAGTATTTGCATACTGCCCACCAGTATTTGCATAGTGCCCTCCAGCATTTGTATAGTGCCCTCCAGCATTTGCATAGCATCCTCCAGTATTTGCATACTGCCCACCAGTATTTGCATAGTGCCCTCCAGCATTTGCATAGTGCCCTCTAGCATTTGCATAGTGCCCTCCACTATTTGTATTGACCCTCCAACATTTGCATAGAGCCCACCAGTATTTACATAGTGCCCTCCAGAATTTGCATAGTGCCCTCCAGCATTTGTATAAGGCCCTCCCAAAATGCTTTCCAGCCAATGAAGCATAGTCACAGTTATGATGCAGGCAACCATAGTAACCAATTTGCAGACAGTAAAATCTTAGGCCTGCTCACCACAATTGTCTCCCCATGCTGGATCATCCGGGCACATTGGCGTGATAGCACATTTTTCACATATGTACACAAGCGATGTGCACCTGGCGAGCTGCATTTCGCACAGGACATCGATGTTTGCCTGCCTACTATGCTTAGTGTGGCACTCGCAGTCATCAGTGCCAAGCTTCTCAGGCAGCACCATATCACTTTTAGGGGGGCTCACAGGCCAGTCTCTACCTATGAGACCACACAAAGGATAGCTTTTCACTGGCTGCAGGGCTAGGGCTTGCTTGGGGAAGGGGAGAAGCGGCCTCAAGCAAGAAGAAAGACTTCAGGATGAGGGCTGTACTGGGGAAGAGGGGCTACCCCAGGGTATGTAGGGGCACATGTTGGTCTGTGCAAGTGTTCTCAAGATGGTGAGGGCTGAGGAGGCAGTCTCCAGAGGAGATGAGACCAGTTAGAGATGCAAGGGTGCTTATGAGAGAGTGTGTGGTGATGTCCCTTGAGCTGGCATAATGAAATGCCAGTGAATGTATGATAGACTTGTGAGTGTGTGAGCTTAGAGTGATAAGATGGTTATCTTACCCTGGTGGCACAGATAAAATCATTCATCCGTTTTCTGCACTGAATGTCCAACCTCTGTGTGCAATGTTGGCACTGACCACCTCTGCCACCACCTCCCAAGTCAGAGTGATGAGACTGATGGGCCTTCTGCGGCCAGAGCAGAGGTAGAGGACATCGCAGCGGGCCTCCAGAGCATCCCAGGGATGCGTCACTAAATTAGGAGGCTGTACTATTCTTGGTTTTTGGGGCCATGTCTTCACCGGTGTAGGTCTGGGCAAACTTTGAGAAGTGCGCAGGCGGCTTAAATATGTATGCAGTAAATATGGCGCCCTGCGTGCAGTAGTGGCTTGTTGGGCAAAACAGAGGCCACCTGCCAGTGAGACAGTGTGCTTCCTGTGGCTGCATAACTAATGAGGCAGGAGTGGGATGATAGGGTGCGAAAAGCCACCATTGCAGCCAGCGGGTAAAACATTATTTTTCCCACCCACTACCACACTTAGTGCAAATCAGGCACAATTCCGTCCTTAAAAATGGCAATTAAATAGATGATCAGATAATCTGCTTTAATAGTTATGGGATACATTTTAGCCAGAACATTGGGAAAACTCACAGGATCTTTTTTGAATAGTGCCGTGGGATCTTTTATATCCACCCAAACAGGCAGATGGGTCTTTGATTTAATACCTCATTTGAAGATCAGTACCTCTAATGATGCAGCACTCCCTCAATACTGCACTGAAGTGACACCCCAGGTTATGTGCTCACATCTCTGGGAAGACGCAAAACTGCTACCATTGACCCAGGGCTAACACATGGACTAAACCGGCATTACTACATGTAATAACTTACAAGGATCAAGAGCCTATACCTTGGCTAATGACTTACTCTTAGCAGTAAATTTGCATACCTGAACAGTGCAAGTACCATTCTTACAATTGCATACCAATATTTGTTGTTCTCAGATGGCCACAGTCTAAAAAGCCTCTGTAGCACTCACACGGGTTGATTCAATCATTTTCTTTTTATCAATAGATTTAACATTCATGCAATGTTCACATATGCGAAATGCAATGTGTTTCCCAAACACGAAGGACAAATATAAACAAAGCATCAATGGAACTTGGCAGGAATTAATCATGTGTTAGATTTCCCAAGAAAATGAAAATATATTAGGCACAGTGACAAGATGGTTATGAATAATGTTATTTACGGCATTTATCACACAGCACAAATCCATTTGGTTCTTTCATGCCTCACACGAACTGTACAGCCTGGCATGTGCATAGTATCATTTCCTTTTAGCAACAATGGTACTTAAGGAATGCATTTACACATTCATGGTGTACTCCTCTCAGTGATATCTGAAATATCTTTTTCACCTGGAACTCTCTCCTCCAAAATGCTGTTGAAGCTAAATCAGTTGAAAATTTCAAAACTGAGGTTGATATATTTCTTGTAAGGCATGGGTATTAAGGGACAGAAGCAAGGTGGGCAGATAGAGTTAAGGTACAGATCAACCATGATCTAACTGAATGACAGAACAAGTTCAAGAAGTTTATTCAGAGGCTCTTGTTCCTATTTTCTCACATATCTCGCTTTTCATGTTAGTGGGTTTTTTATTGATTTTTTTTAAACAAGAGAACAATTGTTAGGTAAACATATACCAGACAAAAAAAGGCACCACAATTAAGGTTTCCAAAGAAATTATAGTTATAAACTGTAATTTTTGTCACCAAGAAAGAAGAAATAGTAAAAAAGCTAAAGTTGCACCTTCCAGTACAGGTTCTCCAACCCTGTACATAATTATTGAACACTTATCAAACACTTGGGACAAGGAATGAGGAGAGGGAAAGACAGAGAGAACAATGGAATATAGCTAAATGTACAAACTAAACCCCAAGTAATTCTGGATATGTCTGTGTTATGACACAGCAGTTGGTAAAGGCTGAGCTGTTTAAATCCCAGAGAGAAAATTGAACAACTGTCATAATCTATATTTTCAATTGGTATGTTTGAAATGCAACTCTGAATTCAGGAATAAGACCACCACAGCTCGCAAGAGGTTTTTTATATAAAACTAAATTAAACATTTATTAATTTAACAACAAACTAAACCCATACACATGTCCACAAATTACTACCACAATAACTTTTAAACAAATACCCAAATTAATCACTCCCAGGTAAATCTTCACCAAGGCAATAATAACCCATAGACTTTAAACAGACACCAGGCAAAGCACATTTAACCTTACAAATTCAAAATGAAGTTCCTTTCAATTTGCTTCCTTTGCAGACATAGTTATAGGCTTATAGGCTGGTTTGATCTTAAATGCCTCTGACTCACACACAAACTCCTTTCTGTTCATACTTAGCTTTCCCTTTGAATGTAAATTTCCCATTGTATTACAAGTGTTTTTTTACCTCTCCTAACAATAAACCCTTTCATTCTACCAATTTGATTCATAATATAAACACATTACTTGGCATCTCCCATCTAGGTGCAAGATTTTACTCCCACTCTTGAAAGCTTTATTCAACAAATGCAAATTTACACTTTACCTTTTGCTCATTAATTATCTAATTAACATCTCAAAACTACTATACATCAAAGCACCCAGACCAGCTGGCATTAATCCAATTAAGACACACACAGACACACACATGGACACAGACCCTACTACGAGCCCAATTTAAAAATAATTTCAATAACATTATAGACAATAATATCTCTTCATGACATCCCCTTCCTATATATGCTCAAGTCCTTGATATCAACATAAATCATTCCAGTTTAGTGTCCAGGATTTTTTAAAATATCCAATTTTCCCTTTAAGCTTCAAACTCCTAATAACGCATTTGCGAACAGATTTTCTCTACCAGATGTATAATCCATAAATTAAATGGTTGTAATAATAGACTCCATCTGAAAAGTCTTGCACTTTTTTCTCAAAATTTGTCCAAAAAGTTCAAAGGATTGAGGTCTGTATAAATAATTGTTTCTGATGAATTGTTTGCAACATAAGTTTCAAAATGCTGCAATGCTAACATCAAATCCAATGTCTCTTTATTGATCGTTGAATATCTTCTCTGTTGTACATTCAGCTTCCTTGAAAAATATCCTATCAGTTTTTCAATTCCAGTGTCATCTTCTTGTAACAGTATGGCCCCAATGCCTATATCGCTTGTGTTAACGGCCAACTTAAATTGCTTGGCATAGATGGGTACTGCCAAAACTGGTAGGGTAGTTAATACAGTTTTCAGACTGTCAAATGACTTCTGACACCGCAATGTCAATTGAAACTTCGTCTTTTTTTTAAATAGATCAGTTAGTGGAGCAACCACACTGCTAAAATTTGGTACAATTTTCCAGTAAAACCCACTCATGCCCAAAAATCTCAAATCTTCTCGTTTTGTTGTAGGCATTGGGAAATCCACAAAAGCCTTGACTTTCACATCTCTCAGAGCCACCTTACCATGTCCAATGGTATGGCCTAAATACGTAACTTGCACTTGTGCAAATTCACTTTTAGCCAAGATCAACACCAAATTCTTGTAATCGAGAAAATAATTCTTCCAGATGCTGTAAACGCTCCTCCCACATCTGACTGAAAACTATCAGATCACCAATATAAACAGGACACTTGCTTGGATCTGCAATTACTTTGTTTGTCAGTCTTTGAGATGTTGCAGGTGCATTCTTCATACCAAATGGCATGACTTTAAATTAATATAGTCCATTTGGCATCTCAAAAGCCAATATTGCCTTTGCTCACTCCGACTACGGTACTTGCCAATACCCTTCCAGTAAGTCAATCCTTGTGATAAATTTCGATTGTCCCACTTTCTCAATACAATCGCCCAACCATGGTATAGGATATTAATCCACTTTTGTCATTGCATTCACCTTTCAATAGTCTATACACAGTCTTTGTGTTCCATCTGGCTTTGGTACCTGTACAATAGGCAAACTCCAGTTACTGCAGCTAGACTCAATTATATCATTTTGAAGCATGAAATCAATTTCTTTTTGTACTTGTGATAACTTTGCCGGATTTAATCTATAAAGATGTTGCTTTTTTGAAGATGAAACCTGTACAGACACATCACTTATAGTTAAATCTGTCTTCCCCAACTTATTCCCACAAATAGGTTTGTGTGACTGCAATAGCTTTTCCAAACCACCTTGACACTTGTTTGGAAGGTAATTCAATATTTCATTTAATTTTTTCAAGCACCCCTCATTATTCAATTTGATTAGAGTTAAGTCAATTTCAGAGTCCTGAACTTATACCTCTTTCTCATCATCCACCATCACTAATGCCTCTTTTTGTTCCTCTTCCCTGTCAAAGTACTTTTTAAGCATACTTACATGACACACCCTCTGTTTCTTTCTTCTACCTGGAGTATTAATTAAATAATTTAAGCCACTCAATTTCTTTTCAATCCTGTAAGGTCCACTAAATCTTGCATTTACTGAATCACCTAGCACTGATAACAGAACTAGCACTTTCTCCCCAGAAACAAAACTGTGAGCTGTCGCTTTCTTGTCTGCCTTCATTTCCATTACTTGCTGTGACATCTTTAAATGTTCCCTAGCCAACTCATATGCTCTGTTCAATTTGATACGTAACCCAGGAGAATAGTTTCTGAATTTTGACCCACCAGTTTCTCATGGGGGAGAATTTTCTCCCTATAGGGCAGGTGGTTCAGGAGCGGGTGCGGGCAGATGCAAAAGTCAGTGTCCTGCTGGTGCAAAAATAATTCGCAATTTTCCACTCCTGATTTTCTGGGCATGAGCTCAGACGTCCCCCTCCAGTCTGGGAAATCTCCCTTGTGTTGTGGGCAATCTTTCCCTGCATGAAGACAGACAGACAGGCTGTGAACAGGACGGATGCCAATGCAGATGACAAGGATGCCAACCTTCTATGGGTGCTGAGTGGAACTCTGTAAAGGTCGGGGACACAAGCTTTACAGGATCTGAGAAGAGACAAAGATGTCAAATGTGTGAGAGAGTCAGTGGTGATGTCCCTTGTGCTAGCAGTGTGTGAGATCCCTGTGGACTGTAACCCAGCGAATGCCTGATGGGTTTTTTGTTTTTTATTTATTCTTGGGATGTGGGCTTCACTGGCTGGACCAGCATTTATTGCCCATCCTTAGTTGCCCTTCAGAAGGTGGTGGTGAGCTGCCTTCTTGAATTGCTGCAGTCTATGTGTTGTAAGTACACCCACAATGTTGTTATGAAGGGAGTTCCAGGATTTTGACCCAGCGACAGTGAAGGAACAGTGATATATTTCCAAGTCAGGATGGTGAGTGACTTGGAGGGAACTTCTAGGTGGTAGTTTTCTCATCTATCTACTGTTTTTATCTTTCTAGATGGTAGTGGTCGTGGGTTTGGAAGGTGCTGTCGAAGGAGCTTTGGTGAATTCCTGCAGTGCATCTTGTAGATGGTACACACTGCTGATACTGTGTGTCGGTGGTGGAGGGAGTGAATGATTGTGGATGGGGTGCCAATCAAGCGGCCTGCTTTGTCCTGGACGGTGTCCAGCTACTTGAGTGTTTTGGGAGCTACACTCATCCAGGCAAGTGGGGAGCATTCCATCGCACTCCTGGCTGGTGGACAGGCTTTGGGGAGTCAGGAGGTGGGTTACTCGTCACACTATCCCTAGCCTGTGACCTGGTCTTGTAGCCACAGTATTTAAATGGCTAGTCCAATTCAGTTTCTGATCAATGGTAATTCCCATGATATTGATAGTGGGGGATTGAGTGATGGTAATGCCATTGAACATCAAGGGGTGATGGATGGATTCTCTCTTGTTGTAGGTGGTCACTTGTGTGGTGCAAATGTTATTTGCCACTTGTCGGCCCTAGCCTGGATATTGTCCAGATCTTGCTGCATTTGGACAAAGACTGCTTCAGCGTCTGAGGAGTCGTGAACGATGCTGAACATTGTGCAATCATTAGCGAACATCCCCACTTCTGACCTTATGATGGAAGGAAGGTCATTGATGAAGCAGCTGAAGACGCTGGGCCGAGGACGCTACCATGAGGAACTTCTGCAGTGATGTCCTGGAGCTAAAATGACTGATCTCCAACAACCACAATCTTCTTCATTTGTACCAGGTATGACTCCAATCAATGGTGAGTTTTCCCCCTGATTCCCATTGACTCCAGTTTTGCTAGGGCTCCTTGATGCCACACTCTGGCAAACACTGCCTTGATGTCAAGGCCAGTCACTATTACTCACCTCGGGAGTTCAGCTCTTTTGTCCATGTTTGAACCAAGGCTGTAATAAGGTTAGGAGCTGCGTGGCCCTGGCAGAACCCAAACTGGGTGTCAGTGAGCAGGTTATTGCTAAGCAAATGCTGCTTGATAACACTGTTGATGACCCCTTCCATTACTTTACTGATAATGGAGAGTAGACTGATGGGGCAGTAATTGACAGGTTGGACTTGTGCCTTTTTTGTGTATAGGCCAAAAGGGCAATTTTCCACATAGACGAGTTGATGTCAGTGTTGTAGTTGTACCGGAACAGCTTGGCTAGGGCCGCAACAAGATCTGGAGCACAAGTCTTCAGTACTATTGCTGGAATATTGTCAGGGCCCATAGCCTTTGCAGTATCCAGTGCCTTCTGTCATTTCTTGATATCATATGGCGTAAATCGAATTGGCCAAAACCTGGCATCTGTGATGCTGGGGACCAGAGGAGGCTGAGATAGATCATCCACTTGGCACTTCTGGCTGAAGCTTGTAGCAAATGCTTCAGCCTTATCTTTTGCACTGAGGTGCTGGGCTCCTCCATCATTGAGGATGGGGATATTTGTGGAGCCTCCTCCTCCAGTGTTTAATTGTCCACCACCATTCACGACTGGATGTGGCAGGACAGCAGAGCTTAGATCTGATCGGTTGGTTGTGGGATTACTTAGCTCTGTCTATCACTTGCTGCTTATGCTTTTGAGAGTGGGAGTTGAGAGTGTGGAGAAGGTGGACTTACCCTAGCAGAATGAATGAGATTATTAATCCTTTTCCTACACTGGATGGCAATCCTTCTCCGAGGAGTGTTGGTGCTGACCACCCTAGTGATCTGCTCCCAAGCCAACGTGGTGAGGTTGGTAGACCTCCTTCTCCCATCACGGGGGTAACGTATGTATCGGCATTCCTCAATAGTGTCAAGAAGTGCCCCCAGCGCATTGTCGCTGAACTTTTGGGCAGTAGGCTTCTTCCTTCTCAGGGCTATCACTCAGCACGACCAGTCCTGGACTGCCAAGAGTGAATGATGTGCACGGGTGCAGTTTAAATATGGCTCCTGGAAAGATGATCCCATGAGGTCATGGCGGGGCGGATGAATCCCAGCCCGCACCATGAGATATGACCTGCTTCATGTTCATGCATAAATAATAAGCTGGAAAGCAGACAACATGGCGCAGAAACCAGCCATGCCAGCCAGAGGGAAACATACACTTATCCCTCCCATCAGTGCACTTCGGGTGGTGTAGAAACACACTCTGGGAGACTTCTTAGTCAAACAAAACAAACTTTATTTACACAAGAGTTTCCGTGGCTGCTTGTATCCAACCAGCCCCTCATAAGCCATTTTTTTCCTAGGAAACCCCTCCCTAGAATTTAATCCTCAGCACTAGTCACACATTGGTTGAAAAAAAATCACATGATTTCTACTCAGTTGAACTGATCTTAAAGTGGCAGTCATCACAGGCGGGATTTTCCAGTGCCACCTGCTGTAGGACTGGAAATTTCCGCCTGAAGTCAACGGAGCTTTTGCTGGCCTGTCAAATTTTCCATCCCGCCCGCGATGATTCCCACAGTGGGCTGGACTGGTAAATCTCGCTCTTAGTCTCTGGAGTGGAAAATTCCACCCGGAGTACAAAAAATATATTGAATGAATTGGAGTCTCAGAAACAGCTCAGAGGGTATGACATGGCAGCAACATATGCAAATTGGTCGTGATTGGGAGTTAAGCATTTCAGGTTATAATGTCCTTAGGAAGGATCAGGAAACTGGGAGAAGAAGAGAGTAGCATTATTGATTAAAGACTATTGAAATTGGAAGAGTAGGAGGATAGCATTATTTAATTCTGGAACTCCCTTCCTAACAGCACTCTAGGTGTACCTACACCACATGTACTGCAGTGGTTCAGGAAGGCAGCTCACCACCACCTTCTCAAGGGCAACTATGGATGGGCAATAAATGCTGGCCCAACCAATGAAGCCCACATCCCATGACTGAATACAAAAATTAAATTTATGAAAAACTCTATTGTAACATTAGTGAGAAAGGATATATGTATGTGCGTAATTTGGCATGTTGGCCCCTTTGCCGATTCCCCGCCACTACTCCGACCCTGAGCAATTTCAATGAAGACGGCTTGGAGGCCAATTCGCTGCCTGTCAGCAAATAGTGGTTAGCCAACTAAGGCCAGTTATTGGTCATCATGTGGCCTATTAAGTCTCCATTCCGCGCTGACTGGAATTTCTAGTCATCAATGTGGGTGGATCATGTTGACCTGGCCACTATGATGGACTCAAAGCATGAGAGGGGGCCATGAAAGTTCAAGCAAGGGACCCCTTGCCACCGGCGCCCACCCTCCCCAGACCCATAATCGCTGCCAGGCCACAGCTGTGGCTACTGGCTGTCCCCTGGGATGGGTGCCCCTCCAGGATCATGGCATCGCTGTGGGCCATGAGGAGCAGCAGTGCTTCCTCCTACTCACCTGAGGGCACAGCTGCCTTTAAAAATCAACCTGTCTGCCCGCGTCTCCCGGTGTCTCAATGCTCAGATTGGCAGCTATCACCTCTGCCAATGCGTCTGCTGATCACCGAGTGTTGGAAGGCCTCCCATTGGCCCTTCAGCATCGGGAGTCTGCCTGCCATCCATGAGTGGATAGCAAACCTGATCCCTGATCTTTAATTGACTGAAGCATTGAAGGTTGTAGTGGGCATGGTTAAAAGATGCCATGCAGTGTCAGAACCCAGATCTCACCCACATTTCTAGTTCCCGACCCCTGATTGAAAATCCAGGCCTATAACTAGAATAGGAGGGTGAAATTTAGGTCAATCCAGAAGTCCAGGCATTCCAGCATGCCATTTAGTTTTAACATTACAGTGCATCTTTTATTTCCAGCTGGTTCCCCACCCAGTGGCTAGATATTAAGAGTGAGGCGGTGGGAGGGGGGATGGCAGTGGGTAGGGGGAAGTGGATTGCTGCAAATCCTGAGGGGTGCTCTCATTCTGTTGGAAGTGGGGGGATTGTGGAGGGGGATGGCCCGATCGTGGAGTGGGGCCGGAACCTGGTGGGGGTTCTGATGGCAGACAGGGAAACAAGTAATCTTGGTGAGTAGGAGGAAGCACTGCTGCTCCTCCTGGCCTACAGCAGTGCTGTGCAAGCACTTACCTTCTCCAGGTTGGTGTTCTCACCTCCTTTTAGCTGCTAGATATTCCAAAGCTTGGTAAACCCTGCCAGTCAAAGTTAAACCTGGAAGAGGGGTGAAATCTGGGGCAGCAGCCTCATTAGAATATTTAAATGGCCGTCTTGTCTCCTGGTAGGAGGGCCAATGGAAGGCAGTAAGAGCAGGAGAGCCTCCTGGTCAGCCATCCTTGATACAGAATGGCATTCCTCCAGCCAGAGCTTCTGGCAACAGACTAACGACCTGTTCCAGGAAAAACAAGGGGGAGAATTTTTAGCTCGTTGGGCATGCGCGTGCTCGACCCGACCAATTGTAAAATGATGCATGTTGACATCAGGCGAAGGTCCCAATGCCATCACACACTCACATGATATTTTGGTCAGTGGGTGCAAGCCGGAGTCAGCAATGTCCCCGCCGACAATTAACAGGCCGATGAAGGCCATTAAAGTGATAATTGAAAGAAAGTTTTTGCTGTCCATCCAACCTTATAGTTGCCAGGCAGGGAAAAAGGCCAAGCAGCCTTTGCATTTTTTAGGAAACCTCATCCACGAGCGGAATGGGGTTTCCAACAATAAATAAACATAAAACTTTTTAAATTTAATTAATAACATGTCCTTGCTCACGTGATAGTCACATGAGAGAACATGTTTTATAACATTTTAGAAATCTTTGCTTTTTTATTTTGAAAAATGTTCATCTCCCTGAGGCAGCTCTGTGCCTCAGGGAGCTTTTCCAATGCACATGTATGAACTTGCATGCTTGCCGTGCCCCCACCACTGCACGGGCACTGCTGAGTGCTGCAGCGCACGTTTCACGCTGGGCAGGCCTTCATTGGCCCACCAGCATGAAATCGCGGTCTGGCCCCAACTGCAGGTGGCGGTCGGCTTCCCAACCGCCCCCGCCCACCCCCGTCAAGCCCACCCTACAAGGGACATATCCTTCCCTAGATATGGAAACAGACATAACAACATGCTTTAAAATCAAAAAACAAAAAACTGCGGATGCTGGAAATCCAAAACAAAAACAGAATTACCTGGAAAAACTCAGCAGGTCTGGCAGCATCAGGGAAGAAGAAAAGTGTTGACGTTTCGAGTCCTCATGACCCTTCGACAGGGTTTTTATCTAACTGCCTTTCTTGTGAGCTTGGGAAGATTATAATTAAGCTCCTTATATATGGGGCAAAAGTACCTGAATCTAATCTGATCCTGCACCCAGTATACAACAGCATACAAGCATTTTCAGCAGGGTTTGCTGCAGAATAATGATGGTCACCATCAACATCACCACGTGTGGGCGTGAAAGCTAGTTGTGCCACTCGCACTGTCATCCTAAACTAGTTAGTTTAGCACAGACCAGAGACTGAATCTGCAGCTTTCCAGGTCAGCACGACTCAGTCTTACACAATTGTACTATAATAAGAATTAGGGAGGATATTTGATGAAAATAACTTAATAGACTGTTTGTGACCCAGAAAAGCATGGACATTTCCTTGATTGAAATATGAAATTTGCTCCTTGTACATAAAATAGTCAGTTAATTCTAATTTCTTGTGAGCCATCAGGCAATTAAAAATAGATCAAATAGTCATATTCGTTCTCTTGCCATCAGTGAACATTAAATGTTACCATGGCAACACTTGCATGATTGCCTTTAAGCATTCTAGAGCATCTGTAGTGAAAAAGTCAAGCTTAGTAACACTATATATTTGACCCAAAATAACAAGCTGTATGCAGTCATTTTCTTTCACTGACATCTCTTAAATAACCAATTGACAAATGATGATATTACTACATATGATGGCTACAGTTAACCATTATAGAACCAAAATTCCAGTTCGTGAATGCTCTTCCACCACTGAGGACTGAACAAATGGGGGCCAGGGAATCCCAGTCTAGGAAACTCTCTGGCGTCCTTCCCTCTCTGAGTCTGCATGATTACTCACCCAAACCATTTGCCGGGACTCCCATGATTCCTCCATTTTTCCATCCAGCGGTAACTAGCATAAAAGTTAACACCTGTCAGAAAGGGCCCTACTAAAGTTACGCCATCCCCATTCTTCTCCATGATCACCATTTCACAATACTAAAATAATGCATTCCATAGCTGCATGCTGCCTCTTGCCAATTTAAAATCAACAAGTGTCAGATATAACTTGCAGCCTGCACATCTGCCACGTTCTGTATGGCCAAGCATGCTAGACATTCAAAGGGTTGTATAGTTGCATGAAAGCTTTGGTGTGGCGTGCATATGTGGCACAGATATTTGATACAGAAAACAGATGAGTGGAATTATCTTTTCAACTTGATACCTCAGGCCAGGCAGGCACCAGGGTGTTTCAGAGAGCAATCATTCAAATATCTCCTTCCATGTCTTCTGGGTGACTTTTCTTTGAGAGGTTTGCCTATGAGTACTGTCACAACTCACTGAGGATAGTGCACTGCAATATCAAGCCTCACTGCTCCCCGAGCCACGACAAATGTGAAAAGTTTGATCAAACCACCTAATTGTTTAATTTAGGTTGACAGATTACGAGCACCAGGTTTGTAAACTTATTGGACAGAATTTTCTGCCTGCCGGGCGGGCGGGCCCGATCCAATCTCCGGCGGGCGGGGAGACAATCCCCACTGGAGAAATGGGCCCCGCCTCCATTTTACATGGGTGGGCCAATTAAGGCCCGCCCAGCGTAACGTCCGGTGGTCCTGTGCAGGTGGAGGCGGGGAGGGATTTCCCAAAAGCAAGAGTGCGCTCTTTTGCGCATGCGCACGAAAGAGCGCGAATCTCCCTGAGGCTAAGTGCTGCCTCAGGGAGATTGCTGATACTTTTAAAAAGATTAAAAATAGAAATTTTTTAAAATCCTTAACATGTCCCCCTCGTGAGATGGGACATGTTCATAAATTACAGTAAAACTTTATTAAACTGTTTGAAACCCTGCATGGATGGGGTTTCATGTTTTTTCTATTGCTCTTAAGGTTGAACGGGCAGGTCCTTTAATTGTTTAAATGATCCTGTCAATGGCTTCAATTGATCTATTGAGCAAATTGTCTTTAACCAGTGGCAAAGAAATAAATATGAACTGCTAATTTCTAACTTTATAACCTAAAGTCTACCCCCTTCTTAAATCCCTATATAGACACAAAAGACACACAAAAACATGGATTTTAAGGGCGGGATAAAACACTTCAATAGCACCAATTCCGGAGTACAGGGGCAGGATTTTACGTGTTGGCGAGCAGGGGCAGGGCCCGCTCGCCGACGCGTAAAATGACACGTGGTGATGTCAGGCGGAACTCCCGACGTCACCTCGCCCCTTTTAAATTTTCAGGTAAGTGGTGGTGCAGCAAAATTAGCTGTGCACCCATCGACTGTCAATGGTCAATTGAGGCCATTGACAGAGTCAATTAAGTAATCAAAGAACCTGCCCATCCAACCCAGCGCGAATTAGAAAAAGCATGAAACCTCATCCACGGGCGGGATGAGGTTTCATGTAGGTTTTTAAATTTTTTAATAAAGTTTTTGTAAAAATTATGGGCATGTCCCAACTCATGTGACATTGTCACATGAGGGAACATATTAAGAAAATTTTATTTTTCTATTTTTAGGCTTTTAACATTTAGACCCGATCTCCCTGAGCCTGTACTTAGCCTCAGGGAGATGAGTGCGTTCTTTCATGCGCATGCGCGAAAGAGCGTACTTTCGATTTTGGGATTGTCCCCCCACACAGGAAGCGCATAGCGCATCTGTGCAGATGTCACGCTTGGCAGGCATTAATTGGCACCCCCACATAAAATGGTGCCACGCCCCCAATTGGGGGCACTGATCGGAAGCGTGCCTGTGCGCACCCGCCCTTCAACTTCGCCCCCGACAGGGGGAAGATTCAGCCCCAGGATTCGATGGGTTGATTTTGATCGATATTTTCCAAATCACTTTCAGTTCTTTGTTGATGACACGAGGTAATCTTCTCTGCACTTGCTGGTTAAGCACTTGCTTTTCAATGTCTTTAACGGTGATTTTACCCTTTTCCTTCTGATAGGGATTTTTCAGAGAGAGAGAGCAGGTCATAGAGATATGAGGAAAAAACTCAACTGGCTATTATTGTAGAATTACTGGAATCTTACACACAGAGGAGAAAGTTGTTTTAGGTCTTGTCTCTCTTCAGGCTAGGAACTTTTCTTCTGCTGCACTGCTCTCACACAAACTCTGGTCACCTTGTTAGGAACCAATTAAAATGTTGTTGCCAGGCAGTACCCAGTTAGACCGGACTCCTCCTCGGCACCATCCTGTCTTTCATGGCACACTTTGTTCCAGGACAGCAACATTATATATATCCCTCACGCTGTTCCAATAGACATGTCTTTCAAACTGCAGCCATTGTAATTTTAATCCACAGTCCAACAGAAATAAAAAGATATGTTCTTTACAGTACCAACCAGGATATCTCTCCTTTGTTTTACTGCATGCAACAGCATCTGGAGAGAACCATCAATAAATATTGTGGCCATGTAGTGTCTGGACTCCTTCATTGTACAGCAATTATGTGCAACTTCAATCACCCCTCCTTTGGCTTAAATGGGAGCTTTAAGCAGTCCCACTAATGCACTAGCCGAGTTCGAAATAAGACACCTCAAATGAGTGTAACAATCCTTGAGTTAGGTGCAGCAGTACTTTAAAATGATTGTTCAGTGAGCACAAGCGGAGTGGAATTTGTCAAACTCAAAGTATGAGCAGAGATTTTAGGGCAGATTGTTGGATGTGAAATGGCCTGAAGCCTCCTCAATGAGATGGAAACTCTTAATAAAAGTTTTGTAGCTACAGAGCATCAAGCAGGCAGAGAAAGCCTCAAGAGCTACATAATTATAACATTGAATTAAACCAGCATGGAGGAAGGATGTGCTCTGAGTACCCTCTTCACTTGTTGCTTGCTGTACCTGCATGTTAACTATGTGATTTGTGTACAAAGGCACCCAAATCCCTTTGGATACCAGCATTTACTACTCTCTCAGCTTTTTAAAAAAATCTGCTTTTCCATTCTTCCTATCAAAGAGGATAATTTCACACTTTCCCACATTATATCCCATCTACAACCTCTTGCCCAATCATTTAACTGGTCTATATCTCTTTACAGCCTCTTTACATCCTCTTCACAATTTACTTTCCCACCTAGCTTTGTATCATCGGCAACACTTGTCCTGTTATCTAAGTCACTGATATAAGTTGTAAATAGCCGAGGCCCAAGTGCTGATCTTTGTGGCATTCCACTAGTTATAATCTGCCATTCTGAAAATGACTGGTTTATTCCTGCTCTTTTTTGCTAACCAATCCACAATTCATACTAATACATTATCCTCAATCCCATGAATCCTAATCTTGTGTAACAATCTCTTCTGTGGCACCTTCTGAAAATCCAAATATACTGCATCCACTGGTTCTCCCTTATACCCCGCTAGCTCAAGAAACTTAAATTTGTCAAACATAGCTTCCCTTTCATAAGACCTTGTTGAGTCTACCTAATTATGTTGATTTTTCCATGTGCCCAGTTACTATGTCCTTAATAATACCATAGTTCCCAGATTTCTCTGTCCCTCCTTTCTTGAACACCAGTGTTACTTTTGCTACTTTCTAATCCCACAAGGACTTTTCTACAACCTAGGGAATTCTAGAAGATCAAAACCAATACAACCACCATCTCTGTAGTAATCTGTTTTAAAATCTAGGTCCAGCAGATTTGTCAATTTTTAATCATAGTAATTTCTCCACTACTTTTCTTTACTGATATTAATTATTTCAAGATCCTCACTCACATTAGACCTTTGGTTCCCCACAGTTTCCAGTATCATTTTTATGTTAACTACTGCACGTTTAATGTTTGTTTGTTTGTTTAAGGTCTCTGTTATTTCCTTACTTCCCATTATAATTTCTCCAGTCTCTGCATCCAATGAATCCATGTTTACTTTTGTTAATCTCATCCTTTTTTCCCTTTCATATCAAATGTGTGACTTGAGCAAATTTTCTTTTTCTCCATTACCATTTCAGGTTGTGAGGAGATTTATTTCTACGTATTTGTTACAACTATATGCTGGATAAAGAATTGACTTCATTATAAAAATGGAACTCTCACTAATTATGACATACAATCATGTTTATTTATAATTACCCAGGATTTGCAGCAAATAATAACAAGTTTAATGGTGAATGTTGTTATTAATGTATAAATCATCCAGAAACTTGTAGCAAGGGAAGAAATATCCTGTGAATTATGAATTGTAGCAGTGAAATTGCGCTGGGCCCCAGCGTCCCGATTTGCAATTTCACGTGGGGCCGGATGCCGGGCCACACCTTATGTTCTCTGCAGAGCACCAGGTCCCAGCTAGCAGATGTCAATGGTCTGGGAGAACGCCAGTCAGAGGAATTGGTTGGCCCTGTGGGTTCCTTCAGGGCAAGAGGCTGTGTTCTCAGCAGGCTGAGGCAGAGCCTGAAGCTCTGAGCACAGGCTGAAGAAGAGGCGGAGCTAGAAGCCATGAGGAGAGAGACAGAGAGCAGTAACAGGTAGAAGCAAAAGCCCTCGAATGGTGAGCTGCAACATGGTGGAAGCAAGGGCCACAAATAGAGCAGCTAAAGCATCTTAGGGGAAATGGAGCATGCACACAGCTACAAGTGACCAATACAAACTGCCTGGACAGCACCCTGAGTCCATGAAGTCCCAAGGTGAGGAAGATGTTAGAAGGGAAGGTTATCTGGTTCACACGGTTGAGGGGGATCATCAGTAGGAACTCCACTAACCATTGCTTCTCATGGGTGCAAGGCATTTGCAGGGAGAGATAGTAGTATAGCAGCAATGTTAGGACTTCTAATCCAGAGGCCCAGGCTTATGCTCCAGGGACACGGGTTCAAATCCCACCATGGCAGCTCCACCACAGCAGCTGATGGAATTTAAATTGAAGTAATAAATCTAAAATTGAAAAGCTAGCCTCAGTAATGGTGACCATGAAACAATCATCGTTTGTCAAAAAAACTCATCTGGCTTGCTAATGTCCTTTAGGGAAGGAAATCTGCTATCTTTACCTGGTCTAGCCTACATGTGACTCCGGACCCACAGCAATGTGGTTGACTCTTAACTGTCCTTTGAAATGACCTAGCAAGCCACTCAATTCAAAGGCATTTAGGGATGGGCTACGATGCTGGCCTTGCCAACGATGCCCATGTCCAATGAAAGAATCTTTAAAAAAATCCCTGCTCCCGCTGCTCTATAATGAACTCTGTCACTGAGCTGATTTGAGATCAGGAGTTGAGCTCTTGATGGTTTTGTGGTATGTCTGGGGCATCAGGCCACAATTATCCATCATAAATAGTTTGTTTTTTTGTGAGTTAAATTTTTTCATGAATCAATATAAGGGTTTGATGCCAGTGGAACAATGATCGTTGTTTTAGAACTTTTGCACATTCCGTGGGTCTAAATCTCTTATTACAGAATCACCACAAACTGCTGGACAATTTGCAATGCTCTGACATTATACTCACAAAAACAGGAGCTCATCCTTGTCATTTTCAACAACTTGTTGGATTTTCACATTAAAATCAAATTAAACAAAAAATTTAGAGCTGAAATTTAACAGCCTAAGTATTGCTTTATCAATGTGATAATGTGACCATCTCTGTCCCAGAAAGAGAACACTTTGAACTGCTGAATCTCATTGCTGCATGTAGAAAATTTTTCTTAAGTATATTTAAAATCTTTTAATTTTCACATATATTTTTACTTTTCCTTTATATCTTTTTTTTCTTCTTAATTTAATATTTGTTTCCATCTCAATATGTAACTGATTTGACTGTGATTGGAAAGGACTCTAATTCAACTTCCTTCTCCATTGTTCCTCTGTTTTTTGATCCTTAAATTTCATTAGTTAACGGATTTGCTGTTGATCCTGTCATTTACTAAGGTCTCAAATGTCCCCAGCGCCCTCCACACTGTTATCAACTCACACTTCCAGCAACTTATAGGGCAAAATATTTTAAGCTGGAGGATGCAGGAAAAAGTCTAATTAACGGTGCATGCCACGAGATGCCCCTTGTCCGATTATATATTTATGAAGCAGCTTGGGCCGTTTTACTAAATTAAAGGCAGTATATGAATGCACGTTGCTATTGATGATCTGCTAGGACATACACAGCAATTAAATGTTAAATTAAGTTCAACAAGGTACACTCATGCATCACACTCATGGAAATTAGTTCTGAAAGAAGCAAACCTTTTAAATGCTGCTCCTTCACAAATCTCTTAGTTTTGAGGAAGGGCTTATGGCTTGAAATGTTTACTGCTATTTCCCAAGAATTCTGCCTGACCTGCTGAATGTTTCCAGTATTTTGAGATTTACTATCCTTAAAGAAGTCTTTGTTTAATAAAATAGTTAAAACTGCAGAAAGCTCCAGCATGCAGGGCTGTGTTTCTCAAATTATAACCGTTATCACAGCTAACCTTTAGCAGCTTTAGGCCATTGTATTTACTAACATTGGTTAGGTTGCATCACCCACTGTGAACTGTGTTGTCACAATACAAACACAATAGCTTGCATTGTTCATCAGTCATCAGTTAGCATTTAGTGGAACATACGTGTTATTTTAAGTGTTATTTTACCACCACTTCCACCAGGATAATGTTGGTTTACATTAGCTTGACAGAATTTACAAAATGCCTCTCTAACCTACCCAATTGCTTTAATAGTTAACTGGGCCAATCACAATATTTGTCTTAGAGACGCAGCAACAGAATAAAAATAATTCTCAAAAATTAAACATCTAAGCTCGTAAATTTCTTGTCATGTCTTGCGGCTCCCAGAACTCCAAAATAAATCACACTTCTAGCACAATTCCACAGCTTCCATCATGTATAATTTCTCACATCGGCTCTTGTGTGGCAGAACGGTACAGTGTGTGTTTTGTACACAGGCTGTTGTGCAATAGCGAGTGTTGCGGCATTATGGATATGCATGAAACAATGTAAATCCCAAATCATTTCAGAATGATATAACACCCTTTTTCTTTTAAGAAATGTAAAGCCCCCTTTTATCAGTATAACTTTTCCAATCATTAGCTTTTTTTACTTTCTGAAATCTTATTTCTATTACTTTTTTTCTTTTTTTGGATCATTTTAATATTTTAGTCCTCTTATTATTCTGCCTGCGATGATGGTTTCTATTTTCCTAATCTATTCCTATTAATCTTCGCAAGTTAATCATGCTTTGATGCCAAATTTCAGAATTCACATTCAACTTCATCAGGAATCATATCAGTCCAATGTTTTTTTTCAGTTTTGTCTCCAATAAAACATTTTCATCCTTCTGGGACAAGGTTTGTTGCAAATGTTGATGTACATTGTTGCTAGTTCTGTTATGCTTGTATTATAACTTGGAAGCTTTTTTTAAGTCTAAAGAAAATTTACAATCAAATTTTTACAATTAAAACTTTGTTAAGCAACTTTAGAGATCTCTGCCATGAACTTTTGCAGTAAACGTGTAATTCTGAACACCTTGAAACTCTTTTATGTCTTTTTTTCAAAAACATGATTTGTTATATTGCTCAGGTAGTAAGAAGTAGTGCCTCCATTTCGTGAGTTTGGTTGTAGCCATCCCCTCTGTGATGAGTTGGTGTGCTGTACTGGCAATGTTGTGCATATTGATCCTGGTGTTTTAAGAGTTGTGTTTGATGTTTCTGACATTGTGTTGCTTGTTGGTGATATTGCTGATGTTGAGTTACTTGTTGGTGGTGTTGCACATGGGGCTGATATCGCTGCATCTTATCAGACCACTCCTGGATCACTTGCTGCGGGAGCACCTGTAACTCTTCAACTTTGCTAGTCTCATCTCTAATTCAACTCAGTTTCAGTGGTGTCATGTTCACTAGGTGATGGATCTTGACACTTGAATCTTTTATTTCATGTTTCCCATTTGATGATAAACAAGTTGGGCATCTACTAGCACTGCTTCTCTTCCTGGATTGTATTTCAGAGTGAAATCATAACTCTGAAGCCTCAAAGGCTCAAAACTCTGCAGTCTTGCTGGTGCTCTACACAGATTTTTCTTGTAGATCTGCTCTAATTATGATCACTCTCAACTATGAACTTTCTCACATAGAGGTAGGTATGGAATTTCTCCATACGCGGCTTTCTATGATGCCATATCTGGCCTCAGCTGATGTTAGAGCTTTGGATGTGAATCTATCAGCTTTCCCTCTTGTACCAGAGCCGCTCCCAGTCCTATCGTAGAAGCATCTTCTTGCAGAGTGACAAGTTTCTCTCTGTTGTAGTATGACAGACTTGTCTCCTTGCATACTACTTCTTTCAGTTTGCTGCAACCCACCTCATGTGACTCTGATCACTGGTACTCAAAATTTTCTCTCATCAGCTCTTGTCAGTTTGCTGTGTGCTCCGACATGTGAGGAATGAAAGAGCTCATCTACTGGATCAAGCCAAGAAAAATTCTCAGCTCTTCTGTCATGAAGACATTTTAATGTCTATAATGTTATTAGAAATTATTTTTAAATTGGAATTGTAGCAGGGTCTTAGTATATGTGTGTGGCTTAATTGGATTATAGCCAGCTAGTCTGGGTGCTTTGATGTATGGTAGTTTTGAGATGTTAATTAGATAAACGTGAGGAAGTTAAAAGGTAAAGTGTAAATTTGCATTTGTTGAATAAACCATCCAAAAGAATGGGTAAAATCTCACAACTATCTGGGAAATGCCAAGCAATGTGTTTATATTACTAATAAAATTGGTAGAGTGAAAGGATTATTGTTAGGGGAAGTAAAATTTAAAAACCTAGCAATACAATGGAAAATTTGCATTCAAAGGGGAAGCTAGGTATAAACAGAAGGATTTTTTTTGGATTTCCAGCATCCGCAGTTTTTTGTTTTTATAAACAGAAGGGAGTTTGTGTCTGTTAGTCAGAGGCATTTGAGATCTAACCAGCCTGTAAGCCGAAAACTCTGTCTGCAAAGAAACCAAATTGAAAGGGGCCTCATTTTGAATTTGTACGGTCAAATGTGCTTTGCCTGGTGTCTGTTAAAAGTCTATGGGTTATTGTTGCCTTGGTGAAGATTTACCTGGGAGTGATTAATTTGGGGATTTGTTTAAAAGTTATTATGGTAGAAATTTGTAGACATATATATGCATTTAGTTGTTGTTAAATTAGTAAATGTTTAATTTAGTTTTATAAATAAAAAAAACCTTTTGAGGCTTGGCGGTCTTATTCCTGAATTCAGAGCTAGATCTCAAACATACCAATTGAAAACATAGGTTATAACAGTTGTTCAAGTTTCCCTCTGGGATTTAAACAAGTCAGCCTTAACCAACTGCCGTGTCATAATATCTTCCCTGTCCTTTTGAACTCCCATCTCAGAGATAGCTGTGATTTTTTCAGGACTATGCTTGAGTCTATCAGGTGTGTACACCATTCCGAAGAACTGGCATATTGTCACTTTCATAATGCGTGCCTATATTTAGCTTGATCCCAGCTTTCCTAGTTATCTCTAGGGTTTCATGTAGATGTAGTCATGGTCTTTTTTTAACTACACCATAGATCTGAATCTCATCAGCTATGCCCATTGCTCCTTTGCATCCCTTATATGTCTTGTCTACTTTCTGCTGGAACACATCCCAGCTCTCTTAAAGGCCAAAATGTGAGTGTAGAAAGTTGTATCTTTCAAAGGGTGTGCCAAATATTGTCAACAGTGAAGACTCCCCATCAAACTTCATATTCCAGAGCCATTTCTGGCATCAAGGATGCTAAAAAACCTTTGTCCCCACCAGTGCTGGGATGATTTCTTCCAGCGCTGGCATAGGGTTGTGATCCCTCTTTATTGCCTGATTAAGATCTTTGCCAAATAGGTAAATTCGTAACCATCCATTTGGATTCTCCCTCACAATGGTGGAATTTACCCAGCCTGTAGGCTCTGTCAATCTGCCATTCACTTTCTTTTCTTCCATCTCTTGGAGTTCTCTTTTAAGCTTTCTTTTTTGTTTTTTTGGTCCTTTACCTGGGGAATGAATCATTGGTTTCTTTGCTGGATCAATGCTGATCTTCAAAGCATCCAACCATCTCATCAAAACACTGTGGACACATTTTAGATCTGACCCTTCTTGCTTCTGATTGGAGGGTATGTTTCAATGGACGCACTACCTTCAACCTTCAGTGATGCCTCCTTCATCTCATGGTTTACTGAGGTTAGCTGCAGCTCTTCACAACTGCTCAACCCCAAGATAATAGGACCATCTGTTTCAGTGACGTGGAACATACAGTTAACAACTTTTCCTTTGTGTGGCCCTCTGATTTGGGTTGCACCCAGCTGTCGAATCTCAGTTCCCCTCCATATGCTATTGGCATGATGGTGCTCAGTCTCAGAGCATCTTTCTCTGGGTAACCATTCTCTTTCAAACTTTCAGGGAAGATCTTCTGGTATAGCCGGAGTGGAATAATGTTACTCTGTGTTCAGTATTAAGCTTCAATTTCAGATTTATGGTTGTAGGCTTATCTCTCACCCTCCTCTGATCTGAATGGTTGTGTGAATTTCTCCTTTGGAAACTGCTGCATCCAAACATTTCATGTAGGCGTTTGGTTTATGGTTCCTATGTCTATTGTGTCTCAAACTCTGTCATTTGCCAGGACAGGGATGTTTTTGTTTCTTTTCTTTCTCATTCACTCTTGCTCTGCCTCTGGTAATTCCTTTGCTATCAGCTTTTTTCGTCTTCCACATCTTTTCCCAGTAATTGGGCTTTCCACAAGCTCCGCAGCTTGATCCATTTGCAAGACATTTCTTTCTGTCTGTGAACTCATGTGGTCATCCACAGCTCTGCCAGATTATTCTCTGAATGGCGTGCATTATTTTGCTGCTGTTTCACTGCATCAGCCCTACTGCCTTTCCCTTGATTTAACTGAAGGCTAGTCATTTGGGTAGTCTGTGTCTTCACCTGTCTATTCATGGCTTCAGTGTCAACAGCCTGTGATGTTGTGAGCTTGTCCTTTCCAATTTAGGGCTTTTTGTACATCAGGTGTGCAGAGACCCAGATGAGCTAATCTGACAGCCTTTTATCTTTTTTACTTTTTACACTTGCAGACTATATTTCTCAATCTCATTAAGAAATTGTCAGCAGGCTCATCTGATTCCTGCCTCAGGCAATGAAATTCATATCAATGGCTCTGATGGTTTGACTAATTGGCTGGAGATGTGTGCTGAAATTCTTGAAAATTTTGGCTGGGATTTTCCTGTCATCCTCAATCATTTCCCAGCTATTACAAAGGCATACTCTTTTTCTCTTGCCCACAAAACTATGTTATTGACCTTTTCCTCTTCACTAGTGCCCTTCAGGAAACTGTTGAATGTTAATTTGCAATTATTCTTGAACTTATGCTTGAACATTCCCGCCACATCATTGGCCTCCTCCCAATACATAACGGACTGGAACTGCACACTCATTGTTCATTTCATTTTCACACGATTCAGTTTGCTTGGGCACTTTCTCAGGTTGATTGTCACAATCTAGTTTAGCATTATTTGCATTCTTTGAAGATTTGAGTGCCCACTTGCAAACACCCTGCTGCCACCATGTCACGACTTCTGCACCAGAACTCCAAAAGAAAACACGCTTTTGATACAAATTTTGGAGCTCAAATCGTGCATAATTTCTCACATGGCTTCATATGTGGCAGAACACTGTACGTGTGTAAGTGCAGTATGTGGCATTATGGATACATACATAAGTTCATGAAAACATAGATCCCAAATCACTTTGGAATGGTATAACATTTCTTACACAAACTGCACTCTTCAACTTCCACAAACTCAAGAAAAATGAAAGACGAGGGTATAAATAAACATTGAACCCGGTGCGCTGAAGGTAGCATAAATCCGCCTGTTCACGTCTACTAAACCACGCGGAATAACAACCGTCCCAGCTCCTCGATGTTTGACTGTGACGTACACCAATGAGAGCTCGAAATGGGGGAACCAGGCGGGCGACAGGGATAACTAATTGGCCAGGACAAGGAGCGCGCGGGAGGAGGTGGGATTTCCGGCCCGGGGCGGATGGCTGTTGCGCTTCCGTCAATAAAGGGTGGTGCAGCTGTTTGTAAACAGAAGCAGCGCGAGCGCCTATTCTAATTTCAACCGCCGAGTAACGGCCCCTGTGTGGGGGAGGGTTCATGAGGACGGTCGGTTCACTTTGAAGCAGTGCGGGCTAGCCGTCGTTCCCAAGGGAGGGAGGAGGGAAGGATGCCGTTCTTGGGGCAGGACTGGCGATCCCCGGGAGGGTGCTGGGTGAAGTCCGAGGATGGCTGGAAACGGTTCGAGTTCTACCGAGAGGAGGAGGAGGATGATGACGACGATGACGATGATGATGGGGAGAGCTGCAGCCGTCGCCGCCGCCAAGGGAAGCAGCAGCTGTGTGGACAGTGAGTGCTCGCATATCCGGCACTGACCAGCAGTTTTAAGGAAAATCCTTACCCACAACATCAGAAACATGAGCTTAAAATTTGTCTTTTGTTTTGCTTCTGTGCCTTGTTTCTCCTCTCCGTTTTTGTTTTCTGCGGGTAGCTTTCTATTTTTCACTTTTGCGTTGACCCCCTGCCCTCAACTCCCCCTCCGGTTGCTTGGTTTTTTTGGTATTTTGGCTTAATCCCCTCTGTGCCTTTGGCCATGGTTGCAATTAGCCCACAGTCAGCGATGTTTCAAGCTTCCTGTCTCCTGGGGGTTTAATCGAGTTTAATTGAGTTGGATCACTAATGCTATCAGCCTCAGCTACAGCCTATGTCAGTGATGGACAACCTAGGCTAGTGAATGGGCCGCATGAGTGGCCTCCTTCATTTCAGTGGGCTGCAAGATTGAAATCGGGCATGTGCACTCACCATGACCCCTATATAAGAATTTCCAGGCTGTGCTAACTTGAACCTTAGCTGTGCTTTTTGATTGGTTGCAGAAGGAAGCGCATGGCTCACAAAGTCAATGTTGTGTGCAATCAGCATGCTCCTCACTTCATGTGCCCTTGCTTTGCGTGTGTATCACTTTAGTAATACTGGTAGGAAAAAAACTACGTGGATGGAAACCAGTGAAATCTGGCAACCCTGTTTGGGGGCAGTGGCCAACAAAATTTCTTGTGGGCTGCACTAAAATCCTGAAGCTGCATGTGGCCTGTGGGTTCCATGTTGCCCACCACTGCTGTATGCCAAGCTGCCCTGAACACCCCACCTCTAACTGTCAGAATCTCAGGACAGAGAGGCTTTGGATTGAATAGATTTATTTCTCCAAGTGCAACAAAAAAAATCCTTTGGTGGTGACTCTCCAAGTTACTTCTCTTTAACTTGTTGCACTTTTTGTACAAAGCTGCACCCTGCTCTGAATCTCTCCAGTTTAACTCTGGTAGCGACCCCACAATATTTTGGATGGTATCCTCATTGAGAAGCTGGGACCTGGTCTCCTCAAGGACCTTGTGGTATGGTCACTACTAACAGTTCTCTTATGGGCACAGGTGTCTGTAACAGGTAGCCTGGTGAGGATACCAAATAGTTTTTTTTCCTGGCAGCTATGTCTTTAGGGTTTGGTCAGCACTCTTGTGGAAGTGTAAGCAAGCTCCTCTTGATAATGGACATTGAAATCTTGCTGCTGCTGTTTGTTTTTTTTTTGCAGTGCTTCTTCCAAGTGATGCTCAACATGGAGGAACACTGATTCATTGGCTGAGGGAGGGTGATAGGTGATGAGCAGCAGGAGGGTTCCTTAACCGACTTTGACCTGATGGCATGAAACTTCATGGGATCCAGGATCAATATCTAAGACTTCCAGAGCTACTCTATTCTGACTGTATACACTGGCTGCTACCTGGGGCTTTGTCCTGTTATTGGGTGATGGGTATGATTTGGTGGGTGGCATTGGAGAGCATCCTGGCACCAATGAGGACTTGTGATGGAGAGTGTTTCATGGCCTAGTGTCATTTAAAAGTTTACTGAGCCACTTCATGAATACCCTACCGTAAGTAGTTAGCAAATTCTGCTACCTTGGGTCCATGGTGACAGGTAATCTGTCTCTTGATGCGGAACTCAGTACACACAAAGGGAAAGCAGCTACCACATTTAGCCAACTCACTAAGTGCGCATAGAATAATATCAAACTGAACTTTGGGACCAAGTTGCTGGTTTATGAGGCCTTTTTTTTCCACTCCTTCATGGGATGTGGATATTACTGGCTAGGCCAGCATTTATTGCACATCTCTAATTGCCCTTTGGAAGGTTTTGGTGAGCCACTGCCTTGAACCGCTGCAGTCCATGTGGTGTAGGTACACCAAAGTACTGTTAGATAGAGAGTTCTAGGATTTTGACCCAGTGACAGTGAAGGAGTGGTGATAATGGTTCCAAGTTAGAATGGTATGTGGCTTGGAGGGGAACTTGCAGGTGCTAGAATTCAATGCATCTGCTGCCCTTATCCTTCTAGGTGGTAGAGATCATGGGTTTAGAAAGGGATCTCAAAGGAGCCTTGGTGAGTTGCCCAGCATCTTGTTTTAGGCTGTGAAATATGCACAGCTTACAGCTTTCAAGAAAGAGAGCTCACAACTTTCATTTTCATTGTTTCCAGTGCATTCTGAGCATCTCATGAAAGGACAAAATCCCAAATGACTTCTCAAAGGCAAATCTCCCAAGTATGCTGGCACTCACCCAAGCAGAGGTGACTTTGCTGGCTGAGATACATTTGTAGGATGGAAGATGGTTGCATACCTAGGAATTTTCTGGCTGTTAAGGTTGCCAGAGTGAGAAGACCATAGATGATCAGTGGCTACAGCAGCTTGGTAACAGGTGCCAACACTGAAAGCAATGACTAGCTGATAACCACTTCACCATTTGTGGCAGAACCTGCTTCACCATGGATGGGTCTCTTCTGCCATCAGCAAAAACGCATCATATAAAGCTACCCTAAACCAGATGGATATGAGTTTATGCATGTATGTTATTTTTATACAAATGGATGCTGACAACAATGATGAACTTTCTATTTACTGAATTGGTACTGCAAATTCATCAGAGATTTAGTTTATTATTGTATTATCAGAGGCAATCATTTCCTTGTTTCATTCAATGTAGAATAAGATTTGTTTCTTCAGATTTCCGCCCCCCCCCCCCCCCAAAAAAAACTGAAGCCAACTAACGATCGCGAGGATCTGTCTAAAATATGAAGATGATGCACGGTTATCACTAGTAAATCCAAGACATTGTAGCCCAGTTCCACTGAATAAATGCATCTATGAATGAGGTGAATCTGCTATAAAGTATTGAGTTATCATTTTAAGTTTATAGACGTAATCATTTACATGATACTGATTCTTCATAAGAGCAAAGATGCTTAAGATTTTTGCTCAAAATTTATTCTGCAGTCTTGTAGAAAGGGTGCAAAGGAAGTTTACTAGAATCGCACCAGTGATGGACTTCAATTGTCTAGAGACTGGATAAGCTGAGATTGCTCTCCATGAAGTAGAAAGGTAGTATTGAAATGTTGAAAATCATGAGAGATTTTGATAGTGTAAAAAAGGAGAAATTGTCTCCAGTGGCAGAAGGGTGAACAAAGATTTAAGGTAATTGACAAAATAACCTGAGATGCAGCAGAATATTTCCATGAAGAAAGCTGTGTTCTGGAATGCATAGCCTGAAGGGTGGTGGAAGCAAATTCAATAACAACTTCCTAAGGGGAACTGGATAACTAATTGGGGGTGTGGGTGGGGAGTTTGAACGGCCATGGGGACAGGGAAGTGCAACCAGCTGGATAGTTATTTCAAAGAGCAGGCACAAAGGGCTGAATGTCGTCCTCCTGTGCTCATCAATCTATGGTTAGAATCCAGAGAGATCTGCAGTTAAAATCTTGGTGCTGTCTTATCACTTGAATCTGCAAATTTGTCAAGATCCAATTTTGGCCATTTTTCACAGAATCTCACAGTGCTGAAGAGGCCCTTCAGCCCATTGAGTCTGCACCAACACATGAGAAACACCTGACCTACCTACTTAATCCCTTTTACCAGCGCTTGGCCCATAGCCTTGAATGTTATGACATGCCAAGTGCTCATCCAGGCACTTTTTAAAGGATGTGAGGCAACCTGCCTCCACCACCCTCCCAGGCAGCGCATTCCACACCTTCACCACCCTCTGGGTGAAAAGGTTTTTTCCTCACATCCTCCACACCACCCCGCCCCCCACCTTGCCCCACCACCACCAAACCTCCTGCCCCTCACCTTGAACTTGTGCCCCCTTGTGACTGACCCTTCAACTAAGGAGAACAGCTGCTCCCTATCCGCTCTTTCCACGCCGCTCATAATCTTGTACACCTCGATCTTCTCTGCTCCAATGAAAACAACCCAAGTCTATCCAGCCTCTCTTCATAACTTAAATGTTTCATCCCAGGCAACATCCTGGTGAATCTCCTCTGCACCCCCTCCAGTGCAATCACACCCTTCCTAAAATGTGGCGACCAGAACTGCATGCAGTACTCCAGCCCAGCTGTGGCCTCACCAAGGTTCTATACAACTCCAACATGACCTCCCTACTTTTGTAATCTATGCCTCGATTGATAAAGACAAGTGTCCCATATGCCTTTTTCACCACCCCATTAACATGCCCCTCCGCCTTCAGAGATCAATGGGCACACATGCCATGTTCCCTTTGTTCCTCAGAACTTCCTAGTGTCATGCCGTTCATTGAATACTTCCTTGTCAAATTACTCCTTCCAAAGTGTATCACCTCACACTTTTCAGGGTTAAATTCCATCTGTCCAGTTGACCATCCTGTCTATATCTTCCTGTAGCCCAGGACACTCAACCTCACTGTTAACCACCCAGCTAATCTTTGCGTCATCCGCAAACTTACTAATCCTATCCCCCACATAGTCATCTATGTCGTTTACATAAATGACAAATAATAAGGGACCCAGCACAGATCCCTGTAGTATGACACTGGCTTCCAGTCTCTAAAGCATCCTCCTGTCATCACCCTCTGCCTCCAACAACTAAGCCAATTTTGAATCCACCTTATCAAATTACCCTGAACCCCATGTGCATTTGCCTTCTTTATAAGTCTCCCCTGTGGGGCCTTGTCAAAGGATTTGCTGAAATCCATATGAACTACATCAACTGCACTACCCTCATTTACACATATGGTTGTCACCTCAAAAAATTGAATCAAATTTGTTAGGCATAACCTCCCTCTGACAAAGCCATGCTGACTATCCCTGATCAAACCTTGCCTCTCCAAGTGGAGATAGATACTCTCCTTCAGAATTTTCTCCAATAGTTTCCCTACCACTGACGTGAAACTCACTGGCCTGTGGTTCCCTTGCTTCTCTCTACAACTCTTCTTAAATAGTGGAACCACATTAGCTGTTCTCCAGTCCTCTGGCACCTCCCCCGTGGCCAGCGAGGAATTAAAAATTTGGGTCAGAGCCCCTGCGATTTTGTCCCTTGCCTCCCTCAGCAGTCCGGGACACAAATCACCCGGATCTGGAGATTTGTCCACTTTTAAGCCTGTCAACACCTTGTCACTCCCTATATCAATATGCTTAAGAACTTCGCAGTCTCTCTCCCCGAGTTTGATACCTTCATCCTCATTCTCTTGGGTGAAGACAGATGTGAAGTTTTCGTTCAACACTCTAATGATGTCCTCTGGCTCCACCCATAAATTGCCCCCTAATGGGCCCTACTCTTTCGCTGGTTATCCTCTTCCCATTGATATACTTATAGAATATCTTGGGATTTTCCCTACTTTTACCAGCCAGAGCTTTCTCGTATCCCCTCTTTGCTCTCCTAATTGTTTTCTTAAACTCCACCCTGCACTTTCTGTACTCCACTAATGCCTCCGCTGATTAGCTCCCCTTGTACCTGCTAAAAGCCTCTCTTTTCCTTCTCATCGTATCCTGAATACCTCTGGTCATCCATGGTTCTCTGGGCTTGTTACTCCTTCCTGTCACCCTAGAGGGAACATGTTGAGCCTGTACCCTCCCCATTTCCTTTTTGAATGCCCATTGGCAGCGTATCAAAGTATATCTGAATAGGGTTGTGTCCCACCATAGAGTGGTGAAGAGAAAGTTGTTTTGACCTGCCTATTGTGCACGTGGAATGCTGTAATTTTAAATTAAGACCAAACTGAACTAAATCACTTCATTCAAATTGCCTAATTTTTATTTTGTAAACACTAGTGTCCACACTGTTGTTTACATGACTTGAATGTTTAGCACAAGAAGAGCTTTGAATTATCAGGTAGGCTGTTTACATTGTTCTTTGCATTCAAGTTTTAAAAAGAAATTTAAAGTCTTTAATAGTAGAAATATTAGGTTGTTTCTCCACATTTACCAACCCTCTCCCACCCTACTTCTTACTTGTCAACACTTATCACACCTATAGTATAAAAATACATTGCTTTATTAACATATAAACTAACTGCAAAACAGTTTTAAAAAATTGATTTTTGGATGTGTTCAATATTCAGATGTACAGAAAGGATATTCAACTTGTATTGAACTATTGGAATCTGTTTCACGTACAGCAAATTTGATGAATTTGTACCATTCATAAAATGGGTACAAATGAAGCTCATTCATGCCACTGTAATCTGGAATAAGAGGCATGTAGTTCTCTTTTTTTTTCTCCCTATGCTATTTAACTGACATCAATTAAGTCTAAGATTGTTGCCTCTGCTGATTTACTTAGAATTCTCTCTTCTAGGCATTGATCATTGACTTTGTGCTGTTTTTCCTGGCATCTGTCCTCCACTTTCACCAGGCCCCTTAGTAATGGTGCCTGGCAAATTCTCAAGTGGCTTTTGGTTTAATCGTGACTGTCAGTAGATATCCTGTATGTTTCTCTGGGGTCCCATCCCTGGCGATTTTCATGGCTGGCAAGTCTCAATTTTGCCAGTCTTTCACCATAACAAACTTTTGATGCATCCTGGTTTTTCTCTGCACTGCATCCATAACTTGCATTTTTCTTGAGTGAGCAAAACAGAAGAGTTCAATATGCAATCTGAGTAGGGCACTGTATAATTTAATCATGACATTTTCTGAATTGTGCTGAACTGACCGAGTATTATGTATCTCAATTGCTTTGTTTATTTCTGCTCCACTTTTTTAGGTTCTGAATCTATAATCATACTCTATCTCCTTCTGCACTACCATTAGTTTTTTCTAGCATGTATGTGATATCCATTTGTTCTGCCGTTGTGTAATACCTTGCACTTATCTGTATTGAATTAATCTGCTGCTGATTTTCCCAAGTGCATTTGAATTGCCTAACTCCATTCTCCAACTCTTGGCTGATCTTTCGAAAGTGATATTGATCCCAGTATAGTATTGTGTGTGAGTTTGCATTGCAGCATTTACTAAAGTTAATGCATTTCATACAGAGCTCTGAATCAAGTGCTGAAGGCACGGGATACTGCAAAGGCTTTGGGCCCTGACAGTATTCTAGCAATATTATTGAAGACTTGTGCTGCAGAACTTGCCGCGTCCCTAGCCAAACGGTTCCAGTACAGCTACAACACTGGCATCTACCTGGCAATGTGGACAATTGCCCAAGCATGTCCTGTGCACAGAAAGCAGGACAAATCTAAACTGGCTATTTACTGCCCCATCAGCCTACTCTCGATCATCAATAAAGTGATGGAAGGGGTCGTCAACAGTGCTATCAAGCAGCACTTGCTTAGCAATAACCTGCTCACTGATGCTCAGTTTGGGTTCTGCCAGGATCCCTCGACTCATTACAGCCTTGATTCAAACATAGATGACAGAGCTGCACTCCAGAAGTGAAGTGAGAGTGACTGCCCTTGATATCAAGGTAGCATATGATCGAGTATGTCATCAAGGCTGATGAGAATCAGGGGGTGGGGGTGGGGGTGTGGGGGGCGGGGGTGGTAGGGGTAGGAGGTAACTTCCCACTGGCTAAAGTCATACTTAGCACAAAAGAAGATGGTTGTGGTTGTTGGTGGTCAATAATTTCAGCTCCAGGACATCACTGCAGGAGTTCCTCAGGGTTGTGTCCTAGGCTGAACCATCTTCAGCTGCTTCATCAATGACCTTCTTTCCATCATGAGGTCAGAAGTGGGGATGTTCACTGATGATTGTGCAATGTGCAGCACCATTTATGACTCCCAGGGTACTGAAGCAGCCCATGTCTAAATGAAGAAAGGCCTGGACTATGTCCAGGCTTGGGCTCACATGTGGCAAGTAACATTCGTGCCAGACAAGTGCTGGGCAATGACAATCTCCCAACAAGAGAGAATCTAACCATTGCCCCTTGACATAAATAGCATTACCATCACTGAATCCCCAATAACAACATCCTGGGGGTTACCATTGACCAGAAACTGATCTGGAATTGCCACATGAATAATGTGGCTACAAGAGCAGATCAGAGGCTGGGAACCCTGTGGCAAGTAACTACCCCCTGACTCCCCAAAGCATGTTGACCATCTACAAGGCACAAGTCAGGAGTGTGATGGAATACTCCCCACTTGCCTGGATGAGTGCAGCCCAACAACACTGAAGAAGCTTGACACCATCCAGGACAAGCAACCTGCCTGATTGGCACCTCATCCACCCTGCTGGATTGGCACTCCCTCCCCCACTGACTCACAATGGCAGTATTATGTACCATCTACGAGATGCACTGCAAGGCTCCTTAGACAGCACCTTCCAAAACCACTACCATTTAGAAGGCAAGGGCAACAGACAGATGGAAACACCACCTGGAATTTACCCTGCAAGCCTCTCACCATCCTGTGTCACTGTTCCCTCACAACTGCTGGGTCAAAATCCTGGAACTCCCTCCCTAGCAGCACTGTACACGTAACTGTACCCCATGGACTGCAGCAGTACAAGGAGACAGCTCACCACCACCTTCTAAAGGGCAATTAAGGATGGGCAGTAAATGCTGACCTAGCTGGTGACTCCCACATCCCACAAATGAATTTTTAAAAAAAGTTTGGGGTTATAATGCAAATAAAAGCCATGCAGTACCTAGCTTTTTTTTTTGTTTTACATTGAAGCAAAGCAGGTTAGGATCTGTCTGGACCACCATATCAGTGTTGTAATTGCATACCACTTCTCTCCGTAGTTTATTTAACAAAAGCATCTCTACAGGAAATCTTAAGTACATATTGTTTAAATCTAAATATTTGTGCTCGGTAATCATTCATTAAATGAACCAAATGAAGCGTTCACTGTAGATGACATTTCATTGCTACTGCATTTTTGTTTGAACATAAATTCTAAATTACAAGAAGTTAAAGCTATATATTTTAAACAATCTGAAAAACATTTTTTTGTTTCCAATGAGGAGTTTGTAATTAACCTGTTTACTCTGTCTTTGACACAACTTCATTGTGAAAGTTTCAGAATGCAATGCCTTTGGAATTACAATTTGATGTGCATGTATACATTAACAGCAGAGGGAAAAGCTATCGTACAATGCCAAAAAAGTTTGAAATCTCTAACAGAATTGTCCCTATTTTCATAATATAATAATAGTTCTTTCAGAACGGTGTCTTTTGAATGTATGACTTGCTTCATTACAGACTCTTTAATACTATTTAAAAATGTTGCGTAAATTCAGTATTTAGCCACATGAAACTTTTGCATAAAACTAATGTCTATACTATGATCACATTATTTTCATGAAGTATTTAAGCGCCTTTTGTTTTCAATAGATTGCAGGAAGAGAACAAGGGAAGTGAAATTATTGGGGAAGATTGTGAGGTGGTAGTGAAAAAGAGGAAGAAAGATCACTTCAATAACAACACAAAGACCCAATGTAAGGTTCTTAATATTCACTTCTTTTAAGGTGAACACTAAACACTTGTAGGCTAAATTATTTGACTCCTACAGTTATGAAAAATCATGTAAATGATTATGTATGTGTTGATTAGATACAGCAATCAAATTACTCTTCACAAACAGCTATTGTACAATTGATTTCTGAACTACTTGGTTTAATGCCAGGTACAGGGATATTTTTCAGTGCCGAACTGTGCATTTTTCCGGATGCGTGTACGTCCATTTTGGCCTTAAGAAAATAGAATATCTTTCATCACTGCAGGATCTCATTTTCTCTTTTTAATTCCCTAGATTCCCATTTGAATTATAAATATGGCAAAGGACAGCATTTAGTTAACTTATAGAAACTATCTGAGATTCTCTGGAACATTTTCTCTGGATATAACACAGTATAAGAGGAGACCCTCAAATGTAATTGTTAGAATGCTTGTACCTATTAAATGACCTCTAGTTCAATTTACAATATACAAGTACGATACTTACTTATAACTTTCTGCCCTCTGGATGCTGTGGTGATAGCTAACAACTTCAAGAATGAGCCTGATTAGCAGCAACTTTGTCAGAAAGTGTGCTTTTTTTTAAAGCATAGCACTCCTGCTAATAAGCAGGAAATATGGGCTGTGCCAATATTAGAACTATAATGAAAACTGCTATGCTAATAATTATCAACAATCCTAACAATTTTCGTTGTTCCTTTTTGATCTTTGAGGAAGTGTTTGACTAATTTTGACAAAGAACAAGCTCAAACTAATGACAGGAACAGTAGAATGGTGGGGAGAATGGTTAGATAATCCCCAAAAATGGATATTGGGATCTCAATGCACAGTTAGCTGGCGCCCGTTCACTGCAATACTGGCATCATGATAAATTCATGATGCCTTTTGTTTTAAATGATTGCAGAATGCAGCAAGTACTCCTTGTTCTGTTCATTGGCTGCACTTATCAGCAGGGATCTGGAATTAAGAGTGCAAAGTGTTACATAAAGATATAAAAACAAAATACCCAGGCAGTATCTCTATCAAGAGAGCAAGTTAGCATTTCAGGTTAATCATCTATTGTCAGAACTGGAAAAAGCTAGAGATGTAACAAGTAAACTTCACAGAGGCGAGGGGAAGAACAAAAAGTAACATCTGTGATAGGGTAGAGGGCGGGGGAGATTAAATAAAAAAAGGGATTTTTGTGCAAGGCAAAAGGAGAAGGTAATGAGACAAGAAACATGAAGGAGATGTAAGGGCAAAAGTAGAAGCATTATCTGCAGTTGCCTTTTTGTGAAACATGTGGAACATTCTTTGTTCCAGTCCTACTCTGATTCTTACCCACCTTTTCTTTTTTCCAGTACCTTGATTTTTTTTTCATACTGTTTTCTGCTCTTCCCCAAACTAGAAAATTAATCGACTTTGCTTCCAATTTCCATGTGCCTTCACGTGGTCCATCTCTTGACACTTTTTCTTTCCTCAACTTTTCTTCCTTCTCTTCCTCAAATTTTCTATCTCCCTTTCTGGGGATAGGATATGGACCAATATCCATTGTAAGTCTATTGATTCCCATAGCTATTCTGACTGCACTTTCTCCCACTCCACTTCCTGTAAGGAGACACGATTCTGTTTGAGTTCCCACCCATTCCACTCTCCCAGTGGCCTTGCCGTTGCATGCCTGCCAGCACAGACTGCTGCAGTGCAGGCCAAGATGGTGCAGCCTAAAGCAAGCCCTACTGGGCTTTCAGTTCAAGGTCAGTGTCCGAGGCCTTCTAGAGGCACAAAAAAAAGTGTGTGTGGTCAGATGTCATGGTCAGTGATAGAGAGAAGGTAAAGAGTACGGGACTGTTGTAAACAGTTAGAAGGTTTACCAGACTAATACCTGGAATGGGTGGAATGTCTTATGAGGAAAGGTTGGACAGACTAGGCTTATATCTGCTGGAATGTAGAAGAGTAAGAGGCGACTTGATTGAAACATGTAAGGTCCTGAGGGTGGATGTGGAGAGGAGGTTTCCTCTTGTGGGAGAATCTAGAACTACGGTTCACTGTTTAAAAATAAGAAGTTGCCCATTTAAGACAAAGATGAGAATTTTTTCTCTCTAAGGTCGTGAGTCTTTGGAACTCTCTTCCTGAAAAGGCGGTGGAAGCAGAATCTTTGAATATTTTTAAGGTAGAGGTGAATAGATTCTTGGTATTCAAGGAGTGATAGGTTCTCAGCAGTAGGTAGGATGCAGATTTCAGTATACTATCAGATCAACTATGATCTTATTAAAAGGCAGAGTAGACTTGAGGGGCTGAATGGCCTACTCCTGCTCCTTGTTCGTAATGGGGAGTTGCGGTTGGGGTTACTGATAACACTTATCAATTATTTGATCTTGGAACCCAGGCAGAAAAGGACTGTACATTGTATCCTCTCTTCCTGTTCCTCCACCTAATATTGCACACCCTCCACCTCTTCCGCTTGTTCTTCTTGCCTGACAGGTGGCAACATGGGGTATCACTCATTTGGCCAGGCTGTGTACAACAAATCTCTCTATACTTGCTCAGCTGAGTACTACAAGACCTCTTAAGTTGTCCATGTAGCAGAGTGTTGCTTGAGAGCACCAAAGGTGTGTTGTAATGTTCCTTGTGGCAGTATGGTTCTCATTATAGGCCTGCTGTATGCATTTGTGTGGACTCTGGACCAGAGTCAGGAGCCATGTCCTGAGTGGATAACCCTCCCCACACAGTAGCCATCCTATGACTTGCCGTGGTGCATAAAATACAGCTGGCACAGAGGACTTCCACAGAAATGAAGGAATCATGACTACTGTGAGGATAATGGTCATTCAGCGGTATGATGCGCTGTGCCTGGTTGTATACCAGCTGCACATTTGGGCAGTGGAGTCCCTTTCCATTCGGATGTTACGATCCCTGCTGAAGTTACCCCCAGACAAGCCTGAACCCAGAGTGGAGCCCAGCTGATAGATCCTAACTTTTATTTGTTTGTTCAGATACGTGGAGAGTAGCTATTGAACAGAGTCACAGGAGTCAGCTGATGAACTTTTAATAAAAGAAAACATTTATTCAACAAGAAAATATTAACTATATTACAATAGTCCTTCACCCACAACTATACTTTTACAGATTTGTAAGGGTAACACAAGATCCAAAAGCTATCTTATACTCTAATGTCCACAATAGGTAACCTGTGTTCAGACACACCACATTCTGAACCAAATGACAGATGCCACCTCAAGCAGATGCTATGCTATGGATCTCTTTTCAACTATCTCTTTCCCCCCCCCCCCCCCACAAAGACGCTCCTCACACTGTGAGGCAACCAGTCTCACCGAACTCCATTTTTCTCACGTGGGTTTCCAATCTCCACTCCAAGAGCTCGCTTTGGAATCTTCTCCCAAACCAACGCTTTCTCTCAGATGCCTTCCGCAAGGGTTCACCTCCAGGGTTTCGAATGCTTCTTCCGACGTTCCTATTTCCTGGGTCAACACATGCATTCAAACTGTCTTCCGTGCACTCTCTCACTGACTCAGCCGTCAACAATACACACTGCTTCACGTGCCCATAGCAAAGAGTTACAGACCTTCAGTTGTCTCTTTGGACCTTCTTGCCTCTTGCAAGCTGTTCTCACTTTAAATCTGCTTTCTGCAGCTTGAAGCTTTAATTTAATTGAAAACCTTTCTCAGCCCCTCACTCTTAACTTCACTCAACAGGATCTTTTCCAGGTTCCTGTCCTTCCTTTGACAAGAGGGATTTCTTTGGACTTTTGCCTCTTCCATGCCCCTGGGTTTTGGGGTTTTCCTTAGCTTGGGACTGGCTATTTGTCCTTTCTAGACTCCAGTCTCTCTCACAAGCTACTTTCAACTAATTTTAGCTTGGAGCAGGCTATCTGCCCTTTTCTAGGTTGCTTCTGTTTCACAGCTTTCTTCAAACCATCTGAACTCAAACAGCTGTTTCTCTTTGTGTGTCTGTAGGAGGGACCTGCCTCTCTGGTGCCCTGTTGCTAGGCGACAGCCCAATTCTTCCTCCCTTGATTACCTCAGCTTACAGTCATAAAAAAAATTCCATTAGAAATGCAAGCACCTTTTGAAAGTAAAATAAAACTCAGTATGGAAGTTCCATAACACACAGACACAGAAATACAAATCAAATTTAAACTTTCAGCTAAACCTCATTCCTAACACACTCAAATATAACTTACTTAAACTGTCTCCATTTCCTAACACACAAAAATAGCAGAAATTATGAGAGTCACACACAAGCGATGTGCATGCACTCAACACCCTACACTGGTGAGGAAGCCTATAATCCATGAAAACCTTGAGGGATGAGGCTGAAGCAGTTTCTTTATGCTAACAGCCTCCTATGCCCTCCCTTATGCAGCTGTGTACTGCAAACTACCGTGCACAGCAGCAGCCTGGAAGCAGTCAGACACATAATTGAAGACTTTGACAGCTCCAGGGAATGCAATCCTTGCCCCTGCTGAGAATGCAGCTGTGACTACAGCAGTCAAAGATTTCAGTCACTATCCCTTTCTTGAAGCACAGATGTCTTGAGCATTGGTCATTGCTGAAGTTCAGGAAAGAGAATTGCTCCCTAAAGACCCTTGATGGATGTGATTTCTTGCTGAGATCCCTTCTTGCCTCTCGCATCCCTCTTTGTGCTGCCTGTGGCCTCTTGTCATTCTCCCAGTAATGCTCATTTCCAAGCAGCCCACCACTTATTTCAGCACAAGCCATCAAAGTACCTTGCCAATTAAACCTTTCCCTGTAGACTACTGAAATTTTAGACAAATATAGGAAAGTTTCAGAACACAGAATTGCACCTACAGCTGAGAAATAATCCAGCAACTAACCTGTAAGTTCATGATCCTTTTTTAAATAGCATTGGTTGGAAGAATCCTTCATGCTCCTTAACATATTCAATTGCGAGCTTAAGGCAGCATATTCTGACTGTTGGGAGAGGTCATTAATTGCTGTGCTAGCCAGCAAAATGATGGTGTGCAGCTTCTTCAAAGTGGCTGCTTGGAGTCATTAATTTTTAATCTGTGCCTTAACTATCTTTGGGGCGATTGTTCCCAGTAGGCATTTCAAATCTCTTTACCAAGATGCCATTTTGCACGAAAGGTGGGCTAATCTAGGGTTGCAGCTAAGGATCTCAGCTCGGCCACCTCTGAGGCTCTTTAACTGCCTAAAGTATCCAGGGAAAATAGCTGCCCATCCCGATTTGTGTACTTGCTGCAAGGGAGATAAATGTGCTTACAGCTGCTGATAATTTTGGTGGTTCATCTTGCTTCAGAATCCAGTGGAAGTCTTGGATCAGGCTACATGCTTCACTGGCTGTAATAAATGCAAGAAAACTGTTAAATGGCTGTGGAAAAATATAATTTCCTTTATTTTTGTTTGAGAGTCTCAGCCTTGACATTTGTAAGGGAAAATTATTCTGAGCATTAGGTAATTTGTTCAGTAGATAGGTGGTGTAATTATAGTTTTGATTAATGTAGGGCTGTTGCTTTAAGAATAATCTGGTGTTGTAAGTTCACATGATCTATGTAAACCAGTGAAATAGCACGAGGACCCTCGGGAGTTTTTCTTTAGTTATAGAGTTAGATGCACATATGTTGCTGCTGCTGCTGCTGTCGTGTAAATAAAGTTCAATGTTTCAACAAAGAAAAGTTGCCTGGAAAATCAACTTTAACAATAGGAAAGACGGAGTCAAAAATGAAAATATGAGAATGGGGAAATTAGATTGAGATTTGAAAATGATCTCCAACCCACGATGGAATACATGCATTCTTGTACCAGGCCTAAATACATGAGATTCTATAATTAGATTTAACCTGTAAAATATTCATACAAAGAGCAATGATGTTATGAAAATGGAGTTAGAATCACCAATCTTATATGATCTTGTAACACCATACATCCAATAGAAGTTAATGCAAGTGTCAGCCATTGTATCAGTTTGTATTCATGTCACTCATCCAATAATGAACTGTAGAATACTTTGAAAAATGTATTTATGTTTCATGTTTTTCAGACTTCTATCAGGAAAAGTGGATCTATGTTCATAAAGGAAGCACCAAAGAAGTAGGTTAAAATGCTGTATAATCTTCATTGTCACTTTAATTTTTATATCTGTTTTTAAATGTTGTAACTTCATTTTATTTGTAGAGACATGGTTATTGTACGTTGGGAGAAGCTTTTAACCGCTTGGATTTTTCAAGTGCAATTCAAGACATGAGAAGATTTAACTATGTTGTTAAAGTAAGTTGTTTTCTTTGAACTTGGTGTCCTTGTAAAGAACATATTTGTATTTGGGATCAAGCAAAGCACCAAGTGATGTTGAAATCCCATTTTTTTTCAGATTTTTTTATCTTGTCTTTAGAAATGCAGTAACCATAAAATATTGATTTACATTTATTCACATATCTAGGACATATCGAATTTTTCAACACAAGTTATTTAAATTGGGTTGTTATCAAAATGCTTGCATTGCTATGGCTAATTTTTACAGTAAAAATTATAACTGCATGTATTATGAACATATTTTAACTTGCCTAAAAAGAAATGAATCAAAGTTATCTTTCCCTGGTCAAAAATTAAATTTTTATTTTCAATTATCTAATTTAATTGCAGATTTCGGATAATTGTCATACTTTTTAAATAAGAAACCACAGGAGATAAGTGGGCTTTACTTTTATGGATGGTCACTAACTAGATAAAGTCATGCTTCCCCGAGACATTTGGCTTCACAATTAATACAGTTTAAAATAATTTTTGAATTCTGGGACAAAGATATTCTAATGTAATTTGTGATATGGTTAGTGCTATATAAGCTCACTGGAGTCTGTTTTTGATTTAAGAAATTGAATAATAATTCTTTTTGTAGAATGTGGCACTTGGCATGGAATATTATTCTTCAGTTGCATTAAGAACCGTATATTACCAGTGTTATAAACTGGTGTTATGAGAAGATTTATAGCTTATATATCCTATGGGTCCATTCTTTCTCTTACCCTGGCTGTTCTCCTAGTACAGCCTTCATCTCCATCCTCTTAAGTCCAAGGGACGCAGTCTTGAACAGATAGCGACTGGTTTAGTCAGACATTGCCAGATCTGGCTGGACCGCATAAAGCACAATTGGGCCCTGCTGTCATCTGCAAAAACTTTACCATTTCAGAATCATCTTGGAATGCAAAAGTAACTCTTTGCTTCTTTTCTTGGCTGCAAGCCATCTTCATAAAGCCTCTCATCTGTCTCCTCCACCCTTATTTCCAGTGACAAGTGTGAGGAGCTCATGGACATCTTTATCACCAACATTGAGACCATTTGATCATCTGCATTTGTTACTTCCTTCCATTTCCCTGGTCCACCTGGCCAAACTTCCTCTAAGGCACCCCGCCACCCCTACCCCTTGCCCTGATTTGTTTCCTCCTCCAAGTTTCTCCTATCTTTGCAATCTCTTTGAGCACATCTTGTCCATGTGACAAACCACCTGCTCCTAAACCTACTGACCACCCAACTTCCCTTGCTGACTTTCACATTGGTTGATACTATTAATGGTCCACTCTCCTCGGGTTCTGTGCCCCCTCCCCTCCTTCAAATCTGCAGTCAGCATCCCTCTCCACAAAAGAAAATGCTTGACCACTCTGTCCCAGCAAACTACTGCTTCATTTCTAACCTCCCTTTCCTCTTAAGTCATAGAGCCATAGAGGTTTACAGCACAGAAAAAGGCCCTCCGGCCCATCGAGTCTGCGCCAGCCAAACAAGTACCTAACTATTCTAATCCCGTTTTCCAGCATTAGGCCCATAGCCTTGTATGCCATGGTATCGCAAGTGTACATCCAAATACTTCTTAAATGTTATGAGCGTTTCTGCCTCACCACCCTTTCAGGCAGTGAATTCCAAATTCCTATCACCCTCTGGGTGAAAAAATTCTTCCTCACATCCCCCTTAAACCTCCTGCCCTTTACCTTAAATCTATGCCCCCTGGTTATTGACCCCTCCAAGGGGAAAAGTTCCTTCCTGTCTACCCTATCTATGCCCCTCATAATTTTATACACTTCATTCACGTTCCCCCTCAATCTCCTCTGCTCCAGGGAAAATAATCCCAGTCTATCCAATCTCCTCACAACTAAAACTCTCCAGCCCAGGCAACATCCTGGTAAATCTCATCTGCACTCTTTCTAATGCAATCACATCCTTCCTATAATGCGGATTCCAGAACTGCATGCAATACCCTAGCTGTGGCCTGACCAGCATTTTATACAGTTCCAGCATAACCTCCCTGTTCTTATATTCTATGCCTTGGCTAATAAAGGCAAGTATCCCATATACCTTCTTAACCACCTTATCTACCTGTCCCGCTACCTTAAGGGACTGGTGGACATGCATACCAAGGTCCCTCTGATCCTCAGTACTTCCCAGGGTCCTACCATTCATCGTGTATTTCCGTACCTTGTTTGTCCTGCCCCAGTGCATCACCTCTCTCTTATCTGGATTAATTTCTATTTGCCACTGATCACCACCCTTGGAACATGTTAGTCTTCTCCCAAATTGAGCTGAGCCTAGAGATTCCTTTGACTTCCGTTTGCATTTTTTTACTAATTTGCATACTGAACGATTGGTCCTCAGTACTTGGGTAAATAGGGCTTATTAGAGAACACTTAAAGCCACAAGGAAATTGTTTGTTTTTTAGGCTTCTGCTGGTCCTATCTCCTCTTCCCACTAAGTTGACAAGAAAGCTACAAGACCTTACCCTTAAGTCCATGCTTAAGTTCGCAGTCGAGTCCAAAAGGCTTCATTGGAGCCTGATTTGCATACTTAATAATGGATCGTGCCAATTGTAGAAGAGCAGGCTAAAATTGAAACCTGTGGAATGTCAGCAGTTGAGTCTCCAAAGCCATTTTAATTGCCCATTTGCCTTGTCTCTACCAGGCCAGCAAGGTTAAAAATCATTCCATCTGTTTTTTATCTGTTAACAAATTTTCTATCCATGTGACAAGCCTCTTAAGAGCCACCTTTATTGAACACCTTCTGAAAAGTCATGTACTACATTCTCTTTATCTATCTACTTGGTTACCTCTTTTTAAAAAAAAACTGAAATGTGACTTTAATGAATTTGTGCTGGTAGATAAGATTGATCCATTTCTGGATGCTCACTAATTTTGTGTTAAATTATGGATTTTAGAGTCCACAACTGATGTACAGATATATTATGTTTTCTGATAAATTGCAGGATCCATGGCATTTCCAGTTGGTGTGGTGCTCCAAACTTTGCTACATAGTGGGCACATGCTTAAATGAATCATTTTTCAGCCTTTAGAATCATAGAATAATACAGCAGAGAAGGAGGCCATTTGGCCCATCATGCCTGTGCCAGCCTTTTGAAAGAGTCAGTTAGCACTATCTATGGTCAACTGCCACAAGACAGAATAGATTAGATGCATCAATAGAGGAGATCTTTCTCTTAGTCTAATCTCGCTGTTGTTTAGTATATGTGCCACTGGGCATCCCAGTGATTGTGATCAAAATAAATCGGCTCAGATTTGATACTTTACAATTTGTTGTGTTGGTGTTTACTGATGCTAATAATATTGTAACAGTCTCTATAGAGACCAATAACTTTTAGAAAAAAAACTGAACTTCCAGTGACAAAGTTGCACGATTTCATGTTGAAAGACTTTTACTGTAAACAGGCAGACTAAATTAATATAGTGTCATATCCCCTGCTGAGATTACCCCTGAACAAGCCTGATCCCAGGGTGGAACCCAGCTTGATAGATCCCAACATTTATTTGTTTGTTTGGATACGTGGAGAGTAGCTACCAGAGTCATAGGAGTCAGCTGATGAACTTTTAACAAAAGAATAAAACATTTATTAAACAAGAAAAGATACTATACCCTTACAGAAATATACGGATTTGTAAGGATAACACAAGTTACAAAAGCTATATTATACTCTTGATACATGGACTGTGTACATTATAGGCACCCTGTGGCCAGACACACCACGTTCTGAAACCAAGTGACAGATGCCACCTCAACCAGATGCTATAGATTTCTCCTCAACTCCCCCCTCAGACGCTTGTCACGCCATGAACCAACTGGTCTCACTGCACTCTGTCTTTCACATGAGGGTTTCCAATCTCCAAGACCTTACCCTGGAATCTTCTCTCAAATTAACACTTTCTCTCAGACCCCTTCCACAAGGGCCACCCCCATGATTTCAAACTCTCCTTCCGATGTTCCTTTTCCCTGGGTTACCACATGCATTCAAGCTGTTTTCCACACACACTGTCTCCCTCTCAGCTGTCAACAGTATACCACTGTTTCACATGCTCTTAGCAGAGAGTTACAGACGTTCACTTATCTCTTTGGACCTTCTTGCTTCTTGCAAGCTGTTCTTGCCTTGAATCTGCTTTCTGCAGCTTTTGTCTCTTTAAATCTGAAGCCTGGAGCCTTTCTCTCTGCCTCTCACTCTTTTTTCTTAACTTCACTTAACAGGACTTTTTCCAGATCCCTGTCCTTCCTTTGACTAGAAGGTCTGCTTTGGACTTCCCCCTCTTCTACTCTCCTGGATTTTGGGGTTTTCCTTAGCTTGGGACTGGCTATCTTTCCCCTTCTAGGTTTGCTTTACAGCTGTCTTCAAACCAACTGAACTCTAACAGCTTCCAAAACAAAACTGCTGTTGCTGTTTTTTTATGTGTGTGTCGTGTATGAATGGGAGGGACCAGCCTCTCTGGCCCTCTCTTTAGCAGTCATGAAACTAAAACTCAGTTTAACCTTTCTTAGCACAGATACAGAAATACAAATCAAACTTACACTCTAAAGCTCAAACTCATTGCTAACACCCACAAATACCAATATAACTTTAACTATGTCTATTTCCTAACAATAGGCTAAATATTTCTTGTAATTTAGTATAATAGTTGCCTATTAAGTAAAATTACTTCCCCACTAACTAACTAATTAATTCAGCTGAAAATACTGCTCGTTTTCTACATTTTGCCATGCTCTCAGCAGATATGTGGCCTTGCCGTTAAGTCCTGCACTCCTCCTGGCTTTTCAGCAGACCCCCTTCTTTCTGTCACACCAAGATGAGTCTTCTAGTCTTCCTGTGTTCTTTTGAAAGTCCCTTCTGAGTATCCTTGAACTGGCTTCTATCTGCAAGGCCCAGTCTGGGAACTCCTGGTCCTTTTAAATCTTCAAGTGTCCTGTCTGTGTTCAAACAGTATCGGCATCCTACTCGGCTAATGCAAAACAGTTTTATTTTATTCATTCATGGGATATGGGTGTCACTGGCTAGGCCACCATTCATTGCCCATCCTAATTGCCCTTCAGAGCGTGAGGGTGAGCTGCTGCCTTGAACTGTTGCAGTTCATGTGGTGTAGGTACATGACAGTGCTGTTAGGGAGGGAATTCCAAGATTTTGACCCAGTGACAGTGAAGGAATGGTGATGTACTTCCAAGTCAGGCTGGTGAATGGCTTGGAGGGGAACTTCCAGGTGGTGGTGTTACCATATGTTTGCTGTCCTTGTCATTCTAGATGGGTTTGGAAAGTGTTGTCTAAGGAGCGTTGGTGAGTTCTTGCAATGCATCTTGTAGATGGTGCACACTGCTGCCGTTGTGTCGGTGGTAGCGGGAGCGAATGTTTATAGGTGGAGTGCCAAACAAGCGGGCTGCTTTGTCCTAGATGGCCTTCAAGTTTCTTGAGTGTTGCTGGAGCTGCATTCATCCAGGCAAATGGAAAGTATTCCATCACACTCCTGATTTGTGCCTTGCTTCCATTTATCTTCTAGACTCCCTAGATATCAGAAAATATGGATCCATCGTGGGTCTTAGAACACTGATCATGAATAGCTTGCTACGTCATTGAAGAGTTCCAACAACAGTAAAGTCAAATTTTGACCTTGAGGCTTTGAAAACCTGTCTGAGTCTTTTATATAATCAAGTTATGAACTTTAATATTGAAATTGAAGAGTTCTTGGATAACCATAACAATATCACATAATTCAAACTGCAGTACTGCAGATGATGCATGCTGCAGTTGTATGGTTTATTTAAAAACAGACTGCTACTGGAAAACAATTTGCCTCTAGTAAAATGCATCTACTTGTGATATTATAAGCAAGTGCATAAGCATTTGTCCTTCAAGCTAATAACCACTTTTTTCCTCCTATCCTTGCCTTTCTGTATATCAATGCTTAAACACTATCATTAGTCACTTCTTGAACTGCTGCTGCAATATGCATTCTATAATTCTTGTTGGGACATATACTCAATTCTTTGTACCAGTAATTTTAATGTGCGAAGAACTGAACCTTGAGGAGGAAGGAAGCTTTGTATTTGAATTCTATATCTTAATTTTATTACAACTCCTATTTTAATTATGTACTTACAGTACAGGTGTACATTTGTAATGAAATGCTTGCTTGAAGATCTGTAGCAAAGAAAACACAATTTTACTGTAGTAAAGATTCATGATTGATTAAAACTTTTTAACTCAACAGCTTTTGCAGCTTATAGCAAATTCACAGCTGACCTCTTTAAGTGGAGCTGCACAGAAGAACTACTTCAATATTCTGGAAAAGATTGTTCGGAAAGGTAAACTTAACTCTTTAAATGTGCAAATGTGTAAAACCTATTTCTCAGACTAGAAATGCAGAGAGATCAATATGAAGTTCCTTCCTCAAAGACATTTTAAAGAATTAGTTGTTTTATCTTTATATTCAGAAGTCTTAAACCTAGTTACATACTAGACAGGATTAGTGTCCACTTATTTATCTTACAGACTGTGTAGAATTTTCAAGTAAAGTAGTATTACAGCATGCGGAATGTTTGAAGAAGATAATTTGCGCTTATAGCACCTTCATGACCTCCGGATGCCCCAAGGTGCATTACTGCCAGTGAATTACTTTTGAAGCGTAGTCACTGTTGTAATGTAGGAAACACAGTAGCCAATTTGTGAAATTCACTGTGAACTCCCAGGTTGAAATGCAAAAATTGGCTTGCAAAGCTAATTGGTGATAATGGTGTCCTCACAATGGTTGAAACTGATAATCTTCTTGTTTCATGGTGTATATTTATCTTATTCAATTTATGAAAAGTATGCTAGATAATTCTCTAAAATATTAGTAAATCGAGACATTGCTTTTTGTGAAAGGAATGGCATCTCCAAATTGGCCTACGCTGACTTTACTCCAATCTCAAACTGGTAATTAATGTAGAGTCTCGAAGTGAAATGGGCATATCGGCTGAACACCCATGTTCCATACTCATTTCTTTTAAAGATCCTGGTTCCATCTCTTGAGCTGTTTTTCTTTAAGTTATTGTCTAATGAATAGCAGAAGAAATTGCAGCCTTAAAGTATAAAAGTGTAGAGGCTGAAGAGTGGAAGAAAGGGAAATCCACTTGAGTATTGCTGAAAAAAGACATTTTTTCGCAACTATTCATCTTGCACTCATCAGGACAATCGCAAAAATACCAGTGTCAGGGGAAGCAACAACTTTATACTGTGTGAGAAGAGAATGCTGACTGGTTGGCAAGTGGACTCTGGTAGAGGCATTGCCATCAAGAATGTGCCAGTTAATTGTGACTGACAATTAACTGACAAGCATTTTTTGAAATTTAAACCATTTATGTTAGAAGGTTGCCAACTCTGGGTGTTTCGTGTAGATTTGACCTTGTTGCAATAAATCGTGACACTTGGTCATCCAATATTTAAACCATCCACAGTGCATTGCAAAATTTCCAAACGTGTTCACTTTATCTAACAAGAAATTCTCAGAGTAGAATATGGTTTCCACCACATACCAGATTGGTTAGACAGGAGATGTGGATAGATTTTTTTTTTTCTTCCATTTGAGTTTCAAAAAGCAGTGATTACAAGCACAAGTAATTTCCTTGTGGCTGTCCTGCGGGGTTCCTTTTGTAAACACTTTCTCATACTCCTGAATCACACTATTGTTTGATAAGTGTGCAACAGGGAACATTAGCTTGCATAATTATACCATCAAGGAAAACGGACCCCATTTTATAGCTATTAATTTGTTTTTAATATAATATGTACCTGTATATCTTTCAATGTTTAAGAAAAACTTGATATTGCTCCTGCGAGTGACATTGTGAAAGGCAGAGGACAGGTAAGTATTTCTGGTGCCCTATTTCTAGGGCAGGGCCAGACATAAGGAAATTCCGGCAGGGAGTGACTGAAACTGAAAATGGACAGTCCTTGAGTGCCATGGTGGGGTGAGAATTTAGAGCATGAAGGCACGCAGTCATGAAATACATACAGAAAGTGTTCTCTTCTAGGATGCCAACAACAGAGCCCAGGAGATTAACCTTCAATTCCTGGGGACTGCTGGACAATTCTAGTGTTAACACAGTGCTTGTGTGATTTTTTTTTTTATTGGGCTTTTTTTGCCCTTTTTTATTTTCTCCATGATTGTTTTAAACTGGTTCCTGCACAGCAGCTAAGGTAGGTTGGAAGATGTGGTTGGGATTTAAGAGACTTTTTTTTCCCCCTATCTGCTTCCTGGATCTGTGGCAGTTTATTTTTCCTGCCTGTTTATGAAATTTGCGAATTAGTAAGTCCTATTCATCCAGTGCTTAACACATTAGACTACACATTAATATACCAGTTTAGTCCTTTCAGTCATGAATTATCCAATCATTGGCTTTATCTAAAATCATCTCAATTTTCCTCAATCAATGTGATGTCAGTTAAGAGTACCTAATTACACAAAAATATAAGCACTAAAGATAAATTCTTGTCACCATCTGGATAAACCATGAATTAGTTTCACAGATTACTTTGTACAAATTACTTTACACGCTATAATTTGCCGCCTTGTAAACATTGAGTAGTCTTCTGTATGAAGCATATCTGACTTTCATGAATGTTTTAGGTTTTTGTGTCATGCTTAAAAGCATATTAATAATCACAATCAGCTCTTTTGACTCCCAACTTCCTCAGTAAATATGCTGATCTTTAGTAGAGTTGTGAATTTTGATTCGTGAAAAGGAATTCAAGCATGCTGTTTGCAATCATTTAGTCCTTACCTCATGAGTTCTTAATCAGCTAATAGAAACAGTTCTTTGAATAATGTGACTTGATGATGTGGTTTTTTTTTTTAAAAGTGACAATACTTGTAAAACTGCAACTCCTTTATGTTGCCATACCCAAAATCACATTTACTGGAAATATATTTTCAAATGTGTAATGTCTAAAAGTAATACATCTTAGTGTGGTTAGAATTCTAAATTAAAATCTGAACTTTGAGCATTGAAGATAATTGATTAGACAGAAGTTGTAAAATACTCTGGTAAGTTTCATGCTATGCAAATCTTTTTTGCTTTTATCTCTCCACCCCCCCCCCCCCCACCACTTTCCATCTCAAAAATCAGTAAAGTTGGATGGGATTCTTAAATGTAACTTTGTAATTTTTTGTACTAATCAAAATGGGAAGATGAAGGCAGTCATTACTAAAGAATTATTTTTATTCATTCACAGGAAGTGGGCTTCACTGACTGGGCCAGCATTTATTGCCCATCCTTAGTTGCCCCTAAGAAGGTGGTGGTGAGCTGCCTTCTTGAACAGCTGCAGTCCATGTACTGTAGGTACACCCACAGTGCTGTTAGGAAAGGAGTTGTTCCAGGGTTTTGTTCCAATGACAATGAAGGAACAGCGATATATTTCCAAGTCAAGGTGCTGAGTGACTTGGAGGGGAACTTCCAGGTGGTGGTGTTCCCATCTATCTGCTGCCTTTGTCCTTCTAGATGGTAGTGGTCGTGGGTTTGGAAGGTGCTATATAGGGAGCCTTGGTGAATTTCCGCAGTGCATCTTGTAGGTGGCACGCACTGCTGCTACTGTGTGCGTTGGTGATAGATGGAGTAAATGCTTATGGATGTGGTGCCAATCAAGCGGGCTGCTTTGTCCTGGATGATGTCAAGCTTCTTGAGTGCTATGGGAGCTGCACTCATCCAGGCAAGTGGAGAGCATTCTATCACACTCCTAACTTGTGCTTTGTAGATGGACAGACTTTAGGGAGTCAGGAGGTGAGTTACTCATCACAGGATTCCTAGCCTCTGACCTGCTCTTGTAACCACAGTATTTATATGGCTAGTTCAGTTTCTGGTCATTGGTAACCCCCAGGATGTCATTTGTTGGGGATTCAGTGATCGTGATGCCATTGAACGTCCAGATGGTTAGATTCTCTCTTGTTGGAGATTGCCTAGCACTTGTGCTTGTGTGGCACTTGTCAGCCCAAGCCAGGACATGGACTGCTTCAGTATCTAAGGAGTTGCAAATGGTGATGAACATTGTACAATCATCAGCAAATATCTCCACTTCTGACCTTATGGAAGGAAGGCCATTGATGAGGCAGCTAAAACTGTTTGGGCTAATTACACTACCCTGAGGAATTCCTATAGTGATGTCCTGGAGTTGAGATGACTGACCTCCAACAACCACAACCATCTTCCTTTGTGCTAGGTATGACTCCAACCAGTGGAGATTTTCCCCCTGATTCCCATTGACTCCATTATTGCTAGGGCCCCTTGATGCCACACTTGGTCAAATGCGGCCTTGATGTCAAGGACAGTCACTGACTCCTCACCTCAGAAGTTCACCTCTTTTGTCCACGTTTGAACCAAGGCTGTAATGAGGTCAGGAGCTGAGTGGCCCTGGTGGAACCCAAACTGGGCACCAGCGAACAGGTTATTGCTAAACAAGTCCGCTTGATAGCACTTTTGATGATCCCTTCCATTACTTTACTGATTATTGCAAGTAGACTGATGGGGTGGTAATTGGCCAGGTTGGGTTTGTCCTGCTTTTTATGTACAAGACATTCCTGGGCAATTTTCCACATAGCTGGGTAGTTGCCAGTGTTGTAGCTATGCTGGATCAGCTTGGTTAGGGTTGCGGCAAATTCTGGAACATAAGTCTTCAGTACTATTGCCGGGGGCCATGTCCTTGGCAGTTTCCAGTGCCTTTAGCTGTTTCGTGACATCACATGCAGTCAATTGGCTGAAGACTGGTATCTGTGATGCTGGGGACCTCCAGAGGAGGCAGAGATGGATCATCCACTCAGCATTTCTGGCTGAAGATTTGTAACAACCTTATCTTTTGTACTGATGTGCTTGGCTCCCCCATCATTGAAGATGAGGGTATTTGTGAGCCTCCTCCTTCAGTGAATAAAACACCTTTGTTCCATCTTTGGCAGCTGGCATCGTCTTTAGCATACTCTGGTCAGGTAAACAATACAGATTCAGTGTAAAATTTCTTCCAGTCAACTTAAATCACACAAGACCACCTTCAGTAATGTGAAATTTTCCATTTCCACCAGCAGCTCCCCCAGGGCTGAATAAAATATGTGAGCTCACAGGTTTCAGAATGCCTGAAGGAACCTGTGATTGGAGGTCAAGGAGCTGTTATTCTGCCTGGTCCAACTGCCACCAGGCAAGAGACTTTGGCTACTCCTTCGCCAATCACTTTTTGACCAGCTGCTGGACAAATACTCTAACCCATTTGGCATCTTCCAACAGGCCAAGGAGAAAAAGCAGAGAAACAAAAAAGAGCTGGGAGTCTTAGGAAGCCTGGAAAATCTCCACCAGGCTCCACGAGGCTGGGAGCAGCCCTGGGGGAGCTGCCATTCAGCCTTGCACCAGTCTGGATCTGGCTGCCATCCACAAAGGCAGGGCTGGGGTCAATACCCAGGAATAAGTTTGTTATCATTGAACTTGAAACAGTTTTGCTCAAAATAGGAATTTGGCTGATGCTTGTGTTAACTCATTTGTAACTATCAAAAGAGATGGGACATTTACCTCATCCTATAGGTTCAATAGGTATGAACAAACCCTAATTTGCAAAGATCATTTGCAAATCACTGCACTATCCAGTCCATCTGTAATTCTATCCTGTGGTTTTTATTTTTTTCAATTGTGTGAACATTGAAATATGTTTTCTGGTTCTGTTACAGTACTTGAGGACCAACAGAATCCTCGACTAATCAAAAACCTTCTTCAGGATCTGGGCTCTGCCCTCTGTATCCTAGTTCGTGAGGTGGGAAGGTGTGTCCTTGTTGGTAACATTAACATCTGGGTTTACCGTATGGAAACTATTCTGAATTGGCAACACCAGCTAAATAATCTGCAGATTACCAGGGTAGGAATACTAAACTCACTTTATTGCCTACAACCCTTCTTTTGGTTTAACTTTCTTGTTGATCAGATGTATGAACCTTTATGTTAGCAATTGATCCGTGTTGTAGTAATGTAAATTTGTTGCTTCCTTGATATCACCCTATTCACCATGGCTGAAGTTGCTTTTGGGTATATAATTTGTAATCTTGTATTGGGCTATACACCTTGTTGCTTGTTTTTAATTCAAATTACATTTTATAAATACAGAGCACTGATTTTCAAGAATAAAATATGTGGGCTCACAGGTTTCAGAATGCCTGAAGGAACCTGCGATTGGAGGTCAAGGAGCCGTTATTCTGCCTGGTCCAACTGCCACCAGGCAGGAGACTTTGGCTGCTCCTTCGCCAATCACTTTTTGACCAGCTGCTGGACAAATACTCTAGCCCATCTGGCATCTTCCAACAGGCCAAGGAGAAGAAGCAGAGAAACAAAAAAGAGCTGGGAGTCTTAGGAAGCCTGGAAAATCTTCACCAGGCTCCACGAGGCTGGGAGCAGCCCTCGGGGAGCTGCCATTCAGCCTTGCGCCAGTCTGGATCTGGCTGCCATCCACAAAGGCAGGGCTGCGTTCTTGGCACACTGACCTGAAAAGGTGAAAGCCTTTTCGCAGTGACATAGCCCAGATGAGTTTGCAGAATGTCCCCTTGAAGGGAGAGGAGAAATGGAGGAAGATTTGTAGAAGTGCCAGTTTAACACTTTGGGGGCCCAGATGTGGGCCTGGTGTCCCTAAAGGAACTGCCTGTTAATGGAAGGGGATCTGGGTCCCCATAAAATAGCCACCATCCAGTTTCAATCAGTGTGAAAGAATCTGAAGGCAGCTAGTCTGGGTAGGTTCAAACAACTCCCCGAATTTCTCATTATCTGGGCTCTCTCTGGGTGTAGCTGACACCATGACCAATGTTATTTGCAATTTGGGTACTCAATATTAGAATAATTTTACATTTCCAGGTCTGATGCTTTTCAGATGGTTTGGACACCACCAATGTTCTTGGTTGCTTGGGAGGGTCTTGCACCTTGGGCATCAGATCTGCCTGCGCCCTTTGGACCTTACTATGTAGTTTGTGTTTTCTGTTCTGCTGAGTATTAAAGGTTTCTGAGAGCCAAGCTGTCCTACACATTGGACATGTTGCTATTCGCTATTCGGCTATTGCCACTTCAGATCAATATTACGATTCGCAGAACACGTGACATTGCTGTTTGCCAGCTCCTGCAATCAGCTTTGAGATGTTCCCAGTAGTTGAAAGTATAATATTATTTGACTTGCCCTCTTGTCCCCCTTCTTGTTCATCCTGATTTGCTTGCTGTTCCAATTTGCAGCACAAAATGCTGTTTTGGTAATGTTGAATCATCCAAATAAATGACTGCTCAAATTGATATTACTGCAATGCAGATAGTTTTGGAGCATTTAAAGATAGCTCAATTGCTATTTTTTTTCCTGCAATTAAATACACACAAAAGATAGCAAGATTTGCAAGAAAAGATTTCCAAACAACATAGCCGTTGCTTTTGATTTTTCTTCTGAAACGTATTTCCAAATTCCAAGGATAATTTGAGTATGAATCCAACATTTTAACCCAACATATCAACTATGACCATCTGCATTCCACAAGCCACTCATCAGTGTTCCCAGCAGTGTGTTTCACATAGTATTTGATCATCTTTGTCTTTATTCTTATTGTTGACAATCTCTTCATTCAGTTTATCAAAAAGGTTAATTGACATGACATCAAATGCTTTATGAATGAGAGTGATTGCAATCAGATCTGACTACAAAATTAACAATTTTTTTTGATACCCTTTACTCTTTATCAATGCCTTTCGTGATTTTTTTTTAAAGTAGACATTTAAAGATCTAAATTGTGCCATCTCTCAAACTTCCTACAATAGTAAAGAAACTTCAGTTCAGTTTATCAATAGTGTACTATTGGTTTCAGTTGTTCAAGACTAATACTAATTAAAGGAGAAAAAGCTCCACATCTTTGACGAGCACTTTTTTCTCTACATTAAAGCCATAGTAGATGCAAGTTTTGAATGCCATGATGGATTTTAGTCACTCCATTTTATACCTTGAATCTACTAAAAGGCAAAACCAAACCAGTTAGAGCAGTGTTTGGAAACTTTCATACTGGAAGTTTATGAATAAGTTTGCACGGTCATGTTCTGTTGTTACCATGGACTTTACCCTGTGTTACATGCGCTAACTGCATTGAATGCTGAAATGCTAAGGTCACTTTGATGATTTCATACAAATGCATTGGTCCACAGTTTTGATAGTAATAGAAGGTAAACAAACGGAAGCCTAATGTTTGTACCCACCTTGATGTTGAATAGTTCCACCCGTTTGAAATGGCCTAGAAGCATTTGCATTCACGACACATCCTAAGAAGTACTATAATTACATGATTCCTTGTCACAAAGTTTTAAGACCTTCTTATCTTTGGCCAGTCATTCCTGCAGGAATTTATGATGAGAATTTTAAACCCCAAGAACAGGTGTGTTGTGTCTGTGTGTGTGTGTGTGCATTTAAGTGCATCCACAGTCCTGTTAGTAGAGAGTTCCTGGATTTTGACCTTGACCCAGCAACAATGAAGGAACAGCATTTTTTTTTCATATATGAAGTCAGGATGATGTGTGGCTTGGGAAGGAACTTGCAGGAGGTACTTCATGAACCTGCTGCCTTGCTATTCTAGGTGGTAGAGTTCACAAGTTTGGAAGGTGCAGTCAAAGAAACTTTGGTTTTCTGCAGTTGCAGAGGTGGTGGATGAATGTTGATCATCTTCATCCTGGATAGTGTAAAGCCTTTTTGAGTAGTGCTGGAGCTGCACTGATTCAGGCAAGTGGAAAGTATTCCATCACGCTCTTGATTTGTGCCATGTACATGGTGGACCAGTATTTGGAAGTTGAGAGATCAATCACTTGCTGCAAAATTCCTAGCCTTTGACCTGGTCTTGTAATTAAAGTATCTATATGGCTGGTCCCATTTAAACTTTTAGTCAAACGTTATCCCCAGAATGTTGATGGTGGGGGATTCAGCAATGGTGATTCCATAAAATGTCAAGAGGAAGGTGGTTAGACTATCTTTATTGTTAGAGATTATCTGGCACTTAAATGACAAGTAACATTTGTACCATATATCAACTTGAGCCTGAATATTGTTCAAGACTTTCTGCATGCAGACACAGACTGCTTCATTTTCTCAGAGTTGCAAATGGAACCAAACATTGTGCAATCGTCAGTGAACAACCCCATTTCTGAGCTTTAATAGAGGAAAGGTCATTGGAGCAGTTGAGATGCTTGGGCCTAGGGCACTACCCTCAGGAATTCTTGGGGCTGGGATGATTTGGCCTCCCACAACCACAGTCTGTGTTAGCTATGATCCAGTCAATGGAGAGATTTTCCTGATTTTTATTGACTACAATTTTAGTGCTCCTTAATGCACTATCAGATGCTGGTCATGATATCAAGAGCATTTGCTCTCCCCTCCCCTCTGAAATATGGTTATTTGATCCATGTTTGGATCAAGGCTGTAATAAGGTCTGGAATCGAGTGGTGCTAACAGAGATAAAAACAAAAAAACTGCAGATGCTGGAAATCCAAAACAAAAACAAAAACAGAATTACCTGGAAAAACTCAGCAGGTCTGGCAGCATCGGCGGAGAAGAAAAGAGTTGACGTTTCGATTCCTCATGACCCTTCGACAGAACTTGAGTTCGAGTCCAAGAAAGAGTTGAAATATAAGCTGGTTTAAGGTGTGTGTGTGGGGGGCGGAGAGAGAGAGAGGTGGAGTGGGGGTGTGGTTGTAGGGACAAACAAGCAGTGATAGAAGCAGATCATCAAAAGATGTCAACAACAATAATACAAAAGTACATAGGTGTTAAAGTTAAAGTTGGTGATATTATCTAAACGAATGTGCTAATTAAGAATGGATGATAGGGCACTCAAGGTATAGCTCTAGTGGGGGTGGGGAGAGCATAAAAGATGTAAAAAAAAAATATATAAAATAAATAAATAATTTTTTTTTTTATAATGGAAATAGGTGGGAAAAGGAAAATCTATATAATTTATTGGGGAAAAAAAGAGAAAAGGAAGGGGGAAACAGAAAGGGGGTGGGGATGGGGGAGGGAGCTCACGACCTAAAGTTGTTGAATTCAATATTCAGTCCGGATGGCTGTAAAGTGCCTAGTCGGAAGATGAGGTGTTGTTCCTCCAGTTTGCGTTGGGTTTCACTGGAACAATGCAGCAAGCCAAGGACAGACATGTGGGCAAGAGAGCAGGGTGGAGTGTTAAAATGGCAAGCAACAGGGAGGTTTGGGTCATTCTTGCGGACAGACCGCAGGTGTTCTGCAAAGCGGTCGCCCAGTTTACGTTTGGTCTCTCCAATGTAGAGGAGACCACATTGGGAGCAACGAACGCAGTTGACTAAGTTGGGGGAAATGCAAGTGAAATGCTGCTTCACTTGAAAGGAGTGTTTGGGTCCTTGGACGGTGAGGAGAGAGGAAGTGAAGGGGCAGGTATTGCATCTTTTGCGTGGGCATGGGGTGGTGCCATAGGAGGGGGTTGAGGAGTAGGGGGTGATGGAGGAGTGGACCAGGGTGTCCCGGAGGGAGCGATCCCTACGGAATGCCGATAGGGGGGGTGAAGGGAAGATGTGTTTGGTGGTGGCATCATGCTGGAGTTGGCGGAAATGGCGGAGGATGATCCTTTGAATGCGGAGGCTGGTGGGGTGATAAGTGAGGACAAGGGGGACCCTATCATGTTTCTGGGAGGGAGGAGAAGGCGTGAGGGCGGATGCACCAACTTTAACTTTAACACCTATGTGTTCTTTTGTATTATTGTTGTTGACATCTTTTGATGATCTGCTTCTATCACTGCTTGTTTGTCCCTACAACCACACCCCCACTCCGCCTCTCTCTCTGTCTCTCTCTCCGCCCCCCCAAACACACACCTTAAACCAGCTTATATTTCAACTCTTTCTCGGACTCGAACTCAAGTTCTGTCGAAGGGTCATGAGGACTCGAAACATCAACTCTTTTCTTCTCCGCCGATGCTGCCAGACCTGCTGAGTTTTTCCAGGTAATTTTGTTTTTGTTTTGGTGCTAACAGAGTATTGGTGAGTAAGTACCACTTGGTAACACTGATGTATTTCATCACTTGATTGGTGATTGGAAAGTAGACTGCTGGGGCAGGTTAAATTTTCCTGCTTTTGGCTGACAGGATGTACCTGGGCAAGTTTCCACTTTTTTTTTGGTAAATGCCGTTATTGTAATTGTTTGGCTAGAGGCGCATCTAGTTCTGGAGCATAGGTCTTCAGCACTACAGTCAGGATATTGTTGAGGTGCATAGCCTTTTCTATATCCAGTGCACTTATAAGGAATGTACATTTACAGCACTGCTTGTGAGACAGGAGGAGCAGGAGTGTTTGCTCCAGGCCCAGTAAGCTTTCTTCCACATGATTGGACCCTGCTATTTGGCAAATGACCCTCCTTATCAGACATCTGTTTCTGGGCTACTTTTGAAACCCAGTGGGAGACCTGTTGAATTTCGGCATGTCTTACAACTGGGTTTCCTATGCATATTAAAAAAAAATCATTTTTCACCTCAATCCCACCCCTCCCCTGTCCTCAGTTGAGTTAGTCAGGCTCTGAGTAAATATTGGGTCCTATATTTCTAAACCTGAAAGTCCTCTGGTACACTCCTGAGGGTTGTAACTGCATTGTGTAAATGGTGTAGTATCTTATAATTTCAGCAATATTATAAAAATCTTGGTATAAAAAAGCACTATTCTCCCATTTGAAGGAAGCTGATGGCACAATTTTTCTTTGTTTACAGCAAATAAATAATGGAGCAACATTGAGTGATCTTCCCCTTCATATGCAGAACAGCATTCTATATAGGTTTTCTGATGGTCTGGATATTGTCAGCTTGGGCCAAGTGACTTCTACTCTGCACATGCTCAGTGAAGATAGACATCTGTGGAAAAAACTTTGCCAGTACCATTTTGCAGAAAAGCAGGCAAGTCTGTCAGATGAAGTAGAATGTGACCTAATAAAATGCAGTCAAAGTATGAAACTGAAATAATTTGTGTGTGAAATGGCTTCAAAAGAACTAATGCTGAAATTGAGAAATAATAGTTTTACCCCTAGAATGCATGTTAAAACTGAGGATTATGATCAGTAGCTTCATCAAGCCTGCATGTGGAGTCACTACTTTAATACTTTAGTTGGATGCCTACGCTGTTCTCAGATATTGTGTTGAGGAGGTGTTCAGTTACACTGTGGTACTTTGTTGCAACGTCAGCCGACTGACAGGGTTCCAGAGTTGATGTTTTTTTTAAAAATCAGAACCGTAGCTGTCTTCTGTTACATTCGGCAATCCAATTGCACCCACTTGGGAGCATTCAAGGTAGAAATTCTTGGGGATTCCTGGTCTCAAGCTTTGCTAAGGTGATGTGAAGAAATTGTGTCTCCTGATTTTTCTCTCGTCACCTTGCAAGATATCTACCCATTTGAGAGTGGGGATATTAGTCTGCATTCTGTCTTCCAAGAATTTTTGCAGGCTAAGTGGCCACTTGTTATCATCAGATATCTGACCCAGTGTGCACCTACACTGAATCTGCATGCTTCATGCTCTCGTCGGGACTTGGAAAAATTTATTAATTTTGCTTCCAATCTCCACCCCTCCATCATTTTCACGTGGTCCATCTCTGACACTTCCCTTCCTTGACCTCTCTGTCTCAATTTCTGGTGATAGACTGTCCGCCAATATCCATTACAAGCCTACCGACTCCCACAGCTACCTCGACTACAGCTCCTTACACCCTGCTTCTTGTAAGGACTCCATCCCATTCTCTCAGTTCCTTCGCCTCCGTCGCATCTGTTCCGATGATGCTGCCTTCAAAAACAGTTCCTCTGACATGTCCTCCTTCTTCCTTAACTGAGGTTTTCCACCCACGGTCGTTGACAGGGCCCTCAACCGTGTCTGGCCCATCTCCCACGCATCCGCCCTCACGCCTTTTCCTCCCTCCCAGAAACATGATAGGGTCCCCCTTGTCCTCACTTATCACCCCACCAGCCTCCGCATTCAAAGGATCATCCTCCACCATTTCCGCCAACTCCAGCATGATGCCACCACCAAACACATCTTCCCTTCACCCCCCCTGTCGGCATTCCGTAGGGATCGTTCCCTCCGGGACACCCTGGTCCACTCCTCCATCACCCCCTACTCCTCAACCCCCACCTATGGCACCACCCCATGCCCACGCAAAAGATGTAACACCTGCCCCTTCACTTCCTCTCTCCTCACCGTCCAAGGGCCCAAACACTCCTTTCAAGTGAAGCAGCATTTCACTTGCATTTCCCCCAACTTAGTCTACTGCATTCGTTGCTCCCAAAGCGGTCTCCTCTACATTGGAGAGACCAAACGTAAACTGGGCGACCGCTTTGCAGAACACCTGTGGTCTGTCCACAAGAATGACCCAAACCTCCCTGTCGCTTGCCATTTTAACACTCCACCCTGCTCTCTTGCCCACATGTCTGTCCTTGGCTTGCTGCATTGTTCCAGTGAAGCCCAACGCAAACTGGAGGAACAATACCTCATCTTCCGACTAGGCACTTTACAGCCTTCCAGACTGAATATTGAAATTAACAACTTTAGGTCTTGAACTCCCTCCTCCATCCCCACCCCCTTTCTGTTTCTTCCCCCTTCCTTTTGTTTTTTCCAATAAATGATATAGATTTTTCTTTTCCCACCTATTTTTAAATATTTTTAAATTTTTTATGCTCCCCCCACCCCCACTAGAGCTATACCTTGAGTGCCCTACCATCCATTCTTAATTAGCACATTCGTTTAGATAATATCACCAACTTCAACACCTATGTGTTCTTTTGTCTGTGACATCTGTTGATGATCTGCTTCTATCAGTGCTTGTCCCTACAACCACACCACCCCCCACCACTTCTCCCCCCCCCCCACCCAACCCCCCACCTTAAACCAGCTTATATTTCACCCCTTCCTTGCATTCACCTAGTTCTGTTGAAGGGTCATGAGGACTCGAAACGTCAACTCTTCTCCACCGATGCTGCCAGACCTGCTGGGTTTTTCCAGGTAATTCTGTTTTTGTTCTGAATCTGCATGACTGTTCAAACAATAAGATTGAAGAATCCTCACTGAGAAATGCAGAGCCTAAACCGGGAAGTATAAATTAGAAATAAAAGACAAAGTGCTGGAAAAACTCAGCAGATCTGGCAGCATCTGTGAAGAGAGAAACAGAGTTAATGTTTCGAGTCCAATATGGCTCTTCTTCATAACTTGAAGTATCACATTTCCGATCTTAACCACTCCTTGCGTTTTTAGAGAGAGAGAGTTTTTCCTCCTGCTACCTTTGAGTTTTGCCGATCACCTTCATTTAGTGTCCTAATTGGTCCTTGACCCTTCCTCCAATGAAAGCAGTTCCTTGCTATTTTCTTTGTCCAGACCCCTGATTGTTTTGAACATCGCTATCAAACCTTCTCTAAGGGGAACAGACCCAGCTTCTCCAATTTATCCATTTAACTAAAGTGCCCCGTACCTGGGCCATTCTCAGATCTTTTCTGCACTCCCTCTGCCTTCACAATGCTCAAGTGTTTTATAACCAGTGTTTTATAAAGGTTCTCCGTCAGTGATTTGTGCATATTTACCACCAAGTTTCTCTATTCCTATAACCCCCTCTGTAGAATTATATCCTTTTATTTTATATTGCCTCTCATTCTTTCCACCAAAATGTATCACATCACACTTCTCTTCATTAAATTTTCTGCCATCTATCCACTCATTCCACTGGTCTGTCTGTGGTCCTCTTGAAATCTATCACTATCTTCCTCGAGGTTCACTATCTTCCATAAATATTTGTGTCATCTGCAAATTTTGAAATTGTGCCCTGCTCTTATGATGTAGCAAATGTGTGCCAGGCTGACCAAATCCACTAGGGAAACTTGGTCGCGCTATCACAATGGTTTTACAACTTGTGTTTATTATGAGAAGATGTGTGCACTGAATTCAGAAGTAATGAGTCCGCCAAGACCTTTTAGAGATTTTTTTTAAAAATTAAAATTTTTATTAACAAAAAAAATTTCAAGAACATAAGACTACAATTACTAGTATAATAAATCCTAAAATTCTTTAACCTGACTCCCAGTTATATACCCTCTTTAAAGCAACAGTCCAAAATAGATAAAAGCAAAATATTGTAGATGCTGGAAATCTGAAACAAAAACAGCTGGAAAAACTCAGCAGGTCTGACAGCATCTGCGGAAAGGAAGACAATTAACGTTTTGAGTCCGTATGACTCTTCATTAGACTAAGGAAAAATAGAAAGGAGGTGAAATATAAGCTGGTTGAGGGGGGTGGGACAGGTAGAGCTGGATAGAGGGCCAGTGATAGGTTGAGGCAAAGAAGAGATTGTCATAGACAAAAGGACAAAGGGGTGTTGATGGTGGTGATATTAGCTAAGGAATGTATTAATGGTAACATTAAGAGTAGAAAGCAGGGCGGGCAAGTGACAGATGGCCTGGGTGGGGTGGGGGAAAGGGATCAAAATAGGCTAAAAGTTGGAGATAAAATAATGGATGGAAATAAATTTAAAACTAATAGAAATAGGTGGGAAAAGAAAAATATATATTTTTTAAATTATCAATTATTGGAAAAAGAGGATCGGAAAGGGGGTGGGGATGGAGAAGAGAATTCATGATATGAAGTTGTTGAACTCTGTGTTAAGTCCGGAAGGCTGCAAAGTGCCTAATCGGAAGATGAGGTGCTGTTCCTCAAGTTTGCATTGAGCTTCACTGGAACATTGCAGCAGGCCAAGGACAGACATGTGGGTATGAGAGCAAGGTGGTGTGTTGAAATGGCAAGCGACAGGGAGGTCTGGGTCATGCTTGCGGACAGACCAAAGCAGTCACCCAGTCTGCATTTGGTCTCTCCAATGTAGAGGAAACCGCATTGGGAGCAGTGAATGCAGTAGACTAAATTGAGGGAAGTGCAAGTGAAGTGCTGCTTCACTGGAAAGGAGTGTTTGGCCCCTTGGACGGTGAGGAGGGGGGAAGTAAAGGGGCAGGTGTTGCACTTTCTGTGGTTGCATGGGAAGTTGCCGTGGGAGGGGTTTGAGGTGTAGGGGATGATGGAGGAGTGGACCAGGGTGTCCCGAAGGGAACGGTCCCTATGGAATGTTGACGGAGGGGTGAAGAGAAGATGTGTTTGGTGGTGGCATCATGCTGGAGTTGGCGGAAATGGCCGAGGATGATCCTTTGAATGCGGAGGCTGGTGGAGTGATAAGTGAGGACAAGGGGGACCCTACCGTGGTTCTTGGAGGGAGAGGAACGTGTGAGGGCGGATGCGCGGGAGTTGGGCTGGACACAGTTGAGGGCCCTGTCAACCACCGTGGTTGGAAAACCTCAGTTAAGAAAGAAGGAAGACATGTCAGAGGAACTGTTTTGGAAAGTGGCATCATCGGAACAGATGTGAAGGAAGTGAGAGAATGGGATGGAGTCCTTACAGAAAGCAGGGCGTGAGGAGCTGTCGTCACACTGCACAACCAAGTCTAGGCCATTAATATAGACCAAGAAAAGCAATAGTCCTAATTATCATTAATCAATTCAAGTATCTTTTAAAGATTATCACAATCTAATCAATTAGGATCGAGTGCAACCAACGTGGAATGTTGAATGAAGGTTTAAGATATGAATTAATACATGAATGATACTGCAAAAACATACATGACAAGTAGTGAGTATTGTTTCAAATTGGGCCCGGCAGCAGGCATGCGTAAACGGCTTTTTCTTCTACTCTTTAGAGTACCTAAGTATTCTCTACTACTCAGACCCCTCAAGAGTATTTGACCCGAGGCTTCCTTGAGAGCTTTTTTCCACTGCCTACTGCACTGAGCTCTCCCAAATTCTCTCTTTTTATACTGTTTTTCAGAGGTGGATACCTGGATTATTGACTAGTTCTTATGGTCCTATAAAGCATTGAGTTCTTTGTCTGAGCCTTGGGTTGAAAATCCCACCTTTTAATGTCATTCACCTGCCATTAGCTTCTTGGGCTTTTGCACATACCTCTTGGCCATGATCAATCACTCTTGCCTCGTCTTTACCTCTCATCTTTTCCATATTGCATCTCAAACTGTTCTATCTGAATAGTTTCATCCTCCCCAGTAAAATCCATCTCGAGCATCAAACTGACTACCACAAGTTTAATTATCAGTTATTTATGTCTTAAGACTGTGTCTAAGACCTGTTAACAAGTTGTTCATAATAGCCATTCATATCAGTTGTCTTATTCAGGCTGTTGAACCATGATGTTGATCACTAAAATAAGTTATATTCTACTTCCACACACAATTAATTAAGCAAGGTTAAATGAAAAGCCTAGCACAGCTTTGTACTATGTTTGTTTTAAGTATTGCACTCTAACTGTTTCAAGAGGCCTTCTATTCCTGGGTCCTTTTTCAGGCTAGTCATCATTATCTAAGGCTAGTTATCCCATTAGCCACCTTTCTGTGGAAATGAAACCTTAAATTTCCAGTGAAATGAAACTTGCAGCACTAACCCATGTTGCCAGTGTCCCTTTTATTCCATGGGCTTCAAATTGGCTGACAAACCTGTTGTATGGATGACCCCTTATCAAAAACCATTTGGAAGTCCATCTACATAACATCAGTTGCATTATCTTCTTCAACACTTAATTGATTTTTTTGGATGAAATGAAGTTTGCATTGTTTGGCAAAACCCTCTCCACTCTCCTCCCCCATTTACTTGAAGTGGTATAATTCTTACGAATTCATTTTAAAATGCATTATTCCATTTCTTGCATGAAACATTATTGTAACAAAAATCACTTTGCAGCTTTTCCCCTTCTTCAAAGACCTTCTGAATTAAGTAACTTTGAGTGAAATGTTTTAAGCATGAAGTTAGCCAAACTTTGCATCTGATGTCCTTTGCAGTTCTGCAGGCACCTGATTCTGACTGAGAAGGGCTGCGTTGACTGGAAACTAATGTATTTCACACTACAAAAATATTGTCCAAAGAAGGAGCAATATGGAGATGCCCTACAGTTCTGTCGCCATTGCAGCATTTTGTTCTGGAAGGTAATTTGATGTCAGTACCAAGTCCACCTGAAAATCATCTTCGTTTCTAATACTGTGATTGACTATTTTAAAAATAACAAGATCTATGAGAGGTTTTTTCTCTATCGTTTTAAGTATCACTAGTAGACAGCCAAACTGCATTATATGCATGTAGCAAACAATGCATACATGCATGGAATTTTCTCTTTTCCCCAGTGATGTGACTAAACCCCATATTTGTAACTGCTTGCTTGCATCAATTTTGAATGTTTAATTTGGGCTAATATGCAGCCTTTTCAAATGTATGTTATTCAGGATTAGAGAAAATAACTGATTGTGTACCATTTGAAACTTGCATTTTAATACGGCAATTTTTGTGGGGGGTTTTTTTGCTCGAGCATCAAAACAGCACAAGAGCAGCTGAGTGTTCCGAAACAATCACGGAGGTAAAACTGAAGAAGGAACGCCACAGCCTTCATGGAGGGTCGAATCTGAGGAATTGTATAATAAGTCTTGGGATAAATATTTGGTAGTTACTGTTCAAGTATTATAAGTATTTAGTTTAGTGGTTAAAGTTTATGTATTGGTGTTAAATTGTTAAAATTGATTTGTTTTACTTTTAAAGGTATTTAAATACTTATTGGCTAACATGGCAGGGCAGCTGGGGCACATCCTATGCCATGTGGGAACTCAAGGACACTGTATCCTGCAGAACCACCATGCAGGAAGTGCTGCCAACTGCTCAAGCTCTTTGAGCTTGAAGGGGTGGCTGGCATCACTATAGCACGTACTGGAAGCTGAGAGTTTTGTGGACAGCATGTCTCGGGAGGTGGTCACCCTGCAGCTACAAATAGTTCACAGGGAGAGGGAATGGGTGACCATCAGAAGGAACACCCAGGCAGTGCAGGAAACTCTTGGGACTGTGATATCCACAAACACTGGCATTCTGTGCCTCCCAGGTTCCAGAGTTTTTAGAGACAGGAAGAAGATTAAAGAACAGGATGTCCGAAAGTGATTATCTCTAATTCCAGTGTGACGTGCGTGTGAGTACAGAAACTGGAAGATAATAGCAGTGAATATGTGGTTGAAGAGGTCGCGCAGGAAAGAAGGCTTTAGATTTCTGAGGTGGGAGGGACCTGTACAAACCAGATGGGTTGTGCCTGAACAGGGCTGAGATCAATAAGCCCTCCGCAAAGACAACTAATGTGATGGGGGTGAGTTTAAAAGCCACCAGGACACAGCAGCAGAGAAGAGTGACCTGATGCACAGAAAACCAATTCAAACAAATTGCAATAGAACAAAAAATAGAGTAATGAGAATCAAAAGCGAATGGAGATTTTTTTAAAAAGTAAAGCAATTGAGCATGGTGTTGAAATGTATATGTGTTAGTGGAAGGAGAGTAATGCATAAGGTGGTTCAGCTGCAGATGCAAATTGCGACTTGGGGTTATGATATAGTGGCTATAACAGATCTGGCTTCAACTTGGGGAGGAATGGAGAAATATTCCTGCCTGCAATGTATTCAGGAGGGATAGGGAAAAGAAAAAGGTTCGGGGTGTTTGGGTAGTAGGAATGTTGGTCAGGGATATTACAGTTCTACAGAGGGAAGCTAAACTAAAGGGTTCAAAGACTGAGGGGGGAATTTTCTCCCCATCTGGGGAGCTGAGCAGGCACAGGGAAGGTGATTGGTTGCATGCTGCCATTTTAAGTGGGCAGACCAATTAAGGCCCCCACCAGTGTGAAGCGCACCCGAAAGCATTGAGCGCTCCCTGTGCGGCTGGAGGGAGGAGGCTGAGTCGGGGCCTGCGCTCTTTTGTGAAAGAGCCCAGAAATCTCTTGAGGCACAGAGCTGCCTCAGGGAGATTAGTTTGATTTTGAAAAATTTAAATAAAGAAAGAAAAAATTTTTTAAGACGTCCCCTCATGTGATAGTGTCACATGAGCTGGGACATGTCAATGAATTTTAATCATTTTTTTATTCAATTTATAAACACTCCATGAAATCTCATCCCGCCTGTGGTTGTATAGGCAACCCTGTTAATTGATTGAAGTGGCTTTTAAATGGCCTTAATAAGCCTTTGACAGTTCAGCCAGTGTGCACATGCCAAACTGAAGATCGGAATGATGCGCGGTGACGTCAGGACACACACCTGACGTCACTGCATGCCATTTTACGTGTCGGCAAATGGGCCCCCCCTCCCTCTCCCTGCTCGCCGACCAAAAGATTCATGCCTGGGTTTATTAGGTTAGAGCTGAGGTACAAGAAAAGGAGCTATTATATTGTTGGGTGTTTACTATAGGTTCCCAAATATTGCGAAGGAGATTGAAGAGCAAATCTGTAAGTAAATTTGGAGAAATACAAGCATAATCTAGCAGTAATAATAAGGGATTTCACCCGAACAAAGGCTGGGGATTTAAAAGAAGCAGAGTGAAGGGCAAGGAGGCTGATGACGGAAGTTCTCCTCCTCCATTCTGTTTCAAGCCCAATGATGGTTGTAACAGTGTTGGATTTAGTTCTTGGGAGTGTAGTAGAGAACTGCCGTGTTTTTCTTGGGGAAAAGCTCTGGGCAATAATTCTGATATAATTAATATTTAAGTACAATAATAAAAACAAAAAGGGACAAAAAGATCAAAGATGAAAATATCAAACTAGTGGGAAACCAATTTCTGTGATTTAAAGGATCGACCACAGGTGTACTGGGCAAAAAAAAACTTGGAAAGCAGTAAATAAGCAAAGACGAAGAGTTTTTGTTTGTTCGTGGATGAACCAAGCTTGTTCCCATAAGGAAGAATGATAAAGAACCCAAAGTTAGGGCTCCCAGGATGATAAATAAAGGTTAAAATAAAATAGAAAAATTAGGTTTATGACAAATGTCAGGTACAGAATACAACTGGAAATCAGAATAATCAGAATATAAAGAGTGCAGAGAAAATTGCAAAAGATACAAGGGCAAAGGGAGAGTATGAGGAAAATTTGCAAGTAACATGAAAAGGAGCCCAAAATCTATTACTTTTTTTACTTATATGTTTGTAATTGGAATTGAGAGAACAATTAGGGACATAAAAGGAAATTTTGTGGAGGCAGACAGTATGACTAAGGTACTGAATGAGTACTTTGTATCTGTCTTCACAAAGACTAGGATGAAGCAAATGTTGCTGTAGAGGAGGTGGGTGCAGTTTTAAATTGGATAAAAATAGAAAAAAGGTGCTAAATGGGTTAGCATCATTCAGTTAACTAATCATCTGGTCCAAATGGGATGTATCCTAGTTTGCTGAGGGAAGATAGAGGAGATACAGCAGAGAAGCTCTGGCTGCAATCTTAGAACCTCCCTAAATATTGGAATGGTCTGGAGGAATGCAAATCTTACACCCCTCTTCAAAAAAAGGGAAGAGGGATCAACATGGGAACTACAGACCAGACAGTCTAACGTAAGGTAAGAAAGTACTAGAGATTATTGTGAACAATAAGTTAATTCTCACTTGGAGAAATATGGATTAATAAGGGACAGCCAATATGTTTTTATTAAAGGCAAATGGAGCCTGACCAACTTGACTGTTACTTTAGAAACAAACCTGAAGGTTGATGAAGGATACCTATATTTGATGGACCTTCAGAAGGCATTTGATAAACACTTAATTGGAAAGTAAAAGCACGTGGTATTAAAGAATGATTGTAACTTGTGTAGAAAAATTATCCAAGTGATGGGGGGGGGGCAAAGTGTAGTGATGAACGTTTTTATGATGAGAGAAGTATTCAATGGGCTCCCCTAGGGGTTGATATTAGGATCATTGTTTTCTTATATACGAATGACCTGGACTTGAGTGGGCAATATAAAACTTAGCAACATAGTAAATAATGAGCATAAAAGTAGAAGGCATCAGGAGGACATAGACTGTTAAATGGGCAAAAACCTGGCAGATGCAATTTAATGTGGACTTTGCACTTTTGAAGTCACAACATCAAGAAACAGTAGAATCTAAAGGGTACTATTTTGAAAGGGATGCATGAACAGAAAGTCCTAGGGGTGCATATTTTTAAAATCTTTGAAGATGACTTGGTAAGTTGAGAAGGTGGTTAAGAGAGAATACAGGATACTTGGTTTTATAAATAGAAGCATTGCATACAAGGATGTCATGCTAAAACTTTACAAGACTCTGCTTGGGCCCAGCTGGAGTATTGTGTACAATTCTGACCTCCGTGCTTTAGTAAATCTCTGCTATACCCTCTCCAGGGCCCTGACACCCTTCCTAGAGTAATATCAAGAAAGAGGGAGATTAGTTATGTGGAGAGATTGGAGAAGTTGAACTTATTCTCCTTTGAAGTGGAGAAGATTAAGGGAGACCTAATACAGGTACTTGAGGACTTTTTATGTAGCAAGTAGGGAGAAAGTAATTTCTTTGGCAAATTAGTTGGTAACCATGGGTCATAGATATTTAAAAAGTTGCAAGGGAAATGAGACATTTCTTTGCGCAGAGAAGCACACTACCTGAAAGGATGGTGAAATCAGATTACACAAGAACTTCTGGAAGGTAGTTGGATGTTTATTTGAAGTCTGATTTGCAGGATTCTAGGGGGAAAAGTAGGAGTGTGAGATTAATCTGGGCAGCTCTTTCAAAGAACCAGTACAGGACTGATAGGCTAAATGGCTTCCTTCTCTGCTGTAAGATTCCCATTCATATAATACAAGCATAAGATTACAGGACTATGAGTATTACAATAGGTCTGTGGTCTTGGATTCATGAACTGAATGGTTGTGAGCATGATAATATGACAGTACATTGACATTCCCTGCCTAGAGTAGAACTAGACTAGAGGGAAGTTTTTCTAATACAGTGAGAGCTGCATTGACCTTGCTAAAGTGGGTGTGAAGTTTCAGTCCGATGGAATATATTTTAAATGCATTTTTTTAAATCTAGAATTGTCCCAGTATGAAGTATTTTGATATAAAGTTTCCAGTAATTGAATTTTAAATCTATTTCTGAATGAGCATTGCATTTTAACTTATGTAGTTTTGAATTAATTCCAGATTGCAGTTTTTTTTTTATTTAGGTTATCTGAATTCAGAGCCAATTTGTTGACTTTAAGTTTAAATGTTGACTTAAATACTTATAGAGCGTTTGTTGTTTTTTTTTTGAAGCAAAATATGTTACCAACCGCAGCAGCTTATTTATGTAACACTTCTAATATAGTAAAACAGATGCAACACAGGAAAACATCCTAAGACACTTCCCAGGAGTATAATAAGAACAGATTTGTCACCCAGCCAGAAAAGGAAACATTAGGACAGGTCAAAGAGGTAGGTTTTAATAAGTGTCTTAATGGAGGAGAGAGGGGGGTGGGAGACTAGTTTAGGGAGCGAATTCCAACGCTTGGGGCTTAAGCAACTGAATGGTCAACAATGTTGAGGTGAAGGAGATCTGGTATGTACAGTAAGCCAAAATTGGAGAAATTAAGGTCTCAAAGGGCTACAGGCTAGAGGAGTTGGAGGCCATGGAACGATTTGCATGTGATGAGAATTTTAAAATTGAAGCATTTGGAAACCAGGAAAAAATGTATGTCAGCAAGTACAGGGGTAATGGGTGAATGTTAGTTGTTGCAAGTTGGGATACGAGCAGTTTTGGATGAGCTCAAGCCAAAGGAAGGTCAGACTCTGAGCAGGAGAACATTGGAATAGTGGATAAAAACAAAAAAACTGTGGATGCTGGAAATCCAAAACAAAAACAGAATTACCTGGAAAAACTCAGCAGGTCTGGCAGCATCGGCGGAGAAGAAAAGAGTTGACGTTTCGAGTCCTCATGACCCTTCGACAGAACTTGAGTTCGAGTCCAAGAAAGAGTTGAAATATAAGCTGGTTTAAGGTGTGTGTGTGTGCGTGTGTGTGTGCGTGTGTGTGTGCGTGTGTGTGTGCGTGTGTGTGTGCGTGTGTGTGTGCGTGTGTGTGTGCGTGTGTGTGTGCGTGTGTGTGTGCGTGTGTGTGTGCGTGTGTGTGTGCGTGTGTGTGTGCGGTGTGTGTGTGCGGTGTGTGTGTGCGGTGTGTGTGTGCGTGTGTGTGTGCGTGTGTGTGTGCGTGTGTGTGTGCGTGTGTGTGTGCGTGTGTGTGTGCGTGTGTGTGTGCGTGTGTGCGTGTGTGTGTGCGTGTGTGTGTGCGTGTGTGTGTGCGTGTGTGTGTGCGTGTGTGTGTGCGTGTGTGTGTGCGTGTGTGTGTGCGTGTGTGTGTGCGTGTGTGTGTGCGTGTGTGTGCGCGTGTGTGTGCGCGTGTGTGTGCGCGTGTGTGTGCGCGTGTGTGTGCGCGTGTGTGTGCGCGTGTGTGTGCGCGTGTGTGTGCGCGTGTGTGTGCGCGTGTGTGTGCGCGTGTGTGTGCGCGTGTGTGTGCGCGTGTGTGTGCGCGTGTGCGTGCGCGTGTGCGTGCGCGTGTGTGTGCGCGCGTGTGTGCGCGCGTGTGTGTGTGGTGGGGTTGGGGGGGGGGGGGTGCGGGGGGGAGAGAGAGAGAGAAAGAGAAGTGGAGGGGGTTGGTGTGGTTGTAGGGACAAACAAGCAGTGATAGAGGCAGATCATCAAACACCAGGAGGGAAATGGAAATCAATGAAGGTGAGCAAGGCAAAAGAGAGGTACGGAAATCTTATCGCAGAAAAGAACAGAGCTTCTTCAAGGAGGTAGGCATTTCTTGAAGAGCAGTGGCAGTCAATTAAACACAGATAAAAACAAAAAAACTGCGGATGCTGGAAATCCAAAACAAAAACAGAATTACCTGGAAAAACTCAGCATGTCTGGCAGCATCGGCGGAGAAGAAAAGAGTTGACGTTTCGAGTCCTCAATAGTGGAACCTGGAGGTAAATCATGGATGACGGTTTCAGCAGCAGATAGACTGAGGCAGGACAGGAGACATGCAATGTTACAGCGATGGAATTTGGCACTGTTGGTGATGGAGAGGATGTGTGGGTGAAAACTTAACTTGCCTTGGGGTCAAAGCAATAATAGATTGCAAAAATCTGAAACTTTTAGTTAAGTCCCTTTAAAATTTATGGCTCTCTTCTGTCATATTTACCCCACATTATTTACAGAAAATGTAAAAGTATTAGTATTTACTCTGTAAAATTTGTTTGAATGATAACGTCGATAAGTACTGAAGTATAACTTATACAGTGCTCTGTCAGGCTGCTTCCTATAAGCTGAGGAAAGTTTGAAGCTTGCTGATTCCCCTCAAAGCCATTATACTCGCCAGTATTGTTTGGACAAATTGTGAATTTTCATTCAATTCCCAACTATTGAATTAGAAATATGAAGCACGAGCATTGTGCACTGTCTGCTGTGTAGAGCAAGAAATCTAGCATCTCTAATTCATTAAATCTGTTATGAATAGTATCTGTTCATTCTTCACAATTGACCCCAAGCTATCTAATGAGTGAAAATAATCAGTTATTCCAATATCTTAAAACAAATTGCCAAAAATATCATACATATTGTGTAATTGTTTTTCATTCCATTAACCAATTAAGAGCAATATTACAGAACACTAACTTTTTATTTAGGAAAAGTTAACTGGAAGGGGTGATCAGGTTGGGAAAAATCCTTAACTCTTCTTTTAATTGTTCCTATTTATCCTTTTTCTCCCTTTTTCCTTCATGCTTCCCTTCTTCCTTGATCTCAAAGGACTACCATCTTGCTTTATTATTCAAGGTATTTTGAAATATTTACATCCTTGAATTCTAACTGCTTCAGTAAATTAAATAAATAATGATATAGCAGTCAAAATGTTGATACCTCAGTTAAACATAATGTTAGGAGACAAGGGCAGGATTGTAAAACTGCACATGGCATTTTCCATAAAGAGAAATTATGTTCGGCTTGCTTGAGAAGTAGCAAGCATGTGAGTAGCAAGTTTTTTGATACTCTAATCAGTCACGAAAGCACTTAAAAAGGTTTCTATTAATTTGTTATATTTCCTTTTTACTAGGACACAGGACATCCATGTACAGCCAACAATCCTGAAAGCTGCTCTACACCAGTATCACCTCAGCATTTCATAGACCTTTTTAAGTTTTAAATGGAGCTATTAATGCTTTAAAGATTTTATTTTAGATGGTGCTGTTTTTTGTAGGAGAGCACGTTGCTGCTTATTCTTGTGCAATACATGTGTTCTTGTATGCTGTTTTTATTTAAAACTAATTAGAAACATTTCCTCCATCAGAAAAGAAAATCATGTAGACTTAAGTTCCTGTAGAATACAAAAGCATTAACTCCATGTAAACATCTGGAAGTAGATTCTTGATTTAAAACCTTCAATAATGTTACAAGTTGTTAAGTTTAAAAATAAATATTTTTGCACATAATGGATACATTTAGCCTGAAATGTAATTTACATATTGAAACAGTTGCTTTAGTTCTGTTTTTTTAGCCTACATGTTAAAATCTGTTAAGATTGGTGAAAAAAAATTTCTAAACTAGTGTACCGCCTTTTTTAAAACAAAGCACTTTTTTCTGTTTTTTAAGCTGCTTTTTGAACAGGATATTAACCCCTACAAAGCATTATGTATGATTATTCATTAAGACTGATCCACATGGATAGGATAAAACCATGTTACTGCTATGAATTGTGATATTTAAGGTTTTTTCAAAAATATTGCAGATGTACATTATTTTATAAAATAATTCCAGCTGCCTGTGATGCTGGGATAAGAGGCTTGCTGAAAGCAAATACTATATTGTTACAAGCTTGAAGTGCAGAATATACAATTGTTGTTTAAAATGGAAAAAAAACTCCCACAATATTAATTAAATGTAAATTTTTTTTGGTGCGAAAACAGTAATGTATTGCTTGTATCCTGTAGATATTTGGGAAGTGAGGAGGAAATAAAGATAATTTGATCCCCAATTGTATAATCTATTCACCTATGTATTACATACTGGAGATTGAAGTCAATATTTGCTTTTTTAAAAAAAGTTTATTCTTCAGCTTTCTCCCTATTCCTGTCCTGCGTTTGCTGGGATAGGGTTCCAGTGATACCAGCAATACCTCTGGCAACCTGCCCTAATTACTGTTCTTCATGTGTGAGCCAAGATGATGTCTGAAAGCTATTGTCATAGATAACACAATGGCTGAGCCTAATCCTGTTGATTTACATGTGCACCATCTAGTTAGAGCAAATCATGATTGTAATTGTCTTGTGAACCTTTCTCAAGTTTGTGTTAGTATTTGAGGACAAACACCTGTATATGCATTTATTTTAACTTTCTGATCATCTTAGACTTTCCCCTCATTTGTTGCTTCTACTGGGATTGGTTATTTAGGGGAACAAGTTGCTTGTATATTTCCAAGTGAATACATGAATGAAGTAATCAGTTAAGATGAACACAAGGTAGATAATAACAAAAAAACTGCGGATGCTGGAAATCCAAAACAAAAACAGAATTACCTGGAAAAACTCGCAGGTCTGGCAGCATCGGCGGAGAAGAAAAGAGTTGACGTTTCGAGTCCTCATGACCCTTTGACAGAACTTGAGTTCAAGTACAAGAAAGAGTTGAAATATAAGCTGTTTTAAGGTGTGTTGGGGGGTGCGGAGAGAGAGAGAAGTGGAGGGAGTTGGTGTGGTTGTAGGGACAAAATGATGATCTGCTTCTATCACTGCTTGTTTGTCCCTACAACCGCACCAACCCCCTCCACTTCTCTCTCTCTCTCTCTCCGCCCCCCACCCCGCCACACACACACACACACACACACCTTAAACCAGCTTATATTTCAACTCTTTCTTGTACTCGAACTCAAGTTGTGATGCTGCCAGACCTGCTGAGCTTTTCCAGGTAATTCTGTTTTTGACAAGGTAGATAATATACTAACTTTTATACTCATTAGGATTTTTGTTTATTTTTGTGCGCACTAGCTTATCTTTTTATTGAAAGAATCCCAGTGGATCCCCTCACATTTTCTCCTGCAGTTTTTGTAAAGAAAATATTTCCTCATTATATATTTGATTTAATTTTTCTTTGCTTATTTAAGGTTGTGCTTGTTTAGCCTCTACTTACTAACCATAGCAATGCATTTATCCAGCATATTTGGCTGAATGCCTATAAAAGTACACTGCTTACCCTTTATATTTGTTCATCAAACACTGATGTTTAAGCTTTCCTCTCCTTTTCAAACTTTTTATTAAATTACAGTATGTGCTTGGCTCCTTGTCCAGATCGTCTTGTATAAATGCAAGAGATAGGAGCAGGAATAGGCCTTATGGTCCCTCAAGCTTGTTCTGCCATTCAGTAAGATTATGGCTGAATTTCTGCATCAACTCTAATTTCCTGCCCTGTCCCCATATCTCTTAGTTTACCAAAATCTATCAATTTCAGTCCTGTATATGCTCATTGAGCATTCACAGGACTCTGGAGTAGAGAATAACAAAGATTGACAACCTTTTTGAGTGAAGAGCTTTCTCTTTTATCACAATCCTAAATGATCAACCCGATACTTTGAGACTGATTTACAGTTATAAACTCTCCAGCTCGAGAAAACAGCCTGTCTGCATATTTATCCTGTAAAACCTTTTAGGAGCTTTATAGATCATTCTTCACCTCTAAACTACCTGATGTATGCGGAAAAGTGCCCAGGTTATGTATTCACAAAAAGCAGGACAAAAATTCAATCCGACCAATTACTATCCCATCAGTCTACTCTCAAGTCATCAGCAAAGTGATAGAAGGTGTCATCGACAGTGCTATCTACAGACACTCAGCAACAACAGCTCACCAATGCTCAGTTTGAGTTCCACTAGGGTCACTTGGCTCCAGGCTTCATTTCAGTCTTGGTCAAAACATGGACAAATGAGCTGAATTGAAGTGAAGTGAAAATGGCTGCCCTTGACATCAAGCAGCATTTGATTGAGTGTGTCATATGAAGGTAAGATAAGGAAGAAAACTGGAAGCAGAGTTGATGTGAAGTTTTCCAGTTCAGGGCAAGAGCAGGGAATTGTGCTGATATAGTCATCATTGTACCAGGAAAAAGGGGTGAAGGAGGGGACCCAGGTAGGCCTGGAACACAGAACGTTCCACACATACCACAAATAGGCTAGGACTCATGGGTAAGCATAGCAATACCTTTTTTGAAGGAATTGAGTTAAAGGAGTAGTTCAATATGAGAACAAGTTCAGCTAGGTGAAGGAGGATGGCTGCATGCATTATAGTCCAAAAATGGAAATGTTTTCCCACTTATCAATGAATTCATATTTTTGATTATCTTAAGCTTTGTCAAAAGTCAGGTCTCCTGTTTAGCACTAAAGAGTTAAAAGGCAATCATACTTCAGTATTGAACAAACTATTATAACTATGTTCATTCTCATTTAACAAGTGTTGAGAATATAATAGTTGAAACTAGAGCAGGTTTTGTAGTTGACACAAAAGGTACAGTTGTGAATAAATATTTTATGAGTGTTCACTTTTTTGTAATCTTGACAGCCCAGTCAAAGCATGGATAGTTACAAGCAAGTATTATATACTGATCCATATTGACCCTTGAGAAATCCCAAATTGGCTCTAGCATGAGAGAAATTGAAAACAAGCTTGGGAGCTGCATTCATTGCAAAAATTTCCACGAAAGTGCAGTTGAATTTTTAGAATACAGTTTAGATAATTCTAGATTGGTGTTCTGGTCATAGATGTGAATCTCATGTCAACTCTACCAAAGTAATAGTGGTTAACATTCAGTTCTCTGGATATTTTTCACTGATGATTCTAGCAAACCCAAGAACATCAGGCTCACATTTTCCTATGTGTTGAAATAATACATTATCAATGCAAAAATATCAATCTGCAGATTAATGTTTCCAGATAGCTATATTTTTTGGATTTATTATAGTTAGGATTTAAAGATGTAGGCATCATTGCCTTTCAACCCATAATAGCAAACACATGCAATGCCAATAAAACCATTGATTTCATTTTCTGTCTAGTAGTAAGCTTTTGCAATACATTTTAGATTATATTTCCTATTCCAATAACTGCCAGTACATTCCTGTATATGCCAAAAATGTCCTTTATGAATTTCAAAGCAGTCTCATTTCATATAAGAGATAATCAGATAGTGCTTCTCTATATATCAAATGCTGACTGTTACATTATAATATTGCAGAGGCCCAGTGGTGTAGTGCACTAATATCCACCAAGGAATGGTAGAATGCAAACTTAGCTCTAATGGTTTATAATATTGAATTTCATAACTTCAGGCAATTTGTGAACTGCTAAGCAAATATAATTCAGTGTGCCATGATATTTATTAATGGATAATTTAACTTGCCTTAGCTGCATTGGATCCTAGATCCCAGAGCTGATAAATATTCATCTCAACATTACATGAGCCTGTTTCTGCTCCAGTGATGGTGACTAGAACATCTGCCTGCCAGTGATTTAAGGTACTGACCCTAATGTATTTTGCAAGATCAGATCATTAGCATAGGCCAAAACTGCAACTCCTGTGTAATGTTGGGTGATTGTGGGGGTGGTAAGTTGTTGGATTGCTGACGGGATGAGGAATTTCAGAGCAAGTTTGTGGGGGAATATATTCTGAAAAATTCCTCTCTGACCCTCCGAGGTGATCAAAACCAGTCCAAAAGATTTATTAATTTAGGGTCACTTACCATCTTTATAATGCGGTATCAGTCCCAGTCAAGAACTGGACCGGCTCCTTTTACGAAGGTGTAGAGGGAGTCTGCACCCTTTGGCAATGTGTTCCAGGAAGCTCACTATTAAGCTGGTAGAAGAACTAACATGCAGTTAATGTCTATTTTTAAAAAGAATGACATCTTCATTTACTATGCACTGTGGTTTAATGGCTCCCCTCTTGCATTGGAGTGCTACTTTGGGCTGCTTTAGTGTGCTAAGTTGGAGTTTGGTGAGAGGGACCCTTCTGGGTTAATTTCTATCTATAGTCTTTAATTTAGCAATTAACTGAAAGTTGCTCTTTGGGTTGGCAGGAGGTGAGTTTTAGTCCACAGGCAGAAAAGGAATGGGTGATGACCAGACAGATTAAAAGCACTAGGCAGGTGTGTCCATCTCCCTCTCTAACAGATTTTGTGTTTTGAAAGCTGCTGGGGGAGATGGCTGTTGCTGTATTCTCCTGAGAAACCAAGTCCATGACACTGCAAGTGGCTCAGCTATACGGGGGAGAAAGAAGAGTGGGAGAGCAATAGTGATAGGGGATTCAATTGTAAGGGAAATAGATGTTTTGCAGCCACAGACATGACATCAGAATGGTGCCAGGTTCAAAGGTGTCACTAAGTGGCTGCAGGGTGTTCTAAAGGGGAGGGCTCATGGTCCATTAATACCAACAACATGGATAAAAAGAGGGATGAGGTCCTGAAAGCAGAGTATAAGGAGCTAGGAAATAAATTAAAATGGTAGTAATCTCAGGATTGCTCCCAATGCCACATGGTAGCAAGATCAGGAATAGGAGAATAGACCAGATGAATGTGTAGCTGGATCAATGGCGTAGGAGGGGGGATTTAGATTCCTGAGACAATGGGACCGATTCTGGGGAAGATAGCACCTGTACAAGCTGAACGGGTTGCACCCCAACAGGGCCGGCACCAATATCCTTGCAGGGGTATTTGCTAGTACTGAGGGGGAGGGTTTAAACTAGAGTAGCAGGAGGATGGGAACCTGAGCATGGAGACACGAGAGGGAAGCAAAGATAGGAATGAAAAAAGAAAAGTAGAAAGCAGTAGTGGAAGGCTGAGGAAATGAGGGATAGCCGAAAATAGGGATATTGTATTTTTAAAAAGTGTCTTTAGACTTGTTTTATTCACAATCTGAATGCATGGAGCATTTGTAATAAGGGAGACAAATTAACATTGCAAATAGATGTAAATGGGTACAGTATGATTGTGATTACAGAGACAATCCATAGAGGGAGTGCCATGGAGGAAGTGCAGTGAAGGTTCACCAGACTGATTCCTGGGATGGCAGGATTGTCATATGAGGAGAGATTGGGCTGACCAGGCCTGTATGTACTGGAGTTTAGATGAATGAGAGGGGATCTCATTGAAATATATAAAATTCTGACAGGGCTTGACAGACTGGATGCAGGGATGATGTTTCCTCTGGCTGGGGAATCTAGAATAAGAGGTCATAATCTCAGGATATGGGATCGGCCATTTAGGACTGAGATGAGAAACTTCTTCACTGAGGGTGGTGAACCTGTGGAATTCTAAACCACAGAAGGCTGTGGAGACCAAGTCACTGAACATATTTAAGTAGGAAGTAGATTTCTAGACTCTAAAGTCATCAAGGGTTATAGGGAGAGAGTGGGAGTTTGGCATTGAGATAGAGGCGATGATCATATTGAATGGCAGAGTAGGCTCGAAGGGCCGAACGACCAATCCCTAATTCTATTTTCCCATGTTTCTATGACATGGCTGCAGGGTGACCAAGGCTGTGAACTGAATATCCAAGCGTATTTGACATTTAGGAAGAACAGACAAAAAGAAAAAGCAGGTGGGGTGGCGTAGTTAGTTAAGGATGAAATCAGTGCAATAGTGGGAGAGGATTTTGGTTTAGAAAACCTAGATGTAGAATCAATCCAGGTGGAGCTAATCAGCAACAAAGGACAGAAAACAATAGTGGGAGCTGTCTTTAAGCCTCCAAACAGTGATGGTAAGGTAGGGGAATGGTATTAAACAGGAAATTAGAAATGTATGTAACAAGGGTGCTACAATAATCATAGGTGACTTTAACCTACATATAGACTGGGCAAACCAAATTAGCAAAAATATTGTGGCAGTTGAATTCCTGGAGTGTGTAAGGAACTGACTAGGGATCAAGCTATCCAAAATTTGGTATTGTGCAATGAGATGCGGTTAATTAATAATCTTGTGAGGGATCCTTTAGGGAAGAATGACCATAACATGATAGAATTCTTCAATAGGATGGAAAGTGAAGTAGTCCAATCTAAAGCTAGGGTCTCAAAGCTAAACAGGAAATTACAAAGGTGTGAGGCGTGAGCAGGCTAACATAGATTAGGAGACTTCATTAATAGGTATGACAGTGGCTTTGCAATGGCTAGTATATAAGTAACTAATGTATGCATTGCAGCTGTTATACATTCCTTTCTGATGCTAAAACACAACCATGCCTTACAAAAGAAATTACAGATAGTATTAGACCAAAAGAGGAGTCATATAAAGTTGTTAGAAAATGGACGGTAAAATCTTCTATAAGTATGTAAAAAGAAAAAGATTAGTGACGACAAATGTAGATCCCTTACAGTCCAAAACAGGAGAATTTATAACAGGGAACAAGGCAGAACAATTAAGATGGCACAAATAACTTCCAAGAAATTATAGGGAACCAAGAGTCTAGTAAGAAAGAGGAATTGAAGGCAATTAGTATTACTAAAAAAAAATGCTGGAGAAATTAATGGGATTGAAAGCCAATAAATCCCCAGGGCACTAAAGGAGGTGGCCATGGACATAGTGGATGCGTTTGTTGTCATCTTCCAAAATTCTTTAGATTCTGCAACAGTCCTAGCAAATTGGAAGGTGGCAAATGTAATCTTACTATTTAAAAAAGAGCTGGAGAAAACAGAGTTACAGACTAGTTAGCCTAACATCAGTAGTAGGATGTGATAACAAGGCACTTAGAAAATATCAATGGGATTAGACAAAGTCAACATGGATGTTTGAAAGGGAAATCATATTTGACCAACCTACTGGAGTTTTTTGAGGATTTAATTGGCAGAATAGGTAAGGGAGAACCAGTGCATGTGATTTATTTGGACTTTCAGAAAGCTTTTGATAAAGTCCACATAAGAGGTTTGTGCACAAAGTTGAAACACATGAAATTGGGAGTAATATATTGGCATGGATTGAGAAACAGAGAGTAGGAATAAATGGGGTTTTTTTTGGAGTGATAGGTGGTGACTAGTGGTGCACCGCAGGGGTCAGTACTTGGGCCCCATTATTCACAATATATATCAACGATTTGGATAACAGAACCAAGTGTAATATTTCCAAGCTTGCTGATGACATAAAAGTTGGTGAGAATGTGAGTGGTGAGTGGGATGTTAACAGGCTTCAGTGAGTGGGAAAATACATGGCAAAAACAGTATAACGTGGATATAGCTTCACCTTTATCCACTCCAGAAAAACAGAATGGCAGAGCATTGTTTAAATGGTGATAGATTATGGGGAATGTTGATCTACAAAGGGACCTGGTGTCCTTGTACACCAGTCACTGAAAATTTCATTGTGAGAGGACTTGAGTACAGGAGCAAGGAGGTCACATTTCTCAACGTTTGCAGCCCAGGACTGCTCCAGTGAAGACATGGCCTTGAAAGCCAAGAAGAGTTCAGTGACCCATTACTGGAATGCCTTTTGGAGGACCACCGTGATATCCTCCACCCCAGTTCTGGCCACAGAAGGTCCAGCTTTCTCACCACCCTGACTTGGGAGGCCTGATGCCAGCAGACACAGAAAATTCCGCCCTATGTTTCTTTCTTTTACAAAACCAATTTCTCATGTTACACAGTTCTTCAATCAGCTATCTGCTACCACAGATTTCCTTCAGATGCTTGCTTTCACCTAATACAATATTATTCTATGAGGAAGTGACACACAGGACAGAATTTTACATCCCGCAGGTAGGTGCACGCCTGACCCAATCGGGTGTAAAATAATGCACAATGATGTCGGGTGAGCATCTCAATGTCATCGTGCACTTGCGCAATATTTTGGTCGGTGGGCATGATCAGGTGCCAAAGCTGCACCCGCCATTAATTAACAGGCCACTTAAGGCCATTAACAATCCAATTGACAGCAATTTAACATTGCCTGTATGATTTTGCACTCGTTGCATGGGCAAAGTGGGCAGGCAGCCAGCTGACATCTTCAAAAACCTCATCCACGAGTGGGATAAAAAGAGCAGCATTGACAGTGGGAGTCATGTGGATAAAAGCAAAAAACTGCGGATGCTGGAAATCCAAAACAAAAACAACAACAGCAAAAGCAGGGATTGGACATCCCTCTACACCTCCATTCTCCACCGGGATGGTCTGAGGGCTCTCCGCTTCTTCCTCAAACAGAGGCCCAAACAATCCCTATCCACCACAACTCTCCTCTGGCTGAATTTGTTCTCACACTGAACAATTTCTCCTTAAACTCCTCTCACTTCCTCCAAAATAAAATGTGTGGCTATGGGTACCCGCATGGGCCCCTGTTATGCCTGTCTCTTTATGGGGTATGTGGAACATTCCTTGTTCCAGTCCTATTCCAGCCCCCTCTCACAATTCTTTCTCCGGTACCTCGATGACTGCTTCGGTGCTGCTTCATACTCTCATCTGGACCTGGAAAAATTTATTAATTTTGCTTCCAATTTCCATCCCTCCATCATTTTCACATGGTTCATCTCTGACACTTCCCTTCCCTTCCTTGACCTCTCTGTCTCAATTTCTGGTGATAGACTGTCCACCAATATCCATTACAAGCCTACCGACTCCCACAGCTACCTTGACTACAGCTCCTCACACTCCGCCTCCTGTAAGGACTCCATCCCATTCTCTCAGTTCCTTCGTCTCTGTCGCATCTGTTCTGATGATGCCACTTTCAAAAACAGTTCCTCTGACATGTCTTCCTTCCTCCTTAACCGAGGTTTTCCACCCACGGTCGTTGACAGGGCCCTCAACCGTGTCCAGCCCATCTCCCGTGCATCCACCCTCACACCTTCCTCTCCCTCCCAGAAACATGATAGGGTCCCCCTTGTCCTCACTTATCGCCCCACCAGCCTCCGCATTCAAAGGGTCATCCTCCGCCATTTCCGCAACTCCAGCATGATGCCACCACCAAACACATCTTCCCTTCACCCCCACCCCCACAACGGCGGCATTCCACAGGGATCGTTCCCTCCGGGACACCCTGGACCACTCCTCCATCACCCCCTACACCTCAACCCCCTCCCACGGCACCTTCCCATGCAACCGCAGAAGGTGCAATACCTGACCCTTTACTTCCCCCCCTCCTCACCGTCCAAGGGCCCAAACACTCCTTTCAAGTGAAGCAGTATTTCACTTGCACTTCCCTCAATTTAGCCTACTGCATTCGCTGCTCCCAATGCAGTCTCTCTACATTGGAGAGACCAAACGCAGTCTGGGTGACCGCTTTGCAGAACACCTCCAGTCTGTCCGCAAGCATGACCCAGACCTCCCTGTCGCTTGCCATTTCAACACACCACCCTGCTCTCATGCCCACATGTCTGTCCTTGGCCTGCTGCAATGTTCCAGTGAAACTCAACGCAAACTGGAGGAACAGTACCTCATCTTCCGACTAGGCACTTTACAGCTTTCCGGACTGAATATTGAGTTCAACAATTTTCGATCATGAACTCTCTCCTCCATCCCCACCCCCTTTCTAATCCCCCTTTTTTCCAATAATTTATATATACTTTTCTTTTCCCACCTATTTCCATTATTTTTAAATGTATTTCCATGCATTGTTATATCTCTACCTTTTAGCCTATTTCGATCCCTTCCCCCCACCCCACCCCTACTAGGACTATCTGTACCTTGCTCATCCTGCTTTCTACCCTTAATGTCACCTATTAGCACATTTCTTACCTAATATCACCACCATCAACACCTCTTTGTCCTTTTGTCTATGACATCTTTTGGCAATGTCCACTTAGCACTGTCCCTCTATCCAGCTCTATCTATCCCACCCACCCTGCCACCCACTTACACCAGCTTATATTTCACTTCTCTTCTATTTTTCCTTAGCTCTGTTGAAGAGTCATACGGACTCAAAACATGAGTAGTGAGGAGTTTGGTATATAGTTTGTTGCTGGTGACTTATTGGTACTTGGCAGCTTCAACTCTGTTCAGGTCTTCATTCTTAGCTTTTCCAGACTTCATTTCAGGACTCCTTGATGGCTCCGAGGAACCCGAAGGATTCAGACTGTGTGGACCCGTCCAGGTATCAGACAGCCTTCCATCTCGCTGGTAATGGGGATTGTGGTCTCCACTGGTGGCACCTCCTCTGAGGAGGAAGAGAGGGGCAGAAAGGAGGCCAGGTGCCCCAGTGCAGCTTCCAGGGGAGCGATCTGTGGGAGGAGAGGCGCAGACACAAAGGACACAGGGCCAGCAGGTAGTCCAAAGTGCAGGTGGCCGCAGAAGATGCCAATATCCTGCTGCCAGGACTTACAGGTGGTGATGCAGCTACCTCAATATATCCAAGGTACAATACTGAAGGAGGCCTCTCAAAGGAGAGCGTGACCTCCATTTGCCAGATGATTGGGCCTGAGATCAGCTCCGAATGTGTGGGTGGACACCCCATGCCAGTGGCTCTGAAGGTCACAGTGGGGGATCTCTGTGGACTCCACCAATCAGCTGTTCACAGTTGCATCAAGCTGGTGAGAGAACGCTCTGTTCAGGCAGGTACTGACCTTTATTCTTTACTGTACAGACAAGGCCAGCCAGGCTGAGTAAGCTAGAGACTTTGAAGTGATTGCTGGAATCCCCCACATTCAGGGTTCCATTGACTGCACACATGACTCACCCAAGAGAATGAGGATGAAGGTATCGAACTCGAGGAGAGAGACTGCGAGGTTCTTAAGCAAATTGATATAGGGGGTGACAAGGTATTGGAGGTGTTGGAAGGCTTAAAAGTGGACAAATCTCCAGGTCTGGATGATTTGTGTCCCAGACTGCTGAGGAGGCAAGGGAGGAGATCGCAGGGGCTCTGACCCAAATTTTTAATTCCTCTCTGGACACGGGGGAGGTACCAGAGGACTGGAGAACAGCTAATGTGGTTCCTCTATTTAAGAAGGGTTGTAGAGATAAGTCAGGAAACAACAGGCTAGTGAGTCTCACGTTAGTGGTAGGAGATCTATTGGAGAAAGTTCTGAAGGAGAATATCTATCTCCACTTGGAGAGGCAAGGTTTGATCAGGGATAGTTAGCATAGCTTTGTCAGAGGTAGGTCATGCATAACAAATTTGATTGAATTTTTTGAGGAGGTGACCAGGTGTGTAGATGAGGGTAGTGCAGTTGATGTAAATTATATGGATTTCAGCAAAGCCTTTGCCAAGGTCCCACATGGGAGACTTGTAAAGAAGGCAAAGGCAAATGGGATACAGGGTAATTTGATAAGGTGGATTCAAAATTGGCTTAGTTTTAGGAGGCAGAGGGTTATGACAGAAGGATGCTTTAGTGACTGGAAGCCGGTGTCCAGTGGCGTACCACAGGGATCTGTGCTTGGTCCCCTATTATTTGTCAATTATATAAATGACATAGATGACTATGTGGGCGGTAGGATTAGTAAGTTTACGGATGACACAAAGATTGGTTGGGTGGTTGACAGTGAGGTTGAGGGTCTTGAGTTATGGGAAGATATAGACGGGATGGTCAAATGGGCAGATAAGTGGCAGATGGAATTTAACACTGAAAAGTGTGAGGTGATACACTTTGGAAGGAGTAATTTAACAAGGAAGTATTCAATGAACAGCATGACACTGGGAAGTTCTGAGTAACAAAGGGAACATGGCGTGTGTGTCCATAGATCTCTGAAGGCGGAGGGGCATGTTAGTGGGGTGGTGAAAAAGGCATATGGGACACTTGTCTTTATCAATCGAGGCATAGATTACAAAAGTAGGGAGGTCATGTTGGAATTGTATAGAACCTTGGTGAGGCCACAGCTGAAGTACTGCGTGCAGTTCTATTTGCCACATTATAGGAAGGATGTGATTGCACTGGAGAGGGTGCAGAGGAGATTCACCAGGATGTTGCCTGGGATGAAACATTTAAGTTATGAAGAGAGGTTGGATAGACTTGGGTTGTTTTCATTGAAGCAGAGAAGACTGAGGGGCGACCTGATCGAGGTGTACAAGGTTATGAGGGGCATGGACAGGGTGGATAGGGAGCAGCTGTTCCCTTAGTTGAAGGGTCAGCCACAAGGGGGCATAAGTTCAAGGTGAGGGGCAGGAGGTTTAGGGAGGATATGAAAAAAAACCTTTTTACCCAGAGGGTGGTGACGGTCTGGAATGCACTGCCTGGGAGGGTGGTGGAGGCGGGTTGCCTCACATTCTTTAAAAAGTACTTGGATGAACACTTGGCACGTCATAACATTCAAGGCCAAGGGCCAAGTGCTGGAAATGGGATTAGGTAGGTAGGTCAGGTGTTTCTCATGTGTTAGTGCAGACTCAATGAGCCAATGGGCCTCTTCTGCACTGTGATTCTGTGATGTGGCCATCAAGGCACCAGTGGGTTAGCCAGGTGCCTTCATGAACAAAAAGGGACTCCATCAACATGCCAATTGTGTGTGACCAAAAGATGCAGATTCTGCAAGTCTGTGCAAGGTACCCATGACGTGTATATCCTGAGTCACTCCTAGGTGCCAAGGCTCTTCAGTGCGCCAGCCTGATTGGATGGATGGCTGTTGAATGACAAGGGCTATCCATTGAAGAGGTGGCTCATGACACCTCTCCACCATCCAAGAACAGAGGCAGAGAAGTGTTACAATACGAGTCATGCTTCCACGAGGGCGGTGGTAGAGAGGACCATAGGTCTTCTCAAGATGCACTTCCGATGCCTGGACCATTCAGTGGGTGCACTACAATACCCTCCAGAGCGGGTGTCACTGATAGTGGTTGCATGCTGCGCTCTCCACAACCTGGCACTGGCAAGGGGGGACCCACTGGAGGAAAAGGGTCTTGAGGCAGCTCCATAGCCACAGAGGATGAATCTAGTAGAGAGTTAAAAGAGGAGCACGGTGTGGAGAGCGCTGAGGGTGTGGAGGCAGACCTCGGTGACTGGGGAGATGCCAGCCGTGGCACTGACTGCTCCCTCCCAGACGGGACCAGCACAGGCTCCACTGGCCTGAGGACGACTAAGGTTATCAAGGCCAACAAGACAGCAGAGTCAGCAGGCTGTCTCCAATGCTGCTGCCAGCAAGGCAGGAGCACCAAGACGTAGCACTCGCAAGCGTAAATGTATCCTTCAGGGAGGCAGGGACCCCTGGTATGCCTTCATCCAATGCTTTTTCAACTAGGCTACCAAAGATCAGCTTTAACCCCATGCCAAGGCTGCTGCCTCCATCCCGGATGTCTGAAAGGACCCTTTCATTTGAACCCAAACAACACTCAACGCCTGTGCAATAAAGTTCAGAGACACTTTAGTCCGGCATTACATACTGGAGTACCCTGCACCAATAAAATGAAAAGGTGAAGCATATTCAGTCCTGCCCCTCTTGTGCTCATGGTGCATTTAGCTTATGCTTGCGACTGCTTCATCTAGGTGCTCCCCCTCACTGGCACCAGTATTGGAGGCAGCCTGCTGACTGCGCTGTCTTGTTGGCCTTGATGACCTTGGTCGTCCTTGGGCCAGTGGAGCCTGTGCTGGCCCCACCTAGGAGGGAGCAGCTAGTGCCACAGCAGGCATCTCCCCAGTCGCCGGAGCCTCATCAGATGCCATGGTCACTGGCAGAGGGGCAGAGGAGATGCTGCTGTCACCCAGAGTATCCTGACATGAGCCTGCAGAAACAATTGGCAGCTCAAGTGCCAACGTGAGGTCGCTTTGGATCTCCCTGCTCACCATTGATGAACAGGTACCAGGCTGGGATACTGGGTGCCTCATCCATCTCCCACACTGCACTGACCACCCGAGGTCATTGCCTAAGTGAGACCTTGCAGGTCCAAAGGGTCAGCACAGTTCTCACTCTCTACATGGACTCCTCCATAATGAGACCTTGGCATGCATACCCTCAAGGATCTCCGCCAGATTCATCTACACATCTCGCTGGACATCCAGTACTGCCACCTAATGGATGACTCCAGAGGCTCATAAGTTGTCTTCGACTGAGCATCGTCCTGTTCCCCAGCAGTGCTCCAAGTGTTGGCACCCTGAGCACTCTCTGCCTCCACCTGCACCTCAAGCGAGTGTGAAATGCCCTCACCAATGTGCACCAAGATACTAGCCATCACTCTAATGCCCATTGAGGTGCTGGTATCTGAGCTGTTTCCTGGTTCCGTGGGTGTGACGCAGGTGCAACTGAAGCTCAGTGGTCCTCCAGCGTCAGGGGTGGCCCTATGGGGTCTGCAAAGCGAATGCCTGCTGGAGAATCGAAAGGAGAACAAGGACGTGTTTTTAGTTAAAGTCATCGCACTGTCACTGTGCGTGCCAGGCACCCTGGTGAGATAACGAAGATCTGAATAATGGTGCCATCATCTTTCAATGATCAATGGGGACTCCAGGTTCGAGGCTCACATCAATGAAGAGACTACACTAGAATGGTTGCACAATCCGAAATTCTCACCTGTGTACTGCGCTCTTACCTTCGTCTGGCACCCCCGCCTCTCCGCGCCCGTTTGCACGGGGAGTGAGCCGGCTCTCAAGCTCAAGGGTGTCCTGCTTGAACTTGCTGAGCTGCAGCAAGTTGGGCAAGCCTCCGCTTGTACATGCCCTGTCTGCCTGGTTATGGCTTGTCTTTTCCTGAAAGGACAGAGGAGCATTGATTAGTCCACTCTCTACCTGCAGCGCCATTGCAGCCTGGCCAACACCAACTAAGGAGCACCTTGCAAAGCACACCCGTGTCATGGCCTTGAGCCGCAAGGCACTCAGTCCAAGCAGCCAGGGCTCAGCCCCTTGGGCACTGAAAGTTGGCTGGTTGGCACTCAAACTTTAGCACCCCTGAGGTCCATGGCAGGCATGGGGGGGGGGAGAATGACTACACCTTAACATTTCTGCACACTGACCCATGCCAATACAGTACTCACCCTTCCAAAGCGCAGGAAGTCATTGAACTTCTTTTGGCACTGGACGCATGTACCGCACCACATCATGGCTGCTCAACAGTGCCTTCCATGCCCTCATTGTGAGGTGCACTGGCTCCCCCTCCCATCTCTGGGGACAAGGGTGTTCTTCCTGGCTGCCACCTCCCTCAGGATGGTGAGGCACTCATTGGAAAAGCGGGAGGGGCCGAGTGCCCACCTGACCTGCCCTCCCTTCTGCCATGTCCAGCCACACTCGACTTCATAACTTCAGTCTGGGAACGTAGAGGAGACATCCTTCTGTGGCAGCCTTGCAGGGACTGCCTGGGCTGCTTTTAAATTAGCTGCCGGGTCACCATTGGACCCGGCGGCTGACAGGCCCCCATCCCGCTCAGCCCTTCCCAACCAGTGAGGAGCCACCTTTAATGTTAGGTGGGCCTTAATTGGCCCGCCAGTGTGAAATCATGGTCGGGGCCAATCGCAGGCAGCAAACCGTTTCCTGGTCGTTCCTGGGCCTGCCCACTGCGCCTGTCCAATGACCTCAAAATCTTATCCACACTGTCTGAGCAATGCAAGTCATTGGCTAGCTCGTGACATAATCCCACTGATTTTGAGAAGCAGGCTATTGAACTGCTGAACAAAAACAGAATTACCTGGGGGGTGTTGGGTGGGGGGAGAGAAGTGGAGGGGGGTGATGTGGTTGTAGGGACAAGCAAGCAGTGATAGAAGCAGATCATCAAAAGATGTCACAGACAACAGAACAAAAGTACACAGAGGTGTTGAAGTTGGTGATATTATCTAAACGAATGTGCTAATTAAGAATGGATGGTAGGGCACTCAAGGTATAGCTCTAGTGGGGGTGGGGGGAGCATAAAAGATTTAAAAATATTTAAAAATAATGGAAATAGGTGGGAAAAGAAAAATCTATATAATTTATTGGAAAAAACAAAAGGGGGAAGAAACAGGAAGGGGATGGGGATGGAGGAGGGAGTTCAAGACCTAAAGTTGTTGAATTCAATATTCAGTCCGGAAGGCTGTAAAGTGCCTAGTCGAAAGATGAGGTGCTGTTCCTCCAGTTTGCGTTGGGCTTCACTGGAACAATGCAGCAAGCCAAGGACAGACATGTGGGCAAGAGAGCAGGGTGGAGTGTTAAAATGGCAAGCGACAGGGAGGTTTGGGTCATTCTTGCGGACAGACCGCAGGTGTTCTGCAAAGCGGTCGCCCAGTTTACGTTTAGTGTCTCCAATGTAGAGGAAACCGCATTGGGAGCAACAAATACAGTAGACTAAGTTGGGGGAAATGCAAGTGAGATGCTGCTTCACTTGAAAGGAGTGTTTGGGCCCTTGGACGGTGAAGAGAGAGGAAGTGAAGGGGCAGGTGTTACATCTTTCGCATGTGCATGGGGAGGTGCCATAGGTGGGGGTTGAGGAGTAGGGGGTGATGGAGGAGTGGACCAGGGTATCCCGGAGGGAACAATCCCCACGGAATGCTGCCGGGGGGGGGGTGAAGGGAAGATGTGTTTGGTGGTGGCATCATGCTGGAGTTGGCGGAAATGGCGGAGGATGATCCTTTGAATGCGGAGGCTGGTGGGGTGATAAGTAAGGACAAGGGGGACCCTATCACGTTTCTGGGAGGGAGGAGAAGGCGTGAGGGTGGATGTGCGGGAGATGGGCCGGACACGGTTGAGGACCTTGTCAACGACCGTGGGTGGAAAACCTCGGTTAAGGAAGGAGGAGGACATGTCAGAGGAACTGTTTTTGAAGGTAGCATCATCAGAACAGATGCGACGGAGGCGAAGGAACTGAGAGAATGGGATGGAGACCTTACAGGAAGCGGGGTGTGAGGAACTGTAGTCGAGGTAGCTGTGGGAGTCAGTAGGCTTGTAATGGAAATTGGTGGACAGTCTATCACCAGGGATTGAGACAGAGAGGTCAAGGAAGGGAAGGGAAGTGTCAGAGATGGACCACGTGAAAATGATGGAGGGGTGGAGATTGGAAGCAAAATTAATAAATTTTTCCAAGTCCCGACGAGAGCCTGAAGCAGCACCGAAGTAATCATCAATGTAACGGAGAAAGAGTTGTGGAAGGGGGCCGGAGTAGGACTGGAACAAGGAATAAAATTACCTGGAAAAACTCAGGTCTGGCAGCATCGGCGGAGAAGAAAAGAGTTGACGTTTTGAGTCCTCATGACCCTTCGACAGAACTTGTGTCGAAGGGTCATGAGGACTCGAAACATCAACTCTTTTCTTCCCTTCTGATGCTGCCAGACCTGCTGAGTTTTTCCAGGTAATTCTGTTTTTGTTTTGGATTTCCAGCATCCGCAGTTTTTTATCTATTGAACTGCTGTCCTGACAGTTAGTGATAGTGAGCTCGGTGGACCAAAGCCAGCTGCAGATGGTGGTTGCAGCTGTCAGGATATATTGTGACAAAACCAAATCCCTTTTTTCAAATGAATTCTGGTCAATACAGTATACCCCACATAATTGCAATACCTTGCTTTTAACATTATATGAATTCTCCAACTCACCCAAAACTGTGGTCTTCTGAAAGAAACAAAAGTAGATAATACTCAGGCCATTTTGGGGAAAATATTTGGAAAATTCATCTCTGATCCATCTAGGCAATGGAAACTATTCCAGGAAATCAATCTGGCCTGGAATGCCTTGAAGTATTTACCTTATCTAAGAGGTGATATCAGCCCCAACCAGAAACAGGCTCAGCTCATGCTTGTAAAGTGTCTGTTGCACAAGTTTTGCTTTAAAATTGCAAAAAATGTATTGGTTCCCAGAGTGAGCAAGGAGCGTCTAGTATCTTAACTTAGCACTCCTGGTGAGGTCATTGAATTTCTTTTAGCACTGCCCAACAATCCTATAATAGAGTTGGGACTTTGTGACAGCAGGAGCAGGCCATATGACCCCCTCAAGCCTGCTCCATCAGACCATACCTCACCTCAGTTCTAAATGGTGGCCCCATCACCTCGAGACTATGCTCACTAATTTTAGTATCTCCAGCCAGGGATTACAGCCTCTCTGTATCTACACTGTCAAGCCCTCTCACTGTTATAAATTTCAGGAAGATCACCTTTAATTATTCCAAACACCAGCGAATAAAGGCCCACTCTACTTAACCTCTTTTCATAAGACTGTACTCTCATTCTAGGAATCAATCTAGTACATCTGTATTGCACACCATCTAAACCAAGTATATTTCCTCCTTAGGCAAGGAAAACAAAACTGTACACAATACTCAAAGTGTGATCTCACCAAAGCCTGTGAAATTGTAGCAAGACTTTCTTCCTCTTGCACTCCAGCCCCTTGAAATAAAAGTGATATTCCTTGCTGGTAAATTAACCTTGGAGTTTGTGCCTCTGATTCAATTCCCTCCAATTTTACATGGGATTCATGCCAATCACTCCTCCAGTGCATGTAGAAATAAGCTTAGCCAGGAAACTCCCATCTAACTGCTGCTATATGCAATTGGCAGGTCCAAACCTTTTCTCATTATCATGCTAGTAGAATAACAAGGTGAGGAAGTTCACAGTCAGTCATGGTATTTTAGGTTCACTAACCCCCTTTTCTATTAATAATTTCATTAATTAATTGCTTATGATTCATGTTTGCAAACCTTGGAGACTTCTTTTTCCATTAGAGTGTCTCTGGTATTTACAGGTAACCTTTTTTGGCTCATGAGAAGTCTAGCCTTGCATAGTTTCAAGTTGATGGTGGGTTAAAAATTCTGAAATATCTGAGTGCCATTTTTTTTCAATTAAGTACTAGCAGTAGTTGTGCTATGTTGATCAGACAGAAGGATTGTATTTCATCATAGTCTTCTGGAAGCCTGTATAAACATTAACAATAAATTCTATGTTTCCAATTAAGTGTAAAGCAAAACTTTGTCTTCATAATACTTTATTGATGTGAAGTAGTATTGCCTGGCAAAGTACCCACAAAGTGCTAACTATTAATCAGGTTTCAAATTCAACTCTCAATATAAAATGTCTTCTGCTTTTATATACTTTTTCCTTTAAATTTCACATCGAAATCAAATAAGGTTGACTACTGTGTACAAAACAAAATCTCTAATACTAAAATTAGACCAAAAATGTTTAAGTGGGCAATTCATTGATTACAAAGATACATTTATAATAGCATTGTATTAAAAGATTATCCTCCCATTCTTAAAATTTAACAAGGTAAACATCCAAACTTGTTATATTCACAAATGCTACCACAGGTTTTGCATAGTTATATTTATTCATTATGTCTGCCTTTGTTCAGTTTACAAGTGAACAGTACAGGGTATATAGTATGTACTCTAGCTTTGGTCTAGCAATTAGAAATATATTTTATTTGTTTTACTAAATACTTTGGCAGCACTGTTATCGACATGTAAGCAAATGGAAAATACAAGCTTGTGTTAGCAAATGAAAATCATCCTTCAGAAAACAAAAACTGTAAAAGATTCCACACATGAATACGATAATCCATCCTGAAGCTCGCAATACCTGATGGCATATCAAAAGAAAAACGACATTTCTAAAATGTGCATAATCACCCTGAGATGCGACTTAAACAAATAATTTTGTACTACTGTTATCATCTGCCAACTAAGTGTTTCACTGCAGAAAGGCAAAAAAAAAATGTTAGAGAAAAAAAATTAACTGCTACAATCAGTCTTGTAACACTGTTTTAACTAGAAGCTGGGTTAGGGTTATCACTTAAGCAGTCTGATCTGATCAGAGCAACACCTAATGAAATACTCATGTTGCTTTAATGTGAATTTATTGCATTCCTTCCCAAACCAGAATCATTGTACTTGGTTACTTATATTTTAATTGTAAAAACACCACTTCTAACAAATGGAGAAACGAACCTTGAAATCTGACCATCTTGCATTATTTCACAAAGACCAAACCTTCAATGATTGAAGATCCTATTTGTGAAGGTCACATTTCAAAGCCTGAATTGGAACATTGAATAAATACGGGTTTCATACTTTAAGAAATTTTGGCAAATATTTAATGAACATTTGATGTAACATATATGCCTGGTTATGCTTCTTTTTTAAAATAAAAGAATGGAATTCATTTCAAATCTATTAGGCAACTAAAAAACTCTAACCACTGGTACTTTGTGCCACTGTCTATTGTTGAACAATCTTTGCCAACAGTACCACAATGCACTCATGCCACTTGCCTGGCATTGTAGCATTCAAGCAAAACTCTTGCTAAAGTCCAATTTGGAAACTCTACCACTATGTCAGAATAGACCAAGCAAAGAAAAAAAAGGCAACCATAGTCCATTGATCAAAAAGCATTTTTTTTATGTTTTATTCATTGACATTTTTCCCCCTCACATGAACATTCTCCACCGTACAGGGTGCTTTTTGTTGAGCTATGGTTCCTTTAGTGTCAGGCATTATGTTGTCAAATTTGTCAGTACCAGAAGGCAAAACCAAGTTCACGAGTGGGCATCACAGCTGTGCATGACCTGATCCAGACAAGCACTAGGAACAGGAGTAGGCAATTTAGCCTATCGAGCTTGTTCCACCATACAATTAGATCATGGCTGATCTGTACCTCAAACTGATGTTACCCACTTTTTGCACTATAGCCAGTGATACGTTAGCTGAACAAAAATTTATCAATCTCAACCTGAACATTTTGACTGACCAAACTTGCAGACTTGAGGGGGAGGGTGGAAAAGGAACTTCCAGAATTTTACCACCATTCATGTGAAGAAGTGCTTCTTCACTTCACTCCTAAACACCTTAATTCCAATTTCAAAATTGGCATGCAATTGGTAAAAAGAGACAACCATGACAAATTTAATAGTGAGGCAGCCTTTGGTGACTGCCTAAAATGGGTGTTAGAAACCTTACATATGAACAAAACTATCCTTTTTCAGTAGATTATAGAAACTATTCATTTAGTCCAGTGTTTCTCCAATTGTACTTCATAAACAATTTGCACACACACAAAGCACATTTCTGGAGATGTTATATAAAATTAGGATACATAATCGAAAACATTTCAAAGATTGAAAATCTGTTAAGTGTAAACCCAGAAAAGCTGATTTATAAAATCTGGCCTCAATCTAAAGCTGCTAAAATAATTTTAAAATGCTTGATTAGGATGAAGGATCTTGTTTTGAACACATTTTAGATTAGGATGTGATAGGCAAAATGGTCTTCAAAAGAATATTGTCCTCTGCACCTTCCCCATATTCAGTGCACCATTGCATTACTGGTTTGTTGCTGTTCTCCGTTGAGATGTTACTTGCAATTCTATAATTAGCCCATGTCGCAAATTGTGATTAAAGAAACAATTGAGCCAAAATTCCTATTCCTAATCATCCAGTCATTGCTATAAGTGTATATGTGGATGCCCATGGGAGTAGTGACTTGGACTTGTCTTGTAACAATCTTCATGATCAATAGCCCATCCTCATTCTTCAGGTTCACACTATGGAACTATATAAAAGGATACTATTACTATATCTAAGCATGAATCAGTATCTTTCATGCAAGGGGGGGAAAAGATGGTACAGTTTGTAAAAATGAAAAAAGTTAATAAAACCTGACCTCGCTGACCAGGTATGTTAAAATCAATTGAAAATGAAGTTGTTGGATCACCCTGAAAAAGTATCTCAGTTGGTGTCTGTTACATCTGGACACCAAGTTGCTCCTAGAATGCTTGCCAAAATTAAGTAATGGGAGGCACATTCTATCCAGAACAAACACCCAATTGCTGGTAAGTTTCTGGTCTCCAAATAAATTCCAGCTTCGAATCAGCTTTCAAACTCAATTTACTGGATGTACTTTTCTCTCTTCTTACCCAGACTGATAAAGCATTGTACGGCAGGACTAGATATGGAAAGAGGAGCAAAAAAAGGTTTTCTTTCAGACTGCTATTCAAAGGCAACAGCATTTGTACCATTTGTAGTCCAACTATTCTCCTTTGCTACGTGAAGGGGCAGTGAGAACTTAAGTTTAAAACAAAAGGTGAGATCAAATATTAATAAATAATATTTAGGCACTCAGTTAAGCTGATGTCAAACAAACAATAACAAATAATGAACACTAACTGAGCAATTTACAGTGAAAGACCATCTGAATGGAAAATATGTAACTATATTTATTGAAATAATTATGGCACAACAGAAAAGAGGTTACCAATCTTCGACTTAATTAAAATATAGTGCTGATCAGGCACCGATTTCTTCACTTGTGCACAAAATCACACAGAATTAGATGCAAAATGATGAATCAAAAAGAATCCATAGAAAGCATGACTATAAATACAAATAGTGAAGAATGGTGCAAACTGAATCTTGGACTAACATTAAGGCAGATAACTATGTATCACTCTGGCTCTTCCCAGCAGTCAGTCAGATTTCCTTTGCTACGTCTCCTCATTCCAGGCAGCTTCCCTGCTGTCATAATGCTCCACCTGGAGCCACTCGTGTTTGCTTCATTGTCCAGGCTGGTGTATTTGGAACTGCCGCTAGTCTCGCTCGTCCAGTCAGACCAGGCATTTGAATCAGTCAGACTGCTACAAGGGTTCTCCACCATTACTTGCGGATCCCAACCCTCATCCTCTGTGGGAATCTTGCTGGCTGAATTCTGTTTCATTCCTAAACTGTCCCAGAAACTAGATTTCTTCTCCATCTTCACTTCTTCTTTTAGTTTTACAGTGGTCCTGCAAAGATACAAGGGAAAAAGATGATTGCAGCCATTGGTGACACAACCTGCTTCGAATGCATCCAATTAGTGTATCACTACTTCCATGATGTGACTTACCAACCTCTGTGACCTGCTCTGATAACATTCACCATGTTACCACCCTCAATTTAGGACCAGCTTGCAGTGGATAATATATATTTAGATTGAGTTCACAATATTTATTTTGTTTTTCCACAGTTATTATTACGGATGAAAAAATAATTGAATAAATAGTCATCTAGAGTTGCAAAACAATGTTTGGCTTTTTGGAAATTAAGTGTCAAATGCCTAATAGGTCAATGCATTGTGCAGGCATTTACACATGACAACTCGGGAGAAGATGAGACAAGTTCCATTCCTGGTCTAACTTAAGTTAACTCATCTCAGCTAAGACAATAGTAGGGGTACCACAATTAGCATCAGTGTCTCAAGGGTTTGGATTAACAAAACTTGCACATTTTTAAATGCCTTAGAGAAAATATCCCATGTTAAAAGGCACTTCACAATGGTATACAATAAAAATTGATAACAGCCAAAGGAGGCAGTAGGAAGAAAGCCCAAAAGTTTGGTCAAAGAGCTGGGACTTAAGAAGAACATTAAGAGTAGAGGGAGGTGAAGAGACAGGGACGCAGGTGGCAGAAGGCATGGCTGCTAATGCAGAGCTGAAGGGAGGGAGGAGTACATGAGAGCCCAGGATCAAAAGATCACAGCAGTGAATTTTAATATGAAGGACCGTGTGGGTTTGAGTGCCAGGGAGGGTTTAAAATCAGCCAGAAAACACCAGCACGTCAGGAAGCTGGCTCCAAACCACCGACTTCCATATTAACTGCAGCCCGTAAGGCTGTTTTCACAGTAATCTACTTGCAAGAGGTGAGTAGCCAATTTATATATGTTAATTGGTCAGTCATAGCGATATTGGCAGATTTTTCAGTTCATTGTATGATCCATGAGTTCCCTGAATAATCCAGAGAAAGCAAGATGAAAACAGTGGCAACTGATGAGCTCAATCAACCTCAGCAAATTATAAGAATAAATACTTTCTTCGCTACCTGCCAGTGGGAAAGAGTTTGTTCACAGTACTTTTGCTGAGAGTTTAGTTTCTACACTTAGACCATAGACATAGGAGCAGAAATTAGGCCTTTCGGCCCAGAGTCTGCTCTGCCATTCAATCATGGCTGTTAAGTTTCTCAACCCCATCCTCCCACCTTCTCCCCATAACCTTTGATCCCCTTACCAATCAAGAACCTATCTATCTCGGTCTTAAATTCACTCAATGTCCTGGCCTCCACAGCTTTCAGTGGCAATGAATTCCATAGATTCATCACTCTCTGGCTTAAGAAGTTTCTTCTCATCCCTGTTCTAAAAGGTCTTCCCTTTACTCTGAGGCTGTGCCCTCAGGTCCTAGTCTCTCCTACTAATGGAAACATCTTCCCCACATCCACTCTATCCAGGCCTTTCAGTATTCTGTAAGTTTCAATCAGATCCTCCCTCATCCTTCTAAACTCCATCGAGTATAGACCCAGAGTCCTCAAACAGTCCTCATACGTTAAGCCTTTCATTCCTGGGATCATTCTCGTAAACCTCCTCTGGACCCTCTCCAGGGCCAGCACATCCTTCCTGAGATACGGGGCCCAAAATTGCTCACAATATTCTAAATGTGGTCTGACCAGAGTCTTATAAAGCCTCAGCAGCACATCCCTGATTTTATATCTAGTCCTCTCGAAATAAATGCCAACATTGCATTTGCCTTCCTACCTACCAAATCAACCTGCAAGTTAACCTTAAGAGAATCCTGGACTAGGACTCCCAAGTCCCTTTGCACTCCAGGTTTCTGAATTCTCTCTCCATTTAGAAAATAGTCTATGCCTCTATTCTTCCTACCAAAGAGCATGACCTCACACTTCCCCACGTTGTATTCCATCTGCCACTTCTTTGCCCATTCTCCTAACCTATCCAAATCCTTCTGCAGCCTCCCCGCCTCCTCAATACTAACTGTCCCTCCACCTATCTTTGTATCATCTGCAAACTTAGCCAGGATGCCCTCAGTTCCTTCATCTAGATTAGTGTATAAAGTGAAAAGTTGTGGTCCCAACATTGACCCCTGCGGAACTCCACTAGTCACCGGCCGCCATCCTGAGAAGGACCCCTTTATCCCCACTCTCTTCCTCCTGCCAGACAGCCAATCTTCAATCCATGCTAGTACCTTGCCTCTAACACCATGGGCTCTTATCTTACTGAGCAGCCTCCTGTGCGGCACCTTGTCAAAGGCCTTCTGGAAGTCCAAGTAGATAACATCCATTGGCTCTCCTTTGTCTAACCTACTTGTTACCTCCTCAAAGAATTCTAACAGATTTGTCAGGCATGACCTCCCCTTGATGAAACCATGGTGACTTTGCCCGATTTTACCATGCACTTCCAAGTATTCTGAAATCTCATCCTTAATAATGAACTCTAAAATCTTACCAACGACCGAGGTCAGGCTAATCGGCCTGTAATTTCCTCTCTTTTGCCTCACTCCCTTCTTAAACAGGGGGGTTACATTAGCGATTTTCCAGTCCTTTGGGACCCTCCCTGACTCGAGTGATTCCTGAAAGATCACCACTAATGCCTCCACTATCTCTTCAGCTATCTCCTTCAGAACTCTGGGGTGTAATCTATCTGGTCCAGGTGATTTATCCACTTTCAGCCCTTTCAGTTTTCCTAGCACCTTCTCCTTGGTAATGGCCACCATACTCACCTCTGCCCCCCGACTCTCTTGAACTTTGGGGATGTTACTCGTGTCTTCCAGACTTCAGCAGTCTGCACTATCACATCAGGATAGATGTGGTTTACCTGCTTTAGATTGGATCTCAGATGACAACCAAGATGGCCAGCACTAGCAGCTTGCTACTCAGAGCTGTAGCTGTGCAGGGAAGTAAGGGGAGCAGAAGAGGTGCAGCACACAGGAGGCCATACCTGACTCAAAGGGTCTACAGGCAGAGGATCAGTTTCCTGGTTAGAACAGCAACATATCAGGAGGCTTGGTGTCACATCAGGTCTGGCAAATGTATTTGCAACCTGCTGGAACAAGACCAGCTGCCAACTGGAGCAGGTGGCCATGCTTTACGAGTGGTTACCAAAGTTATCACTGCCCTCAACCTTTTTGCCTCTGGATCCTTCCTGCAGCTCTGCTGGAGACATTTACAGGATCTCCCAGTCGATGGTCCACAAATGTATAAGTGACTGATTGCTCGTTTGCCAATTGTATTAACTTTGCCTGTAATGACGCCAGTCAGGATAAGCAGACACTTGGGTTTGTGGCTCTGGCTGGCTTTCCACAGATAAAAGTTGTCATCAACTACACAAGCATAGTAATCAGATAATCACAGGCCAACTGCAAGGGCTTCCACTCCATCAATGTGTATCTGGTTTGCAACCACAGATCTTTATACAGGTTGACACAACCTTCCTGGGCAGCTACCCTGTGACAATCCAACCTCCAGGTTCTTCATACCTGGAAACACAGTTAACTATTGGCTGCTTGGGGACAAAAGACACATGGATGCTACTGGTGTCCTAAACAACCACATGTTCAGGAAGCACTGCCAGCTGCAGAACCTTGAGCTCCGGGTTTCAGAGCTCGAGCTACAGCTGGAGTCACTGTAGCATGTCCGCGAGGCTGACAGCTATGTGGATAGTACATTCAGAGAGGTGGTCACACCGTAGCTTAGGAGCCTGGAGGAAGGAAGGGAATGGGTGGCAGCCAGGCAGTCCAAGTGAGGCAGGTAGTGCAGGAATCCCTGCTCACAAATTGGTTTTCCATTTTGTAAGCTGGTGAGGGTGCTGGTTCCTCAGAGGAGTGCAGTCAGGGACAAGTTTGTGGCACCATGAGCAGCTTGGTTGTACAGGAGGGGAGGTAGAAGGAGCAGCAATACGTATAGGGGATTCATTCGTTAGGGGAACAGACACGTGTTTCTGTGGCTGTAGACATGACTCCAGGATGGTATGTTGCCTCCCTGGTGCCAGGGTCAAGGATGTCACCGAGCAGCTGCAGGACATTCTTCTGGAGGAGGATGATCAGCCAGAGGTTGTGGTCCACATTGGGACCAATGACATAGGTAGGCAGGGGGATGTGGTCCTGCAATCAGAGTTTAGGGAGCCACGTAGATAATTAGCAAGCAGGACCTCTAATGTAGTAATCTTCAGGTTACTCCCAGCGCCACGGGCAAGTGAGTACAGAAATAGGAGGAAAAGGCAGATGAATGTGTGGCTGAAAAGATGGTGCAGGAGGGAGGGCTTTAGATTCCTGGGACACTGGGACTGGCTCTGGGGGATATGACACCTGCACAAGCTGGATGGGTTGCACCTGAACAGAGCCGGGATGAATTCATTGCGGGGCATTTCGCTAGTGCTGTTGGGAGGGTTTTAAACTAACTCAGCAGGGGTGCGGGAACCAGGGGAGAATATCAGAGAGGAACACCAGGGTGCACAAAATACTGGGAGACGGATAGCACTAGTATAGAGAATTATAAGTTAATAGGTGGAGGCAAAGTGAGGGAGAAAGTCATGAAGTCTAAATCAAGTTACTGTGCATGTATGTGAATGCACGGAGTATAGTAAGTAATATTGGGGAGTTACAGGTGCAGATTGTCATGTGAAATTATGGTGTTGTGGCAATACAAAGACCTGACTCAAGGAAGGGCAGGACTGGGTGTTAAATATTCCTGGGTACAAAGTGTTCAGAAAAGATAGGAAAGGAAGGCAAGGAGGAGGAGGAGTGGCAGAAATGATTGAGGAGAGCATTGCAGTGCTGGAGAAAGAGGATATCCCAGAGGGTTCAAGGACAGAATCAATTTGGCTAGAGCTAGGGAACAAAAAGGGTGCAATTATACGGCTTGGTGTAGTCTATAGACCACCAACTAGTGAGAAGGATGTAGAGGAGCAAATCTGCAGGGAAATAACAGATGTGCAAACATTATAGATTAGTTACAATGGGAACTTTAATTACCCAAATGTAGACTGGGATAGTGGTAGTGTAAAGGGTGGAGAGGGCCAGAGTTCCTAGACTGTGTTCAGGTGAATTTTCTACAACAGTATGTGCTCAGTCCAACAAGAAAGGATGCACTGTTGGACCTGGTTCTTGGTGTACTTGGCCCATCTCATTTTCAAGTGTCAGTTTGGGGAACATTTAGGAGGTAGGGGTCATTGTATTGTAACGTTTAAGATGACATAGAAAAGGACAATGTGCAATCCAGAGTAAGAATAATTAACTGGGAGAGAGCAGAATTCAATGGGGCAAAAACAGAGCTGGGCTGGATAGACTGGGACCAAAGGTTGGCAGGAAAAGCTGTAGCTGAACAATGGGCTACCTTCAAAGAAGAAATGATGATTCGGGCACAGTCAAGATATATTCCCTCAAAAGGGAAAGGTAGGGCAAATCCAGAGCTCCCTGGATGAAAAAGGAGATAGAAATTAAGAGGGAAAAGCCTGCTTGTGGCAGGTGTCAGGTAGAAAATACAAATCAAGAACCAAGCAGAATACGGAAGGTTCAGAGGGGAGGTGAGAAAGCAAATAAGAGAAGCAAAGAGGAATTATGAGAAAAGATTGGCAGCCAACATAAAAGGGGAATCCCAAAGTCTTCTATCAGCACACAAATAGTAAGGAAGGTGGTAAAAGGAGTAGGGCCAATTAAGGACCAAAAAGGGGATTTACACATGGAGGTAGGGGGCATGGCTGTGGTGTTAAGTGAATACTTTACATCTGTCTTTACCAAGAAAACAGATGTGACCGAGGCCATGGTGACAGAAGGGTTCAAAATTGATAAGGAGGAAGTACTGGATAAACTGTCAGTACTTAAAGTTGACAAGGCACCAGGACTGGATGAGATGCATCCAAGGATATTGAATGGAGTAAGTGGAAATTGAAGGGACACTGGTCATAATCTTTCAGTCTTCCCTAGAATGGTAGTGCTAGAGAACTGGAGAATTGCAAACATTACACCCTTGTTCAAAAAGGCTGTTGTTAGGATAAGCCCAGCAATTATGGACCAGTCAGTTTAACTTCAATGGGAGGCAAGACTCTAGAAACAATTATACAAGATAGAATTAGTAGTCACATGAGAAAATATGCATTGATTAGGAAGAGCCAACATGGATTGCTAAAGGGGAAATCATGTTTAACTCACGTGGAGTTTTTTTTAAAGAAGCAACAGAGGGGGTTGATTGAGTAATGTTGTTGATGTAGTTAGTCTATTTGGATTTTCAAAAGCCATTTGACAGTGCCACACAACAGATGAGAAAAAGTTACTGCTCATGGATTATAAGGGACAGTAGCAATGCAGATACAAAATTGGCTGACTAATAGGAAACAGGGCTAAAGGTCGATGGATATTTTTGGGGCTGGAGGAAGGTTTGTAGTGGAGCTTCCCAGGGGTCAGTATTGGGACCCTTGCTTTTCTTGAAATATTCTAATGATCCAGGTCTTGGTGTGCAAGGGACAATTTCAAAGTTTATGGATGATATGAAACTTGGAAGCATTGTAAATTGAGGACAGTATCGGACTTCAAAAAGGAAGTAAACAAGTTTGTGGAGTGGTCAGATAGGTGGCAGATGAAATTCAATGTGGAGAAGTGTGAGGTGATGCATTTTGGTAGGAAGAACATGGACAGAAGGGGTACAATTCTTAAGGGGGTGCTATAGATCACTGAAGGGAGATATTGAAGATTCTTCCCACATATCAAATAATTTTACAGGATTGGCTCATCACTCTTACTTGGACATTGGGATGAGTTTATATCTTGTTACCCCATTCCAGTTTCATTGTCGAGTGGGTTGGTTGCATTTGACATGTGGCGAGGAGTTGTCATAAGGACTTTTATGGAAGTGCACGATCATCCCTGCTACCTCCCAAATTTCAGGGGGAAAATTACCTGTTCTAGGTAATGTTCAGCTGTTCCACTGTACTTTACCCTTTACACTGGGACTATTTGTCACCATAACCTATTTATCACTAAAGCATCATACTTCCATCTCCACAACACCATCTGCATCTGAAACCATTATTGATGCTTTTGTAACAATGTTCCCCTGCACTCAGTCCCTGAGCCATCCTGAAACCTGCTACTGTATGTTAGTCAACATATTCCAAACCTTCATTGGAAGTGGGTGAGTGCTGACCACAAACTGCTCCATGAAAGTTGTGTAGAATTAGCACCCAAGTGCCAAACCTGTAGGTTTGTGTCTTAGCACCTCCAAGCAAGTTCACATTACAGTAATAAGCAATTAGGACCAAAATTACATGCTAAAGCCAGACTTACAAAAAAGTCTCATCAGCACAGCACCCATTTTCACTCCAATCAAAATATTGCATTAAAACAATTTTGAATAATTAGCTGGGGTTAAACTATTGTTTCCAGTCATAATTATGTTATTTTGCTGACAGTCAAGCATCATTTATGTCCTCAAAACACCTTTGGGGTTAAATCAAAAATTGATCGATTCCATGGAAGCTACTTTGCATTACATGCCAAAAAGATGTCAATGGCATTGTAGATAGGACATTGTTATGCTAAGTCTCTGCACTTAATAAACTCCAGGACTGGTTTTAGACTATTATTGCTTCAGGATAAGTGCCATATCATGAAAAAAAGCAACCAACAATTCTTCAAGGGGCCTGACGGGGTGGATGTTTAGGTGGAGTTAATTAATGAAGAACAATAATCTGTGTGTTGTGATCTCCCTAAGATTCCTACGGGTAATATAGATGTAAACAAAACTTCAATTTAGAGAGGAGAGCCTTCACACTAGCTGCAAAGATTGTGTTGCTAAAGACATTATTATTTGCAACAGTCACATCTAGACACCAATCTAATAAACATGATGATTACACCATGTGGCAGCCCAGATAAGACTATCAGAATCCAATTGCAAGATTGCATAGTGAGCAGGCATGAAATGAATGGACTAAAATGCACTCAACCTATAAACTATGCTTTTTCATTATTATGTGGAATTCAGAGCCATTGTCAGGTCATTATTTACTGTGCTCAATGTGTTCTCCTATAATGGACCCAAAAAGCAGAAGAGCATTGGGAATGACAAATGTTTGCTTTCAAAGCTTGTGAAAAGTTTGAAGGTTGCTTTTGATGGAAATTATAATCCCTCTTGCAAAGAAGATATCAAATCCTGGACTACCACTAAGCAGAGACAAAAAGAAAAAAAAGGTTTTTTGCTCCGTAGTTCAGAAGAATGTCCCTAAGAATGTTGGGGGTGATTTGCCCTCAATACTTTTAAGCTGTAATCAGTTTCTGAGGTGTCTTAAGCAAAAATGTCAGTTAAGCCTGTGTTTGGCACAAGAAGCCAACTTGGTAAAGGAGTTGACATGCACAGCAGGAACGGCCATAGAGGGTTATTGAACAGCTGATTGCCAACTAAATTGTCTGCTAGCATTCATTAATAAGGCTGCAGTGCATTTTTGTGGCTATTGCTTAACCTCATTGCCTTACCCAAAAACAACTAGCAGATTTAGTTGTTGCATAGGATTTTGAGAGCTTAAAGTCGTCACCTTTTACATTTTCACTTGCTGGAGATTTCAAGAGGACTTTTAAAACACATCAACAGACTTTGTGGGACACTTTTCCCAGACTTCAACACTCGAGTAACATTTATTCCAAAAACAGAGTCCTTTTTAGGTGCTGTGTAACTACTTTAGAGAAGTCACCAGGAGAAAGAAAGTGCTTGGTCATGAGCATCTTGCTAGATGTCCCCCTTGGTCTTCATGTGGAATAGAAGGAGGTCATGACATCAGTAAGACCACCACCAGTTGCTGCAGGAGGGAGGTATGCCTCAGAGTTATGCTGAGATGACAAGTTTGGGTGTGTAGCAGGTTTTATTCTGTGCTTTGAAATGCCTGTTCCATGCTTACAGCTCCAGCTTCCAGCAACTTTTGCAGTTTTGTTTACTTTTCACCAAGTCTACATCCAGGCTTAACTAATCAAGCACAGTGAGTAAAGACTCTCAATCAAACACAGAATAATTGAACACAAGAAGAGGGACATGGAGGAACAGGAAGGTAAGATGGACTCCTTTTCCCTTGTGGATATCCCTCCTCCACGACCTCTAGTGCCATGTCTTAGAACCTGTGCACCATTTCACTTGGTCACTCAGCCATCCTGAAATAGGCCACTGCACTTCAGCCTTCGCACTCCATATCTTTAGTCTTCCAGGAATGGAAGGGGTGAGCGGAGGTTACATCAACTGCTCCATGAAAATTGTATCTAATTGAGTGCTAAACCTTGGGTGTCTGACTTAACACCAGGCAAACTCAAATTATGGGTTTTCAGCCATTGGAACCAAAACTTCACACTAAAACTAGACTGTCAAACAAGTATATCTTCCTTGCACATCACCTATTTTCACCTTTTCATCAAAATGAGTTATAAATGAAATGTTTGATAATTGACAAAAAATCCAACTATTGAGTATCTGACTATGTCAGTGAACTACAGCAGGGCCTCATCCAGATGTGGATAGATAAGATGTGCTGCAAACACAGACACTACAGAGAATAGCTTGTACAATGAGGCTTGCTCCTCAAAATTGAACCTCAAACATATTCAATGATAAAAACAAAAAAACTGCGGATGCTGGAAATCCAAAACAAAAAATAAAAAATACCTGGAAAAACTCAGCAGGTCTGGCAGCATCAGTGGAGAAGAGTACAGTTGACGTTTCAAGTCCTCATGACCCTTCAACAGAACAGATATTCAATGATATTCTCACCTGGCAGTCTGCAAATAAGCATTCTTTACATCTATGATTGCTGGGTGTCTTGTGTTCAATGAAAGCAGTGCCTTTCCACAGAGCTCCACACCCCTGCTCCTCCTCCACTGACTGTGCATATGCTAGAAATTGTGCCAGGCCAGGCAGCTCCTGTAATGGTGGATATGACAAAGCTAATAACTGGGCCATCAAAAGACCCACCTCAATAGGAGGTAAACAGAAGATGGTTATACATTTAGGTCTGCTGCAGATATCTTCAGAGGTAAAATGGCATCATTCACCCCTTGAATCAATCTGACTTTTACTTTTATGGCAGCTAACTCACATTGCTCAATACTGACTTGCATAATAGCATTATTTTGGTATCTAGCAACATCGATCTAAACTGGGTACTCATTTCTGTTGCATGTGCAACTGAGCTGCCACAAGGCAAGGCTTGGTTATAAATTGTTGAGCTGATTTATAGTAAGACAAGTACAGAATGACAATAATGACCAATTTCACTTATTTCCATCTGTGAATCCTGTCTGTGTAATAATATAAAAATAATGAACCTATGTTACCTGACTTCAGAGGGTCATCTTGCTAAACTTCAAAGTTAATTTTCTAACTCTCCTCCATTGTTTTTAATCCTGCTCATTTCTTTTTGTTGGCCGACTGTGAGGGGTATTGTCGACCCAACCTCGCGAGGCAGGCAGCCAATTAAGAGAGTCAAGATCATAATTAACGGCCATTTTCAGAGGATGGCAAGCTCCCAGACACCACCCACACTGCCCCCTAGCTACGTCAGGAACTCAGCAGTGCATTGGAGGTGGTTTCACTTCAGGAGCATTAAGCTGAAAAACAATTGAGGCCTTCTAATCATTTGCTAGCCGTATTTCTTAATTCTCATGCATTCCCAGAAGGCATGCCATTGTAGCCAGCTTATGGAGATTCATGTCTCCACTAATTGCTGCAATAGCAACTGTTCTCTTCCTTTTGAAGGCACCTGCACTAGGCCATTGCTATTCCTGCTGACGACCCCACAGCAGCATCCACACGGCAAAGGCAGCTGACACCCATATCCATAGGTCACATGCTGAATGCATTTCCCAACACTGGAATCCAGCCATCCCATATCTATCATCCTCCTGGAGGCAGCCTGTTAATTGGCCACTTTAAGATCACGCCAGGGAGCAAATGTCAGACACCAGCAAGATTGGAACTAGGAAACTGTCCCGATGCCTCCTGAGTTTTCCAAGTAAACAAGATTTCAGCCATTGTTTCCATAACTGAGACTGCAGTATCAGCTTTTAGTCAACCACCCGAAAGAGGTGAGTTCACCAGCTTAATCACCAATAAATCCTGCTGAGTTCAAATGAGAAAAAAAAGAGTAGTCACAGCAGCAATGGGCGTGAACTATTCCAGAAACATCAAACTATCTTTCACGTTTCGAGGGTTCGGGCAACCATCTGAAAATCTATGTCTTTCCAGCCCTGTTTTGCTGTGACTTTTAACGTTTTAGCAAGTGTAAAAAAAAGACATATCAAAGCTTCTGGTCTTGCACTCATCAGGACACTTGAAGAATACCAGTAAGGGGAAAACAACAATTTACACTATGAGAAGAGTGCTGATTGGTAGAGGCCACTTGCCAACCAATCAGCACTCTTCTCATTCAGTATAAATTGTTTTCCTCTTTTATTGGTATTCTTGCTAAGTGTCTTGAGTGCAAGACAAAAAGCTTGAACATCTCTTTTCAGCAATACTCAAGTTCTGTACTACCAAACAGCTTTGAGAATTAAGCTACATATGTTAAAAATACTAGTGTTAAAGTAAATGTAATGTCAAGGTGCTCCCAAGACAGCAAGATCTGAAATCTCAAAATATGATAATGACCTTCAACTGGCATATACATACTTCAGCCACTGTAGAGGTCTGTTGAAAAACTGGTATTCAAAAAATACACACCATGTCAGAAAATGGGCAGTGCTGGACAACTTCAAGGCATCACAAATAAAACAATTGTATAGGGAATAAATATTTGATAGCATGTAAACAAGTATTAGGTGAAAAGGAGCTTTTGTTTGTGGCTTGGACAATAGCTTATGTAAGGGGGAAAAAGGGATTAAATGGAATATCACGAGGGATTGACAATATTGGATTGGGTGTGTTCATCCTCTGTCTAAGCAGATGGCTTAATGTGTTGGGAACTATGAAGTACTAATTGAATGTTTCACCTCTGGTGGTCTCCAGAAACTCTTGTTACAAATGTGTGCAAGCTCTTCTATAGCCATTTCTTGTATACTTATGGTGGTCTTATGATTGAATCAATAGGTCTGCACAAAGCACAACACACTGATGCAAAAGGCCTTTACAGGACTACCTATCAGCATACCCCGACTGGGCTACGCACATGGAAGTTTTGCCTTTGGATCTCTCAGGTCTGATGAATTATAATCCCACATCTGCTGTGCCTGTGCTGGAGCAAGGTAGTAATTCTGCTTCAAGCAGAGGCTAAGGGGTGATCTAATTGAGGTGTACAAAATTATGAGGGGCATAAATAAGGTAGGCAAGAGAGGTGAGGGGTAAATTACCAGGGGGCATAGTTTTAAGGTGACTGGTAGAAGGATTAGAGGGAACATAAGGAAACACTTTTTCACCCAGAGGGCAGTGGGCATCTGGAATTCACTGCCTAAGTTGATGGCTGAGGCTGAAATGCTCAACTCATTTAAAAGGTACCTGGATCTGCATCAGAAGTGCTGTAACCTGTAAGGCTATGGACCAGGTGCTGAAAAGTGGGATTAAAATGAGCAGCTAGTTTCTTTTTTGCCTTTTTGGCTGATGCAGACACGACAGGCTGAATGGCCTCTTTCTGCACCGTAACTGTTCTCTGGTTCAATACTGCACAACTCTATTGTAGTCAGCAGTGTCTTTATACTTCACGACATTTGTTTTCAAAAGGCAACACTGCACCAATATACTCCTGGTGCAAAATTCAATTGACCATTGTGCTGTTCATAATTACCACGCTATCACTTTGAGAAACTTCACACGCAACTGGAAACTGTTTTGCAAAATAAAACAAGCAACACTTCAGCAATGCCAACTTCGACTTTACACCAACACCTCTGGAGAAAGTAGAAGTTTTTTCCCTTAGAAGCCTTAGTCAGCAATTTCCTTTTGTCTTTAACTTTCACACTTACTGAATGTTTGGGCACAGTTCTAAAGGCAGTAGTCATCCTAAGTTCACTCCTAAAAGATAGGCACTTGGCAACTTTAACAGCTTACATCCAAGCCCTATCAGGAGTTCACAGACAGCTTCCTCATTCATGTTCTAGTGCTCCTACTGTGATCCTCGCTGGAATCACAGCCACCTTCAGACAGTCCAGATTTGGAAACAGTCTTCAGCACTGTTTGGCTCATTATTACACAACATGGCGTACAGCAAGTCCCTGTTTTAAGTTTGCCTTTTTAAGTGATTCCACATTAATGTTAGTCAGTTAATGGGGCCGATATTCACACTTGGCGCCAGGGCTTTAGTTTTAATGTTTCACACCAGGTCTGACATAGGAACCATTTTGGAGCAGCCTCTCCCAGCCACTGATCCTCCCTTTCGCCAGCCCTCCAGCGTGTGGCTCACCTCTGCAATCCAAAGCTGCTCTTACTGCCTCTTGCCGCTCATTTCCCGAGCCTTTGTTCACAACGAGTGTTCGGGAGAAGGTAGTGGCAAGTAGGAGAAGTGGGGAGTGGAAGGTTTGACGAGCACAGTCGGTGGTGAGTGGAAGAGTCAGTGAGCGGAAGGATCAGTGAGCAGGATGTGGGGCAAATGGGAGGCTCAGCGAGCACAATCGGCAGGGAGCAATTGAGGCTAGAGGGTGGGCAGGTTGACGATGCAGAAAGTCATAGTTAGTATATTTCTTTTATATTTTAAAATTAATTTTACTTTACTAGTTATTTCATTTACAAAAAAGTAATGTAAGTTACATGGTACAATATTTTAATATTTTTTTCTGATGCAAGAGGTCCTATAGAATCTCACTCCAGCTTTTACATTGGTTGTAATGGGAAAATCTGCTTCGCTTAATGTTGTTTAAATTCAAGTTGCACTTTTCAGGAACACAATGTTAAGCAAGGACTTACTGTAATTACTGAGTCATGGAAGAAGTCAATTAGTTATTTTAGAAACATGAGTTGTTATTATTAACAGTAAGAAAGGGTCAAGAACAGTCAACTTTTGGCACAGTCTTAAAAAAACAAAGCGACAATCTTTGTAAAAAATGATTAAGTGTCAAGCCTTACTGGAAACAAGAATAAACATTATTTCAGAGATTTAACTGTTCAACTTCAGATATTACTTTGTACATGACCAAATTTTGTGCTTTACAGGTTATACAAAGAACTGAAGAGAACTCAATCTGAAATTAAATCTGAAACAAGATGGCTGAACAGGTACAGCAAACACTAGAACAGCTTGTCAAAAGCTATGTTTTAACTGCAGTGAGCCAAAGCATTATAAAGCTAAATGTGCATGATCACGAGGCGAGCATACTATGAGCAGGACAATAATACACATTACATTCAGTTTTCCTGAGCCAATTACAATAAGCTGAGTGAGCACAAAGAAAGAGATGCCGTCCAAACTAGGGGACACTGCCTGTGTGTGTAGCGTATTGGTTATGTCATTCAAACCACATGGCTGGATGAATCACTGATGGATCCACAAGATCAAACAAATTTTAAAAAGATTCTTTTGACAGATGACCAATGATAGTCAATATTGGCCAGGAAGATATAGATTTGATCCCTGATCTCCAGGCAGCCACAATGCAGTAGTGGCGTGAAAATTTCTGAGTCCTGGCCTAGGAAGGGTTCTTGAAAGACATTACTTAGGATTCTTGCTCCTGCAACAAAAGCAGTAACTGCTAGAAAGTCTGCATGCGAGCTTTGGTCAAGGATGGATTGACCTCTACAATACTTTAGCCATTCAATTATCATCATCCAGGCTCACACTTCTGAAGGATGACCACTGGGACAAGGTATCAAAGGTGATGGAGCACACAAAGCTGTACCCCATTGTAAGTTCGCAACCTCAGATGAGGGAAGACAACTGGAGGCAGTACAAACAAATGCACACACTAGAATAGGGGTATTTAGAGAAACAAACTTACTTTTGATACAATTTATATTAATGGAGTTGTCTGTGCTGTTACAGGAATAATGCTAGGTACAGGTACTGAGGGTTGGTACCTATGCAGTCTTGAACTGGGCAGTCAGGAATTTGGATAGACTGTTGACTTGTTCCTTTTCATGATCCCACATATTTAAAAGGACATCTGCAACAGCAACTTAATTAGCAAACTTTATCCCATAGCCCCAAGTGTTATATGGAACTAGGCACAGGTAAGGAAAAGCATTGGCAAGGTGATTCTTTCTCCACATATGTTGTCATTATTGATATTCCTGCCAACCAGAATACAACAAACCCATACAGGTACAGAGTATCATTTATTCATAAATCCGAAAACTGAACACATCCAAAAACAACATTTCTTTTTAAACATCATCAATGAGAAGTCTCTGACCAGAGCCGACATAAACCTCACCAACCACACCCAACCTTTAGCACAGGTATTCTAGTTGTCTGCACCATTCACCTCGCAAACTCTCTCCTACAAGCAGGATTCAGATGGCACCATGGGCGGAAACTTACAGGTACCCTGTATTCATTATATTCAGGGGTACATTTACTTTTCTAGCCATTTTATTTACCTTAGACTACAGCTAACCTAGGCTTCAGCCATTGTAATGCAAGTAGGCCTAGGCCTTTATGCGGTATCCGAAAATCTGAAATACAATCGCCCTCGAGGGTTTCGGATAAAGGATACTTGACCTGTATTTGGAATTAACTTCTAAAATGGCACAATGAAAACTCAATGCTGACATTATTATAGAGCTTTTTTTTTGAACGCTTATTATTGTTTTGATATCTTTACTACTAAGATAAAAACTGGAAATACAAACAACATAAGGCAACAGTTCAATGATGCAGAAGTTGATGCTAAAAACTATATCTGGTCTTTGTTAAAAAGGGTTATGGAGTAATTACTTAGCCTGCATCAGACAGGCAATGAATGATCCAGCGTAAAGTAGGAATTAAAAGCAAACTGAGCAGATGAGAGATTAAGACACAAGCATCTGTAAAGCCACACATAGAAGAAACAACTTCCAAAATGACAGAGCTGTTGAACTGTACTTACACTAACAAAGGCTTCTCAAAAATTTCTACCCGCTCTTCTGAATTTTTGCTTTTGTAAGAGCACTATACAGACCAGGCCTCATCAAGCCTCGAGGCAGAATACGAGAAAACAAGGCATTACGTGTACACACACTCCATCTGCTTCAATGCTCAGGAAATTCAACCAACAAGAGGGCAAGCCTGGAGAGATTATTACAGCTCCAAGATCAACCATCAATATATATCTGGATTTAACTGATCTCCACTGAAAAGGGCTCGTTTGATTAATTTGAAATAAATCCAGGTTCAATGCCGTACCACTGAAAGCACAAATACAACGGAATTTCAATTAATTATTCACCATAATGAAGGTGACACCCTGCTTTTTAGTAGATGAAAGAAATTGGTAGTTAATCAAGAGTCCCATATTGCACTGTTGATTGATTACTGCTTCAATATTTAAAATGCTCTGCCTCTTCCCATCCACCTCCTTCCATCCTCTTCATTGGTTCTGCTGGCAGCAATTAACTGTCATGAGAAGAGCTAAACTGCTCACTTAAAATATCCAATCACAGCAGTCCACAACTCCAGCCACCAGAACTGCCACAGATTTGGGCGAGCTGACCAAAAACACTACCCTACCTACAGAGACCCTTGGTTACAGAGGGGGATGCTCGCCTGAGTCAGAAGATTGTGGATTCAAATGATGCTCCATGACCTAAGTGCCAAAATCTAAGCTGATGCTCCCAATGCAATTCTGAGGGAGTGCTGCACTGTTGGAGGTGCTGTCCTTTTTGGTGGATGTAAATGATTCTATGGCATTAATGTTGAAGAGGAGAAGGGGAGTTATGCTTGGTGTACTAGCCATCAGTTATCAAACAACAATTATAAAACCAATTATCTAGTCATTATCACACTGCTGTTTGTGAATGTTGACCGTGCACAAATTGGCTTCTGTTTCCTATATTACAACTGTGATGACTCTTCCAAAAAAAAAGCACTGCTTGAAAAGTACTTTGAGACTTCTGGCAGTCATGAAAGGCGCTATGTGTATGTAAGCCTTCCTTCCCTATATAGTCACTGGCAGCGTTTTATCAGCAGCCTGAACAGTTTTGATCTCAGCAGAGCTATAGACTTAAATTAATACAAAGCCTTCCTGTTTAAATGCACTTCTATGCCAGTGAAAATCAGGAACATTCACTGGTCTGAGCCATTCACTCCACCTAAGGCTCCATTTCTGTTGCTGCTCTGTATTCCCAAAGGCAGAGTCAGAGCAAAAATCACTTCAATTGGGTGGTCTTATTTACTTTGCATGTTGCTGTAATTGTCAAGGCTGATGTTGGTGACAACACCAAGTTCAGTGCAGCACAAAGGTCAAATCATTTTCCTATTATACTTTCAGCAGCACACTACAAGGAGCTCCACACCAGGGCCAGGGAAGATTACTTGCACTCTCTATACATGTATAGAACAGGAACTCAAGTGGCTCCTTGACAGAATTATCCACTATACTAGCACTGCATGCTAATGCGGTATGTTAATAGGAATAATGTTAAAGTAACAACCTAACATTTCTTTGGACAAGAAAGTCTGTATCTACAAGGTACATCATGTATATAATTGGGAGAACCTCAAGAGTTTTAGCACTGAAATAGTACTCAAGCTACTGATCTCACACTAGTATCTGCAGAGTGCAATGTAAAGCTCCCAGAGCAGAGTTGCATTTCTGACTGTGCCTCCACCACCAAAAAATTCTGTCTGAGTGCCTGTACACATGCAGTCTGCCCAGGCAGAGAATGTTCAATGCTAGGAGAAAACTGCACAGCTATTAAAATATTGAAAAGATTCCACACAAAACGTTGGAAGCTCCCCACCATTAATATGTGGCCTTCTATCAGGTTGAAGTTATGGTGCTGCTGAAAAGAGATGACTGTTTGAAATGGTCGAACATCACTTGAATTCATTGTACTCAGCAGTCAACCAGCACTGAGCTCCCAAATTATATTGTCACTTTTAAATCGATGCTCATCCAAGGCCATTTTACATCAACACAAAAGTGACAATATAACTGCATGCTTAGTGACATGGAGAACTTACCATCAGCCTATTTTTAAGAACAATTCATTTTATCAGACAATAATTATATTCTTACACAATTACACAAGGATTTTCTACTCAAGCTCCTCATCTGAAACAAAGGTCCTGCAGCACTTTTTAACAAAAAAGTTTTTTTTTGAAATTACAAAAGCAGCTTCATAAATCATAATATTGCAGAACATCAGACTTGATAACTAACTTTTACAGAGGAGTGTTGGAGTTACATTTAAGTTTTGAACATTGACAATCAATATGGAACAGCCAGTCTCTCTTTAAGCATTACCAGAACTGTTTCCAGAAGTTATTTCAGCATTGGTCATAATTAAAGCAGAGAAGGAAATTTCTAACCAGAAGGGGAATAGATATGGTGGCCTGCTGTTAGCCATGTCATGTGATTTTATTCAGAAGAAACCATTGTTGTAAAGTATTTGATCCTTTTGATGTTAAGGACACTCCAAACAGTGAACATGACCATTATAGGCCAGTTATATAATACATTCTGCATCAACTACAATAAAGGCAAAATACTGCAGATGCTGGAAATCTGAAACCAAAACAAAAAACGCTGGAAAAACTCAGGTCTGACAGCAACTGTGGAGAGAAAGACAGTTAACGTTTCGAGTCCACGGGACTCTTCTTCAGAGCTCTGAAGAGTCACACGGAATTGAAATGTTAACTCTGTCTTTCTCTCCACAGATACTGTCAGACCTGCTGAGTTTTTTCAGCATTTTGTGTTTTTGTTTCTGCATCAACTAAGGTTAGCTTTGGCTTTGCATCGGTGCAAAGCCATTGTGTCTGGCGACATTAAGTCACCAGATTTGGCAAGGAAGTTTTGGCGAACCTTCATAAAACACTGGTTTCAGCCACCAAACAGTTGTATATCCAATTCTGGGCATGGCACTTTAGAAGTGATGTGAAGGCTTTAGAGAGGGTGCAGAAAAGATTTACAAGAATGATTCCAAGTATGCAGAGCTTAAGTTACGTACATAGCTGGGAGAAGCTGGGGTTGTTCACCTTAAGAGAAGAATGAGGAGATTTCATAGCATTGTCTAAATTCCTCAATTTTGATAGTAGATTGAAACTGTTCCAATTGACAGAAGAGTCAAGAAAAAAAGGGCACAGATTTAAAGTGACTAAAGGCAACATGAAGAAAAACTTTTAGATGCATCAAGTGGTTACAATCTGGGATGCACTGCCCGAGAGTGTGGCAGAGAATTTGGTCTTTCAAAAAGGGACTGGATAAGCACCTGAAGGGAAAATACAATTGCAGGGCAACGGGAGAAGGGACAAAGACTGGGACTAGCTAAATTGCTCTTGTAGAAAATCGGCATGGGCTTGATGGGCTAAATGGCCTCCTGTGTTGTAACCATTATATAATACTAAAGGCCATTTTAAGGAGGAGGTCGCCTCACAACACTTCAGCTTTGTGCAGGCTGCAATATAGCCCCAAGGGGAAAATAACTCAGTGGCTGGAAAATGGGCTGTGTCTGACACTACTCATTAGCAGCAGAGACTTGCTCTGGGGATTTCAACCTAACCTGCTCATCAGGAAGCTACGTGGACGTGGAGCATCACTGGTTCAACATCCCATCTGATTTCACACTTCACTGTTATTTCAGTGGTTAGTGGCAAAAAAAGTTAAATATCAATATCCAAGTTGTATATCCGGGCCAAAGCTTGTGATACAACAGGGTGGATATCTTATGGGTTGCTTGCAAATTTCCTATGGGGTCAATGTTTGGTAATGTCCTCCAGGATCTGATTAAGAAGCTCCTTTAAAGGTCAATGGAAGGCAATATTGGACAGGTGTAAAACAAGTGCCCAATGCCAAGGGCTTCCCACCCAACAAATTAAGCTAAAATTACCCTCCCCCCCTCCAATTTCAGGGCTTATAATTGTGACTGATGAAAAGCAAACTTTCAAAAACTTCACACACAGCTCATTTCTCCCTGGTTACAGAGGGGCACATACCTGAGGACTATCTGCTCTGCATCGATATAGACAGGGTCTGGGCTTAACTCTAGTGGCAGTAGTTCAACCACCATGAATACTTCTGAAACAAAACATGTTTAAGAGCACGTCAGAATGCTAACCCCTGAAAGTCCAATTTAAGCTGTCTGGGACAGAAGTGTGAAATTGTGAGGAAACTTTTTCCCCCCCACTGGTCCAGCATTTTGTCCCCCTGAGAACAGGGTAGTTTCACCGGCAAAGGGGGAAGGTTTTCCTTTTCCTGTGCCTAGGATTTAAGGATCATCGGGAATCAGTACAGAGAGATAAACTAGTCCTCCCCTGCCAATTTTCCTTTATGCAGTGCATCCAGGCAATCTAAATATCAAGTGTAGGAACTGGAAAAACTACCCAAGTGACTCAATATTCTACAGTGTAAATGAGCTGTGTGAAACATGCTAATTACTTCTGTTGGCCATCAACATATTAGGCATTATTTAAGTTTATTACACAAACTGCGTAATAAATACTAGTATAAATGTTACTGTTCTGGACCTCCCAAAATAGTACTTGGACAATCTTGGGTAATTTCCTGAAACCAGCCTCAATGTACTGACAATGAGGTATCGGCCTGACAGGAACTTGCAATCAGCTGGGGCAGAATTAAATGGAAAATAGTGTGCACCTGTCAACCTTAAAATGTTGCAGCTATTATTTAAAAGGAGCTGCTTGATTGTCAAGATGCAAACTGGTAGTGACTATCCAACAACTCCGGCTGTCAGTCAGAGAAAATTGTTCTGTGGGAAGAAAGGTGTTTGGTCATAGTAAAACCAGAGGCAAAGGGCATGCCAAGGTCAAGACTCGCTTCCCCCAGAGCTGGTCCCCAGTTCCCCATTGGCCAAATCCACTGGCTGCTGCGCAAGGGTCGTTATGCCGAGTGTGTTGGGGCCGAAGCCCCCGTCTACCTGGTCGTCAGGTACTCAAGGACAGCAGCCGAGATCCTCGAGCTGGCCAGCAACACAGCCCAGGACAACAAGACAATCCGCATCATCTCCCGCCACCAGCAGCTTCACCATCTGCAACAACAAAGAGCTCAACAAGCTGCTGGGATGGGTCACCATAGCCCAGGGTGGGGTCCTGCCCACTTACAGGTTCTGCGGCTGCCCAAGAAACCCGGCCACCCCAGCAAGGTTTACTCCTAAAGGAGCGAGATCGGAAAAAGAACAGAGTACCTTTATTTTGAGATGCTGCTCAAAAAAAAAGTGCTTCAGGAAGATGTACAGACAAGGACTGGACTGTTTAGGAATCCTGTGCACCCTGGACACTGGCAATACACACCTACACAGTTACTCAGGCTGGACATAGGACTGGTCACTGGGGGCTGGGCGAAGGATGCCATGCATGTTAGCAAATGCTTCATGGTGTAGCTGCAGTTGAGGAATAGCAATGTGGCTAGTGGATTCCTCCAGTTACCACCAGACCTTGTAAAATGTTAGGCACACTCATTGGAGAATGTGCTTGGCAAGATGTAACGGTGGTTGTGGAGGAGTCCAATAGTACATGTATGCAGCCTCATATGAAACTTAGAATTAGAATTTACCATGAAATATGTTGCAACTCCAGGAACACCTGTAACAGAGCCTCCTGTGGCACAAGTCCTAAGTTCAGTGGATAAGATCACATAGAGTTAGGAGTAATATATTAGCTTGGATAGAGTATTGGCTAACCAACAGAAAGCAGAGAGTCGGGATAAACGGGTCTTTTTCTGGATGGCAAGCTGTAACTAGTGAGGTGCCACAGGGTTTGGTCCTTTGGCCCCAACTATTTACAATCTACATTAATGACTTGGATTCAGGGGTAGAAGGTACTATAGCTAAATTTGCAGATGACACCAAAATAGGTGGGAAAGTAAGTTGTAATGAAGAAATAAGAAATTTACAAATGGATATGGACAGGTGAGGTGAATGGGCCAAAATTTGGCAGATGGAGTTTAACGTGGATAAGTGTGAGGTTATCCAATTTGGTCAGAAGAATAAAAAGGCAACTTATTATTTAAATGGAGAGAAACTTCAGAATGCTTCAGTGCAGAGGGATCTGGGTGTCCTCGTGCATGAAAGCTAGTATGCAGGTACAGCAGGTAGTAAGGAAGGCAAATGGAATTTTGGCATTTATTGCTATAGGAATAGAGTATAAAAATAGGCAAGTGTTGTTGCAACTGTACAAGGAATTGGTGAGACTGCACCTGGAGTACTGTGCAGAGTTTTGGTCCCCTTACTTGAGGAAGGATGTAGTTGCACTGGAGGCGGTTCAGAGGAGGTTCACTAGATTGATTCCAGAGACATGGGGCTTGTCTTATGAGGAGAGATTGAGCAGATTAGGCCTATACTCACTAGAGTTTAGAAGGATGAGAGGAGATCTAATTGAGGTATATAAGATGCTAAAGGGGATAGACAAAGTAGACATGGAGTGGATGTTTCGCCTTGAGGGGCATTCTAGACTGAGAGGCCATAGTTTTAGACTAAGGGATGATAGATTTAAATCAGAGATGAGGAGGAATTACTTTTCTCAAAGGGTCGTGAATCTGTGGAAGTCACTACCTCAGTGCAGTGGATGCCGGGATGCTGAATAAATTGGAGGAGACAGACAGATTCTTAATTAGTAATGGGTTGAAAGGTTATGGGGAGAGGGAGGGAAATTGGAGTGGAGGCCGAAATGAGATCAGCCATAATCGTAATGAATGGCGGGGAAGGCTCGAGGGGCTGAATTGCCTACTCCTAGTTTTTATGTTCTAACTCTCTCTCAAGAATGTAATACTGCTGTTATAAAGGGCTTGCAAGTGTAGCCTTGGATCAATCGTAGTACTGCCCCTCAAGTCAGATGGCTGTGTGTTCATGCCTCATTATATAATCCTAGATGACAATTTAGTGCAACAACAAGGCAGTGCTGTACTATCAGAGGTGCTATGTTTCGTAGAAGATACTAAACGTAGGCCCTGTCTGCCCCCTTGGGTCATGGATCCCATGACACTTTCTGAAAAGCTGGGGTGCTATCCCAGTGCAGAGTACAAAAATTACTATAGTGACTACACTTCAAAAGTACTTTGTTGGTGGTAGAGCCCTTTGAAGTGTACTGAAGCTGTGAAAGGTGCTATATCAGTGCAAAATATAAAGCAATGTCACCAAAGGCAAGGGGGTATGGGGAAGACCAACAACAACATACATCTTTCAGTTTTAGAAAACAACATTTGGTCATACTTTAATTCAGCTGCATCCAAACAGTTTCCTTCTGACAACGTAGAATAAGGTATTAGTTGATTATTGCATCTGAGTTAGTGCTAAGGTCATCGGTGAAGATGTATTGGCCATATTAGACACATGGAGAGGACAGTCAATGCACTGGATGGGGTGGTATTATGCCATGAAAGCCTGCTGTATTACTCTTGCTACGTTTAAAAGTATTTCCACAGAGCCATCTTGCCACTGATCCTCAGTTTCACTTTGCTCTTAACAACTGGTGGTGCCTTCTCTGCTTCTGTTTGTTCTACTTTTGGCTTTCTGGGTGGGGACTACTGCAGTCTTGGAGATCCGACAGATTTCTATTACGACATGCCTCTTGATCAGCCCAGGCATGTGAAGTGTTGTTTAAGATACCTCTAGTGGTCAGTATCAACCCCAGTTTCAATTGCAGCCTCATATGTTCACTTATTGCAAACTGTGGCTGATGCAATGGGTCTGACAATGGGGTATTCAAATTCAAATGGATCCAAGAGAGATCGACTGCTGTTTGACTATAAAGCCTAAGCAATGAGGAGCATCACGAGAACAGACTGCACCTATTAACATCTTCACCCAACACCAGATGGAAAGGAGTCACTCCAAAATCCTGATATTTAAAATTACCCCATTTCCATGCTGCTGATTGTAAATCTTTTTCTCTATATTTGTACTACAGAAGTAAATGTAACCTGATGAGTTTTCCACCTTCACCAATGACCTTAGCACTAACTCAGATGCAATAATCAACTTATTCTACATTGTCAGAAGGAAACTGTTTGGATGCAGCTGAATTAAAGTATGACCAAATGTTGTTTCCTAAAACTGAAAGATGTATGTTATTGGTGTTCTTCCCCACACCCCCTTGCCTTTGGTGACATTGCTTTATATTTTGCATTGATATAGCACCTTTCAGAATGATTCATGACAAAACCAAATGGTTGGGGGAAGGAGAGGAGTTCTGCCCCATCACTAGAATTTCTGGACTCCAATGTTTTATTAAAGTTCAGAACAAATTGCTTAAAAACATATGGATTGGATGCTTATGTTAATCAATGACAAAAGGCTCCTCCTCCTGGAGTGTAAGAACATTACCATTTTAGGACTAAAGTTTGGCACAGTAAGGAGTACTGGAAATTGTCACCAAGGTGGAAGACTCATCAGATTACATTTACTTCTGTAGTAAAAATATAGAGAAAAAGATTTACAATCAGCAGCATGGGATAGAGTATCTCCAAATATAATTTTATGAACACTTGTGGGACCTATTACATTCTGATTAAATAATTTTCAAATAGTGTTAAGTCTCATGCTAGAAAACTGATGTCTGTACCAAGGAATTGGTATTGGTAGCATGTCAAGCAACTTGCAGTTTAATCAGCAGGTGTATATGAAAGCTACAAATAACATGATCTGGGTTAAAATAGTAGCTACAATCTGTTTCAGTCACGAAGAAAGCTGTATAAAGTTTTGAAATAGTCATGACATTCACTATCTAACCTTGTGTAGTAAAAAGAGGATATGAAATTGCAAGTTCAAAATTTGGGACTTTAGCATGATTGGGTCTATTTATTAGCAATTATAAAAGTTGTGTGGGAGCAGATTCACCATGATTGAAGTTTGTTAGCAATAAATTTTAGGGTATTGGAAGGTATTAGTACAGTTTTATCCATTGTTACTAGATGCAGGATAGATTTGCATCATGTATTGATTTTGATTTGAAGTTTGGGGGTAGTTCAGCATATTGATTATTATTATGGTAGAGGAAAAAGTCAGTGTGATCAATGTCATCAATTGTCAGCAGGTTTGATGGGGTGAGGAGGGCACTATAGTTGTATCTGTTTAATATCTATTGTCAGGAGGGCAAGGTGAGAGTGTTCAAAGTGACTAGCTTTATCTACTGTCAATACATTTGAATTCTAGGTGTCGTCAGTGAGCAGGCCTGTTCAATCTGGTGGTGACGTATGGCAATAAATTCTAATAGAGGCTGACAGAGATGAGTATCGTTGGAATTATTTATATGCAGAATGTTCAGGTTTGGTGAAGTCCAATGTTGTTGTAATTGCCACCACTAGTTTCAAGGGTTGGGTGAGCAGGCTTGGACCTACATAGACAGGAGGAACATTAATCTAAGGATCAAAGGCCTGTTGCTGCTCCCATTCCCCTTGGGTGTCCCCACATCCCAAGCTGTGAAGTTTCATAGATGCAGGCTCTGACTGCCAGTTTTTCACAGCTTGTGAGATACAGCTGAAAACAACAACAGCAAACACCTTTGAACAATGGAGCAAGTTTCACTTCCCAAATTTAAATACAGACAATACTTGCAACATTTTGAAGTAAAAAGATCCTACTTGCAGACACAATCACTATGGTCTCCTTTCTAGCATCAATTATCATCTCTCACCCTTTACAGCTTGTTTCATACTGTTACTCTCCATATATATCAGTTCCGTTACTCCCTTATTGTATCAATTTCTTCAGATTTATCAGAAATAGTTTAGTTAGAAGAATTAAAATAGCTATTCAGAGTACCATAATAACTTGCAGCACAGATTTTATCCCCATGTGAAATAGTGATGCTACTCACCACTTAGGTTCACTGTCAGTCAGCAGTTTGTGTTCATCATCTTTATTGAAAAGCGAGGTTACTTCTTTCCAACCTTTTAGACTTGCTCCCTGAACCTAAATCAAGGGAAGATTTTATTAATGTAGCAAAAATTAGTATGAAAAATGTATGACAAAAATTTTATCTGGACTCCCTTGATAAATGCATTGTCTAGTGTGAAACAGTCGTCAGTCATACAGATCAGAATGGTCCCAGTGTTGACTTTTGCTTTAGGCTGTTATCTGATTCCAGCAGGAGCAATGGTGAAGATGTTGGAATTGATGACTTAGGCAGGAAAACAAAATATTTCAGAGTTCCTGCTTTTCAATGGTATCCACAGAACCATTCTAATATGCACAAGTGGAATTGAATTTTGGCTGAATAGCCTTCAGGGAAGAGAGCCTAACACACCCCTATCTTGTCTGGACCGCTTTCACACAAAATGTTAACTCATTATACCCTCTGAAGTGGCTTAGCAAATATCCATTCTACTCCTATTTCTTCTCTTATGTTCTTATCTTACTAGGGGATCCCCTTAATCCACAGGACGGACAGAAGGGGTGGGGGGGGGGGGGGTGGAGGACGAATAGAGCAGCACCCACACTACAAGGTGACAGAGGGGGTGAAATGGACCCCTTCCCCTAATTCCAGGTACAGGACATCCCTCCTCCCCTGGACCTCCCCTCCAATATACCATCCAAGAACTTGCACACCCTCTCATATGGTCCCTGATCCATCCTGAGACTTGCCACCAAGTGTTAGTCAGCAGAGCATTCCACAATGTTGAAGATGCATATACAGCTCTAAGAAAGTTGTGTTAAATCAGCTAGAGTGCTAAACCTACAGTTGCCAGCTTCAAAGCCTGTAGGCATGTTTAAATCACAACAGTCAATTAGTCTGAAAATTGCACGTTAAATCCGTTCTTTCAACAGGCACAGTCCCTATTTTCATCCTTTCACCAAAATAACATTGAATGGGACCTTCTGACTCCAGCGAGCAACCGTATCTCCTTAGTGAAACAGACTGAAGAATTGCTAAATGGGCACTGTGAGAGCCTGAACCAGGAAATGCAAGTTGGAATAGTGAATTAAATGTCAGGAGAGCTGCAGACCGTGAAATAAAGAGAGGGAAAGGTTGGAGCAAAAGAAGAGATACAAGACAAATTGTTTTTTTTAACATCCCCGAGAATAATTAAAATCAGAAGGAATTAGATTCAACACTTGCAAAAGTTAATTTAAGACCAAAGTACTTGTTGGTAGTAATTAAAATTTATCACACTGTTCACAGATACTAGCACTGCAATTGGCAAACCCCAACTTTCCAGGAAGTTTGGTTTATATTACTAAATATATATAACTAATCCTACAATCAATTTGTTCAATCACATAATAAGGGGGTTCAAACCCCACAAATACCTCTTCCCACTTGATATCCAACATTGGAACACCAAAACTGAAGCCATGCATGAGGACAAACTCCTCACTTTCAGAGAGTTTATGATGAACTTCATACCACTCAATGCGTTGAATGGCGAGTCAGATGGTGAGATATCATCAGCTCCCAACTGTTGGAAAAGCAGGGCAATATGGACAGAAACTCCCTTATTTCCACATTTAACTGTGCCTGTATGGTTGTGGGAAGTTGTCCAATTTCCACATTAACAACAGCAAGCGCTGTTTATCCCAATGATTTCTACTGCAAAATCTGGGCCATTATCTTTGTTCAAAACCCCTTTCATAAAGCTTGAACGTAAGTTACAAACATCCAACCTCCCTCTTTCTGCTGCAACAGAGACACAGAAAAAAGTCTTAGTAGCCATAACAGATAACATGATAAAATAAATCAGGTAAAATAAATGTTGCTTCTGGCGTCTTGAAAGCTATGTCCCACTTCTGTGCTGAATTATTTTATAAACAACTTCAGCTTAATTCTTCACATTTGTGACATGAATTGAACCTTCACTGTATTAACGCCTTGTTGCACATTCTTAACCATCTTTTTAATGTGGTTCGAAATGATTGGCTCTGAACTAATCCCATAATTTTGTCTTAAATCACCATGCATTATTAAATTAAAACAAACATTTATATGGAGCTTAGAACTTAACTCAAGTTTAATGCAGCTTACTTGACACAAAAAATATTTGTGTCAATTTTAGTGACTTTTCTATCAATCATTCTTAACATCTCAGTTAAATAGTACTGCAACAGCTTTGTAACTGTGAAGTCACATTAGCTGCAGCAGCCTGTAAATATTTCTGTTAGTAGCTGGCCAAAGTCTATTGATTGTGGATCTGGATCTGGGCGATGAAGGACAAAGGTGGGAGACAGTGAAGGTCATTACTACAGAAAACCAAGAACCTGATGAGAGGGAAGAGAAAAAAAAAAATCACAATTAGACAAGGTTCTGATTGTTGTAATTCAGCCTCCCACCCACCAGCCATGTTGCTTTCCCTCTGGTGAAGTGCCTCACCTCTAGTTGGCAACTCTCCATGAGACTGCAGCTGAGATTAAGGTTGGAATTTGAACTCCTAAGCAGGAAAGCAGCCTGGTGATGAGCAGCCCATCCAGTAGCAGCAGTGGGAGGTCTAACCAAATTCAAGGTTGGGCCTCATTAACATGTCACTGGCTGACTTTGACCAGGATGGCTGGGAATTTGGCAGAAGTCAGGCAAACAGCGATCAAAGGCTACGGCAAGTGTAGTTCTGGAGTGGCCAGCAGTATGTGAAAGGCGGCAGTTGGGTGGGGTGAATAAGGAGAAGTCGGGGATGCCAAAACTCATTATGCAGCCTCCACAAACTCCTGCTCTTCCTGGCCCCACGAGGGAAGGTTTTAATCCAACTTCGGGGGTTTGACCAGGCCCTTGTGTGAATTCCTCACCGACTTCCTGGTTACAATGGTACTGGTGTCTTTGTGTAATAGGTTGTTGATTTCCAAAATTGAACAATATAAAACAATATATCAACTGAAGCCCCAGAAAACTCTTCATACTCCTGAAGTTTCAGGCATTTTAAAATTGCTATAGATCAAGGACAAAGCAGTTCTTAAAAAAAAAAGAATCATTCTGGAATGTGAGTGTCACTGGCAAGACCAACTATTTATTAACCATCCCTAATACACTGATAAGATGGCAGTGAGCTGCCTTCTTATACTGCTGCAGCTTAGAATCATTTCCCAGTTTTTACTGGTGTTCTGTTTTGAGGTATACAAAAACCAGTATTCTTATTTGTTTTTTTGCTCTGGGTCTGGTGCAAGTCCACTCGGTGCTGTTATGGAGGGAGTCCCAGGATTTTTAATCGCTGTTCCTTCACCGTAGCAAGGTAAAGTTCTAAGTCACAACAGCAAGAGACTTGGAGGGGAATCGGAGGTGGTCATATTCTTAAGCATCTGCTGCCCTTGTCCTTACTTGCCCACTCTACTGCTTCCTGCCAGATGGGAGGAGTTAAAATTCCTTTGCTGCCACCATCCCCAAGCACAACTAACAGAAATAAGCATTTACACAGGATAACTTGTAGTATCTAAACCTAACCATTATTTAATACAACACTGTATAGATATCGTGACTTCCCCATCAATTCCAGCATACTAATTTAGGTTTTAAAAACATCAAAGAGGATTAATTTTAGCCTAACCCCACTGACAGCATCAGATCAGCTGCCCAACAGAATATACGAGTAGGGAGGTTATGCCAAAGCTACATAAAACACTAGTTAGACCACAACTCGAATACTGCTATTAAAGCAAAACACTGCAGGAAATCTGAAATAAAAATAGAAAATGCTGGAAAGACTCAAACAGGTCTGACAGCATCTGTGGAGAGAGAAACAGAGGTGACATTGAGTCCATATGACTAAAAGTAGAAGTGTGATGAAATTTATACTGTTTAAGGGGAGGCGTGGGACAGAGTGGCACAGGCGAAGCTGGATAGAAGGCCAGCAATAGGTGGGGGCTAAGGAGGGATTGACAAAGATGTCATGCACACAAGGACACACTATGTATAGTATGTTGATTTCTTGTGTTCATGACATCTTTGTCAATCCCTTAGCCCCCAACTATTGCTGACCTTCTATCCAGTTTCATCTACTTCCCCCCCTTAAAGAGTACAAATTTCATCACATCTCTACTTCCCTTTAGCTCTGAAGAGTCATATGGACTCAAAATGTTAACTCTGTTTCTCCCTCCACAGATTCCGTCAGACCTGCTAAGTTTTTCAAGGATCCTGCCAATACTGGAAAATTGCAGCTGAGGAAAGTTTGGATAGGCTGGGGTTGTTTTCCTTGGAACAGGGGAGGCTGAGGGGAGATTTGATCGAGATGTATAAGGTTGTGAGGGGTCTGGATAGAGTGGATAGGAAGGACCTACTTCCCTTGGACAGGTCAGTGACTAGGGATCACAGATTTAAAGTGTTTGATAGAAGAATAAGAGGGAAGATGAGGAAAGATTTTTTCATGCAGAGCATGGTAAGGGTCTGGAACACACTTCCTGACAGGGTAAGAGGCAGAAACCCTCAATTCATTTAAAAGGTGTCTGGATATGCACCTGAAGTCACGTAACCTCCAGGTTATGGACCAAGTGCTGGAATATGGGATGAGGCCACGTTTTCAGCCAGCATAGACACTATGGACGGAGTGGCTTCCTTCTGTGCCGTAAATCTTTCTAGATTTTCTAAATGTCTGAAAAAAGGAGAAATGTGCAGGGATATGAGATGGTGGCAGGGGAGTGGCGGTACGTGAATTGCTTTTCAGGAGAGCCAGCATGGACACAATGGGTTGAATTGTCTTCTGCCATACTCTAACAATTCTATGATTTTCCTCCCATTAAAAGAAGTCAATGGAAAAATCAACTAGTTTGGCCCAGATTTTGCCATGATGAAGAGGCTCACTATTGTGGCGAAAATAGCCGAAAATCCTAAGTCCTGTATCTGAACACTGCTCTTCCCATTTTTGCAGGTGATGGGTGTGCGGGGGGGAACAAGTTTTATGGAGACAGCTGGCTATTCTAATCATCAGCTGCCTCCACTGAAGTGGGATTTTGGTTGGTCAGGAGTGTGAAACCCAAAGTATGCAGATTACACCAGATGAGAGCAGATATGATTCAGTTGGATAGTCCTTTGGAGAGGTAATGTACCTTTGCATCAGTTCCTAGATACCTTTTGGGGAAGTAAGGTGCTCTTTCAGGGAGGCATTGTGGACTTTGGAAGGCATAAGTGTGTACACAAAGGACATAAACTCATTGTCAGAAGCACTTGTCAAAAAGTATTTGCTAAAGGAAGCTGTCAAGGAATTTAGAAGCGTTGCTGTTTAAATCTTTGAAAAAAATGTCTGGAGTGTTTTAAAAAAAAACACTGCTTGCTATTTCACTCTTGTCTGTTGACATAAGCTGGAGGGTTTCCATTACTGGATGAGCACTGCATGCCTGAATTCACAACCATCCATCATCACAGTAGGGTGCCCACCATTTGTTTGACTGATAGCTACAAGTTAGACTTTTTGAAGTAGGACTTTAAATTGATTAAACTGATGATGCCACTTTCAAAAAGAGTTCCAAAAACAGGCCCATCTCCCACGCATCCACCCTCACACCTTCCTCTCCCTCCCAAAACCATGATAGGGTCCACCTTGTCCTCTCATCACCCCACCAGCATTCAAAGGATCATCCTCTACCATTTCCGCCAACTCCAGCATGATGCCACCACCAAACACCTTCCCTTCACCCCCACGGTGGCATTCTGCAGGGATCGTTCCCTCCGGGACACCCTGGTCCACTCCTCCATCACCCCCTACACCTCAACGCCCTCCCACGGCACCTTCCCATGCAACCGCAGAAGGTGCAACACCTGCCCCTGTACTTCTCCCCTCCTCAACGTCCAAGGGCCCAAACACTCCTTTCAAACAAAGCAGCATTTCACTTGCACTTCCCTCAATTTAGTCTACTATATTCGCTGCTCCCAATGCGGTCTCCTCTACATTGGAGAGACCAAACGCAGACTGGGTGACCGCTTTACGGAACACCTTCGGTCTGTCTGCAAGCATGACCCAGACCTCCCTGTCGCTTGTCATTTCAACACACCACCCTGCTCTCATGCCCACATGTCTGTCCTTGGCCTGCTGCAATGTTCCAGTGAAGCTCAACGCAAACTGGAGGAACAGCACCTCATCTTCCGACTAGGCACTTTACAGCCTTCCGGACTTAATATTGAGTTCAACAACTTTGGATCATGAACTCTCTCCTCCATCCCCAGCCCCTTTCAGATCCCCCTTTTTCCAATAATTTTTTATATATATTTTTCTTTTCCCACCTATTTCCATAATTTTTAAATGCATTTCTATCCATTGTTTTATCTCTACCTTTTAGCCTATTTCAATCCCTTTCCCCCACCCCCACTAGGGCCACCTGTCACTTGCTCGTCCCGCTTTCTACCCTTAATGTCATCATTAGCACACTCCTCAGCTATTATCACCACCATCAACACCCCTTTGTCCATGACATCTTTGGTAACCTCTTCTTTGCCTCCACCTATCACTGGCCCTCTACCCAGCTCTACCTGTCCCACCTCCCGCTACCAGCTTATATTCCACCTCATTTCTGTATTTCTTAGTTCTGATGAAGAGTTATACGGACTCGAAATGTTAACTGTGTTCCTCTCCGCAGATGCTGTCAGGCTTGCTGAGTTTTTCCAGGTATTTTTGCTTTTGCCTTAAAATTTCAAAACCTGTTATAAGGGATGTGTACTTGAATGAAATGTTTATAGTTATAAGGTTTTATTTAGTTGAAGGAATGCAAATACAGTAAATGGTTTTTTATGAATGAGGGTGTTTTTTCAATCTCATCTCTGCATAGGTCCCAAGGTCTGCCAATAATGGGCACTAGGTGAGATGGCATTGTAGATGTAAGAGCAAAGGGTAGAGGGTGGGGGGCATGGGTTGGTACAGGGGCTATAAAGGGCAATGGGAAGTGGATGGGAGGCATGAGTGGGGCATGAAGACTGGAGAGATATTGTGTGTTTTATTTTTTTTATTTTGTAAAGTCTCTTGGAAACTGCTGGAGCCCTGAGACAGGCCTTCCACCCAGCGACCTCCTCACTTCTTCTGGGGGTCACCTGCCCTGACTTCTAATCCATCCCGCAACCTCCGGACTGAAAATCTAATGTTTGGGAAGGCAGCCATTTTAAAAGGTCAGGTTCGTGAAGCCAGGGTTTCTCCTGTCTCGTCTGGGCCTTAGGAGTGTCAATTTGATGAAAGGGCTTGGGAGCTTGTTCAGCTCTCATCTTGTAAATAAAAAATTCGGAGGGTTAGCAGCAAAAACATGCATTACAGAGTTCCTACTGGTGTCTGTACTTGCTTGCAGCCTCCATGGATAAACTTGTGGTTGCAGTCTACTACTAACCCTACCACTATAATCCTACCTTCCATTTTCACAGGGAAAAGTGGTTTACTTTTCAAAGCAGCCTTTCTCTGGCACAGCAAAATGGGGGAAAAACATTTCTTCCTCACCTGTACCTTATCCATGATAATGAAAAGCTCAAATGGAGGAGGTCAGTGACATTAAAACAACCCAATTATAAAGCAGCAGGCAGGTAAGCTAGCAATAGCCTGTTTTTTTTTTTTAAATACCTTCATGTTTTCCCTTTTCCTGAAACTGCCCCTCAGTGTAACCAGTGTTGTCACCGATAGGAATTAGTGACTGAATGCTTAGGGCTGCATGCCAAAAATGACTCAGATCAAACAAGGTGATCCTCCCAACATCTAGTTACCCAGCATCTGGTACACGTATCTACTGATCCCCAGCTCCAGTGCTAGAGTCAGATGATTCCGTTTGATATTTTCCTCTAGTAATATGATAGCACTTCGCTGGAGTAGGATGTCACTATTTACTTGCTCTATAGAAAGTGGTCTTCCTGCAATGACTGCAGTAATGCTGTCTGCATTACAATTTAAACTATTGCAATATGGTATTTTATTTTAACCTATGCAGGAAACCAAGACATTAACTTGGCATTTTTTCTTAATGGCAAGCTATTCGAATCTGAGGAGGAACAAAGTGATTTGTGTGTTCATGTGCGCTAATCATTAAAAGTCGGTATACAGGTACAAAAAATAATAAGGCTAAGGGAATATTGGCCTTTATAGCAGGGTGTGAGTGTGAATGAGTGTGCGTGTGGGTGGGAGGGGGTGGGGTTTGTGCTGGATAACAAAGGGAGTTACGTTCCCATTGTACAGAGCCTTGGTCAGACACCATCTGGAATACTGTGTTCAGTTTTGGGCACCAGGCTTCAGGAAGGATATATTGGCCTTGGAGGGAGTTTGACACAGATTTAATAGAATTATACCAGGGCTTAAAGGGTTGCATTGTATGGATAGTTGTATAAACTTGGCTTATTATCCCTCGAGTACAGAAAGGAAAATACTTACATTTATATAGCATCTTTTAAAACCTCAGCATGTCCAAAAGCATTTTTACAGGCAATGAATTACCTTGCAATATAGAAGATTGAAGGTTGATCTAATGGAGGTGTTTAAAATTATAACAGAATTCAATAGGGTAGATACACAAACTGTTTCCTTGGCAGGGAAATCCAGAAAAAGGGGACACAATGTTACAATTAGAGATAGCTTATTTAAGCATTTTGTTTTCTTCAAAGCAAGGAAGACACCCACAAAGGCTGTGGCTTCTGGGTCATTAAAATTTTCAAGAATGAGATTGGCAGATTTTTGTTGCTTGACAAGAGTAACAAGGGCTATGGAGCAAAAGCTATTAAAATGCAGGTGAGGTACAGATAGGGCACAATCTAACCGAATTGCAGAACACAAGTCAAGAGGCTGAATAATGTTTCTGCAAAAAAATATTTAAATTGGTTAATTTTAAAAGGTAGCCCATTTCTGAACTGCCGCATATAAACAGGGAATCAAATCTGTGATCTCTGATTTCCACAACTTAGCATTACAAAATGAGGTCATAGGGGGGACTGTGCTGATTTTTTTCCCAAGCTTTGGATGAAGTCAATATATAATAGCATTTGTCTCTGGAATGAAAATTAGTTCACTTGTCATTATCAATTTATTAATTTGCAGAACACTAACTACTATGATCCTTTACTCAAATTATAATTAAACCGTTTTTTAATATATGGATGAACTTCATGGGCAAGTATTTGGCAAACATCTTTAATTGTACATGGAGGGAGAAAACCTTTACATCATTTATCACTAGGTCATGTGTGTACAACAAGATACATATTTCAATTTGATTTAAGTCACCGTATCATGTTTGGAAATTAAAGGTTTGTGAAAGACTTGCATAAAAAGTGTCCCTTCATAATAACACTCCAATTTCCTTCAACTCTTACTTTTCTTTTTTTTTTAAAAAAAGAGCAACCCAATTGTTAAGGTATGTTTTATTTCCTCTGATGTCCCCACATCATGCAGCGATGTAGACAAGAGGAAGTGCTCTTCCCCACGGGGCAGGGAAAAAATATAATTAAATGGCCAGGTCACCTCCAGCTGCTCCTATGTAGCTCCTAGCAACCCAGACCTAGATTAAATGGCATGTTGTGTTTTCCACTACCATACATGACCATTTACTTACCATTACACTGCACAGATGGCTTCTTGTTTTGATAGCTGTAACAATCAGTGCAGAAGCAAATTCCCACCATTTGTTCAGTTGATCATCTGATAGCAGTGTTAATAACATACACATCAACACTATGCTACCAGTGATGATTAAAAGCATAACAGTGCTGTATGATGCATTGCCTCAGAAAGCATCACTAAATATGCCACCAGAAATAAATATGCAATAACAAAGGTTGCCTGCCCTGAAGCAGATTTCCACCCTGCCAATTCCAATTCTCCCAATTTTCCCCTCCGACAGCCCTGGGAGCTAAATTAGACATAGCCTTCAAACAGAGTGGGGGAGCAAAAATCACTTTGCATGATTAACAGTGCAATTGATTGCAATTCAGGCAGCAGACATTTGTGCTACATGCAGATATAAATGGTTGTTGCATCAGCCAATGCTAACCACACTGGTCACTGGCTGTGCACACCAGTGTCAGGCCACTGAAATTATAACTTGTTTGCACCAGTTTAAGCTAGCCTGCGCCTCTTAAAAAGGAGAGATGCATTGTGGCTGGAGCAGGTGCTGGCGCTCGTGCTCGTGCAGTAAGTGACTCCACAAAAAAAACTGGAGAACAGGCTCCAAGGATTACTGACACTGCACACAAGATCTTCATGGAAGAGTTGGAAGGAAGGACAGATGTTCTGTAAGCGCAGGGGGCCCTCCAGATGCACGCTCAAAAGACAGTGGGAGCAGACAGCCGTGTGGATCAACGCCAGGAGTCAAGCCCCAAGGTGCAAGAACTTCAATATCAGTGAATGCATCTTCAAATGTCACATCTTACCAACTGCACCAGTGGCTTCAGCCAATGCACAAATCATCAGCCTCCCAACAATCTCCATACCTAACATTGATAGCTTCATACCACTTTCACACATCTGATACTGTTGTGAGCCTCCAATTTGATAGCTTCTACACTACCAGCAACTGAACCATGATATATTGCATGACGCTTGTTGACACACTTCCACTCTTGCAGGAAAAGATAGGGCTACCCCACAGGGGCACAGACACACATGCATGTCCTAACCCTAGGGAGCAAATAACACTGGCCATTATTGGAAAGTCCACTGTTGAGGTGGTCTCCAGCAGAAAGGTTGAAACAAAAGATGGTGGGGTATCCTTACACCTAATCCTAATTGTCACATCCCACAATCTCTGATTTACAAGCTACAGATGGTGAAAGCATGCTCTTCTTACTTTGGCCTCTCCCCTCATCTGCACACCACAACCTTACCCTGATAACAGTGATGAAGATGACAACCTGACCTGACACACATTTTGTACTTGCAGGCACCAGCTCAGATACTGACACTAGTAGAGGTGAGAATTTAGACAGGATCTACATATGGGGAGATGCTGGGCATGAGTAGCCTGTGACTAGAGCAGTTTAAGTCAGGTGTTCAGATTATATTTTTAACATTGAAACAAAAAAAGTTATCCAAAGATTTTGTTTTTTTGTTGTCACGACTGACCCTTGGGACAAGGACTGGATCCATCTTGGAGGAATTAAATACTTTTCTCAAATAACATTGGGCCATTGCCCAGAGTATGTGTCCCACTGCATCTGACCCCTGAGCAATGTTAGATGGTTTACAGTCCTCCTTGATAAGGAGTGGATCTGTGTATCTATAAGCAAGGCTTTTCCAAAAATAAAAGGCTGGTTTTCCCAGCTATCTTCTGATCAAGCCTTGTTAAGACTACTATGTGCACCCTGTTTTTTAAATTACATGAAAGGGTTGATCTACATAATTTGTCAAATATGATTTTCCTTTCGCAAAGCCATGTTGACTCTGTCTGATAGTATTATTATTTTCTAAATGTCCTATTACTGCCTCTTTAATAATGGATTCTAGCATTTTCTCAATGACAGACGTTAGACTAACTGACCTATGGTTTCCTGCTTTCTATCTTCCTTCTTGAATAGCAGTGTTGCCTTTGTAGTTTTCCAGTCCGCTTGAACCTTTCTAGAATCTGAGGAATTCTGGAAGATTACAACTAATGCATCCAATATCTCTGCGACCACTTCTTTTAAAGACCTTAGGATGCAGGCCATTTATTCCCATTACTTTTTCTCTAGTGATTGTTGTTTTTTTTTAAAAGTGTCTCCTTCCTTTTTGCTCCTTTTCTACTATTCTTGGGATGCATTTTGTCTCTTCTGCTATGAAGACAGATACAAAATACTTGTTCAAAGTTTCTGCTATTTCCCCACTCTCATCCTCTGAGGGGCCAACACTTATTTTGACTACTCTTTTCCTTTTTATATACTTGTAGCTGCTTTTACTGTCATTTCATACTTATTTCTTACTATTATCTCTCATACTCCGTGACTTCATGAGGATTGCACGCTTCCCCATGGTGAAAGCTGTCATTGATTGCACAGGTACCACATGTCAACTCTACCCTACAATGGATTTGAGGGGATTCCACTCCCTGAACCTCCATCCAGTGCATGACCATAGGAAGTGAAGGAGACACCCCGCAGAATGCTACAGTACAGTACAGAGGGTTCTGGGTGTCACAAAAAGTCAGCATGCAGGTACAGTAAGCATTTAGAAAGGCAAATGGAATGTTGGCCTTAATTGCAAAGACAGATGGAATATAAAAGTCGTAAAGTTTTGCTCAACTGTACAGGGCTTTGGTGGAACTACATCTAGAGTACCGTGTACAATTTTGGTCACCTTACTTGAGGGATATACTTGCATTGAGGCAGTTCAGGGGAACACCCACTAGGTTCATTCCTGGGATGAAAGGGTTGTTTTATGAGGAAGGGTTGAGCAGGTTGGGCCTATACTCCCTGGAGTTCAGGAGAATGAGGGGTGATCTTATTGAAACCTAAGATTCTGAGGGGGCTTGACAGGGTAGATACTGAGAGGCTGTTTCCTTTTGTGGAGGAATCTAGAACAGTGGGCACAGTTTAAAAGTAAGGGGTCTTCTTTTTTAGTTGGAGATGAGGGGGAATTTTTTCTCCAAGGGTTGCTGGTCTTCGGAATTCTCTTTCCAAGCAAGCAGTGGAGGCTGGGTCATTGAGTATATTCAAGGCTGGGTCAAACAGATTTTTGATCGACAAGGGAATCAGGGTAGTGGAGTTAAAGCCTCAATCAGATCAGCCCTGATCTTACTGAATGGCAGAGCAGACTTGACGGGCTGAATGGCCCACTTCTGCTCCTATATCTTATGAACTTATAATCATGCGCTCACTCTGCCTGCTTGTTTCTGGCAAGAGAAACTTATTCAAAGTGGGCTAACTGTGTGTGTCACTGACCTCTCTTATACAGCAGTGAATGACAAACTGAAATCTTGCAAATATCTCCAGCTTCAGCCTCAGAGCCAAATACACAAAAGTACATTACCATGGTCACCTTCACAGCCATTGGCAATGTGATCCTTGCCCAGCTGAGGTTGCAGTTGTAGCTGCATCAGGTGGCACAATTCAGAGAGGAAGAGAGGACATCGTCATTGAAGCCCAGATATCTCTCATTGTTTTTCATTGAAGCTCTGGCAGGAGACTGGCTTCCTGAGCACCCTGGGCTGATATGACCTCCTGTTGAGGTCCCGCTACTCACTCTCCTCCCTCTTCCATCAATTTCTCCTCTACATGACCTCATTCATTCTCCCAGTTGTGCCCATTATTCATCCATGTCTAGGAGCAACTAGTATGTGCAGAAGCCTTAAGTCAGCAAAATGTCCTTCAGCACCTGCCACACTACTTCTTGTAGATTTTCACACTCAAAACAATTATCAAACTCTTGTAAAATATTAGCAACAGCCTTAAGAAATCAACCAGTAACTAACCTGCAAGAATTTCATGATCCCTTTAAATAGCACTGTGGGGGTCCTTTCTGCTGTTGAACACATGCTCAGTTGTGAGAGACTTAAGGTTAGCTGACTGGCTGAGCTCCAAAACAGCACCACTGGTGGTAAATCAGCATTGCACACTGACTGATGTTATGATCTGCTGACACTGCATACTTCTAGCGTATGTTCACTCCATACATACGGCAACCCCTTTGTGCAAGTTGCCGTACAAGTCTACGTGTATGTGCCATTTAAACTCTCAGGACACTCAGCATCCAAAACGTGGGCACAAATGAGCTCAATTCCCACCCAACAAAAAAGTGAGGCAGTGGCAGGTCAAGGTAGAAGTTAATTCGGTGCATATCTTCTTGTTTCTAGTGAATACCACCAGCCAATTACTGTTGTGGTGCAGAGGTTATACCAACCTGTTTGATTTTTATTCACAGAATCACTGAATTGTTACAATGCGGATTGAGGCCATTCGGCCCATCGTCTGTGTACCAGCTCTGAGCACTTTAACTTGGTACCAATCTCCTGCCTTTTCCCTGTAACCCTGCTCATTGTTTCTATTTAAATAATCATCCAATGCCCCAATCCACCACGCTTCCAGGCAGTGCATTCCAAACCCTAACTACTCACTGTGTGAAAAAGTTTCTTCTCACCTCACGTTTGCTTCTTTTGCTAAACACTTCAAAACTGTGCCCTCTGGTTCTCGGTCCATTTATGAGCAGGAACAGTTTCTCCCTATCTACTCTGTCCAGACCCCTCATGATTTTGAGAACTTCGATCAAGTCTCCTCTCAGCCTTTTCCCCTCCAAGGAAAACAGTCCCAACTTCTCCAATCTTTCCTCATAACTGAAGTGTCTCATCCCTGGAACCATTCAGGTAAACCTCTTCTATACTCTTTCCAATAGAGGGAAAAAAGCATTTTTCCAGATATATCATATTATTTCTGCTCGTCAACTTACTGCAGTATTAAAGGGACACTTTTGATGGTAAGATGAGTTCCTTTTAATATCCCATCAGGGATGCAATGGGTAATGTAAGAAAAACTTCTGCAACTTATTATTTCCTACTGTGTGGAATACTGCATCTGCTTTAGCAGCACCCCATGTAGTTATCAGATAAACATATTCCTTGAAGGAAGTTAGCCAAGCAACTAAAACACTTTTATCTTAATCCAGTGTCACTGACCCCAAACAAGCAGGTCCCTGGTTGTTGATGACACAGGCAAGAATAAAGTTGCTGTCTTCTACATGTCCAATAGCCGTAGATATCCAAATTATCTATGGGTCTTCTGTACTGGGATTAAGACTTCCCTTCGTGGCTTACTGATGCACTGGACAAGGTTACAATGCTAAATATCACAAATACATTGATGCAGTGCACTTAAACTTCCAGGCTTCTCCCCAAAAGTGCTCCCTAAGTCCCCTGCAGGAGGATACATTCAAATGAAGCATAACATTTTATGAAAATGCAAACAATGCAGCCCTTCTCTGCTTCAGGTATGTAGGAGGAAATTAATTTTACAAATAGACACCTGTCCTTAAGCACATCTCATTGTGAAAGCGGATTCAGCTAATGACTGGAGGAGAGTAGCACACAGAGGTGACTTTAACATCAATCTTTCAGGACCCAAGATTTAATTTCAAATTCCTTTGCAACCCCCCTAAAGGACAGTGATGCTTCTTTAAAAGGGAGGTAAATGCTTATTAAGCACTGTTGAATGGAGTGCTCAACCACCATATGGGGTGATTTGCATTTCCTAACAATTACAAGAACGACCTCTTAAACCTTTAGTAGTATAATGAAGGGGAATTATGAATTTTAAATGCACAACAACTTTCATTTATATATAGTAATGTAGCGAACACCCCAAGGTGCTACACAGGAGCATTATAAAACAGAATTTGACACCAAGCCACACAAAGATATTAGGACAGATGACCAAAAGCTTGGACAAAGAGGTAAGTTTAAAGAAGCATCTTAATGCAGGAGGGATAGATAGACAGACAGAGACAGGTTTAAAGAGGGAATTCCAGAGCTAAGGGCCTTAGCAACTGAAGGCATGGCATCCAACGGTGAAACAGTTAAAATGAGGGATGCTCAAGGAGACCAGAACTGGAGGGTTGTAGCAGTCTTAAAAAGGATTGTCAGACTGGTGGGGGCTCCAGGGATGAGGGTTGAAGCCATGAAAAACATGGAATTAATTGCCAGACCACGGGCCAATATCAGTGAACACGGGGTGAAGGATTTGAGTTGAACATTATTTCTTTGGAAGTGAGTTCTTTTGGAGTTCTGAAGAAGTCATATTGAAGTCAAAACATGAACCCTGTTTCTCTCCACTGATGCTGCCAGACTTGCTGAGGTTTCCCAGCACTTTGGTGTTCATATTTCAAGATTTCCAGCATCCTTGTTATTTTGCTTTGTGGGTAGAAGTTGGCTTTTGATCTTGACGTGGACGTATGATTGGAAACTCATCTCAATGTCCAATACAACGTCAAGGTTGCGAACAGTATAATTTAGCCAAAAACAGAATTACCTGGAAAAACTCAGCAGGTCTGGCAGCATCGGCGGAGAAGATTTAGCCTCTCGGTTGCCAAGAGGGGGATGAAGTCAGTAGCTAAGGAACAGCATTTGTGGCTGGGACCAAGGACAACGCTGTTCCTGAAATTAGTGCTGCCCCCTGTACTATCAGACAAGCAGTCAGACCATTTAGAGATAGTGGAGGGGTCAGGAGAGCGTACACAGCCAGGAATCCAACATCAGTCCCTTCCACCCTCTGACTTATTGGGGGAGCTTCTCCTGCCACCATGGGTCCTCTCCCACAATTTGGTGCTAATGGCTCCAACTGCAACAAGCTGCATTAAATCAAGCCCTACATTCAAGTTCCATACACACTATACTGGCCCGCTTAAGGGAGATATGTATTTTGCATATAACCAAGCTGCCGGAGTTATAGCAACAGGTAACTGAAATATTACAGACCAGTTGCAGAATTTGAATAGTGCAGTCTAAAGGTCATGGCTGTTTTTCTAAATTCTATTTTCTACCTTTAAAGAATAACAAGGATTACATATCTGAAAATCTTCCAGGTCAAGTAGTTTGCTGATGTCTACGAAGTTAATTTAGGCCAAGGTACAGAAAAAAAATACTATGCAACAATGAGCAGGAATCTACAATCAGAAAGACCTTGTAGGGCTAATATTCCAAAAAATGCATTACTGGCAGAGCTTTAATCACATACACCAGAAAACTGCAGGCACACTCTCCACATTTTTCCATTCATTAATTTTAATAGGGTGAAGCAGCATTGGCAGTAATGCTCATGATTTTCTGATGCTGTGTAGTGGGCAAGAGTCATATAATTTAGATTGCATGTCTGTGGATCTGGCTAGGTTGTGATGATGCCTCATATTCAAATAGCTTACACACATTCACCCACTTAATAGTGGGCACATTCCTCCTCACCCTTGCCCCAAAACCACCTCAGCAGCCTCACCCAACCTTACTTCTTAGCGAGTTTTCTTCAATTTCCAACTCCAGCCTCTTCTGTACCTCCCCTGCAGCTCTGCACCCCCTTTTTCATTAAACCCCAGATGTCGCTTTCTGCCTTTAAAAAAGAGCCTCCTAAAGATTTATCTATCCAGACATACATCCGATCATCTCTCTTAACTCCTTCACTACCATCAGTGCCCACAAATTAGGCAGAGCTTCCCCAATGCAGGTTACTATGGTTGAATTAATTACCAAATGACAAGCTTGCAAAATGAGTGTGCTAATGACAGATATAATTGGTATTTTTCACCCATACATTTTGCTCCATAGGCCAAATATTGCAAGAAGTTAGGTAAAGCGGAGTGAAGTAGAAAGAGGCTACAATACCTATTTCTGCAAAGTCTAGCAGTCTTCTTCACAGAGGAGATAATTAAGTCATAATGGGTGTGTGATGTACCGTACTGAGAAACTGAAGAACAGGTTAGATGAGATTAAAGTTCAAGCTTTCAAGTTTGGCCTGTTCCTCACACCATTCACAATCCTATTTGTACATTACATCTAGACATTCAGTAACATTTTATGAACATTTCCCTAAAGTTAAGAAATTTTCTGATAGCACAAGTGATTGTGTACTTAATTTAAGCAGCATTGCCCTGAAGCTGTTCAATTAGTATTTTGAGGCCAAAGCAAAGGTAGCTGCAAAAAAAAAAAGTCCCTCTCTTGACAAAATCAAAAATGCAAGGAACAACCTCAGTCTTTCAAAGTCAATTGTTGCAGAAGGAAAATCCATTGATGACTGGAGTTGGAAGTGAGTGAGGGGGGTGGTTGCAATATTGTGCACATTATATTCAGATCTTGAGATTGGCAGCAAGTGAGCAGCATGCACCATCCCTTACACTTTCGCACTGCAACTTGTGGTAATCAAAAATCCATTTCAGCACCATGCACTCCACAAGGGATCTGGGGCAGGACCAGTGTAGGCAACAATGTGTCTCCTCAGCCAGATGAAAGAATCCCTACTAAGACAGACAAATTGTAAACCAGGAAGTGCAAGTTAGAGCATTTCATTCAATGCTAAATATATACAAAAAGTAAAAGAAAATAGAGGGGAAGAAAAATAGGATTGAGCATGACAGATAATAGACAAGAAAAAACAAGTTTTTTTTTAAAAGAAAATTTCCAGCAATAAAGTAACATCTGAAGGAATGAATTTTCAGTGCAGTGAGGTTGTTTGGCAGTTAATAAGACATATCACTTTAAAAATTCCTCTATACTTGAATGGACAAGCAATAACTTTTTCAGGGATGTTTAGTGGGCAAGTACCACAATTTCATGCCCTTCATGAATTAGAATGGGAATCACTGGAAGAGGTACTGTAGTTGCCTTGCTGCTTCAGGAAGCCTAAGGCAAGCACCTTCTGATCTCCATGTTTAGCTGCATGTGCACAGATGCTGAAAGTTGCTGTCCAATTTACTCCTTAGTAATAAATATAGCCCGCCATCAGCACAGAAAACATGTCTTCATTGTTCTTGAAAACATTATCAACGTTCCATTGTCTTTTGGGGTGGTATTGCAGGAGGGCAGGGTCAATTGATAAAGGATCTGCCAAAGGGATCCAAGGTTATGAACGTATGATGTCAATTAATCTAAAATACCTCCAAAACTTGCTACTTTACCATCTGAGGGAAAAATTCCTTTGTTACAGTTTGTCCTGTGACCATTTAACAGGTGTTTTTTTTGGAAGAAAGAATTATATAAAATCAACCCTTTCATGTAATTTAAAAAACAGGATGCACATGGTAGTCTTAACAAGGCTTGATCAGAAGATAGCTAGAAAAACCAGCCTTTTATTTTTGGAAGAGCCTTGCTTATAGATACACAGATCCACTCCTTATCAAGGAGCACTGTAAACCATCAAACGTTGCTCAGGAGTCAGATGCAGTGGGACACATACTCTGGGCAATGGCCCAATGTTATTTGAGAAAAGAATAGTATTTACTTCCTCTAAGATGGATCCAGTCCTCGTCCCGTGGTCAGTGGTGACAAAAAAAAACCCAACAAAATCTTTGGATAACTTTTTTGTTTCAATGTATGTTAAAAATATAATCTGAATACCTGGCAAACTGCTTGACTATAAAAAAAAGGCTACTTATGCTTTATCATCTGAGTAATGATTTTCATTTTGCACTATAATATTATGAATTACAGATTTCCCCCCCATATCTTTATTTGTGGAAATGGTTGACCACAGTTTCCATAAACAGACCAAGTTTCCCATGAACTGAAAGCTGCATCTTTATTCTCTGCCATAATGGGACTTGTGCAGCTCAATCATGCACTGACTGGAAAATGCATTATATGACAACTATACCTCTGGATTAGTTTACAAATAAACTACTTTGAAACAGAAAGGGATAAGCAAAACAAAACTACTTATGTAGCAACTGGAATCAGCCCACTAGGAGTTACTATGCTCTTTTCATGAAGCCATCCATTTACAATCTCTTGAAATGTAATAGCTCCTTTGGGTGAATTGCTCGCTCCCTCCCTTTCACCAAATGAGATGTTATACCTGAAAGTGCCCCACTGAGCGTGGGTTTCTTTGCCAGAACTTAAAATATAATAACCAGAATTACAGTATTTATTCCATTTCTTTTTACACAAAGCAATCTATTTTGAAACGATCAACAACATCCTTCCATTTTGTACCTTGCAAAGAGAACAACCTCTATTTTAATCCCTAACTCTGTGAAAGTACACTCAAACTGAAGATAACAATTTGTTTCACTTGAATGAAGAAGTCAATAAGAGGAGTAGCCAGGTCTACGTTGCCGGACTTTGAATAACTAAATTAAATGAACTGCATAAGTCCAGAACCAAAAATAGAGGAACAAAACTCTACTCATTTCTCCCCATTTCTGGACAATGCAGCTAACACCAGGTCAACTTACCTTGAGATTTAGATATGGGCATATAAACAGGCACCACTTAATATTTAAAACACAAGTAGCACAAAATACAGCATGTGTGAAACAGTTTAGAGCTGGTTTCTAAAGTAACCTGACAGTTAACTTTTTCCACACCTATAATAAACTTTTAATAACATTTACAATAAAATCTTTTATTTATACAGTTTGGATATTACAAAATATTGTACTAGTGCATTTATTTCCTCTAGTTTGAAAGATTTAATGGTTCAATGCACCTGCTAACTCGTGTTCATGAATTTTCCACCCTCCCTCTTTCCTTCTTGTTTCTCCTTCCCCCATCACTCCACATCCCCGCTTTATTCCTCCTCCTGCTTCATAAGTCACTTTCTTAACTAAAAAATGCATTACATGATAAAAGTTAATTTTATAGTTAAAATAAGGCACGTAGTAGTAAGCCATGCAGAAAGTAGTACAGCATTCAACCAGTTCTCAATTATCCTGTCTTGGAATTGACAAATAACTGATTAAAGTAAGGGTTATAACTTGAACTTTCAGCGCCAAGTTTTCTAACATACCAGGTTGCTGTGTCACTCCAGATAACTGAACATTTAGTAATGATCTTTTGGGTTGTGGCCCTACAAATCATTTCTTCCCATCAATGTACTAAGCATGAATGCAACTTTTGCAGCTTATACATCAAAGTTAACAAAAATGTTACAATTTGTTTTATTTTTGATGCCTGTACAGACTCATCTCTCTAATGGACTGTATTCCTGGCACATCATGGTTGTATCCATCAAACTCTTTGGCATGTCTCCCAGCATCCTAACATTTGACATTCATTTGCTTCCTGAGCTTTTAGCCGAATCATTATTTACATTTGACCATTTATTCAGTTACTTAGCTCTTTCTACCTTGTTCAATAATTGGAAAGTGACAATCACTTTAAAAATGAATGTTTAGAAAAAAAACCTGGACTTTGGCACTTGTCTCTTTCCTTCATTTTCCACATCATGGTCACAAGCAAGAATATAGGATGGGTCAGGCTCAGAACAGTGCACATACATTTATGTTCAATTTGTTGCAACACTGCAGAGAAACAATGTTACTTCCTCTTGATTTTAATAATTGAAAAGACGTGCATGTGCATCAAACATGGTCATTGGTAATGAAGTGGTGGTGGACCCAGGTTCGAATCCCACCATAGCAGATAGTGAAATTTGAATTCAATAAAATATCTGGAATTAGTGTCTAATGATCACCATGAAACCATTGTCGATTATTCACTTATGGCCATTAGGGAAGGGAATCTGCTGTCGTTACCTGGTCTGGTCTACAATGTGTGTCTCCAGACTGATAGCAATGTGTCTGACTTTTAAATGCCCTCTGTAATAGCCTAGCAAGCCATTCAGTTCTCAAGGGCAATGAGGGATTGGCAACAAATGCTGGCCTAGCCAGTGACATCCCCATCCAATGAACAAAAAAATTAACAAAAACAGAATTACCTGGAAAAACTCAGCAGGTCTGGCAGCACCGGCGGAGAAGAAAAGAGTTGACGTTTCGAGTCCTCATGACCTGTTGAAGGGTCATGAGGACTCGAAACGTCAACTCTTTTCTTCTCCGCTGATGCTGCCAGACCTGCTGAGTTTTTCCAGGTAATTCTGTTTTTGTTTTGGATTTCCAGCATCCGCAGTTTTTTGTTTTTATTTAAAAAATCTACAAGCTGACAAGAAAAAATGCAAGCAGGGCTAGATTTTCCTGTATGGCTGTGTTAACACAAAAAGTGCCACTGGAACTAGTGGCATTATATTCTGACTCCATTCGCCTAGCTCAGGTTAAATTTAATAGTGAGGGTAGGATCCTACCTTTAGTTGTACCCTCTGTTGAGGGTTCACCTCTTGGGAAGGAGGATGGGGCACTGCAGCCTCCTTATCTCCACAATTTCCTCAGTGCATCACTTTGAACTTGTTAACCACTTCCCTCCCCATTTACCTGTGTTATGGTATTGCAGCCAACTCTGGAACAACCTGCAGCACAGGCTTCCCAAAAGACAACCCAGCAACAAATAAGCATTCTGGCATCAAAACTAACTAGTGCAAAAGACCGATTGGGGTAGAAGAGTGGAGAGGGCCACCTCTTCTGGTCTCCTGAAAAAGGAGTTGCAGACCTGTATCTCCCAGTTTCAATGAGCCAACTGGTACCAGCTGGACAATTTTTGTGCTGGTTACTGACCAAACCAAGCCAAGCCCAGTATTGGCAGCTTTGACAAGTATGTGCTTCCTTGATGGTACCCATTTCACGATGCACCCTCCATGATTTCTTAGTGTCAGCAAATCAGCTGTACGCTACAGTATTATGTTATCCTTAAAATAACCCTGTGGCATAAAAGCCGAGGGCTGCTGTAACTTTCATAAGTAATGCAGTGTCTTTGATGACACTGCAGAATTAACACAATTCCTGCAAAGTAATGATCGATATGTGAGAAGCTGAGATCAAGATAAGAGTACATTTGTACCTGCAAGTGGGTACAATGCTCACAAGCCCTTTTTCCTGACATTGCTTCTCAATCAACTTATTGTCCCCTTCAAAGAGAAATCCCCAAGTGAAGCAGTACTGCATCATGTGCGGAATGCTGAAAAGATGTCCCAAAAAAGAAAAGACTTCCAGCTCAAGGGTCCAAGTCACATCAAATCCAAAATCTCAACAACTTTCATCTCCACGACTGTCCCAGCAACCCTGAATATCTCAGAACAGCAGTCACTTGGACAGGAGGGGCAGAAGCAGCAGGAGAGAGAAACTCAATGCGAGGCGATTGATTAATAGACAGTCCAAACACAAAATACTGTGGCCAAGATTTCAGTGGGCACAGCCAAACTGTCAACATTGAAGAAAGTTTTAATTGAGGATATTGTCTAAGGCTTTGTATTTGGAAAAAGGCCTGCGTACCTCATTTTCCCGCAACTGCTCGAGATGTGTTTTGGTGCCTCCACCCAGCCCTGACTCACCATTACTGAAGCTGTACTTCCTCCCCCCACTCCCAAGCTTTCACTCTCAGAAAAGCTTCACTGTCAATATCCTCCATTATTGCCTCACAGCCTCTTGCTCCATCCTGTTATCAGCAGCTACTGCACCCTGCTGCCGGTGGTCACAAGTGGCTGAGCTGTTCCAAGATAACCAGTTTCCCACAGCTACTCTTATGATGGATAAATACCTACTTTCCCAAACTGCTTTGTTTCCAGGCTCTTGGCCTTACCACCTTCTTCACCCTATCCAGGTTTCCCAGTACACAGAATATGTCTATATAAAATGGGGGATTCAATTACACCTATTCACCTTGGTCCACTATATAGGCCTGACCTGAAGATTACAATTGGCCTCAACCATCAGCTTGAAATGCCAGACATGATCTACATACTTTTTGTTCTAAAAGCATTAGCCATTTTAATTTATGTCAAAACAATCATATCTTTACTTGTTTCAATAGATATTCAAATGGTTACAAATTTCACTTTTATAATTTCCTCTACATTGGCAGCCATCCTTCCCACAACCAAACCTCCCCTCACCACACCCACAGTCTGAATGAACTCCACTGGCAGAAACTAGTACAGATAGCTGCAACAGACAGCCTGCCACATCCAGAAAGATGTGGTATAGTGGTCGGTGCAGTATTGATTTTAAGTACTCTTCTGGAGGAATGAGGACGCATTATGATTTAAAAATAAATGAGTCAGAAAATTAAAAACACATTCAACCCAGTCCTGCACTGCCAGCATACCAATTAAAAGGGATATTACTATTATTCTACCCTATTGATGGTTCTATGGTGGACACAGATGCGTGCACACAGATCCATCAAGTCCATTCACTTGTTTTAAAATAGTTGAATTCAACTGCAAGGGTTGCATCTGTACCACTCCACAGCCTCCAAATTTAACCTAACCAGCCCAGTGAGAAGAGAGACAATATTATGACAAAAATCATGATGCCCACATTATGCCAAACCCACCAGTCAAACCTGCTGGGAAACAGCATGTTACAATTCCTGTAGAGACTGATAACTTTTAGAAAGATATTCGAATTGCCAGTAATAGACAGGATCAAATGACAAGATTTCAAGTTCTAAAAATTTCACTGTAACAAACTAAAATCAACTTTTACTAAACACTATTCCAGTAAGCAGCACACAACTACAGAAGAAACAATGCTGCATTTACCATTTAAAATGACAGAAAATCCCCCTCCATGGTTATACTTTACTCTGTCCCTCATGTGAACACTTAGGCCAAAGCTATTCTCAGCTCCCAATGCCTAGTTTCTTTTCCCCCCCCCCATTTTCCAGCTGGAAAACTTTTAATCCCCAAACCTTGGAGATTCAGCTCTCTAGCTAAAGCTAGGTGAATCTTCCAGCCTTGCTTAAATCCTCACAAAGTTGGTCTCTTCAATCAGAGTACAAACTCCCACCTGCATTCTGCATGGTGAATAATAGAGACTGGTTGCCTCCATCTTTCTGCTTGCTGTCTCCCAGATTCTTGCAAACTGAGCCGAAAGGTTCAGGGATAATTTATGACCCTGTAAGCTGAGTTTATTTCTCAGAGCCCATCTTCACAGCAATGTGAATCACATAGGCCTTGTATATAGGAAGAAATGCTGATAAGCTATTTTCTAAACCCCCAACTTCATTCCATCTTGGAAATAAATACAATTTTAAACAAACAGTTTAGCCATTTACAAAAGCTGACATTCTGAACACCTTCCTGTGACTTGGAGACTAACTGTCTATCCACCGTCAGCACAGCTACCTTTTTCATTGTTTATAGGTATGAGTAACTTACATCTTCCCAGTAAGCCAACATGGGCCCCCTTTTAACACACAAGCTTGTTTTCAGGCAGAATTCAAAACAGGTAGCGAAACTGCACCCCCTCCCCCCACCAACACCCATTCCTCCATTTTGTCCTAAATGAGAGAAACTATCTCAAAGCATAATCTTACAATCTTGCAATCTGGTTAACTTGTAACTGCCTTCAGAAATGGCCTAGCAAGGCACTCAGTTGTATCAAACTGCTACGAAGTCTAGAACTAATGAAACCAGATGGACCACCCACCCAGCATCAACTAGGCACCGGAAATGACAACAGCAAACTCAGAGCTGTCAACCCTGCAAAGTCCTCCTTACTAACATCTGAGGGACTAGTGACAAAATTGGGAGATTGGTTTCAGACTAATCAAGCAATGGCCTGACATTATCTGTAAGATATGCTACTGTGAGTATGACTATGTTCCAGACACCACCCTCACGATCCCTGGGTATATCCTGTCCCACTGGCAGGACAGACCCAGCGAGGTGGCAGCACAATGGCATACATTCGAGAGGGAGTTGCCCTGGAGTCCTGAACATAGACTCTGGACCCCATGACGTCTTGTTGCAATAGGTCAAATACAGGCAAGGAAACCTCCTGCTGATTGCCACATAGCACCACTCCCTCCAGCTGATGAGTCAGTGCTCCTCCATGTTGGAGGCAACACTGTGTGTGGCAAGGGCCAGAATGTACTCTAGGTGGGGTACTTCAACATCCATCACCAAGAGGGGCTCGTTAGCACAAGTACAGACCAAGCTGGCTGAGTCCTAAAGGACATAACTGCTAGGTTGGTTCCCTCACCACCTGCCACAGAACCAACAAAAAAGGGGAAGTATAATTGACCTCATCCTCATCAACATGCCTACCAATATCCATGACAGTATCGATAGGAGTGACCACCACACAGTCCTTGTGGAGACAAAGGCTTGTCCTCACATTGAGGATACCCTCCATCACGTTCTGTGGCATAGCCACTGTGCTAAATGGGACAGATTTTGAACAGATTTAGCAAGACTGGCAATCATAAGCAGCAGAATTGCGCTCAAACACAATCTATAACCTCATGGACCAGTATATCCCTCACTTTATCATTACCATCAAGCCAGGGGATCAATCCTGGTTCAAAGGGGAGTGCAGGAGGGCATGCCAGGAGCAGCATTAGGCATACATTAAAATGGTGTCAACCTGGTAAAGCTATAACACAGGACCACTTGCATGGCAAACAGCATAAGCAGCAAGTGATAGGCAGAGCTAAGCAATTCCACAACCAATGGATCAGATCTAAGCTCTGTAGCCCTGCCACATCCATTCGTGAATGGTGGTGGACAATTAAACAACTCACTGGAGGAGCAGGCTCCACAAATATTTCAATGATGGGAGAGCCCAGCACATCAGTGCAAAAGATAAGGCTGAAGCATTTGCAACAAACTTCAGCCAGAAATGCCAAGTGAGTGATCAATCTCGGCCTCCTCTGGGAGGTCGCCAGTAAAACAGATGCCTGTCTTCAGCCAATTCGATTCACGCCACGTGATATCAAAAAACGGCTGAAATGCTATGGGCCCCTGGCAATATTCCAGCAATAGTACTGAAGACTTGTGCTCTAGAACTTGCCGCACCTCTAGCCAAGCTGTTCCAGTACAGCTACAACAATGGCATCTACCTGGCTACATGGAAAATTGCCCTGGTATGTCCTGTATTCAAAAAGGACAAATCAAACCCAGCAAATTACCTCCAGATCAGTATAGTCTCAATCACCAGTAATGGAAGGAATCATGAAATGTTATTAAGCGGCACTAGCTTAGCAATAACCTGCTCACTGACACTCAGTTTGGATTCTGCCAGGGCCACTCAGCTCCTGACCTCATTACAGTCTTGGTTCAAACATGGACAAAAGAGCTGAACTCCCAAGATGAGATGAGAGTGACTGCCCTTGACATCAAGGCAGAATTTGACCAAGTGTGGCATTAAGGAGCCCCAGCAAAACTGGAGTCAATGAGAATCAGGGGGAAACCTCTCCACTGGCTGGAGTCATACCTAGCACAAAGGAAGATGGTTGTGGTTGTGCTCAGTCATCTCAGCTCCAGGACAACACTGGAGTCCTTCAGGGTAGTGCCCTGGGCCCAACCATCTTTAACTGCTTCATCAATGAACTTCCTTCAAGGTCAGAAATGAGGATGTTTGCTGAGGATTAGACAATGTTCAGCACCATTTGTGATTCTTCACATACTGAAGCAGTCCATGTGCAAATGCAGTAAGACCTGGATAATATCCAGGCTTGGGCTGCCAAGTGGCAAGTTACACTCACACTATACAAGTGCCAGGCAATGACCATCTCGAAGAGAGAGTCTAACCATTGCCCCTTGACATTCAATGGCATTACCATCACTAAATCCCCCACTATCAACATCCTGGAGGTTGCCATTGACCAGAAACTGAACTGGACTAGCCAATAAATATTGCGACTACAATGGCAAGTTGGAAGCTAGGAATCCTGTGGCAAGTAACTCACCCCCTGACTCCCCAAAGCCTGTCCACCATCTACAAGGCACAAGTCAGGAGTATGATGGAATACTCCCCAGTTGCCTGGATGAGTGCAGCTCCAACAGCACTCAAGAAGCTCAACACAATCCAGGGCAATGCAGCCCACTTAATTGACACCCCACCCACAAACATTCACTCTCTCCACCACTGATGCTACAAGGTGCACTGCAGGAGCTGAATAAGCCTCCTTAGACAGCACCTCCCAAACCCACAACCGTCTAGAACAGGGATGGATATTTTTCATCTGGCTTGTGATGAGATTTTCAACAAAAAAAAAACACATGCATATGACACTGAATGAGTAAAGGTTAACAGCAGGGCTTTGTCAAAATATGCAACCAGAACAGTGGAGGGGGGGTGTAGTGCAGCACAAACCATTCAGGCAGGAGATTGAAGGAGGACAGTGTCCCCCTTCTCTGAATAAACAATATCCAGTCCTTTAAAAGAGTAGACAGACCAGTCTGAGGAATCATTTATTCAGACACTTGTTGAGATGGTCTTGCTGCATTTCATTTGTTGGTTATTTAGTTCCTTCGCTTTAAACAGAGATGGGAAATAATTTCAAAACTCCAAACACCAGAGAACCAATCTGGGAATGGGACTGAAACCAGTGACAACACTGAGAAGCTAAAGATTGAAACCAACACAAGAACAAAAGTGAACAGTTCCTGGTCTAACCTCCCTTCGGCTTAAACTCCTTTGAGTGATGCTCTTGGATAGTCTCAGGTTAGAGGTGACCCAGGATAGTCCCAGGTGAGAGGTGTCCCCAGACTCTGTTGCTTACCTGTGTGTGTGGCCTGCGATTGATTTTGTCTATGTGTGAGTGGCCCTTGATAAGAAAACATTGCCCCACCCTGATCCAGAAGGACAAGAGCAGCAAATACATGTGAACACCACCACCTGGAAGTTCCCTTCAAGTCACTCACCATCCTGACTTGGAAATATATTGCCATTCCTTCAATCTGCTGGGTCAAAATCCTGGAACTCCCTTCCTAACAGCACTGTGGGTGTACCTACACCACAGGGACTGCAGTAGTTCAAGGCAGCAGCTCACCGCCACCTTCTCAAGGGCAAATAGGGATGGGCAATAAATACAAACCTAGCCAGCGACATCCACATCCCATGAATGAATATTTTTTTTAAAAAATATTTGTAACAAGCAGCATTGCAAGTATTTGTCTGGAAATCCTATGTTTAAATTGTGCAGGTTAATTATCTGCTGTAGGAACTGACCAAAGTATAAAAGGTATATTTCTATTTAAAGATCAGTCAACAAAGATGGTCAGGAACAGTAATTCTGCAACTCCCATTAAGAGACACAAATTATTTTACACCCCCCCTTAACTAGTCTAAATGGAAATACAAAGCTAATGTCTTAATATTGTGCAATGATTTTAGGACCAGTACATTTTTACCTGTTAACTGCTTGCCTGATGTTAAGGGCTGTTTCCCATATTTTAAATGTGCCACTGTAGTAAACAAGGTATATGAAATTCCATTGTCACCAATATTAAAAAGCCAAGGATCACTTGATTCTCATCTAACTGTGCATTGCCCAATTTTATTTTTTACAGATGAAATTCAATTCTGCAGTGAACAAATTTAACACTAGAAAACTAGAATGTCAGAACATATTTATTATTTACTTTTAACACCTACTGGTCCACATTGTTTCCCTCCTACCAGGCTTCTTACTGATAATGGGCTGGTGGGGAACATCTTCCTCATCATTAATAATCACTGCTGTTCCATGATCAGCCAATAGGAAGTGCACTTTAATGAGAGATGAGCCAACAATGATAGCCACATGAACCCACCTCAGACTGGGTTTGCATTAATTACAGAAAAAAACTTGTACTCTAGTATAATTTCAGGTTTTTGTGCTGAATAAAAACATCAGAGCATCAAATCCCTATGTCAGCTAAATACATTGGAAAGAATTATGGTTTTATGAAAATAACCCACTTATAAAAGTTGCATAATTTTGGGCAAACCCAAATTGGCCTTTCCCTACCCTCTCCATCACAGGCACAAAAATCATGTATAATCTTAAATAGAATATTGGAAAACAAGTTGCACAAAATAGAACCAACTTTGTGGAGGTAGGCTAACAGAATTTAGCAGAGGTACAATAAAATATTTCAGTCTTAATGGAGGAGACTGTGCACATTAATTAAATGACTATGAATGGCAAAAAATTGAAAACAGTTCTGAACGTATTAAAAATTGACAATCCTATTCTCCACGAATGTTGTCAAAAGCATCACTGGTTTCGAAATGCGGTGCCCCTTCTGTTTGGTCTTGTGGCGGTGAGATTGTGAAAACCATCCGGATGCAACTGAATGCTTGCAGTATTTCACCACACATGATAGCAACAGAACTCTATTTAATAAACTTAGCCAGAAGCTCCAAAATCACATCAGGTAAAGATTTCTTGTGTATTTTTTTAAAAATTAAAATCATTAACCTACAGAGGTTTACCACACAGAAGGAAGTCATTTGGGCCCATCATGTCTCCACTGGCTTTTTGCTAGCACAACTCAAAGCTAAACCAGCAGTCCTACTCCATTTCCATAGCCTTTCCTCTGCTTCAATTAGCCCCAAATGGTTCAATGGTCTTAGCCTCAAATACTCCTTGTGGCAATGCATCCAATCTTGCTGTGTAAAGAAATGTTTTCTAACTTCTCTCCTCTATCAATGCATATTTAAGATGATTAGGAAGTTTAAAATAAGGGATAAAACTAGTCAGTAGTTGTGCAAATTGGTCGCTAGTGAAAGGCAACACATATTAGAGATTCTTAGCAGCCTGTTTTTCATTCCTATAAATCTTTCTCTATTCATTTACTGTTTTAAAAACCTCTGTTCCATATCTTGTTAGCCCCCTCTGCTTCAGTGGAAGTAATAACTACAATTTTTCATCCCTATCACCTTAGTGACTATGATCTGCGTCTTTATTATAATGGATTTTAAGAGTGCTCTGTGACCAAAACAGTGCCTGCACAGACTTTTCAGAAGTTATTTGCTCGAGTACTCTATGCCCCTATTTTAAAGCACACTTTCAGATTTATGGGCAGAGAGAAAAATATCCCCACAGGTTTACACCTCCAAAATTCTTCAATCAGGTTACATGAAAGGGATCCTCATAAATCCTTCATGCTCTGGGGACAGCTCCTGATGTCAAATCCAGCTAAACTCAAACAATAATTTTGGGGGTGGTGCATTAAGAGGTAGGAAATATGGGGATAAGTGATAGATTTTGATATAAAGTGGTGCCCTTTCTGAAGTATATTAATGACCTGAACTTGGGTATATAGAGCATCATTTCAAAGTTAGCAGATGACAAGATTCAGCAAGGTAGAGAACCGAGTGGGATAGTAACAGTCGTCAGGAGCACATAGATTGGAGAAATGGGAAAACTCACGGCAGATGAAATTTAACACAGATGTTTGAAGTAATTCGTTTTGCCGGAAGAATTAGGAGAAGTAATATAAACAAAATGGTACTATTTAAAGCAGGTGCAGAAACAGATCTGGAGATGCACATGCAGAAATCTTTTAAAGATGGCAGGACAAGTCAAGAAGGCCTTTTAAAAAAAAACATGGGATCTTTGGCTTTAATAATAGGAGCAGAGAGACTTATTTGTTGTTCATATGCTATAGGCACCATTATTTATCCCAAGTCACCCTCGATAAGGTGGTGGTAAGCTGCTGCCTTAACCACTGCAGTCCATGTGATACAGATACGCACATTCTATTAGATAATGACAGGATTTTGATCACGTGAAGATGAAGGAATGGTGATATATTTCAGGATGGCGTGTGACTTTTGTTCACGGGCTAGGCCAGCATTTACTGCCCATCCCCAATTGCCCTTGTTCAGAGGGCATTTAAGAGTCAACCACATTGCTGTGGGTCTGGAGACACATGCAGGCCAGACTAGGTAAGGACAGCAGATTTCCTTCCCTAAAGGGACATTAGTAACCCAGATGGGTTTTTACAACAATCAGTAATGGTTTCATCGTCATTCTCAGACTCTTAATTCCAGATTTTTGTTGAATTCAAATTCCACCATCTGCCGTGGTGGGATTCGAGTCAGGGTCCCCAGAGTAGTACCCTGGGTCTCTGGAATACTAGTCCAGTGACAATACCACCTCCCCTTAAACTGGGAAACATTACCTACAAGAGCCCTTCATGAGCTTGCTGTCAATTTCCTTCTATATGGTAGGGATTGCAAGTTTGGGAGGGCTGTTGAAGAAGCCATTGAGAATTACTGCAGTACTCCTTGAAGACAGTGGTAGAAGAGATACCAAATCAAGTGAATGGCTTCGAGCTTCTTAAGTGTTGCTGGAATTCTGCTCAGGGCAAGTGGAGTGTATTCCATCATACTCCTGATTTGTACCTTATAGATGATGACTTAGGGGAGTCAGGAGGTGAGTTACTCTCTGCAGAATATCCAACATTTGACTTGCTCTTGTAGCCACAGCATGTGTGCGGCTGATGCAGTTCAGTTTCTGATCAATGGTAACCACCAGGATGACCATGAGGAATTCAGCGATGCTAATTCCATTCATTGTCAGGAGGAGGTGGTTAGATTCTCTTGTTGGAAATGGTCACTCAGCCACTCAAGCCTGAATGTCATCCAGATCTTGTTGCATGCAAGCATGAAATATTTCATTGTCCAAGCAATTGCATATGGAACTGAGTACTGTGTAATGAGCATTCCTACTTCTGACCTCTTGATGGGAAAAGGTGAAGCAACTGAGGATAGTTGGGCCTAGGACACTACCTTGAAGAACTCCTGCAGTGATGTCCTTGGGCTATGACGATTGACATCCAACAACAACTATTTTCCTTCCAGCCATCCAGCTAGGTATAACTCCAGCCACTGAAGTGCTTAAGTGTTTCCCACAATTTTCAATGGCTTCAATTTTACCAGGATCCTTGATGCCACACTCGGTCAAACGCTGCCTTGACATCAAGGATAGTCACTCCTCTCACCTCTGGAATTGATGTCCATGTTTGAACCAAGTCTGTAATGAGGTCTGAAGCCAAGCAACACTGAGAACGCAAACTGAACATCGGTGAACAGGTATTGATGAGTAAGTGCTGCTTGATTGTAATCTCAATGATGCCTTCCATCGTTTTGTTGATAATTGAGTGCAAACAGCTGGGGTGGTAATTAATGGGAGTGGATTTTTCCTGCTTTTTGGAGACAGAAGATACCTGGGCAATCTTCCACTTTGTTAGGTAGGTGCCAGTATTATAGCTATACTGGAACAGTTAGTTATGCTAAGCTTTAAAAAAAACACTGGTTATGACCCAGTTCAATCACGGTGTCCAATTCTGGGTGATACACTATAGGGAGGAGGCCAAGGCTTTAACAGGGTGCAGAGAAGATTCAGCATAATGGTACCATGGAAAGTTACATAAAATGATCAGAGAACAGGGGTTGTTCTCCTAAGAGCAAAGAAAGTTATGGGGAGGTTTGCATGAGGTGTTCAAAGCGACAGAATAAACAAGGAGAAACTGTTCCCAGTTGCAAGAGTCTGTAATGAGAGGACAATTTAAAATAATTGGCAAATGAACCAGAGGCAACATGGGGAAAAATGTTTCACACCACCTTTAATCTGGAACTCACTGCCTGAAAGGGTAATGAGAACAGATTCAATGACTTTTCAAAAAAAAGCTGGATATATATTTTAAAAGGTGCAGGGTTATAGAGAAAGAGCAAAGAAGTGAGACTAGTTGGATTACTGTTTCAAAGAGCTATCATGGGCACGATGGGCCAAATGGCCTCTCTCTGTGCTGCACCATCCTAGGATTCTATAACTGGTTAAAGAGACATAGCCAAATATTCAGCAAGTTAAAAAAAAGCAGCCAGGTAGACACTGGTACAAGTAGACATAGTGTGCAGAGTGGTTTCTCAACTTGAACCTTCACAATCGGGGCTGAAAGGAGTCACCCTCAAGTCTCAATTCATTTTCAAGGATCAGAATCCATAGCACCAAAATTCTAACATGGCCACTTGTCTGTAGTGGAAGAGTGGCAGACAGTATCTCAAATCCATCCACGTCAAAAGTCCCAGACTCCATCTCAGATGATGAGAATGGGGTAATGTATCAGGAGCAGCATCCACCTCAAAGAGCTGGCAACAAAATTCAGAGCACAGTGCCAGTCCACTAGTAGAAGGGACAACAGAAGAGTACTTTTTATTAAATTCTCAGCTCCTAGAGAAGCTAGCAGGCCAGCCTTTGAAGGCAATCAATTCACTCCAGGATCTTTGTCTGCAAGACTTCTAAGGCCCATCATGGAGCCTCAGCTGGACTCTCACCAGCTCCCCCAGGAATTATTCTAGAGATGCCTGATTGACCTTGGGAGTTGGGAAAAATTTACTTTTTCTCTCTCTCTCCCTCCCCCCTGGCAAACTGGAATTGGCTCAGCTGCAGAAATGTGGCAGGATCCTTAATGGAAATAGGATCTGCCTCATTTTCCATGTCACCTGCTGGGGTTTCCCAAAGTCCTCTGTGCATTCCTTACAAAAACCACAAGAATGGACATTTTAGGAAATGAAAAATCTTAGGTGGGCTAACAGGGTGCTGTTTCTAGTTGGATAAGATGCGTTGTTGAAGTAAAGCAGAGGCGGCTTCACTCTGGTGTCTGGCATACAACTTACCTGATCCAGACTGGGTGTCTAAAGTTGAAAAAAGTGTTCTATTTCCCATTCTCAACATCCCTTCACTTACCAGGGATAAAATTTACTCCCTAAAAGAAAGGATGCATAACATTCAACTAAAGTGTATTTAATTAAAACATAACTCACTGATGCATCAGGCAGCAAATGTGTGTGTACTTGGCCACACTACATTTTCCTAAACAGCTGTGTGTAAATTTACAAGCATCAAGAAATGCTCTACATCATGGTTGAGTGAAAAGAAAAATCAACAATTCCTCAAAAGTTTGATGTATGCCACTACCTTCAACCAGAAAGTAATTGCCCCAGTTAGAATGTTCAAAAAACGTGGACAGTGACATACAATGCTAGAGAATCAATGTAAATTAGCAAGCAATCAATTCTTGTACAGCTACAAATGATAACGTAAAAAATCCAAAAAAAAATTTAGCAGAGCATCTATTGGCCAGTTGATAAATTATTTATATTTCTCCAGTCATTACTAATTTATAATATTGTTCCCATCCCCTAACAGCAGGTTTTAACTGAACGTGTGCAGCACAGATGCAATGAGCAAAGTTGCATCTATTGATCTATTCGCTCTTTCTTGTTTATGCTCAACTAATATAGCAGTTTAATCAGAAAGCAAAAATGTTCAGGTCAAATAAAATTTAGCTCCAATTACAAACGTTTTTTTAAAAAAATAAACGAGTATGTGGAACATTTCAGAGAAATCCGTCAAAATTAGACAAGGGATTCTGAGTGAAATCAGACTCCTACCTTCGTAGCAAGCAGAGAGACAGAGCTTGTAGTCTCTTCTGGAAGCAATGGGTCCTTGCTCTGAAAAAGTCATGAAACAAACATTCCAAATATGTTACTGTGCAGAGAGAAGGCAATGCAGTCTCAGAACTAAAAATCCTCTGAAGTCGGACCTTAAAAGGCAGTGCAGTATACAGTAGTGCCAAATGTATCAAACCTTTGTTTTGTTCTGATGGACTTTATTCTTGGGTTAATTTGGGCGAAATGTTGAAGCAACTTAAGTTACAGATGCTACCATTATTAATCCGTATGGTAACTGAAAGATCACCCGTTAGGTTCCTTAAGAGACATGCCCGAATCTCGCAAGAACTAAGCATTTAAAAGCCGTGGCACATTCGAATATACAGTGGCATTCATTAAAAAGAAAACATTTCTCCAGCTCCAACCTCTTGTTACTTCCCATCCCAGTCTGAGAGTGTGAACAATGTAACCTGCAATTACTTCCACTGGCACTCTCTCCTAGTCCTCGGCCGGCTCGCTAGGAGATGCACTTGAGCATTACAGCACAAGACTCATTCTCCAACACCCCCACCCCGACACAGCAGAGAAACTGATACCGGGAGTGCGGACATCGAGGAGATCCCAGGCGGAGAGAGTCCAGTGGTTTAATTGGCAGAGAGCTCAAATTCCACTTTAAAAAATCAACTTTCCGCGCCTCACACACACTCCACACGCAATTCTGCATTGTAATCAACAACAAAAATAAATAAATAAAACCTACTTCGGCGGAAGGCCAGGCTCCGTGAAGTTAACGGGCACTTACAGAGCATACATGCGCCCTTTTAGCAAGTCATAACGGACTTGAGAGGGAACCGATAGAGAATGCAGCAGAACAAGCCTCTCGCAGCTACTAAAACAAAACCCGTTCCCAATTAAAGGGGAAAATACTCGTACCTTCGACACCTCCTGCGGTTTGTCATCCTCAGAGTCAGAATCTTTTAGTCCTTTATGCTTGATTTTCCACATTCTCCAGACTGCTTATTCGGAGGGAAAGTAAAGTGTTGAATATCGGGTCTGTTGTTTCTTTATTTTTTTCCTCTCACCGCCTCCCCCCACCCACCCACCCCCTCCCGCCCCAAGCGCTGGAGGCTACATCGAGTTCAAACTCTTGAACACTGCAGGAGAGTAGCAGCAGCAACACATCCAGCGACCAACACAAACCCAGCTGAAAGCTGGAGTTTGTCCAGCAGAACCCCGTTCTAATCTGTTCACATGATTAACCGATGACAGAGCTCAGGAGGATTAGTCTGACCAATCGCCAAGAAATAGTTTGCTTTCCCCAGCCTAATAAGAAGGAAAGATCAAAAGACTAAGGTTTGCAAACACAAACACCTCCTCCCTTCCTTACTTACCTGTGTGACTGACACATTCCACAACCTGGAGAGGGTGGGGGTCTTAACAACTGCCACCTCAGTAACCACTAAAAGGGGTGCAGGGGTCATTTATTGGTTTGCTTGTTGCCATGGTATCTCCAGGGCTCTTTTTCATTGCCAAATGCAAAAGAGGATTTTATTTAAAAAAAATAAAAGTGCCAATGCTAGCGCAAACTAACATTCATAATCTTCACGAAACTCAAGTGTGTGCGTACGTTGAAAGTAGGCAATTCGCTTTCGCAATGCCAACTGAACGCATGCACCTTTTTTGTGGTCAAAGTGGATCTTGAAAATCTGAGAATTTGCATTAACTTACCCAAGCATGAAAATCTGAACAATTTGTACTGACCTTGCAATTGAGCAGATTTTTGCAGTAAAGTGCCCAGACCAGAGTTCATCCATAAAACTTGTTTTGATAGCCTGTGTGCTGGGAAGGGGTGTATGGAGGGAGGGGAGGGGGGAGAGGTTGCTATAGTAACTAAGGCCTAATCTTGATCATTTCCACAACAGCCATTTAGAAAATAGGTTGAGTATACGGTTAGCAGCTTCAGGATATCCGAACAGGATGAAGATAAGATCATAGAACTATAGAGACAGGTCAGGTGATCGGAATCTACCTTTTTACCCGAAGAATCCGTGGTTGAGAGTTGTTCTGTCATTCTTAAAAAAATAAAGCTTCCAGTTTTCTCCCCTACACAAAACACACATGCACCGCACACATTGTAGAATTCGATTTTAATTTAGTGTGACACACATAGTAAAACTTCATTTTGAATTCAAAACTTGTGGATGAATAAGGCATGTAAATTAAACCTACACACGTCAAAAAAAATATTGATTTGTTTTCAAACAATTCAATTACAAATGGACTTGGGCGTTTTTTCTCTATTCGACTGGCTTTCAAACGCAAGAACTGCACTCCCTCTGAACAAAAATCTAATATAAGTCCATTATGTTACCAGTGGCTCACAAAGGCTGTATTTCAAAGTGAATGACTGTCAACTGAACGAGATGGCCATTTTAAATGAATGTAGTTCCATGCTAATTTCCACTCCATTTAGAATTGTATACAATCCACTGGAAACTGCTACCGTTACTTTCCTCTCTGTTGGTTAACCAGAATATTTAGGAAAAGAGTAGGCATTCCAAAAGGAATTCTGCGTGATGTGTTATGATCAATCATTTAAAACAGCTTCCCGGTGTTCTGCGAAGAATCCACATTGTTTTTCCTCGGAAGACAACTCAAGATGAAAGTATCTGTTCCGCTTGGCAGGAATTAGTTGAGCTAATGCTTGGAAACTAATGGTTCAGCCCAGTCTGTTTAAAATTTGTCAAAAGCCCTTGCAGCCAAATCATTTTTTTGTAATTAACCCTGTCCGTGCTCCCCAAGCATTATTATCCAACCAATAAACCTAGTACATCACACTGAACCACAAATAAGAGTGCAGCATTTCCCGGCCTGTTCACAATCTCATTGTACTATTTGACCCTAAACTATGCCTTCTATCCCATATCTTCTCCATCACAAAGGTAACCTACTTTTTCCTCTGTAATATTGCCAGAGAGCCTCCACCCCTGACCCAATTTTTCTGTGGGTGAGATCCTCATTTATACCTTTGTTACCTCCAGGCTCAATTATTCCAACATTCTGCTGTCTAACCTCCCATCTTCCATCCTCTATAAACCTGATCTCATCCAAAGCTCTATTGCCTATAACTGACCCTGAACCAAGTCATTTACTCATCTCCCTGGTGCATGGTGACTTTGATTTCCCCCCAGTCCCCAATATCTTGATTTCAAAATTCTCGTCCTCATGCTCAAAACCCTTTATGGCCTCACCCCTCCCTAACTCTGTAACTTCTACCATGTTACAATTCTGCTTGAGCTCTGCACTCTTCCAACTCTGGCCTCTTTTGTCAATCACACACTCCATTCACCCCACCACTGGTTGCTGACCATTCAGCCAAATAAGCCTTAAGCTCTGGAATTCCCTCATTAAACCTTGCCACCTCTCCACCGCTCTCTTCTGCTTTAATACCCTCCTTAAAACCTACCTCTTTAGCCAAGCTTCAGTCTAGCCCATCCAGGTATCTCCTTCTTGGTTCGATTTCAACTTATGCCTGATGATACTCTTAATTTTACTGCTTCAATGATGCATCTTGTGACATTATACTACATTAAAGGCACCATAAAAATGCAAGTTGTTGATGCTCTGGAAGCATTCTTTTCTTTCAAAGCAGTGTCCTGGGTCTTTAAATAAAGGGGAACTTGTCCTCACTCCCCAGGCAGCAGCATCTTCCTCCTCATTTTCCATATTCTTCTACGCATTGATGCTCAATGCATCACCCTGTGCACTCCTCTTTGCGTAATCCAAATGCCACCTCCTTAACATGCCCAGTGCATGATGGTGAGAACAGTTGTTTAGTTGTTTTCAGACATGGTATTGAAAGGGATCCTCAGCTCCCTTAAGGTAAATCTTTGATTAGTCATTTTAAGCTACCCGGGTGCTTTTGGATCAAATTCTTGGCTGTTTTGGTCACCAAGTCCTGTTAAATTGTTTTACAAAATCCATTGATGAAGGTCAATAACTATTTTCCTCAATCAACATTACAAAAACAGATTACCTGGTCATTATCACATTCCTGTTTGTGGGAGCTTGCTGTATGCAAATTGGCTGCCATGTTTCCTACATTACAACAGTGACAACAATTCAAATTGGCTGTAAAGTGCTTTGGGATGTCTGCTGATCATGAAAGGCACTATATAAATGCAAGTTTTTCTTTTTTGTTTAGGAGAGGCCAAGGGAGGGAATTCCAGAGTCGACCCAGGGAACTGAAGATTCAACTGCCAATAGTGAAATGATGAAAATTGGGGATGTACAATAAAGGAGCGCAGTGCTTTTAGAGAGTTGTTAGGGCTGGAGAAGATTACAGAAATAAGGTGGGATGGGCCATTGTGGGATTTGAAACTGAGGTTGAGAATTTTTAAATTAAAGTGTTGCTATATTGGAAGCCAATGTATATCAGAGAGTACAGGCAAGTTAGGATATGGGTGGAAAAGTTTTGGATGAGCTCAAATTTACGTCCAACGTGTGAGGCCAGCCAGGAGAGCATTAGAATAGTCGAGCATAGAGGTAACAAAGGTATGAAGGAGGCTTTCAGCAGCAGATGAGCTAAGACAGAGATGGAAATGGGTGATGTTATGGAGTTGGAAGTAAGCAGTGAGGTGTGAGGTCAGAAGCTGAGCTTGGAATCAAATATAATGGAATGTTGGCATTTATTATGAGAAGGTTCACTCAACTCATTCCCGGCTTGAGGGACTTATCCTATGAAGAAAGGTTAAACAGATTGGGCCTATGCCCATTGGAGTTGAGAAAAATGAGAGGTGTTTTTATTGAAGCATATAAAATCCTGAGGAGATTTGATAATACCGGAAAGATATTTCCACATTAGGGAGAGGCTAGAACCAGGGCTGAGTGACACTTCCTGTTCATTAGCACTTATTATTCTTCTTCTCTTCTTCCTCCTCTTCTCCCTGTGGCCAGTGTGCATCTTCTGGACATGAAATGTAAAAAAAAAAGTGAGAGAAGAGTCACTTTTAGTGACATGGTTAAACAAAGACTGATGTGTGGCTTCTGAAAACAGCTGCAAACTGAAATACATCATGTGTAGGGATGAGATTCAAGTAAGAAGAAAAGGAAAAGAAAATGATTAGAATCCATGCAGGATTTGACCTGCAGCTGCCATGTTCCTAACCTGCCCCTTCCTCACAATGTGTTCTGCTCTTCACGTGGCAATACCACATTGATGAAGCATGGTCCTTTTTCTGTGGCCACCTGCCCCTTGTAATTCTGTGCGACCCTCTGTTGCAAGAACAAAGAAAGTGAATCAATGTTAGAGTGGTGAGAAGTTTGAAAATGTGCAAGTAAGGGTAAAAATAATGTTGTGGGTGTGGGCAAGATAGCAGGGCTGTGAAGAGGGGCTGAAGCAAATAATAGTGAGAACACTAGCTGGTGCAGAATCCTGCAAGGAGGTGCAGCAAAGTGTGCTGCAGTGATCAGAAGGGAGTGCTGATAATCAACAAGAGTATTGATTCTGAGGTAATGCAAGGCTAATCAGAGAATAATGATAAGCATGAAATAGGAGGCTTACTTTAGCTTTCTTTCTGAGATTCTTGTACTACTTTTTTCAATGCAGCCATGTTCTGGGGGCAATACTTTTAACACTGACCTGCTCACTCACATTGGGCAGGGTGCTTGGAAATCTTTTCGCTGCCTTGTGATTAGAAAAAGTGCTTTCTTCTGCTGACCTCTTTTTATTTATTTGTTAATGGGATGTGGGTGTCGCTGACTAGGCCAGTGTTTATTACCTATCCCAATTGCCTTTGAGCAGGTGATGGGGAGCCACCTTCTTGAACTTCAGCAGTCCACAGTGCTGTTAAGAAGGGAGTTCCAGGATCTTGACCCAGCAACAGCATAGGAATGGCGATATAGTTCTAAGTCAGGATAGTGTTTGGCTTGGAGGGGACCTTGCAGGTGGAGGTGCTCCCATACATGTACTGCCCTTGCACTTCCAGGTGGTAGAATCCACAGGTTTGGAAGGTGCTGTCAAAGGAGCATAGCTGAGTTGGTGCAGTGCACCTTACAGATGGTACACACTGCTACCACCATTCTTCAGTGGTGGACGGAGTGAATGTATACGGTGGTGGATAGGGTACCAATCAAGCGGGCTGCTTTGTCCTAGATGGTGCTGAACTTCTTGAATGTTGTTGGAGCTGCATTCATCCAGGCAGGTGGAGAATGTGCCCTGTAGATGGTAGACAGGTTTTGGGGAGTCAAGGGATGAGTTACTCACCACAGAATTCTCAGCCTCTGATCTACTCTTGTAGCCATAGTATTTATATGGCTGATCCAGGTCAGCTTCTGGTCAATAGTAAACCCGAGAACGTTGATAGAGGGGGATTCAGCAATGGTAATTGCACTAAATGTTAAGGGGCGATGGTTAGATTATCTCTTGTTGAAGATGGTCATTACCTGGCAATTGTGTGGCGTGGATGTTACTTGCCACTTATCAACCCAAGCCTAAATGTTGTCCAGGTCTTGCTACACATTGACACCTACTGCTTCAGTATCTGAAGGGTTGTGAATGATGCTGAACATTGTGCAATTATCTGTGAACATCCCTGCCTCTGACATGATGGGAAGAAGGTCATTGATGAAGCAGTGAACATGGTTGGACCGAGGACACTACCCTGAGGAACTCCTGCAGTGCTCTCCTTGGACTGAGATGATTGACCTCCAACAACCACAGCAATCTTACTTTGTGCTAAGTATGACTCCAGTCAGTGAAGAGTTTTTCCCCTGATTTCCACTGACTTCAGTTTTGCTAGGGCTCCCTGATGCCACACTTGATCAAATGCTGCCTTGATGTCAAGGGCAGTCACACTCACCTTATCTCTTGAGTTTAGCATTTCTATCAATGGTTGGACCAAGACTTTCATAGGGTCAGGAGCTGCGTGGCCCTGGTAGAATCCAAACTGAGCATCAGTGAGCAGGTTATTCCTGAGTAAGTGCTGCTTGACTGGTGACCCCTTCCATCACTTTGCTGATGATCGCGAGCAGACTGATGGGATGGTAACTGGCTGGGTTGGGTTTGTCCTGCTTTTTATGTACAGGAAATACCTGGGCAATTTTCCACATTTCCGGAAAGCTTCTGGAACAGCTTGGCTAGGGATGTGGCTAGTTCTGGAGCTCAAGTCTTCAGTACTATTGCCAGAACGTTGTCAGGGCCCATAGCCTTTGCAATATCCAGTGCTTTCAGCTGTTTCTTGATATCACATGGAGTGAATCAAATTGGTGGAAGACATTTATGATGTGGAACTCCGGAGGAGGCCAAGATGGATCATCCATGTGACACTTCTGGCTGAAGATGGTTGCCTTGTCTTTTGCACTGATGTGCTGGGCTACCCCAGCATTGAGGATGGGGATATTTGTGGAACTTCCTTCTCCTGTTAGTTGTTAATTGTCCACTACCATTTATGACTGAATGTGGCATGGGACTGCATAGTTTAGTTCTGATCCATTGGTTGTGGGTTCACTTAGCTCTGTCAATTGCATGCTGCTTCTGCTGTTTGGCAAGCAAGTAGTCCTGTATTGTCATTTCACCAGGTTGGCACCTCATTTTTAAGTATGTCTAGTGCTGATTCTGACAAGCCCTCCTGCACTCTTCATTGAACCAAGGTTGATCCCTCAGCTTGATGATAATGGTAGAGTAAGGGATATGCCAGGCAATGAAGTTACAGATTGTGTTTGAATACAATTCTGCTGCTGGCCCACAGCACATTATGGATGGCCAATCTTAAGTTGCTAGATCTGTTCAAAATCTATCCCATTTAGCACGGTGGTAGTGCCACGTAACATGATGGAGGGTATCCTCAGTGTGAAGATAGGACTTCGTCTCCACAACGACTATGGGGTGGACACTCCTACCAATACTGACATGGACAGATATGTCTGCAACAGGTAGATTGGTGAGGATGAGATCAGGTAGGTTTTTCCCTCTTGTTGGTTCCCATATCCACCTGCCGCCTACTCAAAAACTGTTCAAAAACTGGAGTGCCTTGCAGCTTCTCCTGCACCTGCCATTAGCCAAAGATATTTATCATCAGCCAAACTGCACCTTCCATTAAAGAGGTGCAAGCTGCCTTTAGATCACAATATGCAAAATTATGTAATTGATGAGTTGAGCGAATTTGGGGTTGTCTTTGCAGTCATATAATCAGGTGGCACTCTGAGTGTGACATCCATTCTGAGCACAATTACACACTATTTCTACCTTTGATTTGATACCTAGAATAGAAGTGCTTGATGGTGCCTGCATCAATTCCTAACAAGGCTTTAAACAGAAGGGCTGATTCTTCACCTTTCTTCTCCCCTGTGTCTTCTTCTCTGGACCTAGAAGAGGAAGAAAAATTGTAGGGGGGTTTTGAGGTGCAGAGTTAACCTAACGTTCTCAGTAAAAGAAGACACATGATCATTTCATGATGTATTTTGCTTCCGGGAATTGTGGGGGTAAAAGCATGAGAAGGAAGAGAAGCACATTACTGTTTTTAAAAGAAAAGAAAGTGGTTCATCACAAATCTGCATATGGCACCTGCCATCCCATTTCTCCATCCCCAAACCTTTGTCTTTTCTCCCAATTGCCTCCATCTGTATTGCCTCCTCTCCCTGGAAGCGCCAATTCTTCCTTCTCCTAAGCAGTGAGATGGTGGAGGTTTAACTCTTCAGTTTCACTCTTCCTGATTTCTCCTGGCTTTTATGTCTTACTCTAGAAAAGGAAATGCACATGGACCAAATGAACTTCAGTAACCTCAAAATGCAGTTAAACCCAGGTATCTGACAGCTTAGTGCAACCAGTAGTAGCAGTCATTGTAAGGCTTTTATTGTAATTGTACGTAAGTGAAGGAACATCATGTATGCTGCAGATATAAAGGATCTAATAGATGTTAATGGTAAGCTCTCAGCATTACAGCACCTTGAGCAAAAGGTCTGTTTAGTATACTAAATTCTTGTAGCATATAATTAGCTTCTCTTACCTTGCTTGACCTGATCTGGTCATTCATATTTTTTATGCTTTGAGTAGTGCTGAATACTAGCATTGGCATTCACTAGTCTGGCAACCTGCTTTTATTTCTCTGTTACTGCTTTCTTTGGGGCCCTCTGTCAGTCAATGCAAAATAGTGACTTCATGCTGTCCTGGACCACTTACAGGGACATATCTATCTGACATTTTCCATGAGCAAAGTCCTAAGGAAGAATTTTCCATTCGCCTAATTACAAGCAGATTGTGGGGGAGGGAGGTGGTAGACAGAAGATCCACCCACACACTGATGATGCACGTCAAGTTTCTCTGATTTGTTACTGAATGTAGTGACAAGTGGAAGGAGGTCAAAATATCACATTTTCCATTACTGTCACCATAGTAGTGCTGCAGAAGGACTACAAACATGTTACTAGCAACTAGCAATGTGACGGTTTACAAAAGATGATTAATATATTAAAACACTTCATTAAAGATTACAGTCAATTGCAGAGTTAGCAAATCTCGCTTTCTGCCATGGTATTTTATTATTTTTTTTTAAACTGGTACGTTTGCAGCTTTTCCCTGGTACTTGGCTTTGCTCTGCTATTGCAGGGCAAACTTCCAATGATAGGCATTTCTAATAACTGGAACATGCCCAGGGCAGTCAAATCAAGCTGAGCTTGAAAAAGATTGTCAGGGTGAATACTCATGCAGTTGACAAAAACCTAAGTTAGTACATTCGAATTGGTTGGTGTTTTTCAAAGCTAAAATGGCCAATTTAATGGCCAAGCTTTAGTTCTAAAACCACTTGAATGATCTATTGCACTGATAGATCAATCAACATTGGCTAAACCCTCTTTGGTAATATGATGAAGAAAATTTCCAGTTTAGCTTTCACAATTGATTTGTTCCACTTCTTCTGGTGCAACAAGTGTTTTTTTGGTGGGAGATTAAAGCTTGTCGCCCATGGTCTGCTGCTGGCTACTGATTCAATATTTCTATGTCACTGGTGCTTTGGAAATGATGATATCTCGAGATCTATTCTGACAGTAATAAAGATGCCATAATATTCACTTTATACAGCAACAGTTAAGTACTGTAGCTATAGTAGCCATGGTTACAATTACTTGAATGTCCCATATGTACCTTTGAAAGAATATTTTACATGGCCAACAATTGGCTCTTTCTGCCAGAACTTTGGGGTGCTTTCAAAAGAGTTGAAATTGGATGGAGACTGGACTTTTCTTTCTGACTTCCTACACATTTTATTCCATAATCATTATGAAAAGTCACTATCACTGTATAGAATAAAAATGAATAAATAATTAGTGTTAGTGATACCTCTCTCCCATATCAAACTGACACCAATACACCCAGCCACCAGTGAACTCTGACTTACAATGGCACCGACTTGTACTACAAAATTCAGATAATTGAATCTTTCCATTAAACAGTTACATCTGAGAGCTTCCATCATGACCTGTGCTAATTTAACTAATCTTAACCCAGGTTTCTGTGAAGTACTGCAACTAACCTCAGCATCTTTGGTTAGGGGAGGATAGTGGGAAACGAACTGGAGCTCCTGCTTCTGATTGCTGTCAGCTGATCTGGTGGAAAGATGCGCAGCATTGGATATCAAGTGAAGACATGGCTGAGATGTCTTCCACAGGCAAATAGCCTGGCATGATGCCGGAGGGCTTCTGGTGCTAATCAAGTTATATCCCAGCTTGAATCCTGGCCTGTAGGAACGAAGAAAAGGAAGTCACATTGCAAGAGAAAATAAACATCTTCCATGTGTGCAGTATATTTCATTCATTAAGCTTTGCAAATATTTCCTAATTTATCTGATTCCATTAAAGTTTAGTTAGCACTTCAGCTGTGCTTGATGTAATGGCATTGCTTAGTTTCATGACACACTGAGCTGATCGTGGAATTTGTCTTACATTTTAATGGAGCGATCACCCATCTGTTTTCTAATGCTGATCAAGCCACATCTTAACTGTCATATTTTCCTCCATTTTAATTAAAGCCTAGAATAAGGATCACTGTACTATATTGACATCTTAGATGCAACTTATTAAAACCAAAAATGTTTTGTGCTTTGCCATTTATGTATTTACTTTCATTACACACTGAAATAAGCTGTTGTCCTGGGGAGAATACAATGAACCATTTGAGTGCAAGATTTCTTTCCCTTGCAGATTAGTTTTAAGCCTTTAAAGCACCAAATAGTGCACACAGAACTTAGAATAAGTCTTTTTTAGTTTATACAGGCAAGTTTTGTAATAAAGAAGTTCATGCACTTTGGTTTTATAAATGGGCAAATTAGAACGATGTACGATATAAGAAAAGGATGGTGTGTAAGAGTGACTTTTTATTTGGGACCCAGCACCTGCATGCATAGCTTTGAGGTGAATGCAGGTGCAATCAACAAACTAACAAAGGATACTCTCGGTTGACCATTATTTTCTGTGAGATACTTTTATCTTGTTTCTATTTTCTTTTTACGAGAAAAAAGGCTGATACTGTGTCAACATGAGCTAATCGTACAGGTGAGGAATCTAACAATGATGAATAACAATGGGGATAATGATGTTGTCTTACATATGAAAATACATCTTTGTGAACTTCACATGATTCACTCCCGGAACTTGCAAAATAAAATCAGACAGGGCTTTTACTGCTCCTGATCACAACACAATAGAAAGTGATTGCAGCTGAGATGATCAAGTCTCATCCAACATTTGCACATGTATCTCATAGAAGAGGTCACTGATGGCAATTAGGAACAGGAACAATTGGTTGATTTTAACCCTCCTGACAACAGGGTGCTATGGCCACATGTAATGCTGTATCACCAACTGAAGTGCAGTTAATTCAGAATAGGCAAGCAAGAAAACCTGAAAATTTGTTAACCAAAAGTATTTCTTGTTACTGGAACATCAACAGAACACAATGAAACATAAAGTTTAAGCAAGCATGATAGTCAAAATGTGGAAACACATTTCACAAGTCTCAGCAAAGTTAAGGATGAAAAGACTTTTTGCCACTCACAGAATACTAGACATGTGGAACTGATTACTGGAGAAGTTGAAAGCAAAAAACTGCGGATGCTGGAAATCCAAAACAAAAACAAAAATACCTGGAAAAACTCAGCAGTATTAACAGCATCCGCGGAGAGGAGCACAGTTAACGTTTCGAGTCCGTATGACTCTTCAACAGAACAAAGGAAAAATAGAACAGAGGTGAAATATAAGCTGGTTTAAGGGGGGGTGGGACAAGTAGAGCTGGATAGAGGGCCAGTGATAGGTGGAGATAACCAAAAGATGTCATAGGCAAAAGGACAAAGAGGTGTTGAAGCTGGTGATATTATCTAAGGAATGTGATAATAAAGGTACAGATAGCCCTAGTGGGGATGGGGTTGGGGGAAGGGATTGAAATAGGCTAAAAGGTAGAGATAAAACAATGGATAAAAATAATGGAAATAGGTGGGAAAAGAAAAATCTATATAAATTATTGGAAAAAAAGGGGGATCGGAAAGTAGGTGGGGATGGAGGAGAGAGTTCATGATCTAAAATTGTTGAACTCAATATTCAGTCTGGAAGGCTATAAAGTGTCTAGTCGGAAGATGAGGTGCTGTTCCTCCAGTTTGCATTGAGCTTTACTGGAACACTGCAGCAGGCCAAGGACGGACATGTGGGTATGAGAGCAGGGTGGTGTGTTGAAATGGCAAGCGGCAGGGAGGTCTGGGTAATGCTTGCGGACAGACTGAAGGTGTCCTGCAAAGTGATCACCCAGTCTGCGTTTGGTCTCTCCAATGTAGAGGAAACCGCATTGAGAGCAGTGAATGCAGTAGACTAAATTGAGGGAATAGCAAGTGAAATGCTGCTTCACTTGAAAGGAGTGTTTGGGACCTTGGACAGTGAGGAGGGGGGAAGTAAAAGGGCTGGTGTTGCACCTTCTGCGGTTGCACGGGAAGGTGCCGTGGGAGGGGGTTGAGACGTAGGGGGTGATGGAGGAGTGGATCAAGGTGTCCTGGATGGAATGATCCCTGCGGAATGCTGCTGTGGCAGATGGGTGGGTGAATGGAAGATGTGTTAGGTGGTGGCAGCATACTGGAGTTGGCAGAAATGGCGGAGGATGATCCTTTGAATGCGGAGGCTGGTGGGGTGATAAGTGAGTACAAGGGGGACCCTATCATGTTTCTGTGAGGGAGAGGAAGAGGAAGGTGTGATTGCGGATGCGCGGGAGATGGGCCGGACACAGTTGAGGGCCTGTCAACCACCGTGGGTAGAAAACCTTGGTAAAGTAAGAAGGAAGACATGTCAGAGCAACTGTTTTTGAAAGTGGCATCATCAGAGCAGATGCAGCGGAGGCGAAGGAACTGAGAGAATGGGATGGAGTCCTTACAGGAAGCGGGGTGTGAGGAGCTGTAGTCGAGGTAGCTGTGGGAGTCGGTAGGCTTGTAATGGATATTGGTGGACAGTCTATCACCAGAAATTGAGACAGAGAGGTCAAGGAAGGGAAGGGAAGTGTCAGAGATGGGCCATGTGAAAATGATGGAGGGGTGGAAATTGGTAGCAAAATTAATTGTCTTTCTTTCAGGTGCAATGGAACACAAACTCCAACAACTCATCGACACTAGCTCCCATCCACAACCCTCCACCCCTGCCTGTCCCTCTGTCCTCATCCCGTCTTCCAATCCCAGCCCCGGCCATGTATTCACTATACCCCCGACCTTCCCCTCTCCGACGCTGAACGTTCAGTGCTCAGCAAAGGACTTAGTTTCAAACCCTTGCACCCTCATCTCAATGAATTTCGGGCTCGGCACGATGCTGAACTCTTCTTCTGCCACCTTCGTCTCTGTGCTCACTTCTTTGGGCAGGAGTCCTCTCCCCGTTCAACAGATCCTTTTACCCATCTCCAATATTCTCCCTCCAACTGGAGGGATTCTTGCCTTCTCTTGATCTTTTCATTGAGAACTATCAGCATGACATCAGTCGTCTCAATTTCTCTGCTCCTCTCACCCACTCTAACCTGTCTCTCTTTGAAGTTGCTGCATTCTGTTCTCTCAGGTCCAACCCTTACATTGTCATCAAACCTGCTGACAAGGGTGGTGCTGTTGTCTGGTGCACTGACCTCTACCTCGCAGAGGCTGAGCGTCAACTCGCAGACAATTCCTCCTACCTCCCCCTGGACAATGACCCCACCACTGAACATCAAGCCATTGTTTCCAGGACTGTTACTGATCTCATCTGGGGATCTTCCTCCCACAGCTTCCAACCTCATAGTCGCCCAACCTCGGACGGCCCACTTCTACCTCCTACCCAAAATCCACAAACAGGACTGTCCCAGCAGACCGATCGTGTCAGCCTGTTCCTGCCCCAAAGAACTCATTTCTTGCTATCTTGACTCCATTATCTCTCCCCTTGTCCAGTCCCTTCCCACCTACATCCATGATTCCTCTGACACCCTACGTCATATCAACAGTTTCCAGTTCCCTAGCCCCAGCCACCTCCACTTCACCATGGATATCCAATCTCTCTACACCTCCATCCCCCACCGGGATGGTCTGATCACTTTGCGTTTCTTCCTCGAACAGAGGCCCGAACAATCGCCATCCACCACTACTCTCCTCCGTCTGGCTGAACTTGTTCTCACACTGAACAATTTCTCCTTAAACTCCTCTCATGTCCTCCAAATAAAAGGTGTGCCTGTGAATACCTGCATGGGCCCCAGTTATGCTTGTCTCTTTACAGGGTATGTGGAACATTCCTTGTTCCAGTCCTGTTCCGGCCCCCTCCCACAACTCTTTCTCCGGTACATCGATCATTACTTCGGTGCTGCTTCATGCTCTCGTCTGTACCTGGAAAAACTTATTAATTTTGCTTCCAGTTTCCACCCCTCCATCATTTTCACATGGTCCATCGCTGACACTTCCCTTCCCTTTCTTGTCTCAATTTCTGGTGATAGACTGTCCACCAATATCCATTACAAGCCTATCGACTCCCACAGCTACCTCGACTACAGCTCCTCACACCCCGCTTCCTGTAAGGAATCCATCCCATTCTCTCAGTTTCTTCGCCTCCGTCGCATCTGTTCTGATGATGCCACTTTCAAAAACAGTTCCTCTGACATGTCCTCCTTTTTCTTAACCGAGGTTTTCCACCCACGGTAGTTGACAGGCCCTCAACCGTGTCCAGCCCATCTCCTGCCCATCCGCTCTCACACCTTCCTCTTCCTCCCAGAACCATGATAGGGTCCCCCTTGTCATCACTTATCACCCCACCAGCCTCCGCATTCAAAGGATCATCCTCTGCCATTTCTGCCAACTCCAGCATGATGCCACCACCAAACACATCTTCCCTTCACACCACCCCCGCCCCCCCCCCACCCTCCCCCCGGCAGCATTCCGCAGGGATCGTTCCCTCCGGGACACCCTGGTCCATTCCTCCACCACCTCCTATACCTCAACCCCCTCACATGGCACCTTCCCATGTAACCACAGAAGATGTAACACCAGCCCCTTTACTTACCCCTCTCCTCACCGTCCAAGGGCCCAAACACTCCTTTCAAGTGAAGCAGCATTTCACTTTCACTTCCCTCAATTTAGTCTACTGCATTTGCTGCTCCCAATGCGGTTTCCTCTACATTGGAGAGACCAAACACAGACTGGGTGAACGCTTTGCGGTCCGCATGACCCAGACCTCCCTGTCACTTGCCATTTCAACATTCCACCCTGCTCTCATGCCCACATATCTGTCCTTGGCCTGCTGCATTGTTCCAGTGAAGCTCAATGTAAACTGGAGGAACAGCACCTCATCTTCCGACTAGGCACATTACAGCCTTCCAGACTGAATATTGAGTTCAACAATTTTAGATCATGAACTCTCTCCTCCATCCCCACCCACTTTCTGATCCCCCTTTTTTCCAATAATTTATATAGATTTTTCTTTTCCCACCTATTTCCATTATTTTTAAATGTATTTCCATCCATTGTTTTATCTCTACCTTTTAGCCTATTTCGATCCCTTCCCCCAACCCCATCCCCTCTAGGACTATCTGTACCTTTATTATCACATTCCTTAGATAATATCACCAGCTTCAACACCTCTTTGTCCTTTTGTCTATGACATCTTTTGGTTATCTCCACCTATCACTGGCCCTCTATCCAGCTCTACCTGTCTCGCTCCCCCCCTTTAAACCAGCTTATATTTCACTTCTTTTCTATTTTTCCTTAGTTCTGTTGAAGAGTCATACGGACTCGAAACGTTCCTCTCTGCAGATGCTGTCAGACCTGCTGAGTTTTTCCAGGTATTTTTGTTTTTGTTTTGGAGAAGTTGAATTGGGTTCAACTGACAGTTATTAAGGATAATAACTATCATCATCTGTTGAGAAAGCTTAGGTATTAGACAATGGTTCATTATTAATAATAATTAATGTTTTCTTTTGCACTTTAGTTAAAGGAAGGACTAAAAGCCCCAATTTTCAAAGGCTCTATCCGTGTTTTGCTTGAGGCAGGTATGGATCTGAAAATTAGAAAATGTGTGTTTGCTTTTGTTAAATTTTACTCCATGAATTAATTGGATTTGTTTGGCGGTCTTCCATTTTTGTCTTTTTGCCTTTCCCTGTTAATAGTTTGCATTACTGTTGTTGTTTGCTGCTGGTTTTGTATGAAGAGTAGTGTATTCCTTTCAGTGTCATGATTGCACTGAATAATTGAAGCAAAGAGACAATTTTATGAGGGGCAGACGCAGGTGCAGCAACACCCGAGGCATTTTAATCACGCTCAGTGCGACCCTACGTTTATACACCCCTCCATTCATACAGGAACAGATCAGAGGAGTTCTGTCTTCACTAACTCCTTTCTGCAAGACAGGTTATGCAAGAGAGTTGTATTATCTATTGCAAGATGACCTGCAAAAGACATCTGGAACCAGAATAGCTCTTCCCTTAGAAGGGAAGGTTACTATAAAAAACCCTTAATGCTATTGAACTCTTCAAAGCCAGGCGATGAATTTAGTCTGCAGAGCACATTATATCTAACAGGGAACAAACATTGTCTCAGGGGTTACATTTTAATAACCTTTCTTGGAAATGAAACAACAGCTGAACAAAACACAGTGCTTTCACCAGGTGAATGGGTTCTACTGAATAAGTTGAAGATTGACTGTGAGGTCTCACATGAACTCTATGGCCTACATGAACATGAAGGAGTTGTAATCAACTATTGTACAAGTGTCTCCTGGCCACAGAAACATCATCATGCATGCTAATACTCATTATCCAGAAAGCAGACATGATTTTTAAAATTCATTCATGGGATGTGGGCATCGCTGGCTAGGCCTGTATTGCCCATCCCTAGTTGCCCTTGAGAAGGTGGTGGTGAGCTTTCTTTAACTGCTGCAATCCATGTGGTGTAGGTACACCCACAGTGCTGTTAGGGAAGGAGTTCCAGGATTTTGACCCAGTGACAGTAAAGGAACGGTGATATATTTGCAAGTCAGAATGATGTGTGGCTTGGATGAGAACTTGCAGGTGGTGGAGCTCCCATGTATCTGCTGGCCTTGTCTCTCTAGATGGTAGCAGATGTGGGTTTGGAAGGTGCTGCCTAAGGAGCCTTGGTGAGTTCCTACTGTGCATCTGGTAGCATACTGCTACTACTGTGCATCAGTGGTGGAGGGAGTGAATGGGGTGCCAATCAAGCAGGCTGCTTTGTTCTGGATGGTGTCGAGCTTCTTGAATGTTGTGGGAGCAGCACTGATCCAGGCAAGTGGGGAGTATTCCATCATACTCCTGACTTGTGCCTTGTAGATGGTGGACAAGGTTTGGGGAGTCATGAGGTTATTTACTCACAATGATGCCTTTATTGTCCATGTTATTTGAAGGAGCAGGAACATGGTAACAATCTTTCTAGATCTTCCATTCTCCAACCAAGTGTATTACTGGTAAAATTCCCTAGACATGCTCCTTATGTACCAGGAGCCTCTTTAAAATAGAGGAAGGGACTCATTTTGAAAACTTTGACATCCATTGCTCCATGAGCTGCTGATATAGGCAAGCCTGCATCATGAGACTGCTTATGTTCACTTTGACAGATATAAAAAATCAGGAAAGTTTTTCAGAATTAAAGAATCAATGGCTTAGGGTAATGTTGGAGGAAGAGGGGCATTCCAAGATAGAGTGCCTGAATTTTATATGAGAATGCTTGATCAACCTTGTTCTCCCAGTGTCCTGCCCACAACTGAGACCAATTCATCTAATCGCTGTTTATGAGGCATTAATAGAGCAAAATGCATTTGTGCTGGATTGTCCTTTTTAAGGTCATCTTTGTTACCGGTGGAATAATACTTTAAATAGGAACATCCAAATAACCATAACTGCTCACAAACTCAGAAGGTCTAGTTCCAAGTGAGATTTGTGCACCCTTTCCAGTTAATACCTTCTTTCCATTTTAAAATTAATGAAGGCATTGCCCATTGCGAATATGGCAGTTGTCATTTGCACACATGTGCACTTCTGACTGATATACTAAAAGACTTGTGGGGTGATTTGAAAGAACCCTGCAGCAGGAAAGTTTCTGGGGGAAGTGCTACCCATGCTGTGTGCAGTAGAAAGCATAACTCTGAAGCAGTCTGTCTTATGAAGCAGAGGTAAGGGATAGGTTTCTTCTAACATGTTCAGCTACAAGTTGTGGAGTTGTAATGAGCATGGGAAAAACACCTCAAAGTTTGATTGTACCTCTTGCAAATTCTTCTTCCCTTTCTCAACATGTTGAATCCCAAAAATAATAGTCATCCTCATCTCTTTGGCTCAATTTACTCTCCTATAGCAACCAAGAATAATGAAGTAAAATATTAATGGGAGGAAAAAAATACTCAAGATTCACAGTGGAGGATTACCCAGCAAAGCCAACTAATACAGGGAGCACCACACAACAAGATTGCGTCAAGCTTTTCTTTAACCAGAATCAAAAGCAGATTTTCTGATTTAATGAAACCGAGTTGAACTGGTCAGATCCTAGGTCCTCTATAGGGCTATCTTTTAAATGGTTAAGGAATTGGTATGGGAGCTTAATTTATTTATTTGCAACCAACCAGCTGCCAGTTCCACAGCCTCTATAAACTCCCCAAAATGTCTGAAAATTGGATCTGCACTGAAAAAGTGCACATTATGCTTTATCTTTCATGCATAGAAGTTATGATTTTACAACCCACTGCATGTATCACACTACAAAAACAAGAATACCTGGAAAAACTCAGCAGGTCTGGCAGCATCTGCGGAGAGGAACACAGTTAACGTTTCAAGTCCGTATGACTCTTCAAAAGAACTAAGGAAAAATAGAAAAGAGGTGAAATATAAGCTGGTTTAAGTGGGGAGTGGGACAAGAAGAGCTGCTTAGAGGGCGAGTGAGAGGTGGAGATGACAAAAGGACAAAGAGGTGTTGAAGTTGGTGATATTATCTAAAGGAATGTGCTAACTAAGGGTGGAAAGCAGGGTGAGCAAGGTGCAGATAGCCCTGGTGGGGGTGGGATGGGGTGAAGGAATCGAAAAAGGCTAAAAGATAGAGATAAAACAATGGATGGAAATACATTTAAAAATTATGGAAATAGGTGGGAAAAGAAAAATCTATATAAGTTATTGGAAAAAACAAAAAGGAGGGGGGAAATCGGAAAGGGGGTGGGGATGGAGGAGAGAGTTCATGATCTAAAATTGTTGAACTCAATATTCAATCCAGAAGGCTGTAAAGTGCCTAGTCAGAAGATGAGGTGCTGTTCCTCCAGTTTGCGTTGAGCTTCACTGGAACAATGCAGCAGGCCAAGGACGGACATGTGGGCATGAGAGCAGGGTGGAGTGTTGAAATGGCAAGCGGCATGGAGGTCTGGGTAATGCTTGCAGACAGACCGAAGGTGTTCTGCAAAGTGATCACCCAGTCTGTGTTTTGTCTCTCCAATGTAGAGGAAACCGCACTGGGAGCAACAAATGCAGTAGACTAAGTTGAGGGAAGTGCAAGTGAGATGCTGCTTCACTTGAAAGGAGTGTTTGGGCCCTTGGAGGGTGAGGAGAGGGGAAGTGAAGGGGCAGGTGTTGCATCTTCTGCGGTTGCATGTGGAGGTGCCATGGGAGTGGATTGAGGTGTAGGGGGTGATGGAGGAATGGACCAGGGTGTCAATGAGGGAACGATCCCTGCGGAATGCCGCCGAGGGGGGGGTGAAGGGAAGATGTGTTTGGTGGTGGCATCATGCTGGAGTTGGCGGAAATGGCAGTGGATGATCCTTTGAATGCCGAGGCTGGTGGGGTAATAAGTGAGGACAAGGGGGACCCTATCATGTTTCTGGGGGGGAGAAGAAGGTGTGAGGGTGGATGTGTGGGAGATAGGCCAGACACGGTTGAGGGCCTGTCAACCACTGTGGGTGGAAAACCTCAGTTAAGGAAGAAGGAGGACATGTCAGAGGAACTGTTTTTGAAAGTGGCATCATGAGAACAGATGCGACGAAAGAGAAGGAACTGAGAGAATGGGATAGAGTCCTTACAGGAAGCGGGGTGTGAGGAGCTGTAGTCGAGGTAGCTGTGGGAGTCGGTAGGCTTGTAATGGACATTGGTGGACAGTCTATCACCAGAAATTGAGACAGAGAGGTCAAGGAAGGGAAGGGAAGTGCCAGAGATGGACCATGTGAAAATGATAGAGGGGTGGAGATTGGAAACAAAATTAATAAATTTTTCCAAGTCCAGACGAGAGCATGAAGCAGCACCGAAGTAATCATCGATGTACCGGAGAAAGAATTCTGGGAGGGGGCCGGAGTAGGACTGGAACAAGGAATGTTCCACATACCCCATAAAGAGTCAGGCATAACTGGGGCCCATGTGGGTACTCATAGCCACACCTTTTATTCGGAGGAAGTGAGGGGAGTTAAAGGAGAAATTGTTCAGTGTGAGAACAAGTTCAGCCAAACGGAGGAGAGTAGTGGTGGATGGCGATTGTTCGGGCCTCTGTTCGAGGAAGATGTGGAGAGCCTTCAGGCCATCCTGTTGAGGGATGGAGGTGTAGAGTGATTGGACGTCCATGGTGAAGAGGAGGCGGTTGGGGCCAGGGAACTGGAAATTGTTGATATGATGTAGGGTGTCAGAGGAATCGCGGATGTAGGTGGGAAGGGACTGGACAAGGGGAGAGAGAATGGAGTCAAGATTGCAAGAAATGAGTTCCGTGGGGCAGGAACAGGCTGTTAGTTCACGGATTCTCTTATGGTCAAGGCTCATGGACAACATTTTCCCCCCATCGGGGGGGGGGTTGTGTGGGAGTGGGCGGGTGGGTAGGGGGCATGCCGCCATTTTACCCAATTAAGGCCCGCCCAGCGTGATGTCCCCAAAGAAATCCCTGTGTGAGCGGGGGGGGATTTCTCTGAGCTGGGAGCATGCTCTATTGCACATGCGCACGAAAGAGCACACTCATCCTCCTGAGGCTAAGTGCTACCTCAGGGAGATCGGCTCATGTTTATTTGAAGTTTCAAATCTGAGAAAAAAATTTCACTTCCATGTCCTCTCATGTGACACTGTCATTTGAGTTGAGACATGTCCATAATTTTTATTTTGTAATATTCCAAGATTTTTAAATCACTCATCAAACCTCATCATGCCCGTGGATGAGGTTTCATGCTTTTTCAGAAGCCCGCCAGGGCTCCCAGCCTGCCCGCCAACCCTAAGGTTGGACAGGCAGGCCCATTAATGGTTTCAATTTGTTTTTTAATGGTCTTAATAGGTCGTTGACAGGTCAGCACCTAGCCTACCTGAAAATCGAAATGACGTGGGGTGATGTCGGGACGCACGCCCATGTCACCCCGTGTCATTTTATGTGTTGGCAGCGGGACCCGACCCTGTTCGCCGACCAGAAGATTCTACCCTATGAGTATCAATGTTAACACAATGCATCACATGTATATAATAAGCCATGAGGACAGTAAATATCTACTCTTGACTGCTTGAAGTTTAAATATTAGAAATGATGGCGTGTAATGAATAACTCATTGTAGAAAGAAACATTTTTAAAGTGAGAATCTATAATTCTTTACCACTAATGATGCCAATAAATGTTTGTCTTAACAACTAACTATTTTACGTAATGGCAGTTATAGTACATATTAATGTGCCATTTTGCAGAAAGTATAATTTAGTGTGTCATGATTATTCGTGTGCAGTGCTAACATTTACATCCCTAAATAAAAAATATTGTTTGCAGCACTGAAAGTCAGGGGGTTTCCAACATCATTAAGCAAAAAAAAGCTTTTTAAAAGCCATGGCATCAAGCAACCTCAAAAATGGATTTTGCATGTTCCTTCATGTTGTATTCCACTCTCTCCCCTTTCCCCAGGGTCTATATTTACAGCAAGATTTTGGAATTAATTTCAGTACTTGATTGTGTTCCTAATACTCTTTACAGTAAGTGGTTCATTAATATGTACTATTTTCTGTTGAGCTGAATCTGACCTTTTAATGTTTTGGGGCAGGTTTGGCAGCAATAGGAAACTGATGAAATGAAAGGCCCATAAACACCAGTACCAGCAAATAAACAGAAGCCAAAACTGGCAACACAATCACAAATACTGGGGGTATGGCCATTCATGTTTGTTATAGAAGCAGTTTAGGTTCTAGGAGATTAGCGTTTATATTGCAGGGTTTCTTCTGCTGATACCTTTTTATTCTGAGGTGCTGAAATCTAGAGACAATTAGTTCCGCAGTTTTCGTCTTTACCTCCTGAAGTTGCTGATGCTTGATCAGAAATAACTGCCCAAGTTCAGACAGCCCTTCTGTACCGTTTCCAAATAGCCCTTGTCCATACCATTGCCCATTGTGGCCGAGGTCATTGTTAGAACCTGAACTGCTGCCCCTGCTGAAATCACCTTTCTCAGCACAGTTCAAGGTTCAAACCTACAATCCTCCTAGTCTGTATAGCTTAGAATCACACCACTTAGCGCATTTACCAACTAAACCATTGGGGATAAAACTTCCAGTGAAATTATGTCAGTAAACTAATTCCTAACTAGAAACAATTAGGCTGATTCCATGACTCCACTCTCCCAGAATGGAAACTATTCTTGCAGGAAGTTTAGGTCCGGGATAGGGCTACAACTAAATAGTCCCAATTCTCTGACTCAGACTCTCTGAGGACAGAGCTGCCCAGTGGGACCGCAGAGCTGCTAAATCTGCTCTATTAGTAAGAAAGTTTCAAAAAGCATAACACTGTTTATGCAGAAAACCCCTGTGAAGAAAATAAATCTCATTTATCAAGCATTCTCCCACATCTCATACCTTTCGCATTGCACCTTAAATGTACAATAGGACCAATAAGATTCTAATGATTTGTTCCTTGGATATGGGTAACTCTGGGAAATTGAAATATGTAGCACCAAGCATCATATGCCAGGAGTGCCTATTGGAATACTGGGTGCAGAAAGCCATGTGCTCGTCATATAGACTGGTTTTTGCATGTATTAAAATAAATGGGCAGATATGGTACTGCCACTTCTACAGACTCTGAAAGTTGCCTAAAGAGTTTCATTGGTATCACTGTCAGCAGAAGTGACTCTTGAAGCAATGAGGGCCTCCCCCCAGTTACAAGGTAGCAGTCATTATACTCACTGTCTCTCTTGGGTTGTCTGGACTTACACACTAGGGTGTGTAGAATTTTCAACAATGATAGCATGCTCCATTTTGAGCAGGTGCACGTAGCTTTGGAAGATGATATGATTGGGCTGCAAGAGTAACTGGCTGAACTCTAGTTCCCATTGAGCAGGTAGCGACACTAAAGAAAACTACAATAGCAAGCTCAGTAAAATAGATTGGATAAAATAACAGGGACATTTCTAATGAATTGACCCACTGCTGCCAAGGGTGATTTGGAGAACATTCTGATTACTGAGGTACAAGGGTTCAAGTTCCGACAGCAATGCAGAGAGAGGCTGTAAGGATGATTCATTTTTGTCTTATACCAAAGATTACAAAATGTTATACAACTCAAGATATTGCCTCATAAATAGTTTTAACTATGCTCAGCCTTAAAAAGACTCCCCAAACCATGAGGCATTATAAACTATAGGTATTTCATGAAATAGAAAGAAGTTCACTTGGAGAATGATTTCGAGATAAATCACAAGTTGCCAGACAAGGAGATCTAGGTGGGAACATGTGATTTATCTCAGTGGCAGTATTTTTCCTTCTCAGTGGCTTGAATTTTCATTCTGGAGGCAGATAGCAGGAATTGGGAAAATTCCCAACTCAGCCTTCCTGCCTCAGGTGCCTGAAAAGGATGTTCATTGCCCTGGATTGGGTGTGGGCCAAAGTCGGGAAAAAAACCCGGGAAAAAGTTTGGAAGCAGCCATACGGGCTCCTGGGTGCCGAGCGAGCTGTATAAAAGGCCCATCTTGGTTCAGTGGGACTTCGTTCCAGTTAAAAGAAAAACACAAAGGAACTCCATCCCGCACCATTCACCCCCTCGCCCTCCAACCGCTCCCCATGCCCCATCCATACAACCTCATGCCCCCACCCACCCCTTTGGCCCTTCATGCTCCACATGCTAAGCTCCGCCCTTCCACCCAACCACCACGACTCCCTCATACCCCAATGCCAAGCTATGGCACTTCCATTGTACATTGGGTTAATGGGCATGGTTGTCTGGGCTCTCAGCCAAGCATATATAATGAGGCTTGGCTGGGAGCCCAGATATCCATTACGCTTGTTGAAACACCTGCACCGCAGAGAAGGCATTGCTTGATTGACAGGAGAGACTGTCTGATCTCAGCTGCCAATTTCAAAATGTCTACTTACGCAGGGATAAGTGGTTTCAAGGTTTTGCGGATCTTGCCCAACTCCAAGATTTGAACACATGGTCATGGTTGACCCTTGGGTGCAGGATAGATAGAATGATGCTCTGTTGAAGGTGTCAATAAGCCATGGTTCCATCAGCTTGTTCAGGTGGATATAATAGGTCCCATGATACAATTCAAGGAAGAGTAGAGATTTCTCCTGATATCCTGGTGAATGTTCACTCCTCATCCAGATCATCTGATCAAATATCTCATTTATTGTTTGTAGGAATTTGCTGTCCACAAACTGGATTCTGAATTACAATACTGACCACACTTCAGTAAGAAGTAATCAGGTGCGAAGTGCTTTGTTATGTCCTGAGGATGTGAAAGGAGCTATAGAAATGAAAGTTCATTCTTTTTCGATGACAAATTCAGATCTGATGTCAAGAAACACATCTTAATGTAAAGCATATTTAACACCTGGACTGGACTATCGGTATCCTGTGATGAAAAAACCATACATTTCCAAGGAGGGGATGTAGCTAGATGAGTTGAATAGCTTCCCTCATCTTTAGATATCTTTGCGAATTTGTGTTCTGTGCCTCAATAGGACAGTGGGCAGCATGAGATGATAATTTCCATCAGTAGCATGTATGAAGAAGCACAAGAACATCTGGCTGGAGTTCATATTAGTTTCAGGCTAGTTCTGTGGGACTTAACATGAATAACTCAAGGGGCTGCCACTGACAGCAATGTGCCCAATGTCTTAAGGAAAGGTAGCTCTTGGAATGGATGCAGGTATCATAGTTAGCCACAGATATAAGTAGTATCCCATGCAGTTATCGATCCAGTTTTATCCTTTTGGGTTAAGGACAAATAATGCAATGTACAAGGCAAACAGAGACATTGGTGGCTCATAGAGTATATCTTCAAGATAAACTATGTTTCAAAACAAATTCACTTTTAATATATTCCACTGACAATCTCGCATTTATTTTGCAGAGAAAAGTGCCCATTTTGCAAAAGTAAAGTTAACAGGCCATAGTCAGATTTCAGAAAAACATTAACAGGTAAGTAATTAGCAGAGTCAATAGGAAGTAATAGTGGCCAATTGCAGAGCTCACTGGAAGAACTGAACAATGAGACCCTCATCTGATCTCCATAACTTACAACTAATTGCTCCATGGCCAAGTCCAAGGTTAGGCAACTGTCCTTGATAATATTGTTCATCTTAATTGATATATTTTAACAGTAGATCATAAGGCTTTCCAACTAATATAAACATCTAAAGCATTGCTTTAGTCTGGTGTGTGAGGGTATGGTTTAATTGTTCTCTGCTGGGCTACAAGGATTGGTGCAGAGCTGTCATCAAGCATGAATGTGGCAGAGTGTTTTTCAGACCCCATTGCCAAGTACCTTAACAATTAAATGTTTCATAAACTATTCTGCTATCGCATTACAAAGTCTAAAGAATGTCATCATTATTTAAACTAGCAGATTTTGTTAAATTTTCCTATTTGATTATCTTTTCTCCACTACTGAGGGTGTAGTTTCATTATTTATAAATGTAGTCTAATAACATCAGATGATTGAAGTAATAAAGGTATTAAAATTTGAAAAGGGCTGTGAAAAAAATGAAGGAGCCTTTGTGCAACTGCAAACTGAAACTGGCAGCTAGGTAGAATGTGTAAATTTTATGTGCGGTTATCGTAATTGCACAGAATGAAAAATGAAACTTGAATGACTAAGTAGGAAAATAATGGAGTGTTTGATTCATAGTGCTATGGACGTATGCTAAACACTAGGTGAAAATGTATGAGCAATGACAACAGTTTCCAGCTAGTGTAAGAAAATAAAAATGATTATGAAAATGACATTAATTGAACGCATTATTCTGGACGGACGAAGAAATTTGTTGCTCTTCTGTCTGTCCAGATAAATGAATGAACTAGATCAAGAGGAAGGTGCAGAAAAATCTGACCAAGCAAGGTGATGGAATGGGCAGGTGGAACATCAAATGCTGAGACAATTCACTGCATGTAGATCGAAAGTGAGAAGTGCATTGGTTGCCAGCTTCTGAAGTGGAGAAGGTACAGAAAGAGAGGGGGCAGGTGAAAGAAAAAGGGTCTTACAATTATGTGGTTTATAAGGTTATTATATTTTGGGACTGTAGCTTTAAATTTTTGGCAAATGTAGAGGGTCATGTGACCTAAGATAAAAGCAAAATACTGCGATGCTAGAAACCTGAAATAAAAACAGAAAATGCTGGAAGAACTCAGCAGGTCTAACAGCATCTGTGGAGAGAAAAAAAGAGTTAACGTTTCGAGTCCTTATGACTTCAGACTCTAAATATTAACTTTTTTTCTGTCCACAGATGCTGTTAGACCTGCTGAGTTTTTCCAAGTTTTTGTTTGGGATCATGTGACCTGATCTGCAGTCAGCCTGACAGTAAGCCTGGGTGGTTTAATTGTTAGAAATCAAAGGAAGGCTTAGTGTTTTACTGAAAAGAAGGTGCAAGGTACTTATGCTTGGAGACAATGGCAGGTGTTTGAGTTTATAATGAGTAGATCCAAAAATCCTTAAATGGGTTGTGAACAGTTGTGCGGTAAACTGTCCCTTCACTTCTAAGATGAAAGGGAGTTGGGGTTAAAAATAGCTAATCAGCATTTCTAACTAGATACAAGATTAATGTGTTTCACATTGCCATGGGGAAAAGGGCAGAGGAAGCCATTTTTGTGATCGGGTTACATACAGACTTCCCTACAAAATCAATGAATATCGCAGACAGGCAGCAATTCTGTATGGTCATCAGAGAGAAGCACCCACTTGATTTTGTGAGCCACCACGGCCAGATCCAAGTTGGAGACTGTCTCTACATGAAGAGACATATCGTGTAGCCTTCTACCAATTCCGGGAGATTTGTCCTGGCATGGCCAGGGTGATGAAGAATCATCGGAACTGGCTTTACTGCTGGTGGTGGATTTAAGAAACTTTAGAAAAACTGAGGAAAGCCCCTTAAGACAGCCAATCGAAATTACTATTCAGCAAAGCAGGAATACAGGAAAACCCATTGGAAGCTGGGTGCAACTGTGGATTGTTTGCTGTAAGGACTGTAATTCCATGGAGAGAGTGATATCTGCAAGTATAAAAGGGGAATCTTCATCTCTGTAGTTTAAATTATAAGTTGCCTACAAAAAGAAAATGAGGCACGGAGCTGCCCCAGGGAGATTGAAGGGCTCCTGAAAGTATTAAATAAATGTTTATAAATTTATTTAAACATGTCCCCTCATGTGACTATGTCACATGAGATGGGACATGTTTTTATTTTTATCAAAATTTTAAAATTTATTTAATAAAAGCTTTAGGAAACCTCATCCCGCTCATGGATGAGGCTTCCTAAAAACCGAAAGGCCACTTGGCCTTTTTGCCTGCACCCTCCCAGCCTTATGGTTGGATGGTATGACCTTAATTAGACCCTTAATAGCCTTAATAGGCTGTTTACATTTTGGTGCGTGCGCAGCCTACTCCGGCGCACGTCTGCCAAACGAAACATTGCTACTCAGCGCGATGACATCAGGATGCACGCCCGACATCATCGCATGTCATTTTACGCATTGGCGTGTCAGGCCTGCCCCAGCACACCAACTGAAAAATCCTGCCCAATGAATATGTTTGGATACAAATTAGGATCCATCAAGTGTAGCATGTGGAGAGCTGTGGAGCATGGTTGGAGCGGTCTGCAGCCTCAACTAAATGCTAAGATTCTGCATATAATTCGAATATAATCATTGCCTTCCTGATGATTTAATTAGCGTATAATTCACTAGATCAGGCTCAAAATCATATCAAATTATATTACTTGAATGAATGTGCATGTAGTTCAATATTGTTGCGTGACATTAAGTAATAAATGTTTTCTGCCTGGAACATTTTCATCACAAATCAATAAAAGAAAATTATTGATCACATGAGTGGTCTTGCAAATATCTATTTGTTTTCGATCTTCACGAACACTTTTTTCCCTTTGGGAATAGTGGAGAAGTGTTGGCAAGATTAGCGGGCTGACAACCAACCTGTTGAACAGCAGCATGAATGCTCCTTCCCTGGCCCAGAAATCCTGGGCCCGAATTTTACAGCCCTGTCACTGTGAGGACAGGGCTATTAAATGCAGCAAACCATTGTAAACTCCATTGACTTTGGCGGGAACCTAAAATCCCGCTGCCGTAAAATTCCACCCCTGGAATGGGGCATAAACGTGGATCTTCTGGCTCAGAGGGAGGGGTGCTATCTATTGAGTCACAAGACCTTCCTGGTTTGCAAATCATTAAGTCACATATGCCCCCTAATGCAATGTACTACCAGGTTAAAAGGACAAAGGTCTAGGATTTGTGATGAGAATAATGGTGAGGCTATCAGCACTTGGGCATTTGTGCATGTTGAACCCGTTAATCCAGAAGTTGTTGTCAGAGCTACCCTGCTCCTCCACAAGATGTGCGGTTGCAGCCTGATTGGGCTGGATTTCACAGCCACTCACTGGGCGTGTTTTCAGCAAGGGGGCATGTAAATTAAGTTGTGTGTCCAGTCCATTTCCTTCCAGCCCACTCCCAAGGCCACACATCCTTAGGCCTATTGAGATCCCTAAGTGCCAATCGAGTGGCAATTAAGGGCCTCAATCACTGCCAGTGGCAGGCAGGCCAGGATGTAAAGGCCATTTCTGAACTGGCTTCTTTAAAAAGGCAGGAAGGAAGTGGGGGCTCATCAATTATATGGGGCCCTGTGTGCAATGGGGACAACCCCTCAAATGTCAATGCCCTTTGTTTCTCCATGCTTGCCCTCCAAAATTGAGTGCCCCACCCCCTTCTTCCCCCTGCTTTGGCTCTCCAATCCCTCCCTGCCCTAAAATCCAGGACTTAGCTGTCTCCTGTTGCAATGTTTTTCTGTTCAGGGCCTCTTTGCAGTCATAGAAGCACTCACTACTGACACTGCTGGGACAGCTAGAGCTGCCAGCAAATCAGATTGGCTGACAGCTCTCGAGGGTGGGACTTCCTGTCCACTAAGGGGTGGAAGTCCAACTCTCAGCCTGGCTAGCCTGCCCCCAGCATATTATCGCTGGAGAGAAAGGAGGACAGGTTTTTTAAAAGTTGGTCCATTCTGGACCGACTGTCCTTAATTGGGGGGTGGGGGATAGTGTGAACAGTCCACCGCTCCCCCCACCCCATGAAACCTAGCCCCTTAGACTCTTCTCTGGAATGAATGCAATGACATGGACTTGTGATAGTTATCCGCTAATTCCATGTTAAAAATAACTGAAAAGGTTAGAACTCATACATTCTGGAATAAGACTGTTTTCAATGACTAGGTGATAATTGTTGCTGAAAAACTTCTTTGGCTCTGAAAAATTGCTTTTACAATTGTGGAATCCCATTCACCTCAATAGAAAATGAGTTCTGACGATTGTTTTAAAAATTGTAAATGATTTTTTGAAATTATTTTTCTGTTTCTTTAATATCCCTCAATCCCATCTATATTTCACTTTCTGTACAACATTTAAATCTAATTTATGATTCCTCCTTTATATTTCCTGGTTTTAACTCTGCATGTTTCAGTGAGAATTCTTCAATCTGATTGTTTGCAGAATCTCATTGTTGCTTGTAGTACTCACATATGTCACAGATCTCCTGTAGAGTGTGCCAGGCTGGAAAGAATGACTGATTAGAAGAAACCTCTGCTATAGGTCAGTGAAATGTCTGGGGAAGGCTGTCAGGAGGGTGAATAGCGAATCCTGCTCTTTTGACACTGAGACCAAAATCTGGACCATAGTATATTCCTGCAGCACTACCTGTTTTTCATGATTCAAGTGCACTTACTATGAATGTTCTGTCTGACTCTTGCATTTCTTTGTGTTGGCTCTGTAATGACTTGATAAAAATAACAATTCCCTAAAATTTAATAAAGTTCTCTGAGCCCCTTACTTATTGATCAGGTTACAGGTTAATTAGAAACAAAGAGGCAGGAATTTAAAATTATTGTACCTTATCTATGGATTCATATACCATGCCTGCCTTTGTGGTTTAATTGGGCCAAAGAAGTTTCACAGTAATAATTATCACTTAGCCATTGAAAACACACTTACTCATGGACATACGAGTTCAAACTTTTTCAGTCATTTTTAACATGGAATTATTGGGTAACTACCACAAGTTCATGTCATCACAGTCATTCCAATGATGTGTCTAAAGGGCTGGGTTTCACAGGGTCTTTGTGGTTTAATCGAGCATCCATTGATTGTGACCGTCCTTGCAATTACAATGTAGGCTGACCAGCCTGGCTAAATGCAAGCTAATCTAACTTTATACAGATTTCATAAATGTGACTGAGATGCCAATCTGCTACCTTTCCACTTGATGGAACTAGTGTGACTCTGCAATGCGAAAGAAATGCAAATGATCTGTTACCGCATTTTGTAGACTCTGTATCTGCTGGAATTATCCCAAGATCCATAGCCTGGTGGAATAAAAACATGTGTTTAGCTCTAAAAACAATTAACAATTTCTACTTTACAGGTTTAATTGTGTCCTGTCTCATGGCAACATTGGTAATGGGATAAGCCATTCAGCCCCTTGAGCCTGTTCTACCATTCAGTTAGATCATGGGCCATCCACATCTCAATTCTGTTTACCTACCTTTGTTTCATATCCATTGATACTGTTACCTGATGTAAAATCTATCTATTTCAGTCTTGAATGTTTCAATTAGCCCAGGATCTACAGCTTTTTGAGGCAGAGGGTTTCAGATTTCTACTGTCTTGTGTGTGGAAAAGTATTTCCTGGGGCCATGTTTGCTGCCGATGCTGTGCAAGCGCAGTTCAACTGCGTTACTCTGTGACATCATTGCAAGTGACAGAGTAGGCAATGGCCAGAACCAAAGACGGCACTGCTCAAATCATCACAGCTCTGCTTTAGGCAGCAGCGTCCTTTTATCTATCCTTAATGGCTCCATAAAGTTAACAGAACAGTTTGAAATCCACTGGGCTGGGAAAATGCCTGAACTTAACTATATGAAAATGTATTGTCATGACAGTGGATTACAGCCCTGAATTCCTTCCGGGCAAATTGAACTTTTTTAAGGAAGATATGTGTTTTTTAAAAAAATATACAAGCAAAGACACTGAGCAAAAGATGGCTGAGAATATAAAGTAACCACTTTCTGGAAAATTCCTATGTGAACTATACTTGATTGATTAGTCCAGAGAGAACATGGAATGTCACACCTAAAAAGGTTTCAAGGCCTACTTCAGTCAGAGACATTTGAAAGGAAGAGATGAAATGCAGAAGACTGAACTTTAATCTCCTGAGATTGCAGAGACAGTGGAGACTGATTGCCACATCTCAGCAGACATCCAAAAACCATCTCCTGTTGAATTATATCTCAGAATGTGGAAATAGTCTGAGTTGAAAGAAAATGGACTCTGGGCGAAATACATGTTTATTTTTTCCCCTTCCAGGAATACACAAGGAAATGGGTTAAAAAACTAGCTGCAGACCAGATTTGTGCAGTGTGCTAGAGTGCTGTGAGAGTGACAGCACAGGAAGATCAACTAGTTACCTCTATGGTTACAGGCAAAGTTTCTCCCTCCTCTGCCAGAGTACAGGAGGAGGACCCTGGGACAGGCAGTCAGCAGCACCTAGAGGATCTAGTGCATTTAGAGGAGCTAGCATCTAGTCTATACTCCAAGTAGGAGCAAGTGTAAAATAAAAGCACAGTTAAATTATGTCTGGGGATCTCAGTGCCGTGATTTGCACATCCTGTGCTATGTGGGAAATCCTAGATTGTCCTGGTGGTCTGGATGACCATGTGTACAGGAAGTGCCTCCAACTGGAGCAACTTGAGCGGCAGTACATTGGGGCACTACATTGTATTCACGAGGCTGAAAGATTCGTGGATAGCACATTTCAGGATGTGGTCACCCTGCAGCTTAAGGAAATGCAAGCAAAGAGGGAATGGGTGACCGCCCGACAGAAGAATGGGACCAGACAGGTAGTGAGGGAATCCCTTGAGTGCAACTCACTCGTAAACCATTTTTCAGCCTTGGAAAATGGTGAGTGATGGCTACTTTGTGGAGGCCAAGAGCCAAGGCCTTGGCACTGTGGAAGGTCCAGTTGCTCATGGGGGGAGAACGAAGTATGGAAGGTCAATAGTGTTAGAGGATTCGTTAGTAAGGGGAGTAGACATGCACATCTGTGGCCGTAGATGTGACTCTAGGATGGTATGTTGCCTCCTGGGTGCCAGGGTCAAGGATGTCATGGAATGGCTGCAGGGCATTCTGAAGGGGGAGGGTGAACAGCCAGAGATTGTGGTCCGTGTTGGGAACAATGACATAAGAAGAAAGAGAAATGAAGCCCTGCATGTTGGGGGAGGTGGTGGTGTAGTGGTATTATCACTAGACCTTGAAACCCAGGGGCAATAAACTGGGGACATGGGTTTGAATCCCACTACAGCAAATAGTGGAATTTGAATCCAATAAAACCCTGGAATTTAAAGTCTAATGATGACTGTGAAACCATTGCCAATTGTCATAAAAAACCATCTGGTTCACTAATGTCCATTAGGGAAGGAAATCTGCTGTCCTTACCTGGTCTGGCCTACATGTGACTCCAGACCCACAGCAATGTGGTTGACTCTTAAATGCCCTCAGAACAAGCGCAGTTGGAAATCGGCAATAAATGCTGGCTGAGCCATCGACACCCACATCCCATGAACGAGTGAAAAAAGAAAGCAGACTTTAGGGAATTAGAAAGGAAATTGAAAAGCAGAACTTTAAGGTAGTAATCTCCAAATTACTCTCAGTGCCACGTGGCAGTGAGTTTAGGATAAGAAGGATAGAGCAGATGAATGTGTGGCTGGTGCAGGAGAGAGGGCTTCAGATTCCTGAGGCATTGGGACTGTTTCTGGGGGAGGTGGCACCTATACAAGTTGGACGGTTTACATCTGAACAGGAACGGGATCAGCATTCATGCGGAGAGGTTTGCTAATGCTGTTGGGAAGGATTTAAACTAAATTGGCAGGAGGATGGGATCCTGGAAAGTAGTTCAGAGGGAAGCGAAGCTGAGATGGAATTAGAAGTTAAAATTCTAGTAAGTTAGTCTGGAAGGCAAAAGAAACATACGCTAGATAGGAAAGAAGTGAGTTTAGCAAGACTAAATGGAATATATTTTAACGCAAGGAACCTGAGGAATAGGACAGTTGAGCTGAGGGCACAGATAGGCATGTGGGAGTATGATATCACAGCTATGCCCAAGACTTGGCTAAAAGAAGGGCAGGACTGGCAGCTCAAATTCCTGGTTATAGGGTATTCAGACGAGATAAGGGGATAGAAGAGGAGTGGGTGGGGGGTGGTGGTGGTGGTGGTTGCAGTATTGATCAAGGAATGAATTATAACAGTGAAGAGGGCTGATATCTTGGAAGGATCGTCAAATGAGGCCATATGGGTAGAAGTAAGAAACACAAAAAGGGCAAACACACTGTTGGGTGTGTACGATAGGCCCCCAAAAAGTTAGGGAGAGATAGAGAATCAAATGTGTAATCAAATTCCAGAGAAATGTAAGAATAATAAGGCGGTAATAGTAGGGGATTTTAACTACCCAAAATTTTAACTGGGATCTTTTTAATGTGCAAGGTAGGGAGGGTGCAAAATTCTTAAGTTGAATCCAGGAGAATTTGTTTAGCCAATACGTAGAAAGCCCAACAAGGGAGGGGACAGTTCTGGACCTAATATGTGGAAATAAGCCCAGGCAGGTGGAAGGCATATCAGTAGGGGAGCGTTTTGGAGATAGTGACCATAACACAGTTGGATTTAGGATAGTTATGGAAAAGGATAAAGTTGGGCTGGGAATAAAAGTTCCAAACTGGGTGGAAAGGCTAATTTACTAAGATGAGATACAATTTGACCCAAGTGGACTGGGAGAAGCTACTTGCAGATAAAACTTTATCAGAGCAGTGGGAGGCATTCAAGGATAAAATAGGGAGAGTACAGGGCAAATATGTTCCCGTAAAGTCAAAAGGGAGGACCAAGTCCAGAAAACCCTGGATGTCCAGGAACACAAAGGTTAGGATTAAGAAATAAAGTGAAGCTTATGGCAGATACTGAGGGCTCAAACAGCAGAGTCCCTTAGAGGAGTTTAAAAAGTGCAGGGGAGAACTTAAAAAAAGAAATTAGAAAAGTTAAGAGAGTGCATGAGAAAGCGTTGTTGGGTAGAATAAAGGAAAACCCAAAGGGATTTTTTAAATATATAAAGCACAAGAGAATAACTAGGGAAAGAGTAAAAACAAAAAAACTGCGGATGCTGGAAATCCAAAACAAAAACAGAATTACCTGGAAAAACTCAGCAGGTCTGGCAGCATCGGCGGAGAAGAAAAGAGTTGATGTTTTGATTCCTCATGACCCTTCGACAGAACTTGAGTTCGAGTCCAAGAAGAGTTGAAATATAAGCTGGTTTAAGGTGTGTGTGTGGGGGGGGCGGAGAGATAGAGAGAGAGAGAGGTGGGGGGGTGGGGGTTGTGGTTGTAGGGACAAACAAGCAATGATAGAAGCAGATCATCAAAAGATGTCAACGACAATAGTACAATAGAACACATAGGTGTTAAAGTTAAAGTTGGTGATATTATCTAAACGAATGTGCTAATTAAGAATGGATGGTAGGGCACTCAAGGTATAGCTCTAGTGGGGGTGGGGAGAGCATAAAAGATGTAAAAAAAAATATATAAAATAAATAAATAATTTTTTTTTTTCTTTTTTTATAATGGAAATAGGTGGGAAAAGGAAAATCTATATAATTTATTGGGGAATAAAAGAGAAAAGGAAGGGGGAAACAGAAAGGGGGTGGGGATGGGGGAGGGAGCTCACGACCTAAAATTGTTGATTTCAATATTCAGTCCGGAAGGCTGTAAAGTCCCTAGTCGGAAGATGAGGTGTTGTTCCTCCAGTTTACGTTGGGCTTCACTGGAACAATGCAGCAAGCCAAGGACAGAAATGTGGGCAAGAGAGCAGGGTGGAGTGTTAAAATGGCAAGCGACAGGGAGGTTTGGGTCATTCTTGCGGACAGACCGCAGGTGTTCTGCAAAGCGGTCGCCCAGTTTACGTTTGGTCTCTCCAATGTAGAGGAGACCACATTGGGAGCAACAAATGCAATAGACTAAGTTGGGGGAAATGCAAGTGAAATGCTGCTTCACTTGAAAGGAGTGTTTGGGTCCTTGGACGGTGAGGAGAGAGGAAGTGAAGGGGCAGGTGTTGCATCTTTTGCGAGGGCATGGGGTGGTGCCATAGGAGGGGGTTGAGGAGTAGGGGGTGATGGAGGAGTGGACTAGGGTGTCCCGGAGGGAGCGATCCCTACAGAATGCCAGTAAGGGGGGTGAAGGGAAGATGTGTTTGGTGGTGGCATCATGCTGGAGTTGGCGGAAATGGCGGAGGATGATCCTTTGAATGCGGAGGCTGGTGGGGTGATAAGTGAGGACAAGGGGGACCCTATCATGTTTCTGGGAGGGAGGAGAAGGCGTGAGGGCGGATGCGCGGGAGATGGGCCGGACACGGTTGAGGGCCCTGTCAACGACCGTGGGTGGAAAACCTCGGTTAAGGAAGAAGGAGGACATGTCAGAGGAGCTGTTTTTGAATGTAGCATCATCGGAACAGATGCGACGGAGGCGAAGGAACTGAGAGAATGGGATGGAGTCCTTACAGGAAGCGGGGTGTGAGGAGCTGTAGTCGAGATAGCTGTGGGAGTCGGTGGGTTTGTAATGGATATTGGTGGACAGTCTATCACCAGAGATTGAGACAGAGAGGTCAAGGAAGGGAAGGGAAATGTCAGAGATGGACCACGTGAAAATGATGGAGGGGTGGAGATTGGAAGCAAAATTAATAAATTTTTCCAAGTCCCGACGAGAGCATGAAGCGGCACCGAAGTAATCATCGATGTACCGGAGAAAGAGTTGTGGAAGGGGGCCGGAGTAGGACTGCAACAAGGAATGTTCCACATACCCCATAAAGAGACAGGCACAGCTGGGGCCCATGCGGGTGCCCATAGCCACACCTTTTATTTGGAGGAAGTGAGAGGAGTTGAAGGAGAAATTGTTCAGCGTGAGAACAAGTTCAGCCAGACGGAGGAGAGTAGTGGTGCATGGGGATTGTTCGGGCCTCTGTTCGAGGAAGAAGCTAAGGGCCCTCAGACCATCCTGGTGGGGGATGGAGGTGTAGAGGGATTGGACGTCCATGGTGAAGAGGAAGCGGTTGGGGCCAGGGAACTGGAAATTGTTGATGTGACGTAAGGTGTCAGAGGAATCACGGATGTAGGTGGGAAGGGACTGGACAAGGGGAGAGAGAAGGGAGTCAAGATAACGAGAAATGAGATCTGTGGGGCAGGAGCAAGCTGAGACGATCGGTCTACCGGGGCAGTTCTGTTTGTGGATTTTGGGTAGGAGGTAGAAGCGGGCCGTCCGAGGTTGGTCGACTATCAGATTGGAAGCTGTGGGAGGGAGATCCCCAGAGGAGCTGAGGTCAGTGACAGTCCTGGAAACAATGGCTTGATGTTCAGTGGTGGGGTCTGGTCCAGGGAGAGGTAGGAGGAAGTGTCTGCGAGTTGACGCTCAGCCTCCGCGAGGTAGAGGTCAGTGCGCCAGACAACAACAGCACCACCCTTGTCAGCGGGTTTGATGACAATGTCAGGGTTGGACCTGAGAGAATGGAGTGCAGTAAGTTCAGAGAGAGACAGGTTAGAATGGGTGAGAGGAGCAGAGAAATTGAGACGACTAATGTCGCGCCGACAGTTCTCAATGAAAAGATCGAGAGAAGGTAAGAATCCAGAGGGAGGGGTCCAGGTGGAGGGAGAATATTGGAGATGGGTAAAAGGATCCGTTGAACTGGGAGAGGACTCCTGCCCAAAGAAGTGAGCCCGGAGAAAGAGTAAGGAGAAAGGGAAAGGGAAAGAATAAGGCCAATTAGGGACCATGGAGGTAATTTTTGTGTAGACCCAGAATACATTGCATCGGTCTTCACAATGGAAAAGGACAATGCAGGTATAAACATGAGGGTGGTGGACTGTGAAATATTAGAGGAAATTAACATAGGGAGAGAGGAGGTTCTAGCCGGTTTAGTGGTCTTAAAAGTGGATAAATCCCCAGGCCCGGGTGAGATGTATCCCAGGTTGTGGAAGGAAGCAAGGGAAGAGATATAAGGGGCCCTGGCAGTAATATTCAAATCCTCTCTGGCTACAGGTGAGGTGCCAGATGACTAGAGGGCTGCTAACGTTGTCCCACTATTAAAAAAGGGAGGAAGGGATAGACCAGGAAATTACAGGCCAGTCAGTCTAACCTCGGTGGTGAGGAAGTTACTAGAAAGAATTCTGAGGGACAGAATATACCTGCACTTGGAGAGACACGGATTAATCAGGGATAGTCAGCATGGATTTAAGGGAAGGTCGTTTGACAAATTTGATCGAATTTTTTGAGGAAGTAACCAGGAGCATTGATGAGGGTAATGCATTTGATGTGTTCTACATGGACTTTAGAAAGGATTTTGATAAGGTGTCTCATGGCAGACTGGTCAAGAAAGTAAGAGCCCATGGAATCCAAGGGAAAGTGTCACATCGTATCCAAAATTGGCTGAGAGGCAGGAAGCAGAGGGTGATTGTAGAGGGATGTTTCTGTGACAGTAAGTCTGCTTTCAGTGAGGTTCCAGAGGGCTCAGTGCTGGGGCCCTTGCTGTTTGTGGTGTACATAAGTGATTTGGACTTAAATGTAGGGGGTATGATCAAGAAGTTCGCGGATGACACAAAAATTGGTAGGGTGGTAAATAGTGAGGAGGATAGCTGTAAACTGCAAGAGGATATCAATGGGCTGGTCAGGTGGGCAGAGCAGTGGCAAATGGAATTCAACCCGGAAAAGTGTGAGGTAATGCACTTGGGGAAGGTTAACAAGGCAAGAGATTCCATTAAGAATGGTAGGACTTTGGAAAGTACTGAAGATCAGAGGTGTGCATATCCATAGATCCCTGAAGGTAGCAGGGCAGATAGATAAGGTGGTAAGAAGGCATATGGGATACTTGTCTTTATTAGCCGAGGCATAGAATATAAGAGCAGGGAAGAACTGTATAAAACGCTGGTTAGACCACAACTAGAGTGCTGCATACAGTTCTGGTCACCACATTATAGGAAGGATGTGATTGGACTGGAGGGGGTGCAGAGGAGATTTACCAGGATGCTGCCTGGGCTGGAGAATCTGAGCTATGAGGAAAGGTTGGATAGGCTGGGGATGTTTTCCTTGGAGCAACGAAGGTTGAGAGGGGACTGATAGAGGTGTATAAGGTTATGAGGGACAGAGATAGGATGGATAAGAAGGCACTTTTTCTGTTAGTAGAGAGGTCAATAACCAGTGAACATAGATTTAATGTTAAGAAAGGAATTGAGGAGAAATTTTTAGCTCAGAGAGTGGCGGGAGTCTGGAACTCACTGCCTGAAAGAGTGGTTGATTCAGGAACTCTTGTAACATTTAAGAAGTATTTAGATATTCACTTGTGTTGCCATAGCCTCCAGAGCTACGGGCCAAGCACTGGAAAATGCAATTAGTGTAGTCAGAGCTTTGTTGACTGGCATGGACACGATGGGCCGAATGGCCTTCTTCTGTGCTGTAGTGCTGAGTCTATGGATTTACGAGTCTCTCTGTTGCTAGAGGTAAGTCAGCAAAGCCACAATCAGAAGGGAAATGGAACAGCTTCTTTAGCCAACCTGCAGAACCAAGTGCTTCCAATAACAACAGCTAAAGTCAGCTCTATCGGAATCACCCAACTTAACAGCCACAACGTTTCACCATCTATGCCTCACTGACAAGCCAAAGGCTGGTTCATATAACTTTTTAAACTTTTTTATTTGGATTCAACTTCTCATTTCTGATCTGTATGAGTTGCATTTTTATTGTTTTTTTTCTCAGATTTTTAGTAACTAATAAACTTACTCTTTCTTTGACTCAAAAGCCTGGTTAAATTGGCTCCTTCTAAAACATAAATACATTTGGCCTTTGGACACGGGGGTGGGGCGGGGAGGGATCCCCTTATTACGACCAACTGAGGAGGGGGTGTTGAGCAAAGAAGGGGAGCCAGCTCATTACTCCTCACCTGGGTGCTTAACAAAATTGGGCTCCCATTTGCGAAGTTAGCAAATTGGGGAACCTTGCCCGGAGACCGGTCATACAGTATTTGACCAATTATTTAAAATTGCTAAATAATTTAAATTATTTTAGATAATTTATCCAAATTATAAACTTAGGTAAAATTTATATCTTTTATATTTTTATATTTTATACAAAATTTTAAACTTTTATATAAATTTTAATGTGTGGCATCACACTTTAAACCCCCAGTGGGACAGAAGTGCATTAATTAGACTATTTGGAGAAAAGTCACAGATTGTGACTGTTTCATTAAGTGTGTTACTTTTCTGCATATGAGCCTTCACCAGTTTCAAGATGCACATACAGTATTTATAGAATAAAATAGTGTTACTGTGTCTCTGAGGAGGACTGCAAAATGTAAGGATGTATTGACGCAGGCAGACTGGGACTGGGTGCAGCAAAATGATGTCACTAATTTTCTGCACATGTGCAGATGGGTATCGGTGACCATCTTGCATTGGCAGGAGACACAGTGGTTTCCTGGAACAGGATTTTTTTGGATGGTGGGCTTTCCCGCCCCACCAATTAAGAGGTCACCTCCAAGACCCCCCTCCAATTAAAGCAGGCCCCCAAGGCACAAAGGCCAATAGGGCTGACAGCTCAGTAGCCCCAATGTCACTGGCAGGAAACTACTGATATAGGTAGGAGAAAGAGAGGGTGCCTCAACATGGAGACATCCTCTAAGGATCTTTTACAAATTTTCTAATCAAACCACAGCTGCCAGGCTATCATTGTGGAGGAGAATCCTCGCCACTGGATGGCCAGTGGCCACAGCTGAGACCCTATTTCTGTGGCAGATGTTTGAGGGGAGGGGGGTGTGGAGTCAGCAGAGTGACCTTTAAAAATGATCTAATTGGCTAGCCATTACTTGCAGATAGGTAGCTGTCACCCTGTCCACCCATCCTGCAGCTCCCGCCGCTCCCCCACCCCATCAATCCAGCTTGTTCCAAATTGTCCCAGAGACAGGAACATGCCGTAAACCTGCACTCTGTTCAGGAATACGAAATTGCGGCCTCCCTCACCTCTGTAGCCAAGCAAAAATTCAGACCATTCTGTCGATGCCAACTCTTTTCTATTGAATTCCAAAATCTTTTATTTTCTCCCCATCTTCCTGGAATAAATATTTTTCTTCATATATAAAACCGTGTTATCTTACAGTAATCTACTGCAGATTGAATTCCAATTGTCTTGCAGCAATTGCATCATAAACGTAATCTGTCAAAATCTGCTACCTACTACAAGGAGTGTCCTCTCCATCAATATTCCCTCTGACTGCATCAATATTACCCATGAGACATGCTGGAGATTGGGAGAGGAATACATCTTCCCCAAAACAACAAATTATTACTTTTAAATTGACACTGATGTAATTATAAATTATAATGGAACAAAGGTTCTTAAAGCAATTACAGCGAAAGTAATCACTGGGCAACAGTGAATTGTTTGAGTTTTGTTTTTGAGATTAATGACACCTTCTAAAGCATTGGATGAAATTAATTTCCTCAATCACTCACACACCCATTTTCCAGTATTTAGAACCATGCAGCATTTGTGTCAATGAACAAAGTTATGGAAATGTTAAACGTGGACAAAAGATGACAAATGAAAACATTTAACATCATTTTAAATAATGGCAGAATTAGGGATGAAAATTGCAGAGATGGAAACTGACGACCTTTGGAAAAATGATTTGTCACTTGAATACATAAACATGAGCTGACACCAAAAATAGAATTAAACTGAGGATACGACACCCTTCTAGTACAAAGTGGAAAAAAACTGCTCCATTATTAATTGATTGTCAATCCTTTTCATTTGCTGTATTTCCTACAAACTTAATCCGCAGACCCTGGGTCCTCAACTGTTACAAATGGAGCATTTTGCAAGCCGGTTTAAAGCACACATAACCTTGTAATACCATTGTAACTGGATATATGGATCTAAACAAAATTAAGCATTAAACAGAAAGCCCAAGCATTTTGCCTGTTGGACACTAAAGGGCTGCATTCTCTGCCAATTGACTACAAATGGATGTAAAATCCAGTGCTGTATGCTGATTACTGGTACTCTGTAATTTCACAGACTGACACCATGTGGACCTAAAGCCCATTAATAATAGAAAACAAAAGCCATAAAATGAAAAAAAAATCAATATGAGGCCTCAGACACATTTTATCGATATCCGCAGGGAAACCAGCCATTCAACCACAGGGTGTTAGAGAAGCAATTTCCAGACGGAACAGCGCTGCTACTAGAAAATCAATCAGTTTGGAAAATGTTTTACCAAGGTCTTAATCAACTGAAAACCCTCAGTAATGATAAACTAGTAGCTGTCAAGGGAAATGCTGATTATGTTTGCACTGTGTGATAGCTATTGTAAATCTAGTAAGTAGTTTAAAAAAGACTGTAAAACTTCATCAAATTTGCTAAACAGAAAAATCTGAGTCAAGATCCACTGAAGGGTTCACCAGCACCTGCTTTCCTCAGATGTTGCCTGTGAGCTAATATATGAATAGGCACCATTAGTGACTGTTTTATTCATTATCTCAGAAGGTTATCTGGTTTCACTTTCTTACACCATGGGATTGTTTTTATCTTTCTGAGGATGATACATGAACACTCTCAATGGATTCAAGAAATAGTTGTTTCTGTAGTGAAACAAATCCTTTGATGGCTTTTTTTTCTTAACCAGTGTTATCCTTCAGTACCTGCATTGGTACCAAGATCAGTCCAAGTGTTGGGTTTGATCTAAACTCTGAAGCTAACATCATTCTAATGCTTATAACACAACCCTACAGTGCCAAAATTTAACAGCAGCCACACCAACACTTGCGAAGATAAAATGAAAACCATGGCAACAGGAAATCTGATACAAAACAGAAAATGCTGAAAACACACAGCGGATCCCTTAGCATCTGAAAGAGAGGAGATAGGCCAACCTTTAAGTTAGCGCTGAGGTGCATTAATCTATCTTTCTTTTCCAGATAATGTTTGTGTTGCTGTACATTTCCAGCCTTTTTTTTATACAAAACTTCCAGTGTATCATAGAACAATTAGACAGTTGGATTGTTAGAAAAAGCACCGTTGCTTTCAAGACTGGTGTTTACATGTTTATACTTTGAAGCAACATTATAAAAAATATTGGTAGGAACTATTTTAACAGCTTGGTGACCATTTGTAGAGGGTTAAATGAGGTGTAGCAATTGTTTATTCTAAATTGATATTTTGACGATTTGCAATATGGTGTCACAATTAAAGGAAAAGTCACACTGTGATGTTATTTCATAGATACTTGCAATACTCATTAAATGATTTTGATTTGAGGACTCAAGTGGTATGAGATATTAACACATCACCAATATTCAGTTCCATCAAAAACAAATCAGAATCTTACATCATAATACTTGGTAATTAGTTGCTGATTGATTTTTGAGATTAGCAACATATTGTGGTGGATCTTTGCTGTCCCAAACAAGTACTGCTTGCCTAGTTCTGGATTATTTCAAAAACTGACACCTCCAACAGTACAGGTCTCCCCCAGTATTGCACTCTGGTGTTAGCCTAGATTTTGTTAATATTCCCAGAACAGTTAATGATGACACCTAACACAATATCCAATTCTTGATGATTTCTCACAACTATATGCACCAGACACAATGGATCATATCGCTTATGGATGTTTTCTCATTCTCATTCAACTTTCTTTGCCTCAGGTCTATTTCCACATTCAATTGCAATAAATAAGTAAAACACAAGTCAACTGTGCTACAAATTCTTACTTCACAAATAGGACAAAGCGTATCAGATAAGACCACTGACCTTTGTATAAGGACCACTCATTTATTGTATTAGTAATAGGTTATAGTCTTTGAATCTGCTAATTAATAATCATATTTGTTTGATAGCACAAAACTTGAGTGTTGCTGAAAAAAGAGACATGTCGGAACTTTTCATCTTGCACTGATCAGGACACTTGGCAAGAATACCAATATAAGAGGAATTTATACAATTATACAATTTATGCTGTATGAGAAAAGAGTGCTGATTCATTGGCAAATGGACTTTGTAGACAATAATTGTAGACATCTGTAGACATTGGAGAGACCAAACGTAAACTGGGCGACCACTTTGCAGAACACCTGCGGTCTGTCCACAAGAATGATCCAAACCTTCCTGTTGCTTGCCATTTTAACACTCCACCCTGCTCTCTTGCCCACATGTCTGTCCTTGGCTTGCTGCATTGTTCCAGTGAAGCCCAACGCAAACTGGAGGAACAACACCTCATCTCCCGACTAGGCACTTTACAGCCTTCCGGACTGAATATTGAATTCAACAACTTTAGATCTTGAACTCCCTCCTCCATCCCCACCCCCTTTCTGTTTCTTCCCCCTTCCTTTTGTTTTTTCCAATAATTTATATAGATTTTTCTTTTCCCACCTATTTCCATTATTTTTAATTTTTTTATTCCCTGCTAGTCTTTCCACCCCACCCCCACTAGAGCTGTACCTTGAGTGCCCTACCATCCATTCTTAATTAGCACATTCGTTTAGATAATATCACTATCTTCAATACCTGTGTTTTTTTGTTCTTTTGTTTGTGACATCTTCTGATTATCTGCTCCTATCACTGCTTGCTTGTCCCTACAACCACACCACCCCCGCCACTTCTCTCCCCCCCACCCGTCCCACCTTAAACTAGCTTATATTTCACCCCTCTCCTTATATTCACTCAATTCTGTGGAAGGGTTATGAGGACTCGAAACGTCAACTCTTTCCTTCTCTGCCGATGCTGCCAGACCTGCTGAGTTTTTCCAGGTAATTCTGTTTTTGTTCTGTAGGCAATAGTAGGACGTATAAGTTGTGATATCTGGCAGTCAAGTTGCAAATTACTTCAATAATTTTCATATAATTTGGGTTATTAAAAAGGTTGGAACGCTATAATGAGTAAGCGATTCCATAACAATTCTGATTAGAGAAACCCTTGTTTCAAGAGAAAACTATAGAATTCCTAAAATGAACCTGGGATCATAAAGTCCTCTATAATTTTCCATTGTCCATGTATATGATTTTATGTATTATATCACTTCACAATTGCCTGCTCTGGCCCCATTCAATTTCGACTCTTCAGAGCAGATGCTCTTGACTCCTATATAAAATAAATCTCATCTAGAATGGCCAACAATAACCAATTTATACCACTTAGAGTCTTGTATTGTTGAAATGTCACAAAGTGCTTCACCAAATAATTAAAGTTTTAGAGCTCGGTGACTTGTTATGTAGGCAAAATATGAATATTAATAAAGAACAAATACTGATTAATGAACAAATAATGAAAGCAAAATTGTGAAAAATGAAGTCCAGAGTGGAGAAGTGTGAAGTCATCCACTTTGGACCCAAGAAAGATTGGTCAGGGTATTTACTAAATATTAAGATGTTGTGAAGGAGCAGAGAGACTTAGGGGTCCATGTACAGAAGTCTCCTTTACTTCCTATGGTGGGAGAGTCCAGTACAAGGGGACATATAAGTTTGAGCTAGGTTGTTCAGGGCTGATGTCAGGGAACACTTCTTCACACAAAGATAGTGGAAATCTGGAGCTCTCTCCCCCAAAAAGCTGTTAAGGTTGGGTCAATGGAAAATTTCAAAACTGAGATTGACAGATTTTTGTTAGGTAAGATTGTCAAGGGATATGTACCCAAGGCAGGTAATGGAGAAAAGATACAAAGCAGCCATGATCTAATTAAATGGCAGATCAGGCTCAATGGGCCCGAATGGCCTCCTCCTTGTTTCTATGTCACATTTCAACCAAATTCAAAGGATTTAAATACGTAACATCATGAGGACAATAGATAGGAAAAAAATCAATTAGCTGTAGATCAGTGTAAACTATTTACTATGGGAGTAAAGCATCAAAGAACTAGTATGTGTTACTGGAACACTATTACAGCCTGCTGATCAAGAAAACAGGTTAATTAATGAAACAATCAACACCATACCTAGTTGTATGAAAAATGCCTATTATTTATTCGGTTGCATTGTCAAAGCGATAGAGTAAAAATCTAAAAGCTGCTTTTATGTTGCTCTTCAATTATTGGCTTCTGCAACACAGGCCTCCTGAAGCAAACAACTCCTGCAAGGTATATTGCCAGAATATTTTAGAACACCGAAAAGGAAGGCATTTTTTGGTGGACTTTTCTGACTGCCAGGTTCTTGGGGCTAGTAAATGCATTGCTGCAGTGACAATAGTGTGTTATGGTGATGATATCATGACATTGCATCATGCCATCATGCACATTATTTTCCCATAATCTTATTGAGAGAACATGGTGCCACAACTCCACGCTCGCCCGCTGGTCAAAATGTCACAACCAGCCTGTGTCTAAATGGAATGTTGGCAATCAGTCCACAGGAAGACTAGCTACATGCTACAAAATAAACATGGGGAAGTGCCTTTGTAGTTTCCCGTGAAACCTGGGCTGCAACTTCAGTGTAGCTAAAGAGAAGATATCTCTGCAGTGTAAGATGTTTGTCTGACCCCACGTGGAGTACTGTGTGCATTTCTGAACAAAAACATTTGAAGGATATAAATGCTCTTCAGGAGAGACTGAAATTATGAGGAAAAGTTAAGAAAGTTAGGCTTGTTTCCTTCAAAAAAGAGGAATTTTATAGAGAGGAGTTTCAAGGACACGTAGAGACTCGACAAGATACATTGTTTATTATGGTTAAAAATGAAGAAGGAATAAGAAGGGTAGTCAGTTGTAGCTTTTCATTCAAATTTGGAATAGAGGTGAGGAATGAATTGCCAAGAAAGCACACAAAAGTGTGTGTGGAATAAAAGTTAAAAAAACATGGTTTTTCTGGAGAGAGAAGGGAAGAGAAATTGTTAGAGGCAGGTGAGTGGCTTAATATATCAAAAATACTTCAACTTGTAAGGCCTAAATGGCTTTCCAAGGCCTAACAATTCTTATGGTCTTATTGCATTTCATATGAGGTTAAGAGGTAAAGATTCTCAAGTGCACCAGTGACTATCCTTTCACTCATTAACAATGTTCATTTGGATTTTGGCTGTATTTTGAAAACTATTTTTGTCACTGTATAGTGATTTGGTTACAATTGACCTATTTGACTAGTTGCAATGAATATTGGAAGTTCCATAATAATTATCCATTTTTTTGTCTGTTGGCAGTTCATAAACGCAAACAAGAAAAAGCAAAATTCATACAAAATAAATGTTTGTAACAACTTCTGTTTTAATTAGGAATCATAGCTGAGATCCTTTTCACTGAAATGACAACGTTAGTGCCACCTGCTGCTGGGTGCACACACTTTCCTTTGCACTCAGACCACAGGGTGTGGTCAGTGTTTAATAGCAGTTCCACAACAAGGATGTATAGAGACACACTCAGGCTCGCAGCTATGAAACTTTATGTAAATTCAGGATCTCATTCTTTGTCATGTACTAAATGTTTTGTTTTCCAATAATGTTTCTTCTAAATAATGCTCCAATTGTATCATTGTTCCCAGACTATGCAGCAACATTAGATTAGCTATAAAATCAAAAGTTTTTTAGTAGCTCATCTCATTAAATTGCTCATTACATCACCACATATCCGTGGTGCAGCGCAACTAAATTCCAGCCATCTAAGAAGATATATTTCAAGTGCACTGAACATGTACAATAAAAAAACTTGCTGAGAAGGCAATTAAAGGCCATAATTCAATCAAAGAGCTTTGTACTCAACTATGTATATTACAGGAGCATTGCTCTTGTGGTTTATGACCTTTTTAGAATCCCCAAATTAATTTACAGCTCTGTAACTCCTTCTAAAGGAACTTTCTTTACAGCATATACTTGGATTAGAAACAGGAAAGATATTTTATATTTCTCTGTGGTTAAGAAGCTATAAAACGGTGGAATCGAAATTTATTCTTTACAGCATCTAACCTGAGCAGAGAACGCACTAAGCAGCAATGGGATCTGATAATTATTTCCACTTAATGTTGGTCTTTACACATTATCAATAAATTTCACTGAAAGGGTAAAACTATACAAGTGTACAATAAACTTAATGTAGCAATGTTGTAAACAGTAGCATCTAATTAATAGAATATTATTTTATTACTCAGGTGCGTAAAATGTCTCAGAGAATACAATATTTCTTTAGGCAGGAACAAATCCATTGTCATCAGGAATTCTTGTTGTTTGGGACATAAACACATGTCTATTAAAATACAACTTCAAAATAGAAATATAGCCAATAATCTATCAAAATTCAGAAGCCTAACTGTGTAAAGCAGAAGCTTTGTCAGAGTTTCTACACTCTTCTTCGAGTTAAGTCAAAGATGGGCTGAATATCAGGGACAAATTTACGGTAATGTGGCTTTTGAACCATTTCCAAATATATATATTTAGATTGAATCTTTGACACTGTCAGAAACCATGGGCAGGATTTTCCGTTCATCGGGCAGGCGCAGCAGACGGGCCTGGGTGCGGCCAGGAAATGGCTGGCTGGCCAATTAACAGCTAGCCAGCGTGAAAGGTGTGCCGAGGAGCTCAGTGCTGCCGGGGTGGGGGTGGGAGGTGCGCAAGCGCTAAAGCCTGCGCATGCGCGGGAAACACACACTGAAAGCTCCCTGAAGGCACAGAGCTGCCTCAGGGAGCTGAAGAATTATAGAAATAAAAATAAAGATTTTAAAAATGAGAGAAACATGTCCCCACATGTGACTCAGCCATATGAACAGGGACGTATTAAAAATTATGTCCAGAAATTTTTATTTTTTTTAAATTACTGAAACCTCATCCCACCCATGGATGAGGTTTCTTAAAAAATCCAAACCATAAGATTGGATGGGCAGTGATAAACGGATTTCAATTATTTGATTAAGGGCCTTAATAGTTCTCGTAACTGTCGGCGGGTGCGCTGCCGACTCTCGTACACACCCACCAGCCGAAATTTTGCGCGATAACATCAGGACAAATGCCCGATGTCATTGCGCGTTATTTTACTCCCAATCGGTTCAGGCGCATGCCCGCCCGTGGAATGTAAAATCCTGCACCATTGCTTAGATTTGAGAAATTCCTAATGTTAATGCTCTTGAAAGTGCAGTGAGTAGATGAATTTTATCATTGTTAAATAATGCAAACAATAATGAAAATAACATACGTTGGAATGCTATTCTGACTCATAATCAATGGTGGTTTATTTAATTTAGGAGTTGTGTGCGCATTAGCTTAAAGGACTACATCTCATAAGTAGGCCTGCTTTACTAAGCTTGTTCTCATAGGGGGAATGTAAGTGTCAGATTTGAAATGAAGGTTCTCATCATTTTCAATCAGTGCTAAAAAAGGATGTTGTAAATAACGGGTGGAATTTAAAATGGCCTGCTTGAGTGGGCTGCAAGGGAGATGCCGATGTCGAATCAGAGCACGATATGCTGGAGCAGAAACCCAATGGCATGATGTTAGGTCTACATAATACCAGTGGCAGGAATCTCCAAGGCTGTATTGCCACTATGATGTGGCAGGAAATCAATTCAACTAGCTGTGCAAATAATTAATGATCATTAAATGCAGCTGAATGTGCTCTGAATTCAACTGGCATGTGGACCAAGGTCATCAGGTCCCTGACTGCTTAAAGCTGGTGACACCCAGGTGAGGTCTCAAGTTCACATGTGGAGGTCAGCCATATTAGAGCTGCCTTCAGTGTTTGGATTGTTGGAAGAAAAGGGAGAGGAAGCCATTGTCACAGTCAGTTAGGAGGCATCTGCCTGAGGAGTAAAAGCCAGTGGGTCATCTCTGAGGGGCTGGGGTGTTTCAAATTGTGATCATTGCCTCTCAGTAAGGCAAACAGTGGTGCAGGGCTGCAGGCTGCAAGGGAATCGACAAGGCCAGGGACCCAGGCAAAGTTACCTGAAGGGCAATGAACAGTAAAGGGCGATGGCCTCAGGCCTGGCACTCATCCACCCAGTTCTCCTGGACTCCCATGTGGAGGAGAAGCAGCATAGAGGGAGGGAGGACCAGGCACAGAGGCACGAGTGCAGCAGCAACAGCAGAAAGACAACTGGGCTTCGTCAAAAGGGCAGCCATGTCAAGATGAACCCAACTGCAGCCTAGAGTTTTGCGGGATCGCCTGAATTACCTCCAGTTGTCCAAGCGACAGTTCTAACAAAGACTATGGTTTTCAAGGGAGGCCGTCAGCTACCTGTGTATAATGCTACAGAACAAGCTGTGATCCATGGGACTGGGTGGACACCCAATGCCAGTAGCATTGAAAATCACCATAACATTGAATTTCCAGGGATCTACCGGAGACATGTGTGGAATTTCCCAGGCAGCAGCTCATTGCTGCATTAAGAAGGTGACCAATGCATTGTTATTTCTCTCTTCTTAGTATTCCTTTGGGTTCAGGGATGACTTGTAAATCAAATTGAAATATTTCAACTTTTTGTTTGGAAAAAGCAACTTTAAAAGTCTCACACAAAACTCTGGCTTTGGATTCCTCTCACTGTTGCCTGGAATACAGGACCACACTACAGTACAATGGCGCCAACCTGACAGGGCACGATGACATGTGACACGAGATGATGCACAAGATACGATGACACACAAAATGGGAGAAAATGTTATAGCGGAGATCGGCATTTATAATGAGAAAACAGGATATAAAACAAACACCAATTTATAGCAAATCCACTTAAATCAGGGCACCTAAAAATGAGGGCTTACTGTATGGCACATATATACTGCGATACTCCCAGGTGCCAAAGCTGTTCCAGCCCTCTGCGTGCCTTCAGAGATGGATCCTTGAGGACAAGGGGTACCCACTCAAGACATGGCTGAATACACCGGTGAGAAATCACAGAACCACACAGTGCAGAAGAGGCCCTTCGGCCCATCGAGTCTGCACCAACACATGAGAAACACCTGAATGTCATGCCAGACACGGGTCGACCTGAATCATGATCAAGCACACCATTAGTATCCTAAAGATTAGATTCCATTAATATGAAAGAAAAATACTCTGGATGCTGAAAATCTGAAAAAAAAAACAGAAAGTACTGGAAAAACTCAACAACTCTGGCACCATCTATGGAGAGAAGACTCTTCTGAGGAAGAGTCATATTGGACTTGAAACATTAACTGTTTCTTCCTCCGTTGCCTGGGCTAGTCTGGTGGAGTGCTGTCGTATGCCCCATCGAGGGTCTTCCACATTATTGTCATGTGCTGTGCTCGCTTGAGAGGGTGGCTTTGCATCTGGACGATTTAGATGAATCTCATTCCTCACCTGACAAGGAGTATGTGAAGGAGGGGAAGAGCAGGAGTGGAAGATGATGAGGGGCCCGCACTGAGGCAATGGAGAGACATGCAAGGGAGGCTTGCGAGACCTGATTCACATCCACTTCCAGCAACCAGGATACCCTTGAAATGCCTCCCACATGAAAAATCCATGTTACATTGGCATCTGCTTTCACTCATCATCATGCAGGCACCAGCCTCTCCACACACACTGCCTCATTTGCAGAGATTAGGAGACTCCTCCAGCCCCCACACAGGCATGCAACTGACGGTGCAAGAGTATGCTTTCCAATTGACAATACACCATTCACTGCATTAGCAGCACACATCACAATAGCAGTTGATTAAACAACACCATCAATCCATACATAAAGTGTACAAAATCTTAACCCCCATAATCCCCTGGTGCATCTAGGTGCCCTTAATATGCCCACGAATGCTTTTTTATTATTCATTCACAGGATGTGGGCTTCACTGGCTGGGCCAGCATTTATTGCCCATCCCTAGTTGCCCTTGAGAGGGTGGTGGTGAGCTGCCTTCTTGAACCGTTGCAGTCCATGGACTGAATTTTCTGGTATGCGGGGGTTTGGAGTGAGATTGGGCGCGGACCAAATCATCGCTTGCTCTCAGGTCCGCGCTGCCATTTTACACAGGTGGGCCAATTAAAGCCCACCCAGTGTACTTCACGACTCCTGTGCTTAGCGAGAGCGGGCACGCTCAGGCCGCTGGGTTCAATGGCGACCTGATGGCCTGCATAAAGGAAGGCCCTCGCAGCCTCAGAAAGGCTGCTTGCAATGGCTGGGCAAAGAGCTGTGCAAAGGGGCAATGAAGTTCATGCAAGTCCGGAGGGTAGGCCATCAGGGCATGTCAGGCTGGAGGGTAGCCCTTCAGTATAGGCCAGGCTGGAGGGTAGGGTGGGGGGCTAGTGTGCCCTTTGTTTCTCGGATGGCTGCCTTGCTGCCCTCCTCGAGGAGGTGACAGCATGGCAGGAGGTGTTGGTCCCCCGGGATGGGAGGAGGAGGCACCCCCACATGACGAAACATGCCTGGGAGGAGGTGGCGGAGGTGGTGAGCTCCCGCGACATGGTGCAGCGCACCTGGATCCAGTGCTGTAAGCACGTCAATGATTTGTTACACTCTGGCAGGGTGAATACCATGTTGGCATTGGTCATTCAACCCAGCAGGTTGGCTTACCCCCCTGCTGCCCACCCCCCCCACCCCCACCCCACCTCCCCACAAGTCTGAGTGCATTGAATCATTGACAGCATGTGTCCTTCACTGGGTGGGCCAGCAGATATTGCCCATGCTGAAAAGATGAGTTCTGCACCTGCAACATGTGTTACATTGAGTCTCACATGACTCGTTTGGGGGCAACCTGGAGGAGCTTCACCTAGGTGCTGTGTTTGAACTCCAGGACATGTCCAAGTCAGGGTGATGACATGCTGGGAGGGGAGCTTCAAGGTGGGGTGGCACCAAACCATCTGCTGTGCTCTGCGCTTCATGTGCTTGCGCCTCCTTGCTATGGAAGGTTATACCTTGTGATGCCTAATGTGATGTAGGCAGCATGTGTCCAAAGACGGGGTGGCGAACAGGCCTAGCATCTTTGTGTGAGTTTTTGGGGTTCCTGGGGATGTGCTCTGACCAGCAAGCCCTCACATCGGCATTGACTTCAGCTGGTCATTGCTAGTGTGGGACATGGTATGGGCATCAAGTTTCCCAGTTCTGTGCCCTTCCATCCACAGTGAGCAGAGAGGTCCGAAGCGAGCTCACGTCGGTGCAGCAGCTGCCTGTTGTCTCTGTGGGCACCTCAGGGCACTCCAGATGAGGGCTGATGCTCTTCCGCCCCTCTCCCAGTGACCGTAGCATCCAGTGAGGCTGTGACTACTGAGGAGATGTCAGCTGTGGAACTCACAGCTCCCTCCCAGGCGGGGCTACCAATGGCCCCACGAGCCAGAGGACAACCGCCAAGGTCATCGAGGCCAACTGGACAGCAGAATGAGCAGGCTGTCTCAGATGCCACTCCGAACAATGGGGCAGCACCAAGAAATGAAAACATAGGGCTCCTTAGGCACACCATGAGTTTTTCACTGGTGCTTTTGTGTTAGTCTGAGATGAGGTCCTTATGATTTGCTCTGATTTGTAATACTATTGTTTTTTTTTTTACATAAGTTTGTTTGCTTGACATATTAAATTCAGATATGTCATCATGACTGAGGGTGCCTCTTTTCTTCTGCCCGTGGATGGTTTCCAAAAATTTAATGAGTGCTTTGTTGGACATTCAGCTTTATTAACAAGGCCCTTAGTTACTGTTCCTAACCTGGCAGATTTTGCACTTAGGTTTTGAGAATCAAGCCTACAGCCCAGGCTTGTCCTGGTGATCCATCTGTGGTGTGCTAGTTGAAGGTTCATTGGATTAAAGCCTCCCAGATGTCCCTGCCTCCCTGCAGTACGCCCAGGTCAGTGTCTACCTCCTCAGCATTTCCCTGTGCCTGCCCATCCCCGGACTCACTGCTGGACTCATCTTGTGCAGCTGCAGCCACTGCATCGACGTCTTCATCGTCCACTGTGTCCCCCCTTTCCAGTGCAAGATTGTGGAGAGCGCAGCATGCAACCACTATCACCGAGACACGACCTGGGGGATACTGGAGTGCGCCCCCTGAGTGGTCCAGGCATCAGAAGGGCATCTTGAGAAGACCGATGGTTCTCTCCACCACAGCCCTTGTGGTGCCGTGGCTCCTATTGTACTGCTGCCCAGCTTCTGTTCTTGGATGACGGAGTGGCGTCATGAGCCACCCTCTGAGGGTGTTACCCTTGTCACCCAGCAGCCATCCATCCAGTCGGGCTGGAGCACTGAAGATCCCTGGCACCTGGGAGTGTCTGAGGATGTAGGCGTCGTGGGAGCTGCCTGGGTACCTTGCACAGACTTGTAAAATCTGCATCCTGTGATCACACACTATCTGCATGACCATGGAGTGGAAGCCTTTCCTGTTGTTGAAGGCACCGGGCTCACCTGCTGGTGCCTGGATGGCCACATGTGTGCAGTCTATATCTCCCTGGATGCTGGGGTAGCCAGCAATGGCCGTGAAGCCTCTGGCTTGCTGTGCCTGGCTCCTGGTCCCAATGGAAGTGGATGAAAGTCAATGCACGCCTGAACAGAGCGTCTGTGACTTGCTTGACACAAGTGTGGACAGCTGATTGGGAGTCACCGCAAAGATCACCCACCAAGCCCTGGAAGGAGCCAGAGGCATAGAAGTTGATGGCAACTGTGACCTTTAGAGCCACAGGCATGGGGTGCCCACCCACACAGTTAGCAGAGATCTCAGGGCCAATCATCTGACAGATAGAGTTGACTGTCTCCCTTGAGGAGCGGAGCCTCCTTTGGTACTGCACCTCAGTCATATTGAGGTAGCTGCTTCGCCGCCTGTATACCCTGGCAGCAGGACAGTGGAGTCTTCTGTGGCCCGTTCCACCTTGGTCCACCTCTTGGCCCCGTGCCCCTTGTGCCTGCTCTTGTCCTCCCAAAGGTGGCTCCCTGGAGGCTGAATGTGCACTCCTGGCCTCCTCCCCCTTCCAGCCCTCTCTTCCTCCTCCAGTGGACTGTTCAGCTCCCATTCCCAGGCTAAGGGAAGGCTTCCTGAAACCTGCAGACCCAGAAAAGATTCCTCACTGCAGAGTGCCTGAAGGTTAAGAGTCCAGACTAGGCAGCTGGAATGTGTTTTGAAGTATGGCAGATCACATAGGCAAGTTTCAATAACTTTGAAAAATAAATACTTGAGAGAGCACACTTGCAACCCCAGCGAGCCCTCTTATCCCGCCCGTGGATGAGGTTTATACAAATGTATCCTACTCGCCTGCCCGTTGCATCCATGCGCAGGAAGATTGCACGGGTGCCAGAAAATCGGCGTCAGTTGGTGAGTCAAGGGCCTTAAGTGGCCCATTAATTAATGGCAGGCACGCATCGGACATCATCGCACGCCCATCCAACAAAATATCACGATGACGCTCAATGATGTTGGAATGCTTGCCCAACGTCACCTCGCATCATTTTACGCACAGATGTGCGGGGCCTGCCCTCTCATGCCAACGGGAAAATTCTGCCCCATGTGGTGAAGGGACACCCACAGTGCTGTTAGGGCAGGAGTTCCAGGATTTTGACCTAGCGAAAGTAAAGGAACGGCGATATGTTTCCCAGTCAGGATGATGAATGACTTGGAGGTGGTGGTGTTCCCATCTATCTGCTGCCCTTGTCCTTCTAGATGGTAGTGGTCGTGGGTTTGGAAGGTGCTATCTAAGGAGCCTTGGTGAATTCCTGCAGAGCATCTTGTAGATGGTATACTTTGCTACTACTATGCATTGGTGGTGGAGGGAGTGAATGTTTATGGATGTGGTGCCAATCAAGCTTCAACGAGGTGGGATCCCTGTGCTTGCATGAAGTGGAGGAAGGCTGCTGATCAGGCTTCCCTGTGGCTTGTGATGACCGGCAATCATCCCCTGGCTGCCTAACAGCGGGAAGGCCCCAGCATGTGGAAGGGCTCCTGCACTGGTGCAGGACAACCCCCTTGGTCGCTGGGGCAACTGGAGACTCTGGGGTTACTGGCAAAGGGGCTGCAAAGCTAATGTCCACGCGCAAAGCACCCCGAGAGGGGTTCCCAGAAGCAGCTGGCAAGTGCTCCTTCTCCCTCGTGATGTACACCTGCACCTCTCTGCATACTGCAGATGGAGGCATATCTGAAGGAAACTCCAGGAACCTTGTCCCACTCTTGCCTTGCCACTGCTGCCCAGTGCTCATTGCCAAAGTGATGATGTGCAGGTCTACATTGGTATCCAGCAATTATTGAGTGCTCAGCTGAATCTGGCTGTCCATGAAGGTCGCCAACCTCTGAACGGAGGCGGTCATGTACTTATACGCCCAAGATATAGCAACATTAATGGTCTGAATGGACTTCTCCATTGGCGATGAATATCACTACCTGTTGCTCCAAACCTAGCAGGTTCCATATGCCCAGAGGCTTGTCAGCAGCCTGGGGCTCAGCATGGACCTGGCCTCCCACAGTCTTCTGACTGTTGGTGGCCACAACTGTCACAGCCTTTGTTTGTTGTTTGGGCACATGCTTGATGTAGTATAATGGTCTGACTCATACTGGATTAGTATGGGACTGAGCACAGTACTGCCCACACAGTAATATAAGAGAGCACACAACCAGCACTGAGGGTCAGTCTAGTTTTTGACTAAGCTGTAAGTACCAGCAAGCATAGAGATAGCTCCTAGCTTGTACCCTTTACTGTATATTTGTACGTAGTTCTAAAAGTCAATAAAGACTTAGAGTAAACCTATGTATGACTACGAAGACTTCTTCAGACCTACTGAACAGTAATCAACATTCTCCATCATTTGCAGTGCTCCCCAGTTTGTGTTACCCCAAACCTACTCATGAATGCATATCCACCAATGTGAGGATCTCTGCCCTGGTGGAGAGTCTGGAGGGATGCTTCTGAAGAATCCGCATCTCTTTCTCATCGGTGGACTGCAGGTGCTCAGTCTCTGCAGCTGCCTTCTGGAATGTGAACACAGTTAGGGATAAGGCCGTCCTGTTTCCCTCTCCCATCCATGCCTGCTGTGAATATCCTCCTATATAGTGGTGGACATGAATTCAAATCCTCTTCATTTTCCCAACCTCAGTCTTGCCATCTGCAATTGCCTGTCTGCCCTGCACTGCTGCCAGTTCCAGAGCTTCCTCTTCTCAGCAGGGCTGGAAGGTTGATTACTCCACCATTGTTCTTGGCCCTCCCTGTTGCGTTGTAAGCCCATTTCTTCTGCAAGCAGGAGGAAGCACACTCAGTTTCCACACACAGATCAGCTGAACACACATGCTACTGGCATCCCTCTGGCCCATGATGGGGGCTCCTTCATCCTTTCTCAATACATCAATCTCTTGGGACATGGAGGGACCAGCCACCATAGCACCCAGAAGCATCAATGCATCATCAGGCAGCTGGTGCTGGCCCACCCCAAGCTAGGGTTCACTTGGTCAATTCCATCCCATGTGGTGATTTGAGCTGGGTGGCCAATTGCCAGCTGACCTCAATGAATAGGGCTCACCCTGGCAGAGCGGAAGAGGTCATTGAGCTATCTGTGGCAATGACCCATGGGCATTGCTGGACCCCATGGCTGCTGGCCTCTGCTGCTGTCTCTGTTCAGGCTTCCTTGGTCAGCTGGGAGGGTCCCTTCTTGCCATCCCTTGGGAAAATTACCTCCTATCCTTCCCATGCAGTCTGGAGAACCTGCAGGGGGCATCGCTAAATTGGACTGCCTGGAGGCTTTCCTCAGTCATTTTGACAGTTGCCTTGTGGTCTATTCCTTGTCCACTCCTTGGGTTCTCAGTTGAGCCAAAGGGCTTCAGTGGTTTCCAGTTCAGCCAGAGGGAAGAGGGGTCTTCCAGTTCAGATAAAGTGGTTGAGGGTTCTTCCAGTTCACCAAAGGTGTCTTCACCATTGTTGCTCAGTTGAACATGAAGATTCAGGCAGAACCACATGCAGGTCTAGCAGTCCTTTGATGATGGTTCCAGCACCTGCCTTTCTGGAGGGTGACACAGCGATCAGATGGGCCCCATGCCTCCATGATGTTAAATGAATGTGTGATTGCAGTTGGCCAGCCACATCCCTTCTGTTTGGCAATGGTGACCATTTCCTGGTCTGGTGCTGAGACCCATGCCGGTGGAATTAAATTCAGCCCACAAGACGTTCAATGTTTCTCGAATCACTGCTGTTGTGGCATCCTGAGATCCATGCTCATTCACTACATACACACTCTCGATCTCTATCATCTCATTCTAGCTCTCAGCTGGCTGCAGTTCATAGGGAAATGTTGGAAGTCATTATTAAAATGTTATGGCACGGCACATAGAAAAATTCAAGGCAATCATGCAGAATCAACTTGGTTTTGTGAAAGGGAAATCATGTTTAACCAACTTATTGGAGTTTTTTGAAGGAGTCACATGTGTTGTGGATAAAGGGAATCGGTGGTTGTGCCGTACTTAGATTTCCAGAAGGTATATGATAAGGTACCACATCAAAGGTTATTGGGAAAATAAAAGCTCATGGTGTAGGGGTAACAAATTGGCATGGGTAGAAGATTGGCTAGCTAACAGGAAATAGAGGGTAGGTATAAATGGGCCTTGTTCTGGTTGACAGGATGTAATGAGCAGTGTGCCACATGGATAAGTGCTGGGGCCTCAACTTTTTACTATTTATATGAATGATTTGGTTGAAGAGACCGAAGGTATGGTTGCTAAATTTACTGATGATACAAAAATAGGTAGGAAAGTAAGTTGTGAAGAGGACATAAGGAGGCTACAAAGTGACATAGATATGTTAGGTGAGTGGGCAAAGACCTGGCATATGGAGTATAATTTGGAAAAATGTGAAATTGTTTATTTTGGCAGGAAGAATAAAAAAGAAGCTTATTATCCAAATGGTGAGAGATTGCAGAGCTCTGAGATTCAAAGGGATCTGGGTATCCTAGTGCATGAATCACAAAAGGCTAGTATGCAGGTACAGCAAGTAATAAGGAAAGCTAATCAAATACTATCATTTAGGGAAATTGAATATAAAGGCAGGGAGCAGCATCTGTGGAGAGAGAAACAGAGATAAAGTTTCAAGTCCGTGGATCAATTGGACTCAGAATGTTAACTCTGTTTCTCTCTCCACAGATGCTGCTAGACCTGCTGAGTTTTTCCAATGTTTTCAGTTTTTGTTTCAGATTTCCAGCATCCACAGTATTTTGGTTTTATAAAAGTAGGGAGGTTATGCTTCAGTTGTACAGAGTACTGGTAAGACCACATCTGGAGTACTGTGTACAGTATTGGTCTCCTCATTTAAAGAAAAGTGTAAATTAATTAGAAGCAGTTCAAAGTTTTACTAGACTAATGCCAGAAATGAGCAGGTTGTCTTATGATGAAACATTGGACAGGCTATGCTTGTATCCATTGGAGTGTAGAAGAGTAAGTGGCTACTTAATTGAAATTTTTAAGATCCTGAGGGCTCTTGACAAGGTGGATGTAAAGAGGATGTTTCCTCTTGTGGGAGAATCTAGAACTAGGGCTCACTATTTAAAAATAAGGGGTCACCCATTTAGGACAGAGATAAGGAGAATTTTTTTCTCTCAGAGAGTAGTGAGTCTTTGGATCTCCCTTCCCAAAAAGGTAGTGGAAGCAGAGTCTTTGAACATTTTTAAGGCAGAGGTAGGCAAATTCTTGATAAGCAAGGGGGTAAAAAGCTATCAGGGGTAAGCAGGTGGTAACATTCAGATCAGCTATGATCTGATTGATTGGCGGAGCAGGCTTGAGGGGCCAAGTGGTCTACTCCTGCTCCTAATTTATATGTTTGTAGTTCCATTTCATCCTTCACCTCATCTGACTCCTTAACAAAAACATTTTACTGTCAAAGTGTTAAGGATTTCAATCTTCACCAAGTCTTTGATACCGCCACCCCCCGAATCCTCGTTCTCCTTTATTTTCCTCTGATATCATCCCTTCTTTCAATTACACCCCTCTCTGTGTTTTCACTATCACTCTGACCTTCCCTCATTGACCCTGAACACTCAGTTTCATCCACATATGCCCCCACCTCAATGAATTTTGAGTTTGGCATGAAGTTGAGCTTTTCTTCTGTCAGCTTCATCTCTGCACCCACCCATTGGCACAGCGGACCCTTTTACTCATCTCCAAATCTCCCTCCAACTGGACCCCTTCCTCTGGCCTCTTACCATCACCAGATCTTTTTACTGAGAACTATTGGCATGACATTGGCCATCTCAATTTCTCTGCTCCCCTCGTTCACTCTAACCTAACCCCCTCTGAACTTGCAGGCCCCATTCTCTCAAGTTCTAAGACCGTCATCAAGCTTGCTGACAAGTGTGGTTATTGAATGAAAATAGAAAATACTAGAAACACACAGCAGGTCAGAGTTCCGAGAAAGGGTCATTGACCTGAAATCTTAACCCTGTTTCTGTCTTCACAGACGCTGCCAGACCTACTGAGCATTTCAAAAATTTTTGTTTTTTTATTTCAAATTTCCTGCGTTTGCATTATTTTGCTCTTGCATTTGGTACTGTTGTTGATGACCAATTTATACCTTGCAGAGGCTGCATGCCATCTCTCTCATCCTACCTCCCTCTGGACCACGAACCCACCACTGAATGTCAAGTCCTCATTTTCAAGACTGTCACAGGCCACATTTCCTCTGGATCTCTTTTTTCACGGCTTCCAAACTCATAGGCCTCCCAAGCTGTATTGTCTGCTTTATATCCTGGCAGTACTATGGCTTCAGCCTGCCCTTGTCCCATGGAAATGATTTCTCCCTATTTGGACTCTATTTTCTTTCTCTTTGTCCCATTGCTTCCCACCAACATCTGCACTTTTCTTACACTCTCCGTCAATTTGACAGTTTCCAGTTTCATGGCCCTAACCGTTCCCTTTTTACCATGGATATCCAATCACCAGTATGGTCTGAGCGTTCTCCATTTCTTCATTGAACAGAAGCCCATCAATCCCCATCCATTACCATCCTCCTAGGTAATTGAAGACATGGTCAACAATGCTGGAGCGATTGAAATCAGGAATGTTCAAGAGGCCAGAATTAGAAGAGCACCAATATCTTGGAGGGTTCTATGGGCTGGAGAAGATTACTGAGACCATGAAAGAATTTGAAAACCAGGATGAGAATTTTGAAAATCAAGACATTGCTTAACTGGGAGCCAATGTTGGTCAGCAAGCTCAGGGGTGATTGGAGAATGGGACTTGGTGCAAGATAAGATAAAGCCATCAAAGTTACAGATGACCTCAGGCTTACAGAGGGTATAAAGTGGGAGACCAGCCAATGTTAATGTTGCAGTTCTGTCACAATTCGGTGCATGCTGTAGATGTAATGGAGAGCAGCCGTTACTAATTGGGGAAAATTTTGAGCATTATTCTTAAGTATAAGAACCAGTTTCCACCTGGTGGTTGGGACAGGAGGACAGGACACGACAGGACATGACATGAGTTTTGTGAATAAACCTAAGTTATAGAAAGGCTGCCTCCAGCTTCCTTCTTTATTTAGTGAATGAGCATTGAATTATAACAGCCAGGATTGCTTTGGAATATTTGAGTCTAGAGGTAATGAAAGCATGAATGAGGGTTTCAGCAGCAGATGAGCTAAGATAGGAGTACAATCAGGCAATAATATGGAGGTGGAGGCGGGAATATGAGGTCAGGAGATCATCTCTGGTTAAAATGTGACACCAAGGTTGTGAACAGACTGGCTTAACGTCAGACTATTGCCAGGGAGATGGATGGAGTCAGTAGCTGGGAAAGGAGTTTGAAACAGGGATCAAAAACAATAGCTCAGGCTTCCCACTATTTAACTGGAGGAAATTTCTGGTCAGCCAGTACTGGTTGTGAGATAGGCAGTCTGACAATTTAGCAACAGTGGAAGAGTCAAGGGTGGTGAGGTAGGGCTGGGTGGCATCAGTGTACAAGTGAAAATTAATGCTGTGTTTTCAGATTATGTCGTCAAGTGGCAGCATGTAAATGAGCTTCTTTTTATTCATGGGATGTGGGCATTGCGGCCAGCATTTTTGCCCATCCCTAATTGCCCTTGAGAAGGTGATGGTGTGTTGCCTTCTTGAACTGCTGCAGTCCATGTGTTGTCCATGCACCCACAGTGCTGTTAGGGAGGGAGTTCCAGGATTTTGACCCAGCGACAGTGAAGGAACAGCAATATATTTCCAAGTCAGGATGGTGAGTGGCTTGGAGGGAACTTCCAGGTGGTGGTGTTCTCACCTGTCTGCTGCCCTGGTCAATGCTACATAGGGGACACCAGAGGTGAAGATGCAGGAGCAAGATGAGAAGCCATTCAAGTAACTCTCTAGCTATGATTGGATAAATAAGAATGGAACCATGTGAGAGCAGTCCTGCTTCACTATTGTTCAGTGAAGAGGCATTGGAGGAGGATGGTGTGGTCAGCAATGTCAAAGGCTGCAGACAGGTCGAGAAGGTCAAGGAGGAAAAATTTACCTTAGTCATATAGGATGTCATCGTGACTTTGATATGAGCTGTTTCATCAATATGGCAGGGGCAAACATCTGACTGGAGAGATTCAAAAAGGAGTTTCGGGCAATCTGAGAACAGATTTGGTAGGCAACAGCACATTCAAAGATTTTGAAGAGGAAAGGGAGGTTGGGGATGGGAGGGTAGTTTGCAAGGATGATAGGGCCAAGGTTATTTCTTTTTTGAGAGGGATGATGACCCCTGTGGGTCCTAACCATGTCTCCCTTTTCCTGAGATATGTGGAACATCCTTTGTTTCAGTCCTATTCAGGTACCCTTCCTCGGTGTCTTTGCTTGCTCCCACCCAAACTGGGAAATTTGATTGACTTTGCTTCCAATTTCCATGTTTTGCATGGTCCATCTCGGAATCTTACCTTCTTTTCCTCAGCCTATCCCCAAAAATAGAGACAGAGAAGTTATCAACCAATATCCGCCATAAGCGTACTGACTTCTGCAACTACCTTGACTGCACTTTCCACCACTCATGTCTTGTAATGATTCTATTCCATTTTTACAGTTTCTGCATCTCCGTAGCATCTGTTCGGCTATAGCTATCTTCCATACCAGAGCTTCCAATTTGTCTTCCTTTTTCATCAACTAAGGAACTCCCCCTACCATGGTTGACAACATCCTCAATCCTGTCAGGTCCATTTCCTGCATTTCTGCTCTAAACCCTTCCCCTCCCTCCAAGAACCACAGCAGAGTTCTTGTCTTTACCTTCCATCCCACTATCCTCCACATTCAATGGTCCATTCTTTGCCATTTCCGCCACATCCAGCATGTTGCCACCACCAAATACACCTTCTGTTCCCCTCCCCGTTCAGCATTCCAAAGGGATTGTTCTCCATGTCACCTTGGTTCAATCCTTAATCACCCCTAATACCCTTCCCCTTCCCTCAACAATTTCTCATGCAAGCACAGGAGATACACCTGTCCTTTTACCTGCTCCCTTTTCACCATCCAAGACTTCAAACACTCCTTTCAAGTGAAGCAACAATTTACTTTACTTCTTTTAATTTAGTATAATGTACCCACTGCTCACAATGCAGTCTCTTCTATATTGGGGAGACCAAAAAAAAAAATGATTGCTTTGCAAAAAATCTTCATTCAGTCTGCAAACATGACCCTGAGCTTCCAGTCACCAGTCATTTTAATTCTCCACTCCACTCCTACTCTGACCTCTGCCCTGGGTTTGCGACATTGTTCCAATGAAGTTTAACACAAGCTCAAAGAGCAGCACCTTATTAGGCATATTACAGTTTTCCTGACTCAACATTGAGTTCAATAATTTCAGATCATAACCTCTAATCCCATTTTTTGCTTTTGGATGGCAGCTATTAAGAACATAAGAACATAAGAAATATGAGCAGGAGTAGGCCATTCGGCTCCTCAAGCATGCCCCGCCATTCAATAAGATCATGGCTGATCTGCCCCAGGCCTCAACCCCTCTTTCGTGCCAGCCCCTCATAGCCCTCAACTCCTCTATATTTCAAAAATCTATCTACCTCCTTTTTAAATACTTTCAGTGATCCAGCCTCCACAACTCTCTGGGGTAGAGAATTCCAGATATTCACTACCCTCTGAGAGAAGAAATTCCTTCACATCTCCGTTTTAAATGAGTGTCCCCTTATTTTGTAACTATATCCCCTAGTTCGAGATTCCCCCACTAATGGAAACATCTTCTCAATATCTACCCTGTCATGTCCCTTCAGAATCTTGTACATTTCAATAAGATCACCCCTCATTCTTCTAAACTCTAATGAATAAAGGCCTAACCTGTTGGCTGTTCGTGATAAGTCAATCTCTTCATCCCAGGAATCAGCTTATTGAATCTCTTTTGAACTGCCTCCAATGCCAGTATACCCTTTCTTAAATATGGGGATAAAAACTGTGCACAGTGCTCCAGGTGTGGCCTTACCAACATGCTATACAGTTGTAACAAGACTTCCCTACTTTTAAACTCCAGCCTCCGAGCAATACAAGTCAAAATTCCATTTGTCTTCTTAATTACTTGCTGCACCTGCACGCTAACTTTTTTGTGTTTCGTGCACAAGAACACCCAGATCCCTCTGTACTGCACTTTTTTGGAGTCTCTCTCCATTTAAATAATAGTCTGCCTTTTGATTTTTCATACCAATGTGCATGACCTCACACTTTCCTATATTAAACGCCATCTCCTAAATTTTTGCCCACTCACTCAACCTATATAAATCCCCTTGCAGATTCCTTATGTCCTCATCACAACATGCCCTCCCATCAAATTTTGTATCATCAGCAAATTTGTATACATTACACTCTGCCCCCTCCTCCAAGTCATTAATATAGATAGTAAATAATTGAGGCCCTAGGACTGATCCTCGTGGTGCTCCACTAGTTACGTCTTTCCAGCCTGAAAAAGACCCATTAATCCTAAGTCTCTGTCTTCCATGTTTTAACCAATCCTCAATCCCTACTTTATTGGTAATGTTATTCCCATTTAAACCTCTCCAGATCCATCTTTTGTTTCTCCATTTGTCCCATTATTTATAGCCTTGCACCGATGTCCTTTTTGTCATTTAAGCTGCTCTGCCTTTCATCTCATTGAGGTCCTTCCCTTAGTTCTTTCCCCTGACCTCCCATCTTTCTCTGTCTCTGTACTTGCTTAAAACTTGTTGCACTTGTAATGTTTTCAGTTCTGATGAAAGGTCATGTTAGACTAAAAATTGGTTTGTGTCGTTATTTTGGCACAGGGGTTGTGACTCATGACCTGACTGCACTACTTCTGGCAGAGGTATGCAGCACACAAACTTGTCATTGTCACAGCATTTACATGACAATAGCATTGGGCTGAATGACTCCTGTGCTCCTCGCTGCCACTGTGCTCAGCAGGGAGCCGAGCAGTGTTGTGCTGATAACATGGGGTGCAGCCAGCCTTCTGTTCTCAAAGGCAGTTTTATCCTCTTAAAGGGAATATACACTAAATGACAGGAGCCTGCTGCTGCTACTACTTTTGCAATTCTAAACAAGAAAAATTAAACTAGGGCAGAGAGGGGCGCTCCAAGGTCACAATAAGAGGGCACTGGAGGCTTTAGCGGTGGAAATGGAGAGGAGGAGAGATGCTAAGATTCCAGGAAGGGCCAGCAGGTTGTCTTTGAAAGTTGCCTTCAAAGATAACCTCAGAAGGGAGTAGAAACAAGTGCCCAGGGAAGTCAGTCTTTGGTATCTGAATCAGAGGAGGGGGCAGCAATGATATAAGAAATATAATGACCTCACATGGATGCTCAAGGTCAGTGAATGCATCTTCATATCATGTCTCATACTCACCACCCCACCAGCCTCTCACTGCTCAATACATCACACCCTTAACAATCAGCCAACAGCAGTCTCTAGCACTCAGGACTCTCACTTTGTATCCAGATACTCGATCTCACACTTCACCCAATTACCTCTAGTAATGCCTGCTGACAATTAAAAGGTCTGTTAAGGCCATTAAGTAATCAATTAACTTAAATTTTTCGCTGCCTGTCCAGCCTAACGGATGGTGGGCAGGTGATAATGCCAAGCAGCCTTTGGGTTTTTTTGGAAGCCTCAACCATGGGTGGGGTGAGGTTGCCAAAAGCAAATAAAAATAAAATAAAAGCTTTAATTTTTCATTAATAACTTGTTCCTGCTCATGTGACATGCTTCCTTGCTTTCCACCTCACCCCCCCACTACCCGCTACCCCCCGGCCTTCCCTCACTCTAATCTTCCCCTTCTGATTTCCTTCTTTCAGACACCCAAGGGCTGCCACCTGCCCAGTCACAGCAGCCCCAGGGGAAAAAGGGAGCAACATCACAACACTGCTGAAGCACCATCACTTGATCAAACTCTCACATCCACCAGTCTCAAAATACTGGCGCCACACATATCGTCCAGGCTGATATAGAGTTGGCATCAGCATGTGGTGAGTCACCATGCATGATTAGAATGCATCCGAGCCAGGGATAAATGGTGATTAGTGTGCCAGCTCACTGGAGGGCAAGGTCATAGATGATTTTGCCTACAGGGAACTCATATGAGGCCCTCAATGGGATGACATTCAGGAAAATGTTGATAGATGCACATTGAGATGCTGCATGCAGCACCTGCGAGGCAGCCTCCTAAGACTGTCAGGAAGATGGAGGGATTCGCTCCAAGTTGGCAGAGGGCATCATGCTGAGCTTGCATTCTTCACACCCTCTGTTCCATCTCCCGTCATGCTACAGACCCTGAGGTATGACAGAGTAATTCTAGACACTTTCCAAAAGCAGAAGTTCTTAAAAATCACCTTATCTGCAAGTTGGATACCTGGCCCTTAATGTAACATTGGTGCAGGGCCCATCTTGCAACTGAAATCTTGATCTTTGATAAGTGGTGTGCGAGTTCGTTGAATGGACCCGTGTGGTCCAAATTTGTTAAATGGTTGTCACATCTATCAATAGGGCTGTGTAATTTTAAAAAATTCATTCATGGAATGTGGTGTCACTGCCTAGGCCAGCATTTATTGCCCATCACCAACTGCCCTTGATAAGGTGGTGGTGAGCTGCCTTCCTGAATTTCTTTGGTCCATGTGGTATAGGTACGCTTACAGTGCTGTGAAAGAACAACGATATATTTCCAGGTCAGGATAGTAAGTGGCTTGGAGGGGAACTTCCAAGTGGTGGTTTTCCCATCTGTCTGCTGCCCTTGCCCTTCCAGATGGTATTGGTCGTGGGTTTGGAAGGTGCTATCTAAGGGGCCTTGGTAAGTTCCTGCAGTGCATCTTGTAGATGGTCCACACTGCTGCCACTGTGCATTGGTGGTGGGGGGAGTGAATGTTTGTGGATGGGGTGCCAATCAGGGGGGCTGCTTTGTCCTGGATGGTGTCAAACTTCTTGAGTGTTGTTGGAGCTGCACTCATCCAGGCAAGTGGAGAGTATTCCATCACACTGCTGACTTGTGCCTTGTAGATGGTGGATTTCATTTGGGGAATCAGGAGGTGAATTACTCCCTGCAGGGTTCCTAGCCCATTGTAGCCACAGTATTTATATGGCTAGTCCAGTTCAGTTTCTGGTCAATGGTAACCCCCAAGATGTTGATAGTGGGGTATTCAGTGATGTGTGTGCCATTGAATGGCAAGGGGCGATGGTTAGATTCTCTCTTGTTGGAGATGGTCATTGCCTGGCATTTGTGTGGCACAAATATTACTTGCCACTTTTCAGCCCAAGCCTGGATATTGACCAGGTCTCGCTGCGTTTGGATATGGACTGCTTCAGTATCTGAGTCATCATGAATTGTGCTGAGCATTGTTTGTTGATGATTGCACATCTCCACTTCTGACCTTGTGATGGAAGGAAGGTCATTGATGAGGCAGCTGATGATATCTGGGCCTAGGACAGGATATTTAATAGGGTGTGTTCCGTTGCTTCTAGCATTCTCCCCATACACCCACATGACCATCCTTCTCAAGATGTTGCGGTCTGTGGGCTGTGCCAGAGGTAAGTGATGGCAGCTTGCACCCCCAGAAGGGCAATTAGCTTCAGTAGCACAGCTGGTTCATCTGCATTTTGCACCCTTTAACTTAATTTCCATCTCCATAGATGTTGCCTGAGTATTTCCGGCATTTTCTGTTTTCATTTTGGATTTCTAGCATCTGCAGTATTTTGCTTCTGTAAATATCACTTATTTTACTGGTATAAATAATACATCACCCACCTCTGTCCCTACCTCTCAGCCCAACTGTTGTTGAAAATTTTATCCAATATCATTCCCAGGCTTGATTTCAACGCCGCATAGGCCACCACCCTACATAAACTCCAACTTATCCAGAACTTCAACATTCATATTCTAACCCATACTAAATTCTGCTCACCCATTGGTCACATTCTTCCAAACATTCAGTAGATCCCCATTGCCAATCCTATTTAATTTAAAATTCTCATCCTCAGGTACAAATCGTTTGTGTGCGAGCTACCTCGACTCTTCAACCATCATCCAGCCCTATTTCTCAACCCACAGCCCTCACGCTTGTGAGAAGGAATTGCTGTGTAGCCCCCTCATTCCACCATGTAGTAGGACTGCAGGCCATTATAGCCGAGAACTCTGCAATTCTGACCTTAAACCCTTGCTTCATATTTTCTCACCTTCAGTAGCTTCTTTGAAACTGTCACTTTCCCTAATCACCTTCTCCCCGTTCCTGACAGGTGTCTATTACCCCTATACAACCCGGGTGAAGTGTAAGTTATTGTTGTAGATTGAGGTGTAACTTCCTCTTTTAAAATTAGGCATACTATATACACCACTCCCCACTCCTCCAACAGGACTCAGGATTCCCTGCCAGGGGCTGAAATCCAAACCTAATTTTTCATGTGTATTGATCAAAAGCCAGCTGAACTTTACTCAAGTCAGCAAAGTGTCTTGATTCCTGCTCTAGATAATTACAAATTGTCAGAAAGGCATGCTGCAGGATTATTTAGAAGTTGAGAAACAAATACTTACACTAAACAAATACTTACACTAAATGCCTCATAGCAGCACATGAAAATTAAAGCATTTTGTTCTGCCTGCCTCATAGAAGTGTAACAATTTGTTTTTAAAACAGTGGTCTACATGTATCCTATTACCTGATTTTAAAAAAATGAAAATGACAAACTCAATTTGTTAGAAGTAATGAACGCAAAAGGCAAAGAACTGAGTGTTTCCCTGTGTAATTAATTTTATTTCATATTAGGAGCTCAGATGATACACAACATCATGTTAATCATCTGTTGTCAACATACTATTCCTGACACAGGCCATGCAAATAATAGTTATTTAACCATTGGTACTTATTTGCCTAGGGCATCTTGGGCCAAATATGGATTATGTTGCAGTGAGCTATTGTGTAAAATATTGAATTAAAACACGTTTATTACTGCCACACATGCCCCAGGCAAATTAAAATGACTGCTCTTCGCTATACTTCTGTAAAAACGCACTTAATTTTAACCGTGAAGTCAAGCCCAGTAGTTTTCATCTTGTAATGACAGTTTTTTATCTCCAGGTGTCACTAGAGGAACTTCAATATTGATGCAAAATTGAACTTCTGTTTTCACTTTGAGGTAAAGTTTTGCCTATTTCTCCTGCTCTGTCTTCTAATTAACGGTGATAATTAATTTTCTGCTATGCTTTTGGTTAAGTGTTTCCTGATTTTAAGTTGTTAATGGCCTTTAAAAACTAAAACAAAGGTTATTCTTTAAATAGCAGTCAAACATACCACTGCAGAGCATTGTATCTCTATGCTCTGTTCATATTTGAAATGTTGCATTTGGAAAAATACAACTATGTTGTTAATGATTGTTAGAAAATGAAAGAAATGACATTTTGAACAAATAAATCCAAAAACATAATTCTTGCAAAACCAGTTTAACAAAAGTTAATGAAATTATTACTTGTTACAATTGAACAGTAACATTGTATATATTTGATATCTTTGTAAAGATATAATGATAAATAAAAGATACGATGGTAGATATGCAATGGCAAACATTTTTAAAAATCCTAAGTCACAACACATACAAAACACAAACCCTTAAAGAATAAACCACCACCCCGCGCCCCCCAAAGGAAAAGTGGTCCAATGGTGGTTAACAAAATAGGTTAAATATAGTATTAGATTAAAGAAAAAGGCTTATAATGTTTCCAAAGCATATTAAGCCTGAGGATTGGGAGCATTTTAGATTTCAGCGTAGGACAGCCAAAGAAATTGATGGAGAAAGTAAGTAGAAGATGAGAGTAAACTAGTAAAGGACATAGAAACAGATTGTAAAAGTATGTAAAAAGAAACAAGCAGGAGTAAACATGTGTCAGTTACAGGCAGACCGGTAAATTATAATAGAGAATAAAGAAATGGCAGAGACATAAACAAATTCTTTGGATTTGTCTTCATGTTGGACAATGCAAGAAGCATTCTAGATAAAGAAGGATCTTGAGATTGAGGAGTTTAAAAAAATTAGCATTAGTAAACAAATAATTCTGGAGAAATTAATGGGGCCAGAAGTTGACAAATCCCCTGGATTTGATGGCCTATGTTGTAAGGTTCTAAAAGAGGTGGCTACAAAAATAGTAGCTGCATTGATTTTGATCTCCCTGGATTCCCCAACTTTTAGAATGGTCTCTTCGGATTGGAAGGCAGCAAACGTAACCCCGCTATTCAAGAAAGGGCAGAGAAAACAGTACTCATGGGATTGTGGACAACATATTAGCATGTATCAAAGATTAGTCAACAGACAGAAACCAGACAGTAGGAATAAACTGGGCATTTTTGGGTAACCAGTGATATACTGCAAGGATCAGTACTTGGGCCTCAGCTATTTATGATCTTTATCAAAGACTTAAATGAAGGGACTGAGTGTAGCGTGTCTAAGTTTGCTGATAAAGGATATACTAGCCTTAGAGGGAATGCAACAAATGATCAGTAGACTGGTTCTTCGCATGTGGGCATTTTCCTATGAGATCATTATAAGGCCCTTAAGGACCGAGATGAGGAGAAATTTCTTCACTCAAAGGGTTGTGAATCTTTGGAATTCTCCGTCCCTGAGAGCTGTGGATGCTCAGTCATTGACAGAGATCAACAGATTTTTGAATATTCCTGGAATCAAGGGATATGGGAATAGGGTGGAAAGGTGAAGCTGAGGTAGACAACCAGCCATGATCTTTTGAATAAAAGATCAGGCATGAAGAGCCAAATGGCCTATGTCTACTCCTTATATTCTTACAGTGTATTTAGCTGACTATATCTGCAACTTTTCAAAAGCTGATGATTAAAAACAGGCTATCATGTTTCGTTTTCTTTTTATTTCTACAAAGGAATCATTTGGATAGATTTCAGACTGTGCACAGTCATCATGGCAAATGATAGCATTTCCGTATGGCATACTGCCTTCATTTTGCATAATTAGCTACAATATTGCCTTAGCTTCAGTTTCAAATATATCTTTACGCACAAAATTTCAGAATGTAATACATTCCATTAGCTAAAGGCCGGTTGCCTTAGCCAGGACAAATTACAAGTGGAATTAAGTAACAGCTATCAGTGTTTTGGTGTTTGAAATCTTAAGACATCTGGCGCGATCCAGGACGTGATCAGACAACATTTACCATCAATTGCAATGTCATCTTCTTTGCTTTGTGAACATTCAGCATCTGCTTCTTTATCAGGCGCCTGTTTTAGAGACTGACTTTTGCTGAAGATGCATTTGTCGTGTACTATAGTAGGACATGCTGAAACCTAACAGGCCGAGAAATAGAGCCGAGCCATGCATCAACGTGTCTGTGCTGTTCAGTGTCACTTTGCTAGCAGATCGAATCTAAAAGTAAAAAAAAAATGCAAATTATTATTAGTTAATTAGAATTTATTGCAATCAAAGTAAACTGTCTTTAAACTTTAACAAAAATAATTAAGCAGTTATATTATAGGCAACTTGTTCATGACGATGAACAACCAATAAGTTCCACATTTGCCTACATATCATTCTAGGTAAAATGGATCAGGGCTCTGCCCATTGATAACATTAAGATTAACCAGAATGCCAAGGAGTCTGCTGGGCGGTCACCTATGCCGCTCCAGAGACTATGTGTATGACATTTTAACAATATTTGGTAATATTTGAAAGAATTTGGATGTGCGCTTGCAATGCCATGGCATACAAGGCTGTGGGCCTAGTGCTGGAAAAAGGGAATAGAATAGTTAGGTACTTGTTTGACCAGCGCAGACTCGATGAGCTGAAGGGCCTTTTTCTGTGTTGTAGACTTCCATGCCTAATAGAAAACCAGTGCTATTTTATTCAACTTGTGTTGCACATTCAGGACACACAAATTAATTGTTTAATTATTGTCATTCAACACAACTGAACTTTTAAATGAGCACTTCAAAATGTCAACATATTTTAATAGCGGATCTTCAAAACCACAGAATATTACGCACTTCAAAAATCTTGGCTCAGCAAGTATCCCAAATTTAAAACAATTTGCATTTTTGTGAAATTGTGCTTGATACAAGGTTTTTGTTTGTTTACAACACACCCTACAATTGTGTTAGAAGGTTAGGATTGTGGTGCAAGGTCATAGCAGTGTGAAATGCACTCAACCCATTCATTTGGCCAGCTGCTACTTAAGTCACTTGTTTGCCTTGGGCCTGCTCCACAGGAAATGAATAATCATCCAGACTTCCTAAATTATTCTCTGTTAGGCCTTTGTGACTATCTAGGTTGAAACAAAATTCCGGTCTAACTTAGCAGCAAAGAAAATGACAGATAATCAATTTTTTTGAATCAAGTGAAAAACAACTTTAGGTGAAAAACTTTAGGTGAATCCAAAAGACTGCTCTGTTAGAATGCCAAGTCAAATATTTCTAATCTCCAACAAGACTTTACTAATTCTATGAGTAGAAACACAGTACTATAAAAATAGTGATGTTATCCATTTACAAAAGAGAACTCAAAAACAGGTTCAAAAAATTTGAATACTGAGACTAAATTAATGACCCAATTGAAACCAGTGAAAAAGGGAGACAATTTCCAAAATAGCTTGAATACAACAGGATCCCCTTTGCGATTCAAATAGATCACAAAAGCTTGCAATGTTGCTGCCCAGGTTGCAACAGGACACCTTGGGAATAATTATAAAACTCAGCCTGTATTGACTGTACAACATATTTGTGCTTGCAGACTTTCAGTAGAATGTTCTGATAAGCCAGTTATCGGGGTACAGATGCACATGGAGATGCTGCATCCTGTGATTTACTATGGCTATGGGCATGAACTGTTTAAGCACACCAGCTACTGAGGGGCTGAAGGATAGGACCGAGTCCTTCCCACCAGTTGAAATAACAATTGAGAAAATTCCAAGGGTATTCCCATGTTGGCACCAACTAAATGGGCAAAGAGTCATAGTCATTTATGGCACAGAAAGATTGTTACCCTCTCTCTGATAATATTAGGTTGTGTACATTGGTTATGATACTTCCTCATATAGCCCCTATTCTAGTTCCTGGTGGGAACCATTGATACAAAGCATTATTTAACCCAGATCTACCAGAAGAACTATCTGTGCTATGCCTAGGTATGACTATCACTATCATTTGAAAGTGAGAGGGTATTATGCCCACTAAAATATTGTAGTTGAATTACACCTTGCCAAACAATGAAACTCTTGAAGGGGATCTTGCTTAATTCTCACAATCATCTCTGTCAAATCACTCATGTTGTGCTGTTTGCCACAAAAGTTTAAAGAATTTCTGCACCTGCTTCTGAAATATCTTTTTGTCAAAGATTAGCTACAATAACTACTGATCTAGGTCCTATAGGAGTGACATGAAAATAAACTCATGGCAGTCTGCACAGCAAAACATTCAAAAGCAACGGATTTAAGAACACAGGCCCTCCAAGGCTACGCCACCATTCATAAGATCATGGCCCCCATATCCCTCGATTCCCTCAGTATCCAAAAATCTATCAATCTCAATCTTGAACATGCCCAACAACTGAACTTCCACAGCTCTCTGGAGTAGAGAATTCCAACAGTTCACAACCCTTTGCATGAAGAAATTTCTCATCTGTCTTAAATGGTCGCCCCCTTATTCTGAGACTGTGACTCCTAGTTTTAAAATAAAAGTAAAATACTGCAGATGCTGGTAATCTGAAATAAAAACAAAATGCTGGAAAAACTCAGCAGGTCTGGAAGAATCTTCGTACAGAAAAAGAGTCGTATTCAACCTGAAACGTTAACACAGTTTTTCTCTCCACAGACGCTGCCAGACCTGCTGAGTCTTTACTCCTTGTTCTAGACTCCCCAGCCAGGGAAACATCCTCCCAGCATCTACACTGGCAAGCTCCTTAAGAATTTTATACATTTCAAAGAGATTACCTGCCATTCAGGAATATAGACCTAGTCTACTCACTCCTTCCTCATGCTACAATTCTCTCATCCCAGAAACCAGTCCAGCAAAACTTTGTTGCATATCGTCTAAGGCAAGTATATCCTTCCTTAAATACTGAAACCAAAACTGTGCACAGTAATCCAGGTGTGGCCCTACAAAGGCCCTGTGTATTTGTAGTAAGACTTGTCGGTGGGGAAATTTGTTCAGCAACATTGTGCAGACTATGTGATTCCCCAGAACACCATGGCCACTACTTGTAAGGCATTCTTCAATAATACCAATGAAGAAAGCTACAAAGGCCATGTGAGTAGCAGGCTGTGCAGGTAGTATCTCGTAACGTTGTCTGCCTCCAGAGAATCAACGTGCAAAATAATTTTTACTCTTTTTACTCTTATACTCCAATCCTTCCATAATAAAGGATCACACACCATTTGCTTTCCTAATTATTTGCTGTGTCTCTATGTTAACTCTAAGTACAAAATGTGCATTTCCACTTCTACAGACTATGCGCACTGGGAAAGAGGCAGCAACTAACTTTGGAAAACATTAATTAGTAGGACTCTCAGTCTCTGTGGGAGAGAATCTCTTTGTGGGTCCGAGTCCCCACTGACTACAGGAACCTAGTATTCTACATTATAGGAAAACTATGGTTCTTATTGATTTTGCCAAGGTACCAATAGTTCTGTACAGACAATGGAATTGGCCAAGATGTAATGTTTATTGTTCTCTGGCACACTGTCAGACAAAGGGCTTCAATTTGAACCCTTTCTTCCAATGAAAATGGTGCAGGCTGGGATAAAAATAGTACAGGTAGAAATATGTTCTTAGTGGAAAGCTGGGAGTTACTCTATATGGGGGGAGGATACCAACACTTTGTTTGAATTTTCCAAGAGCAATTATAGCCTGAAGGTACTAGTGACAATTGCCACTTGGGTCAGTAATAACTTCCTGGGTGATGCTGGAACTCTGACCTGAGGAGTTGTCTTGTGCTATCACACCAATAGGTGTAATCTATTCTTAGGTTGCATAGCATTGGATGACAGTTGATACTAAGGATATCACTGTACCAATCAGTAGCAACATTATTTTAGTATTGATTAACTCTCAGCAGCAAGGGACATAAAAGGGTCCCCAATATTGACTACAAAGTCATCGAGTCCTCTGTACTGATAGGTGCTAATTTGCATCCAGCAATGCTAGTGGGATTTCTTAACCTGATTCTGGATGTGCAAGTAATGGTGCACCTGTTCGTTATTGGTGTGTTTTATGAACCCAAGGCAAATCTGGCATAATGCTTCATCATGTTTGGATGACAAACAATTTCTAAGATGACATGAGCAAACTATTCACAATATTCAAAGCCTTTGGGACATGTTTTTACAGAAATGCTCACCCAACTAAACAAGCATTTTGTTTCTTTTTCCCCCAATGAAGGCATTGTATTGCAAAGGCATAATGTGTGTTCACAGTCCAACTGGAAAATTCCAGCTTGTGCCAGAGCCTCGCGTACACTACAACTTTTGTTTGTTTGCTTCTGTCTGCTCTGTTTGCTTTATACTTGGTCATTGAATGGAGCATATGACTGGTCACCAGGTGACCTAACCACTCGTGGAAAGGACAGCTAGTATCATATTTCTGGAAGCTTGCTGTCCAGTGCTGATGCCTTAAATACTTGTGAAACACAACAAAGAGAAACAAAAAAATAGTCAAGATCATATAATACATTTGTCTAATTTAACCTATGTTGTAGAGAGGTAGTAGATTTTGTCCAAACCATGATGAGGTCTAACATGAAGAGAAAAGAAGTTTCAGCAATAGAAAACTGGAGTGGTGAAACTGCATAGGTCCTGGGGCCCTGTACAAAGTTGGGAGCCGCAAGTTCATGGAAAATTTTGATCTATTCAGCATGTAATTTTCCCAGAACCTATCAGGCATGACTATATTCCTAGGATGCGTGCAGGATGTCGAGTGAAGGTGAGTTTAGCATATCTATAAAAAGTACCATAATTGATATAGACTTAACAGACAGCTTCAAATTTTAGCAGCTTTGTTATTCAGTCATCAGCAATATTATCAATTAGCATTGGTCTAAAGTGGATGGATCATTGTTCTTTATAAGAATGTTTTGATTATTAATTGCATGGGGATTTTGTGACAATATAAACAGGTCTATAATGTAGAGCTTAACAATATTTATGTTTAAAACTACTGTATTCCAAATAATAATTGTACTTCTTGTTACATATGTGCAGATGAAACATTCTTATATAACAAAAACTTAAATTAATATTTTGGAACGAGCAAGTAAAGAGCAATATTTATTGTCTGAATTATTCAGGCACTTTCTGCTTGTTCCTGTGCATCAGATGGATGTTAAAGGTCCCATAGCATTCGAAGAGCAGGGTGTTCTCTGAGGATTATGGCCAACATTCCTCCTTCAACCAGTACCCAAAGAAAATCAGACTAACTGATTAGTACAGCACAGATTAACATTCTATGATTGCTATTTGTGGAATCTTGGTGTGCATAAAACTGCTGCAAAATGTGCCAAAATAACAGGTACTACGTTGCATGTGAAGCATTTCTGAGTTTCTGATGTTCACATACAATGAGATGATTCAGAGTCACATGAAAAGTGTACCATGGAATGGAAAAACAAAAAGGTACCAAAACAATTCATTATTTTCATTCAATTTTACTAAACAGTCAACAGGCAATCCTACTTTACATCAGTTATTAAAATGAAAATATGAAATCTATACTTAGTGTTTCAGTTACTAGTTACAGTTGGATTAAGGTAATAAGCAACCACTAGAGTTGTTGTTTAAAATGAATATTAATTTACAATTCAGCTAAAAGATCTCACCATGTTACTTTATCTTTTTATATTTTAAGAGCTAACCTACATGATATATGGTTTTAGGATTTTCTGTTCCTATTTCAGATTTCCACCATTCACACCTTTTCTTTTTTATCTTATCACTGGCTGTGAACTATTAAACATGCCTATTCTCTTTCCAAAAATTAAGCTTTAATCCATCTCTTTGATTCAAAGAACATCTGAACAGATGCTGCAAGGAATAACTACATATTGAGAATGACTGTGTGTTAAGCTAAGCAGCTCAACAGAAGGAACAACATACATTCTGAATTTTATTTGGTATTAATGCTATTCACATTTCTGATTGCTGTCAAGTCACAGTGATTTTGGAAGCACTATTATGCTGCATATAAGTATGACCCTACGTATTATAAAATTCTATTAAAATATTTTTTACTCATAATCCCTTTGTTCCCACCATGAATGTTTGCTTTCATTTTTGTTTACAAATTGCTTAGTACCATTCAAAGTGTACGGATATAATACAAGATATTGTACTAGTAACCACACGTTACGTGATTTCCTTTTTAACATTGAAAGCTGTGGTGTTTTTATGTTGTGATCGTACTCAAAATGACAGAAACTCTTAATAGTATCAGTAGTGAATGACATGCAATGTTCTATTAATTGACTAATAATGGTGGCTTCTTACATGCACTGGAATGCTTCATGCAGAGCATCAAGAATGGCCTGAGTGCCATTTATTTTAGCTTTATGGTGGTTTTGTGACATTTTCCATAATTTTAGTAAGTGGATCTCTATGATCCAGAATAAAATACATTTTTACTTCCTTTTTATGGGAGGGAGAAGTGAGATGGAAAGAGATAACTTTCCAAATACTCAGCAAAAAGCATCAAGCAAAATGTTTTTTCAGATTATTGTATGTCCTAAAAACTAGTTTCATTTATTGTACTTTACTACTGCATAAATTGGTTGTGGGTACATTTGAATGACAAAAATACTGAAATCACAAACAAAAAGTACATTTACAATACTAGATCATACTGACATGAGCTTCGAGCAAGTCCTTTAAACTCAAAACATCCTTTTCTAATGCTCACCTGCAACAGTCTGAAGTATCCAGGTATCATTGTTCGCAGTGGAATAAACATTTTCGATCAAGTATTTCTTTTTTGATGCTGCAGAGAGATTGGAGATTATAAGCGAATTATCTCTTCATTAGGATCTTTGTTACAAAATTTCAGCTTCTTCACATTCAGTTTGTGATTGTTTGACACTGCAGCATATGACACTGCTCTGCACTCAATGGCCTTTGTAAGCTCTTTATATACAAGCTTCAAGGAAGAATAAACTGGATAAGTTGCATGAGTTGTCACATGTTATCAATCTGGGTGCTTATATGTTGGCAGCAGGCCTTGAGCTAGAAGGCTAAGATTGTCTGCAATGTATTTACAGAGATAGGTTCAGCTTTATCAGATTTTACACAACGCTGATGGACAGATTAAAAATATAAGACACCTTGGCCTGGAAATTAGATTATGCCCAAATGCTGGTGTAGGGCGAGCACTGCTGGCAGGATCACAGAAAATTAGTCCACTAATAATTTGTTTCCTACTGGAAAGCTACTGGCACTAGTTACAACTGTTGAGGCAACACAGCAGTCATGATGGGGTTGAGTGGCAGGGAGGGAGGCTGTTGGGCTGGGGTCTTCAAAAGGGTCCAGGATTTGAACTGCAGCTGGGAAGGAGTGGGACATTTGTGGTGAATAGTTACCGGCAGTGGCCCGTGGATTTATTATGGAGCCAGAAGGAGCACTCCTGTTCTTCCAGGCTCTACATTAAGGGAAGTGGAAAAACTTAAAACTTTTCAGATGGCAACCTCCAGCAGGATCTTAAAGAGCCTGAAGCAGAAAGTGTGCAGATTTGAACTGACCCTTTTACTTGTCTTGGTTTCGTAATTCTTAATGCCCTCTCCTAGCCCCGGAGAAACCCTAAACAATATGGCAGATGTTCTACTTCCGGCATAACGAGGTTGTGCATGCTGCCTGTCTTGGCTTGCGTTTAAACAGTTCCAGGTCAAAATCTGATTTATGCAGAACACAGTGAATTTTTTAAATGATATTGTGCTCTTACTACATGCTGATGGCATTTTTAATTTGATAATGTTGAACCCATGAGGCTGGAAAACAGATAGCTACAGAGCCTAAAACTTAACCAAGAAGCTCATCAGAATAGTAGTAGTACACTTAGCCCCACAGGCCTGCTCCAACATTGAATTAGATCAAAACTCATATGCATCTCAGCTTCATTTATCCACCTTAGGTCTGTGTCTCCTTACCTAACAGATTTTCAGTCTTTAAAGCTCGAATTGTCCCAGCATCCAGTGTTTCGGCGAGGGAGAGAATTCCAGACTTCTGCTACATATTGTGTGAAAAAGTGCTCGATGATTTTCCTCCTGAGAGGCTGTGCCCTAATTTTAAGATTCTCTTATTGGAGGGAATCGTTTCTGTCAGACAGATTTTCCATTTTGGGCACAACTGGCAATTCCAGCACAAAATGCATGCAAAAATCATGTCCATTTTGAAGAGCATGCCTACCCCACTCCATGTTCGCTATATATCACCAAATGCAAAATCTGCCACGAACCAATGAAATCAGGTAATATTTTAAAATGTAAGCTTTTTAAACTTTTGTTTTTTAAAAATATTCTACAATATATTTAAGGGTATCTTGGTAAGGTTTAATCAATATAGCTGGAAATGGATTTATCACAAAAAAAGTCTGCACTTTAAAATCAATGCCAATCCTTCCCTTTGTGAGTAAACTGATGTTAAATTACTGAAAGTGACTAAGAAAATAATTTTGTACTTTTTCAAGTGTCAAATCAAGTGCAACAAATTTGTATATTAGTAAATTTGACTTTGGGTGTTAGTAGAAAAGAGTCAATATTGATTCAGTTGCTCGTTATGCATCTCTCCTAATTTTCATTTCTATTGACTACAAGGGTGTTGTCAAGAAGCACTTTCACTCAAAGGGTAATGGGAATCTGGAACACTCTTCCCTCAAAAAGGCTAAATCAATTGAAAACTGTCATTAATATATTTTTGCCAGAAGAGGGCATTAAGAATTACGGAACCAAGACAAGTAAAAGGGACAGTTCAAATCTGGACATTTACTGCTTTAATTACCAAAATTCCAAAACAGCAGGTTATAACATCACAAGTGGCTCGCCACTAACTAATGACAGCAGCCCTCCAATGGCTGTTGTTGCACAGCATATTCCACACAGCATTGCTCTTGGTTCAATCTGGGAAGGGAGCTGACCTCTCTTTATTAGCAATACACTTATGTGCTATCAACAGTTGGTTTTCAATTTTAGGAGATAACTATATCTAGAGATTTATACTTTTCTTTCTGCCTACTGTGAATCTTAAAATCCATTTTTTTCCATGGCTGGCAAGGCTACAACTGAAAATCTTTTCACTAGAACTATATCACAAATTGTAAATTGAGTGTATTGTTGAACATAATCGCCATCTCAGTTTCAAATATTAATTTATTTTTGGCCTTATTAACCTTTGGCACTACATTTGCGATTTGTGTATCTCCAGATTCTGCTGCTCCGCTATCCATTTAGACTTATTTTCCAGGGAGTACATGGCCTTTTTATCTACCCTATCAAAATGTACCACCCCACGCTTACCTATATTGAAGTTCAATTGCCAATTACAGGTCCATTCTATAAATTTATTAATGTTTTTCTGTGCTTTGTCACAATCCTCCTCCTTAGTAACTACACCCTCCGATTTGGTGTCATCTGCAAATTTTGAAATTGTACTTCCAATTACTGGGTCCATTTAAGTAGTGAACAGCAGTTGTCCCAGCATTGATCCTTGTGGAATATCACTTCCTAACTTTTCCCAGTCTGCTTAACTTACTTTAGCCCCTACCTTCTGTTTTCTGTTTTATAACCAAGTTGGTATCCATTTTGCTAGTTGTCCCCTGGCAAACCACATGTTTTGGTTTTAGACATGAGTCTACTATGCATTATCTTATCAAAAGCCTTTTGGAAATCATTGGGTGGGATTTTCAATCACCAACAAGGTCAGAAAGGGTTGTGGGCGCGATTTAAAAATTGTGTTCCTGGAGAGTGTCGCTGGGTCCTGATGCTTTCAGACTCACTCCAATTTTCAAAGGGCAGGAGGTTAGGGAACTCACTCATCTCCAATTAACAGCCCATCAAACTCCTCAAACAGCTAACTAATGGGCTGGGGAGGACACAAAGACAATTTTCTGCAAACCTGGTGCATATTAGGGCACAGCTGTTGGGTTCAATGCATGGAGAAGTGAAAGTTCTTTCATACAATAAAAAAATCGCACTGGAGATGCGCATTACCTTTGATTTAGTGGTAAGGTCATTTTCATGAGCATTTATATTGCTGGCTCTCCAAAGAGCATGGCAGATTCTGGAGCACAAGGCTTCAGAACTATTGTCGGAATATTGTTAGGGCCCTTGGCCTTTGCCATTTCCAGTATCTTCAGCTGTTTCTTGATATCATGTGGAGTGAATCAAATTGGCTGAAGACTGGCATCTGTGATGCTGGGGATCTCCGGAGGAGGCCAAGCTGGATCATTCACTCGGCACTTCTGGCTGAAGATTGTTGCAAATGTGATGGAGTCAGGAGGCAAGTTACTTGCTGTAGGATTCCTAGCCTCTGACCTGCTCTTGTAGCCACAGTATCTATATAACCAATTCAATTCAGTTTCTGGTCAAGGGTAACCCCCAGGATTAACATCCTGGGGGATTCAGCAATGGTAGGGTGTGGTGGAAGCAGATTCAAATGTGGTATTCAAAAGGGAATTGGATGAGTACATGAAGAGAGAAAAGAAATTGCAAAATTATGGAGAGAAGGCCAGGGAGTGGGACTAGCTAAATTGCTCTTGCAGAGCCTCAAATGGGTCAAGTGCCCTCCTGCTGAGCTGTAACCATTTTATGATTCTATGAAATTCTGGCATGCACTTATACCACTAAGGATGCATGTTATGATCTCCCTAGAGATCAATATCATTTAAACAGAAATCCAAACTTCCAGTTAATAGCTGTAAGAATGGCACATCAAGATTTCACATTTAAAAACCTTTACTGTAACAAATGACTAAAAGCACTAACACTATGTTCTTTACATGGGCAAATTATACAGAGAGGAACATTCCCCTTTTATACTTATCACAATCTCCACGGAATTACAGTCTTTATAGCAAACAGTCCACATATTTGCTCCTGGCTTCCAGTGGTTACCTGTATCCCCATTTCAAGTAGTAACTTCGAGTGACCGTCTCCAGATGTTTTCCACAGTTTTCAGAGTTACTTAAATCAGGAGTAAATACTGTTCTAATGGTTATTCTTTTCCTGGCCATGCCTGAACAAGTCTCTCAAATTCCGTAGAAGGCATCTCTTCAACTAGAAACAATCTCTCTCCCCCGCATCCGGTTGTGCTGCCTTGCAATGTCAAACAGCTGCTTCTCTCTGACGGCCACACAGAACTGATGTTTATCTGTGAGATTCATTGATTTGTAGTGAAGCCTAAAAACTGATCTCAAAACGGCTTCCCCTGCTCTCTTTCTCAAGGCAATGTGAAACATATTAACCTTGTATCTAGATATAAATGTAATTAGCTATCCTTAATCCCAACTCTGTTTCATTTTACAAGTAAATGGGCAGTTTACAGCATTACTTTTTACAACCTGGTACCAGAGGGTACCAGTCTCTAAACTCAGACTGCTGCCATTGTCTCCAAGCATAAAAGCCTTGCACTTTCTTCTTAGTAAAACAATATAAGCCTTCCTTTGATCTCTCACAATCAAACCAACCAGGGTTAATGTCAGGCAGACTTCAGAGCAGGTCACATAGCCTTCTTCATTTACCCTAATTTTAAATATACAGTCCCAAAACATCAATCTTATAAACCTCAATTATAACAGGCATAATGGGGAACCATCAGATGATGTGGTGGAGGTTGCCCACTTTGGAGTAGGTGGAATGTGCAAAGATCAGTTTCCATTCACAAGGAAAACATACTTTACATAGCTCATTGGCTCTTTTTAAAAAGGTGGCTTAAAAAGCTTCACAGATTTTCAAAACATTTAGAGGTAACACCATGACTCAGGCTTGCATCCTCAATTACGATCTCCCCCTCTACAATTCGCCACTACTGAAGCATATATGCTTTATTTACTGTGTATTGGCCACTACTGTTCCCTTCAGTTAGGGATGAGGAAGCACCTGACCGAGGGGGTCTCCTCCCACAGCTCTTCAGTTAGAGCTATGGCAAGTGTGTAGAAGAGGCATGAATTTTCAACCCCATGGAAATTAATAGGAACCTAGAAATAAACTTTATCTGGCTCCCGAGGCGCTATGATACACAACTCCACTCTCCATTAAGACAAACCAGTCATGCACTCCATGCTGACACTTCAGTGTAGCACCGTAGGAGTGCTACATTTTCAGGGATGAGACACTAAATTAAGCAGTCAGTTCAGGTGGACCATTAATGGTACTTATGGTACACGTGCAGAGCTGAGATTTCTCCTGGTATTCTGGCTCAACATTTCTTTCATAGCCAACTACCAGAACAAAAATTAATCACTCATTCATCTCATTTGCTGTTAGTTTTCCCCTGATTTTCATTTCCACCAAACATAGGAACAGGAATATTCCATTCAGTCTGTGACCCTTTTGAAGTTATGAAACAAGACAGACAGGCAAATAACCAGCTAATCTGTTGGGTTTGTCTCATTCTGGCATGATTGGAACTTAAGCACACCGTCACCCTTATTCCCATAAATCTCAAGGGAGAGAGAGAGACAAGAAAAAGGGGGGAAATTGGCTAATTAAATAAAAACTCTGGTGCACTCCTCCCCTGCCTTAAAGGTGATTGAACAATCTCCAGGAGAATAGTGTGACTGGGTGACAAAACCATCATCTACCTTCTACATGCACATATGTTTGCCATTCTCAGCAACTCATCCAGCTCCCTTTGGAATGCTTGCAGCAAATGTTTTGCACTTGCTGGCAACTTAATTCAGAGATTGCTGACAAAAAAACATCAAACCTGGTTCTATTCTTACTAATGTCCTTTAGTCCTTCCTAACTTCCCACTTTTTTCTGCTCATAAGAAAAAGCTGCCCATAACAGAAGAGGACATGAAGGAAGGAGGGTCTCACAATTATAGTCTCCTAGACAGATTTCAGGAGGTCCTTCTAGCCTTAGAAATCAAAGGATGTGGAGGCTTCCTTCAAGTTTGACACCTGTGCTGTCCTCTATTATTCTTCCTCTTCCAACTCACTTAGTAACAGACGCCGTACCAAATAGCATCAAAATGTACAGATGCCATTTCTGTCTGAAGTGGTTTCTTGCTGCCAACATTCTAACGTAAATGGTTCTTTTGCAATATTCATCTCCATCATTAATGAGACAGTCATTATGAGAACAAAGAAGGTATCATCTTGCAACACCCTGCACCACTGATTATTCTCACTGTTGATGCCACCAGCACAAGCACACTTGATCTGACAGATTGTAATAGATTGAAAAAGAAGCACTGAACAAAGGTGTGGAGGAGGAAGTGGAGGCAGCAAGAAACTTGAGCCTGCTGGCTGGGCCCACTCAGCTGCCAAACCCAGGGATTGGAACCTCATGGGACCTACATCTTGAGGTTGGCTGCAATCTGAGTGCCAATGCTTTCTCCAGACATTTGAGAGCATGAGAAAAGTTTCCAAGGTTTGGTAGAAACTGTGAACAAATCCATCAATCATCTCTGCAATGTCGCATGATGTAGTTTCCAGCAATTTCATGGAATCTGCAGCTAAAGCCCCAATGACAAAGACGCCAAGCTCAGTCAGTCTATTTCCTGAGCTGAAATTGAGACACCAAGGATTCCAATGTACAGAAATCTTATCAACTTGTGAGGGACTCAGTTTGAAAGAATTTTATTGCTGGCCAGGGTTTTTTCTCCTGTCAGCCTTCAGATACCTTGTAGAACCACCAGTAACAGGGAAATTGAATAATGCAATCTGATTTTTTTTAGTCCACCTGTGTTGGTAGATGGGGTTTCATTGTAACATTTCAGCCAAAAGTTGACATTTCCAACAATTAACGGGGATAAAATGACTGCATTTTCTATCAACTTTGTTATGACTTCACTTCTGACATGGCAGAATAAGGTAGCAGCAGATGAATGATAATAACATGTACCAAGATGTCAACATATAGTTGATAATGGTTGGTATGTTTACTGGGTCATTGCATTGTTTACATGTTAGGACAGTGGCTAGCATTAATATGCTCTTACACGTTTTGAGAAAATACTCTTAATCCAGATTCCACTGGCTGCAAAATTGCAGATGGCTAGAATTAGGCCTAAAGTTAGCAAATTCATGGTTATAATATCTGCTAAAACAGCTAACTTGTTGTATAAAAGATGACAGTATCTAACATTTTGAAAAGCAGTAACTGAATAGTTCACTGTGCAAAGTTGGAAATTTCCAAAGAGAAACATATTGATTATTTACCAGCTACTGACGTACATTTTACGTCAAACAGGTAACCTATTGTGCAAAAGGAGACCCTTTTGGATATTTTGAAAGCAATTCATTGTGCAAAGTGAACATTTCCAAGAATCAAAAAATTGATTAGTTGCCATTAACCTATTGAGTCAATAATTTGTATTGACAAATTGAACTGTATTAAATTAACAAACCATTTTTAATTGAGATTCATGTCAATCACAAATTAAACTAGATTAAAAATGCCTTTGTTTTGGGGCAAAAAAATCCAGGATCAGGCAGAGAAAGAAACTTTGATAAAATGGTTTGTACCGATATGGATTGAACAATTCTGTTCTTCAGCTCAACATCGAATTAGATCTTCCGTGGTTACTATACCACCTAACCTGTTTACTAAATACTGGTCCAATCTTTATGTATGAATATTATTCCTATTATAATTCTATTATATTATACTATTATATTCGTTATATTATCCATTTAGCATTCTACTAAAATGCCGCTGCAGTTCCAGGTTCCAATTTCCATACCACTACGCATTTGTATTTGTAGTGGTTTGTATTTGTAGTGAATCTACAGTTCCGGTTGTACAGAAAGTACTGTATTGTACTGTATCGGTAAACCAATATATGTTGGGTCTTAACCAGGGTGAAAAGAAAACCTGCACAATCCTGAACAAGAATGGCAGAGAAACTATGTTATCTATAAATCCAACATGGATTGAACAAAATGAATGAGTCAAGGTTGCCAAGCAGGAGAAACAACAGATGGCAAGAGTAATTCATGTGCCCATATAGGGTTACACTGTTTTTACACTAGGAAACAGAGTCACTAGCATCAATGAAATTTGTAAGCTCACAGCTGAAATTATGGCAATTTTTTCATACAAATTTAAAATCTATGAGAAAAATTATGTTTTAAAGCTTCAGGCAAATAAGGATCAATCAGAATTACTAAAAAAAAAAACTATCCTTTTGTACTGGAGTGTCAAAGTTAGAACAGCACAGAAATATGCCATTTGACCCACTGAGTCCATGCTGGCGCTGTATAGCATTCCAATCAGTCCATTGCCCCACTGAATCCCCATAGCCTTGCAAGTTTATTTCCCTCAAATGCCCATCCAATTTTCTTTTGAAATCATGAATCGTCTTCGCTTCATGTATTCCCTACCTAGAACTCGCAATCTAAGGTCAGGGCAATCTCCAATTGATTAGAACATTAACTATTTTGACATTTCATGAGGAACAATAGAAGCCACAGTAGCTGTGGCACAGTTGGTAGCACTCTCACCTTTGACTCAGAAGGCTGTGGGTTCAGGTACTACTTTAGGGCTTAAGTATAAAAACCAAGGCTGGCACTCTAGTGCAGTATCAAGGGAGTGCTGCACTGTTAGATGAATCCCTATCTGCCCTCTCAGGCAGACATTCCATGGTACTATTTCGAAGAAGAGCAGGGGAGTTATCCCTGGTGTCCTGGCCAATATGGATCCCTAAACCAACGTTGCAAAAACAGATTATCTGGTAATGATCATATTCTTGCTGCTTGCAGGAGCTTGTTGTGTGCAAGTTAGCTGCTGCAATTCCTACTTTACAATAGTGATTACACTTGAAGAGTACTTCATTGGCTGTAATGTGCTTTCAGGTGCCAGTGGTCATGGCGCTGTATAAATGTACATCTTTCCTTTTTATCTGAATGTTTTTCCTTTCAAGATAAACATTGCAAGCACAAACTGCTGTAATAAAACTCCAGGCACTTATGGGAATTACATTATGCAACACAATCTGAAACAAACATCCAAGCCTCTACAAAATCTTAATAGCATCCCTGAAGATTGCATTGGATAGTAACAGTGTTTTATTCCCAAAGAGGAAAGTACTTTACTTAATAACTGCTCTTCAAAAGCAGTACCAACCATTCATTGTCAACTTATTTTTAAAATACGGGATGACAATCATGATTGGATGAAAGCCAGTGTGAATTCTATCTCAGTATCAGATTACTAAGGCTGCCATAGAGTAGTTTCAGTTTAGATTCTCCATTGCCAGGTACATCATATTGGACCCAAAAAAGATCCCTTACCCTGCTGGTCCCCAAAAAGGGGTCATCACTAATTGTCAAAACTTGTGAGCATTATGATGAGTAGCACAACACAACACATTATGTTAATGTATTGCTGCCAATACCATCCTCTTAATCACAGTATAGACACACACCATATCCCAAAACACAATTTCATTATTTTGAGGTACAAAGCTTCAGCAGTAAACACTTCTCTTTCTGCTATCCATTCGAAATTTAAGCTTGAGATCTTATAAACAGCTGTTATATTTGAATATAACTATATTGTGCAAGTGTACATATATACCTAGAATGTCACAATGTTATGTAGTAGTGAGCAGTCAGTGCATTGAATAACAATTTGAACATGAACTTCTGCATTGTGGCAGAGTCGGATTGCCACTCTGCTCCTAGTTTCCTACCTCGAAATCCAGGCGATCCTTTCTCGCCTGACTTTCCGACTCAAGCTGGGTGAGAACGCCCCCTTTTTAAGACATGTGCTGACGTAAAGCAGGTTAAGTTTAAAGCTCTAGCTACTTTCAGAAGCCAAGGAGAAGGTAAATTTGTAAGTTAAATGGGTAGGATTGGGGGCCAGGAGGGAGGGAAAGAAGAAAAAAAATTGGGTGGTCAGGGGGAGTGTTGGCTGGTCAGTGAGTGGGGGCGGCTGCTGGGTAGGTCAGCTGGCATGGAGAAAAGAAAAAGGTGGGTCAGGTGGTCAGAGAGGGGGTTGGTCAGGCAGCTATCCTATGGGGGTGTTGGCCATGGGTTGGTGGGGCAGTGGTCAGTACTATAGTTACCAGGAGTTAGAAGTGGTTTTAATTCTTCTACCTTCTCCTGGGTAGCTATTACTATAAGACAGTCGGAACTGTCTGAAGTTTGCAATTTAAATCGTACTTTTGGGTTGTTCTTTTGCAGACCATTCGCCCCATGGAAGCTTGAACTTCCCGGGCAATCCTTTCCCATGGAAATACCAGTCGGCGTGGTGGTGGTGGGCATTCCTCAACACATCTTTGGGGTACTCCCCCGTTAAACACTCCAGAGCCCACAGGTCAATATATCAATCTGCCAGCTGCAAAGAGAGCTGCAAGAAATACACCCAATGAAAGCTCCAGTCTGTCTAAAAATGTGTGATGATTTCAAACTTCTGGGAACCACAAGACATAACACCAGCCTCCTGGAAACAACTTCCAGTAATTGTCAATCTCAATTTCCTTACCAGTGTGGTAAGTGAACCTTTTGTCCAGGTCAGCTTGTGATATGTCACCAATTTGATGTTTTAAATGTCCAAGTCCAAGGCAAATGACAAAATCATCAGACTTGTTTGCTCCTAACTGCTTAATCAGATTTTGCAAACGATTTTGGCAAAAGGACATGTCAGTTGAGAGATTGACTCCCAATCCTTCCTTCCAACCACTATGAACTGAGCTACAGATTAATGTAGATACTGAGCAAAGAATACTGAGCCATGAACATAAGAAATAGCAGCAGGAGGCCATTCAGCCCATCAAGCCTTCTCCACCATTCAATTGTGATTGTGTCCTTAATTCCATTTTACTTGCTGTCCCCCATAATACTTGACTCCTTCGTCAATCAAAAGATCTATCTAAATCAGCCTTGAGTATATTCAATGACTCAGCCTCCAGTCGCTAGGGGGGAAAGTTCCAAACAATACCAGCTCTCAGAAAAAAATTCCTCATCTTAATCTTGAATGCAGACCCCTTGTTTTTAAACTGTGTCCTCTAATCTGTTTTGTTGAACCTTATTTGGACACATCTTAAACATAAGGTTAACTGAACTACAATTAGCTGTTTTTTGTCCCTTTTGAATCACATCTAAGTTCAAGTTAGCATTCACCAAAACCCCAAGGTACTGACATGAATGACCAAGTGGGATGGGTAACCTTGGTGTTTTCTGATCACCCACCACCATATGCCACTGGTTTTTCCTTTATTCTGGATAGCAAACAGAGCAGATTAAATTGCCACAGAAACTGCCAATAACACAAAATCATGTGCATAAGAAAGCAATGCAACTATTTCAAAAATATCTGGAATAGTCATTCCAAGACCTCTAATTACAATACATTATTGACAAAGACTTTGACTGGGCCAATGTGGATAGTGGATAACCTTGCCTCATTGTTCTTTTGAGAAAAGTAGGCACAGGGTCTTCCAGTTATCTTTAGCTGTCAGCTTCTTTGCAAGAAATACATCTAGCGCCTGATCAAAAGCCTTATTATAACAACTGATTGAAAACAATCTGTGCCTTATGAAATCATCATCAGAAAAAAGTTACAGCATCATAGGGGGCCATTTGGCTCATCATGCATGTACTAGCTCCATGATTGGATTTGACAACCAACACTACAAATTTCTCACTATCATCCAATGTGCATGCCTGAAGAACAACTGATATTTGAGATTGCTTCATGGTTTTGGTCTTAGGAGCCCTCTTATGATAGAAATTACAAAAGCGTTATAGAACACCATCGGTACGGATGTTTGAAGCATCATCTTATCCCCCAGCCTCAGATCAGTCCCCATGCGAGTTTGCGTACCAAGCACCGATCACTAAAATATTGACCAGCAGCTTTTAAGAATTTGCCATATTATCTACGTTTGTCACCCTATCATTAGCTAAGCAATTCGTCCTGGACTCTAATTCATCCCAATGAACTGATACATTAAAACTAACCCACTACAATGGTTAGAATAAAACATTAATATGTGCAACTTACCTTTTGTTCCTTCATGCATACCAAGGGGCAGGGATCAGGTCAAAGAAAGGAAGTCAATTTCCACAGATTAATAAGAACTACTTCATTGCTGATGTACAATATCAGAATGTGATGTTGATCTCTGCTACAGTTGTGAATGAACGTTGGATTAATCTTAAGGTGTGCAGTTTTATGCACATTAAAATTAGTAGCCAAATTGATTTTATTGCCATTGGTTATGTCCTATGGAGTAGTAGATATCCATTCATATCATTTCCCTAATTTTCAAACATTTCCAATGTTTTTTTGCTCCAAAAATCAAGCTTGTGACTTGTTTTTTGCAGATATCAAAACTTAAAGCAGCAAGATGATTTTAAAATGTGTTTAGGGTATGGGCCTTGTTTGAAGACAGCATGATTTGAAAAATAAGCACTACAATTGTAGCCTCTTTCTGACTCATAATCCCTTCTTGTAGAGTGATGGGCATCACAAAATTTACCCATGCACTTTATGAATGATCAATATTGCAAACTTAAAATAAGTAGCTTAAAGCTGGTAGTCTAACAGTTGAGGAAGCTTAAAAATGAAAAAAATAGCATGCATACTCACCTGTTTAAGTTCATGTTGTAATTCATAGTTATGAACTTGCTATTGTCCTATAGTAAACAAATCAACCTGTAGGTCATTCCATGTCAAAACTCCAGTGAACAAGATGGAACTCCAAACAATAAAGCCCTGCTTCTAATCTAGAATTATTAACTTTACACAAATATCAAGTTCGCCCTCCAAGCCCTTGCTCTTTTGAGTATAGATGCCATCAGTTAAAATGCAACAAGGAACAGATGGAAACAATGAAATTAATGGAGGTTTTTCAAAATTGTAATTCTTTATCTGTTAATTATGTTCGATGATATGGATAACCATAAGATATAAATAGGGGTTCTTAAAAATGTGGCAAGCCACTCTGTTTGGAACGCTCTGAAGAAGAGCCATATGGACTCGAAACTTTAACTCTGTTCCTCTCTCCACAGATGCTGCCAGACCTATGTTTTTCCAGCATTTTGTTTTTGTTTCAGATTTCCAGCATCCACAGTATTTTGCTTTAATCTGTATAGAACTTGTTGAGTTATGTAATTTTAATATATAGATTTGATAGAGGTATTCAAAATCATGAGGGGTCTGGACAGGATAGGGAGAAACTGTTTCCAGTCATGAAAGGATCGAGAACAAGGGGCCACAGATTTAAAGTAATTGGCAAAAGAAGCTAAAGCGATATGAGAAAAAACTTTTTCACTCAACGAGTGGTTAGATTTAGATACACTGCCTGAGAGTGTGTGGTGGAGGTGGGTTCAATCAAGGCATTCAGAAGAAAATTAGACTTGTTTTCTGAAAAGGAAGAATGTACAGGGTTTCGGGAAGAAGACAGGGAATGGCAAGAGCTGATCAGAATTGACTTGCCAGCCAATCAGGAACCTTTTCTCCTGCAGCATAAACTATTGTAATCATTTGAAATTCAACATTCTTGCATATGTCCTGATGAGTGCAAGCTGAAAAGCTTTGGCAACATATCTCTCTTTTCAACAAATTTTTAAACTTAAAAATTTGATTCATTTTAGCTAATATTTTCTTGTATTGAATTCACTTTCCAAAGGGTTTTTTCATTATTTCAATTAAAACAAAAGCTAAATGTAATGGCAGATAAAACAAAAACATTGAAATTGTCCAGTCACCAATGTTATAGGGTAGAAGAGAGTGCTTCTACCTGCATCCCTTGTCAAGCAAGGTAAGTGTGAAGAGAGCATTTGACAGAAATTCAACAGGAAAATTGTAAATATAACAGGGAATTATTTAATGAAGTTTAAAAAGTTACAAATTTTCCAATCAGGGAGAGAGCATTGGGGAATTCTAAACTTAAACAAGAAACTAGATTTCAAACTGCAATAATTTGAAGGTGAACCTTTGTAAAATGTATTTCAATTACACAAAATCTTGTTGGTTTTGAAAATGTGCCTTTTCAAATGAGAGATGATGTAATACAGATTTGGTAGGACTTTAAAAAAAGTAGTTTCTGAAATGTAATGATTTTTTGTGCTTATGAATCATAAAGTTTGTTATATAAATTAAGGTGATAGCAAACGATCCAAGTGTTTTAATTATCTCCCTGTTCCAATATTCAAGCAATAATAGCACTTATGCACTGAACTTGTTACTATTTGCGAGACAATTAAGAATTTGGATTTGGCACATTACATTTTTGTTCTAGTTTTACACAGCAAGTTTAAGAATTGCTCTATGCTATACCAAGGGGAAAAAGACACTTTCTACCTACAAGTTAACTAGCTCAAGTCTCCACAGCATAACCATGTCTGACCAATGTACCAATGAATAAATTATTCCTTTTTTTTACAAAATAGATAAACGAGGATTTAAATCCCAAGATTACATCATGAAAACATGGAAAACCACAAAACAAAAAACTATGGTGTAGGATTATGTAGGGAATAATTGTTAGTGAATTATCCACCACATTCAATCTCATCAAGCAGCTCGAATAACAAAGCTTGAGTAGTCCAAGGCCACCTTCTGAAACTCAAGATGACAGCTTTGAGTTCACCTGATCTATTTATTTTAAACATACTGTGAAGCTAACAGGACAGACTTAGTATATTGTAGATCCTTTCTTCACCAGCGACTGGCAAAGTGGCACATGCTATTCAATTTGGTTGATGTGCAATAGAACTACACAACTATTGAGTAATTTTCCATGATACAAACTTGGACTGTAATCAGATTTACTGCTTCAGTGTGTTTGGTTCACTACTTATAAAGCATGGAAAACCATGGGTTAGCATTGTGCAGTTCTGCATTGGGAAACACCAAAATAACAAAGAAATCCCCCAAGTTTGCCCAAATTTATGACATGATCTAACATTTCTGCACTAAAGAATCCCAGGCAGATTGGAGAAAGAGGGACGGAGGGTTGGGGGAAATCGGAAAAAAAAACTCAAATATAATTGGAAATGGTAAATTGTTTAACTGGTGTACAAATGCAAGACTAAAGTGAATCACAATGTACAGAATACTTCCTCTTCAAATCCAAGCAACTACCAATTATGCTGCAATGAACACAGACATTAACTATTTATTTATTCAAAACACAGAGTAATGGAAAGCTCAAAATAACACTCTAAGATCTCAAATCTAGCCCTTCTTTAGGGTACCTTAAGTGAAAGTTCAATTTTAGTCACGGCCAGGCTTCTTAAGTGATTGCATATGGCAGATTATTAAAGCCCAGCTAAATTATAATTCTTCATTTATATAACATTTTACAGCCAGACAAGAAGCCATCTGGTCTTCTTTCACATAAGCAGTTACCTTAGATCTCTTCAAGTACTAAGAGATATTGTGGAAATTAATTTGCCAAGATTAATCCTTAATATATTCACGTAGCTGCTTAGCCTGAATAGATTAATTTATTAAAAACGTGAAATTTACTGAGAAAAAAAATTCTGAGAGTTGTAAACTAAACCTCCACATGCTAATGAAACTATTTACAGCCTTTTACAGATGACTAGACCACTCCCAACGCCTCACCTCCAGAGTCCAGCAACAGGGTGGGACTGCCCTCATCTGGTTCCATTCCTATCTATACAGTCATAACCAGAGAATCCCCGAAATGGCTTCTCTTCTCACTCTGTTACCATTTTGGCCCCCTTTATCTCTCATGTGAAAATAGATCAAATCACACATGTATCATGCTGATAACCAGCGTCATCTCACCTACACCTCACTCGACATCACCTCTGCTTCAGATCTGTCACATTGCTTGTAATGACATCCAATATTGCATGAGCAGAAATTTCCTCCAGTTAAATGTTGAAAAGACCAAAGCTTTTGCTTTTGGTCACTGCCACAACCCAATTCCCAATACACTGATTCCATTCCTCTACCTGACCACTGTCCGAGACTGACCCAGCATCCTTGCCATCATATTGGACTGAGCTGAGCTTACATACCCATACCCTTTCCATGGTCAAGCCCACTTACTTGCACCTCTGTAACACTGACTCTCTCCATCCCTGTCTTAGCTCATCTGCTGCTTAATTCCTAATCCATGCCTTTGTTACTGCTAGACCCAACTAGCGTCATGCTCTAAGATAAAAGCAAATTACTGCTGATGCTGAAAATCTGAAATAAAAACAGAAAATACATGAAAAACTCAGGTCTGGCAGCATCTGTGGAGAGAAACAGAGTTAACGTTTTGAGTCCATATGACTTCTTCAGAGTGCTGAAGAGTCATATGGACTTGAAACGTTAACTCTGCTTCTCTCTCCACAGATGCTGCCAGACCTGCTGAGATTTTCCAGCATTTTCTGTTGTTATTTTAGCTTCATACTCTTCTGACTGGCATCCGTAAACTTGAGTTCATCCCAAAACTCTGCAGTCCATATTCTAATTCACACCAAGACCAATTTACTCCTCACTCTTGCTTAATTAATCTACATTAACTCCCAGTCTGGCACCACCTTGATTTTAAAATTCTCAACTTCGTTTCCAAATCTCTCAATGGTCTTGCCCCTCCCTATTGCTGCATCCACCTCCAACTCTGAAATCTATATACTCCTCCAATTCTGGTCTCTTGTGCTTTCAGGATTTTCATTGCTCCACCATTGGATCTGTACCTTCAGCTGCCTGTGCCCCAGGAAGAAAAACCTTCCTTTTACATTTATGTCTCTGTAAATAACATGTTTTTATTTCTGTTGGACTGTGGAGTAAAATTACAATGGCTTCAGTTTGAAAGATATGTCTACTGGAACAGTGCAATGGATATATACAATGTTGCTGTCTTGGAACAGAATGTGCCATGAAAGGCAGGATGGTGCCAAGGAGTATAGTCTAATGGGGAACTGCCTGGCAACGTCTTAATTGGTGACCAGGGTTTGTGTGAGACCAGTGCAGAGAGAAAAACTCCTAGCCTGAAAAGACCTAAAACCTCTTTACCCTGTGTGTGTAAGTTTCCAGTAATTCTACAATAATAGCTAGCTGGGTTTTTTTCCTCATATCTCTATAACCTGCTCTCTCTCTCTGAAAAACCCCTGTCAAGAGGAAAGTCACCCTTAGCGACACTGAAAAGCAAGTGCTCAACCAGTGAACTAAAGACCGAGTGTGCTGGGAAGTCCACTGTATGTCATCAACAAAGAACTGAAAGGAATTTGGAAGGCATCGATCAAAACCAACCCATCAAATCCTGTACTCCAGAATTGGTGCTATTGAACTGTTTTATCCCACCCTTAAAACCCATGTTTTTGTGTGTCTTGTATGTGTGTATAGGGATTTAAGAAGGGGGTGGAGTTTAGGTTAAAGAGTTAGAAATTAATTCATATTTCTTTCTTTTGCCACTGGTTAAAGACAATTTGTTCAATAAACAGTTAATTACTTATTAGGCTTACAAACCTGGTGCTCGTATTCTATTAACCTAAATTAAACAATTAGGTGTTTGGTCAAACTTTTCATATTTGTCGCGACTCAGGGAGCAGTGAAGCTTGATATTGCAGCCCACTATCCCAGTGAGTCGTGACACTTCTCTCCTCCTTAATGCACTCCTTAGAACCCATCTCTTTTTGTCGCCTGTCTTAATATACTTATTTGCCTTGTATCAAATTTTGTTTGATAATGCTCCTATGAAGCGCCGTAGCATGTTTTAGTACTTTAAAAAGTGTTTATGGAAATACAAGTTTATAGTAACAGGACTAAGCCTAGATTAAAACTCTTAGTAAATTTCGTTTTCATAGCACTAATTTTTCAAAGTTTTCCTGATGTATATTGATTACACAATTGGCAATCTTAAGAATCCCTCACTATAATAGTTAACCCTACAAAACAAAGCTTCACTATGTTAATAACAGGTGCATTTTGCTTCCACTGCAAATTAAAGCTTGGCTGTCTTCTTCCTGATATTATTTGGCAGATTCACATAATGAGAAAGAGCCCAGCTATCTTTGAAGCTTGTCTTGAGTATCTGAAAAAAATTACCATTAACACGCGTATGTTACAAAATACACAGAGAATTCATGATGGTACACAATTTCTAGCAAGCATTTCTAACAAGACACTGGCAGGCAATATTTTGAAAGATAATTCATAAGATCTAAATGTTAATTTCAGTCTTCAATGCAAAAACCAATATTCACAGTAATGTCATGTTTTTGAAAGTTGCCTGCAAACAATATATTTAAATTAATTCAGTTACCTTGAAAGCTTGAAAAGCAAGCATAGTTCTTCAAATAGCAAAAGTGTTTTTGTGAAAATCAAGTATTATCCTTTACCCATTTCATTTCCTGGTCTGATTAGGTCAGGATTTCAGTGATCAAAAAGTAGAAAAAAAAGTAGACTGCATTGGCCTTCTCTGAAAGAGATCACGAAAGTGACTCAATATTTAAATATTAATAAGATGCATCTTTAAAAAATTATACATAATTACAACATTCACAAATTAGTACAATTATGTATCTGATGATTACACATGGATCCTCTGCAGTGAATCCTTTCAGATGTACTCTTGCATCTCCCCATTTTTTTCTTTGAAAAGTTAGGATACCTCTGGTAACACTGATTAAAATCCACCATCTTCAGGTGACTCAGCCACAACTGCCATGCTAAATATCAAAGCCCTTGGTTGTTGCAAGGTCCAGTGGCAAAATGAGTAATAAGATTATTCAACATATTCTACAAGAAACTTTTAGCAGGAAATCTAGTACTGAAGGAAGCCTGTGAGCATGCTGGGAAAGGGGAAAATTAGAGTCCTTTTATGAATGAGATGGTGAGAAAGTTTAATGCCAGAACCAATTGCAGCAGTGGATCATTCTCCATCAGAAACTGCACCCATTACAACAGTGACTGAGCTTCAAAAGTATTTATTTGGCTGTAAAATACTTGGAACATACCAAGATTGTGAAAGGTGCTATATAAATGCAGGTTTTTTCTTTTTCTAATATAACCGTCAGCTACTGAATGCATAATTCCACAGTGAACTCTCTGTATAGGTAATAGAAGATCATTACCAATACAGCAGAAGGCCTTGCAATCAGAGTGGGGCAGATCTCATCTAATCTAAATGGCACCTATTCCTGAAAGGGACAACAAATTTAAACAATGTATTTCCTTTCTTTGCCTCCCAATGATTAGGTGGATTTATTTTCTCCAAAAGGTTGTCAAGTGTAATGAACAAATTCTTCCCTCCTTACTTCTTTAAACTCAGTTAAAATCTCACTCCAAATCCAAAACTTTAGATACAACTTCTATTTTGAATATGGGTAGACCAATCTACAAGTCTCATTGATGAAAAACTGAAGTCATTCTACTGTTTCATCAGTGTGCATCAATGGACATACCTTCATCATTCACTATTTTCTTCAATCTAGATCAAATAACAAAATATGCTATATCTGGCATTAAATCCCTATTGTCCTTTCAGGTAGATACTGAGAAGCTGTTTCCCTTGGCTGAAAAGTCTAGAACTAGGGGGTATCGTTTCGGGATAAGGGGTCGACCATTTATAACTAAGAATAGAAAGAATCAGACAAGTGACAATAGATTACATTAGGCAAGTGTAATGAAGCTAGGAATCAATATTTTAATAAGATCAGCCATATTTCAGCACTGATTAAACGTACTTTAAAAATTAGTGAATAAACCATTCAAGTCAAAGCTATAATTGCTTTACCATTTTACAAGTGCTACTTCCATAAAGACCTACTACTGTACAAGTGTTCTTCTGTACTGAGCGTGAAACATAAATCAAAATATTTCTTATATAAATGTTACCATTTGCTTTTCTAAGGCTGTAGGGTAGGAACAAATTTTGAAGGTAGAGTAAATCTCAAATGGCCTTGGATTTGGTAGGCAGCGCTTCTTTGGAACCAAAATTTGTTCAACAGCAGTAAGCCACTTAAGTCTATTAACAGAAGCCAATGCTCCTTACGTATTCTTCAAACATTTTGCATGTATTATTGAAAACAGAGTTTCTTGACTTCCTCCAAAGCCATGAAAATCTCTTAACATTGTGTCAAGCAAGAACTATAGGTATTAGGTAGCATATCAGAAGATGGCAGAGTCCTACTCAAGAAGCCATAGCACCTTATTCATAATTTCCAAGATGAAAGACACAGTGCCAGTTTTAGATTACCATAAAATTATTAGAACAAATATTCTTAGTAGTTGAAAAGGAAGGAAATACTCATCCACAAAGTGTTTTTTAATATTAAAAAAAGCACCACCATCCATTCTACCACATCAAAATATTAATGTTTCTTTAACATTCAGGTTATTTAAATTGATACAATAATTACAATAATAGGATACAGAATAATAAACATGGGTCCTGAGTCACAATAGCTCAGATGCTATCCAATCTCAATCATGTCACTTGGTTTTTTTCTCTGTACGATCCTCATGTATATCAGAAATACAGAATGTCTAGCAGCTGCTTCTGGAATGGTACTATGAAGGACATGGGAAAAAAAAAGCCAGTGGCTATTCTTTCACACTCCTAAACTAGCCACTGAAGTTCTTGAGAAAAATACATCATGTTTCCTCCAATAATCTTGGTGGTTATTTCTAAATTCAGGAACGCTTAGGTCAGGCAAAGGAAGAATCGGGCAACATGACATATGGTTTGCATCACATAAAAACGTAGCATGTTATAATTGTTCAAACCTCACTTAATTTCTACAGAAATATCTGCGGCAGAAAAGGATGTTATATCTCAAAATATTTAATTTTTCATTAACCTAGCTACATAATTTGCAAAATGCTTTTCTTTTAAATGTGAAAGAGAAACCTTTTATAAGAGCCTTATCAGTCTACAAGGCACAAACAAATTAAAAAATGAAGCAGACTTAATTTGACAGCTGGAGGGCAGACATGCATGCCTTAACAAAATAGGCATTATCTTAAACAACTGGGCAAAATTATGCTTTCAATATAAAATCATTTAACTTCCTCTATATCTAAAAAATTATGTATACATTTGATGCCAAAAAACTCTGACATGAAAAGCACCAAGTCAGGTTACAAGTTTTTTTTTAAGATGCTGACTGAACTCGTTGTAATAGATGCAACTTTCCAATCTTAAGGGAGAAACCAGATTAAGAAATGTTTTAGGGGGCAGTGGAAATTGATGCTGGGAAAGAGATTGTTGAAGATCATTACATTAAAGTATGGCAGAAAATACCACCAGAAAAGCACAATTCTATGTTGTATTTAACAAGTCAATAACCTCAGCTGCTTTATCACCTTCAACAGCACCTTCTTCACTGCTGCCCTCAGCTGGTTGATATGTGAATTCCACAGCTTTGGCACTGGGTACTAGCCCAGCAGCTTTTAGCTTTTCTTTATGTCGCTTCTTTTTCAATTTTCGTCTCTTATTTTTAGTTAATATTTCTGCTCCAGACTTTGCAGAATCTAGATGCAGTGTCTGCAAGTTTCCTGTTTGCAACCCCCCTGGTTGCTGAAGTGCATTTTTATTGATGTGGTCAAGCAATGAGCTATTGAGCTTTCTTCTCCGCCGACGCTTTCTTGGAAATTTTTGAGAAGTTTCTCCTTCTGTAATTGAACAATCATTAGTTGTAATAGATAACTTCCTGAGACAACTTGTTGTCTATTACCAGATTACTAAACATTATGTGCACTGTTCCATTTTGTTCACAATATGAATAGTTGTCTATTACAGGTCAAATGTCCTTTATCTGTAAATCCGAAAACCGATCACATACAAAAAAAAACGCACTTTGAACCTCATCGCCCTTTAGCGTGGAAAGTCTCTGACTTGAGCCCATACGAATCTTGCTGGCCACACCCGGCCTTTAGCATGGGGAGTCTAGTTGTTTGCGCTGTTTACCTTGTGAACCCTCTCCTACAAGCAGAATCACAGATGGCACTAAGGGTGGGAACTTATGGCAGGTACCCTGTATTCATTATTCAATGGTACATAAGACCATAAGACATAGGAGCAAAAGTTAGGCCTTTCGGCCCATCGAGTCTGCTCCGCCATTCAATCATGGCTGATAAGTTTCTCAATCCCATTCTCCCGCCTTATCCCTGTAATCTTTGATCCCCTTACCAATCAAGAACCTATCTATCTCGGTCTTAAATACACTCAATGACCTGGCCTCCACAGCCTTCTGTGGCAATGAATTCCATAGATTCACCACTCTCTGGCTAAAGAAGTTTCTCCTCATCTCTGTTCTAAAAGGTCTTCCCTTTATTCTGAGGCTGTGCCCTCGGGTCCTAGTCTCTCCTACTAATGGAAACATCTTCCCCATGTCCACTCTATCCAGGCCTTTCAGTATTCTGTAAGTTTCAATCAGATCCCCCCCATATCCTTCTAAACTCCATCAAGTATAGACCCAGGGTCCTCAAACGTTCCTCATATGTTAAGCCTTTCATTCCTGGGATCATTCTCGTAAACCTCCTCTGGACCCTCAGGGCCAGCATATCCTTCTTGAGATACGGGGCCCAAAATTGCTCACAATATTCTAAATGTGGTCTGATCAGAGCCTTATAAAGCCTCAGCAGCACATCCCTGATTTTATAATTTAGTCCTCTCGAAATAAATGCCAACATTGCATTTGCCTTCCTAACTACCGTGTCAACCTGCAAGTTAACCTTAAGAGAATCCTGGACTAGGACTCCCAAGTCCCTTTGCAGATTTCTGAATTCTCGCCCCATTTAGAAAATAGTCTATGCCTCTATTCTTCCTACCAAAGAGCCTGACCTCACACTTCCCCACGTTATATTCCATCTGCCACTTCTTTGCCCATTCTTCTAACCTATCCAAATACTTCTGCAGCCTCCCCGCCTCCTCAATACTACCTGTCCCTCCACCTATCTTTGTATCATCTGCAAACTTAGCCAGGATGCCCTCAGTTCCTTCATCTAGATCATTAATGTATAAAATGAAAAGTTGTGGTTCTAACACTGACCCCTGCGGAACCTCACTAGTCACCGGCCACCATCCTGAGAAGGACCCCCTTATCCCCACTCTCTGCCTCCTGCCAGACAGCCAATCTTCTATCCATGCTAGTACCTTGCCTCTAACACCATGGGCTCTTATCTTACTGAGCAGCCTCCTGTGCGGTACCTTGTCAAAGGTCTTCTGGAAGTCCAAGTAGATAACATCCATTGGCTCTCCTTTGTCTAACCTACTCGTTACCTCCTCAAAGAATCCTAACAGATTTGTCAGGCATGACGTCTCCTTGATGAAACCATGCTGACTTTGCCCGATTTTACCATGCATTTCCAAGTATTCTGAAATCTCATCCTTAATAATGGACTCTAAAATCTTACCAGCGACTGAGGTCAAGCTAATTGGCCTGTAATTTCCCATCTTTTGCCTCACTCCCTTCTTAAACAGGGGGTTACATTAGCGATTTTCCAGTCCTCTGGGACCCTCCCTGACTCGAGTGACTCCTGAAAGATCACCACTGATGCCTCCACTATCTCTTCAGCTATCTTCTTCAGAACTCTGGGGTGTAATCCATCTGGCCCAGGTGATTTATCCACTTTCAGCCCTTTCAGTTTTCCTAGCACCTTCTCCTTGGTAATGGCCACCATACTCACCTCTGCCCCCGACTCTCTTGAACTTCTCCAGCATCATTTTCCAGCAGCCCAATGTCCACTTTTGCCTCTCTCTTACCCTTTATATATCTAAAAAAACTCTTGCAATCTTCTTTTATATTACTGGCTAGTTTACCCTCATATTTAATCTTCTCCTTCCTAATTTCTTTTTTAGTTGTCCTCTGTTGGTCTTTGTAGGCTTCCCAATCCCCTGGTTTCCCACTGCTCTTCGCTTCATTGTATACTTTCTCTTTAGCTTTTATGCTGTCCCTGACTTCCCTTGTCAGCCATGGTTGCCTCATACTCCATTTAGTATGTTTCTTCTTCCCAAGGATGAATTTTTGCTTTGTCTCCCAAATTACTCCCAGAAACTCCTGCCATTGCTGTTTCACTGTCTTTCCTGCTAGGCTCATTTCCCAGTCAATTCTGGCCAGCTCTTCCCTCAGGCCTCTGTAGTTGCCTTTATTCAACTGTAATACCGTTACATCTGATTCCAGCTTTTTCTTCTCAAATTGCAGGGTAAATTCTATCATATTATGGTCACTTCCTCCTAAGGGTTCCTTCACCTTAAGCTCCCTTATCAAATCTGCCTCATTACACATCACCAAATCTAGAATTGCCTGTTCCCTAGTGGGTTCCATCACAAGCTGCTCCAAAAAGCCATCTCGTAGACATTCCACAAATTCCTTTTCTTGGGATCCACTACCAACCTGATTTTCCCAGTCTACCTGCATATTGAAATCCCCCATGATCACTGTAACCTTGCCTTTCTTACATGCCTTTTCTATCTCCTGGTTTATCTTGTGCCCCATATCCTGACTACTGTTCGGAGGCCTGTACGTAACTCCCATTATGGTTTTTTTACCTTTGCGGTTCCTCAACTCTACCCACACAGATTCTACATCATCTGACCCTACATCATTTCTTGCTATCGATTTAATTTCATTTCTTACTAACAAAGCAACCCCAGCCCCTCTGCCAACCTGCCTATCTTTTCGATAGGATGTATATCCGTGGATATTTAGCTCCCAGTCTTGATCCCCTTACAGCCATATCTCTGTGATGCCCACTACATCACACCTACCAATTTCAATCTGCGCCACAAGCTCATTTACCTTATTTCGTATACTGCGTGCGTTCGGATACAACACCTTCAATCCTGTATTTCCCGTCCTCTTTCTCATTGTCGTCCCTTTATCTGATGTGCTTGAAGTTAGATTCCTAGCCCTTTCCAAACACTCTTGTCCTATTTTGTGTTCTGGGGACTTTAATAGCCTCTCCTGGGCTCTCCTTTCTTTTCAGTTTTTTCATAATTTTCCATTTCCAAGTTGAATCTACCCCCCCACACGCTAACCTGCTGCTTTGTTTCCCATTAGTCATACTTCTTGGAGTTTTACCCTCTTCCCCCCCAAACCTTCTAGTTTAAAGTCTGTTGATCATCCTATTCAGTTGATAAGAACTCAGGACCGGCATGTTCCTGCTAGGATGAAGGATAAGTATGGCAAGTTTCAGGAACCTTGGATAATGAAGGATATTGTGAGGTTAGTCAAAAAGAAAAGGGAAGGATTCGTAAGGGTTAAAAGGCTGGGAACAAATGAAGCCCGTGGAGAATATAAAGAAAGTAGGAAGAAACATAAGCAAGGAATCAGGAGGGCTAAAAGGGGTCATGAAAAATCACTGGCAACCAGGATTAAGGAAAATCCCAAGACCTTTTATACATATGTAAAAAGCAAGAGGGTAGCCAGGGAAAGGGTAGGCCCACTCAGGGACAGAGGTGGGAATCTGTGTGTGGAACCAGAATAAATGGGAGAGATACTAAATGAATACTTCTCATCAGTAATCACCAAAGAGAAGGACTTAGTGGTCGATTTGTCTAGGGAAGAGTGTGTAGATACCCTGGATCATGTTGAGATCAAAAAAGAGGTGTTAGGCATCTTGAAGAATATTAAGGTGGATAAGTCCCCAGGGCCAAATGGGGTCTACCCCAGAGTACTGAGGGAGGCAAGGGAGGAGATTGCTGGGGCCTTGACAGAAATCTTTGTATACTCACTGGCTACGGGTAAGGTCCCAGAGGACTGGAGAATGGCCAATGTTGTTCCATTGTTGAAGAAGGGTAGCAGCGATAATCCAGGAAATTACAGGCAGGTGAGCCTTATGTCAGTGGTAGGGAAATTATTGCAGAAGATTCTTCATGACAGGATTTACTACCATTTGGAAGCAAATGGGCATATTATTGACAGGCAGCATAGTTTTGTAAAGGGGAAGTCGTGTCTCACTAAATTGATCGAGTTTATCGAGGAAATGACAAAGATGATCGACGGTGGAAGGGCAGTAGATGTTATCTACGTGGATTTCAGAAAGGCCTTTGACAAGGTCCCTCATGGCAGACTGGTATAGAAGGTAAAGTCGCACGGCATCAGAGGTGAGCTGGCAAGATGGATACAGAATTGGCTTGGTTATAGAAGACAGAGGGTAGCAGTGGAAGGATGCTTTTCTGAATGGAGAGCTGTGACTAGTGGTGCTCCGTAGGGATCAGTGCTGGGACCTTTGCTGTTTGTAATATACGTAAATGATTTGGAGGAAAATGTAACTGGGCTAATTAGTAAGTTTGCAGATGACACTAAGGTTGGAGGAGTTGCAGATAGTGCAGAGGATTGTCAAAGGATATAACGGAATATAGATCGGTTGGAGACCTGGGCGGAGGAATGGCAGATGGAGTTTAATCTGAACAAATGCGAGGTAATGCATTTTGGAAAGTCTAATACAGGTAAAAATTATACAGTAAATGGCAAAATCCTTAAGTGCATCAACGGCCAGAGGGATCCGGGTGTACAGGTCCACAGGTCACTGAAAGTGGCAACACAGGTGGATAAGGTAGTCAGGAAGGCATATGGCATGCTTGCCTTCATTGGTAGGGGTATTGAGTATGAAAGCTGGGAAGTCATGCTGCAGCTGTATAGAACCTTGGATAGGCCATTTTGGAATATTGCATGCAATTCTGGTCGCCACATTACCAGAAGGATATGGAGGTGTTGGAGAGGGTGCAGAGGAGGTTTACCAGGTTGCTGCCTGGTCTGGAGGTTATTAGCTATGAGGAGAGTGACAGAGATTGAGGGGCGACTTGGTAGAAGTTTATAAAATTATGAGTGGCATGGACAGAGTAGATAATCGGAAGCTTTTTGCCAGGTGAAAGAGTCAATTACTAGGGGATATAGATTTAAGGTGAGAGGAGAAAACTTTAGAGGAGATGTGCGGGGCAAGTTTTTTACGCAGAGGGTAGTGAGTGTCTGAAATTCGCTGCCAGAGGAGGTGGTGGAAGCAGGTACGATAGTGGTGTTTAAGAGGCAGCTTGACAAATACATGACTAGGATGGGAATAGAGGGATACTGACTCCAGAAGTGCAAAACGTTTTAGTTTGACAGACAATATGATTGGCGCAGGCTTGGAGGGCCGAAGGGCCTGTTCCTGTGCTGTACTTTTCTTTGTTCTTTGTTCAGTACTCCAGATGTGGTCTCCCTAGTGCTCTGTATAATTGAAGCATAACCTCCCTACTCTTGTACTCAAGTCCCCTCGCAATAAATGATAACATTCTATTAGCTTTCCTAATTACTTCTTGTACCTCCATACTAGTCTTTTGCCACTCAAGCACTAAGACATCCAGATCCTTCTGCATCTCAGAGCTCTGCAATCTCTCTCCATGCAAATAATTTCCTTCCCTTTTATTCTTCCTGCTAAAAAGGACAATTTCACATTTTCCCACATTATACTCCATTTGCCAGGTTCCAGTTTATTTGTTTTTCACAAGGTTGGTTCAGTTGAAGGAAGATTATTGGCCCTTTAGATATCATCTTTTCCAGAGTATCGGCATTTTACATTCCCATTACAGCTTTAACCTCCACTGAACAACTGCAAGTGATCATCGTTTAATTTCATGTCTAAAAAGTGGCAATGTTAATTAGATTCCTCATATGTAGTTTGACTTTACTTCCAGTAATACAAAAGGGAACTTTATTGTTTGGGTTAAGGATCATTTATATGAACAAATCTGACATTTAAAAAAATTCTGGAGGGCTTTTAAGCTTTGGTTAAAAAAAACCCCTCTGAAACATGGCAGTCCTTTAAAAGTACAATTTTTCCACTTAATTAAACTCTGGATAAATTAATAATTGTTCAGATTTCATAAAACAGAACATGTCAAAGTCTGGCTGAAATTCGTTTTATACTAAACTAAATTATTTCTTATATCACGGTCATGAGCAGATGTGAATTAAATCCACCCAAGCAAACAAAATTGTCTGAATATGATAATGCAGGTACAGTGGCTCAAATCTGGCCTTTTTTTTGAAAAAAGCAGGCAATGCAAGAATTTTAAGTGCTATTAAATGAATGGAAAAACTTATTGGCTTGCTCTGGGAGTTGCTGCATTATTGTGGTGGAGTGCCAAGTAGTTATTTGCTTCCTGCGCTTGTCAATTCCAGCATTCCAAGTGGTTAGGGCAACACTTGATCCCACCTGACTCAGCTCAGAAAGTTCAGGGAGTTGTACTTCTCTGCACAATATCCATTTTGAGTGTCTCCCTAATGCTCCAGTGAGCTGAAGTGAACACATTTTTAAAGTTGTGGCCTTACGAAAGAGCTATCCAGCTTCAGTGTGGCTGCTGTAGTCTTGATCACTATCAATCTTTATCTAATTATACTACAGGTACTGTGAAATGCCTTGGGACCTTTTCCTGAAAACCGGCAAAATCCGAAATCTGGTACAGACTTGGTCCCGAGGTTGCAGGGTGAGACACTCTACCTGCACAACTCATGCCTTGTCTGTGGACACATGAACATCAATAGCTTGGGCCATAAATTCTATAAAATAATGCTGGTGAAGTGTATAAACACAAGTGACTACAGATCATGTACTATTTTTAATAACCAACAAAGTGAGTTTGTAATAAATACATGTCTTAACTTTCATCGCTGCTTCTATGTATATAACCTGAAACCACAAGGCTCAAAATATTTGTAGTACATCACCACCACACTAGTAGGCTGACTCACATTCAATGTTTCAATGAGTGCAAAAGGGTGTGCCAGGGCATTCGCTATGTATACCTCAGTTATTACATTGGGGAACCCACACTTGCTAAACACTAAAAGCAGAAGTCTATGCCAGATGGATTACATTATCAATAGGTCAGAACCAAGTTCTTTCACTCAAGGACATCCACTTGAGAATGGTGGTGGACTATTAGGCAACCAAGAGAAGGCAGTGGCATCAATAAATATTTCTGTTCTCAGTGATAGCCCAAGCATTTGAATATAAGAGACTAGGCTGAAATGTTTGAAAATATCTTTGATTAAGTGTTGCGGAGATGATCTTACTCAGTTCCTCCTGAAGTATTGTAAGAATATAGGCTTATGATTAATGGGCCTTGTGCAGAAGAAGAAAAAGATGCAGTGGAGATAGCTCCTCCCTGTAAAGGGGTAATCTATAAGAAGAGGCTTATGAAAGTATTTTGGGGGATTTTGAATAGCTAGAGCGAAAAGGCTCTTAAGCTTTTCTCTAAAAAAAACTGTTCTGTAGAAATACACTGCTTTGGATTTTTATGCTGACTTCAGGCAGGTGCAGTACGACAAGTGGCCTTGTTATTATACATAATTATTGCTAGGAGAGGGGAAAAGAACAGTGTGAGGCTTAGAGTCATCAACAGCTTTATCTTTCTCTTAGTAAGAATGTGCAAACTCAAATATCAAATATTTTGTTATACTATTTTCAGCTTTAGGTTGTGCTAGATGACAGCTTAACATTAAGGCTGCTAGTTTTTACATTTATTATTTTGGATTTATTTCTTATCTCTTAGAATTAGGGGAAAGTATGTTAAAATCTAAATTTTAATTATTGACAGAACTCTTGTCCTCAATGTCCTGTAATGTGTCATCAACCAATAAAAACAGAAGACAAGCATAGAAAAAGCTTGTTTAAGGTTAAGAAGCAGGTAAAGGAAGCCCAAGGTTGATGCCTGAACACAGAACTTGAAGTGCCTTTGATTGGATGGATTGCTGTGCAATTCTGGGTTTATCCTAGTGGATTTGGGTCTTTCTCAGGGTACAAGGGTCAGGAAAAACACCAGATGGGTGTAGATGCATATGTAAGTAAAAGGAATGAGTTCATGTCTTCTACCCAACGAAACAAAATGGTTAAGTTAATTCTCAACTGCACTTCATAAACTGCGTTTGAACACTGCAATATATTAAACGTCACTTAGGTTTAAATCAAATCATAACTGTTACTGATATAGAGTTAGTTTACTACTGAAAATAGAGTCCAAACGGACATACAGAACCCACTGTTACAGGTGTCAATGTCCAGACAACTTGGATTATTCTAGCTGACACTGGAAAGTGTATGTGTACACAGTATGTAGTAAAATCCACGGGTTCTGACAACATTCCAATGTTAATGCTGAATGTCTACATGCCACAGCTAATTGCTCCCTATAACACATATGTCCATCATCATAGAATACCAGCTATTTATGTCCTATCCATAAGATAAAAAAGATAAATCAATCTTGGTTGTCTGCCATCCTATCATTTTCTTTCCAATCAGTAAAGGGCCGGAGGCATCATCTAGAGTTTGATCAAGCTCAGGTTCTGCTAGAATATCTAAAAAAAAAGAGCGGTCTTCAGGATCACAACTGTAGATATTGCTGCAGAAATTCAAGTATCCTTGACCTGATCATCTTTAGTAGCTTTATCAATGGTGCCCTCCATAAATTCAGGAGTAGGACCATTTGCTAACTTCTTGTATAATGAAACAGTCCATGCCAGCATATCGCAGGTCCTTAATAACATCTAGGTTTGGACTGACAAATGGTAGGTAATATTTGTACCACATAAGCAGCAGGTAATACCCATCGTGAGAGAAAACTTAACCCCTTCATCATCCACTCCCTCCCCCAGCCGTCTGTTCTATCACCACAATCAAAATTCACACTAAAATGGATGACCATTAACCAGAATTTTAACTGGACTAGGAAGATCAACACTGTGGCTGAAATAGCAGGACAAAGGCATTGCGTCTCTTGATAAGTAGCTCACCCTCTGACCCCTCCAAAAACTGTAAGGCTCAAGTCAGGCATGTAATAGAATACTCACGATTTGCCTATAACCATAACAACATGCAATGCAGAGAGGTTTGCTTGATATCAATATATACCACCTCTACCTGATGCTGAATAGCATTATCAACACACCATCATCATCCTGGGGTCACCATTCACCAGGAACTCAACTGGATCAGTCATATAAATGCCATGACTACCAGAGTAAGTCAAGTGCTGAGTATTCTGCAGTAAGTGGTTCACCTCTTGATTTACAAGGAACAAATCAGGAGTGTGATGGAATACTCTCCATTTGGCTCGATGGGTGCAGCTGCAACAACAGTCAAGAAGCTCAACACTATCTAGGACAAAGTAGTCAACTTGATACTATTAAAGGCATTCGACAAGATATTAAAAATCTTGATTACTGGGGCCAGAGGGAAGAGCGACAATGAATATCTTGATAATTCAGAGCTCTTAAGTAGAAGCATAAGAAATAGAAGTAGCCTGCTCTGCATTTAATAAGATCATAGTTGATTCTTGACCTCAACTTCACTTTCACAGGCAATCCTCAATTCCATTAACCCAAAAATCTATCGAGCTCAACATTGAATATCCTCAACAACTGAGAATTCACAGTCCTTGAGAGTTCTGAAACATGTAATTAATTATAACCAAAAAGAGATTCAAGATATTCAATGGAATAAATTAAATCCCAAACAATAGATATGCCATGATAGCTGCACATGTGAACACAGCTTCACCTTTGCGAAGAACCAACTTAAGCTAACTATAAATATTTCTTTAAACGGATACTCAACAGCTGAACAGGTAGCCCAGAAGAGCAGTTGAGGGCAGGACACTGACTCGCTTATGAAATTAAATGCAGGAAGACAAAAGGCCTGCTTTTTGTGGAGGACAAGATCAAATAGGGCAACATTTGTTCATGTAAACCCATCTTTGGGATATAAATGTGTGTTATGAATGAACTGCTAACGCTTGACATCACTGTTGTCGTCCGATTTAAAATATGATTAGAAAAAGAACAAACTGATGTTGTTCTTACCTTCTGGCTCTTCACCACTTGAATCTTGAGATTCATGCTGTTCATTTGATCTGGTTGAGCACACTTCACTTCCAGGAGGTGGCAGGCTCACTGTATAGACTTTACTGCATACAGGAATAATTTGCGCATCACCTATAGAAAAGATTTGCAACAAGCTTTTGTATTTGATTTTTTTGCATTTAGCATCTTAAATTACTTTTTTCTTTAATAATTTAAGAGTTTACAGTAGCTGCAATACAAGTTCTACAGTTAATATTTATATTCAAAAGAAGTGCACTGAAACTTTGTGACAGGCTAAATGAAATTAATAAAGATTGGTATATAAAGCAAAATACAGCAGATGCTGGAAAATCAAAATAAAAACAGAAAATGCTGGAAATGCTGAGGAGGGCGAGAATTTATGGAATGAGAAATAGAGTTAATACTTCCAAGTTGATGACTTTAATCAAGAACTGGGAAAAGTTAGGAATGTAATTAGTTTTAAGCAAATGAAAAGGGACGGGGGAGAAGAGGTTGGAAGAGAACAAAAGGGAAAGTCTGATCGGGTGGAAGATAGGAGAAGCTCCCTTTGGCCATGCACCACCAATTCTTTGGTCATTTTATCTCTCCTGTCTTTGTTGTTTTGACCAGTTTTCTTTCATGCTGTTTCTTAGCCCATCAATCTCTTTCACAGCTTTACAGTATTTTCATGACTTACATTTCCATTATAGACTCAGACATCTGCAGAAGGAGGCCATTCGGCCCATCATGTCTGCACCGATCAACAAAGGCCTGTCTACACTAATCTTACTTTCCAGCGCTTGGCCCATAGCCCTGGGGGGTATGGCAACGCAAGTGAATATCTAAATACTTCTCAAATGTTACGAGAGTTTCTGTTTCAACAACCCTTTCAGGCAGTGAGTTCTAGACTCCCACCACCCTCTGGATGAAAAAATTTCTCAACTCCCCTCTCAGCCTCTACCTCTTATCTTAAATCTATGTCCTCTGGTTATTGACCCCTCTACTAATGGAAAAAGTGCCTTCCTATCCACCCTATCTATTCCCCTCATAACCTTATACACCTCTATCAAGTCTCCTCTCAACCCTTGTTGCTCCAAGGAAAACAACACTAACCTATCCAATCTTTCCTCATAGCTCAGGCCCTCCAGGCCTGGCAGCATCCTGGTGAATCTCCTCTGCACCTTCTCCAGTTCAGTCACATCCTTCCTATAATGTGGTGACCAGAACTGCACACAATACTCCAGCTGTAGCCTAACCAGCATTTTATACAGTTCCAGCATAACCTACGTGCTCTTGTATTCTATGCCTTGGCTAATAAAGGTAAGTATCCCATACCTTCTTAACAACCTTATCTACCTGTCCTGCTACTTTCAGGGATCTATGGATACGTACATCAAGTTCCCTCTGATCTTCAGTACTTTCCAGGGTCCTACCATTCATTGTAATCCCTTGCCTTGATAGCCCTCCCCAAGTGCATTACCTCACTTTTCCGCATTGAATTCCAACTGCCACTGCTCTGCTTATCTGATCAGTCCACTGTTTATGTTATGTTCAGAAGTTTATGGCTATCCACCTCACTATTTACCACCCTACCAATTTGCGTGTCATCCATCTACTACTTAAATGTAGGGGGTGAGGTCAAGTCCAAATCATTTATGTACACCACAAACAGCAATGGTCCCAGCACTGAGCCCTGTGGAACCCCACTGGAAACAGACATCAGTCACAGAAACATCCCTCTACCATCATCCTCTGCTTCCTGGCTCTCAGCCAATTTTGGATCCAATGTGCCACTTTGCCTTGGATCCCATGGGCTCTTACTTTCTTGACCAGTCTGCCATGACGGACCTTATCAAAAGCCTTGCTAAAGTCCATGTAGACATCAAATGCATTACACTCATCAACACTCCTGGTTACCGCCTCAAAAAATTCGTCAAATTTGTCAAACACTATCTTCCCTTAACAAATCCATGCTGACTATTCCTGATCAATCCGTATCTCTCCAAGTGCAGATATATTCTGTCCCTCAAAATTCTTTCTAGTAACTTCCTCACCACCGAGGTTAGACTGACTGGCCTGTAATTTCCTGGTCTATCCCTTCCTCCCTTTTTTAATAGTGGGACAACGTTAGCAGCCCTCTAGTCATCTGGCACCTCACCTGTAGCCAGAGATGATTTGAATATTACTGCCAGGGCCCCTTATATCTCTTCCCTTGTCTCCTTCAACAGCCTGGGATACATCTCATCCGGGCCTGCGGATTTATCCACTTATAAGGCCTTTAAACCCACTAGTACCTCCTCTCTTTCTATGTTAATTTCCTCTAATATTTCACAGTCCTCCACCATGATGTCTATACCTGCGTCGTCCTTTTCCATTGTGAAGACCGAAGCAAAGCATTCATTGAGGACTGCACCCATGTCTTCCGGTTCCACACACACATTACCTCTATGGTCCTTAATTGGCCTTACTCTTTCTCTAGTTATTCTCTTGCTCCTTATATATTTAAAAAACCCCTTTGGGTTTTCCTTTATTCTACCCACCAATGCTTTCTCATGCACTCTCTTAGCTTTCACAATTTCCTTTTTAAGTTCCCCTCTGCACTTTTTATACTTCTCTAAGGACTCTGCCATATTGAGCCCTCGGTATCGGCATTAGCTTCTCTTTTTTCCTTAATCCTAACCATTATGTCCCTTGACATCCAGGGTTCTCTGGACTTGGGCCCCCCGCTTTGTCTTACAGGAACATATTTGCCCTGTACTCTCGCTATTTCCTTCTTGAGTGCCTCACACTGCTCTGACAGCTTTATCTGCAAGTAGCTGCTCCCAGTCCACTTGGGTCAAATTGCATCTCATCTTAGTAAAATTAACCTTTCCCTTGTTTAGAACTTTTATTCCCAGCCCAACCTTATCCTTTTCCATAACTATCCTAAATCTAACTGAGCTATGGTCACTATCTCCAAAATGCTCTCCTACTGATACACCTTCCACTTTTCCAGGCTCATTTCCGAATATTAGGTCCAGAACTGCCCCCTCCCTTGTTGGGCTTTCTACATATTGGCTAAAAAGGTTCTCCTGGATGCAACTTTAGAATGTTACTCCCTCCCTACCTTGCACACTAAAACTATCCTAGTTAATATTTGGGTAGTTAAAATGCCCTATTATTCTTACACTTCTCTGAAATTTGATTACATATTTGATCCTCTATCTCTCCCTGACTGCTTGGGGGCCTATAGTACACACCCAACAGTGTGCTTGCCCCTTTTGTGTTTTTTACTTCTACCCATATGAATTAATTTGATGATCCTTCCAAGATATCATCCCTCCTCACTGCTATAATTGATTCCTTGATCAATATTGCAACACCCCACTCCTCTTCTATCCCCCTCTCTATCTCACCTGAATACCCTATAACCAGGAATTTGAGCTGCTAATCCTGCCCTTCTTTTAGCCAAGTCTTGGTCATAGCTATGATATCATACTCCCATGTGCCTATCTGTGCCCTCAGCTCATCTGTCTTATTCCTCAGGCTCCTTGCAATAAAATATATTCCATTTAGCCTTGCTAAACTCACTTCTTTCCTACCTAGCCTATGTTTCTTCTGCCTTCCAGACTGACTTACTAGCATTTTAACTTCTAATTCCATCTCAGCTTCCTTTGAACTGTTTTCAGGATCCCATCCTCCTGCCAATTTAGTTTAAATCCACCTTAACAGCATTGGCAAACCTCCCTGTGAGGACGTTGGTCCTGTTCCTGTTCAGACGTAACCCCTCCAACTTGTACAGATCCCACCTCCCGAAGAAATGGTCCCAATGCCCCAGGAATCTAAAGCCCTCCCTCCTGTACCAGCGCTCCATCCACACATTCATCTGCTCTATTCTTCTGTTCTGATACTCACTACTGCATGGCACCAGGACTAATCCAAGGATTACTACCTTTGAAGTCCTGCTTTTCAGTTTCCTACTTAACTCCCTAAAGTCTGCTTGCAGGACCTCATTTCTCTTTCTTCCTATGTCATTGGTCCCAACATGGACCACAACCTCTGGCTGTTCATCCTCCCCCTTCAGAATGTCCTGCAGCCATTCTGTAACATCCTTGACCCTGGCACTTGGGATTCAACATACCATCCTGGAGTCACACCTACGGCTGCAGAAGCGCATGTCTACTTTTCTCACCAACAAATCCCCTACTACTATTGCCCTTCCACACTTTTTCCTCCCGCCCTGAGCAACTGGGCCACCCACAGTGCCATGGCCTTTGCTCTGGTTGGCCTCCACAGAGGAACCCACTCTCACTGTTTTCCAAGGCCAAAAAATGGTTTGCAAGCAAAATTCCCTCACTATCTGCCTGGTCCCCTTCTTTTGTCTGGCGGTCACCCATTCCCTTGCTGCTTGCACTTCCTTAAGCTGCAGGGTGACCATGTCTTGAATCGTGCTATCCACGAACCTCTCAGCCTTGTGAATGCAGCATAGCGCTCCCAGCTGCCACTCAAGCTCTAAAACCCGGAGCTTGAGCTTCTCCATTCGGAAGCACCTCCTGCACACATGGTCATCCAGACCTCCAGGAGCACCTAGGATTTCCCACCTAGCACGGGATGTGCAAATCACAGGACTGAGCTCCCCAGACATACCTTAACTAAATAGAATACGGACCCTTGCTTTTATATTACCCTTACTTCTATTTGAGTATAGACTAGATGCTAGATCCTCTAGGTGCTGCTGAGTGCCTGTCCCAGGGTCCTCCTCTCTCACCCTCCTCTAGCTGTTGCTGACTGCCTGTCCCAGGGTCCTCCTCTTGCACTCTCCTCCTACCTTGCCAAGTGCAAAAGATTATTTTCTTTTAATTTTCAAATTTGATTGATTCTCTTGATTTTCCATGGAATTCAGCCTTTAAAATAGTCCCATTTCCCCTTTCATTGAATGGAAAGGACAGAAATCATGCAATTTACCTCAATGGTAAATACTTAAACAGACTATGGTTCTACTTAATTTTACATTGCATTTAATCTAGGCACAGCGCCATCCGATCATGTTTCTCTCAACAATAATCTATTTTTTCCAGTAAGTATCCCTGTACTTTTCTGTTCCAACACTGAACTATGATTGCCATTTCCCAAATGTTCCCCTCCTTTTAAATTATCTACCTGTAGCGCTTGCATTACACAGAACCAGGCCAAGCATTTTCTTTTTAGACAACAACACACTGGCAGAAAAAATAGCCCTGAAGATATTTCAAAATAAAATCTAAGCTTGTTCACATAAGAACATAACCATTTTTACTTTACCCTCTCTATTTTGGGTCATTAAAACTTGGCAATTATAATTTCAATATGCCTGAACCAATTCAGCTAAAAATATGATCCTCAATGCTCTTTCCACTGTTGAGAGGTCTATTATACACTTCAAATGATGTTACTGGCACGTTGTTCCTCAGACCCAATCCAAGGGGATTAATTCTGGACTATTTCTTTATTAAATCCTTATGTACTAGGCCTACATAATTTTTGTTATCTGACAAAGAACTGTGACAACAAAAACAAAAATTACTTAAAAACTCAGCAGGTCTGACAGCATCTGTAGAGAGAAAGACAGAGTTAACATTTCGAGTCCATTATGATTCTTCTTCAGTTATACGAACTCGAAACGTTAACTCTGTCTTTCTCTGCACAGATGCTGTCAGACCTGCTGAGTTTTTACAGCAATTTTTGTTTTCATTTCAGATTTCCAGCATCCGCAGTATTTTGCTTTTAAAGAACTGTCACATATCTTTTTACTCTATTCCTTTGGAAAGTTTTAAACTAGGAATATTTAATTGCCAATTCTGATTAGTTACAATCTCATACCAGTTAGCATTAGGTTCTAGTTAAATGAATGACTAGTTCCCGGATGTTGTTTCAGATAACTCATTTTACGTTTCATTCTTCTTTTTGTGTTTTCATTCCCAATTTCTTCTTTTTATATTCTGATTCTGTTGAGTGTATTTTAGATTGCTCTCTCCTTACTACCTCAAAGCTAAAGATGCACTTTCCCATCCAGGCTGCCTACTCTGCTTTCCAGTGTTTCTTCCCCACGTTCCCCAGCCCCACTGTTTTAAGTAAATTCTTCCCCCAGTTCACTTTTCAACATGGATACTGGTCTCAGCTACGTTCTAGTATACTGGCTACAATGCACCAGAGATCTGAGGCCTCCGTCCTCCCACTTTAGTTCTAGCTGCATATTTACCTTCCTAATCTGGTTGGTCCTGCACTGGCCAGCATGTGATGTTGGTAGACATATTAACATCTGACATCCTGCTGCTTAACCAATCACTTAATTTCTGGAGCTATTTTTTCATGATATGAATCCTAATCTTCCCTAGACTGTTGGTTCTGACATAAACTATGACTTTTGGCTGATCTTCCTCCCCCCGCCTCTCTAAAAACTTATACACCACTCAAGTCAGATTCTTGGAAGGTAGCTGGCAGGGCTCACATTTATGGTTAGAGAAGTGCCCATATATTTTGCTTATTATTGTCTTCCATTATCAGCGTGTTCCTGGATTTCTCCCTGTTAAGTCACTATGTTTTAAACAGTACCATGGCCTGCTTGTAGCTAGTTACAAAGACAACAATTTGTAAGAAGTGTTTAGTACTTGCATGTAAAGATAACACCCTCAGGAGTCCCTAGCTCTTCTTTCACTTTCCTCTTCTCAATAGATGGCAATGTGCTTTCAGTATTTATTCTCTATTACTGGCAGTCTGGACCTGACCAGTTCTTGGAACATTTGTTTCAGAAACCATTCCCACTTCCCAAACATAACTTTAAGGCTGAGCGAATGAAGCTCGACACACTTCCTCCCTTTATGATTAATGTAGCTGCTCAAATCATCCAAAAAATCCTAAATCCATCTACATTTGCATAGCACAGATCACTATTATGCTGCCATCATAACACTGCAACCTTTATTAAATATTATATCTAATAGATATATAAAAAAACTTCAATATAAAAGTCTAAACAGTGGGTCTACCAACATACATTGAGTGCTTGTCTTAACAATACTAAGTTGGTGTATAGCTGTTTCTCTAAAATAGCAGGGTGAAAAAATAATCAATAATTCCATCAAGATAGATGCAATACACTTAGTGAAATCTGTGCAACTAAAGTGTAAGGCTGCTGGGCCACAATAGCCTCCATACGAAGGTATGTGGTGTCTCAGCGGTGCAACAGCAAGTTAACCTCAGTTGCAAAATGATAAAATGCATTCACCATACCGTATACAAAAGGGTCTACTATGGTTCATTTGTTGTGGTGGAATGTTACACAAGTTACCTATTGAATCATCAGTGATTTTGTTTCTTTCCTCCTCTTTTTGTTCTTGTTTTGCACTTGAAATTTTTGTTGGAGCTTCCTGTATCCTTCCTTCAGGAGGTAGTGGTGGAGAATATAGTTTCTTTAACACCTTTTGTTCAAATACTGTGGGGAAAAGACTTACAATGATTAAATATACAGCAAGACGGCAAATTTATTCAGATGAGAAACTAATCTTTTCAGTTTGAGAACAGATCAAACCAATCCAATCCAAGATTTATATAGCCTTTCTGTATAGCAAAGCATTCCAGATTATTTAACAGTTGGGTGTCAGGCCTAAGCAAAAATAGTTGATAGTTAAATGAGATTATTCTAAAAAGGCTCAAGGTATCACTCCAGAACAATGTCAAGCCAAGTTTTACAAGCTACCAAAGGGTCAACTGGATTGCCTTAGAACATTATAAACTCAAGCATACTATATCTTAAGTGTTTTGAGTGAACAGGCAATTGTTTGAATACATTTGAAATGCATCAGTCTAAAGGTTACGGTTATTAAAGACATTTGGATTTGCGATCTTAGATCACAGTAGAGCTACAGCTTCCATTGAATTTGAAACTGCCAAGGAAGCAGCACTTTAGAGGGCTTGAAGTCATTAGAACGCAAATATGCTTTGATCATTATTGATCACATTGCAGCAAGTTTAAAAAAAAAGAGCAGTGAATAACTAATCTCTAATGTACATCAAGCAAAACTGCATCATTTTTTCCATCAGCTGTATGGATATGCAGTGTTGAAAACTAGATGCCTGGAGTACACACTTGATTATGTTTCACCTTTGCAGCTATTAGCTTTGAGGGGTTTAATGATATCCTCTTTAACCATTAACATTAACCATTGGTCCCACAAAACTAAGGCAGCAGCAAATTTGCTTTTGGAGAAACTAACCAATAGCCCCAAATCATCCATTATGGGTAATGCAATTTTTTTTTTTAGAAGAAACTAATCAAGTATTGTCTAGCTAGAAGAGATTGAGTGCTATAGGGTTAGAACATTAAATGCTGTATTGGACGCAATGGCTGCTGTAGTAAAATAAAGTACACTCTATAGAAAATTATTTTTGTAGTTAAACAATGGAGATATCACTATCATCAGTGTGATGTACTTGACCTATTTGGCACTCAGGAAGTAGATACTGTATATTTCATTAAATAATAAAATGAGGCAAGGATGGCTAAAGAAGAAATAGAACATATGTGCTCTGTAGGAGCAGGCTGACTGGGTTAAACGATTATTCTTTATAGTGAAAAAAATGTTCTTCAATTAACGCTAATCATAACAAGGATGTCAAAATGATAAATGAACAAGTTAAGCTGCAGGAGCTAAAAATGGAAGGAAATGAGAAAATTAAGAAAGGAAAAAGAAAGTATGACTGAAACTGCATGGAAGTAGACTGAAACAGGAGGATTGTGAAATGCCTACTGAGTTTACCCACACTTTTCTTCAGACATAAAACTAAGCTCACTTTGTGCCAGCAGTCTGCAGTTAAGTTAATACTTGGGAATACGGAATATGCTCACTTATTATTTTTGGAGACTACTCAATTAACGAAGATTAAACATAGCTTGGCATTATCAACTTATCTCCACTTATATTGTGTACTAGATTTAATTTTCATTCATACTTTGTCTCAATTACATAATGTTCCATTCTCATTTGATTTATATTTCATAAACCACAAACAGTTTCAGGACAGGTCATCCTCTTCATTGTATCTATTCCATCTCTTTGCTAGAGTGATCCCAATCTAATTCTACTGCCCTACTCTCTATTGTAAAAGTTGTACACTGGACAGGAAGGGACCTTCAAGGGAAAGGGATCAAAAAAGAACATGGTAACCTGATTACAAAGGCACAGAAAAGCAAATGACAAAAGTTGGCATGGCATAAGCAACCATCATTTTGATGAAAATCATATGGTTTTGTGGCAGATATGATCAATGATTATTTTGGTACCAAAGCCCAAACATTACTGTCAGTGATATTAGCCACAATAACTTGCATTTATATAACACCTTTAGCACCACAAACCTGTCCCAAAGCAATAACAAGCAAAATTTGACACCAAGCCATCCAAGACAACATTATGGAAAATGACAAAAGCTTGCTAAGAGGTAGGTTTTAAGGAGCATCTTAAAGGATGAAAGAGGGGTAGAGAGGACATTTCAGAGTTTATGGTACAGGCAGCTGGAGGCATGGCCCCAATGATGAGCAATTAAAATCAGACATGCTCAAGGGGCCAGAACTAGATGAGTACAGATATCTCAAAGGGTCTTTAGGCTAGAAGAGATTACAGGGGTAGAAAGGGGCAATGGCATACAGGGATTTGAAATCAAAGATAAGAATTTTAAAAGAAATGTGTTGATTAACTAGGAGCAAATGTACATTTGTCAGCACAGGGGTGATGGGTGAATGGGTTTTGGTGCGAGTTAAGATGCAGACAGCAAAATTTTGGATGACAGTGGAGGTAGAATATGCAAGACAGAGCTGAGCGATCCCACAACCAACAAATCAGATAAAAGCTCTTCAGTCCTGCCTTCCAGCCTTGAGTGGTGGTGGATAATTAAACAACTAAGCAGAGGTGGCAACTCCCAAACATCCTCATCCGCAACGATGGGAGAGCCAAGCAGTCAGTGGAAAAGACCAGGCTGAAAAATTTGCAACTATCTTCAGCCAGAAGTACGAGGGGATGATCAATCTGTCTCCTCCCGAGGTCCCCACTATTACAGTCTTCAGACAATTTGTTTCACTCCACCTGATATCAAGAAATGGCTGAAGGGGCTGGATACAACAAAGGCAATGGGTCCTGACAACAGAGTCATAGAGGTCGACAGCACAGAAAAAGATCCTTTGGCCCATCGAGTTTGTGCCAGTCAAACAAGTACCTAACTATTCTAATCCCATTTTCCAGCATTAGGCCCATAGCCTTGTATGCCATGGCATGTGCACATCCAAATGCTTCTTAAATATTAAGAGCGTTTCTGCCTCTACCACCCTTTCAGGTGGAGAGTTCCAGATTCCCACCACCCTCTGGGTGAAAAATTTCTTCCTCACATCCTCTCTAAACTTCCTGCCCCTTACCTTAAATCTATGCCCCCTGGTTGTTGATCCCTCCACCAAGGGGAAAAGTTCCTTCCTGTCTACCCTATCTATGCCCCTCATAATTTTATACACCTCATTCATGGCCCCCCTCAATCTCCTCTGCTCCAGGGAAAATAACCCCAGTCTATCCAAACTCTCCTTATAACTAAAACTCTCCAGCCCAGGCAACATCCTCGTAAATCTCCTCTGCACTTTCTCTAATGCAATCACATCCTTCCTATAATGCAGATTCCAGAACTGCACGCAATACTCTAGCTGTGGTCTAACCAGCGTTTTATACAATTCCATATACAATCCCTGCTCTTATATTCTATGTCTCAGCTAATAAAGGCAAGTATCCCATATGTCTTCTTAACTACCTGTCCTTCTATCTTAAGGGACCAGTGGACGCACACACCAAGGTCCCTCTGATCCTCGGTACTTCCCAGGGTCCTACCATTCATCACGTATTCCCGTGCCTTGTTTGTCCTGCCCAGGTGCATCACCTCACACTTATCCAGATTAAATTCCATTTGCCACTGATCAGCCCATCTGATCAACCCATCTATATTCTACTGTAATCTAAGGCTATCCTCCTCACTAGTTACCACCCCACCAATTTTCGTGTCATCCGCGAACTTACTGATCAACCCTCCTACATTCACGTCTAAATCGTTTATAGATACCACAAACAGCAAGGGATCCGACACTGATCCCTGTGGAACCCCACTGGACACAGGCATCCAGTCACAAAAACAGCCCTTGACCATCACCCTCTGCTTCGATACAGTAGGTCTGCTTCATGCTCCAGAATTAGCTGTGTACCTCACCAAGTTGTTCTAGTACAACAACAGCACAGACATCTACCCAAAGTGGAAAACTGCCCAGGTATGTCCTGTCCACAAAAAGCAAGGCAAATCCAATCCAGCCAATTACCTAACACAAAGGAAGACAACTGTGGTTGTTGAAGGGAAATTATCTCAGCCTTAGGACATCACCTCAGGGTAGCGTCCTAGGCCCAACCATTTGCAGCTGCTTCATCAATGACCTTCCCTCCAACACAAGAATAGAAGCGGGGATGTTTGCTGATGATTGAACAGTGTTCAGTTCTATTCACAACTCCTCACATATTGAAGCAATTCCTACCCATAAGCAACAAGATCCAGACAACATTCAGGTTTGGGCTGATAAATGGCAAGTAACTTCTGCGTCATACAAGTGCCAGGGAATGGCCACCTCCTACAAGAGAGAATCTAACCATCACCCTTAGTATTCAATGGAATTACCATCACTGAATTCCCTACAATCAACATCTGGGGCTATCACTGACCAGAAACTTAACTGGACCAGCCATAAAAACATTGTGGTTACAAGAGCACATCATAGGCTGAGAATTTTGCAGTGATTAAACTCACCTCCTGACTCCCCAAAGCTTGTTCACGATCTATAAGGTACAAGACAGAGTGTATCCAGATGAGTGCAGCTCTAACAACACTCAATGACACCAGCCAGGATAAAGCAGTTGCTCAATTGCCATCCCATCCACTACCTTAAACATTCACGCCCTTCACTACTAGTGTAGGGTCTGCAGTGGACATCATCTACAAGGTGCACTTCAACAACTTGACAAAGCCCGTTCAACAGCACCTTACAAACCCACAACCTCTACTACCGCACACCCTCCTCCCCCACCCACCACCACCACATGAGAAGAACAAGGCCTCATTGGCACAGCACATCAGCAAGCTCCCTAAGTCACACACCATCCTAGCTTTGAACATTATTGCTGTTGGATCAAAATCCTGGAAAACCCTTCCTAACACCATTGTGAATGTACCTACACCATATGAACTGCAGCAGTTCACCACCACTGCCTCAACAGCAACTGAAGATTGGCCCAGCGATGCTCACATCCCAAGAACAATTTTAAAAATGTTCAGAGTGCATTAGAATAGTCAAGCACAGAGGTAAAAAGGCATGAATGAAGTTTCAGCAGATGAACTGAGACACAGGCACAGAGGGATAATGTTAGGGAGGTAGAAATAGGTGGTCTTCGTGACCGGGCAGATTTGTGGTTGGAAGCACACCTCGGGATCAAAGAGGACACCGAGGTTGTAGACATAAAAATATAGAGATAAAAACAAAAAACTGCGGATGCTGGAAATCCAAAACAAAAACATAATTACCTGGAAAAACTCAGCAGGTCTGGCAGCATCGGCAGAGAAGAAAAGAGTTGACGTTTCGAGTCCTCATGACCCTGTTGAAGCGTCATGAGGACTCGAAACATCAACTCTTTTCTTCTCCGCCGATGTTGCCAGACCTGCTGAGTTTTTCCAGGTAATTCTGAGGTTGCAGACAGTCTGGTTCAACCTCCGACAGTTGCCGGGGAGAGGGATGAAAACAGTAGTTAGGAACAAAGTTTGGAGCATGGAGTGAAAACAATGGCTTCAATCTTCCTAATATCAAGCAGGAGGAAATATCTGTGCATTCAGTGGTGGAGATCGGATAAGCAGTCAAGACACATACCCAGGAGGCGAAAGAAGCTCTGGAAATGCCAGTTCTTCCTTCCCAGAGGGAAATGAGGAAATCCTGAAAATACTCAGCAGGTCAGGCAGTAACAGAGAGAGAGAACGAACAACAGGAGTTCTAATAAACCCTGATTTTTTTTCTCTCTCCACATGTGCTGCCAGACCGACTGAGCACTTCCAGCATTTTCTGTTTTCATTACAGATTCCAAACCTACGCGGAAATTGCTGGAAGCTGCCAGATTTGGTAGGGAGGAGGAGGTCTGGGCAGCGGGGGCTAGTCTTTCGGAGGAGGGATTCTCTCTCTCCAAGCTGATGCCAATGGCCAGGCGATTCTCTCTCCCACCCCATCTCCTGAGCACTGACCTTACCGCCAGCAACATTCATATTCGCATTCCCAGCGTCAGCAAATTTCCGCTTATTTGATAAAACAAAAAAACTGCGGATGCTGGAAATCCAAAACAAAAACAGAATTATCTGGAAAAACTCAGCAGGTCTGGCAGCATCGGCGGAAAGGGTCGGTCGAAGGGTCATGAGGACTCGAAACGTCAACTCTTTTCTTCTCCGCCGATGCTGCCAGACCTGCTGAGTTTTTCCAGGTAATTCTGTTTTTGTTTCCGCTTGTTTGAGGTGGGGGGAGGAGAGTCTGGCTCTCCGGCAAAACCCGCCGTGAACGCACCCAGTGACCCCTGGGCAAATGGCCTTATCCCAATTCCAAGCCCAAAGCTTTGGCCTCCCGAGCCTTGTTCCACCCCTTACCGTCCCGTCCCCCACTGCCGCCTCTCTCCTTACCCCACTGTCTGTCCACCATCACATCCTCATTAACATCATCTCCATTCAAAGCCACAGCTCGCGCCCCTTCAGTTTAACCGACCTCCGCCAGGTCACCAGCGGGGAGACGGGACCTGACCGAATTGGGAGCTCTCATTGGCTGCTCAATGGCCCCACCCATGCGCCGCCGGCGAGGTGAACGAACTATGCATGCGCGTTCCCGTCTGCCGGCCCCCCCTCAAAGCTTCCCTCTAGCGCGCTTGCGCCAACCAGCCGTCTTGCTGTCCGTGCGGCGCAAGCGCGGCAGCCTAACCGTTGCCTGGGAAAAGAGGAGGAAAATAATAATCAGAAAAGAGTCTGTCAAAACCGCAAATAAGAATCGCAAATCGGGGGACTGCGGATCTAAGCGTACCGTGCTTACAGTGTCATGCATTGCGTGCTGAAAGGGGGATGATACCATGTCAGCGTTGAAGAAGGTAAACATTTGTGAGTGTTTTGGCGGGGGGGGGGGGGGGGGGGGGGGGCGCAGCTGGTGTCGGTGTGATTACAGCCCTCGCTCACTTCTTGTCCATACGGCGCTGAGCTTGGAACCAGAGGGGAGCTTGATAGTGCTGAGAGCAGAGTCGGTCTCTGTCAGTGTGTGTGTGTTTATAAACTGTCTTCCAAGTTGTCCGCTCCTCTCACTCTACCGGCTCCAGGTGAGTTGCTGCTCGCCCAGGTGCACCGAGTGGCCGAGGGCGGAGCGAGGCGGCAATGGTCAAACTCCGGGGTGGAGCAGGCAGCCCGACAAAGGGAGTGTGCCCCAGGGCAGGAGGACAAGGCAATGGAGTTATGTGTCCTGTAGCAGGAATGGGGGTGAACTTGCAATCCGAGGGTGAAAGCCATTAAACATTGCACCAGCTTTTGGAGGGAGGCAGGTACATGTTAGATTGGGGTGGCACAGGGGAGGAGCAGTTTGCAGGGAGGGTTGGAACACAGAGGATTGGCGAGAGAGAGAAGGGAGAATGCATAAAAAAATGTCATTGAACGAGGGTTAGTCTGAGTGAGTGCATACTGAACTCATCAGTAAGACAGCCCAACTGAGCAGAGCACAGGGACACATGCCGTCCACCTAGGCCAAATGTAGTGTGCTGTGACTTTCATTGAGGGTCGATTTTATTGGCCTTGGATGTTTAGTTGGTTAGCCTGCAGCTGAGTTATAGACGAAGGGTAGTGCTGGCTCACATCGATGTCTTTGCAGAAGTAGTGTTCTCCAGAAGGGAACAGACCAGTTAATATAAAGTGGTGTGCATGTTCTTACCATCGGTGCAGGGTCGCCTGGCTCGTGGTATTCAAGGGCAGAAGAGAGCATGCACACCAGAGGGCAGCCTTGTCTGAGCAAGATTAGCACAGGGGCCATTCCCCACTGGTATTACGAACCAAAAATATTAGCATATGTTGGACCAAAGGACAGTGGAGCACAGGAGCTGGGGCAGAGTACAAATTATTTTGCTGGAGGAACTGCTCAAGTGCAGTGGAGTTTGACGTTAACGACCTGGTCAAGGGATGACATTTTTCTTTTACATTAACAGTACTTGGGACACTGAAGAATTATAGCTACTGGTCAGTGTCCCAGATTCCATGCAACAGCAGCAGATTTCAAGCACCTTGCTTGAAATCCAAAATAAAATGCAAATTTACTCAATCATCCCATCTTGTAATGTTATTTCGCCAGGATACAAATATAGCTATGAAATATTATCAGTTTCCACAATATTATTCACTATCTTTAAAATTGAATGGTTGAAGTGGGATATGTAAAATTCCATACAGTTTCTGATCCACTTCTGACAAAATGGCCTGCCATTGTCCTGAAACAGTAACGTACTAGTGTATAATTTGGAAAAGCATTTTTAAAGTTTCTAATGACCCATACTAGAATTGCTGTGTGGATAAAATGTATTGCTCTAATATTGAAAATAGGGCAGTGAAATGATTGCAGCATCACTGAAAACTACTGAAATGTGAATGTTCTGCACAATTGGAGTTTTCTCGAGGGATTAACAGCTTAGAAATTTTGTTTCTCTGCATTGACCTCTACTGTAGTTGGAAGGTTCAAGGATGAACAATAGTTATGAGGTGCATAGTAATACTTTATGACACACCACTGCATATCTGTTTACATATAAAAATGTCCTTGTAATGCTGTTACAAATGGTGCACAAAGGGGTTAATATGCTTTTTGAGGATAACAGCATGGTGTTGGTAAACTATCCTGATATCATTAAGAAATAGACAACATGAGTTCTATCTCTAAAGGAAATACTGTATGTGAACATACAACTAAAACAGGGAGGAATTATGCATTAGCATTGTGACAGAGGATTTGGATTTTTTAAACCACAGCAGGAAATCTCACTTTATAATTGAAACTTATGAAACATTATAAACATGGAATATAAAAGCAATTGATTCATAGCCCACCGTCTTTTACATATCTTGTACAATTAGACAAGTAAGTGGAATTATAACCTTGAAGTATCTTCTATGCATTCATTTTCTTGTTTTTCAGAGTTTTTGTTTGTGCTTTGCTGGATATGGGTGACCTCTGCTGATGCTGTGCTGTGTGTAGTTGATGGTTGGTTGTCTCTGGCTTTGACATTCTGGCACTGATAAACTTGCAGTGAAAGCATTAAAGTTATTAATTAATGGGATAAAGCATGGACTGTAAAAGAAACATGAATGAGATTAAGATCACCGTCTTAAATTGAGGATCAGATACAATTTCAAACAGTTTGAGGTGAACTCTTATGGTTTATGGTGAACCTCAATTAGACTAGAACCATCTGGGTATTCATTATTGAACAAAATATGTAATGTACATTTTCACTGCAGTTAAAACTTTATTTTGTGTATTTTATTTAAACTTATATGATACTATTTAAAAGTCACGGTAGTGCACACGAGTTTACAATTCATACTAATTGCTCTTGACATGCATACCGTCACGTTACCCTGAAGCAGACCTAGGCCACTCATGGACTATCCTGGAACGTGATCAAATTGGTCTGCATTGCCAGCAAAGATCTGAAATCTTTCTGAAGTGAAAGCAAAAGAAATTATGTGTAACATCAATAATACTCTCTAGCAGGAACTTTCAATTTTGCTTCAAATGCAATTATACTTGAGGAAATATTTTACATTGAAAATACTCTGATTTTTATATGTTCATTTCAAAAAACATTCTAATTTGATTTGTGTACTTTCTTGTGATTACTCTTACTTCAAAAGAGGTAAACAGAGAAAACACAAGTTTAATGTATTAAATTGTACAGTATCCTAAAATGATAGTGGTAATTTATCTAAGACATATAAAGCACAGAGCCAAATAGATCGGATAATTAATCTGTAAAGCTGTGTTTCTCATTAAGGCAATGCTGGTGAATGTTATTGTTACAGACTGGGTCAGGAGAAAACTGAAATTCTTGTACCCTTTCCCTTCCTGCCCATAATCAGTGTGTTTTTGGAAAGGAAGGTGTGTATGTTTCTTAACCCCCTTGAATGTGCGTGGCCAATTAAAATGATAGCAGCAAGCTTTCATGTGTTTAAATAAAAAGAGTGGTTTATTTATGCATTCACCCTGAAAGTCTTAATACTATGTTACTCGTGTGCATGCATGCATACACACTTGGGAAAGATACACTGCAAAAGAATATTGCATTTTTACCAATTACAAACAAGGGAACAGTTCATAAGAAGCAGTTGTTGTGGGTTTATTTAAACAATGAGATTTCACTCCTGAATGGGTAGTTTTGGTAGATTCAGATGCTGGAGTCATATATTAGAGTTGATGCAGGATTCCCTTGAAGAGATGAGTGTCAGCAGGTCACGAAGTTAGACAATTGTAGTTTTCCTACCAGGAAGTCAGGTTTTTCTACAGGTGGACTTTTAGAAAGGCTGAGAGACTTTTTTGGCTTAGCAGTATCTAGGTTCTTTAAAAAAATGGCACACGTGTTATAGCCTTGTCTGTTGCTAGTGTTCTCTGCAGATGGTGTTCTATGTAGACTGTCTGTTTCTTTCTGGCACTTGGGATTAGTACAATTCATTATCTTAAGACAGTTTTAGTCACATGATCAATTTCTACTGTCTGCCCAGAATGATCTAGAAATATGAAGCCATGGTTACACAATGGGGTAATGGATGAATTCTTATTATGAATTGGTTTTCCAGTTCTCATTATTAAGGTTCAAACTTGGAGACTTGGAGTCTGGACTTGTGCTTCTGCTAAATCCCCAAACAACAGTAAGTGTAAATTCCACAGATAGTTTTCACCTTGGTATTTCCATTCAAGTGGAAGCACTCCATCAATAGGCATTCAAGTAGGAGCTCTCTGGAAACTTGAGGTAGTCTGTGTAGAAATTGAAAAAGTGACCTGATCCCTGACAGCCATCTTAGCAGCCTTGTTAGTGGCCATTATCAAATAAAAGACAGTTCCAGAAAGTTATGTACTGAGTGCAGTCCACATTTAAAGCTATGAATAGGGCATGTCTTCACTGGGCGTGATGTGATTTTGTGCCACGTTGTCTAGCTTTCAGATGGAATGTTAAACCAACAACCGTCTGCTCTCTCAGACGCACGTAAGAGATCCTGTGGCACTATTTGAAGAAGAGCAGGGGAGATATCCCTAGGGTCTAGGTTAATATTTATCCCTCAGTTATCTGGTCATTATTGACATTGCTGTTTTTGGGAGTTTGTTGTGCGCAAATTGGCTGCCACATTTCCTACATTACAACAGTGATTACTCTTCAAAGATAAAGCACTTTATTAGCTGTAAAATGCACTCAGATATCCGATGGTCGTGAAAAATGCTATATAAATGCAAGTCTTTTTGTTTTAAAATAACTTTCATCTATTGGTGTCTTTTATTTGCAAAATGATTTTACAAGTGTGATTCTAGAACTGAGAGGTTCTAACTATCAGCAAAGACTGAACAGTCTGGGACTTTCTTCTCTGGAAATGAGAAAGCTGAGAGGTGACCAAATAGTGGTCTTTAAAATTATGAGAGGGTTTGAAGGGTAGACATAGAGATGTTTCCACTTCTGTGAGGAAAGCAAAACTAGAGGTCATAAATATGGGATTATCACAAATTAATCAAGTAAAGAATTCAGGAGAAACTTCTTTCCCTAGAGATTGGATTGAAATTAGAACTCGTTAACCAAATTATGCGTTGTGGTGAATAACGTAGAAGCATTTAAAGGAAAACTAGGTAAATACATGAGGGAGAAAGGAATAGAAGGACATGCTACTCGGGTTAGATGAAGAAGAATGGGAGGAGGCTTATGTGGAGTATAAACATTAGCACAGACCAGTTAAGCTAAATGCCTTGTTCCTGTGCAGTAAATTTGTGTAGCAGAGGACTGATGTCCAAAGCAACTGTTGAACATTATATTCAACTTCATTTGTTAGTATTATCTGGACAGGTCTAGATCAGGGTTGGTGGACAGAAGTTTGAGGAAGAACAATTTGAGAAGGAGGAATCTGGTGACTGAAGATTTAGTGAGCAAGGCAACGAGACCAGGTAAACTGACTAAGCGTGATAGAGAAATTAATATTGACTAGAATGAAGGATGTGTAGGCAGGTGTGGGAACTAAAGTGATGTGACAAGATTGTGGCAAAAATTGGTTGGTCCTCTGAATATGTGATGGCCAGATTGGTTCAATGAAAATCGCCCAGTCTGAAAGAAAATCCATTGCTCTTGAATCATGTATGATGTTTAAATACACGATAGCCCCAATGGTGACTATATATTTTGTTAACACGGTGGACTAATAAGTTGGAGTAAACATGCTTTGCACTGGTAGAAGAAATATTCAGTGAAAGTTTGCTGTTTTATAAGAACGAGAGAGTGAAAATTGATAGTCCAGCCTCATTGACCTATTTGCTTAGTTCCTGGTGGTGAGTTATCAGGTGAAATGGGTAGAGGTTACAGGAGCATACAAGGGTATGCAGACCCAAAAGAAGACAAAATAATTAAAATGGATTTTCAAAATATTGTACAGTGCAGAAAAGAAATCTATTTAGGAAAATATTTTTATTAACGATCATGTGAATACTGATGTTGCTGCGTATAGCTTTTAAAAATAATAGTGAAATGAAAACAAAGCAATTATTAGTTGAGTAAAATTCTGTTGTCTGCCCATCTTCTTTCTCATAATGTTTTATTGTGGTGGAAAGGAAGAGTGGTAACGTGAGATAAGCAGAATAGGCTTAAAAATGTAAATCAACTAGCTAAAGCTAATCTTGCTAAATGTGATTTTGCTATGTTATGGCTTAATTTATTGTGTATGTTTATAGTGTTCCTCAAGGTGAAAAATAATAACTGCAGTATTTAAATATTCAGACAGCACTCTATCCTTAAAGGGTCATATTGCTAGCTTTGGCAGTAGAACAAAATGCTTTAATATAGTAAATATTAGGGCAAATATATTATTTTCATATAATTTACTGAACTTTATACAGCCAGGCATATTGAATAAAACAAAAACATAAGGTTTTTTATTACTATAGAAATACTATCCAATTTTTTTAAACTAAAATTTAATTGCTAATGTGACATAATTTGCATAGTAAAATAATGTTCATTAATGTTGCTTGCAATAAAGCACCATTTTTATTAAGAATGTAGCCGGCCTAATAATTTCCTTTGATTTTTGGGATGTGGACAAGGCTAGCAAGGCCACACTTATTGATCATACCTAGTTTCCCTGAGAAAGTGGTGGTCTGTTTCCTTCTGGATTTTGGATCAACTGGATGCTTTTCTGGGGGAAGTCAAGCTTCCTGAATGTTGGTGTGAATCCGTCCTATGAGACGAGCGGTAAGCATTCCTTTAGACTTCTGATGAGCCTTATGCAGAGACTTTGCAAGGAAATTAAGTGAGCTGTTCATTGCAGGCTATCTGATTCTGCCCTCCTCATGTTAGGCATTGCTGGTCCAGTTCAGCTTCTGGTGACTGGTGATCTCTAGAATATTGACAGTGGAAAATTCTGTGATAGTGATATCATTGCAGTTCAGGGGAGGTGGTTTGATCTTTTCTTCTTGGAATGGTTACTGTCTGGCGGTGTGAATATTACCTGACACTTGTTGGTGCAAGTGTGAATGTTGTTCTGGTCCTGCAGTCCCCTTGTGTAGGTTGCTTCATTATCAGACAAGCTGTGAACAGGGCGGCATGTTGTGGAATGGTCAGCAAATACCTACGACAAAAGGTCAGAAGTGGGGCAAAGTCACTGATAAAGCAGCTGAAGATTTGGGCCAAGGTCATTGCTTTGTGGATCTCCTGCAGCAATGTCCTAGGGCTGTAATGATTAGCTTTCAACAACCAACAAGCACTGGTAAAGGAACAACGCATTGATCTAGATTAGGTGTTATTAGCAGAATAAAGGTCAGCGCTGTCTGAAAGCAAAAAACATGAAAACAAGATACAGACTGGCAGTTAGAAGAGAAAAAATTCAAAATGGAGGACAGGGCTCATGGTTTGAAGTTGTTGAACTTAGTGTTGAGTCTAAAAGGCTGTAAGGATGAGGTGCTGTTCCTCCAGCTTGCATCTTTCTATCAAGTACAACTACAGTCACTAGAAAGTATTTCTCTTGGCATGGTGCTTGACAAGGCTCCACATAATGACACACAGCTCCTGGAGGAATACCTGGACCATCTGAGTTGGAAAAACATCAGATGAGAATAGAGTCACATCAAGGATCCAGCAACTTTGGAGGAATTTTGAAAAATCAGGTTACTCTAAAGGAATCTCACTAAATATAGAGAATGAGATGCCAACCAGCCAGACAAGATGAGACTCTGACCTGATTAAAATGTTGAGTAGTCCGGGGCTGAACAGTCCTGCAGCACTGGCCAAATGCTTTACAAGCCAGCAGTAATACAATCACCTGGATATGCACTGTGCTGAACCCAGCCTTTAATACTCTGCCCAGGACAATCCTGTCCAAGAACTAGAGTAAGAGTGAGCATGGAGTTCAAGCTGATCATCACAGGGCAATGATTTTCAAACATTTTTTTTTGTTGAAGGACCTCTTTTCAAATGAATTAGTAATCATGGCTCCTTGTCAGCTAAATTATAATACTTCAGAGTACTTATGCAAATTATAAAACACAAATATAGGATTGGTTTTTCACAGAAATGTAAACTATATTTCCACTTGTATACCATAGTTTAGTCACATTGTACTTGCATTCTGTAATTACAGCGTCTTAGCTACAACACGTTCTGTGTTCAACTCCATTTGCCAGCTCTTATATAATTAAAGCAAAATACTGCAGATAATGGAGAGCTGAAATAAAAACAGAATATGCAGGTCTGGCAGCATCTATGGAGAGAGAAACAGAGTTAACATTTTGAGTCCAAATGACTCTTCTTCAGAACCGAAGAGGTAGAAATGTGATGGGTTTTGTGATGTGGAGAAAGGGGAGGTCCAAGTGGAACAAAAGAGGAGGTCAGGGATAGGTAAAGGGCATGGGAAATTAAATTACAAAGATGTCCTGGAACAAAACGCAAAGTGAGTGTTCATGGTAGTAGGAAAGGAACAGAGCATTGATATAGAGTAGGTGTTAATAGCAGAATAAAGGTCAGCACTGTCTGAAAGCAAAAACATGTAAACAAGATACAGACTGGCAGTTGGAAGAAAAAGAAATTCGAAATGGAGGACAGAGTTCATGGTCTGAAGTTGTTGAACTCAGTCTTGAGCCCAGAAGGCTGTAAAGTGCCAAATCGAAAGATGACGTGTTGTTTCTCCAGCTTGTGTTGGGCTAAACTGGAACATTGTAGCAGGCCAAGGACAGAAATGTCGGCATGAGAGCAAGATGTTGAATGGAAATGGCAAGTGACCGGAAGGTCAAGATCATGCTTGCGGACTGAGTGAAGGTGTTCCACAAAGCAATCACCCAGTCTACATTTGGCCACCCCAATATAGAGGAGACTGCATTGTGAGCAGTGAATGCAGTTGACTAAATTGAAAGAAATACAAGTAAATCACTGCTTCACCTGGAAGGAGTATTTGAGGCCTTGGATAGTGAGGAGAGAGGAGGTAAAGGGGCAGATGTTACATCTCCTGCGATTGCATGGGAATGTACTGTGGGAAGGAGATGAAGTGTTTGGGGTGATAGAGGAGTGAACCAGGGTGTTTTCAGAGGGAATGGTTCCTTCAGAATGTTGATAGGGGAGGGAACTGGAAGATGTGTTTGGTGGTGGCATCATGCTGGATTTGGCAGAAATGGCAGAGGATAATCCTTTGAATATGGATGCTGGTGGGGTAGAAAGTAAGAACAAGGGGAAACCAATTCAGGTTCTGGGAGAGAGGGGAAGGGGTGAGGGCAGAAATGCAGGAAGTAGGTCTTATATGATTGAGAGCTCTGTGAAACACAGTGGGGGTGGGAAAACTTGGCTGAGGGAAAAATACATGTTGAAAGCATCATTGTGGAAGATGGCGCCTTCAGAACAGATGCGACAGAGATGGAGATACTGGAAGAATGGATTGGAGTCCTTACAGGAAGCAGGGTGTGAGGAGGTGCAGTCAAGGTAACTGTGAGAGTCAGAGTCTGTCCCCAGAAATGGAGAGAGAAGTCAAGAAAGGGAAGGGAAGTGTCAGAGCTGGACCATGTGAAGGTAAGAGAGGGGTGGAAATTGGAACCAAAATTTATGAATTCTACCATTTCTTGATGAGAGCAGGAAGCAGCACTGAAATGGTCATTGATGTACCAGAAAAAGAGTTGTTGGAGGAGGCCTGATTAGGATAGGAACAAGGAATGTTCCACACACCCCACAAAAAAACAGGCATAACTAGGGCCCATGCAGGTACCCATAACCACACCTTTTATTTGGAGGAGAGGAAACAAGTTAAAGGAGAAATTGTTCAGTGAGAGATCAAGTTCAGCCAGGTGGAGGAGGGTGGTAGTGGATGGGGACTGTTCAGGCCTCCTTTCAAGGAAGAAGCGGCGGGCCCTTAGACCACCCTGGTGAGGAATGGAGCCATAGAGGGATTGGACATCCATTGTAAAGAGGAGGCAGTTAGGGGCAGGAAACTAGAAATTGGTGAAATGATGTAGGGGGTCAGAAGAATCATGAATGTAGGTGGGAAGAGACAGGACAATGGGAGGAAAATAGAGTCAAGATAGGCAGAAATAAGTTTAGTGGGGCAGGAACAGGCTTAAATGATGGGTCTGCCAGGACAGTCCTGTTTGTGGATTTTAGGAAGGATGTAGAAGCAGGCTGTACAGGATTGGGGGACTTTGAGATTTGCAGCGTAAGAGCGAAGTTTTCCAGAAGTGATGAGATAGGTGACAGTCCTGGAAACAATGGTTTAATGTTTGGTGGTGGGATCATGGCCCACGGGAGATGGGAAGAAGTGCCTGAGAGTTGGCGCTCGGCCTCTGCGAGATACAGGTTGGTATGCCAGACAACGACATCACCACCCTTGTTGGCAAGTTTGATAACAAAATCATGGTTAGACCTGAGAGAATGGAGTGCATCAACTTCAGAGGGAAACGGGTTAGAGTGGGTGAGGAGCGCAGAGAATTTAAGACGGCTGATGTCATGCTGACAATTCTTAATAAAAAGATCAAGAGCGGGTTACAGGCCAGAGGGTGAGGTCCAGATGCAGGGAGATTACTGGAAGAGGGTGAAAGGATCCATTGAGTAGGGGGAGGACTCCTGCCTAAAGAAGTGGGCATGGAAGCGACGGCGATGGACAATAGTTTAAAGTCATACTGAGCCCGAAGTTCATTAAGGTGGGAGTGTAAGAGGATAAAACTAAGTCCTTTGCTGAGCACAGATCATTCAGCATCAGAGAGGGGAAGGTCAGAGGGTATAGTGAATACATGGCGAGAGGTGGGATTAGAAGAAGGGATGGGGTCAGAGGGAAAGGGAATAAGGATCCAGGGGGCATCGGTACCCATAAGTAGTTGGAGCTTGCTTTCCATAACGCTTGAAGGGAAGAGAAAAAGTTTCTTGTTAAGGCTTCTTGGATGAGATGAAGAATTAAATGAAATGAAACCTATCAGCTCTCAGGATTAGAAAGCGCATATCTATACTCAGTAATCATATACTCGTTAGTGTTAAAGTATCCTTTTGCTGAAGAAGTCTTTCTGAATTGATACACACATTTAAACCTCCAGTGACTAACTGAAAGACCTACTTCATAAGATTTCACATTTCAAACAAAAACAAACTGCCATGTATTAAAAAATAAATAAATAAAGCAAGTGCTACTAAATAATACTATCTAAAGTACTAAGTAAAGACTTAGATTATAAATCCAGTTCAACTTTATGCCCCGCACCCCCCACCCACGCCAACCTCCTACCAAGAGTTCCTTTTTACTTTACAAGAATCTTGAATGTTCATTCATTTCTTCAAGGACCAACCCAGAGGTATACCACAGCAACTCGACTCACTTCCTCCAAATAAAAGATGTGGCTATGGGTATCCGCATGGGCCCCAGTTATGCCTGTCTCTTTATGGGGTATGTGGAACATTCCATGTTCAGTCCTACTCCGGCCCTCTCCCACAACTCTTTCTCCGGTACATCGATGACTGCTTCGGTGCTGCTTCAAGCTCTCATCTGGACCTGGAGAAATTTATTAATTTTGCTTCCAATTTCCATCCCTCCATCATTTTCACGTGGTCCATCCCTGACACTTCCCTTCCCTTCCTTGACCTCTCTTTCTCAATTTCTGGTGATATACTGTCCACCAATATTCATTACAAGCCTACCGACTCCCAAAGCTACCTCAACTACAGCTCCTCACACCCCGCTTTCTGTAAGGACTCCATCCCATTCCCTCAGTTCCTTCGCCTCCATCGAATTTGTTCCGATGATGTCAGAGGAACTTTTTTTAAAGTGGCATGTCTTCTTTCTTCCGTAACTGGGGTTTTCCGCGCACTGTGGTTGACAGGGCCCTCAACCGTGTCTGACCCATCTCCTGCGCATCCACCCTCACACCTTCCTCCCCCTCCCAAAAACATGATAGGGTCCCCCTTGTCCTCACTTATCACCCCACCAGCCTTTGAACTCAAAGGATCATCCTCTGCTATTTCCGCCAACTCCAGCACGACGCCACCACCAAACACATCTTCCCTTCACCGCCACCCCCGCCGTGACATTCCACAGGGACCGTTCCCTCCGGGACACCCTGGTCCACTCCTCCTACACCTCAATGCCCTCCCATGGCACCTTCCCATGCAACTGTAGCAGGTGCAACACTTGCCCCTTTACTTCCCCCCTCCTCAATGTGCAAGGGCCCAAACACTCCTTTCAAGTGAAGCAGCTCTTCACTTGCACTTCCCTCAATTTAGTCTCCTGCATTCGCTGCTCCCAATGTGGCCTCCCCTACGTTGGAGAGACCAAACGCAGACTGGGTGACCGCTTTGTGGAACACCTTTGGTCTGTCCGCAGGCATGACCCAGACCTCCCTGTCACTTGCCATTTCAACACACCACCCTGCTCTCATGCCCAAATGTCCGTACTTGGCCTGCTGCAATGTTCCAGTGAAGCTCAACGCAAACTGGAGGAACAGCACCTCATCTTCTGACTAGGCACTTTGCAGCCTTCTGGACTGAACATTGAGCTCAACAACTTCAGATCATGACCTCTCCTCCATCCCCATCCCCTTTCCGATCCCCTTTTTTCCAATAATTTATATTTTTTAAATATATTTTTCTTTTCCCACCTATTTCCATCCATTGTTTCATCTCCACCTTTTAGCCTATTTCGATCCTTTCCCCCAACCTCACCCCCTCTAGAGCTATCAGATACTTGCTCGTCCTGTTTTCTACCCTTAAGGTCACCATTAGCACATTTCCTAGCTAATATCACCACTCTTAACACCCCTTTGTACATTTGTCTATTACATCTTTGGTAATCTCTCCTTTGCCTCCAACTATCACTGGCCCTCTACCTGTCCCACCCCCCTCAACCAGCTTATATTTCACCTCATTTCTATATTCCCTCAGTTCTGATGAGTCATATGGACTCAAAATGTTAACTGTCTTTCTCTCAGCAGATGCTGCCAGACCTGCTAAGTTTTTCCAGGTATTTTTGTTTTTGTTTCAGATTTCCAGCATCTGCAGTATTTTGCTTTTATCTTTAAAATTTATTTTGATTTCTCCTTAGTGTTCCAGCCATTCTCTGAGATACAAGATTTCATGGGGATCCTTCCATTGGCTATTGGCAAAGCGACCTTCCAACTTTCCTTTAAGCCCTTGTGACAGTGAACTCCATAGCTCAAGCCTCGGGCCTCATTGCATTCTCGCTTAGTGACTTTTAAAAATCAGGAACACCCCTGATTCCTAATGGCCTATATGTTCCTGTTTCCACAGCTGGTTCACAGTTCCTGTTTCCTGGCAGAACCCCTTTCTCTCTGCCTCTTCCATGCTAACTGTAGACTGCTTGCTTTCTGTGAGAAGCACCCAGATAAATTCAAACAAAGGAACCTCCTTAACCCTACAGCCCATCTCTGAGGCAACGTGGCATGATTGGGGATGCTCCAAACAGAAAAGTAAACTTTTTTTTTACCTTAAAAACAATCTTATGTTTCGGTGACCCTCATGAATATATTTAGATATTTAATGGATATAATTGCCCTCTGTCCGGACTTGCTGATTCCACTAAGAAACCCCCAAGTTTACAAAACAGCTTTCAGCTTCTTTTGATCTGGGGCTACATGAATTATTTAAATCCTTAGTGAAATAACTGTAGACGTCATAGTTCTAGCAAAAGCTCAAAATCTATTATTTAAGTTTTACTTCTAACAACTCTGACCTTATTGAATAGACACTGGTTACCTTCTAATTGTAATCAACCCAGGCTTATGTGATTTGCATTCACTTTAGAGGCTTACCAGTTTTTCAATCAAGTGTTTCCATTTGCTTACATTTAAAAATAATCCAATTCCCAAACTAAAAATTATTTTCTAAAACATATGAATTATTGAACTAGATACGCTCAACAACACTTGAGTGTTGAATTTATACATGCAATTACTTAATTCACACACACTGTGAAGAAAATACCCCAGAGCATAACACTCATATTAGGTGAAACCTTCATTATCTATTAACTTCAAATTGGCTGAATGTTGAATTCCCCTGTTTGTACTCTTACACATAGGGTGCAACAATCCCTTATCCAGGAAAACAAAATCAATTACCATACAAATTTTAAAAAACATGTAATTTGCTGTCTCGTTTAAAGTTTTGTCATATGAAAATCTTGGCATTCAGTCATGAAGCCATATAATTGAAAGGCAGATAATGGAGATTCCACTCTGTACAAATATTATATAAGGTAAAAATCAAATTAATTTCCGAACCGTTTATTTGAAACATGTGATCATGCAGGCAGCCTGCCATCTGTCACTATTTGTCATGACATAGACCCACCATCACAGGAAAAATGAAAGGTACTACCTCTCTGATTTGTGGCTATACCATACATGCATACAATATGTATAGATTAGAGGTAGAAACAGAATGTGCCAACCACATGTTCCATAAAGCCTGCCCTGCTCAGTGCTCAGGGATCCACGGACTCCAGTTTGACAGCCACTGGCATGTGGCACGTACACATTACTTGGAGCAATCGGCATGAGCCTTGCTATAGCAGAGGGATGAGTTGGCCAATTCTTGACTTTGACTTCTCTCATGTTTTTAAGTTAACATAACTCCCTTAACCCTTATTGTCCTTAATTTTCTGGTCCTTCTGGATGAGTACAATTGTTCTTTTGTCTCAAGAATAACAGATGGAGCACTAAACAACAAGTTTAAACTATTCGAATTTTGATTTACCTGTTTGCTTAGCACTTAAGAGAATTGTTAGAAGACAGACTTTATATACTTTATTGGATTATTAAGCCTCCTAACATACCAGGACTGCTATGGGCTATTAACCATTCAAGAATTTAAGAAATAGGAGCAGGAGTGAGCCCTTCGACCCCTCAAGTCTGCCCTGCCATTCAATAAGATCATGGCTGATCTGCCCCAGGCCTCAACTCCTCATAGCCCTCAACTCCCCGATATTTCAAAAATCTATCTACCTCCTCTTTAAATACTTAGTGATCTAGCCTCCACAACTCTTTGGGGTAGAGAATTCCAGACATTCATAAGAGAAGAAATTATTTTGCATCTCAGTTTTAAATGAGTGTTCCCTTATTCTCTAACAATGTCCCCTAGTTCAAGATTCCCCCATGAGTGGAAACATTCTCTCAACATCTGCCCTGTCAAGCACCTTCAGAATCTTGTACGTTTCAATAAGATCACCACTCATTCTTCTAAACTCCAATGAATAAAGGCCTAACCTGAAACAAAAAATAAAAAAATTCCTGGAAAAACTCAGCAGGTCTGGCAGCATCGGTTGATGTTTTGAATCCTCGTGACCCTTCAACAAAACTAAGTAAAAATAGGAGAGGGGTGAAATATAAGCTAGTTTAAGGGAGTGGGGCGGGTGTGGTTGTTGGGTCAAGCAAGCAGTGATAGAAGGAGATAACCAAAAGATGTCACAGACAAAAGAACAAAGAGGTGTTGAAGGTGGTGATATTATCTAAAAGAATGTGCTAATTAAGAATGGATAGCAGGACAAGCAAGGTAGCTCTAGCGGGGGTGGGGTGAAATAAGACTAAAATGGCATAAAAGGTATAGATAAATGATCGGTGGAATACATTAAAAATAATGGAAATAGGTGGGAAAAGAAAAATCTATATAAATTATTGGAAAAAATAAGGAGGAGGGGGAAGAAACGGAAATGGGGTGGGGATGGAGGAGGGAGTTTAAGATCTAAAATTGTTGAACTCAATATTCAGTCCAGAAGGCTGTAAAGTGCCTAGTTGGAAGATGAGATGCTGTTCCTCTAATTTGCGTTGAGCTTCACTGGAACAATGCAGCAAGCCAAGGACAGACATGTGGGCAAGAGAGCAGCATTTCACTTGCATTTCCTTCAACTTAGTCTACTGCATTCATTGCTCCCAATGCGGTCTCCTCTACATTGGAGAGACCAAACGCGGACTGGGTGACCGCTTTGCAGAACACCTTCGGTCTGTCCGCAAGCATAACAGACCTCCCTGTCGTTTGCCATTTTAACACTCCACCCTGCTCTCTTGCCCACATGTCTGTCCTTGGCTTGCTGCGTTGTTCCAGTGAAGCTCAACGCAAACTGGAGGAACAGCACCTTATCTTCTGACTAGGCACTTTACAGCTTTCTGGACTGAATATTGAGTTCAACAATTTTAGATCTTAAACCCCTCTCCTCCATCCCCACCCCATTTCCATTTCTTCCCCTTCCTCCTTGTTTTTTCCAATAATTTATATAGATTTTTCTTTTCCCACCTATTTCCATTATTTTTTAATGTATTCCACCGATCATTTATCTATACTTTTTATGCCCTTTTAGTCTTATTTCACCCCACCCCCACTAGAGCTACCTTGCTTGTCCTGCTATCCATTCTTAATTAGCACATTGTTTTAGATAATATCACCACCTTCAACACCTCTTTGTTCTTTTGTCTGTGACATCTTTTGGTTATCTCCTTCTATCACTGCTTGCTTGTCCCAACAACCACCCCCCCTTCTCTCTCTTTCCCCCCCCCCACCTTAAACCAGCTTATATTTCACCCCTCTCCTATTTTTACTTAGTTCTGTTGAAGGGTCATGAGGACTCGAAACGTCAACTGTACTCTTCTCCGCCGTTCTGCCAGACCTGCTGAGTTTTTCCAGGTATTTTTTATTTTTTGTTTTGGATTTCCAGCATCCGCAGTTTTTGTTTTTATCTCTATATAAAGGCCTAACCTGTTTAGCTGTTCTTGATAAGTCAACCCCTTCATTCCAGGAATCAGCCTAGTGAATCTCTTTTGAACTGCCTCCAATGCCAGTATATCCTTTCTTAAACATGGGGACCAAAACTGTACGCAATACTCCAGATGCGGCCTCATCAACACCCTGTACAATTGTAACAAGACTTCCCTATTTTTGAACTCCAACCTCCCTAGCAATATAGGCCAAAATTCCATTTGACCATTGTTGATAAGGATGCATACATCCTTGCCAACAATGGTCAAACCTTACTAATATTTACAGCATGAGCGAACTGTAATCTTCATGATTAGGAATTTTGGCTTTTTAATTTTAAATGGGATTTCATTGTGTTAACAAATGGTTAAGGATTATAACATTCTTGGGGACTTAGATTCAGCTGGTATTTGAACAGCTATCCCTTAAGGGAAAATTAAACCAGCTAATAGAGTTCATTTCAAAGTGGTGGCAGAGAAATTATATCAGTAGCTTTTGTTAGAACTAGCTCACAGCTATGTACACACTGATGTGTGCAATATTTATCCACCTAGTCATTACCACTATTCTCGTATAACCAACCCTCGTAAGAATGAAATATCTTGTCATCTTGGACTTCTGAATCTTTTTTTTTATCTAAATTCAAGTCATAATGAAATCTTAGGGTTGCTTACTAGAATTCTCCTTATCTGACACAAATCTCTAGAGTTTGTGTCTGTACCCTACAGACAATTAGAGCTGGACTGATTATAACTTCCTATATTTATACTTAATGGCCTGGATTTCACAGTTGTAATGATGGCAAAAACTGAGATCATTCACTGTCAGTATTTTGTGAGACTGAGAGCAAGTTTTGGTATCCACATGTGCAGTTAAATGTGGAAATGACGGAGTTGATTCCCTGACACTAGTACAGGGCGCGCTGTTGAAGTCTTTGCAGATGGAAATCTTGGAAATTACTGGAATTGACATGAACTTCTACTTTTTAAGCTCTAATCACATTGTGAGATCCTCCAGAAAGGTTAGGCCTTGTTGAATGAGGTGTAACTGGGTTGTTAATGGAGTACTAAGTTCATGATCATTGCTGAACAACCTCTGGCCCTGAAAAACTAATTGTATATTTGTGGAATGTCAAACTTCTCTATTGTACTTAAAATTCCATTTTTTTTAAGTTTGTTTATGATTTTTCTGTTTCTCCCTTAATCCCATGTGTATGTCCCAATCTTTGTTTTATTTTGTAGGCCAGTGTCTTTATGTGGTATCAACTGAGTCCTTAATTGCACAATGTTGACCTTTTGACTGTCCCACGTAAGCTGAACCATAACCTGGTAGCCTTCAAGATTTGTGCAAAACACCACAATTGACCTCCTTCAGCAGTGACTCTTTTCTTTCTTTGGGCGATATTTTCTCCCACCTTATACCTCTGCCTGATTGACTGATGGGGGAGTTGGAGGGTGTGAGGGTAAAGAAGAGGGCTGGGAATAATATTCTGTTTATAGGTGAGGGGTTGGTTGGTGGTGGTGGTGGTGGTGGTGTGTGGGGGTGGGGGGTGAAATAAAATCCTGTTAAATCTCTTCTGGAATTCCTGAAGATAATTATTGTTAATAGTTTGATATTCACTGTGGAAGTTATTGCTTATTCTGAATAGCTGTCAACTGCCAGATGTTCCAGTGCTCTGCTTCCTGATTCCAGGTCAGTAATGTCTGTTCTGAGAACTTGAACATCTTGGTTTCAGACAAGTTTAACTGATCTGTAAGTATGATCATTTATGATATAACACAGTTCACTGTTGTGGTTCAGTCAGAACTACATCGCTAGACTGGTTTGTTATTTGCACATGCATGCCAAGCAGGAAACCCTTTGGGCTGGTATTTGATTTGTAATATTTAAATTCCTAAAAGTAATTTTTCTGTTCTTCTGCACCCAGGATTAAATAAACATCAATCTCTAATTCACTAATCCTAGCTGAGTTCAGGAATGTCAGGCAAAACCAAGTGATTCCGCATTCTATATATTTTGTCTTGTACATAATATTGTATATCTTAAAATTAAGACGTCATAAGAAATAGAAGCGGGAGTAGGCCATTTGGCCCATTGAGCCTGCTCCACCATTCATTAAGATCAGGGCTGATAGTGGCCTTAACTCCACTTTCCTATCTGTCCCCCGTAACCTTTGACTCCCTTGTAGATCAAAAATCTGTCTAACTTATCCTTGAATATATTCAATGACCCAGCCGCCACTACTTTGTGAAATAGAATTCAAAAAGACTAACAACTCTGAGAGAAGAAATTCCTTCTCATCTCTATGCTAAATGGGGGACCCCTTACTTTTAAACTTTTCCTTCCCTAGTATGGATTTTCCCACATGGGAAAACACCTCTCAGCACCTACCCTGCCAAGCCCCTCACAGTCTTCTATGTTTTAATAATATTCTTCTAAACTCTAACCTGTATAGGCCCAACCGGCTCAACCTCTTCATAAACAACACCTTTATCCTAGAAATCAACCTAGTGAACCTTCTCTGAACTGCTTTCAATGCAAGTACATCCCCTCTTAAGTAAGGAGACCAAAACTGTACACAGTGCTTTAGGTATCGTCTCACCAAATGCCCTGAACAGTTGTAGCAAGACTTCCCTGGTTGCAATAAAGGCCAACATTCCAAAATCCCCCTTGTATAGGAACATGGAGAGGAACTTTACAGCATAAACAACTTTATAGTATAAATTACCTTAAACAATGATGCAACATTGGATATTTCACTTTTTTTTAACAGCAACACCAACTGGTCATGTGCTCCCAAAGTACGAGATGGACTATTTGTAAATGCATACTTCCTATTGAATATAATTGTGACAATTGACCTCCTCCTTAGCAGAAATATAACCTGTGACAGAATGACTTATAGCTCTCACACTACCCTTTTAATCTTGGTGAATGTCAGCTCAGAATTCACGTTGAGCTTGGCAATTTTGTGCTAGGAGTTGGTTTGGTGTTAAACCCATTTTGCTTCCTTCCACCTTTAAATTGGTTACATTGTTGTTCGTTGTACTGAAATGAGTGGCAGTATGATTCTGTTTACACACTAAACCTAGCATTTTCCAGGTATAAACCAGGGTTAAAAGTGGGGTGTTGGTGCCTGTCCAGTCTATGAACATTTTTGTGCCTATGCAGGAAACATTTTCCTGCCTCTGCGGGAAAATATTCAGCTAAATCTGCATAAAATAACGGTGATTTAACCTGCACCTTTGCCCAACCAATTAATCATGTCTCTAGAGTATGCTGCAATACACACATTGCTTTTATCTGACAATGTCTTTTGATTTCTTAGCTTCCAGAAAGCCTATTTTTGGTTACAGACCATGCATAAACGGTGAAGAAAATTGAGTCTTGCTGATCTCTTTTTCCAGTAAAGAACACTTTAGTACCTGATATTTCAGTTGAAAAATAGCTTATTCCTTATCTCAAAAGTAAGTTCTGTTGTATTGTGCTTGATTTTAATTTAAGAACATATTGCAGAAGCCACATACCCTCGTGTTAGTTATTGCTTTTAATTTAGTTTTCTTGATTTAGTGGAATAACTCTCCAAAATTCACTTCCTCTGTTTTCCTGTGTGCCACCATAATAAACACATTTGACAATCTTCAATTTTTTTTCTACCAGTGTGCAAACCTATATTGTAGTTGCAGTGAATATAGTACAAGTAATTAATACTAAGATTATTGTTTTTAAATTTACTTTGAAGGTTTGTAGAAGGGCCTTATGTTTGTTCAAGTGTCATCGTAAATCACTAGATATTAGATGATTGAATCACTGGGCAGTGCGGTAGCAGGAGGGAAAAAGGATGTTTACCCGCTGGCCGCAATGGCAACTTTTCACATCGTATTGTCTCAATCCCGCTTCATTAATTATGCATTCCCAGGAAACATGCCTTTTCGTTGACGGGCAGGCTCTAATTCGCCCATCATGCCATCATCTCACTGCTTCATTATGCCGGGCACCATATTTAAAGTGCAGCTGTGTGCACACCTCTCAGTGCTCCCAGCCCAGGGCTTCCGCACAGAAGACATGGCCCGAAAGGCAGAAGACTGCAGCAGCAGCACACACACACACACACAACACGCCCCACCCCCCCACCCACCCACCGCCGGTTTAATGACACATCCCTCAAGTACTTTTGGATACAGTGGAGGCCTGCTGTGATGGCCTCTACCCCCACTCTGGGTAAAGACCAGCAAGCAAGATCACCAACCCAGCAAGGGAGGTGGTGGTTAGTGCAAATACCCTGCAAAAGTGGACAGCCACCCACTGCCACAATAGGGTGAATGGTCTCATCTGTTCTGCAAGGGTAAGTCGCTCTTCTCATCGCTCTCAACTCAGACACTCACAAATCCATCACACATCCACCGGGATCTCACACCCCAAGGGACAACACCACTAACTCTCACACACACTCTCACGACTCTATCAAGCTCATATCCTCTGGAGCTCGTGACCTCATCTCGTCCATGTCTCAGCTCACCACACAAACATTCCAGCCAGAGCCATGTGTCCTGCTCACACCCTTTCCATCTGTTTTCATACAGGAGAAGCTGGTTCAGCAGGGAGAGATCCCAGACCGGGGGTGGAGTGGACCACATTAGACCCCTCACTTTGAGGAGTGTACCATTGCGCTGACTGGTGAGGATGTGGACCCTGCCTGCGGTGACAGTGAGGTTGGCAGCAAACACCCACGTGAAGATCCTGCACCACATCATCCCTTTTTCAACGCAGATGTGAGTGCTCTCTCTCCTGATTTCGACTCTACTGCCATGCACTAATTATCTCTACTTTGGTTCACAGGGAACTCCGCCAAGCGACTGATGCCCTCAGCCAACCAGCACCTCAGCTCCATCCAGGTCTTCACCTCCAGCCAAGAGGACTCCTCCATTGAAGAGCTGGAAATAAACAGCCTGGAAGACTTGTGACAGCGCTTACCCACACCATCCACCAGTGCAGAGATACACACCTCGGTGGACCTAAATCTACAACAGGCTCAGGTTCACAATCTGGTGGCCACCACTTGGACACATGTCAGCAGCAGGAGGAGGCTGGTTCAGCCGAGGTCCCTGGAATTCAGAGGAATGCTGGTGAAGAGGCATCTGTGAGGTCCGAGTCAGATGATGAGCCCCTGGATTTGACCTTCCATCCCATCCTGAAGAGGCAGCAGAAGGCAGGGGAACATCTTGCAAAGCTGTTGGAAGCCCTCAACAGAGTGGCTTGCAAGTTGGAGAAGTGTGTCCGTCTGTTGTCTGATGAAGTGGTGCCCACGTGTGCAGGTATGGAGGTCTCCATGGAGAGGATGGTGGATGCCATAGAGACTCTGATCCAGCAGAACGCGGAGATACGCTCAGACCTTAACTCCATCGCAGTAGCCATGGTTGTGCTCCTGCAGTGGCAATGCAAGAGGGAAACAGTGCACCTTGATGTCTCCCCAGATGCTCCTTCCCCTCACGGAGTCAGACAGGGGCCCTCTGGCACCTGAAGGGAGGAGGAGCAGCAGCAGGACACTGCTGGGTCATCCACTCAGGAATTTCAGAGGCTGTCCTCTCCCTCTGAGTCCCCTTTGCCTGTGACCCCCTCAACCTCGTCCTCTGTCACCACAGAGGGAGCAGCTGGCCCACAGGAGGACAGCCAAAGCAAACTGAGCCCCCTAGGGCCTCGGCTCTCTAGAGGACCCATGCCGAATTCATCAGAGGCATAGGCCAGCCATTGCACAGGCTGCCTCCACCCCTGCTGTGGATGTCAGGGCAGCATCTAGAAGTCTAAGGCTTTCAAAAGTTAAGAAATTCTGATCACAGTTGGTAGCATGGGTGAACATATTTTGTCACTTTACAACCTGAAAAAATTCACTTTCACTGAATAATGTGTAATGGTGCCTTTGCACTTCATTGACAGGCTTCGCGTGTCCTCTCACCACATTTCACCCATCCCCACCTGCCCCCTTGGAACTCCTTCCCCCGACTTCCTGTTGGGATTCTTTCCCACCCCCCCCACCCCACCCCAAGACTCCATCCTCCACTGAACCCCTTTAGTCTTTCCCCCTTCCTGACTCCTTCCTCCACCCTTACTTCTTCCTGCATCCTTACTCCTTCCCCTCTCGAGACACCTTACTCCCTCAACACTCCTTACTCCCTCAACACTCCTTACTCCCTCAACACTCCTTACTCCCTCAACACTCCTTACTCCCTCAACACTCCTTACTCCCTCAACACTCCTTACTCCCTCAACACTCCTTACTCCCTCAACACTCCTTACTCCCTCAACACTCCTTACTCCCTCAACACTCCTTACTCCCTCAACACTCCTTACTCCCTCAACACTCCTTACTCCCTCAACACTCCTTACTCCCTCAACACTCCTTACTCCCTCAACACTCCTTACTCCCTCAACACTCCTTACTCCCTCAACACTCCTTACTCCCTCAACACACTTTACTCCCTCAACACTCGTTCCCCCCACACACTCGTTCCCCCTGCCGCACCCCTTCCCTCTGCCCTGGGCTCCTTCCCCTCTCTGGATTCCTTCCCTCCACCTCCAAACTCCTTCCATACACCTCCCCCCCTTACACCTCTCTCTCCAATTGCCATCTTCTCCCCCGTTACCCCCTCCCCCCCATACATCCTCCGCCCCCAACCTTGGGGCCCCCCCACACCTACGTTTGCCCCTCCCAACCTCACCCCCTCCGACACACCCTCCTCTCCCAGTCGAGCCTAGACCTTCCTCTCCCACCCTTTTCTCCCCGGTACATCTTGCTCTCCCAAACAAACTCTCAATGATTACCCTCCACCCCCTCAATGATTATCCATTGCAAGCAGACCCTCCGTGGTGATTTTCCACCTTCCGTGAGGTGCTTTGCGGCAGAGCCATTCCATGAGAATCCACCCAGCATGAGATGGACATTCCTCCAGGGACTGTTGCTGTTGGACTTCAGCACCTTCTGCTCCTTGGATGTCTATGATATGATCAAGGACCTAGCAGTAAGTCCCAACTTCTGCACATCACACTTGTCAAGATGTGTTTTGCACTGGTGCCGGGGCAGGATGATTCAGGTGGGCTGGACTTATATGATATGCAGATGCATTACAATGAGGTTCCCGGTGTCCGATGGCGAGAAACACGGCCCGCCGTTGATGGGCAGAGCAGATGATTGCAAGCTAGTTTCATGACATCATGAAACGTTTGGCCTTTTCACCATATTGTCTGTTCACGCTTGATGCCAGAGGGCATGGAAAATTCCATCCACTGACTCTGTACAGGGAGTGTTCCGGACAGGAAGGGGATTAATTTAAACAGCCCTAATTTCTCCATTCACTACCTGTCCATAAACTGAAAGGTGTTTTTGATTTTTGATTTCCCCTCCGTAAAAGTGGTTCTGTATTTTCCCCAATCCTTCATTTTGGAGTGATCCAATCCTCTATTAATAACCCCACAACAAACTCAAGATAAGGTTAGATAAGAGGGATGGTTTATTTTATGCACGTGCGCGCACACACACACAAGCGCAAAATGCGGGGAGCAGTTTTGCAACATCCGCCCCTTTTGCATTCCCACAATAAAGGAGGGATAAGGGAAAGAATGGGCTTCAGGGCAAAGACCACAATAAAAATAAGAATTAAGGTTTCACGTGAGTCCAGAGTCCAGAATCACAAGTCCAAATGGTATATTCCTTCAGAGATTAACAGGCTGAAACTGTTGCTGGGTGATCCGACTTTCCAGAAATGAGGACTTCCATGATGGAAGAAGGCACTTTGAGATGAAGGAGCCTTTGGCACCAATTTCGGAGTTCCAAGACTCCAGTAGTACACAGTGTAGATGAGGGCCAGGCAGTTTACCTGGGCAGTTTTTTCTGCAGCTATTTGCTAGATGGTAAAACAGTAGACTGCCAGGGTTTAGTTCCAAACGACAATATTACAGGTTCTAGCAACTTGGAGGTCATGTGACATACCTCCCACAGTTCTGAGGAAGAGTCATACGGACTCGAAACGTTAACTCTGTCTTTCTCTCCACAGATGTTGTCAGACCTGCTGAATTTTTCCAGCAATTTTTGTTATTGTTTCAGACCATTTTTAAAAACATTAATAAAGTTTATGTGCTTCTTATTAACATGTCCCATCTCATGTGACATTGTCACATGAGGAGGACATACTAATAATTTTTATATTTTTCTGTTATTCAAGTTTTTTAGAATGTCAGTGATCTCCCTGAGACAGCACTTAGTCTCAGGGAGCAGTGCGCTCTTTCGCGTGCATGTGCGAAAAAGCGCACTTTGACTGTTGGAGAATTACTTAACCCCCTCCCCCTCACACGGGAAGCGCAGCTTCCTGTCAGGCAGGCTGCTGGGTGGGCCTTAAATGGCCCACCCACTTAAAATGGCGGTGGGCCCCATTTCGGCGGCGGAATTCGGCTGCCCGCCCTCCAACCAAGGGAAAAATTCTGCCCACCGTCTCCATTGGCTGGAACTCTGCCTTAGAAATGTAAAGGGGGTTGGTACATTACTTTGTGAGTGCCAACAATCAAATTCCAGTGGGCATTAGCATCTCTTTAAGATAACGAGATCGCTACCCTGAAGAAGGGTCATACAGACTCGAAACATTAACCCTGTTTCTCTCTCCACAGATACTGCTAGACCTGCTGAGTTTTTCTAGCATTTTCTGTTTTTGTTTCAGATTTCCAGCATCCGCAATATTTTCTTTTATCCCTGCTGATTTCTGAAGGTTAGAAATTCCTCTAGTATGAGTTGTGGCGAGTCAGGGAAAAGCCTTTGTCCAATTTTAAAAATAATAGTTTTGCAGAGTAGCTAGATTGACGTAGATATATATTTTCCTTCCAGTCTTCTGGCCGGGACAGGAGAAATCACTGCAGCATTCATTCAATTTACTGTAAAATTTGGTGAAACCTTAAGATTCTCAAAATATTGTCCTGAATTCATTGAATTAGGCTTCTTTCAGTCACTTACAGAATGTACATTTTTCCAGCTTTTCAATTGTGCAATTAATAATTGCATAGGTAACAACAGTATAACAAACATTTGTGAAAACAAAGAGCCTGATGTCTTTTTTTAAAATCTGTAATCCTGTAATCTGAAATACTGATAATTACTTTTGAAAATAAATGATGTATCATAAAATTGTGTCCATGGTTTATAATACAAGAAGCTCTAGTTTTTCAAAAAAATCTAATATTGGCACTTTTATTAAATATGCACTGGCAGATTTTAAAAATTGCTACAATAACGTCAAATACTGGTTTTGGTGAAGAATTGGTAAAGCTTCTCTGGGAAACAAAGTTAACTATAGTGGGATTTTTAACCATCGTGTAGGGCTAAATATTTCTCATTTTGAAAAACTTAGGGAAGAATTTTCTCCCCATCGGCGGGGCTGGAAGGAGCGGGAGCTGGCGCGGGTGGGCACGCAGCTGATTGCCGCCTGTGATCGGTTGCGTGCCGCCATTTTACGTGAGCAGGCCAATCAAGGCCTGTCCAGCATGACGTACATCGGAAAACACTCAGCGCTCCCTGTGCAGGTGGGGAGGGGGGGAAATAGGCTGAGTTCGTGTACATACACACAAAAGAGCGCAGAAATCTCCCTGAGGCACAGAGCTGCATCAGGGAGATTAGTTTGATTTTTAAAAATTTTAATAAAGAATAAAAAAATTTTTTTAAAACATGGCCCCTCATATGACAATGTCACGTGAGCTGGGACATGTCAATGAACTTTAATAAAAACTTTCATTCAATTTATAAACACTTCATGAAACCTCACCCTACCTGTGGATGAGGTTTCATGATAAATGCAAAGGCCGCCTGGGCTCTTTGCCTGCCCGGCAACCTTAAGGTTGGGCAGGCATCTCAGTTAATTGCTTTAATTAGTTTTTAAATGGCCTTATTAGGCCTTTGACAGCTTGGCGGGCGCACAGCCGACTCCACTGCGTGCCCACTGAACTGAGGATCAGAATGGCTCACGGTGACATCGGGATGCATGGCTAAAGTCACCGTGTGTCTTTTTACGCATTGGCGAGCAGGGCCCGCCCCTGCTCATCGAGCCAAAGATTCTGGCCTTTGATTTAATTGACTGAGGTGACTGAGAAAGAAACATGTGATAGTCTTTCGGACATACTATGTGAGAGCAATCTTTTTATTTAGTTGAAAGTAGTGGGTTGTTCTTATTAATAAATCAGTTCAAAGCAAAGTCACATATTAGCTTTTCTCTGACATAGTATCAGAAAGAAGAAAATTAAGCCCTCAAAACATGGCAGCATTAGAAACAAGAGTGGGCCATTCTGCCCCTCTAGTTAGCTCCACTACTCATTTAGATCATGACTGATCTGCACCTTAAAACCATTTGCTCACCTTAAGTCGATCTCCCTCGATACCCTTAGCGAATAAAAATCTATCTCAGCCTTGAAAGTTCCAATTGCCCGTGCATCCACACCCTGTTGGCGAGAGAGTTCCAGATTTCTATTATGAAAAAGTGATTTCACTCCTGAATTGCCTAACTCTAAATATAATCTTTTGATTCCATGTTCTTGATTCCCCTATCAGAGAAAATCCGTTTCTACCTTTTTAAATCCTTTTGGCATTTAAGGATCTTGATTATTCCTCAATCTTCTATACTCAAGAGAATATATGCCAGGTTTATACAGCCTGTCCTGATAATTTAGTTCTCTGAGCCCTGGTATCATTCTGATAAATCTGTGCTGCCATCTCTCCAAGGCCAGTACATACTTCCTGATGTGTGGTGCCCAAAGCTGAACAGAGTACACCAGATGGTATTTGATCAAGGATCTGTAGAACTGAAACATAGTTTTCTTTCCTTTTTTTTTAATTACAGTTCACTTAAGATAAAGGCCCACATTCCATTAGCACTAATGTACATAGAATATATTCATCATGGCCAGGATTTTACGGCCCCACAGCGGTGTGTCCTCCATCCCCACCCCCCTCCAACCCGGCGGATGCGGTGAGCCATTTAAACCTCCATTCAGTTCAATATTCTGCCGGGCAGGAGGGGCCATAAAATCCTGGCCTATGTCTCTGTTTAATCTGCCAAACAGATTTGGCTGGAGTGAAGTTTCATCCTTGGTGCTTTCTAGAATGGTGGAGGAACTGAGGAAAAAGTATGCTGGCATCATTGAACAATGATGAACAGAATGATGTCCATTGATTGTTCCAGTTCTAAAAATGAATGACAAAGACCAAATCGAAAAGGTTATTTGAAGCTGTGAAATAGAAAATATTCATGCTTCTTACACTTTTTGCCTCCAATTTGGCTGAAGTACACGTTTTCCTCATATACATCATTCAGGATTTAGCAACTACTGTTACATCCAGATAAGGTCCTTTGCCATCATTTTTAGCCCATTCGGTACACTATGTTTTGACCAATGCCATTTAGAATTACATCAGTACCAGAAATATTTCAGCAAAAAAATGATGTTCCATTTAAAAAGACTGGAAGGGATTGTTTATTTTATTCATGAGATCCTTGATTTTGGAGCATCAGATGCAGTCAACGTTATATGTCTGGAGACAGTATTAAACATTCCTTTTTGGAGCTTGGATTGAAATTGAACAACTAAATAAGCCAATGTTGGATTGTTTTGGACTCCTCATTGGTGGAAGCCAATCAAAGGTCTGTTGGTAAGTTCCACACCTGGAGGAATGTCAATGAATTATGATACATTTTAGAGAAGATCAGCTACTTGGGTTTCTGCCAGAATTATTATCTGTTTTGCACTCAATAACCGTGATTTTCCACTTCCGTTTGCGGCAGGCATGTTTGGCAGCATGAGCGGAAAACATCACGAGATGGCCCTTGTCACGATTCCTGGCGATGTAAATCCATGATGTGATTGTCCCCTTCCCCTGTCAGTGGCAGGCTGCGTTTCCATCGTCCAATGGCAGGAACTTAATTTTAATGCTTTTGCATCTCACTATTGTGCCTGCATGCTCGAATCATCCCCCCATGTCAAATTTAATTCCCACATTGGCGTGACATCAGAACGGCATGATTTATGATTGCTTTTAAAAGGCGTGCCTCTGGCGAGCTGACCTTCGAGGGGAATTCGGGGGTGAGTGCACACGACCTTGCGCAGCACTTGCAAGGATTGCCCATCGGGCATCAAGGAATCCATTTGGGGTGGGGGCAGTTGTGGGGGCATACAGGCAAGTCAGTTTTTACTGGCTGGCTTTTAGTCCGGTGCTGTGTCAGGGGCTCCAGTGTGGGTGGAGCCAGGGCAAGGGCAAGGCAGTGTAGACTGATGGGAGTACACAAGCACATGCTGGGGGGAGATGGCGAGGGAAGCAGCCATGCACTTGGAAATGCTTGGCAAAAGTGAGCATTCTTCAGCAGCTGAGACTGTTCACCAGCAGCTCCATTGACATGCTTGGAGTTGGGCCTCTCTGCCCACTTAGGCAATGTAAAAGTTTTCCTGCCCACTCAGGTAATGTAAAAGTATGAATGTGCCACCAAATGCTCCAGTCACTGATGAAGGCACTCAGACCACATTGTAATGTCCTCATTAAGGTTTGGACAAGTCTCCCCCATAGTTCAAGCTAACAGTGCAGCCTTGCAGTGCGGGTTAGGAGAATGCCTGCGCCTGAACTGAGCACAGTATGCAGTCAATTGGCCAGAGCTGCTGCCAATCGGTCAAGTGGAGGTGGGTGGCATTTTGGACAGCTGTGAAGCACTCTAAACACTGGCCATGCAAGTGGTGGTAAGCACTCTCTGGCATGCATGAAGGGGCCTTGCTTCGCAGCTGGAGCCAGAGACTTAACCAAGAGAGGTCCTTAGGAGACATATGTTAACCCTCATTCCTCTCTCTATGATACTGCAGGAAGAGAACTCGGGATCATGGAGCCTGGTGATCTAGCGGTATGCCTCATGGCTTACAGGGAGCAGAGAAAAAGAAGAAGGTTGCAACAGAGGCGCCTGGCTCGGCAAAAGGAGGAGCAGTATCCTCAAGATGAAGGGGCAACAGGGCCTCCTCCGGACGCAGCTGAAGATCCACAGTTCGTAGGAGCCTCACTAGATCCAAGGTCTAAAGACGGCGCTTGTCATGCCTGCAGATGAACAAGAACCAGTGTCACAGAAGACTCTGCAGGTCACTCACATATGCCACCTTCTGCAGAATTTGGCGCCACTAGGACTTGGAGGGCATCCACTGCCAGCGGCAGTGAAAATTACCTCGGTGCTCAATTTTTACGCCAGTGGCTCTTTCCAGGACTCCACAGGTGATCTGTGTGGGATCTCGCAAGCCTCCACCCACAAGTGCATCCAGGGAAGTTAGGAACGCTATTTTTGTGAAGACACAAACTTTGTGCATTTTGACTGGGATCAGGCAAACCAGGAAGCAAGATTGCTGGGATTTACGGTGACCTCTAGTTTTCCACAGGCACTGAGTGCCATTGAGTGCACTCATGTGGCACTTAGATCTCCACGGCAACAAGCAGTCCAGTAGGTGAATCACAAGGGCTTTCACTCGCTGAATGTTCAGCTGGTCTGCGACCAAATACAAATGCATTATGCAGGCCTGTGCACGATACCCCACAAACTTCCACGACTCATACATCCTCGGCAGGTCTCAGATCCCTGACACCTTCCAGGGTTCACAGAGGTTGCAGGGTTGGCTCCTTGGGGACAAGGGCTATCCACAAACGGCGTGGCTGATGTCACCCACGTGGCAGCCTGGGACTTCAGCAGAGAGATGGTAAAACGAGGCTAATGTCACAACCTGGACTTTGGTGGAGCACACGATTGGCATCTTGAAAATGAGGTACTGGTGCCTCGACTGGTCTGGTGGAGCACCGCAGTACAGTCCCAAGAGTGACTGTATCATTGTAGCTTGTTGCACCTTACACAATCTAGCACTGCAGTGCAGGAAGGACCTGGCTGAGGAGGACATGGAAGAGCTTCACGTTTCCCCCAATAAGGAGGACATCAAAGGGGATGAGGGTGATGAAGTCTTGGAAGGTGACGATGCTGGTGATGAGGTAATCACACTGACCAGACGAGGCAGGTGTGCTCATGAGGCCCTAATAGCCGCAAGATTCATGAATGGATGATGACAACATGAAGTGAGGACACACCCGACATCCTCACATTGTATCTGTGAATGTCTGACACCTGTCTGGCTGAGCGCAGTGCCTGTGACCAGGCTCATGTCATGGAGACGCAGCAGAGGTCCTAATAGTTGCAAGATTCCAGGAGGATGATGACAACATGCAGTGAGGACACTCCATAGATCTTCACATTGCATCTGTGAATGTCTGACCCCTGTCTGGCTGAGGGCAGATCACTTGCTCTCTATGAACAGGGTTATATCACTGAGATGCAGCAATGATACTTCTTCAGCATCTGATTCTCTGGCAGCCTTCATCACCTGCCCCCTTCCGGACAAAAGTGCTGAAGAGAAGCTGGCCAGCCCCACCTCACAGGTGCAAAGAGCACATAGAAACTCACGGAACTCTTTGACACCTGCCCACAACATTCTGGCAGCAATGACAAGCCACATCAAGGTGCAAGCATCCTTGATGTGTCAAGTGACTGTGAAGTCAGGCAATCTCTCAGCTTTGAAGGTGACACACTGTACAGGGAAGAGGCCCTTTACTGAGACATTGCCTTCATCTTGTGCAGGAACGAAGATTTGACATTTAAATGACATGGACATTACTCATCATAACAAGGAACCATAGACAAGGAGACATTCTTGGGAGTTTATTTACATTATGTACAAGTGATTAACACTCATGCCCACGCTGTGCAACTGCATCTTCTCAATCTTCCTAACCTTGCCGCTACATCTTGGTACTCTCGCCATATCCACAGCTGAGGTGGAGCCAGCCTGTTGACTGCTATCTTGACAAGCATCCTCTGGAGGCCCCTGGTTGCTTTTGGGGCGCTGTGGTGTGGATTGGCATCCTCCTCAGCCTGAGGAGCTGGAGCTGCAGGGGTCACAGGGAGAGGGGAATCGGATGGGCCGGGCACTCCTGGAGTCACCTGGGTGGATGGCCCCTGGGGTGTGTGCCTGCTGACCCTCCTCCCTATGGGTGCCCAAGTTTGTTTGAGAGAAAGGGGCAGCTGGAATGAGTTTGAGATGCCCTGACCACCCCCCCCTCCCCCGCCATCTCTCCCTCCCTCGCGCTAACACTGATAGATGCCAGCAAGTACCTCAGCAATGGAGTGCAGCTGCTGCAACAGTGCATGACCTATGTTCTGGACTAAGGTCTCCATGGCAGTTGCCATCCTACCAGTGTTGACCTCGCTGCATTGGCATGCTGGCACTATCACCCCAGACTGAAGGTGGATGGACTCCTCCATTGTGCCTTGCAATCCGATGAGTGCAGCAGACAGCCTTTCTTGATGTTCCTGAGCTTGTCGTTGCAGCTCCAGCAACTGAGGTAGAACAGAGTCCAGAGGCTTGACATCAGCAGATCCCTGGCCTCCAGCTGTCCACCGAGTGCCAGCACCCATGGATTTCCCTGTCTCCGCCTGCTGTGGATGAAATAGTGCAGTGTGCACACAAGATTGTGACCTTGAGGCTAATTTCAAACGAGGTCCCACTGAGGCCTGTGTCTCTGTGCTGGTGGAGGGTATGTGTAAGCACTGTGAGGAGTCTTCAGTGTTGATATCTGTGGATTCTTCTTCTGAAGTGAGCTCGGGGATGGAGTCGATGACTTGGCTCGTGGCTGCCCCCAGCTGCTTCTCAGATGTGCCTGCAATAGATAATTAGTGCATAACAGGACACTGTGAAACAGGAGATATCGTTCACAGTTCGGTTGCCTGATGGATGTTGCAGTGCAGGATCCTCACTTGGTTGAGTGCTGCCAACCTCACTGTCTGCACAAGAACAGTCCACATCCTTGCCAGCCAGCTGGATGGCCCTATTTTCTAAGGCTGTGAGGACCTTCAGCTTCGAAATGCCACCCCCAGTATGGGACATCTCTCTTTTGTTGTGGGCTAGCTTATCCTGCATGGAGACAGATGGAGAGAGTGTAAGCAAGATGCCTACCAGGTCAGATGAGAAAAATGCTTGGTGTATGTAGGGTCTGAGTGGTGACATGGACAGGCATGAACACACAATGGGCAAGTGAGATGAGGGTGTTTGTGAGAGAATGAATGGTGATGTCCCTTGAGCTGGCAGTGAGTGTGGACCCTGTGGATGTGTGATGGTTTTGTGAGTGTTGACAGTGATGAGAAAAATGACTTACCTTGGCAGAACAGAGATCATTCATCTTGTTGTGGCAATTGGTGGCTGTTCTCTTCTGGAGGGCGTTGATGCTCACTACCGCCTCCCATGCTGGATTGCCCTGAAGGAAAAAAACTGTTTGGACAAACACTCTTATTTCCCAATTTTTATTGTTTTTCCCTTCTGGACGGTGAGCTTGATGGCTGGTCTTCGCCCAAAGCGGGACTAGAAGAGTTCACGGTGGGCTTCCACTACGCTCAGCAGATGCCCCAAAGAGAATCATAGAAAGGTTAAGGTGCAGAAAGAGGCCATTCAGTCCACCGTGTCTGCACCAGCCAAAAAGAGAAAAATGAAACTGGCCACTCATTTTAATCCCACTCTCCAGCACCTGGCCTGTAGCCTTGCAGATTATAGCACTTCAGATGCGGATCTAGGTACCTTTTAAATGAATTGTGTCAGGAAGATATAATAATTTTCATAATGTTATTGGAATTTATTGTAGAGTAATAGTGGGGTCTGTGTGTGTGTCTCTCTGCGTGTGTGTGTCTTAGTTGAATTAAAGGCAGCTGGTCTGAAGGCTTTGATGTATCAAAAGATAAGCTAGGTTTAAAATGTTAAGTAGGTAGACACTTGGGAAATTTTAGAATGTAAGATGTAAAGGAACATTTGCATTTTTAAATAAACCAGATTAGCTTGAATTCAAAAGAGGGAGTGAAGTATTATACCTAGCCAGGAGAAGTTAAGAAACAATGTGTCTGTTTTTCCCAAGGATTGGTGACAGAACTGGCACTTTGATGGATTTTTATTATTTGAGAGGTAAAAGTTCAAAGACATAGGACAGCAATTCCCCCCCCACCCCCTGGTTAGGGAGCAGGTGCGAGCGGGCGGGTTCCCCCATTGACGCCGCCATTTTACATGGGTGGGTCAATTAAGGCCTGCCCAGCGTGATGTCCACCTGGAAGCGCTGTGTGCTCTCTGTGCGGTTGGGGGGGGGGGGGGGGGGGGTTCGCTGAGCAGGTCTGTGCGCTCTTTTGCGCATGCGCACGGAAGAGTGCACAGATCGCCCTGAGGCAAAGTGCTGCCTCAGGGAGATTGCTTGAATTTTTAAAAATTTATTAAAGGTAAGAAAACATTTTCCTGATATGTTCCCTCATGTGACACTATCACATGGAGAAAAATTTTCCCACTGTTTGTGGGTAAGTGCAGGCATGGGTGAGTTCGCCTCCAATTGGCGCCCCCGTTTAGCGGCGTGCTACCATTTTACGTGGGCGGGCTGATTAAGGCCGGCCGAGTATGATGTCCACCAGGAAGCGCTATGCACTCCCTGTGTAGGCAGGGGTGGTTTCCTTCAGCTGGGAGTGAGCTGTTTCACGCATGCACGTCCCGCCCATGGATGAGGTTTCATGCTTTTTCGGAAGGCCATCTTCCACCTTAAGGTTGGACAGACAGGTCCATTAATCATTTTAATTACTTTTTTAATGGCCTTAATAGGCCGAACTGAAAATCTAAATTATGTGGGGTGATGTCGGGATGCATGGCTGATGTCACCCCGCGTCATTTTACATGTTGGCAAGCGGGTCCCGCCCCTGCTCGCTGACCGGAGAATGACGCCCATAGTGAAACAATGGGAATTTGCATTCAGAGGGGAAAATATGTATAAAGAAGCAAAGGCTGTCTGTAAGGACAGGAATTCTAAGGTCTAATGGATGTGAAAAGCCTCCAGCATCTAAGCCTCAAGCTACTGTCCAAAATGAACTGAAGCTGAAAAAAACTCACTTGAATTCAACCGTTCAGGTATTGTGTGTTACTTTGCCTGGGTCTTTTAGAATCTATGTGTCTCACTGTTGCCTTAACAGAGGTATAATGGGGTTTAGATTAATTAGGTGATTTAGAGGTTATCATAGTAGTAATTTGTAGATCCATGTATGTGCTTAAAATCATTTCTTCTATTAATAAAGGTTTAATTTAGTTTCATAAGAAACGTGTAAGATTTGGCAGCTGCCTTTTTACTGAATTCAAAGCCCAGATCTCGAAATAAGTACAAATTGCAAATAGTTGTTGGAGCTGCTTCAAGTTTCTCTCTGGGATTTGGGCAGCTTGGCATTTACCATCCGCTTGCCGTAACAGTTGAGCATTTCAGCCTCAACCACCAACTTAGGCAGTGAATTCCAAACTCCCACTACCCTCTGGGTGAAAATGTTTTTCCTCACGTCCTCTCTAATCCTTCTACCAATCACCTTAAATATATGCCCCCTGGTATTTGACCCCTCAGCTAGGGGAAACAAGTCTTTCCTGTCTACCCTATCTTAGGCCCTTCATAATTTTGTACGCCTCAATTAAGTCAACCTTCAGCCTCTTCTGTTCTAAAGAAAAAAACCCTAGCCTATCTAATCTCTCCCCAATCTTCAAGCCCTGGCAACATTCGTGTAAACCTCCTCTGCACTCTCTCCAGAGCAATTATGTCCTCCCTGTAATGTGACCAGAACTGCACAAAAAATTCCAGCTGTGGCCTAACCAACATTTTATACAGTTCCATCATTAGATCCCTGCTTTTGTATTCAATTCCTCGCCCAATAAAGGAAAGCATTCCATATGCTTTCTTGGCCACCTTGTCCATCCTGTCACCTTCAAGTACCTGTGGATGTGCACTCCAAGGTCTCTCACTTCCTCAACCCCTCTTAATAGCTTCCCAAATATTGATTATTTCCTTGCTTTGTTTGCCCTCCCCAAATGCATTACCTTACACTTTTCTGGATTGAATTCCATTTGCCACTTCTCTGCCCATGCAACCAAACCATTGATATCATTCTGGAGATGACAGCTATCTCCTTCACTGTCAACCATATGGCCAATTTTTGTGTCATCTGCAAATTTCCCAATTATGCCTCCCACATTTAAATCTGTATCATTACTATATACAACAGACAGCAAGGACCCCAACACTGAGTCCTGTGGAACACCACTGGAAACCGTTTTTCATTCGCAAAATCATCCATCAACCATTACCCTTTGCTTCCTGTCACTGAGCCAATCTTGGATCCAATCTGCCACCTTCCCCTGTATCCCATGAGATCTCACTTTCCTGATAAGCCTGTGGACTTTGTCAAATGCCTAGAGTCACTAAATTTTGGGGCTACTGTCACCTTTGCTTTCAGGACCATCTGTCACCTGGAGCAGCCCTGGCCTGTAGGCATGAAATAGGCTGTGCTCTGGTGTGCTTTAAATATGGTGTCCAAAGCGAGGAAGTACTGAGGTCACGGCGTGGAAGGCAAATCTGAGCTCACCCATCAGCGATCTGGCATGTTTCCCGTGAACGCATTATTAACGAGGCAGGACGCACTGGGAAGTGGACGATACGGCACAAAAACCCGCCATTGCGGCTGGAGGGAAAATGTCACTTTTCACACCTGCCACCGCACTTAGTGAAATTCGGGGAAAATTCCGCCCAGTGACTTAAGAAATGTAGAGAGTTTGGATTTGCAATCATATGAAAGATAATGTGAGTAAGTTAAGAACATGTTTCCATCAATGCCACAGGTGTTACTGTTTCATTACATAAGCAAACCAGTTACTGCTTGTCAAGGTAAGTTTGCACTGGTTGCATTTTGCTTCTAAGCTTTGAAAATGAAAAGAAGCTACAGGTACATTGAAGAAATTGCATTTTAGTATTACTGAGAAAAGAGGCATGCTGTTGAAGCTTTTCATCTTACACTCATCAGGATAGGTGCAAGAGTGCTAAATTTAGAGAACAGCGATTTATACTGCATGAGAAAAGGATGCCGATTGGTTAGCAAGTTGAGCCTGGTCAAAGCATTGCCATGCACTGCACCGGACAACAATTGTCCCCCCATGCTTTTGTTTGATTCAAAAGAGGGGCAGTGCCGGTGGACGGACTTGAGAGATTTGCTTAATGTAGTCAAACACATGCAACTTTCAAGTTATTTGCCAGCTAATAACTTTGGTACCAATAATGAACTGAGATTTGGATGAAAATTTGTTAGAATATTAGAATGTCCCATGGAAAGAGATAATTGATGTGCAATCGAAGAATCCTATTTCAATATATGTGTGTTATTACTGATAAAAACGTACAAAACTATGTTGAAGCAATTAAAATCAGTAATTGAATGTTTGGGCAGAGAGTTGAACTTCAAAGGCATTAATTGCAGACAGAAAGTTTAAAATGACTACAGGGTGAAGTGGAGAAGAATGTCTGAAGTATATTCAAAGTGTCCCCAGCCAATTTAGAGTTTATAGTGTACAGGAAGGCTTCCGAGTATTGGCTCGTATTGGACCATTATTCCTGGTGGAATGTTGAGCAAAATTTGTGGTAGAATCACAAGGGCCAACAGGATATAGTAGCAAAAGTACTTTCATGTGCGTTTTGGTGCGTTAATAAACTAGCTCAAAAAAACGAGCCTGTGACCATACCATTACCAAGCTGACAGTTCAAAATTGAACAGAATTGGAACAACACCTTGCAGGCAGTTTTTTTCTCGTTTTCACATGCACAGATTGCCTGATCCCACTGCATAGAAGAAAATTATGAGAGTTAATATGCTTAATGATTACTTCCTTGAATCACTAACAAGTTACTCCTGCAGTGATATGGCCTACATTAATTCATTCTTATTAATGGACTTTGATATAAGGACATATGAAATAGCAGGAGTAGGCCATTTGGCCCGACCAAGCCTTGACAGCCATTCAGTGATTTTATGGCTGATCTTCTGACTCAATTCCTGTATTAATCCAAAATTCCTTGATTCCCTTAAGTGTTCAAAAAGACCTATCGACCTATGTCTTGAATATACTCAATAACTGAGCATCCATAATTCTAATGGATAGAGAGCTCCAAAGATCACAACCTTTCAAGTGAAGAAGTTCATTTTTGTTTCAATCCTAAATGGCTGACCCCTCATCCTGAGGCTGTGACACTTGGTTCTAGACTTCCTAGCCAGGGAAACATCAATCATCTCTCATTCTTCTAAACTCTAGGGAATATAGGCTTGGTCTTGATGAGAGATGGAGTAGACTATAGCCTCATCTCAGGAATCTGTCTACTGAAGCTTTGTTGACCTCCCTCTAAGGCAAGCATTTCCTTCCTTCAGTAAGACTAAATGGTGTGGTCGTGCCAAAGCCATATATAATAACAATAACATTATTTTGCTTTAAAACTTGATAATACCTAAAAGTGGGTGCAGGAATCATGATAAGCATGTTGCTTCCGATGCAGGTGGCACATACATTTTGTGTTGCCTGCTAATTTAAGTTATAGTAGTGTGCAGCCAGCAATATGTGCACTGTTGAGTGGCTGCAAGCCTTGGCTTAAAATTGTGAGAGGCATGTGCGATGCAAAATAGCTTGCATTGCCATGAACCAGCCTGCATGTCTTAAAGGGGAGGTGCATTCTCACTGTATTAGGAGCTGGAAGTCAAAGTGACCTGGGAAATACACAAGAATGGCACAATGTGGCAGAGAGCAGGCTTCCAGATTTTTGAGTGCTGTGCTGCAGGAGGCCTTGGTGCAGATGAGGAGAAATATCATCTCTCTATAGGGGGCCAGGAAACCCTGCAGACAATAAGAACAGAAAGGGGTAATAGGAGTCTAGCCCTGAGAACCTGGATGCACTGCTGTAAGAAGTTCTATATCATCACACAAGTGGTCATGGTCAGCAAATGAATTTTCAAATGTCTTATACCACTAAGTACACCACTAGCCTCAGACACTACTCAGGCACCACAATTCCAACACCCTCCTACCAGCACTTGTCTATTAACACTCACAATTCAGAACTCGCATTCATAGCTTCAGCACACAGTCAGCACTGCTGTGAACCTCACACCCACATCTCACAGCTTGTGCAAACACTGCCAGATATTCGATAATGATAAGCATATAACTCAAACACATTTTACCACATTCATTGACGCCCTTCCCTCTCTCTTGCGGATATGGTGGCACAGAACCAAAGATAGCAGCACAAAACTGGCAGGGAACAGGCGCAGCTGCATGTCTTTACCCCCATACTCCCTTTGAGGAGATAGTGCTCACCATCATTGGAACGGCTATGACTATGGTTATGGCCAGCAGAAAGGCTGAAACCATTCTATAGTATCTCATTCCTAACCCTCCTCCTTACATCTCATTTTCCCTTCTGATTTAGAAGCGGATGATAGTGTAAGCATCCATCTCTTGTTTTTGTCCCTTCATCACCACAACCCAACCCTTGTACCCTTTTCCTTTTTAGATATCCCTAAATGTAACCTGACCACAAGTGAAAGAGAAAGAGCTAGAAGAACAGGAAGACAGCAAAGTTTAAGAAACACAGTCACTTGCTTTCATGCTCGCATTCTGAAGCAGCTGCCAGATACTGATGCTACATGTACTTCAGAGAATAGCTTGGTGCTGAGGTCTAAGTTCAGTGAGAGATAGGGCTCCAGTGGCCTGCTGCCAATGTAGAGGTCAAGGGTATTGCAAGTGCCAGCTTGCCATAGTTGGGTTGCTGAGTTCTGTTGTGAGGACTTTGGGGTGGCATACATAAGAAGGGTGCAAACAACAAAATGCAGGCCTGCCAAAATGCCTATGGCCAATGTCAAAGAGCATGAAGGAGTCTCGCACCAAATTGGCACAGGGCTATGTGTAGAGCTTGGAGCTCAATCTCTTCGGACTGGAAGTAGTGGTCAACTCCATGAGGACACTTGTGGACCCATCCATGATGCAGATCCAGATAGCCAATGACTCAGCTTCCATTGCAGCACAAGCAGAAGCCACCCAATGTCAGGGTACTGCAGTGGAAGCTCAGCCTTAAGGCATGCAAGCTCACCTTGCTGCCACACAAGCTCAGACTGATGTCCTTACAGCTGTGGATACCAGTGTTTGAAGGGGCTCAGAGAGTGTCACATGTCCAGCAATTTGTCTTCTAACAAGTTGCTAGGATTGCTGAGGCACCACTCAGGGTAGTGACAGTGTCACCCAGGAGTATGAAGCTGCTATCCTGTCTCAGGATGATGGCACTTGCCCTCCCATCATTGCCACTTGGTTGTCTGGCTGCTAGCCCTGACAAAGCCATGCATCCTGGGCCCAGAGGTGTTTGAAGTTTTCTTGCAAGACCATCTGCATATCTGCCACTGAAAGTCAGCTGCCTTCCACCACCTATGCAGCAATCACTGGGGTAGCACCTGTTCATGTAAAGGCACAGAGAAGGTGGGCTGTAAAGGAATCCACAAGAGTGATTAGTTGACTTCTATATGTATTAGGGGAATGATGATTTATAAATTTGGTTTGGAATGGTTATTTTGTGATGGCTTTTATTTCAGTTTCATGACCAAAAGGACATTGTGATGGTCAGTAACAGTGGTGATAAGGTTGTGCAACTGCTGGTGTTTGGGGAGTTAGGGTTGCGTTTACTGGTACTGCAGTCAGATGAGCAGATTGTGGACAGCAGGAGGTTGTGGTGGGTTCCTCCTGCTCCTCAGATGGTGGCTATATAGCTCTTGGTAAGAACTTTGCCCTAATGATGTTGTGCAGAATACAGAAGATCATGGTGAATGGCGACACTGCCTCTGATGGGTATTGCAGGGCTCTTAGAGAATGGCCCAGGCAGTGAAAGCATTTCTTACATACTCAGTGATCTGCTTGATCACATTTCATGTAATAGCATGGCTTTCGTTTTATACATGCTACTTATGTGCATGGGTTATGCACAGGGGCATAAGCCATGTGGTCAGTAGATATCCCTTGTTGCCAAGTAGCCACCCTCTAGATTGCTGTGCTGGTTCAAATGCAGATGATTACAGTGGACTGCAGTAAATGAAGGCAGTATGACTGCTGCCAGGATATTCAGCATTAACCAGCATGATTTGCTATGGTCGCATATGAGCTGGATGGTGAGGAAGTGGAACACCTTCCAGTTGTAGGATATCTTAAAACTGTTATGTGGTGCCCACAAAGTGACGCACATTATGCCAGTGATACCTTGCACTGTGGGAAAGCCTGATATCCTCGCGATTCCGAGTGCTCTCTCTGCTTCTTCTCTTTGGTAAGGGAATGAAAGTTACCCCTTTTTCTTGGATTACAGAGACTCAATGAATTCCCTTATGCAGCAGTGGGAAGTGAACTCAGAGATGCTGCAAGTATCATCTTCTCCAGCCTGGAAGGATCTAGGCACAAAAGTTCATAGCCATGGTCACCTTCACAGTCACTGACGTTTTTTTTTAATCCTTTCATGTAATGTGGGTAATATTTGTTGTCCATCTCTAATTGCCATTTCAGAGAGCAGTTAAGAGTCAACCACATTGTTGTGGCTCTGGAGTCACATATAGGCTAGACCAGGGAAGGACCTGAAAGGAAATAGTGAACCAGATGGATTTTTACAACAATCGATGTTAGTTGTCATGGTCACCATTATTAATTAATTGAGTTTAAAGTCCACCAGCTGCAGTGGTGGGATTTGAACTCGTGTCCCCAGACGTTAGCCTGGATTACTAGGCCAGTGATATTACAACCACATCACTGTCCCCTTTCCCTGCTTTAAGGCTGCAATTGTGGTTCAGCATATGACAGATTTTAGCGAGGACCTCCTTCATGAAGCAGAGACATCTGACACATGCTTCTTTGATGAGGTTCAAGTGGAAGAATTGGTTCCTGAACACATTAGGTGGGTATGACCTGCTGCTTCTTTTCCCCCTTCCTCCATCTTCCAGCAGTTTGCCCTGCTATGTGTCATCTCTGGTTAATTTCCCTACCATGCTGTAGGGCAAGGAGGATAAAAACTACTGTACCCATGTGTGGCAGAATATGGTCTGTGCAGAATCCATAAAGGCAAGGCAAAGTTCTTTGGCATGTGCCACACCACTTTCTGTAGACTTGAGCAACTTTAAACAACTCTGCACACCACCTACCTCAGCACAATCCATTGGAAATCGGTCAGCAACTAACCTGAAAATAGTTGATGATCCCTTTAAATAGCATTGGCAAGGAGGTCTTGCCTGTTCTTGGTTGCATATTGAGTTGCATAAAGATAAGAAAGGGCGTTAGCTTGAACACTGAGCTCCAACATAGCAGCACCTGTTGTCACATCAATACCGTATGCTGATTGACGTCACAACCTCCTGTGCATACCTCCAGAGGATGCTCCCTGAGGCATGGTCAGCCCCAGAAGTGAAGTCTGTAGTGCTGAGAGAGAGTTGGAGAACAATGGACTCTTAAGTAGGCATTCCAGCATTGCAAATGGCCAATTGTACTATCTTCTAATTTCCCAACTTGTTGCTTCTCTGAATCACTAAATTATATAAATACGCCTGATGGCGATTTAGCCTATACAAAGGTTTAGCATTATGAATATTATATCTTCTGAATTAATAAATGCTGCAGGTATTCAATGGGTCCTTCACTAAGTAATTTACTATGATAACATTTAATTATTAGGCTTGAGCCATGCTGAGCTCAGCAGTAGATTAAAAGACAGAAATGGGAAGGTATTTTCATGGATTAACCTTTTCTACTCACCATCGATCAGTATAACAGTGGCCTTCAGAAATCTTGTCCTGACTTGGAATCCAATGCTGCCTTATTTGCCTTGTTAACTGCTTTACACTGAGCTGTTTATGATTAATGATCATTCCAAAAGCATTTTCCTTTCCCTTTTCATGCTTTGCCAGTAGAGTGTACAATAATTTCAGGTTATGGACATGCTTACTGTTATTTGCATTTCCCTTCTTTATCCACCCGAAAATCAATCTGCCTTATCTCACCCTATCAACATAATTAGTTTACGCTTTTCTGAAGGTAATGTGCTTCCCTTCTACTTGATACCTGTGTACATAGCTTTGTGTCAACAACTATAGTAATACTGTACATACTAGGTCTCTTACAGATATTGGTTATCAAATCATTCACCTTGGTAAAATATTTATACTTTCTGTATCTTCTTCAATGAATAAACTAGATTTTATCTATGAATCCTGACATTTTACTTTTTGTATTTTGGTCTTTTCATTGCTGTAAATCCAATGAAATGTGACATGACTATAAATATTTGTCAAAGTTGATAAATGATTTAATTCAGTTTTGTTGAATCTAGAACCTTAGAGCTGTGCAATCAAAATTATTGAGCACCAATGATTTACATTCATATCTGCTCGATTGTTTAAATCGTGAATAATGGTACCTTCATGAACATACTGTGCAGCAGGAGAAATTTGGAAGTTACAAGTTTAGTTAGTGAGTAACCTTTAGAAAGCATGCAGTGGTTGCGTTGTAAGCATAAAACAGCCTGCATCCAAAGGAATCAATAAAGCTTGGTTAAAGCTTGGTTGAGCTTACAGAAAATTTCCTGCTGACATAAGCTTTAAGTGCCAGCCAAAATCTATTTAGTCTGTGCAGCTTGAGTATGTTCATCTTGAAGGCTGCATCAAAACGTGCTAAAGGGAAGTAGTGCACTGTTGTTTTGCATTTAAGTTACTGCATCTGCCATACTTCTACTATTTCATGTGCAGGTTGAATACAGTAACTGAAAAAATACAAGAATTTCTGGACACTGATTTTTTTTCTACCTCTTATTCTGGAATAGCATGTTGCCTTTAATTTGTGTCTCTTCTCGCTCTAATTTATAATGTGGAAGTGTTGGAATTAGGAAGTGTGGCCTCAGTGCTGAAGCTCATTGATACATTAAGCTGGTTGTTTGCCATAATACCTTTCTGGAATACTGAAATTGAGATACCAGTTTTCTTACTTTCATTTAAAAATGACTGCCTCTGTAGCCTCAAGATATTCATTGCTTTTTGTCCAACAAGAAAAATAATTGTGTTTTTTTTTTGCAGCATAGCTTTTTATACGTAAAGCTCCTAACTGGAAATATAATCTCCTTTCTTTACTTCACTTTATTTTTAAGGAAAAAGGGAATGATTCTGATTCAAAAAACCCAGCGTGACCCAGGGCTGTTCCTCATTAGCATGATACAAGCAAAAATGGCTTCAACATTTGAAGTAAAAACTGAAAATGCCGGGAATACACGGGATGCTCAGCAGAATCTGTGAAGCGACAAGCCTAATTTATTTGTAGACCTTGTTTATTTTTTATTTCAGTTCTTTCAGGTTTTCAGCATTTTACAGTTTTTTTTTATTTGCAACTAACATCTGTTGCTGGTTGGGGCCTATAGCCCCTGAAATCCTGAGGCACTGCAAAGCAAACCCATCCTTTACTGCATGTGCAGTGTCTATGCAAAGATGAGGCCAGTGTTCAGTACGGTTGCTCAGCCTCAATATTTCTTTCTGTTACCATCCTGATTGCCCATGTTGGTATCAAGAGCAGCTCATTCGTGGATTGAGGAGAATTTTTTATTATGTTACTGAAATTAGCTTATTTCACACACAGTTGTAATTTATTTAATGCTTATTATTTTAAGCAATCAGGTCTCCTAATTGCCAAACCATAGATTTTTTTTCTTGATTGTAAACAGTCCAGTGTCACTCGCGGTTTCTCATTTTGAAAAGAAAACCTGTTTTGATGTAGTTCTTTTGAATACTGATTTTATGACACATATTTTAAAAAACTTAACGGTTAAACATTGTTTATTTTTTGCTATATGTTTATATATGTGTGAATGAAGTGGTGAAAGCTTCCTGAATTAAAGTTACTGTAAGAAAGATGAAAGATATGGGGAATGGGAGTGGGCACAGACGGGCGTGTAGCCAATTGCCGCCCGCGATCGGCTGTGTGCCGCCATTTTATGTGAACAGGCCAATTAAGGCCCACCCAGCGTGACGTACACCTGGAAGCGCTGTGCGGTCCCGGTGTAGGGGGGAGGGGGGAGGAGAGGATGGGCAGGCTGAGTCAGGGCCTACACTCTTTAGCGCATGCATGCAAAAGAGTGCAAAAATCTCCCTGAGGCAAAGAGCTGCCTCAGGGAGATTAGTTTGATTATTGAAAATTTTAATTAAGAGAAAAAAAAATTAAGGCATGTCTCTTCATGTGACAGTGTCAATGGGCTGTGGACATGTCAATTAATTAAAAAAAATTTTTTTATTAAACTTTTAAAAACCTTCATGAAACCTCATCCCGCCCCTGGATGAGGTTTCATGATAAATGCGAAGGCCACGTGGGCTCTTTGCCTGCCACCGACCTTATGGTTGGACGGGCAGTTCAGTTAATTAGTTTAATTACTATTTAAATGGCCTTAATAGGCCTTTGACAGTTCGGCGGGTGCACAGCAAACTCCGGTACACGCCTGCTGAACTCAAGATCTGAATGGCACACGGTGATGTCGGGATTCACGCCCAATGTCACCATGCATCATTTTACACATCGGCGAGCAGGCCCTGTCCCTGCTCGCCTACCCGAAGATTCTGGGCATGAAGATTGGAAGAAAAAATTGTGAGAAAACAGATGTCAAGATAAATGGTCAACAGCTGGAATAGGCCACGATTTAAGTACCTGGGAAGCATCTTGAATAGCAATGGTAAAGAATGTATTCCCCAAACATAGAGCTTCTGGTTGGCATGCAGTGGCGGGCCTGACACGCTGAAGCATAAAATGATGTGTGATGACGTCAGGCGTACGTCCCGACGTCACCGTGCGCCATCACGATATTTATTTTGGCGGGCCGCCCTGAAGTTGGCTGCGCGCCTGGTGAAATGTCAACAGCCTATTAAGGCAATTAAGAAATCAATTAAAGCAGTTAAGAACGCTGCCCGTCCAACCTTAAGGTTGGCGGGCAGGCGAAAAGCCCAAGCGGCCTTAATTGGCTCGCCTGCGTAGAATGGCGGCACGCAGGCGATCACAGGCGGCGCTCAGTTCCACGCCCGCTCCTGTCCAGCCCACCTGCCATAGGAAAAACCCAGGCCATAAATAATTGTTCAGCAAAGGAATAAGTAGGGATCTTAAGAAAAGAATTATCAGGATTTGGAGTGTTGTTTATGTAGAAACGTGGACCTTGAGAAAGGTGGATATTCAAAGATTTGAAAGTTGTGAAATGTGGTTCTGGCGAAGGATGGACCGGGCCAACTGAAGAAAACACAAGAGCAATGAAGACATTTTGAGGATGGTCGAGGATGAAAGATCGTTAGTGAATATAATCAAGATAAGGCAACAAGGTTGGATTGGCCATGTACTTAAGGCATGAGAACTTGTTGATGGAAATTATTGAAGGAAGATTAGAAGAGATGTAGACCAAGAGGCAGAAAGAGTGATGTGGTTAGACAACTTGAAATTGAAAATTGGAGGCTGCTACGGCAGCTGAAGAGGAAAGCCGAAGACAACGAGGTATGTTGAAATGAGTAGAGGACCTACCCTTAGGCATTTCACCATGACTATATGTTTATAAATTTGAATTACATAAATAGTGGAATTGGGCATTCATTATTTTTAAAAGTATTTTCTTTTACATAAATTAAAACAGCCTGACGGGTCAATTTCTCTTGTTATGAAGTTCTTGTTGTTTTGGTGTGGAGGTTTCATGTACATTTTGTTGTATTGTTTAAACATTCGATGTGCCGTCATTTAAATGTGTGAAAATTTACTTTATTTTACATAGAGAAGCAATTATACTAACACTATCACCTATGTATTCATATTTCTGTATGAGAAAACCTTGTGAAACATGTAATAAATTCAGATTTGGGCAATTCAATTGTATAAATCTACTCTTGGTTTGAAATATTTGTTTATTATCCAGTTTCTTTTCTGTATTTTATTTGTTTAAAGTTTATTTTTGTATTTAGCATGAAGTTATTGTGTGTTCATCTTTTGTTTTGCTATGATTCTTGACATTTTCAAACGTCTGATAAGTGGGTTTTGAAGCCGCTACAGTGGTGAATGGTTGAAGCAACTTATTGGAAGACTACATATATTAAAGCTCTGATTTTTAATGAGCAACATGGTGCAATTAGCATATGGGTGTGTCATGTTTAACTTTCATTAATACACAACAAAACAAGCATTCTATTTGAAGTGCATGTTGAAATGACTTTCTATATCTCTTCATTTCTGGTGTATAGTTAGGAGCTTTGCTCTTTGAAGATTCATGCCACTTTAAGGGATAGCACCTTGATGAAAAAGTGTTAGAAAAACAATTTTTCATTTCTTCGGAAATGGAACTAAGCGTCAACGCGCCATTTCACTTGCGGGTGAATCATTGTGATAAAAAAGATTGTTTACTCCTGACAGGGCACAACAGTCAAAATGTCAATGCATTTTTCTGTAACCTTAAAGGCAATTATAGTCATTGAAAGTGAATACATGCCTCCTTGGGAGCAGCATATTGTGTGCTGTTCTAATAGTGCTGAAAACAGCCATGGAAAAGTCTATCCTGTCCATCCAGCTGAAGGACAAGGGATTGCACCTCTTCACTCTAAGCTGGCTCAGTGCACAGTGTTTCACTTCAATACAAGCGCTGTTGATGTGATTGTTCCCAAATAAGGGAGAAAGTCTATTTGCTTTTTTTCAAACATAAAATTCATCAAATGTAATATACATGCCTTAAAGCATGTTTTTATTTGGTTTTCTAATTTTCCATACTGTTTATGTAAGCATTCCAGAAAATTTCTACAAACTGTTGAATAATAATTTGAAGCATCTCTTTCATCTAAACTCTAATGCAACATGAATTAGTAAACAATGTGCTTGTGGCAGTGTAAAAGGGCAAACTTATTGTAAGCATGGACAAAGCAACATATTTGTGTACATCTGTATAACTTTTATTTTGTTTTGAAACTTGCAAGACCTGCTTTTATCCTATGCTGGTTGCAAATCTGTAGCCTGAAATGGCAATGAATTCTGTAAATATAATAATTATAATTGAGAAAAATGAGCAATCAAAATGTTTTAAAAATCACCACCATGACTCCTTTTAGAAAAAGAATTAACACTTTATTTTTGTCTTTATTTGAACAGTGATGTGGGATTTAGAAGAGTTGCTGTCGCTGGCGTTGAGGGAAGTGAATTAACAGAGAATTGCAACACCCTCAATTTCTGAATCATCTTCATTTAATGTCATTTTTTCCTTTGCTGTTAGTTAAGCTCCCTCGCACTATCTGGATCTGTAACGCCTCTCATTCAAATTTCCTGTTAATGTCATAGTAGGGAAACAGTTAAAGCAACCAATATGAAAAATATATCTAAAAATACATCCACAAAAGCATTTTAAGATTGATTTTTTTCCTGATTTTAATTTTTTTTTAAAAAAGAAAGCACTGGATACATTTGCTATGCAACGTTGCTGTTTTGAGAGCTGCCATGATGCTGTACTTAAAATGTCATTTGGTTGATAGTTTTATATTATTATTTTCATGAAATGCAATGGTAAAACAATTTTTTAAAATTTTCTTTTTATTGAAATTGTTATATAGTGGGAGGAACTTGAAAGAGATACAAATGCTATGGTGGCCATATCACACATTTAATGACATCATCACCACATTGGATATGCTCATAATGTAAGAATAATTACTGTTTCCCTTTGTTTTAAAAAAATGCTTTTTCAATAAACTTGCCATTTACATTAACTATACAACTTCAAAAACAAACAAATCTTTAAGAATATGCACACTTGGCAAAATAACAATGGATTCTTTTTTTTCTTTGCATCAATAAATCAAGCCTAACAACTGGTTTACAAAGTCTCCCTGACTTTCTGTAAAGCTTTGGTGTAGAGTTTGGTGGACTGTCTGTTTTCAGTTCAGAACTTAGAGAAAATCCTGTTCCTTTTTTAAATATCTGTATTTTCTTTCTTTTGATCCATATGCGCAGGAATAGGCCATTTGGCCCCTCGAGCCTGCTCCACCATTTAATAAGATCATAGCTGATCTGACAGTAATCTCAAATCTGCATCCCACCTACCACCGATAACCTATCACTGCCTTGCTTACCAAACAATAATCCACCTCTGCCTTAAAAATATTCAAAGACTCTGCTTCCACCACCCTTCCAGGAAGAGAGTTCCAAAGACTTACGACCCTCTGAGAGAAAAAATTTCGCCTCATCTCCGTCTTAAATGGACGACCCCATATTTTTAAAGTGACCCCCTAGTTCTAGATTCTCCCACAAGAGGAAACGTCCTCTCCACATCCACCTTGTCAAGATCCCTCAGGATCTTATATGTTTCAATCAAGTTGCCTCTTACTCTTCTAAACTCCAGCGGACACAAACCTAGCCTGTCCAACATTTCCCCATAAGACAACCCACCCACTTGGGTGTTAGTCTGGTAAACCTTCTCTGAACTGTTTCCAACACATTTACATCCTTCCCTAAATAAGGTGACCAATACTGTACACAGTACTCCAGATGTGGTCTCACTAATGCTCTGTATAACTGAAGCATAACCTCCCTACTTTTGTATTGAATTCCCCTTACAATAAGTGATAACATTCTATAAGCTTTCCTAATTACTTGCATAACCTGCATACTAGCCTTTTGTGATTCATGCACTAAGAAACCCAGATCCCTCCACATCTCAGAGCTCTGCAATCTCTTACCATTTCAGTAATATGCCGCACTTTTATTCTTCCTGTTAAAATGGACAATTTCACATTTTCCCACATTATACTCCCTCTGCCAGATCTTTGCCCATTCAATTTATCTATATCTTTTTGTAGCCTCCTTATGTCTTCTCCACAAATTGCTTTCCTATCTATCTTTGTGTCATCAGCAAATTTGGCAACCATCCCTTCATCCAAGTCATTTATATAAATTATAAACAATTGAGGTGCCAGCACTGAGCTCTGAGGCACACCACTCATTACATCTTGCCAACCTGAAAAAGACCCATTTATGCTTACTCTGCTTTTGTTGGCCAGCCAATCTTCTATCCATGCCAATATGTTACCCCTTATACCATGAGCTTTTATTCTCCACAATAAGCTTTGATGTGGCACTTTATCAAATGCCTTTTGAAATCTTAGTACAATACATCCACCTTTATCCACAATACGTTATTTCCTCAAAGAACTCCAATAAGTTTGTTAAACATGATTTCTCTTTCACAAAACCATGTTGATTCTGCCTGATTACCTTGAACTTATCCAAGTGCCCCACTATAACTTCTTTAATAATAGCTTCTAACATTTTCCCTATGACAGATGTTAAGCTAACTGGCCTATAGTTTCCCATTTTCTGTCTCCTGCCTTTCTTGAATAATTGAGTTACATTTGCTATCTTCCAATCTAATGGAATCTTTCCTGAATCTAGGGAGTTTTGGAAAATTAAAACTAATCCATTAACTATCTCATCAGCCATTTCTTTCAAGACCCGAGGATGAAGTCCATCAGGACCTGGGCACTTTTCAGCCCACAGCTCCAACAATTTACTCATTACCACTTCTCTGGTGATTAATTTTCCTGAGTTCCTCCATACCTTCCATTTCCTGATTTATAGCTGGTTCTGGGATGTTACTTGTATTCTCTATAGTGAAGACTGATGCAAAATACCTGTCCAATTCATCTGCTGTTTCCTTGTTTCCATTATCAATTCGCCAAACTCTCTTTGTGTAGGACCAATGCTCACTTTGGTAACTCATTTCCTTTTTAAATATTTATAGCAACTCTTACTATCTGTTTTTATATTTCTGGCTAGCTTTCTCTCGTATTCTATTGTTTCCCTCTTTATTTAATCTTTTAGTCATCCTTTGCTGTTCCTTATATTTTGTCCAATCTTCTGGCCTTCCGCCTATCTTTGCACAATGATATATTTTTTCTTTAAGATTGACACTATAAACTTTCTAGTTAACCACGGATGGGTATCTATCCTTGGACTTTTTCTTACTCGTTGGAATGTATCTATTCTGTGTATTCTGAAATATCCCCTTAAATGTTTGCCACTGCATCTCTATTGAACTTTCCCTTAACTTAATTTGCCAATTCATTTTAGCCAGCTCTGCTTTCATGCCCTCATAATTGCCCTTAAATTTAAAAACATAGTCTCAGACCCACTCCTCTCTGCCTCAACCTGAATGTAAAATTCAAGAATATTATGGTTGCTGCTACATAGGAGCACCTTCACTCTGAGATCATTAATTAATCCCACTTTGTTGCACACTTTTATGTCTTTGCAGTTTATAATCTTAGCAAGTCTGTTAACTGTATGTGTTTTCCATATACATTCCTGGTTAATTATCCTTTCATAATTTGCTTTCATGCTGATAAGTCTTCCCTCTTCTCTTGGTTCAGTTCCAGTGATAGCTTTTGTTTACCGTTTCACAGAAGCCTGCATGCACTCTTTGACATGGTGGTCTTGACTATGACCATGGTTGTAAAGAAATTGTTGGCATCTTGCTTCTACAATTTTGACAAATGGTACATTTGGTAATCAATAATTTTATATCTCCTTCTAGACTAAGCCAATAAACAAAAGCCCTGGCTACGGATTTAGTGTTAACTATTTCTGTGTGTTCAGTATTAAATTCCGACAGAATCTTGTCTCCAAAAGAACTAGGAATTACTATTCTGTGACCATGCTTAACATATTCCTGTCCTCACAACTCATTGGGCTGAATTTTATGTGCCCCCGGCAGGTGTGTTTCCTGTGGGGTGGGGTGGGGCACGTAAAATGGGGTATGCGCCCATCCCACCGCCTTCCCACCCACCCCCCAGCTCTTCCCCATCATATAGGGGTGGTGGGCAGGTACCAAAATCGCAGGTCATCCACCATATTTAAGTGAATAATTGAGTGTCAGTAAGCTTGTTATCATAAAACGTTTGGCGTGGGCAGCAGGGCAGGAGCGGGAAGACTGTTTTTAAAATTTAAATGTTTAAAGGATAGGCAGGAGGCGGGTGTTGCTCTTTGGTTGCTTACCTTGGCTGTTCATGGTTGACCTTCCTTTCTTCCTACCTGGTCCATCCTTTAAACACACCCACTTTTCCCCTTGTCCCTCTGTCTAACCTACCCAAACCTTCCCTGCCCAAGTACCTGGACTTACCTCCGCTGGGAATCCATGGGCCTTGATCTGCTTCCCTCCTGCAGACCCAGCAGCAGCCAGTGACACCTTCCTGGTGTTGCTGGAACTCATGGAGCTGTTTTCCAGAGGGCGGAACAAGTGGAAGCTCCACCTGGCCCTCGTTAGTCTGCCCCGCAGACCATGTGGTTTCTAGGGGGGGTGGCATGCTGTATGCGCCCCCTCCCCCCAGCCTAGATTATTCTGCCCATTATTTCGATTGTGAAACAGTTTCAGTTTCTTATCTGTCCACCTGTCAAACCCTGTCCAAATATTCACTACCAGTTCATAGACTCTTCTTAAAATGAGGTCTTTGAATTTCAGCTGCAATTTCAGTTGTAGTAATTGAAAAATCCTCATCCACAACTCCTATTGTGAAGATTATACCTTCACAGAATATTTTGAATCTTCATGCTGTCATGAAGCTATTAATGTATATAATATTATTGGAAAAGATTTTTCTTTTAAAATAGAAGTTTAGTCTGTGGGTGTGTCTTAATTGGATAAAAGCCAGCTAGTCTGGGTGCTTTGATGTGTAAGAGAGATAACGTGCATTTGCAATTTTTTGAATAGAGCATTCAAGAAGTGGGATGAAAACTAACATCTATCTAGCAGCCACTGAGTAATATGTTTATATTATTGATAAAACTGTACAATGAAAGGGGTTTCATTGTTAAACGGTGGAGTTCAAAGAGACTGGTGATACGATGAGAATTTGCATTCAATCAGCAGTGCTAGGTATAACTTCAGCAGCTTTCAGGTGTGCAGGGCAGAGGCAATGTAAGATCCAAAGGCAGCTGCAAGTCTCCAACTGTCTCCACAGGAACCAAAGTGAATGCATAAGGTGAAAATGTTTTGTCTAGTATTTGGTTAAGTCTATGGGTTGCTGTTGCCTTAATGCAGATTAGTTTGGGAATTTGCTAAAAGTTATGATAGTAATTTATAGCCATGTGTGTATATATATTTTAACCAGTGTAAATTAATAAAATGTCTCATTTGGTTTAATGTAAAACCTTGAGAACTGGTCGTCCAATTCCTGAATTTAGAGTCGCATCTCAAACATAACACTTAAAATAATAGGTTATGACAGTTGTTTAAAGTTTCCATCTGGGATTTTTAAATAACTCAGCTGTACCAATTGCATCAGGCATAACAATGTGGCAAGTACACCATGCATCAGCTAAAGTATTCGCCTTTGAACTACAATATTCAATGTTGTAATCATACAATGAAAGAATTAAAAGTCCACCCCTGTATCCTTCACATTGCCATTGTCAGCATTGCACACTCTGGACTCAGGATAGCTACTAGAGGTTTATGATCTGTAACTAATGTGAAGTTTCTATCCAATAAAAACTGATAACTTCTTGATTCCAAAAGTGATTTCAAGTGTTTCCTTTTCTACCTGTGCGTAGAGTCCTTCAGTCTTGGTCAGTGTTTATGACGCAAATGATTTGGGCTTCTCTTGACATCATCCATGATATGATTGATCACAGCCACAATGCCATAGTTTGAACCATCACATGCTAGTTTCAGGTAATGATTTGTGTCATAATGAACAAATAGTGCATCAGTTGGTCAAACTCATGTAGTGGGGCACTCTTCCAAGTTCAGACAGAAATCAAGAGTAATCTTGAACCATGCCTGAAAGAAATCTAAGCTCAGACAAATCTTTTGGTTTCAGAGCATTGCCAGTAGTCTCTGGGTGGAATTTTCCCAAATTTGCACCAAGTGTAGTAGCGACGGGCATGGGGCTGGTAAAAAGGCCTGCTGCCCATTGATGGTGATGGCAGATTTTCATGCCATGTCCTCCTAAGCCCACTTCATTATTTATGTACTCCCAGGAAACACGCCTTTTCCATGTCGGGCGGCCTGCTCATTCGCCTGCCTGCCATCCCCCACCGTTGCATCACGCTGGGCACCATGTTTAAAGGCCAGCCGCAAGCACAGTGCTCATTGCTTCCAGCTCACCACTGCTGCTCGGGACATATGGCCCTCAAAAGCAAGAAGACTGCAGCCCCCCAGTTTAACGATGGGACCCTCGAGCAACTGCTGGATGCCATGGAGGCCCGCTGGGATATCCTGTACCCCTGCTCTAGCTGTAGGATGGGCAGCAACAATCCAGCTTGGTAGGCAGTGGCAACGGTGGTCAGCACCAAGGTTCTTCAGAAGAGAACAGCCACCAGCGCCACAAGAGAATGAATGTTGACCTCCGTTCCACCAGGGGAAGTCACTCTTTACACCACTCAACGCACGCACTCTCAAACCCAGCACACATCCACAGGGCCCTCACTCACAGCCAGTTCAAGGGACATCACCATTCACTCTCTCACACTTACCATCATCATCCACATCCTGTTCATGGGACCACTCACACCCGCAGAAGCCTGGCACATTTATCATCTGGCCCGGCAGGCATCTTGCTTACACTTTCTCCATCTCTATCCATGCAGGCCAAGTTGTCACACAAGAGAGGTCGCAGAGTGATGGCAGAATGCCCAAAATCAAGGTCCTCATGGACTTTGGGAAATGAGCCATCCAGCTGGCCGGTGAGGATCTAGACCGGTCCTCTGCTGACGGTAAGGTCGACGGTGTTCTACCAAGTGAGGATCCAGCAGCGCAACATCCATCAGACAGCCATGCCATGAGTGATGTGTCCTCTTTCACAGGCCACAGCCATGCACTAATTATGTCTCCTTGCTTTTGCAGGCACATCTTCCAAATAGCCAACAGAGTTCATGACCCAGCACCTCCAATCAAGTCCCAAAGAAACCTCTGAAGAGGAATCTGGAGGCACCCTCCCTGAAATCCCGTCACAGCGCTCACCCACACCCTCCACTAGCGCCGAGACACACACCTTGGTGGGACCTAGCTTTACAGTAGCCTTGAGATCACAATCTAGTGAGCACATAGCACTTTCTGATCTACAGCAGGTGGAGGCAGGGACTTCCCAGGTGTTTAGTACTCGAAGGACTGCCGGAGGCCAGAAATTTGCTGAATCCGAGTCAGATGAGGGGTCTCTGGACTTGGTCATGTCACAGTTGCTGGAGCTGCAAAGGCAATCTCAGGAACATCAGGAAGGGATGGCTGCTGCACTCCTCGGATTGCAAGGCACGATGGAGGAGTCTGTCCCTCTTCAGTCTGAGGTGATAGCGCCGGCATGCCAACGCAACAAGGTCGCCATGGAGACCTTGGTCCAGGACTTCGCTCCTGCACTACTGTGTGGGCTCAGTTCCATCACTGATGCCATAGTTGGCCTCAAACAGTATGTATGCGAGAGGGGTGCCGGGCAGCTCAATCCCAGTCCAGCTAGCTCTGCTCAAGGAGTCAGCCTGGGGCCCCTGGGCACCCGTAGGTAGGAGGATCCACAGGTGCACACTCCAGGTCCATCCATCCAGGTGACTCCAAGATTGTCCAGCCCATCTAACTTCCCTCTTCCTGTAACCCCAGCAGCTCTAGCTCCACAGGCCCAGAAGGGTGCCGCTGACACACAGCAAGACCCTGAAAGCAGGCTGGGGCCCTACAAGTCTCGGCCCACTAGAGGATGCCCCACAGGCTTCATAGGCAGGGTATCACAGTCAGCAGGCTGCCTTCACATCTGCTGTGGATGTCCAGGGAGCACCAGGATGTAGCGGCAGGGTTAGGAGAGTTAAGGAGAATTGGTTGCACAGCCTGGGCACAGGTGTTAATCATTTGTGCATACTGTTCACTATTGTGAGTAAACTCCCAAGAATGTCTCTCTGCCAATGGCTCCTTGTTCTGATGAGCGGTTTTCTTGGTCCACTGCACTCCTCAGATTGCAAGGCACGATGGAGGATTCTGTCCCTCTTCAGTCTGAGGTGATAGCACTGGCATGCCAATGCAACAAGGTTGCCATGGAGACCTTGGTCCAGGACTTGGCTCCTGCACAACTGTGCGGGCTCAGTACTCTTCACGATCAGATGTGAAACCTTTCTGCACAAGATAAAGGCACATGTCTCAGTCCAGGGCCTCTTCCCTGTGCTCCATGCAGCCTTCAGACCAAAGTGATGGTCTGGCTCACTCTCCATGGAGATATTACTAATGCCTGCACCTCGGCGGTGCTTGTCATTGCTGCCAGAATGTAGTGGGCAGGCGTCACAGAGTTCTCTCGTTCTGTCTGTGTGCTCTCAGCACCTTTAAGGAGAGGCTGGCCCCCATCCCTTCAGCATCTGTGACCACTGATGCTGTGCTCCAGCTCCTGAAGGGCTCAGATGCTGAAGGTGGTCAAAGCATCAGATGCTTCTAAAGTTTCACGGCTATATCTATAATGTGACCTTGATCACGAGCTGCCCTCAGCCATACAGGAGTCAGATGTTTTCAGATGCTATGTGAAGATCTATGGAGTGTCCTCACTGCATGTCATCATCATTCTCCTGCAATCAAGCGGCTATTAGGGCTTCCACAGTCTTTCCACGACAGGAGCATTCTCACAGAAAGTATTCACACTACCATAAGCTAGACTATTCACATGTCAAATGTTCACAAAAGCAATATGAAGAACTATGGGGTGACCTCTCTGCATGTCGCCATCATCCTCCACAAATCTAGCAGCTATGAGGCCTCCCGAACACGCCTGCCTCGTCTAGCCAGTGTGAGGGCCTCATCCCTGAGTTCATCGCCTCTGAGGACCTCCTCAACCTCATCCCTGTCGGCATCCTCAATCGGAAAGGACTTGCAGCTCCTCCATCTCCTCCTCAGCCAGCTCATCTCCCTGTTGGAGCACCAGGTTATAAAAGGTGCAGCAGACGATGACAATGCACGACATCCTCTGCAGACGGTGTTGCAGGGCCGGTGCAGGCACCGGAACTTCAGCTTCAGCATCCCTATGGTCTGTTTCACTAAGGTGCGACTTGCAGTATGAGCATCATTATAGCGTCGCTCTGCTGCGGTCTGAGGCCGCCACATGGCTGTCATCAGCCACAGCCTTGTCTCTGAGGAGCCATCCTGGCAACTTTAGTGGACCCTGGAAGACTCCAGGGATCTGTGACTGACTGAGGATGTAAGTGTCGTGCACAGTCCCTGGAAACCGTGCGCAGATCTGCAGGTTGTGTTTCTGGTGGTCACACACCAGCTGCACATTCTGCGAATGGAAGCCCTTGTGGTTGATGTAGTCCACTGTGTGTTACGACGGGAACGAGCGCCACATGAGTGCAGTCAATCGCACCCTGCACCTGTGGGAAACCAGAGATCTGGGTGAATCGAATCGTTCTTGCATCCTGGCTATCCTGGTCCCAGGCGAAATGCACAAAGTTGTGTGCCCTCGCGAAGATGGCATCCCTGACCTCTTGGATGCATTTGTAGGTGGAGGCTTGAGGGATCCCACAGAGGTCACCTGTGCAACCCTGAAAGGAGCCAATGACATAGAAAATGAGTGCCGCAGTCACTTTCGTAGCCACAGGTAGTGGATGCCCCCCATGTCCCCATGACGCCAAATCCTGCAGTAACTGGCAGATGTGAGCAACCAGTTCCCTAGACATTCGCATTCTTCGGTGACACTGGTTCTTGGTTATCTGCAGGAATGAAAAGTGGCATCCATAGATTCTGGGTGCCGCTAGGCACCAACATACAACGGCTCACTGTGCCTCTTGGACAGCATGTGCAGGAGCCTCAGTTGCTCTCTCCCCTGTCTCCTTCGCGCTCTGTAGACTATCAAGCATACAGCTAGTTCACCAGGCTCCATGATCCTGATGTATTCCTCCTGCAGGATGAAAGAGAGAGACACATGGTTAGCATGGGTGTACTGAACCTGTCCTGCTCTGGAGAACTTTGTGGCAATTTGATGCCTCTGCATTGCTTGAGTGGGGAGATAAGCTAGGAGCCCGACCCAAATGATATCAATGTGGCTGCTTCTGAACTGACTCAGTTTTAGAGGAATGGTCACATTCTAAAGGTTTCCCGAATGCTTGGCCACTTCCCTTGCCCACTCTACCACCCCCCACCCCCCACAACCCTGAATGTTTGTGCACTACATTCAACGGCAGGGCTGCCCTTGCTCCCCGCCACCAATCGCCTCAGAGGCAGGGCTGTCCTTAACAACCACCATGCCTCCACCACCAGTCACTTCAATGGCAAGTTGCACTTGCCATCCCCGCTCTCCCTCACCCTCAAACGTTGCCTCAGAGGCAGGGCTGCACTTGTCCCCTATTCTCCCTCACCCTCACAATTCTCCTCCGTGGCAGGGCTGCACCTGACCCCCGCTCCACCTCACCCACACACATTGCCTCAGATGCAAGGCTGCACTTGCCCCTCGCTCCCCCTCACCCTCAAAAGTCACCTCCGAGGCAGGACGGCACTTAACCCCGACCCCCTGGCACCCCTGAAGCCTGCAAAGCAACAGGCGACCCTGGCGAGCTCTACAGGATGTTGCTATTCACTCACCTCCAGTTCACCCAAAGCGCACGTCACCTTTGCTGTTGTGAAACACGTCGGCATGCTTTCCCGCCAATGTGGACAGATGATCCAGCGGGGGTGCAAAAGCCTGGCGAGATGGCTTGATAATGATATGCTGATGTATTACAATGAAGTTCCCGATGACCAATGGCGGGAAACGTAGCCCACCGTTGGCGGGCTGAGCAGACAATCGCAACCTGCCTTCCTGCCATCAAGAAACCAGTTGTGCCATATCGTCCGTTCACTCCTGCCACTAGTGGGCACAGAAAATTCTGTCCTCTATCTTCTCTTTCACTGGCTGTAGTCCCTTTTCATTGGTTCTTCAGGTTGAGGTACACTGCCTTGGATTGCACAAAAGCACATTTGCTCCTTTTCAGCTTCAGCTTATGATCATTGAACTATTTTTACCACTTCATCCTACACTTGATGATTCTCTTCCTCTGCTGTAACCATGATCAACACATCATCCTGATTGTATAAGTAATGCATTGCTTCTTGCAAAATCTTCTCCAAAATTCTTCCAAGCTACAACTTCACACCATTGAGCAGCTTCGTATAGGAGTATAACCACATGTGTGTTTACCATGCGACACTGTTTGCTGTCTCGATCCACATAGAGCTTAGCATAATGGACAAATCCAACTTCATGAATAAAATAAGGTGAGAAAAAAATCTTTGATCCTACTAACTCTGTCTACAAATCACGAGAAATTGGAAGTGAATACCGCTGACCATCAATTACCTGGTTGATTGTGACGTTGTAGTCTCTGCACAGTCTTGCAGTTTTGTCTGATTTTGGCACATCTACAATTGGGGTGCCCAATCCCTGTGATCAGTTTTCACTGGCACACCATTTCTCTCTAACTCATATAGTTCCTTCTCAACCTAGGTTTTGAGAGTATAAGGAACCGGCCGAGCCTTGCAATATACTGATTCTGTATCGGACCTTATTTGAGTGTGCACTTTCACGCCAATTATACCTTTGTTCCTGCTTTTGGAAATGTTGCTATATTCAGTACTGATCAAGTTTCTTGTTCGTCTTACCATGAAATATCTGTTTCTGGTCTAACTTCAGCCTTCGAAGCCAGTCTTTGTCCAGTAGAACTGATCAAAAGAGTGGTGATGAAAACTTAGTGACATGTTATCACTGTAATAGCAACCCCACATGGCAAAAGCGTGTACATACAGAAATGCAAAATGCTTTAATTGCCAAAAAAAAGGCCAAATTCCGACAGCTTTTTTGATCAGGCCTCTCCACTTTAGACTTGGCAGAAGGCTTCTGATAGTGGACAGAAACTTTACTAGTCACTTGCATTGGACAAAATTCCCAAATTCTTTGCTATATGGTAAAACATAAAAACAATCTTAACATGCTAGGTCAAATCTAAGATTTTGTGTGTTTAGTAATTTTGACTGGATTCTTTCATCTACCAATTCATGAATGAATTGTCTCATAATGCACAGTCTAAGAATCTATCAAAATTGTAAAGTAATGATAAATTCTTCAGTGCCACAATGTACTCACTAACTGTTTTACTGCTTTTCTAGTTCCAGATTTCTATCTTTTCGCTATCTCTAGTGGTTTAGGATTAAAACCTTCCTCGAACTTGGTGATAATTATTTTGAATAGTACATCGTTTGCCTTGTTGGGAGCAAGAAGGTTTGTTTGTGTACCAAGCACTTCTTGACCAATCTCCATTAGCATAGTGACTTTCTTCTGCTTAAGGATTGCCTTAATCTGTGTCTGGATATTTTCACTTTCACTTTCGAGTTCTAATATTAGCCTAAAGAACATATCCATTCTTTCAATGTACGAATTGAATGGTTCTCAAGCTTTCTCATATATTCCTTGCCTTCCAATGTATCCCATGGATGCAGCCATATTGTCCCATTTTCAAATTGTAACAGTGACCCGGTAAACAGGTGGCAGTTGTAGCAGTGATATAGAAGCTAAGTCAGCATAATCAGAACAAACTCGCCAAAGTCAATGTGGTTGGTAGTTGAATCAGATAAACACCGGGACTCTGCAGCAGACGATTCAACTGAGCGCAGACAACCGTTTTCAAAATAAGCCTCAACACAATTTAGTGAAATTCTTCACCGCCCTCACAAGTATGTCATGAGGAGCCAACTTATTTTGTTCTTCATTGTCTCTACTGCTGTTTGCTGCAAAATATTTTTGCACGTTAGTTTCATTACATTGCTACAATCTGTTATCTATAGTTGGGTTGGGGGGGGGAAACTTGTAAAGAGAAAACAATAAGATAGCCACATCACATGTTTAATGATATCCTCACACACTGGGCATGCTCATTACTTAATTACTATAATGTATTCCTATGTTAACTCAAGAATTCAAAAGCAGATGAACACAACTGTCACTGAAAATAAAGCAGTATCCCACTTGGAGGTGGTCAAATACGATATGAATATTTGAAGAATATTTCTTGATCCTGAATAGGCAGTCTTGCTGCACTGCTTAGGTTTAACTGGTAATGATTAGAAATGGTAAATAGCATAAACAGATGGGAAAATGTAATGGAAATGCATATGAACCTTATTTTTTTTATACTTGTTCATGGAATGTTGGCGTCTCTGGCTAGGCCAGCATTTATTGTCCATCCCTAATTGCCGTTATTCAGGGGGCATTTAAGAGTCAGCCGCATTGCTGTGGGTCTGGAGTCACATGTAAGCCAGGTAAGGACAGCAGATTTCTTTCCTAAAGGACATTAGTGAACCAGATGGGTTTTTACAACAATCAGCAATGGCCATCATCAGACTTTAAATTCCAGATCTATTTTTATTGAATTCAAATTTCACCATCTGTCATGGTGGGATTCGAACCCAGGTCTCCAGAACATAACCTTGGTCTCTGGAATACTAGTCCTGTGAAAATACCACCATGCCATTGTCTCCCCATAATATATATTCAAGTATATTCACATAAGTTTCTGAGAGAAAGGGAAGTACAATTGACAATATAAAACAATGGCCAAAATTTGAAAAGGGGTGCAGGAGAAAAGGGACCTGGAAGGGTGGAAGTGGGGTATTATGTTCACAACTCCTTGAAAATGACCATACTAATTGGATGAGGATGGATGCTTATGACCAGTTTGCAAAGTAAGAAAAGAAAAAAAACTGAAGTGGAATTGTATTAATCCATTTAAAAGAATTCCAGCTTAAATTAATAAAAACACTCTTAAGAGTTGTGATCTTTCAGCTCTTGCATTCTTAAAAATATAGTGGACCTTTTGAGGACTTGCTAGGCATAGGTAGTTTGCATCAGAAATCAGAACTGATTATTATTTGCTTTAATATGGTATAGTCTTTTAACATTTGAGAACAGATAGAAAAGAGGAAGCTTACAATAAGTGACTACTTTTTTTGAGTACGAAATTAATGATAAAGAGCGATGGTTAGGAAGAATAAATGTAAATTGCAATATACATTTGCATGGAAAGTGCCCTGTGAATAAAATTACTTACCTCCTTTCCAATCAAAAATCTTGGAAAAAAGATCTATAATCTTTATATAAGTTTAATGTGACCCACCAATTGTCCTCCTTCACGATAAGCAGGCAATTTTTCTTCAATACGTGATGAGTGTGCCATATATTTCTACTGTTGCACACAGGAATCTGGAGTCGCACTCGAATGTCTTAAAATAGACCGGAGACAGGACTTGGCCCACAGCTAGCGGGTGCAATCCCAAAGTAGAATATTACTATCCACGACAATGTCTTGTCTGCAAGATGATTATCCTATTTTCAACAGGCAGTGAATGGTCTGAATCTCTTGTCTTGGCTTAATGGTCTTGTATTGCATATGTTATTATACACTAACACTTGTGCAAAGCACTAAATTTAATTAAAGAACTAAAGTAATATTTATGTTGGTATATTTATGTTGGCACAACGTGATGAAATGTTCATGCCCACCTAGCAAATTTTTGATTTCAGTTGCCTCACTGTAGCACCAAGCAGTAGCAGGCGAAGCAAATTTTATATATCCAGTGTAGTCTGAAACTTTGTAATCTTTTAACTTCATACCATAACCTTTATTATTACAAATGGTTATGACAGTGGACTAAAAGTACCAATTACCCAGAGGTAGTTTGTACTTTTTAAAAAAGACCTGTGTTTTTTGAAAAAAAAACACAAGTAAAGACACTGAGCAAAAGATGGTTGATAATGTAAAACGACCACTTTCTGGAAACTTCCTACGTGCATTATGAGAACATGGAAGGTCGCACCTGAAAAGATGTCATGGCCTTCTTCAAGCAAAGAAACTTGAAAGGGAGATAGGAAAGATGCAAAAGATTGAACATTATCTCCTGTAGTTGCAGAAACAAAAGACTTGCACGTCTCAGCAGACACCCGAAATCCATCTCTTGTTGATTATATCTCAGAATGTGTAAATGGTCTGAGATGAAAAGAACATGAACTCTGGGTGCGAGAAATAGATTTTTCTCTTCCAGAATACATGGAAAAATCAGTCAAGAAATTGGTTTGCTGGCATGTGATTGTGTGTGACAGCAAGCAGAAGAACAACTAGTCACCCCCCCCCCCCCCCCCCCCCCCCCGCAGCTTACAGGTAAAAGATCGCTTTCTCTCTCTGGTGGAGGCAAAGCTCAGCAGAAGCCACAATCTAAAGGAAATAGGACAGCCTTTCAGCCACCATGCAGAACCAAGTGTCTCCAAACTAATTGCGAAATGCCGAAGTCACCTCTACCAGAATTACCCAACTTAACAGATGCAACGTGCTGCCATCTACACCTTAGGGACAAGCCAAAGACTGATTTTTTAAAAAACTTTTATTTGGGCTCTTAACTTCTCATTTCTGATCTGTGTGTATGTGTGTTGTGTTTTTATTATTTTTCTCAGGTTTTAGTAATTATTAAGTCTACTGTTTCTTTGACTCAAGAAAGCCTGGTTAGATTGGCTCCTTCTAAAAAAGTAAATACATTTGGATTGGGAAAAGGTATCCTCAGGGGACGGGACCCCTTTTAAATTAACCTTGTTGTGACCAACCAAGAGGGTTGAATAAAGAGGAGAACCAGCTCATTCCTTTTCGCCCAGGAACGTAACAACATTGGGAGTGGCACTTTCCTCAGGCAAAAGGGAGTAAACCTTATAAGCTTTGCCTGAAAGCTTACTTTGCAGTAGTAGGGATCAATGTTGGACTGGCCACTTTAACTGGCATGCTAACCCCCTCTGCTTCATCAAACTTAGGGATTAAATGAAAAAACCGGATTGCCTCAGCCCTTAAGTCTGAACTAGTGGTGTCTTCAAGGGACACAGTAGGATTTGTGCCACTCAGCTTGAGCTGTTTTAGTTTAAACTCCCTTTCCCTCTCTCCATCCCAAAATTCTCTCTTCTCTTTGTGCCCTTTCCTGTCTTTCCTCTTTCTTTCCTTTTTCTCGATCTCTCTCTCCCCTTCCCTTTCCTTTTCTCTTTCCTGAAATTCTAATTTCTGCTGTTCCAATTTTAACCTCTCAACCGCTGCTCTATCTGTTTCATCATCCTCAATTTACACTAATAGACTGTTGGCCACCCCTTTTAAAATTTTAGGTTTTCTGGCTTTTAGGAAAAATTCTAATTCCTAAGTGCCTCAAAGCTCCAGCTGATGGTTATGAGCTGATCCCTACAAACCCTTGTTCCAGAAGAGACCCTCCCCTAGTCACCCCTAACCAACTGGAAAAGATAGGGATGGAGAGAGTGATAGAAAACTGAGCACCATGGGAGAGAAGGAGATCCTGGGGCCCTCCTCAGGAAAGAAAGGGTGGTGCGGAGATGAAAAGTGAGTCCAAGAAGCCTGTGTGTTTTAACTGCCGTAAGGTAGGACACCACTGCTGGAGCTTACAGGAAAAACCTTGTGGGATTTATCAGGACACAATTCCCCTGTGCAGAGAATGTGAGTCAGTCAGAGAGCATAACAGGCCAGGCTATGGCTCTAACTGCGGCTGTGAATCCCTGTAGATACATTCCTGAGAGTGTGGATGAGGTTAAACAAATACTTGAGAGTTACAAAGATTTTGTGTCCAAAGGAAGAGTGGCCACATTTCCCCAGGGTGAGGCAAGTAAGCTGATAGTGATACTGGGGGATACAGGGCCAGCCAAACTCTACTGCTAGGAAAAGGCATGACCTTCCCACCGAAAAGTGTAGTAAGTGCCAAGGTGTTGGTAAAGGGGATTGAAGGAGGTACATGCCTATCCCCTTATACCAGGTGCATCTGGAGTGTGACCTTGTGTCAGGACCAGTGACCGTGGGAGTTGTACCCAGTTTGCCTGTGGATGGGGTCGACCTGCTCCTCGGCAATGACCTGGCAGGATCAAAGGTAACAGCACCCCCAGTGCTTTCAGAGAAGCCCACTGGGTCAGGGAGACAGCACAGCTGCAGGAGAAAGTGCCTGGCATTTTCGCTGACTATGTGGTAATGTAGTATATGGCCAGACAAGTTCCATCAGAGGAGGCTGAAGTGGCACTGCAGACAGAAGATCCTATGGTCTTGTTATCTTACACCTTTTGCTGGAATCTAGAAGACTCTTAAGGAGTTAATAAATAGCTCCTCCTTGGTAGCGGCCCAGCAAGCTGATCCACTGTTAATAACATTAGCTCAGACTGCCCATACTGAAGCCGAGGCAAAAGCAGTTCCTGAATGCTGCTACATTGAAAATGAGGTGCTAATGAGGAAATGGAGACCCCCTCACAGACCTGCAAACGAGAAATGGACAGTGATCCACCAGGTAGGGAAATATTACAGCTAGCTCATGAAATTCTGATGGCTAGGCATGTCGGTATATGCAAAACCCAAGCCCACATCAGCCAGCATTTTTACTGGCCACATCTCCGCAGGGATGTAGTAAGGTTTTGCAGAACCTGCCAGGTTGTGGGAAAACCCCAACCTGCGGTAAGACCAGGACCTATGATTCCCGTGCTGGCTTTTGGAAAACCATTCAGCAAGTCATTAATGGACTGTTAGAGCCCCTGCCCAAAGCAAAAGCGGGCCACCAGTAAATCCTTACCATCATAGACGTGGATACCCACTTCCTGGAGGTTGTTCCCTAGAGAACCATATCCGCCAAAACAGTGGTGGGGGAACTAACCCAATTCTTTACCAGGTATGGGCTGCCCACCGAGATCCCGTCGGATAAGGGCTCAAATTTCATGTCCAAGATATTCCAGGAACCCATGAGTATCCTGAGCGTGACCCAGCTGACTCAGTGTATCAGCCACAGTTGTGAGGGGGCACTAGAATTGTACTTCCAGGCCCTAAAAACAATGATCAGGGCATACTGCCATGATTACCCCCACGACTGGGATAAAGGACTATATTTTCTTCCATTCCCTACCAGGGACTCACCCACTGAGTCCATTGGTTGTACTCCATTTGAATTAACCTATGGGCACCAAGTGCGAGGGATTCTGAAACTAATCAAGGAGAGGTTCTTAGAAGTCTCCATGTAAGACTGTGTAACTGTGTTCCAGGAGTGACTCATGAGAGCCTGTGATGTGGCCCGAGAGCACTTAAAAATCTCACAGACAGCTGTGAAAAAACAGGCAGACAAACATGCCAATGCCTGAACATTTCAGCCAGGAGACTACATGTTAGTGCTCCTACTAATACCAGGTGAACCCTTAAGAGCCCGGTTTAGTGGCTCTTACAGAGTAGCAAAGAAGTTCGGGGAAGTAAACTATCTAACTAACCCCAATCAGGGGAAAAAGCAAAGGCTGTGTCATGTCAACATGATAAAGCAATATTACAGCCGAGAGGGGGACAAGCAGGTAACGGTCTGTCCATTGCCACTGACCGAGAGGATGAGGGTAGTGGTGGGGATGAATTGGAGATGCGGGTGAGGCCCGCATTGAACCCCCGACTATCCGACTAACCTACACAGAGATACTAGTGGACTTAGACTCCTTATTCACCCACATTGGTGCAGAACAGTGAGCAGACTTGACGAGGCTACTTGCTAAGGCTCAAACCAGGCTGCACCACACTAGCTCTATATAATGCACATTTTTTTTTTTATTCATTCACAGGATGTGGGCTTCGCTGGCTGGGCCAGCATTTATTGCCCATCCCTAGTTGCCCTTGAGAAGGTGGTAGTGAGCTGCCTCATGAAGCACTGCAGTCCATCTGGTGTAGGTACACCCAGAGTGCTGTTAGAAAGAGAGTTCCAGGATTTTGATCCAGCGACGGTGAATGAACGGTGATATATTTCCAAGTCAGGATGGTAAGTGACTTGGACATTAACTTGCAGGTGGCGGTGTTCCCATCTAACTACTGCCCTTGTCCTTCTAGATGGTAGTAGTTGTTGGTTTGGAAGGTGCTGTCTAAGGAGCCTTGGTGAATTCCTGCAGTGCATCTTGTAGATGGTACACACTGCTGCCACTGTGCATTGGAGGTGGAGGGAGTGAACGTTTGTGGATGTGGTGCCAATCAAGCAGGCTGCTTTATCCTGGATGGTGTCAAGCTTCTTGAGTGTTGTGGGGGCTGCACTTGTCCAGGCAAGTGGAGAGTATTCCATCACACTCCTGACTTGTGCCTTGTAGATGGTGGACACACCTTGGGGAGTCGGGAAGTGAGTTATAGGATTCCTAGCCTTTGTCGCAGGATTCCTAGCCTTTGACGTGCACTTGTAGCCATAGTATTTATATGGCTAGTCCAGTTCAGTTTCTGGTCAATGATAGCTCCTACAGTGATGTTCTGGAGCTGAGATGACTGAGTTGATGGCTGTAATGAGGTCAGGAGCTGAGTGGCCCTGGCAGAACCCAAACTGGGCATCAGTGAGCAGTTAATTGCTAAGCAAGTGCTGCTTGATAGCACTGTTGATGACCCCTTCCATTACTTTACTGATGATTGAGAATAGACTGATGGGGCGGTAATTGGCCAGGTTGGATAAGTCTTGTTTTTTGTGGACAGGACATACCTGGGCAATTTTCCACATAGCCGGCTAGTTGCCAGTGTTGTAGCTGTACTGGAACAGCTTGGCTAGGGGTGCGGCAAGTTCTGGAGCACAAGGTTTCAGTACTATTGCCGGAACATTGTCAGAGCTCATAGTCTTTGCACTATCCAGTGCCTTCAGCCCTTCCTTGATATCATGTGAAGTGTATCAAATTGGCTGAAGACTGGCACCTGTGATTCTGGGGACCTCCGGAGGAGGAGACCGAGATGAAATATCAGTTGGTACTTCTGGCTGAAGATTGTAGCAAATCTTCAGCCTTATCTTTTGCACTGATGCGCATGTAGGAAAGGCCTTTCCCAAAAGGTAACATTCCTTTCATCTAGGCCCAGAAAAGCTGGTCCAGGTTCGGGAGCAGATTAGCTATATGATGAAGCCTCGCAGCAGTAGCTGGAGCTCCCCAGTTGTGCTCGTGCCCAAGCCAGACAACTCCACAAGGCTCTGCAATGACTACCAAAAAGTTAATGCAGTGACCTGAGCTGAGTCCTACCCGATACCCTGGCTGGAAGATTGCATAGACAGGGTAGGTAAGGCAGCCTACATTGCAACGCTAGGTTTTAGATTTTAAAAAAGAGCATGGAGAGTGGGGAGACTTCATTTTATAAAGAGCATGGTGAGTGGGGAGACTTCAGTTTAAAAAGAGCATAGAGAGCAGGGCACCTTCATTTTAAAAAGAGCGCGAGGAGTGGGGAGACTTTGTTTTAAAAAAGAGCACGCAAGGGAGAGAGTAGGGAGACTTCATAAAGAGCTTGAATGGTAGAGAGCAATGAGACTTCATAAAGAAAGCGAGAGGGAGAGAACAGCAAGATTTTAGAGACGTGTGAGAGGGAGAGAGCTGCAAGATTTCATAGAGACGTGCGAGAGGGAGAGAGCAGCATGATTTCATAGAGACGTGCGAAAGAGAGGGAGTAGTGAGACTTCATAAAGAGCGTGAGAGGGAACAAGCAGCGAGACTTCATAAAGAGCATGTGGAATGTCATGCAGGCACAAAGTGACCTCAATGACTACATCTGCGGGAAGTGTCACCAGCTGCAGAAACCTGAGCTCCACATTGTGGAACTTGAGCAGCGGCTGGAGTCACTGTGGTGCATCTGTAAGGCTGAGGATTACGTAGATAGCACGTTTAGAGAGGTGGTCACACCGCAGCTAAGAAGTACACAGGCAGGGAGGGAATAGCCAGAGTATCTAAGAGAAACAGGCAGGTAGTGCAGGAATCCCCCAAGACTATCTCACTCTCTAACCGCTTTTCCATTTTGGGTACTAGTGAGCAAGATGGTTCCTCAAAGGACTGTAGCAAGAGCCAAGTTCCTGGTTCCATGGGTGGCTCAGCTGCACAGGAGGGGAGGTGAAAGAGTGGAAGTGCTATAGTGATAGGGGATTCCATAGTTAGAGGAGCAGAGAGGCATTTCTATAGCCGTAGATGTGACTCCAGTATGGTGTGTTGCCTCTCTGGTGCCAGGGTCAAGGATGTCACAGAGTGGCTGCAGGATATTCTTTTGGGGGAGGGCGAGCAGCCAGAGGTCATTGGACATTGGAATCATTGACATAGGCAGGAAAAGGGAAAGGTCCTGAAAGCAGATTTTAGGAAGTTAAGAAGGAAATTGAAAAGCAGCACCTCAAGAGTAGTATTCTCAGGATTATTCCCAGTGCCATGTGCTAGTGAGCATAAGAATAAGACGATTGAGCAGTTCAATAAATGTCTGGAGAAATGGAGTAAGAGGGAGGGCTTTAGATTCTTGAGGCATTGGTTCTGGGGCAGGTCTTTTTTTTTTTAAAGAAATACAAGTAAAGATACTGAGCAAAAAATAGCTGATAATGCAAAGTGATCACTTTCTGGAAACTTCCTATGTGGAGTATATTGACATAAAGATTATGAGGGGCATGGACAGGGTGGATAGGGAGCAGCTGTCCCTCTTAGTTGAAGGGTCAGTCACAAGGGGACATAAGTTCAAGGTGAGGGGCAAGAGGTTTAGGGGGGATGTGAGGAAAAATTTTTTTTACCCAGAGGTTGGTGACGGTCTGGAATGCACTGCTTGACAGAGTGGTGGAGGCGGGTTGCCTCACATCCTTTAAAAAGTACCTGGAAGAGCACTTGGCACGTCATAACATTCAAGGCTATGGGCCAACTGCTGGTAAATGGGATTAGGTAGGTAGGTCAGCTGCTTCTCATGTATCGGCGCAGACTCGATGGGCCGAAGGGCCTCTGTGATTCTAAGACCTGTCCTGAGAAAACTTGGAATATCACACATGAAAAGGTGTTATGGCCTTTTTCAAGCTGAGACACTTGGAAGGGAGACAGGAAAGATGCAGAAGACTGAACTTTAATCTCCTGCAGTTGCAGAGCCAAAAAGCTGATTTTCACGTCTCAGCAGACATCTGAAATCCAACTCCTGTTGATTTATATCTCAGAATGTGTAAATGGTCTAAGATGAAAAGAACGTGGACTCTGGGTGAGAGTCATAGTTTCTTCACTTTCAGAGTACACAGGGAAAAATCAGTTAAAAAGCTGGTGTGCTGGCATGTGGTAGCAAGCAGAAGAACAAGCTAGTCACCCCCATGCAGTTTGCAGGCAAAAGATCTCTCTTTCTCTCTTTGTTGCTGGAGGCAAAGCTCAGCAGAAGCCACAATCCAAAGGAAATAGGACAGCCTTTCAGCCACCCTGCAGAACCAAGTGTCTCCAAACTAACTGCGAAACTGCCGAAGTCAGCTCTACCAGAATCATCTACACCTCAGGGTCAGCCAAAGACTGATTTGTATACATTTAAAAACTTTTATTTGGACTCTTTACTTCTCATTTCTGATCTCTGTGTATGTGTGTTGAGTTTTTATTATTTTTCTTGGGTTTTAGTAACTCATAAACCTACTCTTTCTTTGACTCAAGAAATCCTGGTTAAACTGGCTCCTTCTAAAAAAAATACATTTGGACTGGGAAGAGGTATCCACGGGGGAAGGGATCCCTTTTAAATTAACCTTGTTGCGACCAACCAAGGGGATTGAATAAAGGAGGGGAACCAGCTCATTCCTCCTCACCTGGGAGCTATATAAAATTGGGGCTCCATTTGGGAATTTAACAAATTGTGAGACCTCGCCTAGGGACCGGTTGTAACAAAAGTCATGCAGTTCATGCAGAGATGTTTATCATGGCATAGTTTGGATGTTTAATTTAAAGTCAGTTTATTTATGTCTGCTTCAGTTTAGAGCACAGTATTATTTCTTAAATTAGCAATATGCAATCTGAATATGCAAACCCAAACTATGGCTAGGTCCTGCTGCTCACTGTCTAAGTTGACAAGTTAAACTGTCTCTGTTCATGGCCTGCTACTAGTTCATTTTGTTTGACGGCCACAATTTTTCATATTCCCTAGAATTTACTTGATATCTACTGATTTTCTTCCAAGTTTTTAACCATCCTCAGGTCATTTTTCTTGATAACAGTTTTCCTCTTTGTCCTGTTTTAATCCTCTTCAAGATTCTTTTGTTTATCTTGATGAAGTTACCTGCAGCTTGGTTCCTATGTCCCATTTGTTTATTACAGATATCTTCCAACTTAGCCAGTTATTACCGTTTCTTTCTTCAGGCAGGTACTTATGTTCCAATTATCATAGTTTCACACTGGAGCTCAGTTTAGCCCAGACATTCAAGAGTGACCAATTCTCCCTCAAGGTAGCTTCTCAAGGGTCCTTTTATGGTCTTGTTCAATGTTATTTTTTTAATCCAGGATGCTTTCAAACTGCTTTCTTTAGCTTCAGGCTTTCCAATTTTATAGATTCTTCTCTGGCAGTTCACTGGCTAGGCCCGCATTTGTTGCCCATCCCTAACTGCCCTTGAGCAAGGGCTGGTGAGCTGCATCCTTGAACTGCTGCAGCCCAAGAGGTGTAGTACAGCCATAGTCCTGTAGGAAGGGAGAATTTTGACCTAGCAACATTGAAGGAATGGCGATTATAGTTCCAGGTTAGGCTGATGTGTGGCTTGGAAGGGAACTTGCAAGTCATGGTGTTTCTATGCATCTGCTGCTCTTGTTCTTCTGTTCAGTAAATGTTGCAGGCTTGGAAGGTGCTTTTGAAGGAAGCTTGACAAGTTGCTGCAGTGCATCATGTATATGCTACACAATCATGCCACTGCGTATCAGTTGTGGAGGGAATGAATGTTTAAGGTGGTAGATGGAGTGCCCAATCAAGCCAGTTGCTTTATCCTGGGCGGTGTTGACTATGCAATGCAAAACACAACACAAAATGAAATTCCAAGTCCCAGTAACCATCCAGAGTCAAAAGAGGAGTGGGTGATTTCTCAGAATTTGCTAATATGGAATTATATTATGGAGGGTGTTGTAGAGGAATGTTTTGAAATCCATACAAAAGGGGAATAAATATATCTTTGGGTCACGTCACGGGGGAGAACTGCGCTTACACAGAATGGAAAGTCATTCCTTGACAGGTAGAAATGGAGCAGTGGGAGTGGACCACAGAGCAGAAGTGATTGAGGAGGATGGAGTAGTCAAGCATGTCAAAGCTTGCAGAATTTTTGAGGAATAATGCATTATGGTCACAGTCATACACAATATCATTGATGATTATGGCCATCAGCTGTGGGGGGAGAGTGATAGCATACTTGGTGGAGGCCTGGAGCAGATGGTTCTGATGAGGAAGCTGGGCAGAATTGATCAACAATACAATATACAAAAGCAAACATCACGTCCATTTTAAAAATGCGATTAACTAACAATACTTATGAGTGAATAGAAACGTAATAATTTGAATGTATTGAGGACTGTGTTGAAAGTTCAAAATGTTGTCATATATCAAATATGTATAACGTCTTGCATGATTGAAGCTAAGATATATCTTGGGTTTTTTTGTAACATTTAAACAGGCTGGCGGAGTCCACACTGTCTCAGGATAAGAAATTTATCCTTTAACCAATTGTTAAGATATTTGCTGCATTGAATATAATTAGATCTGATGAAGCTATGTATAGAATGATGCCTACTTAAAGCATCATTGAGTAATAAATTCTTAGTATATTTCGGCATTTTGTACTAATTACATTTCCAAAATGGGTAATATTCTGGCTATTATTTGTATCACTGTATTTTGACTAACTTGCTGAGGCACGCCTTCAGAATTGATCAATTGGAGCTTGAATGTGACCACTGTGTTCTTTGTAGACAGTTTCATTTAAGATTAGTTTGAATCACAGCACCAAAGAGAATTTATGCTTATAAACTATACATTTTTTTCTACAATGGAGATACCCTTGTAGATAATTCTGAATCCTAAAGCATGATATTCTACAAGTATTCTCCAGGAAACTTGGACAACCTTTTCTCCTGGAAAGGAGCTGTGTTAAGCAAATTAGCACTCAAGTACTTCCGTGGACATCTGGCCTGTGACCATATTGCTTTGTGTTCAGTAGTGTTTAACCTCTTCTAATTTGAATGCTTATTTAATTTCTGCGTCCTTCCGTATTTGAGATATTGTAATCTTAATATCTGTCCAGTGGAGTACCTGGAGACATTTGATGTGCCTATGGCAAAGTCAGTATTAATCTGATTTCAGTGGATGAATCATCAGAGTGGGCATGTGACCTTTAAGGATAGAATGTGCAAGATATACCTTTTACAAACATTGGGGGAAGAAGTGCTACAAAGCCATTAAAAGAGAAAACAATACTTGAACAAGCATGAATTGTCACAGGGGCTGCTTCACTTATGAGTTATGCAGATAGCACAACTCAATGTTCATTTTCTGTGAATAAATATCATTTCTCTATCTGCTGTCATGTAACTCCTTCCAATCCAAACATGTACACAAATGAAGAATTAGCTTTATCATATCAAAGCATGCTTTCAACAGTACCATGTTTATTTTCACAATTGGTTTTCCACAATTTGTAAAATTCTGGGGAATGAAGCAGTGTGTGTTTCAATGGGGAGTATTTGGGGAAGTGATCCTAATTTCATCAGATTTGGAATAGTTATGGAAAAGAACAAGGATCAACCCAGTGTAAAAATAATTAACTGGAGGATGGTTAATTTCAGTGAGTTCAGTGAAAAGGGATCTATCCAGGTGCATGAGAATCAAAATTTGGTAGGCAAAACGGTGAAGGGCCTTCAAAGAGGAGATGGTTTAGTTACAGTGTTAGTTATATTTCCAAGAGGGGGATAGGAAAGACTTACAAAGTTAGAACTTCCAGGATGACTAAATATATTGAGGTTAAAATGAAACAGAAAAATATGGCTTGCAACAAATGTAAGATTGCTGAAAAAAAAGAGACATTTGTTTGTCGAAGCTTTTAGTCTTGCACTGATCAGGATAATTCATAAGAATACTAAATATAAAGGGAACAACAATTTATATTGTGTGAGAAAAGAGTGCTGAGAGCCCACTTGCCAACCAACCAGCACTCCCTTCTCATACAGTGCAAGACTAAATGCTTTGACAAATAAATCTCTTTTTTTCAGCAATACTCAAGTTCTGTACAACCAAATGACTAAGATTCATAATAAAGTAGAGAGCCACACAGAATAAAGCACAAAAATAATCTAAAAAAGAGAATGAGGTGCAAAGTGAGTATTTGAGAATAGATTAACAGCTAACTTAAAGGGGAACCTAAAAGTTTTAAATAAACATAGAAAAAGTAAAAGGATAATCAAAAGAAGGTTGGGACTGAATACTGATCAAACAGAAGATCATCTTGAGGAGGCAGAGGGCATGGCTGTGACACTAAATGAGTACTTGGCATCTGGATACTGCCAAAGTATCGGTAAAGGAGGAGTAATGGTATTGGCTAGGATGAAAGTAGATAAAGAGGGGGCGGTAGAAAGACTGGTAACACTCAAAGTAGAGAAGTCACCTAGTCCAGGTAGGATGCATCCTAGTTTACTGAGGGAAATAAGTGTGGGCATTGGAAGATTCGGGCCTGAGAATTCACAATCACCCTTAAATATCATCCCTGTTCAAAAAAACCTCTGCCTTGCGTGACTCATTCTCAATTATGTCAATCTCCATCTACACTCCTGTGGTCCCCTCTCCTGTGTTCCCTAAACCCTTGTCTCCATATAAATTGTTCTTCTCATGTTCACAGCTACTTTGTTGGCCCTGCAAATTCACATTGCCTTTCTACTCCCAGGATCCTGATCACAAACAAGGCCATCTCTGACCAGTTTCCTGAATATCTCACCCTCCACATCCCGTATCCCTTTCCAAATTTACCACCTTCTATTTTCACCCCTAAAGAAAATACTTAACTCCCTGTGCTATCTTCTCCTACCCCTTTTGTCTGAGTTCACCTTGTCCATGAGACCCAGTTCCAACTCCCTTGACTCCATTCACACTAAACTGCTGACCACCCATTTTCTCTTCCTGGAACCCACACAAGCAGACATTGTAACTGGTTCCTCTTAGATACTGTCCTCCTCATTTTTGAAAAGGGAGTGGTGAGAATGTAAAATGCCTTTACCATTGCTGAATCCTCCAACATCAACATAGTGGGGTCACTGACCTGAAACTTAACTGGACAGCTATATAAATATTGAAGCTGCAAGAGCAGGTCAAAGTAGTTCTCCTGACTCCCCAAAGCCTGTCCAGCATTGACAAGACACAAGTCAGGAGCATTATGGAATACTTTCTACATGCCTGGGTGAGTGCAGCTCCAACAACATTCAAGAAGCTGGACACTACCCGGACAAAATAGTCTAGTTGATTGACAACCTATTCACTACCTTAAATGTTCATTCCTTTCACTCCTTTCATCACTTGCACACAGTAGCAACAGTGTGTATCAGCTACAAGTTGCACAGCAGCAACTCAGCAAGGCTCCTTCGACAGCACCTTCTAAACTTGCAAACTCTACTACCTAGAAGAAAAAGAGCAGCAGACACATGGGAACACCACCAACTGTACATTCCTCTCCAAGTCGCACACCGTTCTGAGCTAGAAAGATATTGCTGCTCCTTTAGTGTTGCTATGTCAAAATCCTGAAACTCCCTTCTTGATAGCAAATAGACTGCAGTGGTTCAAGAAGGCAGTTCACTACCAACTTCTTAAGGGTAATTAGGGATGGCAATAAATGCTGGCCTTGCCAGCAATGCTCACGTCCCATGAATAAATTTTTAAAAAACTTGCTACCGCATGAAGTAGTTGAAGTGAAAAGCATCAGTGCAAGTAAGAGGAACCAGGTAAGTACATGATAGAGGAAAGAAAAGAACATGTTGATCGGGTGAGATAAAGTAAACAGAGTGGGAAGGGGCTTGTGTGGAGCATATGGCTGTATGGCTTGTTTCTGTGCTGTAAACGTTATGCCATTCTATGACTATATTTGTATCAAAATGAAAAAATATTCTTCAACCTATTTGTCCTTCCAAACCACCAGGCCATTTCTAACTGCCTATTCCTCTAAAACTCTCAAATGTGTTATTGTCTCCCAAATTTGAAAATATGGTGAAATATTTCCCGCAACTCCGCATTCGGACAGCCCAGTTGGGTTTCTGCTTTTACCACAATGTCGAATTGATCCTAATTAAAGTAACACATACATCTTTTAATATCATGATGATGGTGCATTTTTTCCTCTTGTCCTCCTTGCAGTCTTTGACATGATTGACCATAGCATCCTCCTTCAACATCTCTTCCATATTGTCTGGCTAAGTGAGACTGTCCTTACTTCATTCTATTGTTATCTATCCAATTGTAGCCTTGCTTCTCCAGCAGAGGCTTTTCTTGCACATACACCATTACCAAAAGAGTCCTTCATTAACCCTTGATCCCCTTCCTTCTTCACATGTATGTATTGCCCTTTTGTGGCATCATCTGCAGATACAGGAGCAGATTATATATATATACTTTATAGTTCTGTTTCGCCATCATCTTTCTTGATTCCTCCCCTACCTCTGTGTTTTCAGATGACTTATTCAGTATCTAGTCACAGATGAGCTACAATTGCCTTCGCTAACTAATAGGAAGATCAAATCCATTTTCTTTGTACCCCCAACCTGCCTCCCCATCCACCCTGCCACAAACTCGGTGCACTTGCCATTTCCATCTCCCTCCAGGCCTTGTCTCTAGATTGAGCTAAACTGTTTGTAGCCGTGATATCCTGTTCAACCCTGAATGACTGCTGCTGGCAATCTCATTTGTGTTTTTGTCACCTTCAGACTCAACTGTTCCAGTGCTCTCCTGGTCATCCTCCCCTCCGTCACACTCAATAAGCTTAGCTTAATCCAAAATTCAGTTTCCCTATACTGTCCTGCAATAAATTGTGCATACCATCACTCCAGGCCACTTGTGCATTTCTTTATCCCTACTATTGAATGCACTGTGCGCATTCATCTGTAAGGTTCCAATCTGGTATCAGTAAAAGTGATCATGAAATTGTCAGTTGGTTGTTAAAACCCAATTGGTTTATTAATGCACTTTAGGGAAGGAAACCTGTTGTCCTGACCTCATCTGCCTACATGTGATCAAGCCATTCGGTTGTACACATCTCAGCAACGAGCGGTGGTCAATAAATGCTGGCTTTGGCAGTGATGCCCACATCCAAAGAATGACTATTACTTCTTAAACCACTCTGCCTTGCTACCTCTTTCATCCTATTAAGATTCTCCTTAAAACCTACTTCTTTTACCAAGCTTATGGCCATTCTGATAGCTAATATCTCTATGTTTGGCTCAGCATTCTTTTTTTTGTTTCGCCTCTGTGAAGTGCCTTGGGATGTTTTTTCTGTAGTGAAGGTGCAATATAAGTGCAAGTTGTTGTTGAGAAAACTGTGTGTGATTTGCTTTTTATAGCTTTTGACCTATTGGCAAAGCTCATTTAGACATTCATAACTTCTAGTCTCATTCTACAATGTCACAGGTTATTAAATTCATGACTAAATCAATCATAAATTCTGTATGTATATGAAAATTGTGTTAGAACTCCTCATAAAACTGCTGTCGGATAAATTATAAAAAGCTTTGCAACATGTAACAAAATAGATTCAGTCTGCACAGCTGACTTGAAATTCTAATGGATCTTGTGTGATTTTTAAAGGGGGCTGCTACCAGGCCAATTGTCTGAAATTTGTCACAGGCATATTTTGCTAAACATAATTTTCTCCATTTTCTTTTTTTTTCATTTGAGATGAATTTGTTATTTTAATGCAAAGTGTTTATGAGAATCAAGTTTGTCTATGACACTATCCAAGCCTTGTATTTGATTCTTTTTCCTGTTAATTGCCCATTGTGGTCAACCCAGTCGTGTATCAAAAATTTTACATTTTAAAAAGTATGTATTACTGCATGAGCACATAAGTTATATAAGGAATGTAATTTTAGATATTTGATAAGCTTTGAAATTCCATATTCATCTCCCAAACACCTCTTCCCACGACTTTTGGTTAGCCAAAAAAAAGACTTTTTGACTTGGACATGGAGACACCAAAATTATGTTGTTTACAGGCAACATGTTTGAGATCAATAAAGTTTGACGCCCCATCAACACTGAACTCTGGAGAAAAAACTGTAGTACTCTATCTTGAATAGATTGTCTATTTTGTTTTAAAATGGTAAATGTTCATGTTAGGTTACGTCACAATACTAATCAAATCTGTTGTTCATGTAATAGAAATCATCTTTCATGGCATTAGGACTTTTCAACAGCAACAAATTGTACATAGTGCCATTAATGTAATAAAACATCCCAAGGCAATTCACAGGAGCATTATAAATTGATATTTAGCCACACAAAGGGCGGAATCGTCCCAGATTTGCACTAAGTGCAAAACGACGTTTTACCTGCCAGCCGCAATGGCAGCTCTTCATGCTGTGTCCTCCCAATCCCGCCTCATTAATAATGCATTCCTGGGAAACATGCCATTTTGATGGCGGCCCTGTCTCTCATTCACCCATGACGCCATCATCTCACCACTTCATCATGCCGGGCGCCATACTTAAAGTGCAGCCATGTGCCCACCTCTCAGTGCTTTCAGCCCATGACTGCTGCAAAGAAAAAATGACCCTGAAAGGCAAAAAGACTGCAGCCTCCAGGTTCAATGACGCATCCCTCGAGCACATATTGGACACAGTGGAGGCCGCCGTAATGTCTTCTATACCCACTCTGGCCACAAGATGGGCAGCAACATCATCAATCTGGCTTGGAAGGTGGTGGCAGTGGTGGTCAACACCAGTGCCATAAGAAGATTAATGATCTCTTCTGTTCTACCAGGGCAAGTCACTTTTCTCATCTCTCTCAACTCACACTCACAAACCCATGAGACATCCACAGGGATCTCACTAACTGCCAGTTCAAGGGACATCAACATTCATTCTCTCACACAACACCTTCATTGTCCTCAACAACAAAAAGCAAAAAATGATGGAAAAACTCAGCAGGTCTAACAGTATATGTGGAAAGACAGAGTTAACATTTCAAGTCTGTATGACTCTTCTTCAGAGCTCTGAAGAAGAGTCATATGGACTTGAAACGTTAACTCTGTCTTTCCCTCCGCAGATGCTGTTAGACCTGCTGAGTTTTGCCAGCATTTTTTGTGTTTGTTTCGGATTTCAGCATCCACAGTATTTTGCCTTTATTGTCCTCATCCTGTCCATAGGCCACTCACCATCCACACATGCCAAGCATAGTTATCATCTGGCTTGGCAGCCGTCCTGCTTACATTCTCTCCATCTCTATTCACACAGGATTAGCTAGAAAACAATAAGAGGGAGAGGTTGCAGGCTGGTGGAGGAATGCCTGGAATTAAGTTCCTCATGGACTTTGAAAACAGAGCCATCCAGCTGGCCGGTGGGGATCTGGACAGTTTCTGTGCTGATGGTGAGGCCAGCGCTGCTCCAAGTGAAGATCCAGCAGTGCAACATCCATCAGACAACCATGCTGTGAATGATGTATCCTGCTTCACAGGCCACTGCCACGCACTAATTATCTCTCCTTGTTTTCACAGGCACATCTGCCAAACAACTGATGGAACCCATGACCCAGGGACATTAATCAAGCCCTAAAGAAACCTCTGAGGAGGAATTTGAAGGCACCCTCCTTGAAGACCCATCACAGTGCTCACGCACACCCTCCACCAGCACAGAGACACTCACCTCGGTGGGACCTAGCTTTAGAGTAGGCTTGGGATCACAATCTGGTGATAACATCACACTTTCTGATCCACAGCAGGCAGTCGCAGGGACTTCCAAGGTGTCTGGACTCGGCTGGTGGCCTGAAATTTGCTGAGTCCGAGTCAGATGAACAGCCTCTGAACTCGGACATGTCTCAGTTGCTGGAGTTGCAAAGGCAAGCTGGGAAACATTAGGTAGGGATGTCCGTTGTGCTCCTCAGATTGCAAGGCATGATGGAGGAGTCCGTCTGCCTTCAGGCTGAGATGATAGTGCTAGCATGCCAATGCACTAGTAGGATGGCAGCCACCATGGGGACCTTGGTCCAGGAAATCAGGCTTGTGCTGCCGAGTGGACCGAACTCCATTGCTGATGCCATAGTTGGCCTCCAACAGTGTATACATGAGAGGAGTTACGGGGCAGCCCGATCTCACTCCAGCTATCCCGTCTGCTCAAGGAGTCAGCCAGGGGGCCCTGAACACCATAGGGAGGGGAATCAGCAGGTATACCCCCTGGAATGATCCACCCAGGTGTCTCCGAGAGTGTCTGGCTCATCTGAATTCCCTATTCCTGAGACTGCAGTAGCTTTAGCGCCACAAGCTGAGGAGGGTTCCACTGCCACACAGCAGGGCTCTGAAAGCAGGCCGGGGCCCTGTATGTCTCAGTCGTCCAGAGGACACTCACCAAGGTCATCACAGACAGAGCATAGCAGTCAGCAGGCTGCCTTCACCTCCACCGTGGATGTCTGGGGAGCACCAAGACGTAGCGAACGTTAAGAAGATGCAGTTGCAGAGCCTGAGCACTGGTATTAATGACTTGTACACTGTTCACTATTGAAAATAAACTCCCAAGAATGTCTCTCTACCTATAACTCCTTGTTCTGTTGAGCAGTGCTCTTGTCACTCAGATGAGAAACCTTTCTGCACAAGATAAAGGCAGGCATCTCAGTCCAGGGCCTCTTCCCTATGCTTCAGACCAAAGTGATGACCCAGCCTCACACTTCCTGGACATTCTAGTGATGCCTGCAACTCAGCTGTGCTTGTCATTGCTGCCATAATGTTATGGGCAGGCATCACAGAGTTCTGTCATTCTGTGTGCTCTCAGCACCTTTAAGATGGGGCTGGCCCCCATTTCTTCAGGGTCTGTGACCAGTGACACTATGGTCCTGAAGGGGTCAGGCACTGAAGACTGGCTAAGGATCAAATGCTTTTAAAGTTTCATGGCTGCCTCTCCATGATATGACCCTGATCATAGAGTGCAAGTGAGCTGCCCTCAGCCAGACAGAAGTTAGACATTCTCAGAGGCTTTCTGAAGATTGACCACTGCATGTGGTCATCATCCTCCTGCAACTGAGCGACTATTAGAGCCTCCATGACAGGAACGAGTATGTGCGCTGCCATAGGCCAGACTGGAGTCAAAACATTCACAGATGAAATGTGAGGATCTTATGGTGTCTCCCCACAGCATGTCGTCATCATCCTCCACAAATCTAGCAGCTATGAGGGCCTTACGAGCATTCCTGCCTCATCTGGCCAGTGCGAGAGCCTCATCTCCTTCATCGTCACCTTCAAGGATCTCCTCCCCCTCATTATCGTCGACATCCTCCTCATCAGAGGAGACCTCCAGCTCCTGCATCTCCTCCTGTGCCAGCTCCTATCCCAGTTGCAGCGCCAGGTTGTAAAGGGCGCAGCAAACGATGATGATGCATGACACCCTCTGCTGACTACATTGCAGGGCTCCACAAAAGCGGTCAAGGCACTGGAACCACATTTTCAGCATCCCAATGGTTTGCTCCACCAAGTTGCGAGTTGCAGCGTGAGCCTCATTATACTTTCGCTCTGCTGCATTCTGAGGCCGCTGCAGGGGTGTCATCAGCCACGTCTTCTGCGGGTAACCTTATCCACGAGGAGCCATCACTGCAGCCTCTGTGCACTGTGGAAGACTTCAGGGACCTGTGACCAACTGAGAATGTAGGAGTCGTGCACACTCTCTGGAAACTGGGCAGACCTGCAGAATGTGCCCAGTAGAAGCATGCTGTGCTATCAGCTCAGGCGCAGGCATTCTTCTAACCCACACTGCATGGTTGCACTGTTAGCTTGAACCAAGGGGGAGACTGGTCCAAACCAGAATGATGACATTGCAAGGGGCTGTGAGCAGTGTCAGCTCCATGGGCAGCTTTAGCAAGGAGATTGTACAACATAAGACCATAAGACATAGGCGTAGAATTTAGGCCATTCGGCCCATCGAGTCTGCTCCACCATTCAATCATGGCTGATAAGTTTCTCAATCCCATTCTCCCGCCTTCTCCCTGTAATCTTTGATCCCCTTACCAATCAAGAATCTATCTATCTCGGTTTTAAATACACTCAATGACCTGGCCTCCACAGCCTTCTGTGGCAATGAATTCCATAGATTCACCATTCTCTGGCTAAAGAAGTTTCTCCTCATCTCTGTTCTAAAAGGTCTTCCCTTTACTCTGAGGCTGTGCCCTCGGGTACTAATCTCCTACTAATGGAAACATCTTCCCCACGTCCACTCTATCCAGGCCTTTCAGTATTCTGTAAGTTTCATTCAGATCCCCCTTCATTCTTCTAAACTCCATCGAGTATAGACCCAGAGTCCTCAAACATTCCTCATATGTTAAGCCTTTCATTCCTGGGATCATTCTTGTGAACCTCCTCTGGACCCTCCAGGGCCAGAACATCCTTCCTGAGATACGGGGCCCAAAATTGCTCACAATATTCTAAATGTGGTCTGACCAGAGCCTTATAAAGCCTCAGCAGCACATCCCTGCTGTTATATTCTAGTCCTCTCAAAATAAATGCCAACTTTGTATTTGCCTTCCTAACCACCGATTCAACCTGCAAGTTAACCTTAAGAGAATCCTGGTCCAGGACTCCCAAATCCCTTTGCACTCCAGATTTATGAATTCCCTCCCCATTTAGAAAATAGTCTATGCACAGTCATCCAATTGTTCTGCAGTCCTCTAAAACACTCATTAGTTTGCTGTCTGTGCCCGAGGGGTAAAACACTGTGGAGCACTTGGCCCTGTCATGCCTCTGTGTTGCTTGAGTGTTCAGATAAGCTAGAGGCCTAACTCTAATCATATCAATGTGGCTGCACCTGAACTATCTCAGCTGCAGAGGAATGGTCACTTTATACAAGGTGCCCCTAATGCGTGGCGGCTTCCCTCGCCCACCCCCACAACCTCGCACGTGCTTGTGCACTACCTACAACTGCAGTGCAGCTTTTGGCACCCCACGTTGCCTCAACCACAGGGCAGCCTTTGCTCTCCACTGCCCCCAAAGTCGCCTCATCTGCAGGGCAGCCTTTACCCTCTCCCCACGCGCCTCAACCTTGAAATTCAACAGGCGCCCCTCGTGTGCGCTGCACAACATTGCTATGCACTCACCTTCGAGTTCCCCTCAAAGTGCAGTCTGCCAAGTGCATGCCTATTATATGCTTTGTGTAACACATCAGTGTGCAATCACACCGACATGGTTGGACAACCCAGTGGGTGGGGGATGAGTCCAGCAGGCTAGCTTTATAATGCTGATGTATTACAATGAGATTCTTGACACCTGATGGCAGGAAACGTGGCTCACCATCAATGGGCTGAGCGGACAATTGCAAACTGGTTTCACAATGTCATGAAACCGATTTTTGGCCTTCTCACCATATTGTCCACTCACGCCACCGAACATGCCTGACGCTAGCGGGCATGGAAATTTCCGCTGAAAGAAATATTAGGGCAGTTGACCAAAAACTTGGTCAAAGAGGTAGGGTTTAAGGAGCATCTTAAAGGATGAAAGAGAGACATGAAGATTTAGGAAAGGAATTCCATAGTTTAGGGTCTTTGCAGCTGATAGTGGACTGATTAAAATCAGGGTGCTCAAGTGGCTAGAATTAGAGCAGTGCAAATATCTGTGTAGTGGGACTAGAGGATGTTGTGATATGAGGTACATGTCACTTTAAGTGGTCATATCTTAAACTGCTATCACTCACTACCACCTCAACAAGATGTGATGTATTTGGCCCATGACTTATATTCAGTCTACAAGCAGCAGCAGTGGGAGTCAGATACATATGCATAGCCTCCTAGCTAATATTGTATGTATATAGCCCTTCATTATTGTTTCGCCAGTCTTTGTCATATGATTGGTACATTTATGTCAAAGAGAAAAATGTAACAAAGGAGATTGCAGAAATAGAAAATGATGAGGCTATGGACGCATTTGAAAATAAGGATATTTTTAAAATCGACACATTGCTTAACCAGGAGCCAATGTAGTTCAGTGAGCATAGGGGCAATAGGACGTATACTGAGTTGGGACCTGGGGATCAGAGTTTTGGCTGACTGTGAGACCAGGAAGGAACAATTTGGGAAACCAGCCAGAAATGCTTTAGAATAAGCAAGTTTAGAGGTAACAAAGACATGGGTGAAGATTTCAACAGCAGATGAGCTGACGCAGGGGCAGAGTTTGGTGATGTTATGGCAGTGAAAATAGGCAGCCTTAGTCATAGCACAAATATGTGGTTGGAAGCTCACCTCGTGGTCAGATATGACACCAAGGTTGCAAACCATCTTATCCAACTTCAGACAATTGCTAGTGAGAGGGATGGAGCTGGTGACTAGGGAACAGAGTTTGTGACAGGGGCTAAAAACAATGGCTTTAGTCTTCCCAATATTTAGTTGGAAGAGATTTCTGTTCATCCATCACTTGATATCAGAGAAGCAGCCTGACAGTTTAGAGACAGTGGAGGGGTCAAGAGAGGCGGTGGTGAGATAGAGCTGGGTGTTGTCAGCCTGCATGTGGAAACTGGGGCATTGTTTTCCGATGATGGCGCCAATGGGTAGCATGCGGTTGAGAAATAGAAGGGGCCCGAGAATTGATCTAGGGGGGGATGATATGGGAGGGGTAGGAGAAGATATTGCAGGTCATTCTCTGGCTACCATAAGATAGATAAGAATACAACCAGAATAGTGCAATCACATCCAACTGGATGAAGGTGGAGCTGTGATGGAGGAGGACAGTGTGGCCAATCATGTCAAAGGCTGTGGTTGAAAAAGATGCAGAGGGATAGTTTACATTTGTCACAGTCACATAGGATATTGTTTGTGGCTTTAGTAAGAGCTGTTTCCATACAGTGGCAGAGGTGGAAACATGATTGGAGAGATTTAAACATGGATGGGTACCCTAATTTGGGAGGAGACAACACATTCAAGGACTTTGGAGAGGGTGGTTGGAGGTAGGATGGTAGTTTAGAAGGATACAGGGTTCAAGGCTTGGTTTTTGGAAAAAACAATAAAACTTGGAAATGAAGGATACCAGTAAAACTTGTCTGAATTGTTCTTGTGTACCTAAAAATGGAATTCCAGTATTACTGGTGTCAATATTATTGATTTGTACTGGTATTTGAAGATTTTGAACTTGTTTTTCCTTCTGGGTTGGTGGGGAGGGGAGGGGAGGGCTTTTGGTGCAGAGTTGGTGAAATATTTGTGACGTGTAATCAGTTCTTGTAATGTGTAATATAGGGAAGTGTAGTAGCCAATTTAGGACCAGCAAGGTTCTGCAAACAGCATTAGATAATTCACCAAATATTATATTTTTAACGATGCTGGTTGAAAGATAAATGTTGTCCAGGACAATAGATCTCAGGATGGGATCTTGTGCATCCAGCTTAAAGGACAAATGAGGTCATGGTTCCAACTTTTCACCTTAAAGATGGCACCTTCAACAGTGCAGCATTTTCTCAGTACCAGCCTAGATTATATGCTTAAACCTCTTAGAATGGGATTTTAATTTACAACCTTTAATTTACAAACTGAGTTTTATTTGAATATTGTTTACCTTGAAAGAAAAACTCATAATAATAATTTCTATTGCACTTCCTATTCTAAAATCACCAGTAATCTCTCCCACCACACAGTTTTGATCCTAAGAAAGTTTACATTAAAAATGGTAACATATGATCAATATATTTGAGATACGAAGAAGTATGTTTAAACAATGACTTTGAGAATTGATGTCTCCCAAATATGTATTGGTACCAAAGTACCATTATCTCTTTTAGCAATTCGTTCAAACAGTGTTACTTGTGAGTCCAGCAAGCTTGATAAACATTCAAAATAGAAACTGCTGGAAATACTCTGCAGGTCTGGCAAAATCTGTGGGGAGAGAAAGATTAATGCTTCAGGATGATGACCCTTTGTCAGAATCGGAAATATTTAGAGATTTAATAATTTTTAAGAAAGGCAGGAAAAAACAGTGGAAGGGAGGAAAGAACAAAAGAAATGGCCTATGTTAGGTTGAAAGGCAGGAGAGATCAAATGACAAAAGGTATGCTGGTGTAAGGCAAGAAGAGGTGGCAATGAATGGGACATGTAAAGAAACAAAAGATGCAAGGAGCGGATACAGTCTGCAAAATTGAAAGAAGTAAATATAGATGGTCTATTCCAGACCCCCTCCACCCTTTGGGTGAAAAGATTTTTCTCCAACTTCCCCCCAACATATTATATTAAATCTATCGCCTCTGGTTATTGACCTCCTTGCTAAGGTCCTTCCTATCCACATTAATAAGCCCCTCATAATTTTATATGCCTCAATTAAATACCCCTCTCAGCCTCCTCTGTTCTAAAGAAAACAACCCCAGCCTATCCAATCTTTCCTCATAACTAAAATTCTCCAATCCCGACAACGGCACCTCTATACCCTCTTGCATCATGTGATCAGAGCCTTCCTGTAATGCATTGATCAGAACTGTATCAAGCACTTTAGCTGTAGACTAACTAGTGTTTTATATAAAAGCAAAATACTGCAGATGCTGGAAATCTGAAACAAAAACAGAAAATGCTGGAAAAACTCAGCAGGTCTAGCAGCATCTGTGGAGAGAGAAACAGAGTTAACGTTTCCGGTCCATATGACCCTTCTTCAGAGCTGAAGAAAAGTGTGATAAAATTTATACTGGTAAAGTTGGGTGGGGCAGGTGGAACTGGATAGAAGGCCAGCAATAATTGGGGACAAAGGAGTGATTGACAAAGAGTTAATGAACTAAAGGACAAAGGGAGTGTTAGTGGTAGTGATTAGTGCTAAAAAAGGTACTGATAGTGGCAAAAAGGTAAGAAAGCAGAGTGTGATAATAGCAGAACAAAGGTAGCATTGTGTGAAAGAACATAATGGAACAACTAACAGATGGCCCTGTAGGGGCCTACATCTGATGCCCTACGTCATTTCAACAATTTCCAGTTCCCTGGCCCTAACCGCCTCCTCCTCACTATGGATGTCCAATCCCTCTACATCTCCATCCCCCACCAGGATGGCCTGAGGGCTCTCCACTTCTTCCTTGAACAGAGGCCCGAACAATCACCATCCGTCACCACTTTCCTCTGCCTGGCTGAACTTGTTCTCTCACTGAACAATTTCTCCTTAAACTTGCCTCCCTTCCTCCAAGTAAAATGTGTGGCTATGGATACCCGCATGGACCCCAGTTATGCCTCTCTCTTCATTGGGTATGTGGAACATTCCTTGTAAGAGTCTTACTCAGGCCCCCTCCCACGACTCTTTTTTTGGTACATTGATGCCTGTTTCGGTGCCGCTTCATGCTCTCATCTGGACCTGGAAAAATTTATCAATTTTGCTTCCAATTTCCAAACTTAAGAAAATAAAGTACACTATAAGAGGCACCACTGATTGATTTTATGTAGCTTGGCAACCTTTCTTAGATAACTTTGAGGAAATACAGCTGTCTAATTTCATACAACTGACCTTAATGAGGTTGAATATATTATATCAGATGAAACCATATCTGACCTATGATTGTTGTTGATTTTCTTATTATTTTTTCCCCGCTTTCCTGATTCTTCTTCTTCCTCCTTTTTTCCTTTCTTTCTCTTTCTCTTCCAAATGTAAACAACTCCACCTGACGGGGGGAAATTCTATCCATGGAAGCAACATATCATCCTGGAATCATGCCTGCAGGTGCAGGAATGCCTGTCTTTTCTCCTAACTATTGAATCCTCTGCCATTATTGCTTTTCTACCTTTTCAACTCTGTCTGTCCTGAGCTGAGCCACCCATGGTTCTATGGTCTTAGGTCTGGTTGTACTCAGAGAAACCATCACTCTCACTAGCATTCAGAACTGACTACCACTTTGAATGCAAGATGCACTCAAAGAACTCTTGCACTACCTGCTTCATCCCCCTTGTCTTTCTGGTGGTCACACATTCCCTTTCTTCTGCCCTCTTGAGCGGAGGGGTGAGCACCTCCTGAAACATGCTACCTACATAGCTCTCAGCCTCACAGATGCAATGCAATGAGGCCAGCTCCAAAACTCAGAGCTCAAGCTCCACCAGCTGATGACACACTTCCTGCTCTTGAGTTTGTCTAGGGCACAAGAAGCCACATGGCTTAGGATGTGCATTTGACAGGACTGAAATTTCCTGCCATACCTCCATTTATTAGACTTCTATCTAAAACTTAACAGAATTAAACTTAAGACATGTTGCAACAGCTGCTGCTAATCAACTCCTTCTCTTGCTCTGATGTCACTTTAGGTGATTTTACTTCTCTCCTTGATGCTAATGCTCCTTCACCTTCAATCTCTCTCTCTGATAGCTTGGCCTAAATAGCCAAGTGGTTATGGTACTGGGTTTGTAACCCCAAGATCAAGAGTTCAATCCCTCTTCCGCGGCTACGTTCGCTGCCGGATGTCCCTGGAGAAGGAGCACGCGGTGTCTGCTGGCACTCTCGAGGCCTTCCGTGCTCGGTGGGCACCGCGGGGACTGGAGTGTTTTGTTGACCCCTTTAATCACATTTTGATTTAAAGTTTGTAAGTTTCCTTTAAACTTTGTTCTTGGTTTTACAGCTGACCTGAATTAGGGGCTGTGCCTGATTTATCCCAATTTTGTTGATTTGGTTTTCATTTAAAAGATTATCAAGAGTTCAATCTCACAATGGCAAACTATGAAACAATGTAACTTCATCTGAAAACAGACGGAAACGTGTTTGTACTCGAAAGAGTTACATCTCCTTAACAGCTTGGCCTAAATAGCCAAGTGGTTATGGTACTGGGTTTGTAACCTCAAGATCAAGAGTTCAAATCTCACAATGGCAAACTATGAAACAATGTAACTTCATCTGACTAAACAGATGGAAAAGTGTTTTGCTTGGCCTAAATAGCCAAGTGCTTATGGTACTGGGTTTGTAACCCCAAGATCAAGAGTTCAAATCTCACAATGGCAAACTATGAAACAATGTAACTTCATCTGAAACAGATGGAAACAGGTTTACTCAAAAAGAGTATCAAGAGTTCAATCTCTCTGATTCCTGAGCTAATTGGTCAGCTGCTATAAATACTAACCGCACAAAAAAATGGTATAAAAATACTAACCTTAAGCACTTGAGTGCCACTGCTCCTTCCTCTGTGTTGATTGTGCCATTATCCTAATGTCATTTCTGATTTTGCCTGCTTTTAATTTAATCTGCTCCCGCTCTTTTATATCTTTTTTATATCTGGGCTCCGGTTTCTTGGCATGCTTCTTTAATCTTCTACCTTACCCAACGATCCCTTTCTCTGCCTTGTTTAAATACTGCTACATCTCTAAGTACTGCCAATTTTAACAAAGGCTCATCAACCTTTTGTCTCTCCACAGGTGCTGCTAGACCTGCTGAGCATTTCCAGCATTTTCTGTTTTTATTTTGGATTTCCAGTATCTCCAGTATTTTGCCCTTGCATCAATAATTGTTAAACTATGTTGACTTGTTTTGTCCCTGTCCTGAGTTAGACCACACAGGTCACAAGGCTTAGCACTGAATAAACAGCAGACAGCATTGCTCAAATAAAACCAGGCTCTTCTCATTGTCCAATCGATCACACCATTACTTCATTCCCTTAGCTTATTTAGGAATGTTGCAGATCATTTTATGTGTGACAGGCAGCAGCTTATTATGGTCCAGATTTGTCAATAATTATAGTGATTAGGGTCTGAGCACTTGACCTTATTAAGAAATAAATTGGATTGCAGCTTCTGGCCTCCGCATGCTTCACAATACTTTGCTGTTAGAAACCCCTTAAAAATGGTTAGAGCTTGTCCATTTAAGTGTGTGAATTTTTAAGTGTGTTAAGTCTTAATTACTATAAGAAATCTCTCTTTTGCACTGAATGTTTTTACAAATGTGGAGTCTCATTCCTGCAGATTTTAATTATTGTTGGAAATTTAAAAATGTATTTTTCTAAGAAGCAATCTTTCATACCTGCTATGAGCACCTAAGCTCCTGTATTGAGAGAAACCCTAACCTTCACTTTTTTCAATCACACATGCTGTGTAAGATGTCAGATGCTTCTCTGTGCCACTAAAGGCCTTATGGTGTGGAGGTTCTTAAGCTTGACACAGATGAAAATTCAGAGGCGGATTCTGACATTGAATGGCAGGGATGTTTAACAGGGAAGGGAAATGACAGACTGAAACATTCCCTAAATTGACAAGCTAGGAAACAGCAGAATACATTTGTGTAACATTCAATGTATGCTTAGAAATCTCTTCTGAAGAAAATGGCTATCTCTGCAAACTGCTTGCGGCAGTTGAATGATACAGGTATGAAGATGATATCTGTATGCCTTCTTGTCTTATGCATATTTTGACATTCTTTGAACAATAACTGCTGATATGATGAGACCTTGTATTAGCATCAACCTTGGATGCTGACTTAAGTTGGCAAGCACTCCTTTTGGATAGAAATTATTAAATCTAAATGTAGATAATATGATAAGAAATCTGTAAATCTGTTGGAATTTCTTTCCTGCAGTTATGTGAAAGAGGGAAAAATAGACAATCAAAACTTTAAAATTGGTTTCAAGGCCCTGTGAAATAAATATAGTGACGTGCCCTTGACTTATTAACCTCAAAGCTTTGACTACTGCCAATTTTCCACTGGGATCCATTCAAGCATTTAGTGATTTACTCATTAAAGGTGACAGCCTGTAATTTGTAGTTGCTCAGACTGTTATTATTTTCTAAGAAGAACCTTGAAATAGTCTGAAGTGACTTTATCGAATGATGTGAATGGAGGCCTTTTGGAATGTAAGGGTGTAACTCTAACCAAGAATCCTGGATTTCCTCTGCAGAAACTTGAAATTGGTGTCTTTCTTAACTGATTGCTACAATATTAAAATGTCAGCTGATGTTCCCTGCTAGAGTCTCATGGATTCTTCATGACAGTTATTATTGTAAAGGCTTCAGGTATATATTAACAACACAATGGAATAAAAAACTTAACAGCCATTAAATGGCGTTAATGCTAAAACACCTGCATCTTCTCACCAAATTGGAGAGATCGTGGCATAGGTTCATTGTATAATCATTCAAGAAAAGGAATGATTGAAACTGTTGAGATTCATTCCTGCAAGTAGTAAATTGTTCTCAGAGCTTTCTAAAGTTTTAAATTTATATTTTTACTTTTCCATTCAGTCATTTTCTCTCTCTCAATTTAATCTGACAGTATTGGTAGGAGCAAAGGGACCTGGAGTCCTAGTCCAGGATTCTCTTAAGGTTAACTTGCAGGTTGAGTCGATAGTTAGGAAGGCAAATGCAATGTTGGCATTTATTTTTAGAGGATTAGAATATAAAAGCAGGGATGTGCTGCT